>NC_137074.1:77910877-79155779 GCF_951640355.1 Cnephaeus nilssonii
TTTGTCTTTAACCTTTTCCATATTCATTATGATATGCCTTGTTGTGGGCCTCCTTTGGTTCATCTTGATAGGGAGTCTCTGTGCTTCCTGAACTTGTGTGACTTTTTCCTGTATCTAGTTAGGGAAATTTTCAGTCACTATTTCTTCATACAGGTTCTCTGTCCCTTGCTCACTCTCTTTTCCTTCTGGTACCCCTATTATGTGGATATTTTTACACTTGATATTGTCCCAGAAGTCCCTTAGACCCTCCTCATTTTTTAAATTCTCTTTTCTTTTGGATGTTCTGCTTGGGTGCTTACTGCTATCTTGTCCTCTAATTCACTGATTGAATTCTCGGCTCCAGCCATTTTTTTCCAGTGTATTCTTCATTTCAGATATTGTATTCTTTATTTCTGACTGGTTCTTTTTTTATTATCTGCATGTACTTTTTAATGGTTATTATCTCTTTGTTTAAATTCTCACTGAGATCATCCATCATTCCCCAAGGTTCTTGGGCATCCTTATAACCATTGATTTAAATTATGTATCTGGTATCTTGGTTGCTTCCATTTTATTTAATTCTTTTTCTGGAGATTTATTTCTCTTGCTTTTTCACTTGAGGCATATTTGTCTCCCCATTTTGTCTCTGCATACTAGGTAGATTTATTATGATTTCCAAACTTGTTATGATGGCTTTATGATGTGGGTGTCTTGTGGCTCAGTGGCACAATCTTCCAGATCACCTGAGCTCAGTGTTCCAGGCATGTTTCTTGTGGGTTTGTGCACTCTCCTGTTGTAGTTGAATCTTGAATGCTGTTGTCCCTTTTGTGGGTGGGGTTAATTAACTCTTGAGGCCAGCTGACTATAAGAATAAACCATGATCTCTATGCATGAGTTGCTGTGCAGGGTCTGTCCTTCAAGGTGGAGTTGTTACTAGCAGGGTCTGGTGCCTGCCAGAATCTCCCTCTGCATATGCTACTTGTGTGGCTAGTTGGGTGTGGTCTGAAGACCACCACTGGATGTGTTGGTGCTGGGTCTACTTGGTCAGGGTTCAGGTATAAGTCAATATCAGACATTGTGTGTAACTTGCTTTGGACTACCTATCTGGAGCTACCACACTACAGGCAGTCCTCGGGTTACATCAGACTTGACATACGTCATTTTGTGGTTACATTGCCATCTCCCATTTATTTATTTTAAAAAAAGTTTCGTCATTTCGACATATGTACATATGTGCTTTATGTTTTTTATTATTTATTTACCACAAGTAAAGGTCAGGAATTGTTATCTTTCTTTTAAATTTTTTTTTACTGTTTCACTTCATTACTGTTGTGTATGTGCTCCATGTGAGTGACGTAGGTGCTTATGTAGGTGGGTTCTGACTTACGGTGAAAATCGCGTTACGTCACACCGTACAAACAGATCTCCAACATAACCCCAGGACCTACTGTATAAACATGCCTGAGGGGGACCAATCTGTGTACAAGCATCTGCTCCCTCCAGCTCAGAGCTGGAGGAAGATCTATAAAAGGTCCAAGGTTTCCCGAGGTCTGCCTCCACCTGTTAGTGACTCTGCCTTTCCCTGAGGTTGTCTGTTCTTCCTCCAGAGCCTTCTAAAGAAAGACTGTAGAGTGAGCTGTGACCACAGGCTGGTCACAACCCACAGACCCTTCCATAGATCACGATTTTTGTATGGTGGGGTGACTAGGGTCAGGAGGATCAGGCTAATGAGTTCCCTACTTGGGGTCCACATGGTCAAGCACTGAATGAGGGGAAAGTAGCCTAGAGCCATACCACTCAATCTTCCAGAGTCTCAAAATCTTGCTCCCCCAGCAGGAGTGTGCTGCTGGTGTAGGTCAAGGACAGTAAACTCAGCAGGGCAGAATCACTGGAGCTCACAAGGACAGATCAAGATTCTTATTGGGGGATGGTTCTAGCCAAGTCTACAGGAGGGGACCAAGCGAAGTGCTTAAGGGAGAAACTCCACAAGTCCCAGCTCCAAGCAGCGCTCCCTTCCCCCTGAGAAGTTGAGCTCAACAGGGAGGTGCCACCAGGACTTAGGAGGGCAGATCCAGTCTCCTATTGGGTATGGTGCCAGCAAGCCTATAGGAGCAGGGCAGGCCTTTTTTCCCTTCCTGACCAAACGTCTCTGAGGGAGATGTGCACCAAAGGTCCCAGCTCTGAGAAGCTCTCAGATTTCTATACAGGGTGGGGCCCACCAGTTGCCAGAAGGCAAGTCAAATGAGTCTCCCACTGGGGGAACAGCACAGACTGAGTTCACAGGGGAAATAGCAGTGGCCCTCATAATGTAGGACAAATTTTTTTTTACTGTTTCACTTCATTACTGCTGTGTATGTGCTCCATGTGAGTGACGTAAAAAATTCCCTGAGACATGCTCCAAAAGTCCCAGCTCTGAGAGACACTCTGATCCCTCTGTGGGACTGAACTCAGTAGGGGAGGGCCACAGGGAGTGGAAGGGCAGGCCAAGTTATTCAACCAGTTGGGGAGGGGGCAAGCTGGCTGTGCACTCAAGGTGAAGAAGAATGATTCCCTTTCCAAAGCTACACAGTTCAATCACTGTCTGAGTCCCTGCCAAGAGCTTCTACAGTAAAAGAGTACCCCCAAAATCCCTGCTGGGTGCAGCAAGCAGACTCCTCTGCAGGACAGCAGAATGGTGTCACAAATAGTTGGAGGATGGAGCAGTGCCCTCCCCAGGCTGGTGCTATAACAAGCAGACTCCTCTGCAGCACAGCAGAATGGTGTCACAAATAGTTGGAGGATGGAGCAGTGCCCTCCCCAGGCTGGTGCTATAACAAGCAGACTCCTCTGCAGGACAGCAGAATGGTGTCACAAATAGTTGGAGGATGGAGCAGTGCCCTCCCCAGGCTGGTGCTATAACAATAGGAGTGCTTGACTCTGGAAAGGTAGCATCTGGGTCTCTAGCAGAATCCCTTCTCTCCTAGGAAGACTGAATCCCCACTAATTTTCACCACCAGATGCTATTTGGGCTCCTCTCTGTTGCTCTGGATTGGGGATCCCTGTATGGGATTGAGACCCCACATTCCTGGGGGAAGGGAGCTTTACATCCTCCCATTTCTCAGCCAACACACATGGGTGTGGGGGCCAACCCTTTCCCCATCTCCACCCTTCTTATCAGTTTCTATGTGGCTTCTTCTGTAAATCCTTGGTTATATTTCAGTTCAGCTAGATTTCAGTTGGTTATTCAGTTTGGTTGCTCTCTAATTTAGCTGTAAATCTGGTTTGGCACCAGGAGCAATGAGTGTAGCTTTAACCTACTCTGCAGCCATCTTGAAATCTCCCTTCTCTTTTCTTTATAAAACCTAGGAAATCAAGAATTTCTCCTAGCTTATTAAGCAGAGTACCTTCAGACTTTCCTGTGTTATGTGTGAGTATATTTTTCTTTGCCAGTCCACCTAAATTTGAACATAGACATGGTGTGCCTGGTGTGCCTGGAGGAAAAACATATTAGTTTAAGACGTCATTTTAATGCCAGATTCCCTGTGAATTTGCTCTTTTCCTTATTTAGAATTAACATCTGGAGTGGTTAGGCTTCCAAAAACCATGCCAACTGTACTAATGATTCAGGTAAAGAGAGATCCCATATAACTCAGGCACTAGTCTTGACAACCATCAACAACAGTTTCGTGGAGTGCTGTTGGGGGAGGGTATTGGTATTTATCTTTCATCATTTTATCCCTTTATGTACAGTGGAACCTTGGTTCTTGAGCTTAATTTGTTCCAGAAGGCTGTTCGAGAAGCAATTTGTTCTAAAACCGAATCATTTTTTCCCATTATAAATAATGTAAATTGAATTAATCCATTCCAGACCCCAAATGCTTCCCTCTTTAACTTTTCTTATATACAGTACATGCCTAATGTACTCTTTAATTAATACATAAACACTTCTTTTCTTAAATTTATCTAGTCACCCTCAACTAGCCTTAAAGCACTCCAGGTCAGCATTCAGCATCTTTGCTTGTTTACATATCACTGTCTCTGCCTCTGAAAAGCTGTCATTGGCTAACTGCTTTTCTTTTATCCGAATCAACAACAGTTTTCCTACCTTTTCAATTGCTTCTTTCACACCCTTAGCAACATTAGCACTCTTGATGGCCTCTTTATGTTTTAAAGTTGTGCTAGTCCATTGATTTTGCCAGGAACAAAAGCATTCTCTCCTTTGTTTGATGCCTGAGAGACAAACTTTTTTTGTCATGCTAAGGGTTGTCAATTGAAAACCAAAGTTTGGTTTAACAATTGAGACATTTTTTCTGTGAACAACTTGGTGGAGAACCAAATTGTTTGAAATGGGAAACTCTCAAAATATGAGGTTTGAGTGTATAAGAAACATAGGCCATCATGGCTTGTCCAGACTACTCTACCTCCACCATTACAAATTTGCCTTTTAGTCCCTTCCCTTCTGTGTAGTACAGTTCCTAAAGGCAGATGTGCTCTCACTTTTGTTAGAACAGAATGCTGTTCAAAGAGGTAAAAACAGAGTCCAGTGGAGACAATTCTTTACATCTTTACATCTTATAAATACTTTCAGAGCAAGCAGACAAAGGGTAAATGTATCAAAAGAAAAGGAAAAAAATGTGACTGTACTAATCAATGCTGTTTATGGATGCCCACTATATTTCCTACACAGTGCACACAAGAATATACACATTACTAGAGGCTTGGTGCATGGATTCATGCACCGGTGGGATCCCTTGGCCTGACCTGTGGGGATCAGGCTGAAACTAGCTCTCTGATATCCTCTGAGGGGTCTCAGATTGTGAGAGGGTGCAGGCCAGGCTGAGGGACCCCACTGGTGCACAAATTCATGCACTGGGCCTCTAGTATGCATATAAGATCTCTGGTTAATCTATTCACACCCTCCCCTCTCTTCCCTTCCCTCTGAGATTAAGCAGTCTGTTCCATGTTTCAATGCCTGTGCATTCAGTGTCTGCCCCCTGGTAGTCATTGTACGTCATAGCTATTGGCCGGTCACTTAGGCTTTTATATATATAGATATGTAATAAAAGTTTAAAACATAGTCACTCTTCTCCACCTGCTTGTAATCCAGTGAAGAAGCAAAATTTACCCACTTGAAATAGCAAAAGTGTAATTAACTCTTTTATTGATACTAAGTTTAACTGACACTTGAAAAAGAGGAACAGATTGTATTATATTATTATATAGAGTCACCTTTGATTTTCCTATCACTGATATTGAAAAGCCATCTTTGTGGAAAACTTAAGCAATTATTAAGAAATCACCTTATTTATTCAAACTGCCAGAGCAGAATTCTTCTCAGTAAAGCTAAAACTGAAGCTATCACCCAACTCTGGAGCTGGGCCACGGGTGCTCATGTTTGACTCTTTTAGATATGTGACCTTGAACAAGTTACTTGACCTCTCTGGGCCTAAGTTTCTATATTTATAAAGTTAGGTATTTCTAGAATGTTTCTCATAGGATCACAGTGAGGATTAAATGAATTCATATTATTTCCAACACAGTGCCTGGTGGTAAGCACAATGTAAGTATTTGCTACTTCTGTTTCTACCACCAACATGGCTAACCTGCCCCAAGACATCAATATAACTTGGGAATGACAGACCAGCACAGTACCTTGCAATTGGAAATCCATGAATACAGAGTACAGAGACTTTGAGTAGGCCCAGAAGGTAGCAATGTGAAAATATTGGCCCAATCCTTCCTCACTCAACGAAATGGTTATCTTAGAGAGTTAAGAAGACTTCACATATTCACTGACAACTTAGGTCCAAATATTGTAACTATGTCTGTGTGTGCTGTTTTTACTAGTATGGTCAGCTGTTTTTCTATCTGAAGTCTCCACCATCCAGGGGAGGCCCTGAAGGTGTCAAGAGGATCAATTTGCTCAACATCCTGAGATTTCCTGAGATAACCATCAGTGCAGCCCTGCAGGAAAGCAGTAGGAAATTAGACATGATTAACATGTTTCCTTAAATCACTCAGCTTTTAGTTTTGTTTTTCTTCACGGGAAATCTCGTGTTCCCTGATGAAAAGTCAGAAAGTTCACACCTACGTTTGCAGCTGAAAGAGCATTGTCATATTAGACTTGAAATAAGAGATAATAGTCCCCTGCCATACCATATTTTACTTTTCTGTATTGTGTGTGTGTTTTTTTTTAAATTAAATTTATTGGGGTGACATTGTTCAACATGAACATATAGGTTTCAGGTATGGTTTCTATCTTACAAAATCTGTATATTGCACTATGTGCTCACTACGCAAAGTCAAATCATCTCCTCTCACCACCTTATATTAGGACCCACCTTCTCCCCTCATCCCCTTCTGTAATATTTTGTAAATTTTTTTAAAGTTATTTATATATATATATATTGTTTTCAAGTATCTTTGCAATCCTATCTAATAAAGAGGGAATATGCTAATTGACTGTTACACCCTCAAAGATGGCAGTGCCCACAGTCACAAGATGGCGGCGACCAGTCTACTCAGCCCCACCGAGGTGGCAGGTGCATGGCACCGCTGGGCCCAAGCCCAGGCGGGCCCAGCCACTCCGTGTGCCTGCCTCCAGAGTCCCCCAGTCCCCTCAGCCCCCCAGCTGCCCAGAGCTGGCCTGAGGAGCAGGCAAGCCTTGAATGGCGGCTGCCCAGCTACCCAGGGCTGGCCCGAGGCACAGGCAAGTCTCGGATGGTGGCTTCCCAGCCGCCCAGGGCCAATTTGAGGCGCAGGAAAGCCTCAGATGGCAGCTGCCCAGCCGACACCCGAGGATCAGGCAAGCCTCGGATTGTGGCTGCCCAGCTGCCAAGGGCCGGCCGAGGATTGGGCTGCCAGCAGTGGCAGCAGCAGAGATGTGATGGGAGTGTCGCCTTCCCCTGATCGCCGGGTCACCTCCCACCTCTAAGGGCTCCCAGACTGAGAGGGGGAAGGCCAGGCTGAGGGACCCCCACTTCAGTGCATGAATTTTCATGCACCGGGCCTCTAGTATCTTTATATGGTGGAAAAAGAAATTGTCTTTAGCCTCAGTTTTGTTGAGGAAACTGTGGCTTAGAGACATACAATGTTTTTATCCAATCACCTTTCACACCAAAAATTATATTCATTCTAGTTGAGTTGATGCTCAATCCCATTCTCTTTCTAATTTTCATGACTAAAACCTTTAATTTCCACAATTGCTGATAAAACTGCAAAGAAAGCGGGGTTTAAATGATTTAGAGAAGAGATCTTAACCTGACTCTCATTGATATATATATATATATATTTTAAAAATATATGTTTTTATTGATTTCAGAGAGGAAGAAAGAGGGATAGAAACATCAATGATGAGAGAGAATAATTGATTGGCTGACTCCTGCACACCCCCTACTGGGGAGTAAGCCCTCAACCTGGGCATATATCCTTGATAGAACCTGGGACTCTTCAGTCCTTAGGCAAACGCTCTATCCACTGAGCCAAACCAGCCAGGGCTCATTGATTTATATTTTACCCAGTTATATTTGCTTCCAAATAGAATGAAAAATAATTATTTATTCTGTGTTTCTCCCAAGTCTTTGTCTCACAAGAGGGAGTCCCAAAGTTCAATCAATGAACACACAACATAAAATTATATTATCTGTCTTTTCTTTTTCATTACTTCTTGAATCCTAGTTAGTCCTGCATAGCTGATAGACAACTGCTGTCTAGTTCCTCTTCCCTTCCCCCTATTCCAGATAAGGGGGAAAAATCCTCATAATCAAGATACAACGAAGAGCAAATGTCAAGAGTTTTTCTAAACTGGTAGAAAATGCAAATACTCCATTTTCTTATTGAGTAACAAATTCATTAATACATTCAACAAAATATTTACTAGGAATTTATGACGGCCTAACCTCTGGAATAGGTGCTGGAAAACCAGATTTAAAATAAAGTAAAATAAACCTGATTTCAAAGAGCTTATGTGTGTGGGTGAATATAAATTCTCTGAGATAGCTAAGGAAGGCTTCCTGGGGGGTAACATAACATACCAAAGACTCAGATCTTGTAGCAACACTAAACATTTGAGAATAGGAAACATCTGTTTCCATTGAAATGCCACCAGCATCATTGCAAGTTATCCAAGGACAAGTTGGAGAATGGCGATTGGGAAGAATTGGTGCTACGCTCCCCCCATCCAAAGATATTTTCATCTAGATGAAATCAGCATTGAGACACCTTTGAAGGGAAAGAAGTGTACAACAGGCAACCTGGAGGTAAATGAATGGGGCGGGAGGAGGTTCCATCTTTCTATCTTGGTGGTCTGGGCAGGAGCACCTGAGGCGAGTCTATATCCTCCTCACTATTTCCTTCAGCTCCACAAATGTTTTCAGATTCCCTGGAGAGGCTAGGCAGAAATCAGTAGCTCTGGGTGATAAGAAAAAGTAAACAAATAAAACATAAAAGAGATGAGGCCCTAGTCAAGGGCAGCAGAGAGGAAAATAGATACAAACAGAAAGGAAGAAACAATTTTAGAAAGGGTGCTGATAAATGAGATTTACTGATTTTACTGTTGATAGGATTCTGACTTTCTTTTGTTCTTTCATACTTTTTTTATGTTTATTTTTTTTGAGGAATTCTGACATTCTCCTAGAATAAGACTTGTAACAGAGATACACAAAACAAACAAATAAACAAATCCCATTAAATAAATGTCTCTTAGTTTAATAGTCTAATTCAGCTCTGATATATCCAATGATAATAATAAATGAGTAAATAAATAAGTGGTTTCATAGTTTTAAAACTATAATTATAAACAGGACACTGTGCTAAGACTAGTCTGGAGTAGACAGTTGACAGGGCTGAAGAGTGGAGGGATAATGAATAATGATAAAGGAATGAGTCTGTTAGTGCTAAATTGCATGTAAAAGGGAAATTCCAAGTATGTCTCAGTCTCAGAGCAGGGGGTGGGGGCTGTTCAGAAGCCCAAAGAGCAGCCAACTGAGGTCATGTCTAGGCTGAGGCCATACCTACATACTGATCAATGGAAGTTAGTATAAGTATGCCCAAGTGGTACGTCTTCCCAAGAAACCACCCATCTTTAATTAGAATAACTGGGGAATAAGGTGAAAATTGGGGATGATGTGCTCAGTTACCTCTATTAATTGAATTTTTAAGTTTGAATAATTTTAAGGATAAAGACAATCAAATATATTTTTTTAACATGACCATGCCTGCAGTTACTGATCAAAGGCCTCTCGTTATGTTAAGATGGGGTTTTGAAGCTTAGAAAAGCTTAGTTGCTAGTGGGTAATGAACATGTCCATGTTCCCAACTTAGTATGACCCACTGGGTTTTTCTTAGGGCCAAAGGGCTGCCCACTCTGATGGGTCAGACCTTCATTTTGATTCATGTGCCTCTGCCATTCTGATTGTTAAATATTTTGACTATTGTGAAGAGCAACCTTATTGTTGCATTGTTGTATTTCTAAAGAATGGGGCCAATCAGCAAGTTGGAACTGCTGTGAAACTGTCTATATTAAAATGAAAAACGATATGAAGCCAATATATTATGCTGTAACTGTTAAAGAGACTGGCTCAAGGAAACCACAACTGTCTATTGGCAAGGTAAGAATCCCTTGGGAAACCTAACCTTCCTGACTTACCCACATGAAGCTTCCGGTCCTAAACCTGGGGAGAAGGTTTGGGGAAGCTCTGGTCTCCTGGGATATTTCTAAGTTCAATAATGCCAAAGAGATCTGTACTCTAGCAACAACAAATATATCTCCATGTGCTTTTGGACTCTTTCCAGCCTCTTCTGTGCTCCCCAGTCTCCCGTAACAGTGCCGTCAGCTTTCACACCCGGCCACTGCAGTGCACAGACCCTTTGCCTCATCACTGCAAACTCTGGAACTCTCTAATGTTCATAACCTATTGTGTAATGAGTAAGGAAGGGCAGCCAGATAGATCACTAAGTGTGGCATGAAACATGCAAGATGACAGTCACTCCGCTTGGGAGCTGAGCAGCAGGCACTAGCTCAAAACAGAAGTTGTGTTCTGGGGCAAGTTCTCCATCCAGAGCAGACTGATGGCTCCATGCAGCTGGTTGCTGAAATCTATATGACTTTCAGGAATCCAGCTCTCACAAGGCAGAGAAAATGGAACTGTAGAAGGAAGTTGAGGACAGGGCCACAGAAAGGCCTACTGTTTATATTCTATGAAGGTTTCTTTTTTAAACAAGAAAACAACTTTCTTATTTAGTGGTGTGTTGTTGTTTTTTTTTTTGGGGGGGGGAACATGTTTTAGTTTTCCTCTCTATTGAGACATGTCAAAGAGCCTCATGGAGAATGATAGGCATCTATTTTTATCTAGAAAGAAAAACTATCATGGATAAAGAAGTCTGACACACAGGTGTTCCTTGGACACATTTCACTTCACAGAGTTCTGATTTTTCTGTCCCTTTATTATTTAGGAATAATTTTCATAGTATCAAGCTCCTAGACACCTGGTCCCAAATGGCAAAAACACAAACTCAGACAGTAGCAAGTTCTCAAGGCAGGTCAGGTACTTGCTTTGCTTCACTTCTAAAGCAGCCTGCATGTGACAACATGGCTTTGCTTTTCCTTCACATTCTTGTCTACATATGCCTGTCAGAAACTTGAATAAAAAATACCCAGACCCTAACCATTTCCCCTCTAGACTTTTGCTTTGGTGGAAAGCAAAATCATATCACATATTACATGTGTAGGGCATGGATTCTGATTACTTGGCAGCAGATCATAGCATTTATATACTCACATGAAGAGTGAATAGTAACTATATACTTTGCAGGTGGAGATGAACTGGTGAAATTTTACCATTGATGGGATTTGATCCTGATAGTAAAACTTAGAGCCATAGGGTAAATTTCTCAAAATCTAAGCAAAATTTTAAATGAAATTCTACCTTCACAGAGATCTGGTTTCTTTCTTTCACCCTCAAATATTTAGATTGTAAAATTATTTCTTGCTTTAGTCCATCTCATATTTCTAGAAAAATGTCCTATTTGAGCCCAAGAATAGAACCATAATAGGGAGAGATGTTAACATTTAATTATTTATTGGATATTCATTCATTCATCCCATAAATATTTATTGAGCATCTGTTATATGCCAGAGAAAGTACTATGCATTGAGGATACAAAAATGAAGAGTGCAGCTAAAGCCCCTGCCCTCAGAGGGTTTAAATTCTGAAAACAGAAGTAGAAAGTAAAATACTAAACACATAAATATCTATATACTAGAGGCCCAGTGCACGAAATTTGTGCACAGGGGCGGAGGGGGGTGTCCCTCAGCCCAGCTTGCACCCTCTCCAATCTGCGACCCCTTGAGGGATGTCTGACTGCCCGTTTAGGCCCGATCCCACTGGACATCCCTCTGACAATCCAAGACTGCTGGCTCCCAACTGCTCACCTGCCTTCCTTCCTGATTTCCCCTAACCGCTTCTGCCTGACAGCCTGATCACCCCCTAACCACTCCCATGCCAGCCTGATTGATGTCTGACTGCTACCCTGCCAGCCTGTTTGCCTCCAACTTCCCTCCTCTGCCAGCCTGATCACCCCTAACTGCCCTCCCCTGCAGGGTTGATCGCCTCCAACTGCCCTCCCTTGCAGGCCTGGTCCCTCCCAACTGCCCTCCCCTGCTGGCCATTTTGTGGTGGCCATCTTGTGTCCACATGGGGGCAAGATCTTTGACCACATAGGGGCAGCTATCTTGATCTTGTGTGTTGGAGTGATGGTCAATCTGCATATTACTCTTTTATTAGATAGGATAGACCTGGTGCCCGGGTGGGGACCAGCTGTTTTGCCCTAAAGGGTGTCCTGGATCAGGGTGGGGTTCCCTTGGGGCGTGGAGAGGCCTGGGCGACGGGCCTGTGGTGGTTTGCAGGCCAGCCACGCCCCTGGCGACCAAAGCAGAGGCCCTGGTATCTGGAATTTATTTACCTTCTACAATTGAAACTTTGTAGCCTGGAGCGGAGACAAGCCTCCTGCTCGATCCATGGCTGCTGCCATTTCTGTTTGGATTTGTTTTCCTTCTATAATTGAAACTTTGTATCCTTGAGTGGAGGCCTGGGCCAACCAGAGTGTGTGGAAAGCTTGGCTTCCTCTGTTGCCGGGGAAACCCAAACCTCCCTTCTGGTAGCCATCTTGGTTGGGGTTAATTTGCATACTTGCCCTGATTGGCTGGTGGGCGTGGCTTGGCTGGTGGGCGTGGCTTATGTAACCGAGTGATGGTTAATTTGCTTATTACTCTTTTATTAGAGAGGATATAAAAGACTAAGTGACCATCAATTGGCCGGTACATATGACGTGCACTGACCACCAGGGGGCAGACGCTCAATGCAGGAGCTGCCTAGCTGTGTTGACTTGGCAAGTGGTGGTTCTCGTGTGACACACCCTGGAACCAGAGAGGAAGGAACCTGATTCCTCTCTGGGCTACACTATTCCACCTTTGGCCATTGGTGCACGAATCAGTGCACCAGGCTACTAGTATGAAATAATGGAATGCAGTACAAGCACTAAAAAGAATAATAAAGCAAAGGAAGAAGCTACAATGTAAGTACTATTTTATGTGCCTACCTGGTCTGGGTGTTTGTGAGAAGTAATTTGAACAATCAAATAAGGGTTAAGGACATAGAAAATGACTTTATTTTGTTATAGAAGATAGCAGACATTTTAAAACAAACATTTTAAAAATATAAATGGGTAAAGGTGTTCAAAAGGTATGAACTTCTGGTTACAAACTTAGTAAGTTCTGGGGCTATAAGGTACAGCATAGTGACTATAGTTAACAATACTGTGTTGTATATTTAAAGGTTGCTAAGAGAGTAGATCTTAAAAGTTATCACAAGGAAAAAAATGTAACTATGTGAAGTGATAAATGTTAACAAAATGTATTGTGGTGATCATTTTTTAATGTATACATATGTCAAATCATTATGTTGTACACCTAAACTAATATGGTGTTACATGCCAATTATAACTCAACAAAAGGGGAAATATATATATATCCTATATAATAAAGAGGTAATATGCAAGTTGACCCTCATGCCCTTGCACAAAATGGCCACCCCCATGTGGTCAAAGATGGCCGCCACAAGATGGCTGGCAGGGGAGGGCATTTAGGGGTGACCAGGCTGGCAGGGGAAGGCAGTTGGGGGTGACCGGGTCTGCAGGGGAGGGCAGTTGGGGGCAATCGGGTTGGCAGGGGAGCAGTTAGACGTCAATCAGGCCGGCAGGGGAGTGTTTAGGGGGTGATCAGGCTGGCAGGCAGAAGTGGTTAGGGGTGATCATGCAGGCAGGCAAGCAGTTGGGAGCCAGCAGTCCTGAATTGTGAGGGGGATGTCCGACTGCCGGTTTAGGCCCACAGGGATCGGGCCTAAACCGGCAGTCGGACACCCCTGGGGGGTCCCAGATTGGAGAGGGTGCAGGCTGGGCTGAGGGACACCCCTCCAGTGCACAAATTTCATGCACCGGGCCTCGAAATTCATGCACTTGGGGTGGGAGGGGGGTTCCCTCAGCCCAGCCTGAACCCTCTCCAATCTGGGATCCCCTGGGGGATGTCTGACTGTCAGTTTAGGCCCTATCACTGCAGGCCTAAACCAGCAGTTGGACATCCCTCTCACAATACGGGACTACTGGCTCCTAACCACTCGCCTGCCTGCCTGCCTGATCACCCCCTAACAGCTCCCCTGCTGGCCTGATTGACACCTAACTGCTCCCCTGCCAGCCTGATTGCCCCCAACTGCCCTCCCCTGCCAGCCTGATTGCCCCCAACTACACTCCCCTACCGGCCCAATGGCCCCCAACTGCCCTCATCTACCAGCCCACCACCAACTGCCCTCCCCTACCAGCCATCTTGTGACAACATGGGGGTGGCCATCTTTTGGTGGCCATCTTTTGACAACGTGGGGGCGGAAATCTTCTGGCGGCCTTCTTGTGATGACATGGGGGTGGCCATCTTGTGATGACGTGAGGGCATGAAGGCCAGCTAGGCTTTTATTAGTGTATCACACACATACATGATATTGTCTAAATTCAAACACATACCTATTTTCTTCACAACAATTCTGTAAAATCAATAGAAGATATTAATATTATCCTCACTCCTTTTACAGATAATAAAACTGTTAAATAATAAGAAATTTACAGAATTTGTAAGATGTAAAGTCAGGATCATGAGCAAAGACTTCTTGACTTCAAATATAACATGTGTTCAAAGTAAAATGTTTATTATCTATGACCAAAGCTAGGTATTGAGTTTTTGGCAGAACTCTTTTATTATAGATTGCAAACCAAAGTACACCTGCACTGTTTATGTCCTCAGAGTGGAAGTCCATGCTTGTGTCTTCTGCCCATGTCCTCTTCCTCCTACAGTGGATTCCAACCAGAATGGATTCATAACCAAGATGGAGAGGTATCTAAAGACTTGATTAAGCTATCTACATTTCATTCAGTGAGAATCTGAACTAAGAGGTCAATGACATATAGATTATGGATCCTATGGATGAGTTCACCTTAAGTGGAAAGAGCTCTAATAAGCTATTTGCACAGGAGAGAGAGAAACAAAGAAAGTACAGTGGGAGAGAAGGAATAAAAGAAGAAGGGAAGAAAAGAATGGAGTAAACTAACACTGAGAAACAGAGACAACTGTATTTTTCCTGTAGGATATATGGAATTGTCCAAGATACTGTTTCACATCCTTGACCAAATCACACATCATTCATGGAAGCTATAGCATTGGTAAGTGGATTTAAAAAACAATGGCCCTGGATGGCTGGCCCAATTGGTTGAAGCGTCCTCCCATACACCAAAAAGTTTGCAGGTTCGATTCCCAATCAGGGCACATACCTAGGTTGCGGGTTCAATCTCTAGTCAGGGTGCATATGGGAGGCAACTGATCAACGTTTCTCTCTCACATCAATGTTTTTCTCCTTCTCTCTCTCTTCCTCTCCCTATAAAAATCAATAAAAACATCCTCAGGTGAGGATTAAAAAAACACACTATTATTTTTATCCCAAATCAATACCTGATAAAATTCCCACATTTGAATGAGTATTATGACAAGGATGACATAGGAGCTGAAGAATTAACAGTAGACATTAAGACCATACATAGACCATCTGTATATACTAGTATAAAACCCTAATATGCAAATAGACTGAATGACGGAACAACCGAACAACCAGACAACCGGTTGCTATGACATATGCTGACCACCAGGGGGCACGCGTGGAACATGGCGGGCGTCGGCGGTGGCGAGATGGTGGAGTAGGTGAGTGGGGGCGCCAGACCAAGGCAGGGCACTTGTCGCTGTCATTGGGGCAAGCCTCTGGTGGTTACTGAAAATTCTGTGCTCCCGCACACCGCAGTCCTACCCGGTGCTTGCACCTGCTGCTGGTGCCAGAGCCACTGCTCACATCAGCTGCTGGTGCCTGGCGCCGGTCCCGATCGCTCAGTGCTGTCAGTGGGTGCGAGTGGAGGCTGCCAGCCCTGATCACCCCTCAGGGCTTCTCCATCTCCCCCTGCTCCTGAGGGATAGTTGGGGCTGGCAGCCACCTCTCATACCTGCTGCCGGCGATGACCCCGCTAGAACCCGCAGCCAGCATCAGAGCCGCCGCTCACACCTGCTGCCAGAGCCTGGCACCAGTCCCGATTACTGGGAGCCATCAGTGGGTGCAAGCAGCAGCTGCTGGCCCCAATCACCCATGAGGGCTTCTTCACCTCACCCTGCTCCTGAGGGGTGATCAGAGCAGCAGCCACTGCTCACACCCACTGACAGTGCCAGCCCCACTCGCACCGGCTGCTGGTCCTGGACCCAATAAGTCCGAGCCATCAGTAGGTGCGAGCCAGGCCAGCAGAGTCAGCATGTGGGAGCAGCGGCAGTGGGAGCGGGGCTGCTGGTAGACAAGGGACCAGGGGCTGTGGTGGGAGGGGCCAGACTGGGGTGCAGAGTATGGGCCGAGACCCACTGTGCCTCTGTGCCCACTGCAGCCTCATGGCCCACAGTTCCTTTCAAGGTGCATGAATTCATGCACTGGGTCCCTAGTCTAAAATAATCTTTTTAACTCTTTTTTCAACTTTGCCACCCACTATAAGGAGCATTTCAGAACTGGAAGGGAGCTTAGAGCTCATCAAATCCAAGTAGGTCAAGATTATTTCATTTCATTTAGTTACATAACACTCTTAAGAGGAGGGAGAGGCTGAGAACATGGATAGAGAAGTTAAGTCAGCAAGAGGCTTCATTTGTCATGAAGCTTATGTATCGCAAAGAACTCCTGGCTTTGAGTCCTATGTCTCTTCTTCAATGACAGCTACATGACTGGGTATATTTTATATACCCAGAGACACTTTGCTGAGCTATAAAAAACAAGGCTTAAGACCTTCCACTTCAGAATAACCACAGGCCAGTGGGACCACACAACAACAACAACAACAACAACAACAACAAACTTAAACACAAATACAACAAAAAATAAGGAGGGGGAGGAGGCTAGTGGATCCAGTAGCTTACACAACAGGATGTGTTCCAAAAACTTCTTAGCTTACTTTCTGGTCCAATACTGTTTATTGGGCTGAATTACCCAAGTCATGTAATTTCCCCAAGCCCAACTTTATTTTCCAGACAGAAATAACATTACTGATCATAGGATACAATGAAGAATACAAATGAACAAAATAAAAGGAGCAGTGAAGGTATGAAGAACTATAAAATCATGGGTTGAGAGAGAGAAAGGCCTTGGCAGGTAAACTAATTTTAAAATACAAAATTAGGTGAATTATACTCCTCTGCCCTGGCATCTAATAGAAATTTGCATACACATTTATCTATATCTCCAGAACACTTTACCATGCAGTTGGCAAGAATACAGAATAGAGAGGGTTTCTTGATTTGCTTCCACTCTTCTTCTGCACTGTGGGGCTCTTTGCTCAGTCCCAGATGAGGTATCAATTAGGACAACAGAAGTCACTGTGAAATAGAGTGAAATTTATCTCTGGAAACTTTCCATCCATTCCCATTGTTTCCACAATCCTGACCCCACTGCCTAGCTGTCCCCCCCACTATTTTTTTTTTTTGCCATAAATACTTTTTCTACGTATCTTTATACTATCCATGATTATCCAAGGCTATACACCACTGACTTTAATGACAAGGATGTCCTCCACCAAGAAACAAATTCAGTTTTCCTCTAGACCTAATAGCTAACACATAAACTTCATATATTCCTCCACAAACACTTGGAGTCCAATTACTTATTAGGTGCTATTATTAGGAACTAGCTTCAGCTTACAGCTAGTCTTCTCACACCACAAAAATTCTTAACCAGATGAAATACAGCTAAGTCCCAAAAGCTGACAGTGATAGAAATGTCAGGTATGCAGCAGGCCAATGTAGTCTGGTACACCCCCCAGAGATTGAGAGCCATAATCTATTTGGGACAAGGCTGGTGCTTAAGCAGCTGGACAGAAGCAGGATCCAACAGTGTCCTTGACCTTCCTGTTCTCTGGCCAGCTGCCAAGCCTACGCTTTCACCAATGAGCACATGAGCATATGAGACACTCAACTCTGGGCAGCCACATGAAATCAGGGGATAAGAGTGGTCAGCATATATTGATCTGGCTCTGAAAGGGAAAGAATCCATGCAGGTAGAGGAAAGCTTGTTCCCTCCATGCCCAAAAGACAAACAGTTCTTTTTACAAAAATTAGAATGAAGTCTGATGTACACATGTGATCTCAGATTGAAAAACAGCTAAGTATTTACAGATTTCGCCACTGATGTTCAGAAAGAGTCTCCATTCAGTTCAAGTGGCATGTCTTCAACTCTCACGGCACTTGCTATGAATAAACCAGACTGCCTTGTTACCATCTGAAATTCTATAACAAGTATTTTTCAGCCTTGGCCAGCATTCCAAGAACAGCAGAATTCTCACCAGTGCAAAGTCCAAGGAAATCAGAATATGAACCCACTGTTGATATATTTTCTTTTGACATACACAATTTTACTGAAACTGCTGACTTCGAATATGAAATGCAAATATGCTTTATCTGAAAACTCTACAAGGACCTATGGCCTTAGGAAAGCCCATTCTAGCCATATTGTTATAATGCCATATTACCTACTGGTTCTGAATTCCCTACGTTCTTACATCTAGAAGCCCTTTCAAAAGGTTCAAATTATACTCCCCAACATAAACTCCCTTTCCCTTTATTATTTATTTTGTAATTGTGCACCAATGTTCAATATGCAGGATGCTTCATTAGAACTGCAGTTAGCAGTATATCTATTCTGGGTCTCTGAACCATCTGCCAAGATCTATGTTTCAGTCCATGAGCAAAAACATCATGGACTGTTTGTAGACCTTTGTTTTCTAGGAAGATACGTGAGATGGAAATTGGCAAATTGCAATTGCACTTTAGAGTGTCTGGTGAAATTATTTTGGATCCTTGATGTATGGGAAAGTGGTTTGGATGGCTGGCCAGACCAGACATTGTATATGCTCATGCCAGAGGAGTCAAAGCAATATACTGACCTATTCCAAACCATTAGGGGGAAATCTGCTTAATTAGGGAAGTCTCTAGTTCTGAAAGCTGGGTGATTTAAATGCTCAGTGGGAAAGGTTATTGGTCAGTTGATAGGTCAGCCATGGTCTGAAGACTTTTTCTCTTAACGTAACAATTTGTCTTCAGACTTTTTAAAACCTCCAGTAGACTCCATGCTAGCCAAATATTTAGTGGTTTTGTGAAGTTTTTGGTATTCATATCAATGGCAGTTCTTCAGAAACCCATTTAAAATGTTGTTTCTTTTCCATATGGCATTCTAAAGGGAACTGGGGATTACAAATTTAAGATTGTGACAAAAAATAATGCTCTTTGTAACTATTTCCATACTTTCTGAGCTTTTGAAATGAGTTTGATTTATATTGTGCCAATACTGAATACCATGTTTATCATTAGCTTTGTGATTAAAAAAAAATATTCCCTTGGCAACTGGAATAACTCTATGTGTGCTCTGTGGTAGGCTTTTGGTTTAAATCTTTTGCTATGTTTTGAAGTTTGATTGACTGATTCCATAAATGAATCTTGAAGAAGGATAGATCATCCTAGTTACATCTTAACACTTTCAAAGCACATTTAGTACAATTCAAAGTACAAGACTCAGAGCACTGTTCGCAAGTTGTTCTTCCTTTACCTCACTGTCTTATCGTGTATTCTGAGAACACCACTTCGTCAGATTTTCAATCTCTTGGGACTGTAACTTCACCCTTTTCATGAATGTGACTCTATGACAAGCCAAATAATGTACCCTTCTGAGAAGTCTTAGAGTCCCTGCCAAGCCCATCGCTCTCTTCAGGGTGGTTCTCCATCCATAGATTGTTGCACTTTATATTCTGTGGTTCCCTCACCTATCCCCCAACACTGGCTGTAGCTTTCTAGCCAAAGAATATGTGCCCAACCCAAAAGCAGCCATCCATAGACTAGGCAAGGGCCAAAAAGAGGTCTAACTGTAGAATTCTATTCAACAAAATGATGGAATAACTGATTCTATCTGATCTCTCACTTGGAATCTGTATGGGAGAAGTGCAGAAAAGAATTTGAGGAAAAAAAGAAAAGAAGGTAGAAGGCATAACAAGGGGTAGGAGCCCAAAGGCAGCAAGAAATAGAGAATAAGAGGGGAAACAGAGAAGAAGAGTGAAACTGAACCACGAACATGGTATAATATCACTGGGGTTGTCATGCATCAACAAAACTACAGATAATACTGATTCCCTAGTTCTCCGTCAATTTGGCAACAGAATTGCTCAGACTGTCTCCTGTCCTTCTTGCAACACATCTTCATTACACCTGGATATGAGAGTCAGACTTTCTAATTCTGACAAATTATATTTGGACCTTCAGTAAATAATTCATTTACTATAAAATTAAACATGGATTTTGTAGATAGATGTTCTGACAGGTTTTATGAGAGCTACAAAGATGAACATCTACAATTCCTGCTGTCAAGGGGCACATTGGTTTAAAGAAGTACGATCATACAGTGTTGATGGAGATGGTGAAGGGTTAAAAGTGGGCATTCTGGACTGCCTGCTTTCAAATCTTACCCCAACATCACTAGCTTTATGACCTTGGGCCAGCTACTTAACTTCTTTGTGCCTAGTTTTCCTCATCTATAAAATGGGGGCAACACTATAAAACCTACCTTGTCAGGATTATATAAGGTTAGATCTATAAAGGGTTCAGAACAGAGTTCAGAATAAATCAGGTTGTCCATGTCCTTTCCAGGTGTCTGTGATCAGTGTGGAAAAGAAAGGAATTGGGGGGATTAGAAGCAACTCTGTATAAACTCATGAAAAGGCAGTCTGTATGCCAAACCAGGCAGTGTAGTTCAGGTCTTACACCTAGATTCCAAGGCAACTATACATAGACCAGATACCGCTCAACGCCCTTGATCCTTGGCATAGAAGATCCCTCCTTTCATTGGTCATTCACATGCCAGAAAAGGAATTTCCCCCACCCCCCACCCACCCCCACCCCCCGCCTGCCTGCTTCTCCACTCTCTTTGCTCTTCCCTTTGCCAGACATCTGTTACATATGCTGCACTGGTGTCTGCTTCACCTTTCTCCCCCTTCTTGTCCCTCTTCATACTTTCTTACAGGAAAGAACTAGGGGCAATTTTCTTTACAACATATGTAACCACACAAAACATACATTTCCCACTTGGCTCTGGTGTGTTCATGAGTCTATCAAGACCATCTGCACTTGCATATCCAATATCCCCCAGCCCACCTCACCCCCTAAATCTAATCCTTTCAGTGTAATTTAACAAGGTCTTTGTGCTATAAAGCCCTTAATAATTTTTAAACAAAATTGCCTTAATACACTGCAATTGCTAAATGCAATACGGAAATATTTACCTTTCTTGCCAGCTATAGATTCCTGAGTCTGTAGCTGCCTTGCACAACTTGCAGAACTCTATGTGATGCAAACCATAAAAGACAACATTTCTTAAAAGCTACTCCTTTGGGAAGTCTAGCAACACATCACATTCAATTCTACAAGAAATGAACATTGCAAATTACCAACAAGTTAATTGCTCAGGGCAAGAACCCAAGCCAGCCCTATAAAGTTTAATTTCCCCTTGACCCTCTGTGGCTGACATCTGATAGGCAATATTGAGTCTTTCCTGTGGCACCTGATTTCTAATTGTTGACTTGTGCTTATCATCACTGTAAAACACTCAGACATAAGTTCTACTGACAGACAGGAATCCAGTTGGAAAGTAACACAATCAGAGCATTGTGGAATATGTAATATGGTCATATAACTGCAGTCATACATAAGCATTGAAGATAAAAAATAATGTTTGTAACCCTATACTTACAAAACTATTTAAGTGTTCATAAATTTTCCAGTGGATTTGGAAATATCTTAATAGTCATTCTTTCAGGAATTCTTGAAACCCCACAAATTTGCTATTTTCTCCAATGAATCTTTGAAATGTTTTGAATTCGGCCAGATCATTCAACAAATGCTGGTTGAACCCTTTGTTGTGTTAGTACACTTGGATAAATTCTGTGGAGAATGCAACATCAGATCAGATATACAGTGGGGACCCCTATAACTTAAAATCTAGTAGAAGAAATAAGATGCATACATGTGGTAGGCAGATTAATGATCACTCAAAGATGCCCACTCTCTAATCTCTGGCACCTCTGAATATGTTACCCTGTATAGCAAAAAGGACTTCAAGATATAATTAAGGTCAAGGACCATGTGATGGGGGAGATCATCTTGGATCATTTAATAGTAGGTGGGTCCAACATAATCACATGATTTCTTAAAACTGGAGAAACTTACCCATCTATAGTCAAAGGATATGTAAATAATTAGAGAGATACAATGTTGATGGCTTTGAAGATGGAAGGGGCCATGAACCAAGGAATATGGGTGGCCTCTAGAACCTGGAAGAGGCAAGGAAATGAATTCTCCATTAAAACCTCCAGAAAGGAATATAGTCCTTACCACATCTTGATCTTAGCCAAATGAGAGTCATGTCAGATTTCTGACCTCCAGAACAGTGCGCTAACAAATTTGTGTTGTATTAAGTCACTAAATTTGTGGTAATTTGTTATAGTAGCAATAGAAAATTAATAAACACATCATTTTAATATAAGTTAGAATGTGTCCATTCCTATAGAAGAGATATACTGTAAAGTGAATAGGATCTTAGATGAAGGTTAGTATGAGAAAATTGACTATCTTTATCTTCTCTTTTAGTTTTGTCACTCCTGACTCCAGATTTGTATCTCTTTAGGATTTATAACAAATACATCCATATCTAAAGATCTTCATAATGTCCTCCCCACATTCCTGGGAGCTGTGCAGCACAAATCTTTATATCATACAAATGGGGTGAGTAATTTATGGAAAATGGGAAGGTGGCAAAACCAGCTAATCCTGAATTGACCACTACCCACATCCAGGAGGAAGTTTCCAAAGCTAAGATTAACGTAGCCAAAAGTAAATTTCACTTATCACAATGACAAATTCATGATAGAATTCTAGTGATACCACATGTCATGCTATCTAAAACCTTGTTTTCATTTTAAAAATTATTCTGATAGAACTCCTGGAGTCAGATTCCCACTTTAGCAAGATGAAGAAACTATGTACAAATATTAACTCATTTGCTGTAGTCTGCATGGTGTATAAAGGAAGGATAGAATTGCTAAAATGATTCTGACTAAATAGAAAAGATAAACAAAATAAAAAGGAGGAAAAAATAGAATCTAAGTTAGATTCAATAGAAATAATACATTATGTTCATGCATATGTATACATGATTATACTTAACACTTATCACAATGCTGTGAAGGTCTTATTATCCTTGCTTTACTGATAAGTGATCACAGAGGTTCAATGACTAGTTACTAAATAGCAATGTCCAGTCTTAAATTAAGGATAACTAATATACTATACAATATATTAAGTAATGAACATACTCTGTTTTGCTAAAACCATCCAAGAGAAAGATACTAGAGTGTAGGTTCCTGAAAACCAAAGGCTGTAAATGCTAACAATACCACTGTATACTCAGCACTTGATATCATGCTTGTACATAGGAGGGCCTCACAATTGCTTGTGAAATGAAGGAATGCTGTCTGGTGAATAGCAGACCTCTCTGTATGCCTCATTACCATGCAGAACACAAGATAGCACACATTTTGACAAAGTCCTCAATTGATTCCAGACGGAGTTTTTAAACCTTTGGGACATATCTGAGTCACCTGTAGAGCTTTAAAAATCCAGACACCTGGCCATATTCTAACATCTAGACTTGCCATTGTAGGACGCCTGTTGTAGGACACCTGCTGTAGAGAACTATTGTAACCCCTCTTTGGGTTAGGTCTCACTATGAATCCTTTAATCCCATCGAAACACAGGATTCAGGACATTACAGAGCAGAAGCAAAATTGTTTTTCTCTATATTATTTTCCTACTATACAATATATTAAGTAATAAACAAATGATACTCCAAAATAACATGAGTGAATACAGTCTTGGACTGTGAGCAGACATGGTTTCCCTAGTTAGGGTGCACCCAGAGGAGTTTGGCTCACAGCTGATAATCAAACTCTGCTGATGGAGGGAGAACGATGGGCAACTGAAAAACTCTTCTTGTTGTGTTGAAGAGGCCTGTATGCTGGTACATATAGCCAGAAATTGAAGGTTCATGAGAATATTGTACCATAACTTACTTACCTCGTTCTTTACTCTGAGGGCCTTGTTTTTCTCTATTATCTAATAGAAACCTAAAACATGAGTGCCCATAATTCTAAATAGAACTGGAATTTCAATGGGAACTCTGTGAACATTACACTATCTCCTTTGCTGTAGTGTGTAGTCTATTTTCAGCCAAAGGGGCACAGAGATCTGGGTGAGCTAAAAACAATGGTCACAGTTTATTGAACCCATCTGTTTTCTTAAAAAAAAAAAAAAAAGTGAAATTGTTACCTGATGGTGTGCAAGGCACTCTTAAGTCCATCCCAGACACACGGATTTTTTTAAAAGGTCCATTGGTCCTTGGATGCACACCAGAAACAATGATCAAAACCCTAAATTCCCACATAGATGATCTGTGGCCAACCATTTATTGATTTATCATGGAATGGATGTGAGTCTTGAATCCATACATCCTCCATTGTCTTAATAGAGACACTCCTCTCAGTTCTCCTAAAAGGGACTGGTGAAATCTAGGAAGGAAAATAGTATATAAAAATACAAACTTTAAAAATTATGGCTAAAAAGGAATAGAAGTAATGACAAATTATTTTACATGGTCTTATGGTAGGATTTTCTCAAAAAGATAAAAACAAATGTTCAAGTACCCCTTTTGCAAGACAGCCCCAATAATGAGGTCAGTCAAGCAAAGTGGCATTTTTCCTTGGAATTCATTGAGGTATTCAAGTCATAATTGGCTGTGGTATTTGGGAAAATATGGGGGAAGAAACTTGGCTCTTGGAAAGGAGGGAAAAATGATCTCAATGCCCCAGAAGTTCTCTTTCAAACTCCAGATTTGCAGTGGGAAATTTGGAGTTAGAAATTCCAATAAAGAATAGGATATATTGAAGCCACAGATTTCAAACAAGAGGAAAGTTCAAGAAGATGGTTTAAAAAATAAAGGAGACTCTAGTAAAAAAGTCTTAGCTAGTTGAATGGTCAAATAATCTAACTGAATCATAGGAAAGAATGATGTCATGTCTAAATGTTAAATTGGGGTGGGTGTGGGTGTCATCTGCTTATAATCTGATTATACATTTGTTGAACAGTAGTACACCAAAGGGATGCCATGCCCCTTAAAAAGTTTCATTTACTAAGTTTAACATGATAATTTTTATCATATTCTGTAAGAATCTGTCTTGCTTTTCATATTCTTTCCTTGAAAAGATTGAGAATTTTTAATATCTCAGTCCATTACTTGATCATATATTTCAGGTGTACCCACTATGTGCTGGGTGCTGTACCAAGAAATATAATAACTATGAAATAAGAAAACCATGATGCCTACTCTTAAAAAGCTTAACATCTGATTGTAGAAATAGAACTTAAGCACATACACACTTGAAGTAGCAATTGTCAATGGATGCCAATTGGAAGTGCAATGTAATTTCTGGAATGAGAGGGAGCAATGTGGAGTAGGTTATTTATGGAAAGACCTCAGAGGGAAGTTGGGCTTGATCTATACCATAATGAATGGAATGGTGGTGGGAGGCATTAAGTAAGAGAGTGTGAAATGAGCTTGGAGGCAGTAAGTGAAAAGCTCAGAGTATAAGGAAATGAGTCTGTCTGTTTGACCTCTGTTCTTGAAACAGGTATTTGAGATTTGGGGCCCGAGTCATGGAAAAAGACTATGGCACTATGTAATGAGCCTTGGTTTTGAGATTGAATTCTAATTTTGCCACTGTAACCTCAGCTTCCATCGAATACATGTTGAAAAGCAGAAATTTTAAATTTACTTATTTGAAAATAGCTCCTGACTCATTTGTCCTTAGCCTCTGTGCTTCTCAAAACTGCTCTAGCTCTGGCCTAGGACTGCTGTTCCTCTCCCTGATGCAAGTCACTACCCAGAACTGTTAGGCACCCTCCACTTGACAAGCTGTCGCTTCTTCTCACCTGGAGAGAGTTGTGTTGAGCAAAACGCAGTACTGCTCTAACTCTTTCTTTTTTTCCATGGTGCCATCAGACAAGGCTGTTACAAGCACAATAGGCATAATGCAATAGTCCTCCAACTGGGCAGCGCATTAGATGTACCTGAGGAGCTTCCAAAATCCCAATATTCACACCATTGAATCAGAATCTTCTAGCGGTTGAAGCCCAAACAGCGTTTTTTAATGCTCCCAAGTGATTTCAATGTGCAGCCAAGGTTGAGAACTACAGCTTTAAAGCAATCTTCTAGGAGATTCTACTGCTCAGTAATGACTGTCACACTCCAAGTTCCACAAAGTGACCAGGAGGGAGAAACAGTTGCTGCTGGAGGTTACACAACCCAGCTCAGGGGAGTGTGGGCCCTCTTTAATCTCACCACCAGCATGGGTTTCAGATCCCGCCTTTCATTGGCCAATGAGTAATTAATTGTTGAACCAAACCTCTCCAGGGCTCCAAGGATAAATATTTATTCTGAAAACTGCATAATCTAAACCCACGAAGGGAGTAGGAATATATCTGTGTTTTCCGATGGTCTTAGGCGACCCTGTTAGCAGTTCTTAACCTGTGAGTCGCGACCCACAGGTTAAGAACCCCTGCTGTAGAGCCTAAGACCATCGGAAAACACAGATATTTATATTACGATTCATTAACAGTAGCAAAATTGCAGTTATGAAGTAGCAACAAAAATAATTTTATGGTTGGGGGTCACCACAACATGAGGAACTGTATTAAAGAGTCATGGCATTAGAAAGGTTGAGAACCACTGTTCTAGATTCTAGAATCTAGAAGGTATCTGTATAACCTTTAGCTGAGTTTTTCAGGATTTTCAAGCCTCAATCTTCTCATATAGAGAAAAACAGCACTAGCATCAAATTGCAAGGTTGTATGGATATTATTTCTTATTTTTGAAATAATGTATATGTGACATGTGAGTTTTAGAAAGTTTATCATTATTATTGAAAAATAGGTCTCTGTTAATTTTAAGTAGGAAAAGAAAGGGAAGAAAGAGGAATGAACAGAGAAAAATTAAAATTCATATTATTCAAATGTCCATTTTTAGAGAGAGTAGAAAGGAGGAAGTAGGTTACCTCCTGCTCCCACCCCAACCAGGGCCAGAGATCAAACTTGCAACCCAGGTACAGGTTCTTGACTGGGAATCGAACCTCCAACCCTCCAGAGTCTCACTTTATTTACTTTTTAAATTCTCATTCATCACAATTCTCTGCTTCTATTACTCTTTCCCTTCCATAGGCTCCCATCCTAATGTATTATCAATTTATTCTTCATTTATTTGTACTCTTAAAATAGCTATAGTGACTGGTGTGTGTGTGTGTGTGTGTGTGTGTGTGTGTGTGTGTGTGTGTGTGAATTTACTGTATTGTGATTATCATATATTTCTAACTTTTTTCACTCAATATTAAATTTTAAATATCTAATTATGTTGCTGTGTACTTCTCTTCAAGAATCCTATCTAATAATAGAGTAAAATGTAAATTACCATCACTCCGCTACGCCCACGATTGGGCGGTGGGAGGCAGGGGGGCTGGACTCGGGGTGGCCTATCCGGCCATTGAGAGGCACGGATCCACTGCCACTGAGGGGGGCGGGACTCCCGCCCCCAGCGACTCTCAACGGCCAGATCGAGGCCAGATCCGCGGCCACTGAGGGGGCCTGTGCGGACACCCAGCTGCACCTCTCAATGGCAGGGTAGCCAGGTGTCCGCGGCAGCCCCCCTCAGCGGCCTGGTGCACCAGCGTTCGAAAGTGAAAGCGTGGCAGCTGGATGCCTTTCCGCTCAGACACCAGGCCTTTCAGAAGCCTCCACCGCGCTGGAGGCTTCTGAAAGGCCTGGTGCACTAGCGGACAGGCACCCAGCTCCCCGTGATCAAAAGCAAAAGCGTGTAGGGGACCCTACACGTGCATGATTCAATCATGCACTGGGCCTCTAGTATAAATATAAATCCTCTTCAAGTATTTCTTCTCTTTTTATAGATACTTCATAGTATGGACTAAATCAGATCCCCTAGTGACAGACCTTAAGTTAGGCTGCATATTTTAATGCCACAAACAACACTTTTTTAAAAAAAATCCTCACTTCAGGATATGTTTTCATTGATTCTAGAGATAAGAAGGGAGAGAGAGAGAAACATCAATGTGAGAGAGGAACATTGATGGGTTGCCTCCCATACTTGCCCCAACCAGATATTGAACCTGTAAGTTGGACATGTGTCCTGACTGTGAATCAAATCTGCCACCTTTTGGTGTATGGGATGACACTCCAAGCAAATGAGCCACACCAGCTAGGGCAGCACAACATCGTTTTTTTTCTGTAGTCTGTGTGAGACTTTTTCTGGGGTATATAACTACATGGGCCATATGGTGAACCTATTCTTGTTTTAAATGACTTCTGCTCATTAGAATGGTCTTCATGCAATCTACTTGTACAGGAGAGTTCCCATTACATTCCCACAAAGCTACCAGTTCCTGGCATTGTCTGAAGAACTTGTTATTTTGAAATAGCAGTCACCTCTATTAACATTAAGATCTAAAAAGATAGAGAGACATGGTGCAAAGAAGGACATTTCATTAATCAAATCCAGTTCGTAAAACAGCCTGGTTGTGACCCCTCCACTATAAGAGATTGAAAACAGTGCATTTATATGGTTTGTGTATCCACTAAAGGAAAGGACATTGCATGCCCTCCATTTGGAAGGATAGTCAATGCTTTCATTTAATGGGAAGACTTGCAGCTTTCTTTTGTAACCACTGTGGATTGCAAATATAACTTTTAAATGGAAGAGTGAGAGGAGTACTAAAGCCTTGGGTCCCTAGTCAACCTGCCAAGGATGAAATGTGAACACCAGAGTTTCACATCAGGACATGGACCAGACAAGACTGCAGGGATACAGTGGAAAAGAAGACACAGAAGCCCATGACCTCATGGAACTAATAGAACAATGGGAACGATAGAAAGAAAATGATAACTACAAAAGCTACTTGTGAGTCTGAAAGATAAGTAGTCTCACTGAAATTAACCTTTGAATCAGCTGGTTAGATGGGACCTGTAATTAGTTCATGGGTTCTTATCACCCAGTTTAGAAGACTTCCCTAGTTCCCCATCTGCAAGAAAGATGGAGTCCCTTGCTTTGCATAAGCTACTTTCCAACTTGCAATATACCCAGGCCCTTGATCTTATTGCTTAAGTAACATTCTCTTAATTTGAATTTTTCTGGCATATCCAGATACATATTTTTGGCCAGAATATTTTTAAAAGATTAATGATCCTGAGAGAATAATGTTCTTCACATTAGATTTCTTGGGAATTGTTTAATCTGTTTCGTAACTCGGCAGCTGAGTGATGAGCTAGAACAAAAGTAACCTTGACAGCAATTGTCCTCATCTATTATTTTTCCTACATCTCAAGAGGGTCTGGTGGGCTCTTGAACTTGCCCCTTCAGCTAAGTAGTTGGAAAGTATTTTGATTCCTGGCAACTTTCCCAGTAGTCTGATAAATGTGACTTAGCTACCTTAGTTCTGGTTTGCGGGAAACAGCAGAATTTTCTATGGTTATTTTGTGTACTGTTACAAAAGAGAAAACTTTTCTTTCATATGTATGGGCTCTATAGACAGGAAGGATTGTGAAGAAAAAAATTATATGGTAACAACAAATCTGATTGACTCCTGGCATTTTGAGTATGACAAGCAGTGCTTTTCTTTCCACATTATCAATTTCATGGTATTTAGAGGTAACTGCTAGGTTTTCTTTTAAGTCTATTAGAAAATATTGGCATGTGATTTACTGTTGATATGACACATGGAATAAATTTTAGCAAAAGTGCTGCTCACTCTCTACATGCTATGAGGGTTATTATCTGTGTTAAATGAAAAAAATTCTGTGCTTTTTATTTAACTTTGTAAAATTGAATGTCTATAAAAAAGTTGTGTTGAGATGAAGAAGGCTAGCATTCTCTTTTTTTACAGCCATCTTTATGGTTAATATAGTCATGAAAATTAAGAAGCTGAGAGGATCCTATAATGATACTATCCATTGGACATGCACTTAATTTTAGGCATTACATCATTTGCTCATTCGTTATAACAAATATTAAGTGAGTACTTGGTATCTGATAGTCATTCTGCTAAACTAGAGGCCTGGTGCATGAATACATGCACCAGTGGGGTCCCTTGGCCTGGCCTGCGGGATCAGGCCAAAACCGGCTCTCTGACATACCCCAAGGAGTCCCGGATCGCAAGAGAGCACAGGCCAGGCTAAGGGACTCTACTGGTGTACAATCTAGGCCGGGGAGGGACGTGGGAGGTTGGACAGCAGAAGAAGGACCACGGGAGGGCTCCAGGGTATGTCTGGCCCATCTCCCTCAGTCCTAATAGGCAGGATCCCAGCAGCAAGCTAACCTTCCAGTCAGAATGCCTGCCCCCTAATGGTCAGTGCACATCATAGTGACTGGTCTACTGGTTGACTGTCTGCTACCTGGTGGTCAGTGCATGTCATAGCGAGCAGTTGAACAGCCTTAGCATATCATTAGGATATTACGCTTTGATTGATTGAACAGACGACCAGATGACTGGACACTTAGCATATTAGGCTTTTATTATATAGGATACTGAGGCTATAATGGTAATACCTATACCTTAACTATTGGGGAATGCAGAACCTAAACAGAAAATAGCACATAATAATAAAATGTTTAGAATGCTATAATAAAGAAACATGGTACTATGAAGGAACAGAAGGAGAGTAGACTAAGGGACATGAAGACAAATATATATATATATGTTTAAGCTAGACCTGAAGGATGAACAGGAGAAGAGAGAGAAGAGGAGTGATAATCTTTGGGAAGATTATAAGCCAAAAGAAAAATTATAGCATATTTAAGAAACTAAAAGAAGTCTTGTTTTCTTGAATTGGTGTGTGCAATGAGAGTAAGTTGTCAAAATCAACCATAATTCAAAAGTCTTTGTAAAGTATGTTTAGGGCTTTAGAATTTAAGATCACTTTAGATAGCTAGTGTTATCTTCATTTGACAGATAAGACAATTGGCTTTGAGAGATTAAATATGTTCATAATTATTCAGCAAGTAATTGGTCAAGCCAGGTTTTTATTTTTTTAAATATATTTTTCTTGAATTAAGAAAGGAAAGGAGAGGGAGAGAGAGAAACATCAATGATGAGAGAGAATCATTGATTGGTTGCCTCCTGCATGCCCCACACTGGAGATCGAGTTGGCAACCCGGGCATATGCCTGACCAGGAATCAAACCGTGGCAGACCTGGTTCATAGGTTGGATGCTCAACCACTAATCCACGCACACCAGGCAAGCCAGGTTTTTAAACAAGCACTGCCTATCTACAAAATATATGATTTTTAACCTTTAATTTATGTCCTCTCTTCTAATTCACATAAAATTTAGCAGCGAGGTGGCCTTATTTAGTGTTATGTTCAGATAAATTTTGATCCAATATTCAAATATGATTTTTGTAAATATTAAATATATGATACTGTCCCTCAAAAAAGTTCCAGGATGGGAGGTGCTTCTCATAATATTTCGAAGTACAGTTTTAGATCTTCATTGCCATCTCTTTTGATTTCAGTAAACTCCATGTTTGTAATCTGTTTCCCAAGTCTCTCCTCTCCCCACACTCTAAACACAAATGCTCTAAGGCATTCATACTCCTTCACTTCCTCACCATTACTGTAGCCTTTGTGGGGTTTTTCCCCCGCTAGCTCTTTGTCCACTGCAATGTGAGTTCAGCCATCATCTAAAGATGTTCTAGTTTTCCTCCTTTTTCAAATTAGCAGAGGCAGATTATACTAGATCAATTCTCCCTGGTAATTCCCTGCTGGAGGACATAACCACCAAAATGATCATGGATGAGGAGAACTCAGACTCTTAAACTTTATATACTCATGAATGAGTTGCATGTATATGGAGTATAACTAAGAACACAATGACTTGAAAAGAAGGCAGCTTCTCAGCAAAAACAGAACACCAACTCCACAAGGCAATGACTGAATGAACAAATAAATAAATAGAAGAAAATTTACCTAAGTTGAAGATTTTAAAAGTTAAACTACTGGATGAGATGAACCCTGCTACTTTCTAGCAAATACAACTGTAAACCCTGGAAATGGTATGGCACAAAGAAAAGAGAACTCTAAAACCAAAGAAGACAAGGTGAACTAGTTTGGGAACCCAGGACTGGATGAACTGCACAGTGACAGGATGACTTACATGGGGAACTGACAAAGGAAGGTCACTCAGGTCTAATGTTTCCTCATCTCCAACCCAGCCAAAGAAAGCAGTGGAGGTAGGCTGCATTGAATGGGAGTCCCTCTGATAACATCAGATGATCCAGGCTCCATAGTTAAAGAGGATGGATTCAGAGCCCCACCAAAATAAGGAGCCTGGGTAAGTAATCTCCTCCCCTACAGAGCCTGAGACTCCTGTTTTCTACTGGTAGATATTAACTAGAACTGGTGAAAGAGACTCAGCCCAGTGTGGGAAGGTCTTTGTCTCAGAGGCCTGAGAATTTCCCATCCCTGGCTAGACACAGGAGGGCAACAAGGAAGTATCAACCCTCCCCCACTGGGAGACACTCAGCAACCATTTCTTGGGACACCCCTTCTCTACCCTCAGGTAACACTAGAAGGAGCTCCAGCATAACCAGGTAAACCAAGTAAGCCAAAATAATACCACAAAACTGAAATATAAAAAGTAACATTGAAACCACAGCCCACAAGTAGGCAAAGCCTCACATGATAAACCTAAACAAGTTACAGCTTGCAAAAATAAAAAATTTAAATGAGATCCAGTATTCCCTAACATAATAGATTAAAATTAGAAAATCTCACAACATACCAAAAACCAGAACATAATGTAAATGAGAAAATACAATCAACTGTCATACAAACAAAGATGAATCTGATGTTAGAATTATTTGACAATGATTATAAGGGAACTATTATAAAAATGTTCCAAAAATCAATGACAAGTTCTCCTGAAAAAATGGGGGGAGGGAAGGAACAATGATAAATCTTATCAGAGAAACAGAAGTTATTAAAAAAGGAAACAAATGGAAATTATAGGGTTGAAAAATCCAATAACAAAAATAAAAACTTGCTGAATAGTCTCAATAATAGAGTAGAGGTGACAGGGAATCAAATTAGTGGTTCTGAAGACATAACAATAAATTGGCCGTTCATCCAATCTGAACAACCAGAAAGAAAATAGACTGAAAAAAATTAACAGAATCTTAGGGAACTGAAAGACAATAACAAAAATCAACATTGATATTATTGGTATTCCAGAGGAAAGGAAAAAGAAAGTGGGAATGAAAAAACATTTGAGGAAATAATGTCTGAAAATTTTCCAAGTTTGCTGAAACACATAGACCTATAGATCTAAGAAGCTGAGTAAATTCCTAAAAGGATAAACTCTACAAATTCCACACTAAAACATACCATAAACTTGTGAAAACTAATGACAAATGAAAAAAAAAATCTTAGAAGCAACCAGCACAATATTTTTCAAGTGCTAAAAGAAAAAAAACTGTTGATTGTAAATCTAATATCTTTTGAAATTATTATTCAGGAATTAAGGGGAAATTTTTAAAAAATTCTCTAGTGAAGGAAAACTAAAAGAATTTGTGGCTAGCAAACCACTATTAGAGATTAGCTAAAGAAAGTACTTCATACAAAAGAGAAGTAATAGAAAGGAAGAGCCCTGGCCTGTATGGTCCAGTTGGTTGGAACATCTTCCAGTACACCAAAAGGTGTTAGGTTCGATTTCTGGTCAGGGCACATACCCAGGTTTTGGTCATGTACAGGAGGCAACCAATAGATGTTTCTCTCTCACATCAATGTTACTCTTTCTCTCCCTTCCTCTCTCTAGAAAAAATCAATAAAAAAAATTTTAATAGAAAGGAAGAATATGAGAGAGAGAAGAAACCTTGTTTTTCCCCCCAATCAACGCAATTCCTTAAAGAGTAATCCAAGTCATTGCTTATATAAATTGTCCATTCCTTTCTTATTGTTGAGTACTATTTTATGGTATGAGTATACTATAATGTGTTTAACAATTTGATTATAGAAATGAGGATAGATTAGTGATTGCCAGGAGTTAGGGTCAAGGAGAGGAGTTGGTACAAGAGGGAGGAAGGTGTGGTTATAAAAAAGCAATAGGAGGAGATCCTGTGTTTGAACTGTTCAGTGTTTTGACTGAGGTGTTGGATACATGAACCAACATATGTGATTTAATTATATGGAACTTAATACATAGAGAGAAACATATACACACAAATGAGTAGGAGTAAACTGGGAATGCTAAATAAAATTGGTGGATTATATCAAAGTAAATATCCTGTTTGTAATATTATATTATAGTTTTGAAAAATGTTACCCTGGGGGAAAAGTAGGATAAATGTGCACTGAATCTCTCAGTACAGTCACAACTTCATATAAATCTACAATTATCTCATTAAAAATCTCAATTAAACAAAAAAAAAGTACCATTTATCTCCAAGTTGGCTCCAATTGAGCCTACCCCCTGGAATTCATCCTTGTATCTAAAGACACAGGGGCTTTCACATTACTTTTGTCTGGATCATGCACTTCATGGATGCCACCACCTATCATCACATTTACCACCTACGACAATGAAAAATAACATGAGAGCTATAAGATACATCAACAGGAAAAAGTACCATTATAAAGATTCTTATCTTTCCCCAAGATAGTCTTCATTTTCAGATCTCACAAGGATTCAAAAATTATATTCCATCTCCATGTATTCTGCCTGAAGCAATTTCCCGAGAAAGCACTTTACCCAAGAAAGTTATATGAAGTCTCTAGATAGAACAGCTGTGAGCAATGAATCTGGTAATAGTCATAGTAAAATCTGCATAAACATTTAAAATAATTGAAATTTATAATATAGGTAATAAGTGAGCATTTATGCCATAAAATAGATATTCTCTGAGGGGGAAAATATATTAACAAGGAAGCAAAATATGACTTCAGCAAACTCGAGTTGGAAGACAAGTGAACCAATTTACTTGGAAAATATAACCATCCTAAAGAACTGGTTCCTGTAAGGGTTATGGCAGGAATGGCCAAATAAATACAGTGGGTGGGGATGATAGCATTATTTAATTTTGATACACTCTGTAGCGATAACTACTACAGACAAGATATTAAAGATAAGAAAGTAATAACTAGTAAAAATAAGATGTCTAGTCATACTTTCAAATTGAGAGGGAGAGAAAAGGAATATTTAAGAAAGAATCTGAGAATGTCCTTACTTTAGATTTCACAGCAAGGCAGAGATAAGTGTCTACACTAGATGCATCTGACTCCAAAGTCCATACATTTTTACATTATTTGGTCTCTATCTCTGATCCCAATAGGTCTATAAAGACATACCAGGTTAACAAGCATCTATCTCACATTTTCAAGAACAGAGAACACAACATATTGTTAACAACTTGCCCTAGTAGCTTCATTCAGTACTGAAAAATATCAGGAGTTAGTAGCAACAAGGATAAAGGACAATGAAAAAAAAAACACAAGAATTAAATTTCATGGTAATAGTCACTGATAACAGAAAATGCACTAGATATGAGAAAGGTCACCTGACTCATCCAATGACCACTCGGAGGTCAAGAAGAAAAAGTCTCATGGAATTTGTGGCGTCTAGGAACACTCCAGACCTTTGGGCCTTTGATATTTTCTATATATTTTTTCACAGAATCCTTAATTGTATTGCTAATAAAATAATAGCTATATGGCAGTTCAAAAGAAATTATGTTTCATAGAATAACATGTTCAAATAGTTCTAGCCCTAACTAGTAAGGAACCCTTCCAGAAATAAACCTAGAGATCTGAGGGCAGGTAGGGAGAGTATATTTTGTTTGCAAATAATTTTGAGAGAAAATTATCTTTCTAAATTAATTTTTTAAAATTGCATCCTGCTTTCAGAAGAATGGTCCCTCCATTGGGATGCTTTTAAATGCTCTGTGACAGAACTCTTCTTATCCCTCAGACTGTGCAGTATTGGTCCTTCCCCTAATGGTACAAGGAACTGTGAATGAAGTTTTATGGAAGATATAAGACTTGAACCAGAAGCATTCAAATCAGCAAGAAGCACCATTGCTTAACGTTACAATGGAAGCTACAGGTACATGAGGCCCTGAATTATTTCTGTCTTACAATGTGTGCGGATAGCACATTGAAGTTTCTTAGAGGAAAGTCTCATGCTGAGAGTTGGGCCTTTCCTTTCCAAAGTAGTCAGATCATTTTTTAAAATGACAAGTTCTGAACACAAATACCAAAAGATTGGAAAATCTAGAGGCACTGGATAACAGGAAAAGATGAAAGACCTAATTCAAATAGCTGGGCCAAATAATGACTAAGGAGAAATAACAACCATCTGCAATATTTGAGGGGAATATGAAGCAAGAAGGGGAGAGGAATTTCTTTGAGTTGTCCAAAGGGGTATAACTAAGAGAAACAGAATTAAATTGAGCAGAGAAAAATGTAGGCAGAGCAGGAGGGGGAAAATGACCACGTAATGGGATCTGTCAGTCTATGGAATAGTCATTCACAGAAGTTGTGGAAACCCCATCACTTGAATCTTTTTCAGCGAAGTGGAAAACTTGCTCTATTAAAGAAGACTATCCAACCTTGGAAGAAGAGGCACTTGATGAGCAATGCGTCTTTTTCATCTTTAAGTTTTGGAAAAAAAGAAAAAAACAGGAAAACTAAATGAGGGAGCAACCTGATAGAATATCTTGGAGGAACTTTTTTTAACCTAGAAACTACAGAGTAGCAATGATGAGCAAAGTGAACAATTGAGAGAGATAACTCACTGAAACAAACCAATTTCAATAAATAGATAAAATTTTAAAGCAAGGCCAAAGTGGGAAGGACTTCAAAAGGAGATTGGCTGTTTATTTAAGAACCTTTGTTTTTCTACTCACAATAAGATATCAAATTCGTCTCAATATTCCTCTTAAGTAATTCAAGGAGTTAGACTAACACAGTTGTGTTTCTCTAGGATCCCAGCAAACCTGGTTACTTCAGAATGATATAGATGACCAATCAATCACCTATGATGGCTGGATCCCTGAAAAACTGGTTAGGCAAAGAACTAGGCTGATCATATTTAAATACACAATTAAATCCTAAAATATCATGTAACTTCTATAAATACATAATGATCATTGACTATAGGTGTCAGATAATGTCAGGAATAAAAAGGTACACAAAACTTGGCCATTTTTCTACTTGGGCTTTGAGTCTATTGGGAAAGACAGATAGATTTAACATTTTCATAGGTCTTTTGATAAGTAAGTACCAAGGCTCTTGGAAAGAGTTTTTCCTCATACTCCTATTTAAAGTCTCAGGGACTCAACCTGCTTTTCTCTTATAGCTATTTCCTCCCTCTCTATCCCCTCTCCATAAACCCCTTCTTCCCCATTGTTAATGCCATGAAGAAAAGGAGTCAATCTCTTTGTATTTTTTCAGATTTAATCAGTACCGGGTATCAACAGGAATCCATAATAACAACCAATATTTACTGTGCAGTTATTCTATGTAAGGTACTATGCTGAGTCCTTAAAATGCACTATTGCTTTTAATACATGTCAAAATTTTGTGAGTTGAGTAATACAATTATCCATATTACATAGATTATCAAATTAAGGCTAAGTAATGTTCATAATTTGACCATGGTCAAACAGAAAGGAAGCAAAGGACTATAAAATATGAGCACATGTTGCTAGGGACTGAATCATGTCCCCCTCCACCCCCCTCTCCCCAATTCATATGTTGAAGCCCTAATCCCATCCCAATGTGACAATATTTGGAGATAGAGCCTTTAGAAGGGTAATTGAAATTAAATGAGAACATAAGGGGGGGAGGGTATTAATTTGGTAAGATTCATGTCCTTTAAAGGAAGAGACAACAGAGATGCCCTCTGGCACACAGAAAAGAAAAGCCATATAAGGACACAATGTGAAGAGGCCTGTCTTCAAGCAAGGAAGAGAAGCCTCATTAGAATGCAACCCTGATGGTATCTTGATCTTGGACTTCCAGTCTACAGAACAGTGGGAAAATAAATTTCTGTATTTAAACTACTCAGCCTAGTGGTATTAGGCAACCTGAGAAAACGATACACATGTCTCTCACTCCACAGCCTTTTCTTTAAACCACTCCTCTCCTCTGTGAATTTTTATTCACTGCGTTTCTGCAGACACGCTATTCTTTAGGAAAGCAAAGTTAAAGCATAAATATATTAATTTAAAGATTAGTTCCTATATATTCCTTTATTTAGTAATTGCATTAATCCTTTGCCCATTTTATGAAACTATCTTTATTAGTTTATGAATGGTTATCCACTCTTGCAAGTATAGGAAAAAGGTGCTGGAAAAATCACAGGCAAAGCTATTGACAAATAACCTGGAAGAGTTAGTCTAGTTTAAACCTGAATAATGACAATAATGATGCCAGAATAAACAGTGAAAAGAGAATAGTTCTGAATAACAAACTGTAAAAAACTATTGGGAAAACTGATGAAGCTTTTCTATCTATTTGCAAAAATTACCCCTTATATTCTATAAAATGTAAAATACAAAATGGAGACTATTGTGACATTATGTCAAATAATTTCGTGTGATTTCCTCACAAAAAAGAAACTTGACTTACCCTCTATTTTTTCTAATATTAGCACATAGTTGAAGTATATTTAATTTAATAGCCTAATTATATTATTTGGTTTAAAAATATACTTTTATAATTTTTAGTTTTATTTTTCAATTCAAAGTTTAATAAACTTTTTGTTTACTGTTCAGTGTGAAATTCTGGTCCCTCCCTAATGATGTAAATTCACTTTAACTAGCCTTTTCACAGAACTAAGTTATACAGTTTATGAAACTCAACTAATAAAAGTTATTTTATTTATAGTTTTTAATTTATTTCTTGGACAGTAAATGGAAAGTTATTTGGTATGTTGTCTCTACTTTTATTTCTAAACAGCAGAGTTAATCAATCCCCATCTCTCCTATTCTGGCTTCTCTCCCTACAATAGTGATAACAGTCAACAAAGCACATTGTTTTGTGTTTAAGTTCTACATTCAATTAACAATTCTACAACTCTTTAATTTGGCTTACTCCTTTGATTTAAATCCAAACTATAAAGATCTATTTTATGTTCTCCAATGGGGCAGTGTTTAGGCTAAACACAAGTCTAACAGGTAGAAAGGAAACTCTAAGAACAAAATAGAATGTTATTTGGGAGAAGGTAGCCATAATTTTTAGACAGTATCCACTACATGTACACTTATGGAGCAAGTAAATATTTATGATGACAAATAGGGGAATAAAAATTAATGTCTTGGGAAAATGCTGCTTTGGCAAGTTTCCTAATTCAATTTGCTATCAGGAGTTCTTGAAATCCCATCAAATACTTCTCAATCCCAACTTTCTAAGAAGGTGTCATCTTTCAACCTGCAGTCTGAAGCAAGATGTCAAATGGCCTGAAATACCCTTTTCATTTTTGAAAGCTTTAAACCTCTCCACACTAAGGGATTTATAAATATTTCTGATATATTCAATCATTTCCCTTGTATTTTTTTCCTGGCATGATGTTGAAAGGGTGATTTAAACATTAAGATTAATGTGTCATTTAAAATAAAGGCAGTCAGTTTTTTCAGTTGTGATTTGGCTGCCATCTGGCTAATTAATGAGTTCCTTCCTGTTTAGTGACAAGGCAAACAGGAAAAAGCAAAGAGGATGAGAGAATAGTATTATTGAATCAACTCTGAGCAACAAGTTTGGGGAACACTGTGTATTTGTGTGAGAGCTTTAGTTTTGGTGTCAGACAGACCTGAGTTCTGGCTCTGAATCTGCTTACCACTATATAAACTTTGACCAAATATGTAACTACTCAGACCTTCAGCTTCCTCATGATAAAATCCTATCTAATAAAAGAGTAATATGTAAATTGACCATTACTCCAAGACACAAGATGGCTGCCCCATGTGGTCAAAGATGGCTGCCGCCATGTGGACACAAGATGGCTGCCACAAGATGGCTGTTAAGGGAGGGCAGTTGTGGGTGACCAGGCTGGCAGAGGAGGGCAGTTGGGGGAGACCAGGCCAGCAAGGGAGGGCAGTTTGGGGGGACCCAGGCCTGCAGGGGAGAGCAGTTGGGGGGAACAGGACTGCAGGGGAGGGCAGTTGGGGGAGACCAGGTCTGCAGGGGAGGGCAGTTGGGGGGGACCAGGCCTGCAGTGGAGGGCAGTTGGGGGAGACCAGGTCAGCAAGGGAGGGCAGTTAGGGGGAACAGGATTGCAGGGGAGAACAGTTGGGGGGAACAGGACTGCAGGGGAGGGCAGTTGTGGGTGATCAGGCCAGCAGGGAGGGCAGTTAGGGGTGACCGGGCCAGCAGAGGAGGGCAGTTGGGGGGGACCAGGCCTGCATGGAGGACAGTTAGGAAGGGGGACCCAGGCCTGAAGGGAGGGCAGTTGTGGGTGATCAGGCCAGCAGGGAGGGCGGTTAGGGGTGACCGGGCCAGCAGAAGAGGGCAGTTGGGGGAGACCAGGCTAGCAGGGGAGGGCAGTTGGGGGGGGGGACCAGGCCTGCAGGGGAGGGTAGTTTGGGGGAATCAGGTCTGCAGGGGAGGGCAGTTAGGGGTGACGAGGCCATCAGGGGAGAGCAGTTGGAGGTGACCCGGCCTGCAGGGGAGGACAGTTTGTGGGGACCAGGCCTGCAGGGGAGGGCAGTTAGGGGCAATCGGGCTGGCCGGGGAGAAGTTAGACGTCAATCAGGCTGGCAGTGGAGTGGTTAGTGGGTGATCAGGCTGGCAGGCAGAAGCAGTTAGGGGCAATCAGGGAGAGGCAGGCGAGCGGTTGGGAGCCAGCAGTCCTGGATTGTGAGAAGGATGTCCTACTGCCATTTTATGCCCCATCCAGGTGGGATCGGGCCTAAACAGGCGGTCCAACATCCCTCAAGGGGTCCCAGATTGGAGAGGGTGCAGGCTGGGCTGAGGGACACCCACCCCCGTACATGAATTTCGTGCACCGGGCCTCTAGTGGGAATAATAATAGGGTTGTTGTAATAGTAAATATGATAATATATCTACTTATGGTGGTAAATAAAGAATAACATGGGCAGGCAAGTCAATAAAACTATAGATTATCATTATTATCATCATAATATTTTTTTTAAAAATAAGTAAAATTACTTTTTTAACTGCCTAATCACTAAATTACTCTTTCTGCCTAATCACTAAATTACACATTTTCCTTATAACACGTTTTCCTTAAATGTGTTATAAGGAAAATTTGCATCAGCATCACAGTGTGAGGTGCCTGTTAAAAATGCTCATTTCTGGCTACCTCCCAGATCTACTTAATTTTATTAATTCATTTATCTACTGAATGCATCAACAACTATTTCTGCGAACTTAGCATATGCTTATTACTGTTGAAATTTGGAAAACAGTGATGAATAAGAGAAACAACTTCCCTGCCTTATTCAACTCACATTCTGGTGGGGAAAACACAAGTAAACAAAGAACATAGTCAATAGCTTGGATAAAGATCATTCATATTCTGTTATTTTCTATCCCATCTGAATGCAAACTAGTTTTAATCATATTTTTTGACACAGGTAGAAAATATCACAGTTGCTAGATCAATGGCTGCATACCATATACCCAAATCTGTTAACCTAATCTAGCAATGATATCACACACCTGCACATCAATTGCAATGAGCTATATTATTGTTTGCAGTGTATTCTATCATCTGATAGGACCCAGAAATGTTCATAGGGGAAAGACCATTAAATTAAATTATAAAAACAACTATCTCTGTCTCCTTTAGGTCTTACTCTCTTCCATTCCACCTGAAATGCAATATTGCTTGTATTTCTCATCTTGACTGGGGATGGGAGGAGGGTGTCTGTGTGGGAGGAATCAGTTTCAATGGATTCCATCTACATTTTCCTACTGTGATGGCATTTATTCCATAGGCCAGGGAGCCAATGTGGGATTGTACCAATTACTAATTACATGTTTAGAGATGGGGTAGGAACCCACTATGAGCCACCTCTGGACCAGAGCTTCATTTATTACCTCATAATCCTTATTCTAACAAGGGGTCCATGATGATGTTTCAGAATCCTGGGTGTCAGTGTCAACTCAGACCCAATATCCAAGAGTCCTTGAAATGTCTGGATATTGCTTTTTTTCTCATTGTGTGGTTACCTGAATAAATGGCTATAGGTTTTGCTGGGAGAAGAACTGGGGGAATTATTACCGTATACATTTACCATGGAGTTGCAGAGTCCTTCCTTTTGTGGACCTGGCTTCCTCTTTAGTCTGTATGCTGTGGGCCTGAAACTTGACTCAGGTCTAGAAACTAGGTAAAGGATTGTCCTGTTTTACTGGGGCCAGTGCCTTCAGACTCCTAATCATTGAACTTGAACTTTCATTTATTTCCTTTGTATAAATTAAGCAATATCTTTGTTGGTTACCAATTTATCTTTCCCCCTAAGAATATTGTGTCCTGCTAGTCATTTCATAGCTCTCTGCAGGTCAGATCCAGAGTTTCTACTCCAGTCTTACTTCTCATCACAATAATTGCACACAGCTTGTTTCTGATAATTAAGCACCTGGTCTCTATCATCCCCAGTTCCAGTCTGTAACAGTATCTCTTGTCATTCTTTGCCTACACTATCACTGAAATTCCCAGTGACATGGGTGTTAGTCTCACTAGTGCTTCTTGATGCTTTGGTAAACAGAGTGTCTTCCTAGTCCTCTAACAAATAATTGTCAAGTGGTGGGTTCTCCAGGTGTAAATAATCTATCTTCTCTAGCAATTTACTTCTCTCCTCCTATTGATTCCTATCTCAGAATTTCTACTTAATTTATAGCAGGCCTTTGTTTCTTCCAAGCTTCCAAGGACCATCCTGGCAATATGTTATTACATGTTTTTCTAAAGTCTTGCCAGAAAATTAAATCCTATATTTCAAGAGAACAGCAAATAACCTCTCACTTATCCAACTTTATGTACTGCTCCCTGATCCAGCACCTCTGGAACAAATCCCATAAAATATATATGTTTATCAGGTCTTAGGGATCCTTTATCAGATATTCCCCTTCCTTCTTTAGCAGACCTAGAATTTCCTAGCTGGGCTACATTGAAAATTGATGCTATCTGTTTGTCTGGTAGTTAAGAGATGATGTGGAGACAGATCCTAAGAAGAGTGCATATTGTATTACAAAGCAGGAGAGGAAAGAGAAAATGGCAGCTGAATAGGCACACATGTTCTGAACCTTGTCCTGGATCAGATAGAAGGAGCTACTAAATTGAATAACACCCACCTGGAATTGGTGAATTAGAAACAGCTAGTGAGACAATTCACAGCCGGAAAGGGCAGAGGACACATGGAGAATGGTAGGATCAAGGATCTGGGCTGAGAAAGATGCGTGACCACTGGGCCAAGAGGGTCAGAAAGAAGCTGCACTGAACCAAAGCCTCATTGCTTGGGGACAGGCGTAACATCCAACTGTGGAAAGGAAGTCCACAGGGCTTCTGGAGGCTGGGGAATCTAGATCTAAGTCCATAGCCATGAGAGGCTGCACCCAGAAAGGCAGCCTGAAGAGCTGCCCAAGCCGGGCGGTAGAGAAATTCACAGTCATGTGGTTGTTTTACCTCTGTTTTCTTCTTACTTTTATTCGCTAAACCCAGTTCATAGGACCTTTCAATTACAAATACTCACTGGAGGCTGCAATGCAGGTGACGGTGCAGATTTGTGGAGTCTTAGGAGAGACTGTGGAGGGGAGCAGGACAGAGAGAGGTGACCAGGAATCCAGCACCCTACGGACCTAAGCAGCCATTTTTCTCCTGAAGAGTCAGCCCATCCCAGCAGCCTCAAGGCAGCTAATACAACCACACCCATCCTACACCTTGAGCTTTTCAAAGGAAACAAATACTCTGAATAGCCCCAAAGAGCCCTCAGGGACTGGATTGAAAAGGGGCTGTTCAGTCCCAGAAAGCGATACAGCATCACCCCCACCTAAAGCCCTGTCAGAAACAGATGCTTGAGTGGTTAAGATTGACAGTAGGCAGACAGTCAAAGCTGGCAGATTGGTGACCTGCTTGGAAACAGACACAGAGAAGCAGTGGATCTATGGAACTTCAACACTGTTCTGACTACCTAACAGGAAACTGGGAATTAGCAGATAGAACAGAAGTGTGGGGTTTTAAACCAACCCCCATGGGGTATTAAAACTTGGCTGAAGTGAACAACACTTCACTTTTTTATTTTTATCTTTTATTTAATTTTTTTTAATCTTTTATTTTTTGTATTATTTTTTCTTCATTCTATTTTTATATTGTTATTTTATTTTATCTTATTTTTTTCTTTTTTTAACCCTTTTCTTCCTCACTTTTCCCTTTTCATCCTGTTTTCTCTCTCCTGTCCCCACTTTAGTTTTTCTCACCCCTTCCTTTTTACCCCTTATTAAAAATTGATCTTTTTTATCTGCTTTATTGAGTGTTATTATTATTGTAGTCTCTGCTGGCTTATTCATATATCTAATTTTCTCTCCCTTGCTCCAAGTCCATGCACTCTTCTCTTTTCTCTTTCTTCCCTAGTCAATTTTTTTTTATGCTTTAGTGTTTCCTCTCCTCTCTGGCTCTCTTCTTCTAATTGTTTAATTTGTTTCACTCACTGGACTCAAGCCTATCTGTTCTCTCCTCTACTCTCTTTTTCCAAAAATAAAAGAATAAATAGATAGATAAATATAAAAATTTTTAATCATTTTAATTATTTAATTTTCTTTTTGTCACTTCCACTCATTCTCTTTCTACCTCCTCTATACTAAACCATGGTCCTTCCCCTATTCATTCAATTCCTTAACCTTACTTTCTGTTTATAAGCTCTACCTCTACAGATTCTGTCACCCCCTTTTTTTCTGGGGGTTTGTTGTTTGCATTTTTTTTGGTTTATTTGTTTGTTTTGTGGTGTTTTCTGCCCACATATTACCTATTTTCTTTTTCTTGATATCATTTTTTGCTCTCTTTTCCCTCTCCTAATTCTCTCTCCTCTGGTGGTCACTTTTATTGGGGTTAGTGGTGTCACGAGTACATTTGTGTTTTGTTTCTTTTATGTTGTGTATTGTAGAGTTGTATTTTGTGCTGTTCAGTCAACATGGTAGAGAGTGAGCCACATAACAAGAGACTGTGAGAGGATACTTCATCCACGAATGGGACAATAACACTCAAGACCCAACTACACCAAGAGAACCCAAATATCCCAGGTAGAGGGCATGACTAGAATACCCAGCCCAGAAGACCTGAGAGATTGAACCACTGGAACCCACAAAACATTTACTATATAAGACAAACTAAAAAAATCAGAGTGGCATAGCAATTTTATCTAAAACATAGAAACAATCACAAGGGAACAGCAAATATGGGGAGACAAAGAAACAATCCCCATACACAAGAAAAGGAGGGATCACCAGAAAAGGAAATAAACAAAATATAGGCAAGCAATTTGTCAGATAAAGAATTCAGAGCAATGGTTACAGGGATGCTGAAAAGAATGGAAGACAAATTCAACAACAAGTGTAAGAATCAAGGGGAAATGAAGAATTGAAAGGAAATGAAGAATGACATAGCTGCAATAAAGAACACAATGGAGAGTTTCAACAGTAGACTAGAAGAAGCTGAGAACAAAATCAGCAAGTTAGAAGACAAGGTAGAAAAAACACCCAAACAAAGTAGCAACTGGAAAAAAAAACACACTTAAAAAGCAGGAGGAGAGCATAAGGGAACTCTGGGACAACATGACATGAAACAACATCCGCATAATAAGGGTGCCAGAAGGAGAGGAAGCTGAGCAAGGAATAGAAAACCTGTTTGAAGAAATAATGACAGAAAACTTCCCTGATTTGGGGAAAAAAAGAGTCACACAAGTCCAAGAAGCACACAGAGTCCCAAACAAGATGAACCCAAAAAGACCCACACCAAGACACATCATAATTAAATTGGCAAACATCAATGACAAAGCGAGAATCTTAAAGGCTGCCAGAGAGAGACAGAAAGTTATCTACAAGGGATCTCCCATTAGACTATCAACTGATTTCTCAACAGAAACACATCAGGCCAGAAGGGAATGGAATGAAATGTACAAAGTGATGCAAAGCAAGGGACTGAATCCAAGAATACTATACTCAGCAAGGCTATCATTCAAAATTGAAGGTGAAATCAGGAGCTTTGCAGACAAAAAAAGACTAAATGAGTTTATTACCACCAAGCCAGAAATGCAAAAAATGCTAAAGGGACTGCTGTAAAAAGAATAAATAGAAAGGGAAGAAGGAACACAGGCATAAAGAATAAAAATGGCTACAAAGAAGTACCTATCAATAATAACCTTAAATGTAAATGGATTAAATGATCCAATCAAAAGACTTAGGGTAGCTGAATGGATAAGAAAACATGACCTATATATTTCCTGTCTACAAGAGACCCACCTCAGAACAAAGGTCTCACACAGACTGATAATGAAGGGATGGAAAAAATTTTTCAGGCAAATGGAAATGAGATCAAAGCTGGGGTAGCAATACTTATATCTGACAAAATAGACCTCAAAGTGAAGGCCATAACAAGAGGTAAAGAGTGCCACTTCATAATACTAAAGGGAGCAATTCAACAAGAGGATATAACTCTGTTAAACATATATGCACACAATACAGGAGCACCCAAATACATAAAAAAAAATATTCTGGAAGATATCAAGGGAGAGATTGACAGCAATGCAATCATAGTAGGGGACTTTAAAAAATACCCCATTGACAGCACAATGACTCCTCTAAAGAAAAAAATCAGCAAAGAAACAGCAATCCTAAATGACTCACTAGATCAGATGGAATTAATTGACATCTTGAGAACATTTCACCCCAAAGCTACAGAATATACATTCTTCTCAAGTGCACATGGGACATTTTCAAAGATAGACCACATATTGGGACACAGGCAAAGTCTCTTCAAATTCAAGAAGATAGAAATCATATCAAGCATCTTCTCAGATCACAATGGCATAAAATTAGAAATCAACTACAGTGAAAAAAAAAATCAAGAACTTGGAGGCTAAATAGCATGCTACTAAATAATGAATGGATTACCAAAGAGATCAAAGAAGAAATAAAAAGCATCATGGCAACAAATGACAATGAAAACACAACAATCCAAAATCTATGGGACACAGTGAAAGCAGCCCTGAGAGGGAAGTTCATACCTCTATAGTCCTACCTTAAAAAACAAGAAAAAGTGGTAATAAATTATGTAACCCTACAACCTAAAGAATTAGAAAGAGAACAACAAGAAAAGCTCAGAGTATGCCGAAAGGAAGAAATAATAAAATCAGAGCGAAATAAATAACATAGAAACAAACAAAAAAACAACAATAAAACAAAAGATCAATAAAATCAAGAGCTGGTTCTTTGAAAGGACAAACAAGATTGATAAACCTCTAGCCAGGCTCACCAAGAAACAAAGAGAGAGGACCCAAATAAACAAAGCAGGAGAGGGAAGCACTAGCCTTTAATAGGAAGGCATGGGCTAGTTCTGCAGGCTCTGATGGATCAGGAGGACGTAGGAACTTAAGTTTTTTGATACATTGATCTAGATGGCCCAATTTCTAGACTCAGGATTCCATGCCTTCCCAATAGATTCCTGATATTGACATATCAGATTTGCCACAGTTGAGAAGAAAACTTTCTCTGGAGCTCTACTACTCCTATAAATTCATTTCCTTCCAGATGCAGGAATTGAGAGTCACTTTTTTTGTGCTACCAAGAAAGCCCTGGCTTTCAGGGAGCATATTTTAGTAATTATCCTCAGCATTTTAATGTTCTTATTAAATGTACCAATACCACTGAGCAAAATTATATAGTAATTATAAATTATCACATCCCAGAATCTTTCAAATGACTAAGACACTCTCTTACTGATGCATTTCCTTTCACCAGCATCCCATCCCAATTCACCATTAGTATATGCTTTATCAATACACCACATAACACGTTGAGGTCTATGAGTATCTACCCACCAACAGCGACACCAGATGGCCATAGGGAGATCCCACTCCATGATCTCACTTTGTAGTCTACTTTCTGGAACCACACCCGACATCAAATGTCAGCAGACAGGGTCCCTCTGAGAGAGACTCTTAGATGAAGATTTGTATGCAGGAGAATTTTTGGGAAAGTGCTCTTGGGAGCAACACCTATTAAGGAAAGAAATGCAGTATTTGGCAGAGGGACAAGTTGAACTGTAATGCAGTCCTCCAACAGAGGCCTCAGCCAGTCCTCTGGGAAGTTCTGGAGCTCGTAATGGCCCTTCAAAGCCATCCCAAATGAAGGCAATGAGGTTGAGCCTTGTACTCTTCTCAAGAATCAGTCACTGGGTAGAGGTTGCCCCTGGAAAGGAGTACAATCTTTGATGAGGTGGATTTTGTTAAGCCAAAGTCAATTGCCAGAGAAAGATCCAGCTAAAAGCTATGTGTAAGCAATACTTCTATAGCCATGGGTCAATGAGTACTGTTGTTCTAGAAGGGTAGTATCTGGATTGAATACCAGAGAATCAATCCACTACACCAACATTATTGAATCTACTTTTGGGTGAGCCTAGAACTCTAGACATCAAATTCACTCTGGTGGCAAAGAAACTCAGAGCCAAGAGAGTTCCTGGTTGTGTGATCAAGCAGACACTTTGAGAAAATAGGATCTGCAAGAGAAATGGCTGACCCCAGGTGTCCAAAAGTTTCACACTACTGTGGCTGCCAATTGTTTCCGAAGATCCAAGACAATTACTCAGTTATTTCTTCCCAAGGAAGTCTCTTCCAAATTTGCAAGTGAGGAAGGAATGTCATAATATTTAGAATGATAGAATGAGCTGGTACGCTTCCAGTAAAGCCAACCCTACAGTTGAACTTCTTATTAAACTGATCCTCCTGTGAATGAATGGCCAACAGAGCTAAAGCTCTCTTACCATCTTCTAAGTTTGATCTATTAGCCTGCACAATATATCTTTTCAGGATAGGAATTTCTTTTAACCCTTCATAACAAGACACCATTCAGTCAACCAAAATGCTTGGCAAGCTCCTTTGTGCCTATGAAAAGAACTGGTAGCTATTAGTGACTCCCAAAAGTAAAGTATACAATTTCTTTGATCAACATTCAATGTACTGAATATGATTTTTTCTGATTTTTATTATATATATTTTAATCAATAAGAACACTTGTAGTAATTATTAACATACTAATTTCATAGAATTAAGGTTCAGAAGCAAATTCTTTGGTCTAACTTCAACATCTAAATTCAATTCAACTTAGATCCAAATCCCTGAAATCTTCAGAGAACAAGTGAGCCCCTGATAGCTAGAAGCACCAGTTTCTGTCCTTCTTGATTTCTGATGATACTTAAAGAAGAAGAAATCAATCGCTCATTGCTATTAATCAGTAAACCAAGATAACTGGTAAAAGGATTGATCAGAAAACTAAATTTCCTAGTTGTCAACAATGTTTAAATGTTTTCCAGAATGCTAAATTTGAAGACTTGATCCAAATACTATTTAAATAAACCAATTAATATGTAACATACATAAGGAAATAAAAGTATGTGAGTTCATGTTAACTTATTTATAAACAATGAACAGCTCAGGAAGACTGGTTTTATATAAGTAATGCATTCTTCCCTTGGTGCTTATTATGTGTTTAGGAAAATGAAAATGTGTTACAGCTGGAAAGTCAGTGAGCTGCTTTATGCCCATGCTCCAGACTTTTCTTATGGATTTCATAATCAAGGAAACACTTGAGACTTTGCAGAAGCTTCAACCTTTTCTGGATACAGAGCAACCTGGGAATTGCCTGGATTCCTTCAGTACAGAAGAGTCACTGAGAAATTTCCAGGCTCTAGAACCATGATCTTCATCACTGTGTAAGCCATACCACCCCTTGTTAAAATACTATGAAGATGATGCTGTTATTCCCATTTCACAGGTGAAGATTCTGAGACATGGTGATATTAAATGTCTTGCCCCAAGTCACAAGCTAGTAAAAATGGACATATCATTCAATCCTGGGCAGCTTGCTTGGAGAGCATGTGCTTTAGTTACTTGGCAATGCTGACTTCTCACATTATTTATTAACAATATTCATGAAACCAGGAGTATGTGAGAAGGAGAAGCAAGAATGAAAAATATATGAATCACACAAATGAAGCTGATTACCCCATTTGATCCTGTTGTTTTTTTTTTATCCAGTCAGTCAGGCATCTGCATTTGATTTGTAAATTTTCACCAGAATCATAATTCTCAGTGGACCACAAATGTTTCAGACACTTAAAAAACAAACAAACTGGGTAATTGTACTGGTGTTGGTGTTGAAAATGCTGTTACTCAAACCACTCCTTTCAAAGCTCTGAGTTATCCAGGTGGCATATTTGCTTTGCTAGCTGATTAATCTAAAGACTAGCACATGCAATTCTATCAGATGTGATTCTTGGGCTTTTAATTCATTTTTGTTGGCTTTATTTTTCTAAATGGAAGTGTGAACTAAATTATATTATCCTATCTCATCTTTATTCTAATTTTAAAAGCAACATGCATTTAATGTGTGAAATATAATAGTGAAATCTAGATAAATGAAAATAAAATTTATTTGTATTTCTACCTAATAAGGGCACCAGTAATATTTTCATAAATATTTATCCCCCTCTTCTTTTCACTTCTTCTTTTTCTCCTTCATTTGGTTTTTCTGTGCTAACACAATTAGGGTGCCTCATATATGTATGGCTTTTAAATTTTGCATTATATCATTGCATATTTGTCTCAGTCATTAAATATTTTTCAAAAGTAAATTTCAGTGGCTGGTTGAATAATAACATGTTATATGAATGCAGTTTAAAGGAGATGTGGATATTTTTTAATTTAAAAAATAAAACTGTAGCCCTGGTCAGTTTTGCTCAGTGAATAGAGCATCAGCCTGCGGACTGAAGGATCCTGGGTTCAATTCTGGTCAAAGGCATGTACCTCGGTTGCAGGCTCCTCCCTGGCCCAGGCCCTGATTGGAGCACGTGCAGGAGGCAACCAATTGATGTGTTTCTCTCACATCAATATTTCTCTCTGTCTTTCTCTCTCTCTTCCACTCTCTCTTAAAAATCAATGGAAAAATATCCTCGGGTGATGATTAGAAACACACACACACACACACACACACACACACACTGTAATAGACGTTTCTGTTTATTTTCCTAGTCAAATTATTATCACTGATTTCCCACACACCTGTATCAGTCTCTTCAATGAGCTCCGGCAACTTCACTTAATCCCCTTCAATCTAGTCTCCATACTGCAACCGACACATTTGCAAATCTAAATGACTGCTCTTGGAAGAAAGACCAGAAATTGACTATGATCCACAAATCTCTGGATGGTGTGGCTGGTGCCTCCATCGCCAGTCTTGTCCTAACCCACCCTCTATTTATTCCCTAACCTATCACCACAGGATCTTTGCTAAGGTTGTTTCCTCTCTCTATAGTTCACCAAATTAATCCTTAATCATCCCTCAAGTTTTAGGTCAATTATCACCTTTTGAGGGAAACATCCCCTGACTGTCCAGAAGGCAGACTCCATGTTATATACTTTTATGGCATGTGTACATTTCATTCATAGAATTGACTACACTTTGTAATTATACTAGTACATTTTGTGTCATTAATTCTTATCTTCTTCCCTACCTACGCAGTAAAGTTACTGTGCGCTTTATAAAACTAAATATTACCTTTTATAAAAAATTCTACATTATTTGATAGAAATGAAATACTATATTATTGTCATTTTATTTACATTCATTTAAAAAATACATTTTCAAATTATTATTGATCCTTTGTAGTTTTTCTCTACATTTGTTATATAATCACTGTTTGCATTTCTATTATGTTACTGTGTTTCTTATTAATTCATGAGCACTATTAATATATTAAGGAAATTAATCATGTGTCTTACTATTTGTGAATGTTTTCCTCCAGGTCAAGATTTGTTTTTAAAGTTTGTTTACAGTATTTTGGGTATTTATAAACATTAAGTTTTATGTAATAAAGTTTACCAATAATTTCCTGATGATTTCATGATACTCTTAAGTTTGAAAAGAAAGGGCATTTCTTAAGAGATTCACAGACAAGAAAAAGCTAAAGGAGTTAGTTTCATCACCACCAAACCAGTATTACATGAAATGTTGAAGGGTCTTCTAGGAGAAGAAGGAGGAGGAGGAAGAGGAGGAGATAAAAAATATGAACAATAAAATGCCAATAAATACATATCTATCAACAATTAGATCTAAAGATCAAAATGAATAACTGCAGAATCCAGAATAACTGCAGAATCCAGAATAACTGCAGAAATCTTGCTAATTCTATTTGTTGTCTCTGTGGGCCCTCTCCTACCTAGTACCCAGAGGTAAAACACTTGTGATAGTAATTAGGAGCTCATCTCCACACCATAATAATGAAGACATTAACTCTTCTATTCAGTCTGATAACAGAAAAGTTGACTGACTCCTGTCTCTGGAGTGGGAGGTCGGGGGGAGATCATGGGAAGAAAGATCTTCTCACTAAAATATATGTGAAGTGTTTTACTGAAGACACTCTCAGAAAATCTATAAACTGAAATTCATGGTTTATTTGTACTTGTGATTTCATTTTATTGAAAACTCCCTTTATCCCTTGGGCACAGGATTGAAACCCTGAAATAGACTCTATTGGTGTGTACTGTAATGATTTTTTGAAAAAAAATTGCCCTTTACAATACCAGTAATTTTTTCCTACCAGCTCTGGAGAAGGCCATTAACTTTTAAGAGATTTGTTTAGTCCAATAGCAGTAGACTTAAATGAACTTCTTTCAGAGCAGTGAATGCTGTTGGGGCTTCCTGCAGGGTACAGGCTCCTCTGGGCCACACTGTCAAGCTCTGAGGGGCTGCACATTTGCTGAGTACCAATATACTTTCTTCACACAAATGCTGTATATTTTGCTTTTGCCCTACATAAACTAAAGGCAGCATGTATATATGTTATCTAAATTCTTAAGTGTTTCATTTCTTACAGATAAACAACAGAGTATGAAACGTGATTTTTTTGCTTTCTCTGGTTTCTGCTAAAAACTTCAAAAAGGCCGAGCTGACGTGTGAATTGTAATGATTTGGTGGTAATGATTCGGTAGGTGCAGCAGGTCAGTATTTTCATTCAGACTTCTTCAAAAGCTGGTTGAGCATGTATGATGCTTTGATTCAGAAAAGAGTCTGAGAATGCAGACTTCAGAGTAGCCTGAATGTACTTGTCCTAAATCACGTTTGTGAATTTTTGCCAATTCATCGTATTTTCCAATTCAGAAAGAGTGAATAAACCAATCCAAAAGGGTAGTATTAAACATTAATTCAAGAATGTTATTCTTCAGCTTTTCAATCTAAACATTGGTTAGAAATGAAAAGACTTTGCAGTACAAGGATGTCCTACAGGGCCAGAAACAAAGGTACAATGACAGCCAAATCATTGAAACTGGAAATATGGACACGTGTTTCATTTCAAAAATGTCTGATGCTAAGAATGATCATCCATGCTCTTTCTTCCATTCAAATGCCACCTAGATTTTGTTTTGTTTTGTTCCTTAATAAAGTATTTTAAATGTATAATCTCACTATTTTATATGATACTAGAGGCCCAGTGCATGAAATTTGTACACTCGGGGGGATGTCCTTCAGCCCTGTCTGTGCGTCTGTGCCCTCTCGCAGTCCAGGAGCCCTCTGGGGATATCCTACTGATGGCTTAGGCCCGCTCCCCAGGGAGCGGGCCTAAGCCATCAGTCAAACATCCTTAGCACTGCCGCAGAGGTGGGAGAGGCTCCTGCCACCCCCTCTTAGCTCACCAGCTGTGAGCCCGACTTCTGGCTGAGCGGTGTTCCCCCTGTGGGAGCACACTGACCACCAGGGGGCAGCTCCTGAATTGAGTGTCTGCCCCCTGGTGGTCAGTGCGCGTCATAGCGACCAGTCATTCCACTGTTCAGTCAATTTGCATATTAGCCTTTTATTATATAGGAGGATACTTTAAAGGAAACTATTTAGTTCAGTTTCATTCCAAATTCATTCAGAAAGCATTTGTTAATTACTCAAGGGATATGTCTAATTTCTCGCCCAAATTAGCTTGATTTCTGAGTAGACAGGACTTGGAAGAGAGTAATGGGCAGTTTTCAATACCTTATGATTAATGTGAGAGTGATCCTGAAAATAAGGGCCTCAAATGATGAGACAAAGAGAAGCTAAGAAGCACTTCTTGGAGGAGAATTTTATCTGGGCCTCAAAACTCAGTGAGATTTGACTAAGAGCAGTGTGAAGGTTATTTCAGATGGGAAGGGCACTGGTGGCATACAGAGACTCCTGTTAGGCAGATGTATTTGACTGAAGCAAAGAGTTCATAATAGTGATCAGCAGAAAGCAAGCTGAAAATCAGATGAAGATGCAGGCTTCAATGGCTAAGGAATTCATTTAATGGGGAGGCTTTAAAGATCTTGGAGCAGATAAATAATACGATGAAAGAAAACAAACAATATTTGATAAAAAAAATATTGGGAGCCATATAGGGGAGTGGAGAAGAAATATTTAAATACAACTTAGTGTTTGGATCTGGGTGATATAGTCTGAATCTTTGGGTCCCCCTCAAAATTCATATTGAAATCATAACACCAATGGTATTAGGAGCCTGGGGCCTTTGGAAAGTAATTAGGTCATGAGAGCTTTGCCCTCTCCTAACCCCAAACCCATCCCATGAAAAGGGAGATCTAGTCTGTCTGGTTCACCTCTCTATGCCTTGAGTGGTGTTGGACATACCCATACCGTCAGTTCTCATTTAACATTTGTTAAATTAGCATATGAACAAAATCCCTCTTGCTGTATAAATCAATATAAGTTTGGCTATGTAGAAATCCTATTCTGCGCTAAGCTCAAAGATGGGAAAATATGAGGGGAATTGTACATTTTTCTGCAAGGGTTGCTATGGATCCAGGAGTTTCTTCTGCACAATGGAAAACTTATTACCATGAAGGAAAACAAATAAAGGTTAAATTGTAAGAAATACTTGGAGATACTTGTGGACAGTTAGGCACTCGTTCCATGGGCTTTCTGTGAGTCTATAAACAATCAGAAGCCCACACCACATTTTTACATGGTGTGCTATTGCTTTCTATAGAATGGGAGGAATGCCAGCTTGCGGTTTATTACAGCAGGACTGGTGGCTTGTGATACAGTAGGATTAATACTTCCCGCTATGACAGGATCTCTCACCCTCCGTTCCCAGAGGGCAGAGACCGAGGACCACATAACCACCAAGCCCATACTCTGACTTGTGGAGAATATACAGGCCCCAGGGTGAGTAATGAGTAAGGTCTGGCAGATTACACGTTACCTCGAGATGAGTTGAAGAGAAACAGAACAGAGATGGATGGGTGCCCGTGGGAAAAGAAGAGTATCAGCTCTCACAGAAACCATCGTGCCCTACGTGACTGGCTTAAACAGAAATCTGGCAGCAAGAAAGGGAACTGAATGAAGCAAAACCCAGCAGGCAACCCTGTCCCCTCTCATTCTTTAACTTTCTGATAAGGGAATAAATTGCTGCTAACAGATGTACTGTCTGATAGCATTAATTATCTCATTCTTCCGTCATCAAGAGAGAATCAATTCATATCATCAATAGCGTGAGACCACATTAGAAAAAGCAGTATGTTGTAGTGATTAGTTATTCAAACTCTGAATCCCCTGAAAACCTGGACTCAAATTATGGTTTTATCATTTATAGCCATAACATATTTTACAAGGGGGGATACTTTACTATCATTATATAAGATTGTCTAAGGAAAACAAAGCAATTCATGTGAAAAGTTTAATTAGGCACCTGGAACACAGAACTCTCAATAAATAATAATGAAATATAAACATGACATAAAATTACTATTTTACTATCTCATCTTTCTTTCCTCCCAATAGAGAAAGCAAGTGGCCTAAATAAACATAAAATCCACAAAAGAGTCTATGGAATGTTTTGAATTTGAAAGCAATTGAGGAGCTAGAAAAAGTAATAATTCTATATTTAAAATATGTGTAGTTCAAGAAATCCCCTCAAAGTCAAGGATGAGCTGCAGAATTTAAGTGTTAAGATCAATAACCAAACAGTTACAAATAGTGAATGAATAAAAGTAATTTTAGACTTTAAAAAGAAACTTTTATTCCAATGCAACACACTATTATTTTTCATTCACCAGTTTGGTAAGGAATAAAAACTGAATGATTCCATTTAATAACAATAGTGTGTAAGGAAATTGATACCCTTGACACTGTTGTTGGAAGCATAAACAAATGCAAACTCTCTGGAGAACAATTTCTCAATATGTAGCAAATACTTTAAAAATGCTTTCTCTTTCATCCAATAAACCATTTCTAGGAGTTATCGTAAGGAAATAACAGAGGAGTTCCACAAGAATATATTCATAAGTATCTCATTTTAGGATTGTTTCTAACAGTTCTTGCCCCCACCCCTGCACTCTTCTGCTGAAAACTTGATTATCCATTATTTAAGATTTCACTAAATAGTTATGTTAAATATTTTGTAGCCACTAAAAATGATAATGTAGCTATACACTGACTAGCATTAAAATGGCCATGATGTTATTAATTTAGGTATTAAGGTGTAAAACAATTTATAGTATAACCTAATTTTTGTTAAAAATAATTATTTTCATGTATGTTTCCAGAAAAATGCTTGGAAGATATATTACAAAATACTAACTTTGGTTATCATTTGGTTATGGGATTACAGTTTACCTTTATTTTATTTACTAGTGACCCGGTGCACGAAAACAGAGGGGGCTTCCCTCAGCCCAGCCTGCACCCTCTCCAATCTGGGACCACTGGCTCCTAACCGCTCACCGGCCTGTGTGCCTGATCACTCCTAACTGCCTCTGCCTGCCTGCCTGATCACCCCTGACAACCTCTGCCTGCCTTCCTGATCGCCCCTAACTGCTCCCCTGCTGGCCTGTTCAACATATGCCGGACATGTTCTCCTGCTGGGTTCGCAGAGGTCAATCTTTGTCCAGAATTCCCTTGTTTAACAAAGAAACTTAAGTTCCCAGTGAGGCCCCTGGTTAGAAAGGGAGGGGATTGGGGAGAGGAGGAAGAGCCGAGCTGCCTCTTCCCTGCCCACCTGAAGGCGCAAAGCCCGAGGCATGATCTCCAGCCTGCTCACCTGCCCCAGGAGGCTGCTTCCAGAGAAACCGTGAAGGCTGGGCTCTGCTCCTGTGTCCTGGTGGGTCTGAAAAGCAGGAGGCAGAGCCGAGCTCTCATGTGGGCCTCGGGACAGCAGCCTCCTGGTTCTCAGCAGAGAGCTGTATGTAGGAGCCACCAGTGCAGGCATGCCCCAGGGAGGCAGATACAGCGGGAAAACCATTGGACCTCGTTGCCCGAGTGACAACGCCAGCATCCTGCCCCGTCCCCAGCCACTCAGCACCTGCGCATGTGAGTGCTGCCCACAGGCCCGCCATCTTTGTCGGGTTAATTTGCAAACTCACTCCTGATTGGCTGTGGGTGTCGTGGAGGTATGGTCAATTTACATATTTGTCTATTATTGGTAAGATATGCATGAATAAAATAAAGGTAAACTGTAATTTAAAATATTTTTATAATGTCCAGTCATCATTTTATGTAAATAATAAATCTATTAAATATTTTGTTTAATAGATCATGAAAAAATATTTTATAAAGAAGTAGCATTGTAGACTGATTCATTTGCCTCTCAGCATAACCATTATTTCTTGTCTCATTTTCGGTTCTTATAAGTGTATTTCTAGTATCACATGATCTCACTCATCTAGGGGAAATAATGAACAACATAAACTGATGAACAAAAACAGACCCGAAGACAGGAAAGCATTGATCAGACTGTCAAACCTCAGAGGGAAGGTAGGGGAGGGTGGGGGTAAGGGGGAGAAGATCAATCAAAGGACTTGTATGCATGCATATAAGCCTAACCAGTGGTCACAGACAACAGGGGGGTGGGGGCATGTGTGGGGAGGGGTTTGGGATGGGAATGGGGGGATGAGGACAAATATGTGATACCTTAATCAATGAAGAAATTTAAAAAAAAAAAGAAAGAAAAAAAATAAATAAAGAAGTAGCATCGCCCTGGCCACTGTTGCCCAGTAGTTAGAATGTCAGCTGTGCACTGAAGGATCACAGTTTGATTCCTGGTCAAAGGCATGTACCTGGATTGATCCCTAGCCCCAGTCAGGATCTGTGTGGGAGACAACCAATTGATGTGCTCTCTCACATGGATGTTTCTCTCTCTCTCTCTCTCTCTCTCTCTCTCTCTCTCTCTCTCTCTCTCTCTTCCTCTCTCTCTCACCCACCCTCTTTCCCTTGCTTTCACTCTCTCTAAAAGAAAAAATAACAATATAATAATGGAAAAATATCCTTGGGTGAGTATTAACAAAAAAAAAGAAAGAGAAGAAGTAGATTTAGATCTCAATATTTATAACACAAACGCCTTTCAAATTATATTGAAGCTTTTAGCAAGTATAACATTAATTTGACATTTTCATATACACAGATATCAGCTCTTCACTTTATTTATTTATTTATTTATTTATTTATTTAATTTCTAAAGTTTGACATATGTCTTCTTTTACCCCAATTGACCCCCCCACCCAGCCATTCCCACCCCGGGCAAACCCCCACTTCCCTAGTGTCTGTGTCCATTGGTTTTGCTATTATGCATGCATACAAGTCCTTTGGTTGCTCTCTACCCCCCCTTCCCCTACCATTTGTCTCTAGATCGATCTATTCTTATTCATCAAATTATGTTGATCATTATATCCCACATATGAGTGAGATCATGTGATATTTATCTTTCTCTGCCTGGCTTATTTTTCTTAGCATAATGTTCTCCAGTTCCATCCACGTTGTTGCAAATGTTAAAAGTTCCTTATCCTACATAATAAAATGGTAATATGTAAATTACCATCACTCCGCTACGCCCACGATTGGGCCAGCAGGAGGCGCAGGGGGCGGGACTCAGGGTGGCCAGGGTAGCTGATTGGGCCAGCAGGACGCTGAGCTCGCGGCGCCAGTGGCGCCGCGAGCTCAGCGTCTGTGTCATGGCTGCACCGGAGGCTTTCGGAAGGCCTGGTGCACCGGCGGACAGACAGCCAGCCGGCTCCCCCGCGATCAAAAGCCAAAGCGGGGGAGCTGTCTGTCTGTCTGCGCCTGCGCAAGGCCTTTCGAAAGCCTCCGCCGCCGGAGGCTTTCGGAAGGCCTGGGGCACCAGCGGACAGACAGCCAGCTGGTGCACCAGGTGCATGATTAAATCATGCACTGGGCCTCTAGTTTTTTATAATGGCATAGTATTCCATTGTGTAAATGTACAACAGTTTTTAATCCACTCATCTGCTGATGGGCACTTAGGCTGTTTCCAAATCTTAGCTATTGTAAATTGTGCTGCTGTGAACATAGGGGTGCATATATCCTTTCTGAACGGTGTTTCTGGTTTCTTGGGATATAGACCTAGGAGTGGAAATAGTGGGTCAAATGGCAGTTTCATTTTTAACTTTTTGAGGAAACTCCATACTGTCTTCCACAGTGGCTGCACCAGTCTGCATTCCCACCAGCAGTGCACGAAGGTTCTTTTTTCTCCACATCCTCGCCAGCACTTGTCATTTATTGATTTGTTGAAGATAGCTATTCTGACAGGTGTGAGATGGTACCTCATTGTTGTTTTGATTTGCATCTCTCGGATGATTAGTGACTTTGAGCATGTTTTCATATGTCTCTCAGCCTTCTGCATGTCCTCTTCGAAAAGTGTCTATTTACATTCTTTGACCATTTTTTTGAGGATCAATTATCTTATTTTTTTAAGTTGTATGAGTTCTCTATAAATTTTGGAGATTAAGCCCTTATCAGATATATCATTGGCAAATATGTCCTCCCATACAGTGGGCTTTCTTTCTTGTTGTGTTGATGGTTTTCTTTTGCTGTGCAGAAGCTTTTTATTTTGATGTAGGCCATTTGTTTATTTTTTCCTTAGTCTCCATTGCCCTAGGAGCTGTGTCTGTAAAGATATTGCTGTGACATATGTCTGTTATTTTGCTGCCTATGGAGTCTTGTAGGATTTTTATGGTTTCCTGTGTTACATTCAAGTCCTTTAGCCATTTTGAGTTTGTTTTTGTGTATGGTGTAAGTTGGTGATCTAGTTTCATTTTTTTGCATGTATCTGTCCAATTTTCCCAGCACCATTTATTAAAGAGACTGTTTTGACTCCATTGTATGCTCTTGCCACCTTTGTCAAATATTAATTGAGCATAATGGCTTAGGTTAATTTCTGGGTTCTCTGTTCTGTTCCATTGGTCTATATGTCTGTTCTTATCAGTACCAGGCAGTTTTGAGAACCGTGGCTTGGTAATATAGCTTGATATCTGGTATTGTGATCCCTCCAACTTTGTTCTTCTTTCTCAGGACTGCTGTGACTATTCAGGGTCTTTTTTTTATTCCAGATGAATTTTTGGAGAGTTTGTTCTCGATTTTTTAAATATGCCATTTGTATTTTAATGGGGATTGCAGTGAATCTGTAGATTGCTTTGTGTAGTATGGACATTTTAATGATGTTGATTCTACCAATCCATGAACATGGTATGTTCTTCCATTTGTTTATGTCTTCCTCTATCTCTTTTTCAATGTCTTGAAGTTTTCTGAGTACATGTCTTTTACATCCTTAGTTAAGTTTATTCCTAGGTTTCTTAATTTTTTTTGGTGCAATGGTAAATGGCATTTTTTTTTCATTTCTATTTCTGTGAGTTCATTATTGGTGTACAAAAAGGTCATAGATTTCTGGGTGTTAATTTTGTATCCTGATACATTGCCAAATTCATTTATTAGGTCTATTAGTTTTTTGATGGAGTCTTTGGGGTTTTCTATGTATAGTATCATGTCATCTGAGAACAAGCAGTTTTACTTCTTTTCCAACTTGGATACCTTTTATTTATTCTTCTTGTCTGATCGCTATGGCTACCACTTCCAGTACTATATCAAACAGGAGTGGTGAAAGTGGACATCCCTGTCTTGTTCCTGTTCTTAGGGGAAATAAGTTTAGTTTTTGCCCATTGAGTATGATGTTGGATGTAGGTTTGTCATATAAGGCTTTTATTATGTTGAGGTGTGATCCTTCTATTCCCACGTACCTGATAATTTTTAACGAGAAAGGGTGTTGGATTTTGTCAAATGCTTTTTCTGCATCGATTGATATGATTATTGGATTTTTGTCCCTCAGTTTGTTTATGTGATGTATCACATTTATTGATTTGCAGATATTGTACCATAATTGCATCCCCGGAATAAATCCCACTTGGTCATGGTGTATGATCTTTCTAATGTAATGCTGAATGCAATTTGCTAGAATTTTGTTGAGGATTTTAGCATCTATGTTCATCAAGGATATTGGCCTATAGTTCTCTTTTTTGTGTGTTGTCTTTATCTGGTTTTGGGATTAGGGCTTCATAGAAAGAGCTTGGAAGTGTGCCCTCCTCTTGAATTTTTTGGAATTGTCTGAGGAGGATAGGTTTTAGTTATTTGAATGCTTGGTAGAATTCCCCTGTAAAGCCATCCTGACCAGGACTTTTGTTTGCTGGAAGATTTTTTTTTTTATCGCTGCTTCAATTTCTACAGTAGTTATTGGCCCATTCAGGTTTTTTGATTCTTCCTGATTGAGTTTTGGGAGCTTGAATTTTTCTAAGAATCTGTCCATTTCATCTAGGTTGTCGATTTTGTTGGAATATAGTTGTTCATACTATTTTTTCATATTCGTTTGTATTTCTGTGGGATTGGTTGTTACTTCACTTGTTTCATTTCTGATTTTGTTTATTTGGGTCCTCTCTCTTTGCTTCTTGGTGAGCCTGGCTAGAGGTTCATCAATCTTGTTTGTCCTTTCAAAGAACCAGCTCTTGGTTTGTTGATCTTTTGTTTTGTTTTTTGGTCTCTATGTCGTCTATCTTCACTCTGATCCTTATTATTTCCTTCCTTATGTTTACGCTGGGCTTTTCCTTTTGCTCTCTTCCTAACTCATTGAGGTGTAGGGTTAGATAATTTATTACCACTGTTTCTTGTTTTTTGAGATAGGCCTTAGAGCTATGAACTTCCCTCTCAAGACTGCTTTCACTGTGTCCCATAGATTTTGTATTGTTGTGTTTTCATTGTCATTTGTTGCCATGATGCTTTTTATTTCTTCTTTGATCTCTCTGGTAACTCAATCATTGTTTAATAGCATGCTATTTAGCCTCCAGGTGTTTAATTTTTTAAAATTGTTTTTATTGTAGTTGATTTCTAGTTTTATGCCTTTGTGATCTGAGAAGATGCTTGATATGATTTCTATCTTCTTGAATTTGAAGAGACTTTGCCTATGTCCCAATATGTGGTCTATCTTTGAAAAAGACCCATGTGCACAGAATGTATATTCTGTGGCTTTGGGGTGAAATGTTTTGTAGATGTCAATTAATTCCCTCTGATCTAGTGAGTCATTTAGGATTGATGTTTCTTTGCTAATTTTATGTTTAGAGGATTTGTCCAGTGGTGTTAGTGGGGTATTAAATCCCCTACAATGATTGTATTGCTGTCAATCTCTCCCTTGATATCCTCCAGAAGTTTTTCTTATGTATTTGGGTGCTCCTGTATTGGGTGTGTATATGTTTACCAGAGTTATATCTTCTTTTTTAATTGCTCCCACTAGTATTATGAACTGGCCTTCTTTATTTATTGTTATGGCCTTTACTTTGAGGTCTAATTTGTCAGATATAAGTATTGCTACCCCACCTTTTTTTTTTTCATTTCTATTTGCCTTGAAAACCTTTTTCCATCCCTTCACCATCAGTCTGTGTGAGTCCTGTGTTCTGAGGTGGGTTTGCTGTAGACAGCAGATATGTGGGTCATGTTTTCTTATCCACTTATCTACCCTATGTCTTTTGATTGGGGCATTTAATCCATTTACATTCAAAGTTATTATTGATAGGTACTTTTTTGTCACCATTTTTATTCTTTATGCCTGTGTTCCTTCTTCCCTTCATATTTCTTCTTTTTACAACAGACCCTTCAGCATTTCTTGCATTGCTGGTTTGGTGGTAATAAACTCCCTTAATCCTTTTTTGTCTGTGAAGCTCCTGATTTCACCCTCAATTTTGATTGTTAGCCTTGCTGGGTACAGTATTCTTGGATTCAAACCCTTCTTTTGCATGGCTTTGTATATTTCATTCCATTCCCTTCTGGCCTGATGTGTTTCTGTTGACAAATCAGTTGATAGTCTAATGGGAGATCCCTTGTAGATAACTTTCTGTCTCTCTCTGGTAGCCTTTAAGATTCTTACTTTGTCACTGGTGTTTGCCAATTTAATTATAATGTGTCTTGGTGTTCATCCTGTTTGGGACTCAGTGAGTTTCTTGTATTTGTGTGAGTTGTTTCTTCCCTATATCAGGGAAGTTTTCTGTCATTATTTCTTCAAACAGGTTTTCTATTCCTTGCTTAGTTTCCTCTCCTTCTGGCACCCCTATGATGCAGATTTTGTTTCATTTTGTGTTGTCCCAAAGTTCCCTTAGGCTCTCCTCCTGCTTTTTAAGGTTTTTTTTTCTAAATGTTGCTCTGCTTGGGTATTTTTTCCTACCTTGTATTCTAGCTCACTGATGCAGTCCTCTGCATCATCTAGTCTACTGTTGATGTTATTGAGTTATTTATTGCAGCGATGTCATTTTTCATTTCTTCTTGGTTCTTCATTTCCTCTTGGTTCTTACACATCTTGTTGAATTTGTCTTCCATCCTTTTCAGTGACCTTATGACCATTGCTCTAAATTCTTTTTCTAAAATATTGCTTGCTTCCATTTCATTTATTTCCCTTTCTGGTGATTTATCCTTTTCTTTTGTATGTGGACTGTTTCTTTGTCTCCCCATGATCCCTCCTCTCTGGATGTCTGGTTATGTAGCTCTCTCTCTCCTGCATTGACTTAAAGACAAAAAGTACAACACAACAAGACACAATGCACAGGGCACCAAACACAAATGTATTCATGATACTAATCACCCAAATAAAGGTGACCACCAGAGAAAAGAGAGTTAGGAGATAGAAAAGAGTGGAAAAATGATATTGAGAAAAGGAAAAAAAATGTATTAGAGGAAAGAAAGAGAAGAAAAAAAGCGGGGGGGGGGGGGATATATGTATATGGGAGAAAATGCCAATAAAATAACAACTAATCCAAAAAATGCAAACAACAAACACCCAGAGATGAATGCAAACTACAAACAACAACTAATCCAAAATATGTAAACTACAAATCCCCAAACAACAAACACCCAGATGAATCTGAAGAAGCAGAGCTTATTTCCAGAAGGTAAGGTCAATGAATTGAATGAATGGGGACATAGCCACAATTCAGTATAGAGTAGGTGGATAGAGAATGAGTGTATAAGAAGAAAAGTAAAAAACTAAATACAAATATATATATATATATATATATATATATATATATATATATATATATATATTAAAGTATATATACAAAAGAAAATGCATATATATATATATATATATATATAACACTTTTCCCCTTCTTTAATCTATCTGTCTATGTATTTGTTTACTATTGGAAAAGGAGAATAGAGAGTAGATAGGCCTGATTTTGTGATTGAAATTAGTTAAGCTATTAGTAGGAGATGAGAACAAACGAGGAGAGGAAAAACAGAATAAAAAAAAACTAAAAGAACAAAAACAAACAAGCAATAAAAACCAAACTAATCAACAATCAAACAAACAACAAGAAGACAGATAGAAAAAAAAGGGGGGGGGAAGGAAGAGAAAGAAAATTTGTGTAGTGTAGAAAGAGAAGAGAGAAGTGTGTATGCACTTGGAGCAGGGGAGCAGAAATTAGATATATGAGTAAGATCAATTTTTAACACGGAGTAAAGAGAAAGAACAGAGAAAAACTAAAGCAGGAACAGGGTAAGAGAAACAGGACAAAGGGGGAAAGTGAGGAAGAGAGTGTTGGCATAAAAATAATTGAGATAGAGTAAAATAATGCTAAAGGAAAAATAAAAATAGAATGTAGAACACTAATCCCAAAATAAAATAAAATAAAATAAAACTTAAAAAGATAAAATAATAGTAGTAAAAATTAAAAATTAAAATATAATTAAAAAGGTAAAATCAAGTGAGAAAAAAAATTTAGTTTCTCAAGTAAAAAATAAAAATGTGAAGTAGTGTTTCCTGTCAGGTAGACAGCACAGTATTGAAGTTCCCTGCACTCTACCGCTCCTCTGTGTCATAAGCCACAACCCTGTTTTCAAGCAGTCGGGAACTATTTGTTTCTCTGCCTGCCTTTAGTTGTATTTACACAAGAGTCAATTTCTGATACAACCCCTGGGTGGCAGTGTTTCTGTACTGATATCCATTGCTAAAGGCTCCCCCCTACCCAGTGTTTAGATTGCTTTCCCTGCAGCACTCAGTACTGGGTTGGGGGGATAGACTGCCCTAAAGCTGGTTTTCTGCTTGTCTCTCCCCACTCTGAACCCCATGTTCCACAAAAACAGCTTTCTCCTGCAGTCTCGGTGAGTGTTTTTTAATTGTAAGATCCTATATACTGGACTTAGCGATCAAAAGCAAGGATTTAAAAAGAAAAAGAAAAAAAAGCCACAGGATGTGCACAGACTCACATCTGTTTCCCCTGGCAGTCCACAGCCGGTATACTGGTAGAACTTCAAGCTGCCTTTCTGGGCCCAGCCCTGCTGTGGGTTAATTTCTATAGTCCCTTTCTGCCAGCATCCCTGTGGACCCCCTTCCACATTCAAGGGCTACACTGACCCCAGCAGCTGCGGATTCTGTGCGCGCAGTCTTCCTCTGTGACTTTAGTTCCGGCTGCACGCGTTTTGCACACGTTTCACGTGTGTTTCTCCCTCCAGCCTGGATCCCAGATCTCACCTTTCCTGAGGCAATATCTAACCTGTGTTTAATTTGCCAATTCTGGGTGGATATTAATCGATTCAGCTGTTCCTTCTCTCTGCTCTGTGAGAAGGCACAGGGCTCATCCGCATATTCATGCCACTTTGTCTCCTTCTGGACAGACTTTCTAGGCACCTGCGGTTGGAGAGGCTGGAGTCTTGGTGTTCCTGGGTTCGCAGCTGAGGCAGCTCGTCCCTGGGGGGTGTGGTTGAAGGCCCCCGGGAGGTATCCAAGGTCCCTGGTTGAAGGTAAGTCTGGGCTTCAGATCACCGCCACTCTCCCCTTCAAGATGGCATGGTCTCCGTGGCAGAGCCAGCTACTCCGGGAGTGATTTCAGCAGCAGTAGAGGCTGCCCGGCCAGGGGAGCCCAGTCTGGCAATCCCCAACAATTCCTTGGAATATAACTGTCCCTCACTTACAAACACAGTACACTCCCCACACATCCACGCACTCTCCTTTCGTTCTTTCACTCACACACTATCTTGCAGCCTGCTGTCCCATCAGCAGTGATCTTGGGTCTCTCTTTACAATATTTATCATTGAATTTTAAAAAGGAGTAAAGAGAAGATGAAAGCCAGCATGGTGACTTGAAAATTAACATTTTTAAAATTTCAATAGATTTTGGTTATCTATTTAGAGTACTCCTAGCATTTGTTTGCTTAACCCAGAACACAGCCATTTGCCTTACTTTGTCAGGAATATTAATAATATAGTCTTAATTTTTTTTCTTACCCATTATTATTTGTACAAAATATTGGCTGGTCTAAAACAACACATTAGAGAATATGGTATTGCGGCACTGACTGCCAATAGTTCTCCTTTTCATGTTTTCAGTGTGTTTGTTAATAAAAGTCACCTAGTCTTCTGATACCAGTTCTTTCCCTTGTAAATGATGAAAACAAACACCAATGAACTGGAAGCATATAAGTAGAAATCATGATGGTAGTGAGAATATTTTTAAAACCCACCACTTTAATTATAAGACTGGATTCAAAACAAGAGGAGGATTTGCAAATGCACATTTTTAAAACTCAGTATTGAAAAATCTATTTTTTTCCCTTTTTAAAACACACAGAAGCTTAAAATGTACTGTATTGTTTCTCACTATAACTCACATCATCACTGACACCTAGAGCATAAGCGAGGCCGGCCACTTGCCTGCTTTGGGTGTCAGTGAGGTTGTAGCAGCCACCGACAGAGAGCTCAGGTTTTGGCAATAAAAATCATTTTGTACTTGAGTTCTTTTTTTGCCTTCCTTCCAAGTCAACGTGTATTTAGTTAATGATTTTGAAGCCATTTTGGACCAAATAGAATAAACTTTGAGCCAGATGTACAGCATATTTCATGGTATGTTTAGAATCAGGTCTATACTGCCAAAGGGAGGGAGAGAGTTGGATAAATCAGAGTAGGACAGACAGCTCGGTGGAAATTTCTGAACATAAAAATCTGCCTCATCTGTCTGAAATTACCTGAATTATCAGAAACTGTTCATTTGAACAAAAAAAATGGTTTCCTTTCTGACAAAGTCTTTGTGTTTCAGGAAACCAATTGAATTTGTTTTCACTAACCACCATCCAGTCGGAATGTGCTGACCATCATAACACATGGTGACATATAGCGGAAGAGTCTTCAGCACCCCAGATCATGTGAGTTTTCTATCTGTTGGAGGAAATACCAAACAAGGTTTAAGTACATTACAAGGTAATGCTTCAAACCAAAGCATAGCAGAAAATAATACAAAACCTATTCAGCACATGTATATTAATGCTTCTATATTAATTACATATAGCATATTAGTGTATTATGTTAAAAACAAGCTAACATTTACTGCACACTTATGCCCTGTCAGGCCTTGTGTTAAGTGCTTTATTTCATTTACTCCTACACAGTCTTGGGAGAGAAACAATATTTCTGAGAAAGCTTAGGAAAATTAGGAGACTCATACAAGGTCATATAGTACATAATTAAGTCACAATTTGACCCCATGCAGTCTGACTTCAGAGCCTTGTTTTTGACCATTACACTGCATTGCCTACAGTAGTAGCAGGCATTTAGTGAACCATAAAGAAGTAAAAAAAAAAAGCCCCACTCCCATTTAATTTTATTTTGGGAATTAAAAAAAAAAAAAACTGCCTAGAAATAATAGGCTGAGAAGAGTGCTAGTCCTTATAGAGGGATCTTAATTTTCTATATCCCTGAGGTCAGGTTGCTAATGTTGAGGTGTCACACACTTGCCATTGTTTCAATAACTTTTGCTGACTGCCACTTCATGCCTCATTATGAAAGGATAGAACAGGACTTGCAATTCCAGGAAGATGGAGTAGGTTAACTTTTTCCTATTCCTCTCATTAAGTACAACTAAAATCCCTGGACGTTGTATGTATAGGAACATAAGGAGACTCTGAACAATGGAGAGAAGAAAGAAGATGACCAGAGACTTCAGGACAAAGGAACAACACAGTAGTTAATTTCCTGGGTTTTCTCTTCACCACATACTGTATTTTCTGGTGTATAAGACGACTGGGCGTATAGAATATTTTCCTGGGTTAAAAAGTCGTCTTATATGCCCGAAAATACGGTACTAGTATATCCTAGACTTGGAGCTGAAAAGGCCAGAAACTGAGACATGCTAGTGAACACAGACAAAAAAACAAAAACAAAACAACAACAAAACTCTCTCTCCAGCCAAAGGACTAGGGAAAGGTCAAACTGGTGAGAGAGAAAACGTTTAGACAATAACCATTCTATGTTAGACAAACACCAAAGAGAAGTTGTGGCTTCACCCCCACCTAGGACATCAAAGGCTATATGGGAAACCTAGACTTTCACCCTTTACAGAAATGAGATTTTCTCCTTACTTTTTAGGGTGTTATCAAATAAGGCCTGGTGGGCAATCAGGACTTTCCCTAGCACCCAGAGGTAACAAGTCTACTTGCATAGCCATGTCAGTGGAAACCACATGAAGAGCCAGAGCTTTCACTCTACCCAATAAGCAGTATCCAACGGTGGACCAATACCACATGCAGAACCTGGACTTCTAACCTTATCTGGCAATAATGAAAAGGTGCAATCTCCTTTCCTCTACCAAAGTGGTATCAAAAGAAAGCTAGTTAAAACAGAGAAGCAAACAGTATAATAATATCCAGAGCCTCAGAGCACAGTATAAAAACAACCAGAGGATAGAATCACTTCATTTTAATACTCAACAACACAATTCACCAATTCTGGACAACGAAGAAAAAGTAGACAAAAAGACTTCAGACCCTCATGGACCTGTGGGACAATAACAAAGGATCTAACATTTGTATCATCAGGATACTCAAAGGCGAGAGTAAAAAGTGAGACTGAGTATTTGAAGAAATAGAAGTAAAATTGTTTTAAATGTGAAGAGTGACATTACCAGATGGTGGAGTAGAAGTTTCCAGTACTCATACTGTCCCTGTTCAAAGAAACACTGATTTGGGTGACTACCCAGAGAAGACAATACCTATGTAGAAGCATGAGTGTCCAGCAGAGGCTCTTACAACTACTTACCCACATCACTCTTCTCCTGAGGATGTATAGTTCAGTGCCAATCCAGATCCCCTCAGCTGGTGATTTCCCCATGAGAGAAAGTGAGAACATAGTGAGCACCTGTTTTTTCAGCTATGTAGAACACACTAAAGGCCCACTTTTTTCTCACCTGACCCAGAACACTAAGAGAATTGACATGGCTGAACAGTCTAGAAGCAGCTAGGAGCAGGAAAAGGGGGTAGAGGCTCAGAGCAACCAGGGCATGGAACTCAACAAATAACCATAGATTTTACTAACTTATTTGTGAGGGAGTTCATCAACACTAGACCTGCCTTATAAGAATCTAAAATGAATTCTTCAAATTGAAAATGAAAAGTTGCTAATCAGAAACATGAAAGTATAAAACTCGCTATAAAGATAAATATGTAGTCAAATTTAAAATATTCTTAAACTGTATAGTGGTTCATAAATCACTTTTAACTCTAGTTAAAACTTAAAAGACAAATGTATTCAAAATAACTATAGACACAATATTAATTAATGCATATAGAATATAAAAATATATAAATTATAACATGAATAACATAAAATGTCAGAGGGAAGAAGTAAATATGTAGAGTTTTCATATGAAATCATCAGTTTAGAGTAGACTATTACTATAATTATAAGATGTCTTGTATAAACCTTAGGATAAGAATAAAGAAAAAAATCTATAGTTGATACACAAAAGATAAAGAGAAAGGAACCAAAGAATATCACTACAAAAAAAAATCATCAAATTACAAAAGACAGCAAGGGAAGAAGAAAGGAACTACAAACCAGTCAGAAAACAATGAACGAATAGAAATAGTAAATCCTTACCTGTCAATAATTATTTTAAGTATAAATAGATTAAAACCTCCAATAAAAATAGAGTGACTGAATGGTTTTTAAGAAATCAAGCTCCAAAGAGTGACTCACTTTAACTATAAGGACACATAGACTGAGAGTGAACAAATGGGAAAGGTTTTCCATTGATATGATAACCAAAAGAGAGGTGGAATAGCTATACTTATATTAGACAAAAATAGAGTTTAAGTCAAAAATTACAAGAGACAAAGAAAGTCATATAATGATAAAGGAGTCAATTTAATGAAGAAGATATAATGAACATAAAGAAATAGAAAATCTGAACAGAATAACAAATAAACAAATTAAATCAATAATAAAAAAATCTCCCAGCAAGGAAAAGCCAAGACCAGATGGTTTTGCCAAGCATTTAAAGAAGAATTAATGTTGATCCTTTTCAAACTCTTTCAAAAAATTGAAGAGAAGGGGAAACTTCCAAGTTCATTCATGAGGCCAGTATTGCCTGATACGAAAGTCACACAAGGACACTACAAGATGAAAATTATATTCTGATATCCCTGTTGAACATAGATGCAAAATACCTTAACAAAATACTAGCAAACCAAATTCAACAGCACACTGGAAGGATCAGATGCCATGAACAACTGGGATTTATTCCTGTAATGCAAGAATGCTTCAATATACTCAAATAAATCAATATAATGTAACAGAATGAAGAATTAAAATTATATGATCATCTCAATGGATGCAGAAAAAATGTTTGACAAAATTCAACATTCTTTCATAATAAAAAAACTTTTAACAAATTAGGTATAAAAGAAATGTACTTCAACAATATAGAGACCATATATGTCAAGCCCACAGCTAACATCCTATTCAATAGTGAAATGTTGAATACTTTCCTTTAAGTTTAGAAACAAAACAAGGGTAGTCACTCTGCAAATTTCTATTCCAAATAGTACTGGAAGTCCTGGCCTGAGCAATTAGACAAGAAAAATAAATAAAAGGCACTGAAATTGGAAAAGAAGTAAAATTATTTCTATTTGCAGAAGGCATTATCTTATATATAGAAAACTCAAATAGTCCACAAAAAAATCTCTTAGTATTAATAAATGAATTCATTAAAGTTGCAAGATACAAAATTAACATACAAGACTCGGTTGTGTTTCTATATACTAACAATGAACTATCTGAAAAACAAGTTAAGGAAACATTCCCATTGATTGATAAGAATGAAATTCTTAGGGAAAAAAATAAACAAGGAGGTGAATGATCTGTACACTGAAAACTATAAAATATTGATGAAATAAATATAAAAAGACACAAATAAATTATAAAATACCCTATGTTCATAGATTGTAAGGATTAATATTGTTAAAGTATCCATACTACTCAAAGCAATCTGTAGATTCAATGCAATCAAAAATTCAAATGGTGTTTTTTACAGAAATAGAAAAAAACAATCCCAAACTCCATGTGGAACTACAAACAGGCAAAAGAATATTGGACAAAAAGATCAATGCTGGAAGTATTGCATTATAAAGCTGTAATAGTCAACCCAGTATGGTATGGTATAAAACAACACACACATAAACAAATAAAACAGAATAGGGAGATCATAAATAAATCTACATATTTATGGTCAAATCATCTTCAATGAGGATGCCAAAAATACCAGAGGGAAAGAACAGTCACCTCAACAAATGGTACTGGGAAACTTGAATATCCACATGCAGAAAGATAAATTGGACCCTTATCTCATACCACTCACAGAAATAAACTTTGAAAGGAGAGAAGACTTATATGTAAGACCGGATACTGTAAAACTACTAGAAAAAAAACATAGGGAAAAGCTTCTTCATATTGGTCTGTACTCTGATTTTTTTCTAATATGACCACAAAAGTAACAAAAACAAATATAGACAACCAAAATAATGGTTGAACAGCAAAGAAAACAATAGAGTGAAAGGGCAACCTACAGAATGGGGAAAATATTTAAAACAATACATCTTATAAGAGATTAATATTCAAAATACATAAGCTAGTCATACAGCTCAATAACAAAAAAATAACATGATCAAAATATGGGCAAAGGACCTAAATAGACATCTATCAAGAGAAAACATACAAATGGCGATTGAGTATACAAAACAATGCTCAATATCATTAATCATCAGGGAAATGCAAATTAAAACCAGAATGAGATAACACTTCACATCCTTCAGTCTGCAGGCTGATGCTCTAACCTATGAGCAAAACCAGCTAGGGCTCTAGCATTTTTTTTTTTTTTCAGAAATCCAAACTTTTCCCAAACCCTATTTCTCAGAGAGGAGGTATAAGCCACATTCGTGCGGCAGGTCCTTTAATTCAATCTAACTTCAGCAATGTTGGGTTTGGCTTCGTTATTAGAACTAATTCGTCTACATAACATTTGGTGCATACTTCTCTTGTCTTCTGTTTGTCACCAGCTGATGAACTCCAAGACAGTCTGGATATTAATTCATTGTTCTTGCTGGATGTTAGTCTATAATAAAAAATTATAAACAAGGAGGTGAATGATCTGTACACTGAAAACTATAAACAGACTAAAGTTAATTATAATATATTAACTTCATACAATGTTGTTGTTTTTAAACATCTACAAGGTCTTCAAGGAACTTTAAAGAAGTATTATTATTATTATTATTTAAAAAACCACATGACTTTTTAAAATTCAAAAAGGTTTTTCTTAAAACAATAATACTATTACTAGAGGCCCAGTGCACAAAATTCGTGCACGGGGGAGCGGGGGTGTCCCTCAGCCCAGCCTGCACCCTCTCCAATCTGGGACCCCTTGAGGGATGTCCGACTGCCCATTTAGGCCCGATCCCACTGTGCAGTTGGACATCCCTCTCACAATCCAGGACTGCTGGCTCCCAACTGCTTGCCTGCCTGCCTTCCTGATTGCCCCTAACCACTATGCCTGCCAGCCTGATCAGCCCCTAACCACTCTCCTGCCAGCCTGATTGATGTCTAACTGCTCCTCTGATAGCCTGTTTGCCCTCAACTTCCCTCCTCTGCTGGCCTGGTCACTGCTAACTGCCTTCCCCTGCAGGCTTGATTGCCCCCAACTGCCCTCCCTTGCAGATCTGGTCTCTCGCAACTGCCCTCCCCTGCTGGCCATCTTGTGGTGGCCATCTTGTGTCCACATGGGGGCAGGATCTTTGACCACATGGGGCAGCCATCTTGTGTGTTGGAGTGATGGTCAATCTGCATATTACTCTTTTATTAGATAGGATAGAGGCCTGGTACATGGGTGAGTGCCAGCTGGTTTGCCCTGAATGGTGTCCTGGTCAGGGTGGGGGTTCCCTTGGGGTGTGGGGCAGCCTGGGCGAGGGGCCTGTGGTGGTTTGCAGGCTTGCCACGGCTCCCCCACTCCCGGTGACCCAAGAGGAGGCCCTGGTATCTGGGGTTTATTTATCTTCTACAATTGAAACTTTATAGCCTTGAGCGGAGGCCTGGGCCGGCCAGGGTGTGCGGAAAGCTTGGCTTCCTCCATCGCCTGGGAAACCCAAGCCTCCCTCCTGCTTTCTCTGTGGCTGCAGCCATCTTGGCTGGGTTAATTTGTATACTCTCTCTGATTGGCTGGTGGGCGTGCTTGTGGGTATAGCAGAGTGATGGATAATTTGCATATTACTCTTTTATTATATAGGATTCTGAGTTCAAATTGCATTGGTACTGATATAAACACAAAATAATAGTGACATAATTCTGTGTGTATAATGCATACCTTGTGATGTATACATAAAACTATAAAATAGATGAAGGTTTGGAAGTTACCTTGTGATTCTAACTAATTAACTATCAAAATAATCTTATATATTTAAATATATAAAGAAGAGATCCCTAGGCTGTTTAAAACAAAACAAACAGGGTTTGAAGACTGTGTAAAGATTTCTGAAAGTTTTCATACTTGGGTTCTCCTCAGGAGTTCAAAGGACATGCACAGTTAGAGCTGGCTTATGTCCTTTACAGTAGTTATTCATTCACAAATATTTATTGGAAAATACTATTGCCAAGTAGTCTTTGGTATGGAGAATAGTTTATAAACAAATAGGCAATGATCATAACACAGAGTGCTAAGTTGTATGACAGAGGTAAGTACTAAGTACTAGTGGAGGGCATAGGTAATTATGTAACCTACCTTGAAGTTTCGTACACATGCTATTGCTACTCAGAATCCCATGTGAACAGGGACATCACCTGTCCCACACTGGGAATATCACATGGTCCCAAACCTTTCCAATTGTTGACCTACTGGTATACTCAAAAATCTTCTGTAAACAGCTGATAATCCAAATCCAGATTGCCTGGTGCCAAGCAGCCTAGCTCACTTGTCACAGTTGCTCATGCAACCTCCACTGCTCATGACAGAGTAGAAGTGCAAACAGAACCATCACAAAATGGCTGATATGTATTGCAGGCTCAGCAAAAATCTGGACCCACAACCTCTTTGTGGAATGTTCTCTTATACTAGAGGCCCGGTGCACAAAATCATGCATGGGTAGGGTCCCTAGGCCCGGCCAGCGATCAGGGCCAATCAGGTTCCCTGCCTCCCAGCCTCCCGTGCACCCTGCTGCCATCACTGGTCACCCGCCATGTTCCGCGCTGCCTCCTGGTGGTCAGCACACATCACAGCGAGTGATCGAACTCCTGGTCCCCCGGTCGAACACCCGAGGGGACAATTTGCATATTAGCCTTTTATTATATAAGATAACTTTTCTTCTCCTAGTGACTCTAGCCTGTAAGGTTTTCCTTCTTTCTCAGTAAGCCAGGCCATGTTCCTTATGGAATTCATCTTGAACCCTGTCACATGACAAATGAAAACCCATAAAAAAGAATGAAATCTTGTCATTTGCAACAACAAGGATGGACCTAGAGGGCGTTATGCTAAGTGAAATAAGTAATACAGAGAAAGACAAATATATTATTTCACTTGTATGGAGAATCTAAAAAACAAAAGAAATGAACAAGCAAAACAGAAACAAACTCATAAATACAGAGAACATTATGATGGTTGCCAAATTGGAGGGGGGTAGAGGCAGATGAGTGTAAAAGGGGAAGGGATTTAGGTGTACAAATTTCCAGTTATGAAAACAGACACAGGAATGTAAAGTACAGCATAGGGAATAGAGTAAGTAATATTGTAATAACTATGTATGGTGTCAGATGGGTACTAGACTTTGTAAGTTATATAAATGTCTAATCACTGTGTTGTATACCTGAAACTAATATTGGTAATACTGTATGTCAACTGTAATTGAGGGATGTGGGTGGGGAGAGATTAACCAAAGAACTAATATGCATATATGCATAATCCATGGACACAGACAATAGTATGGTGAAGGCCTAGAGGCAGAGTAGGAGGTGGAAGGAGTCAATGGGGGGAAAAATGGTACATCTGTAATATTTCAACAATAAAGATAAATAAATAAAAAAGAATCAAAGAATGAAAGGCTCCTGAAAGGAAGCTTTAATTCAAGTGATTTTTCATTAAAAGTGTATCAAGAAGCAAAAAAAAAAAAAAAATTTTTTTTAAGAAATAAAACTCAATTGTATTCTCTTTAAAATACTTCCTGAATGATGTTGAAATAAAAATCATAAGAAAATATGTTAAGGGTTTTCCCCAAACTTACATAAGAGAGCAGGCTTCTTGCAGGGAAACTGAGTATCCTCATGGACAAAATGACCTTAGGTTCCCCATATAAAACCAACTCTCCCTACTCCAGACAGTTGGCTGGACTATGCTAGTATCCGGTTTGTCTGATTTGATTATGAGTCCCCTGGGCAAGAAGTTTGTCTACATCTATGTTTTCTACAGCACCTAGCCCATTGTTGGCACTACCAAATGCCAAAGAACTCTCAATATCTCTTAACTAATAATAAAATTGACTTCCCAACTCAACATGTTGAGATGTCTGTCATTTTATGCCAGTGTTTTTTTTCTGATTTGTATTTTATATTTGTGTCTGGAGAGCAAACTTCATGTGCTGCTGAATCACCTTTGGACTGATCTTCTTTTCAGGAAATGTAGACATGAGGTTGAGTGTTTTTCAACCGCGAGTTTTGGGAACACAGGCTGCTGAAATATGCTAGGCTACACAAAGGGGGAAAGTTTCTGAAAGAATTGCTTTTTTTCAGCAGTCCTGGGGATCTCTGTGAGCCAGAGATGCAGACTGGTCAGCAGATGTGACCATAAAACCAGCATGCCCCTTCAATGCAAACATTTCACTTTAGTTTTTCTGTTTCTAAGGAAAAATACTCAGCTTTTGGGTCTATTGATGTCTTTTTCATTGTACTTCTTCAATTGTATTTTTTATTTGCTCTAGTATTACATTAATAATCAAGTTTCTCTTCATGTTGCATGAGTCACCATATTGATTTTTATAGGCAGCAATCAGATATTACATATAGAATTTCACAACAAAGAATTTTCCAGGCAATTCAATCTTCATTCAACTGAAGGTGAAAATGTCTCATAAAGAAAGACTATTTCGTTGCATTTTTTCTTATCATTTCGCTTGCCTTGTAATTTTTTGAAAGTTAAACATGATGTATTCAGTACTAAGAACTAAGGGAAATAGGATTGTAGTGGGAGGTTTTATGTGAATCTGTCTAGAAGTTGGCTGTGCTCAATGTTTTATGTAGCTGTACACACAAGAGGCTGAAAATACCTCTATTGCCTTTATTTCTGTGCCGGCTATTGTCTTTGAGCTTAAAAACTGTTCCTCAGAGACAATCTGTGCCTTCCAGCCCTTTTAGTTGCAACCTACTGTTACTAAACTGGTATAGGGGTGTACAGTGTAGGGAAGGAGGAATAGTCTATCATTTTATCATAAAATATCAGACTTTCATGGGTGTCTTTCACTGGGCTGTGACTTCCACAAAAATTTCTTAGCTTTATTCCTTACCTTAGCTGAAGTAGGATAGCTAGAAAGCACCCAAGTTGGTTACATGCTCTGGTTGTCTTTTACCCTAGAGAATGGGTCTTTGTTATTGGTGAACGCTCTGGGTAAGTTTTAAAATTGTTACTTTTCCCTTCCCCTGCCAGAGACACAGGAGATCTTTCTTGATTCTTCACCACAGGGATCTGGTGGGATTCCTGGAAGTAAACACCATGAAAGTGTGGGGGCCCATCATAATTAAGAATGTGTCCCCCTAGGAGTTTCTCATTCTCACCTTAGTTCACACTCCACATTCAACAATTCATCAAAATTACCATGTAGCCCTAGCTTGTTTGGCTCAGTGGATAGAGCATTGGCCTGCAGACTGAAGGGTCCCAGGTTCGATTCTGGCCAAGGGCATATGCCTGGGTTGCAGGCTCGATCCCCACTAGGGCATGTGCAGGAGGCAGCTGATCAATGATTCTCTCTCATCACTGATGTTTCTAGCTCTCTCTCCCTCTCCTTTCCTCTTTGAAATCAATAAAAATATATATTTTAAAAAATGACCATGTAACTGCTGCTATAAGTTTATGGCTCCAGTGATTTTTGCTCCAGGTAAGCAGATCTTAGTTGTGATTTTATGAATTTTCTGGTTGGGGACTGGCACCTTGATCTGCAACCTTAGTTCTCTATTAGGCCCAAGAAAGGGCATTGATTTTCAGTATGTGCAGCTTTTTTCTTGTGAAGATGGGGGTAACAATTTCCAAGCTCTTTACGTGTTGAAGATGAACCACTATATGATTTTTACAGGTAAAAATAAATGTGACAAGGGAGTTGAAGTATTGCTACAAGTAATTGGGCTAGAAATTATTTTGAAGTATCTTCCAAGCTTATTTCTCAAAATGAAGTCAAGGGATTAGGACAATTGAAATGGATAATAAAGTATAGCAGGGCTTCCAGTAGTCAAATTTGGAACAATCTGTACAAGTGAATGGAATAAATTACTTGGAAAAAAAAGGAATCCATAGTACATAATGATACCCAAAAATAATAATTTCAAGTGTTGAGGAGGAGATTGAAAGGCTCTTCTTTATAGAAAAATTATAATAAATGTAGAAGAAATAATAAAATTGGAAAATTGCCATTTTGCTGATACCACAGTAATGACTCATTCAAGCAATATGCATGTATTAATGGATTCCAAAACCATTAGGGGAGAGATCACTGGAGAACAAGACATTTCCATAGTCTCAAAATATCACCTCACAGAATATTTATTAGTCAATAAAGAAAAGAGTACCTGAAAATGAAAAATCCCACAGATAACTCCTTAACCAACTGATCAAACTTAATTTCCCAAAGTAGGATATACTGACATCATGTACTTTCTGATATGATGCTCTGTGAAAGACACAGCATTATATATGTTGTAGTCCTGACAAAATTGCTCTTTCCCTGAATCGCAATCTGAGAAAATACTCATTTTACAGATATTGTGCAAAACAATGATATGGTCTCTTTAAAAATGTTAATGTCATGAAAGAAAAATAGCTGGGAATTGTTTTTAGATTAAAGGAGGATAAAGAGATCTGACAGCTAAATGCAATGAATGGTTCTTCATTGGATCCTGGAAGGAGGGACATGAATAGTTACAAAGAATTTTATCAGGGCAGCTTTGGAAATTTGAATATAGACTGTGTGTACATAAAAGCATTATATCAATGTTAAATTATCTTATAGTAATTATATTGTGCCCTGTGGGAGAACGTCCTCATTTTAGGAGAGAAATGCTGAAGTATTAGGCTGAGTGTCATGATGTCTACAATTAACTCTTAGAAGCTGAATGTTAACAATTAGTGTGTCTGATTAAAGGGTCCTTTGGCAATTTTTATGCAGGCTTGGTGTTTTACAAATTATTTTAAATGAAAAAGTAAATAAAATAAATGATAGTAGTAATAATCAGTATAAAACCAAATGAATTATCCTTGTTGATGCTAGGCATCATACAGAGAAAAAGTTAAGCTTACCTTTGATCAATAAACACACTGAACATCCTTTTAGAATGCTATGAGGTGTTTGTTTGTTTTTGTTTTTTTAACAAATGAGATCCTAAATATAGTGGAAAAATATCGGCGAAATATACAGAAACATAAAGAATACAGTCTAAAAACTCTTGGGTGAAAAACTCTTCCAAAATATATTGAAATTTAGCAGGACTTTAACAAGCGGTAGTAGAAAATTAAAAGTAAAATTTTGGACACAACATACATATATTCTATTTATTGTGACATAAACATGAAATTGCCAATAAAAAGATTAACATCAAATATAAATAATTGCAGTAAAATGCCCTCTTACCTTAATTAAGAGCTTTGCACAAACCTACTTTTTTCAAAATAACTGTATTTGTTATTTGACAACATGTGAAATAATAAGAAACTATGCCAGTTTTGTCTCAAAAGCTTTCCTTAAATAGGGTACTTTTAAAGACACCTCCTCTCCCAAAAGTGATGGTAAAGTGATTAAGATGATAGCAAAATCCAACATAAAGGTCAGACTGAGTATTGCCAACAGCTAGGACCTTTCATAAAGTATGTCTGAGTAATGTTTATATCCTTCCACATCACCTCTTCTACTCGTGGGGTGTGCCAAGGCCCAGGGAAAGGTTAGTCAGTGTGCTCATAGACAAGGCAGGACAGTAACTAGGGGGGAAGACCTTTAACTATCTTATCTATCTGGGTTAAAAAGCACTGATGTTCTAAAAAAATAATAACCTTCTGTATTGAGACATGTTTTATGAATAGCTTTGTTCCAATTAATGTCATTTATAAACTGTCTTTGCCCTATGGTATTTTAGGAGCTTGATAAACAAACAAACAAATAAACAAAAAAACCTTAATAAGAAGCAAATGCCACAATCAGGACTGCAGTGTTATATATTAACAATGTATACTATTATACAGGATATAATAATTAACTCACCTGAAAATGAAGTTTTGCCTTCTTCCCTGCCAAACTCGAAGAGCCAGTAGTCTGTATTTAAAGGGCTACATCACAGATGGAGAAAGGGACAATGAATTTCAAGGGAAATTAGGGATACATCGAACAGCACAAGGCAGAGGATGAAGAGCCCAGTCCCTCTAAACCCTTCCTTTTCTTACAGGCCCTTTGCTGCTGGGAACTGGGAAGTGAGGGAGGGGCTTGCGCAGTGGGAAAACTAGACCGGATTTATTCCCTTACCTCTTTGAGACTTATATTTTTCTTTCGAATGCCATTTTCTTCTTTTGGAGCAGATGTAGGATATTTACCTCTCAGAATGTAATGAGGTTATACCAAAAGGGAAGGGCCTAAGACTGGATGCGGGAAGTGCTAACGTCTGGGAATTTTCCTTCAATTCGTGCCCCAGCCAGAGAGGGCTGCTGCTCTGGGCTGAGTCCAGAGCCTGGAGACCAAACAGCATCAAGTTCTCCAGCCATTTCTCTGATGTGAGATCCTGTGTCTCGAGAGCATGAGCTTTGGAGTAAACCCCAGTTTTACTATTATTTTTGGTTTGATCTTGACATCATTTAACCTTCCAGAGTCTCAGCATCTTCTGTTAAAAAATCATTTGGGGGGTGTGAGCTGGGAGTGGAGATACTATTAACTGTTCTTAGGCTGGTGTGAGGATCAAATAGGTTTATCGCCATGACTGACAGTGGTGAGGAAGGCTCTGTCACTGAGCAAGTTCAATTACTTATCTTAGAATTACAGTCTACTGAAATGCAAAATGTGAAGATAAAATCACCTGATGTAACTTTTATAAATTTTAGATGAGCTAATCTGAGTGTTTATAGCCTTCCTCATTGAAAGTGTTAAATAAGCTTTGTTGTCATGATTACTGGTTATGTAAACTTGATGGTGTTGGGTCATTTAGGAAACATGGATGGACTGAACAGAATGACCCATTAATTGAATCCAGTTATTGATCTTACTATTATGTCTGATTATTTTGTCTGAATTGACTGCTTGTTTTGGTTTCATCTAAACCAACTCTCCATAAGTAACAGGGGCTAATCCCATCCTAATGAGCTAATAAATCTGTGTAAGCAGGGGAAGGAAAAATCAGGGAATGATGCTCATGCTCTTCAGCCACTGAGGAAGGGCAAGGAGCAGTATCTTTCTTTGGAATCATTTCATGGAGCCACAATATAGATCATGAAGGTTGTGATATGCAGTCCAGTCTGGCTTCCTGTAATGTTAGCCTCGGCACACCATGAGCACGAGGACTATGCTAGTTCTAAAGTAAATAATACTTGGCTTTAATGTTCTTGTCCTACTCTTTCCAAAATTCGCTTTCATATGGAGTACCCCTTTTTCTACGCCTGCTTTCTAGCATTGAGGTTTCATGTGGTATGCCCTATACAACACTCTCTGGGTCTTCACTCCTTGGGTGAACCCACCTTCTACTTTCACCAGGTTCTTTTTGAAGACACCACCTACTGCTATAAGTCAATCAGGGACCTGAGCGAACGTTCTGTTCCCCTTCATTATTCCATTGACAAGATCTATAAGTAACGAGGGATCACAGACTTGATGTCCAGAAAGTGAACAGCTATTTTGTTGTATTGGGTTTTCATTGGTTCAAGAATTTTTCAAAATAAATACAATTTAGAAATAGTTTCCTTATTTGAAATAAAATTTTAAACACTTTAAATATTGGTATATTTTTGATAAATAAAATTGAAATTATTCTTCTAACTTAAAAAAAAGAAAATACAGTAATTCTAGATTAAAAATAGAAAAAATTATAAACCTTGGCTTGATGTAACTTTCAGATTAATTGTTTCCCTACCCCAAATTCATTCTCCCTAATTGTAGACTCAAGTCTTATTCTCTGAAGTTCTTAGATTTTTTAAAAAGCATTCTTTGTGTAAGCAGACCATTAATCCTCATCAAGAAATAGAGTTGCTTTATAGCTTTCTGAAAATATGTTTCAGTCATACATATCTGGGCACACAGTTTGGAAAATTCAAATTAAATTTCCCAGTATTTAGTTCATTACAAAGTCCGTGTTAACTGCCAAGGAAATTGACTTTTCAGTACCTTATCATGGTTGTCACATTCTTAAGCTATGAGTTTCTTTTCACTAAAATCCATTAGTTTTCTAAAAGTGTAAGTTTTACAATTAGTAAGATCATAGCATTTCTTTTATGAAGAGCTCCTTACTCTCCACATGGCAATTTTGAGTGGGTTTTGGAAGGTTCTTTAGTTGCCATTTTTTTCTTTTTTTACCCAGCTTTAAATTTATCTCCATTTTGATGCCTTTTTCCAATATGCTTATTATGTCAAACCCCAGGATAAGTCAGCTCATGATAATATTCTTCCTTTACCACACGCCAAGATAATCCATAATATTATTCAAACTAAAGCCCAATGCTTTCTTTTGTTCCTATAATTGACTAGAACATCTTGGTTACCCAAATTAAAAACAAACAAAAAGTCTCTGACACCTCTTACTACTTCCCATCTACTCCAACACAACAAATAATAAAAACAAGATCTATACAAATCTAGATTTTTCTTTCCAATTTTCTGAATTAAGAATTCAAACTGCAGTCTTAGGGTTAAAAAATTATTTAGTAAAGCTCTTTCACAGGTTGACTTGCTGTCAAGGTGCCTTTGAAAGTTCAAAGAAACCTCTATCATCAGGAAAGGGTGTAAAGCAAGCATGTCAAACTCATGGCCCACGGGCCACATGTGGCCCACAATGAATATTTTTGCGGCCCAGCCAATATGACGGTATGTAAGAAACCTTTTAATAAAAATTTTGTAAATTAATTTTTACAATATCCTGTTTACATAATTATTAATAATGAACTACAACATTCACTAATGACTCATTACTATAATCGTGTTGCATTCATTTCCCTTACATGCCTTACGTGCAGGTGCGCCATTTATCTCCACTAATACTAGCAGCAAATATTTTCGCAGCCGATTGCCACGTCATTAGTTTTGTACTGACTTATTTGGTGTGTGCAACAAGAAATATTTTGCTTTCGGAGAACACAAAAAATAGGTTTATTTGTGTTATACTTATTAATTTGTGCAGTTATTCAGTGTCTGGTAAGTTAATGTTCAAGAAAAATATTAATATTTATTAAAATGTTCTATTATTTTATGTTAACAATTACTCATTTATTTCAGCCCTTTGTATTCAGCATGTCTCTATTGAAATAAACCTATGTTTCTATGAAAATTGAAGCTTTGTTTTTTCGTGGCCCACATAAACTGAAACCTTGTTTATTTGGCCCGTGTTAGCCTCTGGGTTTGACATGTTTGGTGTAAACTCTCCACAAGATGTTGTAAGCCCATAACTTTCATTATTTATCCTGGGTTTCCTCTTCAGGCTGTGCATTAATGCAAAGAGGGGAAAAGTGAGGCCTCTTTTCTTTTTCCTCTCCCTATCTGTACACATAGAAGCAAGACGCCACACTAGAAATAAAATAAGCAGAGGAAACTTCCCTCTTGGCACTACTTTTCTGAGGCCAATACAAACCGAGTAGTAGCAAAGGTGGACCAGAGAGCATGCCAAGTATTTTTACATTGGTTGAAGAATCTAAATAAAAAGATGGTCCTATGGTGAGCTTTGCCACATTGAAATTCTGGGAGCAATCAACATGGAGAACATTCCTGGGGCTGGCACCCCTGGAGAGGACTCCCTTAAATTCTTCACAGCTGGACTCAGTAGACAAGCAGTGATCTATGTGCCAAGGACATGGAGGGGGAGGGAACTACCAGGCCGATTCCAGAGGAAGCTGGCTCCCAACCCAAATATGAAAATTACAGCCAAGACCCTGATTATTTGTCACTTTTTCCCTGCAATTTTGAATTGGTAATCCTATTCCTCTGAAGACAGATGTTCATAAAATTATTGGCAACTCCATTTTACTCAATCTTTAGTCATTAATTTGCTTAAATTTTATAAACTAAAGATATTTCAGTTCAAGTTACGCTGATACTACCCAGAAATTTACTAGCACTAAGAACACTGGTCAATTTCCAAAAGTTGGTCCTTCAGGAGGTGGATGTTATCACCTTTCTTTAATTCTTCTGTTAGTTTGAAGGTCAGAACCTGCTGTTTTCAGGGAAGTTTTTTACTTGTGCTATCTCTAAGTAAGCAATTGGCCTTCTTCATCTTCAACTTTTTAAAATTACTATTCTATATAAATACATTCATGATTATTTCATATCTCCCATGACTTTATTACTTTCTAAATCCCTAAAACTTACTAAGAAATGTCTTACTTTCTAAATTCTTTATGACTGGCCTTCAGGAATATGTTCCTTACCATGAGCCATTGGTGCTTATAAAAAGTATTACCTTAAGGTCCATTGGCTGTTTAATAGTTACCAGTGAGAAAGACAAAGTACATTTTTTTCTCACTGAATTATGAAAGATTGTAATTATTTTAATGTAAAATATCATCTTTAATTACTAAGACATATAGTATTTGTAATATAAAACTTTGACTAAGTTTATTAATGACCACACCTTATTTTTGGTGTAAGAATTGATGGGGGTTGTTTTATCATCATCCAATATTTTTATGTCTGTGTGCCACTTTGGGTTTTAATGTATGATTGCTCTCATTTTAATGTTTCCTCATCTGTGTGGACTTGACTAAAGTAAATTTCTACAAGGCTATCCAGGCATCAGCTGCCAGCTACTCAGACATATCATTTAGAATGATAAATTTCCTGGGTACCACTATACTATAAACTTGAATTGATGTTTCAAAATGGAACAAAAACATAAAATACCTTTCACACCTTGCCATGCTCTAGGTTAAAGGAATTCTAACATAGCTAAAGGAAAACAGGAATTGATATTCATAACCTTCATGCTTTCCAACACCTTGAGTATTCTACTGCCTATCAGACTCAGAAGCGACCATTCCGACACCTCTGCAGAATTCAACTTCAAACCCAGTAAAAATAAAACCTAGCTAAGTAGGTCAGGCTGCTGAGAGCTCTGGCAGTGAGATTATTTCTGACTGGGCAAGGATTCCCTACCAGGGAAGAATAACAACGATAGAATAAATCCACCTTGTTGCCTAAATAAAAGCTATTCTCTGTATTTCTCTGATACTATCAAAAGTTCTTTTTAAGTCCTGTAACTATTCTCTCCTTCTATCTCTTTTTTTCTCTCTCAACACACACACAATTTAATATTATTGAAAACTAGAGGCCCGATGCATGAAGATTCGTGCAAGAATGGGCCTTCCTTCCCCTGGCTGCTGGCACCACCTTTGCTCCGGCCCGGAGCCACATTTCCGCCTTCCCACACTGCCCAGAGGCCTGGAGCGCCTGGGGTGGTGTGGAACACCTGCATTGTCACCATGGCAATGATGCAATCGTCCCGCCCCGCCCCCCGCAACTCAGCGCCTATGTATGCAAATTAACCCACCATCTTTGTTGTGTTAATTTGCATACTCACTCTTGATTGGCTGATGGGCGTCATGAAGGTACAGTCAACTTGCATCTTACTCTTTTATTAGTGTAGATATGCTAATTATTGGTATAAGCTAAGGATATTTAGAGTTTCTTTAGTCCAGTGCCCATTATTTTGAACTAGAAGAACAAAACTTAATATGTTAACCCTTATCTACACAAAGACAGTCAAGAAAGAAAGCAAAACTCCCCATCTCTATATTTCACCAATATCTCAAACTTACTTCACTGTCTTCTTGGCTATCTCAATTGTCAAGTGGCCATATTCTGAATTTCAGAAATTCCACCTCTTCCCCAGCAGTCAGCAAGTCCTATGAATTTCACTTTGAAGCTATAATTTGATTCCATTACCTCCTTTCCACTCATATCCCATTCATCTCCCAACAAATTGATCATCCCATCTCTCTCTTTACTTCCAATATATTTTTCCATTCTGCTATCAGGATTTTATTTCTGAAATACAAATCCAATCAAAGCTATTCCTCTGTTCCAAAGCTTTCAATAGCTTCCCTAATATATGAAAAATAGATTTAAAAAAATTTAAATATGAAATTAAGAGCTGGCCTATAATTAGCTTCAGTTTATCTTGTTACTTTAAATGAGGTCCAATATTATAAACGTGAATAAGTATACAGCTTTTAGACTTAAAAGCCCTGGTTTTAAACTCTGACTCAACACTTTCTAGCTAAGTGACCTTGGAAATGGTTTTTAGCCTTTCCCACTCTTAATTTCTTTACGTATAAAATGGAAAAATGCCTACCTTTTATATTTGTTGTAAGAATTAAATAACTTATGTGAATACTCAATATTTTTAAATTTTTCATAACTGCACTAACCCCCACTGCTGAGCTCTCCTATATCTGAAATGGCAAATAGATTACCCAAGCTAACCTGGTGAGAAGGCAGTTGGTTCCTGAGCCCCAGTGAAGGATTCTGAGTAAGTCAGGCTCAGCAGGAAGGAATGCTGAAGTAAATTAGCCATTGCGGCCACTTGGCACAGAAAAGAGCGTCAGTTGTATTGACATTCCGAGCTATTTTCTAGCCAATTTGGAATGGGTGTTGTCCCTAATATCTGCTACTTTTCCAAGTTTATCCTCTTTGTTTCCTTTGCTTAGAATGCTTAATAATTCCCTCAATTTCCCCTTCTACCTGTCAAAATCTTACCCATCACTTCAGACCAAAATCAAAGGCAGCTCTTGTCATATGCTGGACCTTCCTGTATATTGCCAACTGCACTTTGGGTCTCAGTTAGAGCTCTTATTGAAGCCTGAGTTGAATTATTATTCTCTGTATACCTGTCAGGTTTCTATGCTTTGAAGGTAACAGCTATTGATCATTCACCTTTGTTTGCCCTACAGTACCTGGAACAATGCTTGCAGTAGATCAAGCGCCCAGCAAAATTTATGGAGCCTTGAGTATATGCCATGCCTTGTAGAAACACTCTTTACAAATATTACCTCATTTAATCCTCACAGACCTAGGTAGTTACATCATCCCTATTTACAGAAGAGAAAAAATAGGCATAGAAAGCTAAATAACTTGCCTAAAATCTCAAAAGTAGTTAGCAACAGCAGTCTGTCTTAACCATTGTGCTGTATACCTTCTTAAAGGATATACTATATGTTTATTGAATTGAATTATTGAAAGCATTTTTTACTTGGTCCATTGGAAATACATTTTGATGTTTTTCACTTCATTTGAACGTTCTGTTTGTAGACAGATGCATGGCCAGTCACTTTTTAAATGTTCACACTACAGAAATGCCATCTCCCACATACAAAGGGGTGTGGAGTATAAACCTTGTGATGGGGACACTGTTTCCTGAAATTTTATATCGTCTATATCACATGAATGTTTCAGTTCAAGTTGTTACTAGAACTGCCCATGTTTTATTTCATATTGACGTTTTTCCTTAAAATAAACACAAAATGTTTTAAATCTTTAAAATATTTCACATGTACAAAATTTAAAGTTGAAAATGTTTATTGTGCGATCATTGGAACCTGGCCAGAGGGGCCACTACACTAAGAGGATAAATTGCACTCACATGTGCCAAATCAAGCCAGATGAGACCAGGGATGTTTTAATCCCTCAGTCAACCACACATATCCACATATGGGACCCTGAGGGTAGGAAGGGTGTCATATTTAACTTGGACTTTGCAACAACTCTCCCTTTCCTAATATGGATATTTTTTCTAGTTATCACAGGCCAAGTCTCAACAGGAAATTAGTGTTTACACTTCCCCCTAAAATTAAATAACCAAAGAAGTAGGTCTAAATGGGACATTTTCCATGTTCCTCTGGTTCCCTTGAGCCAACCATGATGGTCTACTGAAGAGCTGTATATAAACAGAGCCAGAGATATTCCTGAATAATAGAGAGATGTGAGGTCACAGACTTGCCTTGGTAGGGAAGCCAGCCAGAGCTCTCCTTATTCTACCTACCAAACCAGACTTTTTTTCTTTGTCTAAAATGCCTGTGTGAGCCTTCAAGAGAATCTCAGACAAAGCTGATTAGATGGCATGTCCAGTGACACCTTAATTTAACATTCAATCACACAATATCTTGATGACAATTCTATTTCCCCATGCATATATATATATATATATATATATATATATATATATATATATATCCCCAACTAAATTTACCCTTTTATTTAATATGTCTTAATGTTTTCTTCTTTAAATGTCCCACATTTAAAGGACACCTGTAGTCCTAAAGATCCAACTAAAATAATCATGAACCTTCAGGAAGTAATAAAATACCAGCCTGTTTAAAGTATTACATATAGTAGTACATGGAGATATACCAGCCTTTTGAAGCGCATTTATATCCATGTAAATTGAATTATACCTATTTTTCCTACACTTGCGATAATAACCAGTCACCCTGCCAGGTCTCTAGCTCAGTGGTCCTTGGAGCAGCACTGACTTGCTATCGTGAGACTCATGTTCTGACCTTCAGTCACATTCTTTGCTTTGACCTATTACAGAAGTGTTGGCTGTCTTTGCCTTCCATATGCACTGACTCGGCAGGGAACAACTGCATAAGCTAAAATGAATTTGGCCTGATTTGGGAAGTGTTAGCATGGTTTTTCCACCTTAAAAATATTTTATAATTAGATTTCTGAGTTACTGTCTGCTTCCAGGCACTATCTTTCAAGGGTTTCTTGTGATTATTTTTTTTAAAATGAACTTTGAAGAATTTTTATAATTGGAGTGCTCTCTGTTCTTGATGGCTGGGGCTTCACGTTTCCAGCTGTTATCACATTTTCCACATGCCATTTCCTGTTAGAAAAAGAGCAAGTGTATAAAAGACGTGGAAGTGCAGTTGTGTCTCCACTATTTATATGTACAGTTACAGAACCTACTTATTACTTGCGATTGGTCTAAAACTTCAGGCAGTGTCTCCAAATATGGATTTGATGGATGTAAGCCTGGTTATTCCGAAGTCCTGCTCTTGTGAATATTTACCTGATGACATTTTTTAATGATTAAAAATGTTCATTAAAATTGATTAAATGATTTAAATGTTAATAACATCACCAGAGTTCTTTCCAAATGAAAATTGTACTTTCTCTGAAAATGGCAAACTGTTTTTCCTTTTTCTTGAGATTGATAATTTGAAGCTAGATTTTGGTCTCAGTGATACCTAAGAGAAAGATCTTACTCACCTCGCTCTATGAGCCAGGATGTATTAATTAGTACAGTCTCCAAAGTAGTTGAACTAAAAGAACTCTACTTTCTTTTCATAATACCTCTTTTAGGCTTGCAAATATTCAAATTTCTCCATTGCAGGCAATAATAATGACATTTTCAAATTCATTTTTTATAAACGTAAAGGAACTTATTGATGAATGGGGGAAGAATCCAGAATTACAAGATTTACATAATATTTCCTCATAGCCATCATGCTTTGTCTAATATCCATAATTTACTACTGTGCCAAGCATATAATAAGTAATTAGTAAATAAATGAATGGGTTTATATCTTTAAATTTCAATATAATCTATGTAGTTATTTTAACAATACTTATTCCTGATATATAGGGCTGCCAATCAACCATGATTTATTCATTCAATTGGTAAAATGGCTGAAAGGACATTTCCAAATATTGTTTGTTTTGGTTTATATTTCTTGACTAGATTTGAATATTTTAGGTAGTTTTGTGATAAGAGATGGTAATGGTTCTCTTTAGAGATTTTCCCAAATTACTCCCAGTAAGCATTTAGCAAGTTTGCAGTTCTCTGCTCTCTTGGTGATAGGTGGAGTAATATTCCACACTTTAATCAATGCATATAAACAGAGTAACATCTTGACTCCTGACTAGGTCTGATTTACTGTGCTCTTTATTTTCCTTTCTTGTAACAATTGGCCATGTTCCAGATAATGCCTGCTCCAACAGCATGTGTCTAAGAATAAGGACAAGGCAGATCGCAGCCCCAAGACAATCTGCTATGGGTATAGAGGATGTTTTTTATTGTAACATAAGCTAACCTATGCTGACTGATACTGTGTTCTCATGAAAACCAAAGCAATAGTATTTCTGAAATAAAGGATTGATCAATAGTGCTAAGTTAAAGAGTAGTTAACTGTAAGGGCTACAGAATGCCCATTATATTTGATTACAGGGAATCTATTTTTTTTTTATTTCAACAAGAATAGTTTCTATAAAGTGATGAGTATGACTATATAAAACTATTACCAGACTGTAATAGGTTCAGGGGTAAGTGAGAAGTGAGGGAGTAGAAAGACTGATTATAGAAAATGAGACTTTTTCTGTGAATGTGAGGAGAAAAGTGAGTTAGTAATTGGAGGAAAATGTGAAATTCAGAAATAGAAATTTAGGGTAGAAACTTAAAGCATGTTAAAATGTTAATAATGTGGAGGCAATGAGAGTGAGGGGATAAAAAGTAGGAAATAATAAAAAGAACAGAGGCTCTGAAAAAGGAGGAAAGATGAAATTCAGAAGCTAGGCAGAGGCATTAGTCCTAGACAGGAGGAAGAATCCCCTTTTCACCATAATAAGAGGGGAGGAGTAAAGGTTTGGTGGCAGAACACTGGAATAAGTGAAGACTTTTGATGGCTGGGAAGTCTAAGGTGATGTCATCTATTGATAAATGAAGACATGGCAGATCCAAAGGAGAGTAGAAGTTGGTAAAGAGCAGGATACATGTAAATATTACTAGCATAATATTAAAGTTCTGTTATTAGAATTTACTCTCTTACCATTTTAATATAAAATCAAAGAACAGAGAGAAGTATGAGGCCCAGGTCAAAAATCAATACCCGTGTCTAAATTTTCAGGATAGTTTGAAACAAGAAACTTATTTATTGCTAATAAAATAAGCTGGCTACATTTAAATATTCCACTGTTATAAAAAATGTAGTGGTACATATATACAATGGAATATTACTCGGCCATAAAAAAGAATGAAATCTTACCATTTGCAACAGTGTGGGTGGACCTAGCATAAACTAAGTAAAATAAGTCAGTCAGAGAAAAACAAATACCACATGATTTCACTTATATGTGGAATCTAAAGAATAAAATAAACAAATAAAATAAAAATGAAAATATCTCACTCTTAAATTCATATATGCTTTTCTTTTATTTTCTTTTTTAAAATATATTTTTATTGATTTCATAGAGGAAGGAAGAGGGAGAGAGAGATAGAAACATCAATGATGAGAGAGAATCATTGATTGGCTGCCTCCTGCATGCCCCCCACTGGGGATCGAGCCCGCAACCCGTGCATGTGCTCTTGACTGGAATCGAACCTGGGACCCTTCAGTCTGCAGGCTGACACTCTATCCACCGAGCCAAACCAGCTAGGGCCATATACGCTTTTCAAATATTTCTATTATCCTATCTTCAGAGTTATTAAGTATTATTAGGTTTATAGTTTCAAGAAGGTGAAATAGAAGCCTTTCCATCCACTTCTACTGAAAGCCATAACAAAACAACATGGAGAATATAAACCCATGTTTAATCAAACTCAAAGGCATATATAATCCTAAATTATAATATTTTAAAAAGAAAACAAGTAGGGAAATTATGCAACTCTTAGCAGAGAGAAGGTAGGTCAAATTAAAGTATCTCTGTGTGGGGGAGGAGGTAGAGTTAACTGATCAAATGTAAACCAATTGGTCTCAGATGATTACAAGAAAGGCTCTGCAATTAAAAGCATGGAGAACAAAAGGTGGAGGTTAGGTAGAGACTGAAATAGGTGTTTGAAAGTCTGTATATGGAGTTATTAGGCCCCGGGTGTCCACTGCAACCTGTAGCCTCTTCCCTTCTACAACTCTGTCAGACAGGAGGAATTAGTTTCAGAGAAAGTGAGCCATTGAGGTGCCAGACACTGAAACAGCAAGCACAGAGAAAGGCGGGCATGAGGTCCTGCCTGGGATAAAGATGAAGAGATTAAGTGTAAGCCGGTACCAGTGAGTCCCCAACCTTTTTCTCAAATCTTCTTCCTGAGCATCAGCAGTGAGGCTCACAGCCCCTAGGCAGAAGATTAGAGGAGCCAGGAAATTGATATACAGATAATGATATTTACAGCATCTGGAATGGAAATATCAGATTTTCATCCAATTGTTTTAAAAGTTCACCAGTTGGCATACCACATCCATGCATACAGACCTCCAATCACCTTTTTAGCTCCTCACTCTTTATAAAAGACAAAAGAGCAAGACGGGGTAAGGAAACAAATGGGCAAGCGAACAAGCAGGCAACAGAGCAAGAACTCTTCATCTAGGGATTATAACCAGGAGCTTAACCAATTACCCCTTCAAGATTTCCCACAAGATTTTGCAGTACCTTCATTCCCTATCCCCCAGCCAATTATCTTTTCCCAGGTTAGACTGACAGACAAGCACCTTCCCTACATCACCGCGACTTTACTGCGCATGTGCCCATCTCCCCCTTTGTTTGATTCCTTCCTCCAGTGATCTGTAGGGAATGGACCAGTGGTTCCCTGGGGAGTGTGAAGTTGTAGCTTCCTGGTGAAGCTGCCCACATGACCTCCCCTTTACTCCTTTCCTATTATTAATATCAATACTAGTTAGTTATAATGATTACACAATGACACTAGAAAAAAATCTGAAAAAAATCGGAGTATGCACTACTCCATTATGCTCTAGCTAATAAAAGTCAGTTACAAATCAAAATTCCATTGTTCCCAATGAAATTGGAGTCACTGTCTGCAACCCCTTTTATCTGAAATTATTTTCTTCATTGATTTTGATTTACTTAATCTACCCTAATGGTTTAATAGCTCTAGTTCTCATTCCGTAATAAGGAGTTGACTATATGAAACATTGTCAGGCAGCACTGGTCTCCCTGTCCAATGTGCTGAATCTCATTCAAAACAAACATTAAAATGTATTCCATTTATTTAAGTCTGGCATCTATAACTCATTCTAACACAAATTAATTGTCAAATTTTAAAATATCCTAATTCCATGGCCCCATGTTTAATCTTGAAAATGTCTTACAACTCCCAAACTCATCAAATTTTGACTTCTGAAATCATTCACTTTCTAGCCAGGCTAGAGGGTACCAGTGACACATGGGGAGACACTGAGTTGTGTGGCTTTAGGGTGAGGATCACATTTCCTGCATTAAGCCCCCGATCCACACCACCAAATATTAATCTGCATTAGCCTGATAAATCTTACTGACTCACCCCTGATGACTCCCTGAGGCCCTACCCCACCACAAAGATCTGCAGACCCCAGGTGGATGATGGCTTGAACTTGGTGTATACTAAGATTTTTGTTAAGGAGAATCAGACTCAGCACTACACAGAGTGTGAATCTGTACTAAACTGGTGAACACCACTTGCCCCTACCTGGTGATTCCCTGAGAAACTGCTTTATGCTACTTACATTCTGCTGAGGCTCTTTCAGTGGCTTAGCCTAACAGTGAGCCAGCGGGTAGCAGTGTGTTTCATGGCACCTTAGGGCCTCTGCAGACCCGCCTCTGACCCTATACTGGTGACAGAGGGCCTCGGATGCAACTGCGCCCCTCCAACCTGCACCCAAGCCTAGAACAGGCAGCTAGCAACCATGGATTGCTTTGTAGTTCCTAAAAGGTAGCTCAGGGTGAGTCACAAGCAGCATCTGATATTGACCTGAACCAAGTCTCTCCAAGAGGCCCCAGAACCAACACACCTGGTGGTTGGCTTCAGACCAAAACAGAGCCAGGCTTGATTAGCACTACAGGTAGCATTCCCAAATGGAGGGCTCAGCAGGCATCATAAGTTGCTGCGGCGATGTCTGTTTCATGGGGTCAGCCTACATACAGCAACTAGTACTATGGCTGTGGCCAGTCCTCATACCTACCCAGCCTGAGAGGCCACCCCACCCATGCATGTGCCAACATCAATCAAGGCTCAACTTCAACAGGTGGGCACACATAACTAATAAAAAAGGCACTATTGGAGCACCTGGCTTAGGAGATCAGGAAGACTGAGCCACTGGTTCCCAGAGGACAACAACTACATAATGTCAACTTATCAGACTGGGAGATATAGCAGAGCTACCTAAAACATAGATACAAACACAAAGAGGCAGCCAAAATGGGAAGACAAAGAAACATAACCCAAGTAAAAGAACGGGGTAAATCTCCAGAAAAACAAACACCAAAACTAAATAAAATGGAGGCAAGCAAACACCAGATATAGAATTCAAAACAATGATTATAAGGATACTCAAATAACTTAGTAAGAAATTCATAAGCATAAAAAAGGACACAGAACCCACAAAAAGAACCAGGCAGAAAAAAGGAATATAAGAACTGAAATGAAGAATACAGGAAGGCCCTCGCTGGTTTGACAGAGTGGCTAGACCATCGACCTGCAGACTAAAGGGTTCCAGGTTCGATTCTGGTCAAGGGCACATGCCTGGTTTGCAGGCTCAATCCCCAGTAGGGGGCATGCAGGAGGCAGCAGATCAATGATTCTCTCTCATCATTTAAGTTTCTATCTCTCTCTCCCTCTCCCTTACTCTCTGAAATCAATAAAAATATATTTAAAAAAAAAAAAAGAATACAGGAAGAAATCAATAGAAGATTAGATAAAGCAGAGTATTGAACCAGTAATTTGGAAGACAAGGTAGCAGAAAATAATCAGAACAGCAAAAAGAAAAATAATTTTAAATGTGGACAGCTTGAGGGACCTCTGGGACAACATCAAGTGTAACAACAATATATCATAAGGGTATAAGAAGGAGAAGACAGAAAGCAAGAGATAGAGAACTTTTTGAAGAAATAATGACTATAAAATGTCCTAGCCTGGCAAAAGAGAAGACACACAAGGTAGCACAGAGAGTCCCAAAGAAGATGAATCCAGTCAGAGAAAGACAAATACCATATAATTTCACTTATATGTGGACTCTAATAAACAAAAAATAAATAAACAAAATACAAACTGACTTATAGATACAGAAAACAGATTGGCAGCTGTCAGAACAGAGGGGTATTAAAGGGCTGGGTGAAAAAGGTGAAAGTGAAGGGATTAAGCAAACCAAAAACCTCATAGACACAGACAACCATATTGTGATTACAAGAGGGAAGGAGAACAGAGGGTGTTAACGAGGGTAAGGAGGGATAGATGGTGATAGAAAGAGACCTGACTTTGGATAGTTAATACACAATAGAATATAAAGATGATGCATTACAGAATAGTACAATTGCAATCTATATAATTTTATTAACCAATGTCACCCCCAACAAACTCAATAAAAAAATTTTAAAGGCATAGAGTAGCCGAATACATAAGAAAACAAAGTCCATTTATATGCTGTCTATAAAAGACCTACTTCAGGTCAAAAGACAGACACAAATTCAAAATAAAGGGATGGAAAAATATATTTCATATAAATGAAAACATACTCCGATTTTTTTCAGACAAAATAGACTTTAAAACAAAAGCTATAATGAAAGATAAAGAAAAACATTACATAATTTAAAAAGGGATTAACCCAACAAAAGGATATAACTTTTGGAAACATTCATGCACCCAATATAAGAGCACCTAAATATATAAAGCAAATATTGCTGGACATAATGGGACATAATAGTGATACATTCATAGTAGGACACATTAACACCCCATGACGTCAATGGGTAGATCTTCCAGACAGAAAATAAACAAGGAAACAGTACCTTAAATGACACGTTAGACCAGATGGACTTAATTGATATTTTTAGAGCATTTCACCCCAAAGCACCAGAGTATACATTCTTTTTAAGGGCACAGAGAACATTTTCCAAGATAGACCACATGTTAAGACACAAAACAAATTTCAATAAATTTAAGACGATTGAAATCATATCAAGCATCTTTTACAGACATAAGAGTATAAAACTAGAAATCAATTACAAGAAAAAAAACTGAAAACACATAAATTTATTGTGGCTAAATAACATGTTACTAAACAAGTAATGTGTTAAAAACAAGATCAAGGAAGAAAGTAAGATCCCTTGAGACAAATGAAAATGAGAACACAATGACATAAAATCTATGGGACACACTGAAAGCAGTCCTAAGAGGGAAGTGCATAGCAATACAGGCCTACCTCAAGAAACAAGAAAAACTCAAATAAATAATCTAATCCTACACTTAAAAGAACTAGAAAAACAATAACAAACAAAGCCCAGAGTAAGTTAGAAGGAAGAAAATAATAAATATTACAGTGGAAATAAATAACATAGAGACTACAAAACTATTCAAAAGATCAATGAAACCAATAGTGGATTCTTTGAAAAGATAAACAAGATTGATAAGCCTTTAACCAGACTGATCAAGAAAAAAAGTGAGAGGACCAAAATAATAAAAATCAAAAATTAAAGAGGAGAAATATTAACTGACACCACAGAAATACAAAGGATTATAAGAAAATACTATGAACAATTATATAGACCAAATTGGACATTCTGGAAGAAATGGATAAATTCCTAGAAACATACAATCTTCCAAAACTGAATCAGAAAGAAACAAACAAGCAAACAAAAAATCTGAACAGACCCATTACAACCAACAAAATTGAAGTAGTAATAAAAAACCTCCCAACAAATAAAAGTTCTGGACTGGATGGCATCACATGTGAATTCTATTGAACATTCAAAGAATATTTAACACCAATCCTTACCAAACTATTTCAAAAAATTCAAGAGAAGGGAAGACGTCCAAGCCCATTTTACAAGGCCAACATTACCCTGGTTCCAAAAAAGATAGAGACACTAAAAAGAAAGAAAATTATAAAATAATATCTCTGATGAACCCAGATGCAAAATCCTCAATAAAATATTAGCAAACTGGATCCAGCAATACATTAAAAAATCATACACCATGATCAAGTGGGATGTTTTTCCTGAGATGCAGGTAGCTTCAACATCCACAAATCAATTAATGTGAAACACCACATAACCAAAATGAAGGATAAAAATAATATGACCACATAAATAGATGCAGAAAAAACATTTCACAAAATATAGCACTCATTTATGATAAAAACTGTGAGCAAAGTGAGAATAGAGAGAACATAATAATAATAATAATAAAGGCCACATATGGTCTAAATATAATAAAGGCCATATATGAAAAACTGACAGCTCATACTCAATGGAGAAAAATGTAAGCATTTTCCTTAAGATCAGGAACAAGGCAGAGATTTTTAACTTTTACCATTTTAATGCAACGTCATATTGGAATTCCTAGCCACAGCAATCAGGCAAAAAGAAGAAATTAAAGGCATCCAATAGGAAAGAAAAATAAATAATACTGACAATTTGCAAATAACATCATGCTATTGAGAACCTTAAAGATTCCACCAGAAAAGTACTAGAACTGATAAATGAATTTAGGAAAGTAGCAGGAAACAAAATAAATATTCAGAAATTGGTTGCATTGTTTTAAAAAATATATTTTTATTGATTTCAGAGACCAAGAGAGAAGGAGAGATAAAAACATTAGTGATGAGAGAGAATAATTGATCAGCTGCCTCCTGCATGCCCCATACTAGGGATCAAACGTGCAACCGGAGCATGTGCCCTGACTGGGAATCCAACCATGACCTCCAGGTTCATAGATTGACACTCAAACACTGAGTCATGCCAGCCAGGCATTGGCTGAAATTTTTATACACCAATAATGAACTATCAAAAAGAGAAACTCAGAAAACAATCCCATTTACAATTGCACCAAAATAATAAAATACCTAGCAATAAATTTAACCAAGGAGATAAAATACCTGTACTCAGAATATTATAAGACATTGAAGAAAGAAATTGAACAAGATATAAATAAATGGAAGTGTATATTATGTTTGTGGATAAGAAGAATTAACATCATTAAAATGTCCATACTACACAAATGAATCTATAGATTCAAAGCAATCCCTATCAAAATACCAATGGTGTTTTTCATAGAACTAGAACAAATAATCCAAAAATTTATATGGAACAAGAAAGGCCCTGAATAACACTTTGAGAAAGAAGAACAAAGTTGGTGGTATCATGCTACCTGATACCAAACTATACTACAAGGCCATAGTAATTAAAACAGTAAGCTACTGGTATAAAAACAGACACATAGATCAATGGAACAAAATAGAGAACCCAGAAATAAACCCACACCTTTATGGTCAATTAGTATTTGACAAGGGGTAAAGACAGTCTAGTCAATAAGTGGTGATGGGAATATTGGACATATATGTGCAAAAAAATGAAACTAGACCATGTGCTTACACCATACACAAGAATAAACTCAAAATGGATAAAAGACTTAAATGTTAGATTTGAAACCATAAAAATCCTAGAAGAAAACATAGGCAGTAAAATCTCAGACATTTCTTATAGCAATATTTCTTCCTCTGGCAAGGGAACCAAAAGAAAAAACAAACTCGGAATTCCTCAAACTAAAAAGTTTTTTCACAGCAAAAGAAACTATCAACAAAATGAAAAGATAACCCACTGAATGGGAGAACATTTTCGCTGACAGTTTTGATATGGTGTTAATACCCAAAATTTATAAAGGACTTATAATGCCTGGCCAGTGTGGATCAGTGGTTGAGCATTGACCTCTGAACCAAGAGGTCATGGTTTGATTCCTGGTCAGGGCACATGCCCGGGTTGCGGGCTTAATCCTCAGAGTGTGGTGGGCAGGAAGCAGCTGGTCAATGATTCTCTCTCATCGTTGATGTTTCTATCTCTCTCTCCCTCTCCCTTCCTCTCTGAAATCAATAAAAACATATTTTAAAAAATTATAAAACTCAACACCAAAGCACAAACAATCCAGTTAAAAAATGGGCTAAGAACCTGAATAGACACTTCTCCGAAGAAGACACACAGATGACCAATATACATGAAAAGATGCTCAATATCACTAATCATCAGAAAAATGCAAATTAAAATCACAATGAGCTATCATTTCATACCTGTCAAAATGGCTATCATCAATAAATCAACAAATATGTGTTGGTGAAGATGTGGAGAAAAGGAACCCTGATGCACTGTTTATGGAAATGCAGATTGGTGCAGCCACTGAGGAAAACAGTATGCAGTTTCCTCAAAAAATTAAAAATGAAACTGCCCTGTGACTCAGCAATTCTACTTCTGGGTATATACCCAAAGAAACCCAAAACACTGATTCAAAAAAATATACACACCCCTATGTTCATTGCAGTGTTATTTTAAACTAGAGGCCCACTGCATGAATTCATACATGGGTGGGGTCCAGCTCGCCCACCCTGATTGGGGCGGGAGAGGCCGATCGGGGGCATGGCCAGCTGGGGGGAGGGGCCATGGGCAGTTGGCCGGCCAGCCCCATCCCCAATCAGGGATGGGGCTGGCTGGCCCTGTCCTCTGGTCAAACTCCCAATCGAGGGGACAATTTGCATATTAGCCTTTTATTATATAGGATAGCCAACATATGGAAGCAACCCAAGTGCCCATCAGTAGATGAGTGGATCCAAAGTTGTGGTACACATATACAATGGAATATTACTCAGCCATAAAAGAGAATGAAATCTTATCATTTGCAATAGCATGGCTTATCTAGAAGCTACTATGCTAAGTGAAACAATTCAGACAGAGAAAAACAAATACCATATGATTTCACTTATATGCAGAATTTAAAGAACAAAATAAGTGAACAAACAAAGCAGAAATAAACACAGATACAGGGAACAAAATTATTGTTTTTCTGAGGGATCAGGGGATAAAGGGCTAGATGAAAATGTTGAAGGAATCAAGAAGTAAAAATTGGTTTTTATAAAAAATAGTCTTGGGGATGAAAAGTACAGAATATGGAATATAGTCAATAAGATTGTAATAACTAAGTATGATGCCAGGTGAGTACTTGAAAGACTGGGGCATGGGATGTTACTTAGTAAATTATATGATTATCTAACTATTATGCTTTATGCCTGAAACTAATCTATAATAATAAAAGCATAATATGCTAATTAGACCAGACAACTGAACTTCCTTCTGAATGTCATTCCGATGACCTTCCGGATGAAGCCACAGTGGCGGGGCAAGACAGAGGCAGCTGCCATGGTGGGTGGGGGCCAAGGCAGAGACGGTTAGGAATGATCAGGCAGGCAAGCAAGCAGTTAGGGGCGATCAGGCAGGCATCAGGCAGAGTGGTTCGGGGCAATCAGGCAGGCAGGCAAGCAGTTAGGGGCAATGAGGTATGCATGCAGAGTGGTTAGGGGCAATGAGGCAGGCATGCAGACTGGTTAGGGGCAATCAGGCAGGCAGGCAAGCAGTTAGGGGCAATGAGGTATGCATGCAAAGTGGTTAGGGGTGATCAGGCAGGCAGGCAGGCAAGCAGTTAGGAGCCAGCAGTCCTGAATTGCAAGAGGGATGTCCGACTGCCGGTTTAGGCCCGATCCTGCAGGAAAGGGATTCCTGCAGGATCGGGCCTAAACCGGCAGTCGGACATCCCCTGAGTGGTTCCAAATTGCGAGAGGGTGCAGGCAGGGTTGAGGGATTCCCCCCTCCACCCCAGGCATGAATTTCATGCACTGGGCCTCTAGTATAAGATAATATTGAATGTCACTAATTAAAAAATAAAATTAATAAAATAGAAGATGAATTTATCCAAGTCTTACACAATTATAGCCCAAAACTCTCTCTTATAATGGGTTCAAGAATACTTAATCAAGATTGAGGATAATTAAGGACAAAGTTTGTATTTTCCCTTATTCCTTTTATATCCAACTTTCTCCTTAAACACTCCTATATTCATACACATTTTATTTCAACACCATTTACAAAAGCCTCTGTGCATGTCTTATTTAAGCAAATTTTCTCAGAAGTTGACAACTCAATCATTTTTATAAACAGCATTCAATGTGGATTCACTTAATATACTTTGATATATACAAATGGAGATGGGTATATATAATTTATATGTGATATTATGGGCTGCATGGTGTCCCTCCAAAATGTAGATGTTGATGTTCTAACCCCTATTATCTCAGAATATGATTGTATTTAGAGATAAGGTCTTAAAATGGGAAAATGAGGCCATTAGGATAAGCTGTACTCCAATACAACTGGTGTTTTTATAAGTAGAGGAAATAGAGACACAGACATGTAGAGGAAAAACCATGCAAAAACATTGGAAGAAGATGGCCATCTAAGCCAGGGAGAGAGACATCAGAAGAAACCAACCCTATCAACACCTTGTTCTCACGCTTTTAGCCTCCACAACAGTGAGGAAAAAATTTCCATTGTTTAAGCCAGGAAGTCTATGACACTTTGTTATGACAGCCCCAGCAAACTAATACATGTGCTATAAAATTTAAAGCAGAAGCCCTGGCTGGTGTGTCTTGGTTGATCGTCTTCCCATACACAGAAAGATCCCAGTTCGATTCCCAGTCAGGGGACATGCCCAGGTTGTGGATTTGATCCCTAGTCAGGGCGCATACGGGTTGATATTTCTCTCTTGTATCAATGTTTCTCTCTCCCTCTCCCTTCCTCTCTCTCTCTCTAAAGTCAATTAAAAAAATAAAATAACATTTCAAGCAGAAGAAGGAAAAAGGTGATACAATGTCTGATTCCTGGTAGATATATAAGTACAAGGAAGGAAAAAAAGAAGGAAGGCTAGTATAAACGTGGATCCCTTAATAAATTTGTCCAGTACCTGAAGATCAAAATTTTAAAGATTACAGTTAGATAAAAACCCAAAGAGCTGGAAAAGACATGACACATCTCTTTTTTTTTCATCTTGCTTTCTTCAATTGAAAAAGTAAAAGCTCAGAGAGGTGACATTCCAAGTTCATTCAGTGTGAAAGGAAACCAATGCCCTGCTCAAGGCATGGAGCATGGTTAAAAACTCAGAGGGAAATGGCATGCCATTTCCAGGAGCATGGCAATTAGAAAGGCAGAATACCTCCCCAAAATTTGCATCATGATATCAGCAAAATAGCCTCACAGAGAGGATGGCTGGTGGTCCCATTTCTTTACTATACTTTTGACAGTATAAACCCTGAGGGGAGAAACAAAACAAAAACAAAAGCAGAGCCTAGCAGCACAGGGCCCTCTCATGCAAACTGCACTTCATGAAGAAACGCACTGAACTGCCTGCCTCCATGCTGAACTGCTTCTGCCATCTGAGCCAGCCCTTTTAAAGGTTTCCTGGAATCCTATTTCAACCAATAGGAGTATGGCTTTCCCTATCCAATCAGAGCTGTGCAGCTCTAACCAACCAGAGGGACTCTATTCTGGCTATTCAGGGCAGTGCCTTTTGGGCAGGAGCTGCCTAGCTGAAGAGCCGGCTGACCCAAGGCCCCTGATCCTGGGGTGACCTCTCATCTCTGCTGTTTTCATAGCTGTGCTGCATCACAGTTGAGCTTTTTACACTGAATAAAGTTTCCTTCTTAGCTGCACCCCAAATTGGAGATTTCTATTGGCATTGAATTGACACCAATGGCCATCAGTTGTCAGCTAGTTCCTACTAGCCCTTTCCCTCCACTCACTTTTCTTTCATTCCAAACTTAAAAAGAGATATATGTTTATAAATGACATGTTGCTGAAAAGGACAGAGTGACATGGGATGACTTTGGGTTATTGGACCCAAAGCAACTTAATTACCCGTTTTGATCAGTGCCCACCCTTGGCAGATGGATTGGTAGGGGCTGTCTTTAGGAAATGCTGAAGCAAGATGGGTGAAGATTCTTCTCTAAGCCTCCTACAGAGAGACACATTGGGAAGGAAAATCAATCATTTTTTAACAACATAAAAACCTTTCCATGGACTCTCTTTCAAAGCTAAATATATACGTCACTGAAGCAAGCTGATTTGTGTCTGCTCTGCCCATTGTCTACGTTCTAGCTGCTTTAAGACTTGATTCAAAAAAAGAGGTAAGTCAGATTTGGGTTCAAAGAACAGAAAGCTCCTTTGTTTTCCAGGAATGCTAGGCTGAGGTAATACACCACATTTATAGAACCCTCCCCAAGGGGGGAAATGGCAGGTTTTCCACTACGAAATAATTGATTTTGGAATGATAAGAAGGGAAGTTACTCTTGCATAAGCACGTCTGTCCTGACTGGCTATAATTTTTGGTTTTGGTTTGCTCTTTTAGGTCAGATGGTATAAATCATCATATTTGAACAGTTTAACTTTGTTAAACTATAGTTTGATTTTCTGGCATACTAAATCCAACTTAAGTGTTAAAATAAATTGGAGCCAAGCTTTACATTCAAGCAAAGTCATAAACTCTACCATATTTGAAATTGAGCTGGTTGCTTACCAGCTTGAAAAGATTGAGTATTGACTTCATCGTCTATTGTTTCCTATAGAATTGCATTTATATTAATGCCAAATTCCAAAAATAAGCAATTAAATGAGTTGAATATGAACACTTAATACTTTCTAAATTCACTGAGTATGATCATAGCAGCTTTAATTCCCTAGGATTACATACATACTGTGGACATTATTGTACCCAGTTGGGAAATGATAAATATAGAGCCAGTTCTTATGATTCACTCTGGATTTTTTCTCTTTGAGTTTGTGTTGAGTCTACCCAATCAAAGTCAATTTTTGATCCCATTTCTTCCTGAATTACTTCTCCAATTCAGGTAACATATCTTTCTTTCAAATCCAGGCTCTTGTTCTTAACTTTGTCCTCTTTCCTTCCCCTCCCTGCTTTCAGATATTTTATTTTTGTTCCCATTCATTCAAAAATGTAGTGAACATCTACTAACACGTGCATGTGATTATGTACACACATGTATATGTACATACACAAGGACACAGAGAATCTTCAGTTCATAACAACTCAGTTTATAAATTACCAAACTCAAACCAAGTCTTTTGCATCACACACCAGAGTCTTTATGATTTGGCATCTTCTTATTAACCCATTCTTTTCTCCTCATCTTCCTTGTCTCCTACTGTACACTCCAGAAACACTGACTTGCTTGCAGCTCCTCTCCGCTGCTTGTCTTTGAATAGGATCTACACCTTAACTGAAATAAATCTAAAACCTCTTTATCAATGGACCATTTCTCTATCATTCTTCAGTCTGAATTCAGTAGCCACCTCTTCTGAGAAGGTGATTATTCCAAACCTTCAGATAACAGCCCACCTACCACCTTGATTTTGACCCTGTGAAACATGGGGCAGAGAAACTAATAAGATAATAAATTTGTGTTGTTTTAAGCTGCTACTAAAATACCAAGTTATTAGTATTTCCAAGGCATCTAGCTCGGCTGAACAATCCCAACTAGTGCCTTCTCTCTTCATTCTTAAGGGAAGGGAGGGAAGAAGGAAGGAAGGCCAGTATAACTTTGATCACTTTCTTAATAATTTTTGTTCAGTACATGAAGATCTCAGTTTTAAAGATTGAAAAGGTATAACCATTAATGTGGGTGACTTTGCCAACCTCAGAAGGAACAATCCCAAAAAACTCTAACTCCTTCCCTTAAGCTTGAGTCTATATATGTCTCTTTCATCTAGACCAGTGATGGGCAACCTTTTGAGCTTGGTGTGTCAAACTTTGCCAAAAAACTGAGCATAACTCGGGTAGTGTGTCACTTTGAGGAAAAAACATTATTTCGCAAATGTTTCATCCTCAGGAGCAGCAAATGTTTCATCCTCGGCTTGTGGCCGCCTCAGCGGCCGCGTGTCATCAGAAATGGCTACGCGTGTCAGTGCTGACACGCGCGTCATAGGTTCGCCATCACTGATCTAGACTATAACTTCCAGAAAGGCATGACCAAGAACAGGACAATTACATTTTTGTTTCCTCAATCTCTAAGATAATTCCTAGCATACAATATGTTGTCAATAAATACCTGATCAATAAACTATCAAGGGAATAAACTTCTCATGCAAAAGTAATTGTTCCTTTTATTGTTCAATTCAGAACACGAAGAAAGTGTCTGCCCTGATTGTTGCTGCTGGTGTTGGTGAATTTGAAGCAGGCATCTCCAAGGATGGGCAGACCCGTGAGCATGCCCTGCTGGTTTACACACAAGGTGTGAAATAACTGGATGTTGGTGTTAACAAAATAGATTCCACTGAGCTGCCTTGCAGCCAGAAGAGATACAGGGAAATTGCTAAAGTCAAGCACCTACATTTTAAAAATTGGCTACAACCCTGACCACATTGCTATGACAGACATCTTTGATAGACACATATGTGCCAATTTCTGGTCAGAATGGCGACAACATCCTGGAGCCAAGTGCTCACATACCAGTGGAACCACGCTGCTTGAAGCTCTGGATTGCATCCTGCCACCAACTTGTCCAACTGACAAGCCCTTGTATCTGCCCCTCCAGGATGTACTGTCCCTGAGGGCTGAGTGGAGACTGGTGTTCTCAAACCCAGCATAGTGGTCACCTTTGCTCCAGTCAATGTTAAAACTGAAGTAAAGTCGTTGAAATGCACCATGAAGCTTTGAGTGAAGCTCTTCCTGGGGACAATGAGGGCTTCGATATCAAGAATGTGTCTGCCAAAGATGTCTGTCATAGCAATGCAGTTGGTGACAGCAAAAATGACCCACCATGTTCTGCCTGTGTGGTTGAGTGTCGACCTATGAACCAGGAGGCCATGGTTCAATTCCAGGTCAGGGCACATATCCAAGTTGCTGGCTGGATCACCAGTGTGAGGTGTGCATGAGGCATCCAATTGATGATTCTCTCAGAATTGATTGTTTCTATCTCTCTCTGAAATCAATAAAAATATATTTTTCAAAAAGACCTACCAAAGGAAGCTGCTGACTGAACAGCTCAGGTGATTATCTTGAACCATCAGGCCAAATCAGTGCTGATATGTACCTATGCTGGATTGTCACACAGCTCACATTGCTTGCAAATTTGCTGAGCTAAAAGAGATAATTGATCATCATTCTGGAAAAAAGCTGGAAGGTGGTCCAAAGGTTTTGAAGTTTGGTGATGTTGCCATCGTCGATATGGTTCCTAGCAAGCCCATGTGTATTGAATGCTTCTACCTTCCTCTGGGCCATTTTGCAGTTGATGACATGAAACAGACAGTTGCTGTGGGTGTCATGAAAGCAGTGGACAAGAAGGCAGCTGGAGCTGGCAAAGTCACCAAGTCTGCCCAGGAAGCTCAGAAAGCTAAATGAACATTATTCCTAATACCTGCCACCTCCATCTTAATCAGTGATAGGAGAATGGTCTCAGAACTGTTTGTCTCAATTGGTCACTTAAGTTTAATAGTAAAAGACTAGTCAATGATCACAATGCACTGTAAAACCTTCAGAAGGAAAGGAGGTTTTGTGGACCTTTTTTTTTTTTTTTTTTTTTGTGTGTGTGTGTGTGTGTGTGTGTGGTAGTTTTTAAGTTATTAGCTTTTAAAATCAGTACTTTTTAATGGAAACCACTTGACGAAAAATCTTTCACAGAATTTTGACCCATTAAAACAAATTTTAATGAGAATAAATCAATCAATCAATCAATCAATAACATAAAATAAAACCAGCAAAGCAAGTTGAATCCTTCTCACATGTGGAATCCTTCTCACATGTGGAATTTCTCCTTCTGCCACCTGGTTTCTGCCTCTTGTGCTACATTTCTCTTCTGCTTCCAGCCAGATAAAGTTTTGGGTTTAAAGGCTCATCTGATTAGATTGGGACTAGCTGGATAATCCAGAACAATCTCTTTATTTCATGGTCCATAATCTTCATTACATCTGCAAAGTCCCATTTGCCATGTAATATCACAAACATACTTACAGGTTCTGGGGATTAGATGTGAACATTTTGAGGAGCCATCATTCTGCCTACCACAGTGCCAATTCAACATTATAGTTTTAAATTATCTTGTCCATTATTTACAGGGATTAAATACTAATAAAAATATAAAATTTAAATGTATTTATTAATTTGCTTCCTCGGGCTAAAACAAAAAGGAAAACTTAAACAAAATATTTCCTATAATTTTGTCCTCTTTATTTTCTTATTTTTTAATTTCTTATAAAATTTTAGTTGGCTCATTTCTGGATCCAGATTTGATTATAATACACTAGAGGCCCGGTGCATGAAATTCATGCACGGGGGGGTGGGGGTGTCCCTCAGCCCAGCCTGCACCCTCTCCAATCTGGGACCCCTTGAAGGATGTCCGACTGCCCGTTTAGACCTCGGGCCTAAACGGGCAGTAGGACATCCCTCTCACAATCCAGGACTGCTGGCTCCCAACTGCTGGCCTGCCTGCCTTCCTGATTGCCCCTAGCCGCTTCTGCCTGCCAGCCTGATCACCCCCTAACCACTCCCCTGCCAGCCTAATTGATGCTTAACCGCTCCCCTGCCAGTGTGTTTGCCCCTAACTGCCCTCCCCTGCAGGCCTGGTCCCCCCCAACTTCCCTCTTCTGCCGGCTTGGTCACCCCTAACTGCCCTTCCCTGCAAGCCTGGTCTCCCCCAACTTCCCTCCTCTGCTGGCTTGGTCACCCCTAACTGCCCTCCCCTGCAGGCTTGATCACCCCCAACTGCCCTCCCTTGCAGGCCTGGTCCCTCCCAACTGCCCTCCCCTGCTGGCCATCTTGTGGTAGCCATTTTGTGTCCACATGGTGACAGGATCTTTGACCACATAGGGGCAGCCATCTTGTGTGTTGGAGTGATAGTCAATCTGCATATTACTCTTTTATTAGATAGGATAGAGGCCGGGTGCACGGGTGGGGGCCAGCTGGTTTGCCCTGAAGGATGTCCTGGATCAGGGTGGGGGTTCCCTTGGGGCGTGGGGTGGCCTGGGCAAGGAGCCTGTGGTGGTTTGCAAGCCAGCCACACACCCCAGTGACCCAAGCGGAGGCCCTGGTATCTGGGGTTTATTTATCTTCTACAATTGAAACTTTGTATCCTGGAGCGAAGCCACACCTTCTGCTTGCTCCTTGGTGGCAGCCATTTCTGTTGGGATTTATGTATCTTCTATCATTGAAACTTTGTAGCCTTGAGTGGAGGCCTAGGCCAGCAAGGGCAGGCGGAAAGCTTGGCTTCCTCCATCGCCGGGGAAACCCAAGCCTCCCTCCTGCACTCTGTGGCCGTAGCCATCTTGGTTGGGTTTATTTGCATATTCGCTCCTGATTGGCTGGTGGGCGTGGCTTGTGGGTGTAGTGGAGTGATGGTTAATTTGCATATTACTCTTTTATTAGATAGGATTGCTAAATATGTAATTCTTCTCTGTGTGCATTTGCCTTCACTGAAGCATATACACAGAGGTATGAAGGTTGTTTATAAAATGTCCTTTCACAGTTTACTGAGTATTTCTCTTTGTTTGTTTGTTTGTTTAAGTGCCATGCATTAGGCCAGTGGTCGGCAAACTGCGGCTTGAGAGCCACATGTGGCTCGCGAGCCGCAGTTTGCTGCTCTGTTGACTTATGAGTTTGCCAACCACTGCCCTAGGGGCTTAATCACAAGGAACAACAACAACCTGTAATTATTGGAATTGAGAGTCTAGGCAATACTACAAAATAAAATAGCTAAACTTTATGTATCTCATCTCATCTAAGGCATCACTGCTCTCCCAGACGCGAGGTTCCCACTCCTTTCAGGAATTCTGTTTGTACATGTGCCTGCTGCAGCAATTTACTGCCACCCTGCAGAAGTTATGGAAAGGAATGCTTTGTGCAAATATGTATCCACATTCCAGGGCCTAGCAGTGTTCCTCGAGCCTAGCACCCTGCTTAGCCCATAGTCAGTGTATATTTGATGCTTATATATTTATACAATAAAAAGTAAGGAAGAAGAGAAGAGCATGAATGGAGTTACATAAAGCAGAAGAACAGCAAATGCAAATTACATTCTCTGCTATCAGTAGAAAGACCTAAATCTTAGTGTAAAATAGCAACTCATAAATCCAACATCATAAAATGAAAATTAAGTAATTTGTATTTATGCATTGACTTAATTTCTCTTTAAAAACACAGCATATGCCTTACTGGCAAGGTCTTTACGTTTTAAATGTTAACACTTTCATTTTTTTGTATCTTAAAGATAAATAAAAAGCTCCAATAGTGAGCTAAGCACTATACAGTATTGAAGGAGAATGAACAAGGGGGCTGAGTCTTACAGTGTTGAGCTAGGGAGAATGCATGCTAATAATAATAATAATAATAATAATAATAATAATAATAAAGACCAGGTCCCTTGAGGAAAAACATTGTAATAAAATAACAAGTGTAAATCATAGTAATTTCCCAGTTTCCCTAGTCCTTCCCCCAAAAGGCTTTTATAAGGTAATTATAAACTGTGGAAAGGGAATACATAGAAGTTTTTGAGGGATGTTGGATACAAGGTCTGAGTGAGCACTGAGTTCAATACCCAGTGAACCAAAGTGATTAAAAAAAAAGGGGGGGGGGAGTTTCAGCAGGAACACTGCTTTCTATGGGCCAATGAGCCAGGAAAAAAGTAATAAAAAGAAATCTACTGAATAACATTAAGGACAGTTCAATGATATTATGGAGGCAGTGGGAGGTTAAAAGTAAGTATATATGACAAGAAATGATATAAATAAAAAGATGTGTTATCCAATGAAAAATTTAAAATTATCTTTTTGATAAGAAAATTCTTATATCTGAAATTCTTTATGAAAGTTGTATTTTGTTTCTCAGAGCTTTACTTTAGACATTAGGTATCAAAATATCTATGTTAAACATGTGTTTATTCAACAAATATTTATTCATTGTTTCATTGTAGAGGCAGAAAACAGACCAGGAACATAAATAAGTAAATGATATCGAATATTCAAAGGCACTGGGTCCCATGCAGAAAAGAAAAAGTAAACCAGGGTAAGGTGTGTCAGCAGTGCCAGGATGAAAAGCTGGGCTATCATTTTAAATAAGATTGTTATGGAAGCCTCATTGTGAAGAAGAAGTGAGTGTTAGCGATTGCAATTATTGGTGAGAAAATATTCTAGGGGAAGAAATGGCTAAGGCAAAGTTCCAAAGATGGGAGCATACTGGCATGATGCTCCCATACTGAAAATCAAGAAGGCCAGCATGGCTGTGGTAGAGTAACCAGTGGCAAAGCAGCAGAAGATGTGGTCAGAGAAATAATGGAGGGGCCAGATCCTGCAGCTGCTTTGTAGGACTTTTAAGGACTTTGGTTTTGTCTGAGGGAAATGAGACTTCATGAGAGAATTTTGAGCAAAAATTGCCATGACCAGACTTACGTTTTCAAAGAGTATTCTTGAATTCAGTGTTGGTGACAAACTGCAGAGGGAGAAAGATAGAAGCAGGGAAACCACTTAGAAAGCCATTGTAGCTATCCAGGTGAGAGATGATGATCATTCAGATCCTAGAGGAAAAAAGGAAGTAGTAAGAAGTAATTATACTACATATATTTGGAGGCTTATCCCAAAAGGATTTCCTGATGACAAGAGAGTATGAAAGAAGGAGAGGGCTTGAGGATGACTCTAAAGTTCTAGTCCAAGCAACTCGAAGCATGCTATAAGCCAAAATAGGGAAGGCTGCAAATAGAATTAAAAAAACAAGATTTGAGTCTTAGACATGTTGAGTATGACATGCCTATTAGTTGGCAGGTAGGTAGGCAGTTGTTTATATGAGCCTGGAGACCTAGAGTGGGATTTGGTCTGGAGATACAAATTTGGGAGTCTTCAGCGTATAAAATGTATTTGAAGACATGTGATTAGGTGATATTACATAGAGAATCAATATAAATGAAGATGAGAAGAGGACCAAGTCACACACTTAAGTACTCTAGCATCAAGAGACTGAGAAAGCCCTGACTAGGTGGTTCAGTTGGTTGGAGCATCATCCCATACATCAAAAAGCTTGTGGGTTCAATCCCCAGTTGGGCACGTATGGGAGGCAACAATGGATATTTCTCCCTCCCTTTCTCTCTCTCTAAAATCAATTTAAAAATAATGCTTGGGTGAGGATTTTTTAAAAAAGAAAGACTGGGAAATGCAGAGGAAATGATGATGGAATATTGGAAGGAACAACCAATAACGTGGAAAAAATGTGATGGGAACTAGAGACCAAGAGAAGGAAATGTATTAAGAAATATAACATGACCACTGTGATAGGGGTCACATACAACGAGGACTGCAAGTTGACCACTGCTTTTAGCAGTGTGGTGTTCATAGGTGACATTGGTCAGAGCAATTTCAGAGGATTAGGGGTAGTGACAGTTTAACTGGAATGAGTTTAAGAGAGAATGAGAGGTGGAGATTTGGAGATTCTGAAAATAAAGGAATCTTCAAGAATTTTTGAAGCAAAGGGGAGCTAAAAAATAAGAAAGTACACATCTAGTGAGAGGAATAAAAGAAAACAATTAAGCAAATAAGTGGCATGGCTTCAGTGTTCAAAAAAAAAGGATGATGGAAAAGCTCTTGTCACTGGATTATATTAATCCTATATAATAAAAGGCTAATATGCAAATCGACCAAATGGTGGGACCACTGGTCGCCATGATGCACACTGACCACCAGGGGGCAGACGCTCAATGAGGAGCTGCCCCTGGTGATCAGTGTGCGCTTCCCCTGTGGAGCCAGAAACCGGGCTCACGTTGGCTCGGGAGCACAGGGGTGGCAGGAGCCTCTCCCGCTTCCACAGCAGCACTAAAGATGTCCCAGACAGCGAGAGGGCGCAGGCCAGGCTGAGGACCCCACCCCTCAGCCCCAGTGCACGAATCTCATGCACCTGGCCTCTAGTGTCTAATATTTGGATGTGTTATTAAGCAAAGTTTTAGACATTACTCACTCTAATAAAATTCTAAAGCTGCCTATATATGTATTTAGAGTCATACCGTTTCCTAGCAAGAAAGAATCTTCAAAATTCTTCAACACTCCAGTCAGGCAAAAGCATTTGTTACAGAGTGGAATTTGTGACAAACTCAAAATTTAAATCTCTCAGCTCTCAGTATAATCTTTATTGTTCATTGGTGGTATTTTATTTAAAGAAAAATGCAATACTTCTTATGGAATGTATTTGCATATAACATAGAACAAATTAAATGTGTAAATATGTTACTTTTATACATGTATGTATTGTAATATGATCACAGTTGTAGCGACATTTATACCATTACATTGCTATAGTATAATATTGTTGTCTATGTTCACTAAACTATGCATTAGATCACCATGATTTATTTGCTACTTGTTGCAAGTTTGTACCTTTAAACAACATCAATTTTATCCCTCCCTTCTCAATCACCTGGTAACCACCATTTTACACTTTGTCCTTTTTTCATTTGGCTTTTTTTAGATTCCACATATGATATTATACAGTATTTGTCTTTCTCTGTCTGACTTATCTCACGATCTCACTTAGCATAATGTACTCAAGGTCCATTCATATTGTTTAAAATGGCAGGATATCCTCCTTTCTCATGGCTGAATCATTTTCCATTATGTATATACACTACGTCTTTTTTATCCATTCATTCTTTGATGACCATTGAGGTTGTTTCCATATCTTGGCTATTGTGAATAATGTTGCAATAAACATGGGAGTGCTGATTTCTTCTGGGTGTATACCTTGTCCTGGAATTGCTGGATTATATGGCAGATATATTTTTTGCAGAATCTCCATATTATTTTCCATTGTGACTGAATATTGGTTGGACTGATTTACATTCTCACCAATAGTGTATAATGATGCCCTTTTAACCACAATCTCACCAGCATCTGTCGTTTCTTATTTTTTTGATGATACCCATTCTAAGGAGTATAATATCTCATTGCGGCTTTGATTTGCATTTCCTTGATTAGTGATGCTGAGCATCTTTTTATGTGCCTGTTCACCTTTTTGAAGTCTTCTTTGGAAAAGTGCCTAGATAGTTCTTTGCCCATGTTTAATCTGATTTTTTGTTGTTATTAAATTGTGTGAATTTTTTACATAGTTTGGATATTAACCTCTTATCTGAAATATGGTTTGCAAAAAAGTTTGCCTCACCCTAGCTGGTTTGGCTCAGTGGATAGACTGAAAGGTCCCGGGTTCTATTCTGGTCAAGGTTCATGCCCAGGATAAGAGCTCAATCCCCAGTAGGGGCTGTGCAGGAGGCAGCCAATCAATGGTTCTCTTTCATCATTGATGTTTCTATCTCTCCCTCTTGCTTCCTCTCTGAAATCAATAAAAATATTTTTTAAAGTTTTCCCCATTCTTTAGGGTGTCTTTTCATTTTGTTAATTATTTATTTTGCTGCACATAAGCTTTTGAATCCAATGTAGTCCCATTTGTTACGTTTTGCTTTTGTTTTTTGTGCTTTTGTTGTCATGTCCAAAAAACTCATTGCCAAGACCAATGTAGAAAAGTTTCTGCCCTATGCTTTCTTTAGGAGTTTTATAGTGTCGTTTCTTCTATTTAAGTCTTTAATACATTCTGAGTGAAATTGTGAGATAGTGAGGTAGGGGTCCAATTTCATTGTTCTGCACGTGTTTCTCCACTTCCCCCAGTACCATTTGTTGAAGATACTCGCCTTTCCGCATTGGGTATTCTTGGCTCCCGGGTCGAATATTAGTTGACCACATATGATGGGATTTAATTCTGTGTTCTCTATTTTGTTCCACTGGGCTGTGTCTATTTTTGTGCCAATACCATACTGTTTTTATTACTATGACTTTGTAGTATAGTTTGAAATCAGGACATATAATACCTCCAGCTTTGTTCTTTTTGCTCAGGGTCTTTTGTGGTTCCACACAGATTTTAGAATAGTTTCTTCTATTTTTGTGAATATGCCTTTGCTATTTTGATGGGAATGGCACTGGATCTGTAGATGGTTTTGGGTAGCATGGACACTTTAACAATATTAATTCTTCTGATTTATTAACAACTTTATTTATTTCTTCTATTTCTTCCAGCGAGGTCTTATATTCATTATATAGGTGTCTCACTTTTATTAAATTTATTTATAATATTTTATTGGTTTTGATAAAAATGTGATAATTGTTATGAATGCATTCCTTTCTAGGAATGTATAATATACATATATTTTTATTTTAGAAACTCCCTGTCTCTTAAAATCATAAATTTTACTGCTACATTATCTATTTTCCTCCTTTTTTATCTCTTCAGTGTTATAATAGTCAATGCTATGTTACTCTAAATTCTTTCTGGATCAAGGTAGTACATAAACACAAAAATTAAATAAAGGCTTTTGACACTATTAAACCCTTTCTCTCTTTCTTCCTTTCCTCCTTTCTTCTCTTCATTTCTATGTTTCACCTACATTTATCAAATGAAGAATATGTTCCAAGCACAGTAGTACATAAGGGCAAAGAGGGGATTTCTCTAAAAGGGGAGACAGTCTAGCTTCATTAGTTACATTTAACTATAGTATAGCAAGAGGTACAGTGAGAGGGTATAGTAAGAGCTAAGTCAAGGAGAGATGAGCACAGGATGCTGATGGAGCACATTTCCACTATTTTCCTAGTTCCTCTCTTACTTCTGAGATTTAGATATCCTATCTCTGCCTCATTTTCTGAGGCCACAAATTCTTTCTTTTCTTTCTCTTTTATTAGCACCATAATTTCATCTGAATGCTTCAATGTCCAGTTCTTTTCCATACCAACTACCAAACCTGTGAACATGTATATATCCCAATCTGAATTTGTAATAACAATGGCTGTCTTTAAGGCTTGCATTACCATTTTAGGCAGGATATATACATACAAATATTCTGAAACTTGAGAAATGTGGAGTGTCAGTAATTATTTACTCTTGTTATCAACTACTAAGATTCCTAAAACAAAAATTTTGAAATGTACTTAATGTCTCCATTTTTAGTGATTTCCATTCTTCCTCTAAAATGTTATTAAATTTGATCCTTCTTCACACCCATTACCACCACCCATATCAATAACTTCATCAGTTCATGTCTGAAATAGTGAGCAACCTTCTTTACCAACTCTGCCTATTTCTATCTAGTCTAGACACGTATCTCACTAAGACTATCCATCATATCACTTCTTAACTAAAAAGACAATATAATGGGAATCAGGGTTTTTTTTTATGTTTTGTTGTTGCTGATGATTTTTAGAGAGCTAGGGAGAGGGATAAAGAGATAGAAACATCAATGAGAGAGAAACATTGATTGGCTGCCTCCTACATACTCTCTATTGGGGATTGAGCACACAACTCGAGCATGTGCCCTGAAGGGAATCAAACAAGTGACATCTTGCTTCGTGGGTCTATGCTCAACCACTGATCCACACCAGCCGTGGAAGTATCAGTTTTATGTTCAGAATTGTGCTAAGCACATAAAAATTTTAGCAAGCAATATGCATGGATGAAATATTTGCAAGACATATAATAAAGAATTAACTTCAGGAATAGTTGGGAGAAAATATGATATATATATATAGCAATATACACATGAAATATGATATATATATATATATGTATATATATATATATATATAGTAATATACACATGAATAGGCAAAGCAAATAATCCAACAGAAATTGGTTAAAGAATATCAATGATCACAGAAGAGAAAATCCAAATGGATCATCAACATTTGAAAAGATGCTCATCTCAATTCTAATCAGAGAAATGCAAACAAAACCAAGTAATGTGTTTTGTTGTTTTGTTTTGTTTTGTTTTGTTTTCACAATAGTACTGGCAACATTTAAAAGTCCGACAATACTGTTTTGGGGAAAATATTGGAAATATGATCCACTCAGATACCACTAGTGAGAAGGTAAATTTTTATTACCATTTTGGAGAGGACAGCTCATTCTAAAATTACAAGTATATATAATCTACAACCCAGATATTCAATGTATATCTCCTAGAGAAACTAGAAATATACACACAAGGGGACAAGTACAACAATATTAATTATAGTAGTGTTGTAATAATAAAATATTTAAAAATAAACAATATAAAGCCCAGCCTGTGTTGCTCAGTGGTTGAGCATTAACCCATCAACCAGGTCATGGTTCAATATCTGGTCAGGTCACACGCCCAGGTTGCAGCCAAGATCCCAGTGGGGGATGTGCAGGAAGCAGCTGATCTATGATTCTCTCTTATCATTGATTTTCTATCTCTCTCTCCCTTTCCCTTCCTCTCTGAAATCAATAAAAATATTTTTAAATAAACAATATAAAGAGAAATAATCAAATTTTATACATATGGTGGAACAAAATAATGAATTTTAAAGTATTTATGCTGATAAGAATCAGGATGACTATCTAAAACATAAAATTAAGTGTGAAATGACAAGAAGCAAATCAACAGAGTACATGTAAAAACAGAATACAATACTGTATTTTGTTATGAATGCATCTATATGTGGACTGGGTGTACACACTTGAAGCCCATGATAGTGGCTGCTGTTACAGTGGGGAACAAGAGATCAGCCTGGATCATAGTTTAAGCAAATATTAGTTTTATCTGTAATACTTACTTTTAAAAATTGATGCCCTGTATTGGGTCAAGTCATAAGCATAAGCTAATATTTGTACTTTTTCTTTATGTTTAAACTTTAACCAAATTGTTAAGAATAAATTAAATGTAATTTAAGTGTATACTAATGATTTATAAAATCCTTTTACTTCAAATACATTATATAGATTTTTAATATATTTAAATTATTTATTAAATTATCCTATCTAATAAAAGAGTAATATGCAAATTGGCCATCACTCCAACACACAAGATGGCTGCCCCTATGTGGTCAAAGATGGCTGCCCCCATGTGGACACAAGATGGCTGCCACAAGATGGCCAGCAGGGGAGGGCAGTTGGGAGGGACCAGGCCTGCAAGGGAGGGCAGTTGTGGGCAATCGGGCCAGCAGGGGAGGGCAGTTGGGGGTAGGGGGGACCAGGCCTGCAAGGGAGGGCAGTTGGGGGTGATCAAGCCTGCAGGGGAGGGCAGTTAGGGGTGACCAAGCCGGCAGAGGAGGGAAGTTGCAGGGGGGACCAGGCCTGCAAGGGAGGGCAGTTGGGGGCGATCAAGCCTGCAGGGGAGGGCAGTTAGGGGTGACCAGGCCGCCAGAGGAGGGAAGTTGGGGGCGACCGGGCCTGCAGGGAAGGGCAGTTGTGGGGACCCAGGCCTGCAGGGGAGAGCAGTTGAGGGGGGACCAGGCCTGCAGGGGAGGGCAGTTAGGTTTGACCAGGCCTGTAGGGGAGCAGTTAGGCATCAATCAGGCTGGCAGGGGAGTGGTTAGGGGGTGATCAGGCTGGCAGGCAGAAGTGGTTAGAGGCAATCAGGAAGGCAGGTAGGTGAGCAGTTGGGAGCCAGCAGTCCTGGATTGTGAGAGGGATCCCAGATTGGAGAGGGTGCAGGCTGGGCTGAGGGACACACACCCCCATGCACGAATTTCGTGCACTGGGCCTCTAGTATATATATATTTATTAATATATATATTGCACACATATATATATTGCATATATAAATATATTTATTCACATAGATATATATGTCTGTATACACACATGTGCATACACATGTTATATGTATGCATATTTTAAAAATTATGTATGCATAGTATTTACACACAAAATAGAAATAAACATGTCTGCTGATCAGAAACAGAATCTACCTGCAAAGCACTAAGAAGGGTTTAAGCCAAAGGCTGTTGAATACTGTGATTACAAGTACCACTGGGAATGAGGCATTTGGCTCTGCAAGGTACAGGAACAAAATGTGTTCCACACAAAATTATAGAAACCCTGAGCCAGGTTTACTACTTAATGCCAAGGACTAGGGAGGGGCTGCTGTATTTGTAAAAGGAGGCTGAAAATAATATTGTTCAATAGCAGCCTAAGGGTATATCTTAAATAGAGTTGCAGGTCCCTATGAATTGTTAGGGTTATAGATAAAACAACAAAATTGCAAATTATATTGCAATCCTAACCACAAAAAAACGAATGCCAAAATGCCATTTGAGACCTAGTTCTGAAAGAGGGTTCAGGAACTCAGGTGAAGGAAATTGCAAGCTGTTAGAGAGATGGAAAGAAAAGATTCTCATTCAAAAAGGGCCTGAAAACCAGAATTATAAAACACATGAAGATTATTGGCAAAAACAAAAAATAAGCAAAAATCAATATGCATTTACTCTGGATAGGATAATGTTACAGTTCGATTAAAATGAATGATTCTGGACAGGATAAAATAGATACCTTAAATATGAAAAATTTATTTATTTTTAATCTGAATAAATGGAGTAAAATCTAGACTGAACACAATTAAAGAGAAAATTAGTAAAACAGTAGGTAGTAGACTGAGGAATCCATCCACAATGCACAACAGTAAAAGGAGACTTTGAAAACATGAAAAGGTTTTTAAAAATATATAAAAGATAATTAAGAGGCCTGGACACATTTTTAATTGGACTTTCAAAAAAAATTTAATTTAGACTGACAACAGGCTTCAGTTGCAACTTCAATTGTGAAGGCAAAATAAAGACAACTTCAGAAATGCCAAAATTAAGAGGGCTTATTTCTACCTCCCTCCTAACCATTACTGAATTATGACTGTACATTAGGATATGACTAAGCAATATGGAAAAAAGTAAAACATTAAGAAAAGTAGGGCCCAGGTGCCACGGTTGGCCCTGAGGCTACCCTTGGAATTGCTGGTGACAGTGCTGGTGACAGTGACACAGTGACTGGCCTGTCAGGATAGAGTTCTGCAATACTCAATTCTGAACCCAAATAAACAGGCTGTTTGACAAAAAGAAGAGAAGGAGAAGGAGAAGGAGAAAGGAGAAAGGAGAAAGGAGAAAGGAGAAAGGAGAAAGGAGAAAGGAGAAAGGAGAAAGGAGAAAGGAGAAAGGAGAAGGAGGAGGAGGAGGAAAAAGGAGAAGGAGGAGGTGGAGGAGGAGGAGGAGGAGGAGGAGGAGGAGGAAGAGGAGGAGAAGAAGAAGAAGAAGAAGAAGAAGAAGAAGAAGAAGAAGAAGAAGAAGAAGAAGAAGAAGAAGAAGAAGAAGAAGAAGAAGGAGAAGAAGGAGAAGGAGAAGAGGAAGAAAGAGAAGAAGAAGAAGAAAGAGAAGAAGAGGAAAGAAGAGAAAAGAAAACCTACAAGGAAAATAAAAGTTAAAATAAACATTGGGGAACACAGACCATAATGAAATCCTATCTAATAAAGCGGGAATATGCTAATTGACCCTCACGCCGTCAAAAATATGGCGGAGCCCACAGCCAATAAGGAGGGAATATACTAATTGACTGCCCTGCCCTCAAAGATGGCAGCGCCCACAGCCACAAGATGGCAGCACCCAGTCCCCTCCACCCCACTGGGGTGGCAGGTGTGCAGCAAGGCCAGGACTGCCCCCAGGTGGGCCCAGCCACTCCGTGTGCCTGCCTCCGTAGTCCCCCAGTCCCCTCAGCCCCCCAGCTGACCAGGGCTGGCCCAAGGTGCAGGCAAGCCTCAGATGGCGGCTGCCCAGCTGCCCAGAGCCAGCCTGAGGTGCAGGCAAGCCTCGGATGGTAACAGAGGGCCGGCCAAGGCTTGCGCTGCTGGCAGTGGCAGCAGCAGAGGTGTAATGGGGTGTCACCTTCCCCTGATTGCCGGGTCACCTCCTGCCAGTGAGGGCTCCCAAACTGTGAGAGGGAGCAGGCCAGGCTGAGGGACACCCCCTCCCTCCAGTGCATGAATTTTCATGCACCGGGCCTCTAGTAGATTGATAAATTTAGTGATAAATTTAGTAAATTAAAAACCATAAAATTAGTATATTTCTGATTTAAAATCAGTTAAAACCCACACACTAGAGAAAAATGACAAGATCTAAAGGGGGGCAGTTTATAATCATAGATAATTAAAGGATAAATAAAGATTGTCATGTTCAGGAATAGGATATAAATGCTGACAAACTATAGATTTATTAGTAAGCTTCCTGGCTAAATATAAAAGTGTAAAATATAAGGCTAACCATTAAAGTATAAAAATATATTACTTGGAAACAAAAAATGCAGAGAAAAGGAAAAGTTTTAAAATGTTACCAATCCATTAGATAGCAAGAAAAGAGCAAAGAAGCAGAAAAGGGTAAACAGAGAAACAAAAGTAAAAAATTTGAAAAGCAATTGAAAATCAGATGAAAAAAACTAGTCCAAATATCAATAATGATAAATGTAAATACAATAGTTTTATCTAATAAAAAAGAGATGATAAGATTAGAATCTAAGAAAAAAATATAGAACTAATATGTTGCTACAACTCATACATAATAAATAAAGCCACACAAAAAATAAAAGCATGAAAAAATATATTCTAGATATTTATTAACAAAACTAAAGTTGCTGTAATAAAATAATGTAAAATTAAATTAAGCGCACAATCATTGCTGGAAATTAAAGGAAATAATATCCTATCTAATAATAGAGTAACATGTAAATTACCATCACTCCGCTACGCCCACGATTGGGCGGCGGGAGGCTGGGGGGCGGGACTCGGGGTGGCCTATCCAGCCATTGAGAGGCACGGATCTGCTGCCACTGAGGGGGGCTACCCTGCTGTTGAGAGGCGCAGGGGGCGGGACTCCCGCCCCCTGCGCCTCTCAACAGCCAGATCCACAGCCGCTGAGGGGGCCTGCCGCGGACACCCAGCTGCGCCTCTCAACCGCAGGGTAGCCAGGTGTCCGCGGAAGCCCCCCTCAGCGGCCATTGAGAGGCGCAGGGGGCGGGATTCCCGCCCCCTGCGCCTCTCAACAGCAGGGTAGCCCCCCTCAGCGACCACGGACCATTAAAAGTGGGGGAGCTGGGTGCCTGTCTGCTCCAGTACCAGGCCTTTCAGAAGCCTCCGCCGAGCCGGAGGCTTCTGAAAGGCCTGGTGCAACAGCGGACAGGCACCCAGCTCCACCGCCAAAAGCGAAAGCGTGTAGGGGACCCTACACGTGCATGATTCAATCATGCACTGGGCCTCTAGTAATATTATAATAAAAGAAACAACCTATTGGGAAGATATAAAAATGATAAATATTAACCTAAAAAATACAACCTGAAATTTTTATTAAGCAAAAACTGTCAGATTTAAAGGTAAATTTTTCAAATTGAAAATCATTTTTAAACCAAAAAATTTTAAACAACTCTGTCAAAAATTGACATATCAAGCACATAAAAAAATTAGTAGTCATAAAATTTTTGAATGACAAAAGATACTTGATTTAATTGCTTGCCTAAAAACCTCTATATCCCAAAAGAGAATATGTAGTCTTTTTAACACTGAATTTTTCCAAATTGACTATACACTAGGTCACAAAAGATATTTCAACAACTATCAAAGAACTGATGTTATGCAGACTACCTTTTTTAACCCAACTAACATAAATTAGTAGTCAACAACAAACAAAACAAAACAATCGTTTTTAAAACCTCTTTGTCTGCATATTAAGAACTGCAGTCCTAAGTAATTTATGGTCTTAAGGGGAAGTTACGCTGCAAGTGACAAAACAGCCTGGCAGTGTAGGTCAGTGCTTGAGTGTTGAACCATGAACCAGAAGGTCACAGTTGATTCCCAGTCAGGGCACATGGCCTGGCTGCAGGCTCAGTCCCCAGTGGGGAGCGTGCAGGAAGCAGCTGATCAATGATTCTCTCTCATCATTGATGTTTCTATCTCTCTCTCCCTCTCCCTCTCCCTGAATTCAATATAAACATATTTTTTTAAAAGGAAGTGATAAAACATTTTGGCTGAGACAATAAAAATAGTGCATATAAAAATTTCAGGATGTTGCTAAAACAGTACATGTAGATAAACTTTGAGCCTTGAAATATCTATATATATAAAGAGCCAGGGTTGTAACGACCGAAGACTCGACTGAATGCCGGGCTGCATGCACAGCAGGCGAGGGGGCTGAACTGATGACCTCGTGGAGAGAGAGAGAGGTGGGGCTGATCAGCAGCGGCCATGGCTGCTGGTGAGGCCCGGAGAGAGAAACAGGTTCTGATTTGCACTGGCTACAGATCAGACCCTGCTCCTATCTCCGGGCCTCGCCAGCAGCCAAGCCTCTCTCTCTCTCCCAGAGGTCAGCAGTTCAGCCCGCTCGCCAGCAGCCTGGGGTGGCTGCTGATCAGCCCCACCTCTCTGATCAGGCCCGGAGATAGGCCCAGAGATGCTGACTGGCATAGAAACTGACCAATCAGAACCAAATCTGGATGAATTGTGAGGAGCCAATGGTTGCCTAGTAGGTGGAGCTTTTGACGCTGACTGGCATAGAAAAACTGACCAATCAAAACCAAATCTGGGTGAATTGCGAGGAGCCAATGGCTGCCTAGGAGATGGAGCTTTTGACGCTGACTGGCTTAGAAACCAACCAATCAGAACCAAATCTGGGTTAATTGCAAGGAGCCAATGCTGCCTAGGAGGTGGAGCTTTTGACGCTAACTGGCATAGAAACCAACCAATCAGAACCAAATCTGGGTGAACTGCAAGGAGCCAATGGCTGCCTAGGAGGCAGAGCTTTTGACACTGACTGGCATAGAAACTGACCAATCAGAACCAAATCTGGGTGAACTGTGAAGGCAGAACCTAAGGTGGGGGCTGAGGAGGGGTTTTAAGGGCAACAGCTGTTTGGTGTAAGGTGTAAGAAAACAATTCAATTTTTTTATGACCGATTTGACAGTATCGTGCATATGGCTGGCTATCAGTTCAGATATAGGAATTATGTGTTTTTGTCTGCCAAGAGCATCTCCTCCTGCTGAAAAAGGCTTTTCCCCCTCATTTAAGCAATCCTATCCTATATAATCTATCTATACTAATAATCTATACTAATAAAGGGTAATATGCGAATTAGACCGGGTCAACCGGCCATCATCCAGATGTCCAACTTCCTTCCAAACAAAGCCATGGTGGTGGGGGCTGAGGCAGAGGCAGTTAGGGGCAATCAGGCCAGCAGGGGAGGGCAGTTGGAGGCAAGATCAGGCCAGCAGTGGAGGGCAGTTGGGGCCAAGATCAGGCCGGCAGGGGAGGGCAGTTGGAGGCAAACAGGCTGGCAGGGGAGGGAAGTTAGGGGTGATTGGGCAGGCAGAGGCAGTTAGGGGTGATCAGGCTGGCAGGGGAGAGCAGTTAGGGGTGAGATCAGGACGGCAGGTGAGGGCAGTTAGGGGCAATCAGGCAGGCAGGCAGAAAGGTTAGGGGCGATCAGGCTGGCAGGGGAGCAAGGTAGGGGTGATCAGGCTGGCAAAGGGGCAAGGTAGGGGCAGTCAGGCCAGCAGGAGGGCAAGGTAGGGGTGATCAGGCTGGCAGGCAGAGGGGTTAGGGGCGATCAGGCAGGCAGGCAGGCAAGTGGCTAGGAGCCATTCGTCCTGGATTGCGAGAGGGATGTCTGACTTCCAGTTTAGGGATCGGGCCTAAACCAGCAGTCAGACATTTCCCAAGGGGTTCCAGATTGGAGAGGGTGCAGGCCAGGCTGAGGAACCCCCCTCCATGTATGAATTTTGTGCACCAGGTCTCTAGTATTTACTATAAATAAGAGTGTTTAACAATAATGGGTTTAATTATTTAAATTAAGAGAGTAGAAGAAAAACAGTACTTAAAGTGAAGGAAAGAAATTATATAACTAAGAGCAGAAAATAATGAAATGAAAAACAAAGACACAAAGGAAGACTTACAAAACCAAGAATGTGTTACTAAAAAAAAAAGTGTATAAATGAAAAATCATAAGAATGATAAGGGGTCTTTGCAACAGATATAGCAAGCATTAAAGCTATCTTCAGAGAATATTATCAACCTTATGAAAATATATTTTTAAAATTGATAAAAAATACATTCTTATAGAAAATAAGGTTAACTCAAGAAGATACAGAAAATTTGAACTTATAACACTGAAGAAAATTATCTGTTAATAATTAAGTCTTTGCACACCCTATAGTATGAGAGAAAATATTTTCAAATCATATATTCGATAATGGTTTAATATCCAGATCATATAAAGAACTCTTACATCTTATCAATAAAAAGACAAGCAATACCATTTTTAAATGAGTAAAGTACTTGAAAAGATATTTCTCCAAAGATCTATAAATGGCCAATAAGCACATGACAAGTTTTTCAGCATCATCTGTCATTAAGGAAATTCAAATCAAAACCACAATGATATCCTTAAGGCCTGGGACAGGGGTCCGGCGTGGGCTAGAATAAGTCAATGAGGGGGGCGGGGAGAGGACATATAAAATACTCCCAACGATAAAGATTTAAAACAGAAAACCACAATGAGATACCATTTCACACCCATTAGGATGGCTTTAATCAAGAAAATGGAAAATAACAAGTATTGGCAAAGGTTTGGAGAAACTGGAGCCCTCTTAGATTGCTTGTGGGAATATATACTGGTGCAGCTGCTGTGGAAAAGAGTTTGGCTGTTCCTCAAAAAGTTAAACATAAAATTGCCATATGACCAAATAATTCCACTTCTAGGTATATAATTCATTACAAGTGAAATGAAAACTTATGTCCACACAGAAACTTGTACACAAAATTTTTATAGCAACATTATTCATAATACCTGAAATGTGGAAACAACCCAAATGTCCATCAATGGACAAATGGTTAAACAAATTGTAGTATACATAAACAATGGAATGTTGCTCATCCATAAAAAGGAGCATAGTACTGATATATGCTGCAAGTTGGATGAACCTCAAAAACATCATACTAAGTGAGAAACGTCAGACACAAAGGTCACAAATTATATGATTCCTTTTAAATGACATATCCAGAACAGGCAAATCAATTAAGACAGAGGCATTTAAAGGTTACCAGGGGATGTGGGGAGAGGGGACTGGAGAGCTTAACATATATGAGCTGTTTTTATGGGGTGATGAAAGAGTTTTGAAATAAGAAAGCTGGTAGTTGTACAACAGTGTGAATATACTAGGTACCACTGAATTGTAATTAAATACCTCTGAATATACACTTGAAAATGGTCAATTGTACATAATGGGAATTTCACCTAAAAAATCTTCCACACAATAACAACAGAACAAAATAATTTTACAAGAAAGGTTTAGAAAAACTTCGTGAAACAAGTAGTACCTATATAATTCTGCTTCACTACATAAGAAGGGAAAACTGCCACTTTATTTTATGAGGCTAGGAAAAGCTTAATAACAAAACTCAAATGGGATAATACAGAAAAAAAATGTATCAGAACAATCTCATTTTAAATATAAATTCAGAGACAAGATTACTACATGCAATATACCAGCTAACTAAAACCTGCATCATTACTATAAGAATGTCTCCAAAATGCTCATCAATAAGCTTGACACAACTCAGGAAAGAATCAGTGATCATGGAAGATGAATCAATAAAAATTACTCAAACTAAAGCACAAATATTTAAAAGAGAAAAATTTTAAATATAATCCTATCTAATAAAAGAGTAATATACAAATTGACCGTCACTCCAACACAAGATGGCCACCCCCATGTGGTCAAAGATGGCCACCACAAGATGGCCAGCAGGAGAGGGCAGTTGGGAGGGACCAGGCCTGCAAGGGAGGGCAGTTGGGGGTGATCAGGCCTGCAGGGTGGGCATTTAGGAGGGACCGGGGCAGCAGATGAGGGCAGTTGGGGTCGACCAGGCCTGCAGGAAAGGACAGTTGTGGGGGACCAGGCCTGCAGGGGAGGACAGTTAGGGGTGACCAGGCCAGCAGGGGAGAGCAGTTAGGGGTGACCGAGCCTGCCGAGGAGGGCAGTTGGGGGGATCCAGGCATGTAGGGGAGGGCAGTTAGGGGCAACCAGGCCTGTACAGGAGGGCAGTTGGGGGCAACCAGGTTGGCAGGGGAGGGCAGTTAGAGGTGACCAGGCTGGCAGGGGAGGGCAGTTAGGGGTGACCAGGTCAGCAGGGGAGGGCAGTTAGGAGCAATCGACCAGCAGGGGAGCAGTTAGGCATCGATCAAGCTGGCAGGGCAGTGGTTAGGGGGTGATTAGGCTGGCAGGCAGAAGCAGAAGCAGAAGTGGTTAGGGGCAATCAGGCAGGCAGGCAAGCAAGCGGTTGGGAGCCAGCAGTCCTGGATTATGAGAGGGATCCCAGATTGGAGAGGATGCAGGCTGGGCTGAGGGACACCTCCCCCACCCCCCACCCCCGTGCACAAATTTTGTGCACTGGGCCTCTAGTAGGACAGAATATTCCTGAGCTGTGGTACAAACCAACAAATTTAAACAAGTGTAATTGAAATATCAGAAAGAGAAGACAGAAGATACAAATAAATATTTAAAGAGATTATGCTGAAAATCTAAAATTCTTGATAGCCACCAAACTGCATATACAAGAAACTCAAAAACACCAAAGATAACTTTTATAAAAGAAATTGACACAGCATGATTTTGGCTGAAAACCAAACACAGAGAAAACCCTGAAGGAAGTAAAAGAAAAAGACACATTACATACAGAAGAACCGCAACCAAAGTTACAGCAGACTTTTCATAAAAACAAACAAAAACCATGAAAGCCAGAAACCATGTAAAAATGCACAAGAATATAGAAAAATAAAGAATAATTCTATTAGACACACAACCTTTGCTCCCCTTAATCACTTTGTAGTAAACTCACCCTCATGCTCATCACCAGGTAATTACTAATTTGTTTTCTATTGTCTTGGCGAGTCATATAATGCAATCAAACAGTATATAGCCTTTTGAGCACACTTTCATTTGACTAAGTGTATTAGATTCAGTCATCTTTTAGCAGCATTATATACACTTTATAACTTTCTTATTTTATACTAGAGGTCCGGTATACAAAATTCGTGCATGAGGGGGTTCCCTCAGCCCAGCCTGCACCCTCTCCAATCAGGGACCCCTTGGGGGATATCCAACTGCCAGACATCCCTCTCGCAATCTGGGACTGCTGGCTCACCTGCCTGCCTGCCTGATCGCCCCTAACCTCTCTGCCTGACGGCCTGATCACCCCTAACTGCCTCTGCCTGCCTGCCTGATTGCCCACAACCACCTCTGCCTGCCTGCCTGCCTGATCACCCCTAACTGCTCTCCCCCACGGGCCTGGTCACCCCTAACTGCCCCCCCTGCTGGCCTGGTCACCCCCAACTACCCCACCCCCCCGCTGGCCTGGTTGCCCCCAACTGCCTCCCCCCGCCAGCTTGGTCACCCCCAACTACTCTCCCCTGCCGCCCTGGTCACCCCCAACAGCCCTCCCCTGCTGGCCTGGCCACTCCCAAAAGCCCTCCCCTGCAGGCTTGATCTCGCCCCCAACTGCCCTGCCCTGCAGGCCTGGTCACTCCCAATGGCCCTCACCTGTAAGCCTGATCTCGCTCCCAACTACCCTCCCCTGCAGGCCTGATCTCACCCCCAACTGCCCTCCCTTGCAGGCCTGATCTCGCCCCCAACTGCCCTCCCCTGCAGGCCTGGATGCTCCCAACTGCTCACCCCTGTCGGCCTGATCTCGCCCCCAACTACCTTCCCCTGCCAGCCTGGTTGACCAGCCTGACAGGTTGAACCAGGCTGAGGTAGGGAGGTGGGAATTGAGAAAAGAAAGAAAGACAGGACAGCGGGATCGGGAGGACGGCAGGTCTTTGAGAGACTGCGGCAACTTTTATTGACTGCAATGCCTTTTATACACAAATACTGAATAGGAGGTCAACAAAGAGGAATGTACTCTCTGTTCTTAATCTCTAAGAGAAGTCAGGATGCCAAATTCTTGGTAAATATTTACAGACTTTTGATAAGCTATGAAAGGTCTCTCTTATTCTACTCATCTGCTGACAATAGGAATGTGCCATCAAAACAAGTTAGATCGAAACAAGTCAGGGGACACTGCATGGGAAGGGACTAATTCTTGTCGGTCCCTTCAGGTGCAAGGACTCTGTCAGCTTACACCCAGTCTTCAACAACTGCCCTCCCCTGCTGGCCTGATCTTGCCCCCAACTGCCCTCCCATGCCAGCCTGATCACCCCTAACTGCCTCTGCCTTGTCCCCCACTACTATGGCTTTGTCCAGAAAGGAAGCTGGACATCTGGGAGATGGCTGATCGACCTGGTCTAATTAGTATATTACCCTTCTATTAGCATAGATAGATTATATAGAATAGGATTGCTTAAATGAGGTGGGGAGCCTTTTTCAGGAGGAGATGCTCTTGGCAGACAAAAACACATAATCCCTATATCTGGACTGATAGCCAGCCATATGCACTATACTGCCAAACCGGTCATTAAAAAATTGAACCACTTTCTTACACCTTACACCAAACAGCTGTTACCCTTAAAGCCCCTCCTCAGCCCCTACCTTAGGTTCTGCCTTCGCAGTTCACCCAGATTAGGTTCTGATTGGTCGGTTTCTATGCCAGTCAGTGTCAAAAGCTCCACCTCCTAGCCAGCCATTGGCTCTTTTGGGAAATCCAGAATGGCCCCACTGACAGCTGTCTCTCCTGGTCTATCTCCGGGCCTGATCCGCAATCTCTGTGGTGGCTGCAGATCAGGACCTGCCTCTCTCTTCAGGCCTCTCTCTGGGCCTGATCTGCAGCTGCTGCGGCAGCGGCAAGGTCATTAGGCCTCTTCCCAGCCCCTGGCTTGAGGCTAATGACCTCACCACACCCGCCAAGCACCCCCTACTCTCCACTGCCCCACCTGCCTGCTTGCCGCCAGCCTTGTGGGCCACGGGGGAGGGACAAAGAGGTGCTCCAGGACCTTCCTGGTGACTGGTCGTCTGTCTGGTCGTTTAGGTCATGGTGGCCCTAGGCTAGTGGTTGGCAAACCATGGCTCGCAAGCCACATGCGGCTCTTTGGCCCCTTGAGTGTGGCTCTGCCACAAATACTACGTGCGAGCACGCACGTACAGTGCAATTGAAACTTCGTGGCCCATGCACAGAAGTCAGTTTTCAGCTCTCAAAAGAAATTTCAATTGTTGTACTGTTGATATTTGGCTCTGTTGACTAATGAGTTTGTTGACCACTGCCCTAGGCTATAATTAGTATAGACTAGGGGCCTGGTGCATGAAATTGGTGCACTGGGGAGAGGTCCCTCAGCCCAGCCTGCCCCCTCTCACATACTGGGAGCCCTCAGGGGATGTCCTACTGATGGCTTAGGCCCGCTTCCTGTTCGGAGTGGGCCTAAGCCACAGTCAGGCCTCCCTTTGCAGGAGGCGACCGGGCTGATCAGGGGGAGATGCCAGCCCCATCACCCCGCTCCTGCAGCCACTGCCAGTCACCGCAGCCACCAAGGTATTTTCATCAACACGGACTCCAGTCCCTTCACCATGAAAAAATGACAACTTTCTTTAGGAATTTTCAAGATGTGTCTTTCATAGGATATGACATTTCTTTCTTTATTTTTCTTTTTATCCTCACCTGAGGATATGTTTCCATTGATTTTTTTCCCCTTCCCTCCAATCCCAGGCTCGGCCCCTGCCCAAGCTTAAAGCCTCCGCCCCAGACTTTAGGATTGGGAAGAGGCCCCCCCCTGCCGCCGCGCCGATTGCAAGCTCGGCTCCTTCTCAAGCCTAAAGCCTCCACCCAAGGCTTTAGGCTTGGGAAGTGGGCCCCCTGCCCCTCTGATCACAGGCTCGGCCCCTTCCCAAGCCTAAAGCCTCCGCACCAGATTCCCTTATATTGCTATACCATCCCATCCCTCTGATGGCCAGCTGGGAGTGACCTGGGTGCCGAGGAGGTTCCCAGGACCCAGGTATGTATGCAAATTAACTGCCATCTTTGTTAGGTTAATTTGCATACTCACTCTGATTGGCTGTGGGCGTAGCGGAGGTACAGTCAATTTTACATGTTTCTCTATTATTAGGTAAGATTTTTGAAACTCTCTCTTGTTTTGGTTTCCATGATATACATTCCCCAGATTTCCTTTAATCTCTTTGGTACTTTTTAGAAATCTCCTTTACAAGAGCCTCTTTCTCCATTCTAACTTTACAGTTTTACTTTCTCCAAAAATCAGTCCTGAGTCCATTTCTTCTGTATATACCTTCTCTCACTTGGGTGACAATATTCATCCCCATTATTTTATATGTTACCTATATGATATGAGTCATACATTTATATCTCCACACCATAAATCTAGCTGTGCCCATCCAGTGTATCAAGATCCTATTCTTTCTTCAATGACTGGCCAAGCAGACTTGTCTTGACCCGGAGTTTGACTTTCCCCTCTTTGGGGCTCAGCCAATGAAGCTCTCAGCCAAGCTCTGTTTTCTTCACCCTCCTCTCACAGAGGGTAGAACTTCCTTGTATGACTCCAAGGAAACCTTCTAAAATGCTCTTAGTTTTTTTGTTATTTGTACTCAGAACAACAACTCAGCTTAGCAATAGCCACCCATTTCTTATGTTAGTTCAGTTTCCACTCTCCACATTTTTCTCAGATGCCTGATACATGGGAGCAACTAATGGATTCCCTTATATTGCTATACCATCCCATCCCAATGCACCACCAGTAACACCTTCTACAACTAGATGGTTGTGCCAGGGATCTCTGTGCTCCACATACCGCCAGTGACAGGATCCTCATTGTCAGCCAGAGAGGAAGTGATTGATCGCCAAACCTCCATCTTAGCACCTGTTTTCTTGAACGACTCCTGATACCAACTTTACAGGTTTTATTCTCTGGGAAGCAGATGCTAAGATAGCTTTTGGCATGTGGGATGTTTATGAGAGAGCTCTTGAAATGGATACTTGTAGAAAGCAGGTGTGCAAAGAGGGAGAAGTAGGTGCAAGGAGAGTATTCACAAAGCCCATGAGGAGCTGTAGAACTAGGTGCACCTTAAAGGTTGTTCCCTGTTGGAGCAAGATGGCCATGTCTGTATCAGTCATGGGATATGCATACCGCCACCACCACCCCCCCCCACACACACACACCATGACATTGTGTGAGGTGGCCTTCTGAGAGGACCCCTGAAGAGGCTGACAGCTGAAGGCTGTCTTCTGATAGAACTCTCACCAGCTGGATCAATAGTCCTTCACTGAAGGGGGTCCTGGGAGGTGAATCTCAGTATCCACTACAATGTCCCCAACCAAACTCTTGCAATTCAACTAACACCCTCCTCCCCTAAATATGCTCTTCTCCAGTCTTCCTAACTTCAGGAAACCATCCAGCAGTTCTAAAATAATAAATGTAAGAATTCTTCCTAATATCTCTTTCTTTATTACCAGCCACCCACAATACATAGCAACAAGTACAAACATTGTTACCTCTAAATTACATGTCTAATTCTGTCTCTAAAGCCACTGCCACCCTCCTAGTCTGAGCCACAATTATGTCTCATCTGGACAATCCCTATAGCCTCCTTGCTGACATCTTAGTTGGAGAAGCAGACATAGAAATAAATCATTAAAATCTAATGTGGTAAATACACTGACAAAAGTTGTCAAGGATGTTTATCAACTTAAGGAAGAGAAACATCTAATACAATCTGTAGGGGAAGGAGGAGGAGAGATTAAGAAAAAGGTAGAGAATTAGGAGAGAGAGGGTGTAGGGTATCCAAGAAGAATTTTTAGAAGATTCAATGCCAAAGCTTAAAAGTGTGAGCAACAATTTGACAGATGAAAGAAGAAATGGAAGTAGAAAAAGAAGATTCTGGGCAAAGGCAAAGGAGCAGAAGTAGAGAGAGAGGCCCATGCACAAGAGGGAGGTAGAAAAGAAGGCACAAGGTGGGAGGGGCTGGAAAGAAAGGCAAAGGCTATATTGTGGATGGACTCAGCCTCCATGAGAGATTCCTAAAATTATGCCTGCACATGGGAAAGGCTTGGATACGAAAGTGAAAAGAAAAAAAAGAAATTAGGAGATTAGTTTGAGTGATTTTATTTTATATTTCCTTTGTAGCTGTTTGAACACTCCTTGTATCATGATTTCAACAGTTAACTGAAGTTTGTAAAAGTCCTTTTCCAATTATCTTCAACACAAACTGGTCATGCTTCTATTGTGTGTTTCTCAATACTGCTGTATCATTTATATGATATTATAATGTTTACATTCTTTTGTATTTATTTTATTTCTCTATGTAGACAACATTTCAAAAGTAGTCACTATGTATTTTTCTCTTCAGATCCCCATGATTTTAAACACCTCTGTAAGCATGCAGCAGCATTTAATAAATGTTCCTGGAAGAAATATGCTAATGATTCTTAGGAAACTTGAACCTAAAAAGAACCCTTTCCTTTTTTATGACTGTTAATGTATAAATGCACATAAGTTCAGTATATTTCATTGCAATCTGGGTTATTCTGTGGTCTATCACACAAAATAATTTTTGAAGTTAAATTATCTAGCTGGGCAATGATGCACATCAACTCACATCCAGCTTTTGCAAATAGTGAGGTAAAACTCAAAGACAGATTATCACATTGAATCACAATTCATACTCCGACCAGGGTTAACATAAATTCTCCCTCAAGGACACAGATAAACCACCTGTCTTGTCTTTTAATTCTCAGTGAAAATGTCCTTAAGGCCCAGACTTCAGAGTCCCTGCTTTATATTGTAGGAGGAAAGGAGGTTGCTCACAAGATCCTTAGCAGTGGCAGGCAAGTGGGGAGTGAAGTGGGAACAGTAAAATGAAAAATACTGTGAGCTGGTTAAGGAAAGAAATGGCTTCTTACCACCATTCATTTTTCACTCCTTATAGACCCTGGATCTAAATGCTGAGATACAGACTAATGAACAAGATTTTATAAGTGTATCACCAACAATGTCCTCTGAAGGCTGAATCTTCAGAGACCAAATCTCTAAGTCTTCTCTGTCTGTGTTTCTCAGAGGGCCTGTTCTGCTTTCAATGGGTTAATTAGCAAGGAAACATTTTTCCTCTGTGGTCTAGACATAGACATATCCAGATACTGTTTCCCTTGAAAGGCAGCCATCCTGCTGAATGTACTTGATCACCGATTCCCATGTTTTTCTAAGGCCAGATGCGGCTAAACACAATTTCTGAAGATTTTTTTCTCCTTTCTTTTTTTCACCGATTAACAGCTTGTTTGTTTTTTATTAAGGATGCTGCCAGGCAAATAGAGGGAGGGAGATGAAAATTCCTTAATTTTTAAGGTGGGGGAACTCAAGAATGATGGATATGCAATAGCCAAGAGGAAACAATCCTTGGACCTAATAAATAAGCATGGGAAAAAAGTTTACTCAGGATTGCATAATTTCAGTAGTATGAGCACATAAAGGGGATTTTGAGAATATAATTTTCCTAACCAAAACCCAATGGTAGGTATGTGTTTTAATTACATCTAGGCAGAGAATGAGAGAGAGAAAAACAACAACCAGAAACCTCAACCTTTGAAAAAATCTTCATTCCGATATTGCTAACTATCTCTATGACCTTGGATAACTAAACTAAACGATTTAGAGGATTTTATATCCAAGATCTTTCCATGTCTAAAATTTTTTGACCTCCTGGGATTCTCAGTGATTAATAGTCTACCTGGGAATACCAATGTTTCTCCTCTGTTGTCTTTTCACTCTATTTGGAGAAAATATCTGCTTGGTTCTGTGGGAGTTACATAAGTGAGAAGTAAAGACAGTTGAGCCTGCTCTGAAACCATGATAAATAACCCCAAAGTCCTGAGTGTGGCTTCCCTGCTAGAGGCCAAGAAACTCCATACAGACATGGGAAGGACTAGCTGGTACTCCAGCTGCCTGCAGACTGGCACAGGGGCCAGGTACATGAGGCCACATGAGGCTACTCTGAAACATCACCTCTTTGGTAGGACCTGGACTTCCTCTCTCCCATTATGGTGTCAGATTCCTGAGTCCCAGTGGCCCCCTGTGCAGCCATAATAAGTGGCATTGCCAGGAACAGTGGTTAAGTAGCAGGAACCTAACCCTGACTGTATCGGGACTCCCTCCAACTCTTAATAACTTGGGCAACTTACTTGTCCACCAGCACTGTTTTCTCCCAACTTTGCTAAAATAGCCACGTCTGTGATTGCTGATGCCCAGTAGTGACATTTCCATTCTAGGCCAGGGACTGTGAAAAATATGCTTTAAATATACAAAAGAGTCAATATGATTAATGTTCTTAAAACTGAATTTTTTTTTTCATATCAAAACATCATTAAAATGTCTGGAGGAACTGATCACTTTGGTTGCTCTGTGACTAAAGGGACACACTAACTAAGTCTCCAGCTGACAGGAGGCCAAACTCTGCTCAGAAACCAGTGAGCCACATGGGAATAACTAAGGCTGAATTGGAAAATGACAGGAACAGTGCCTCTCACAGGCCAGAGCCCTCACCGGAGCGGTGCACAGGGTCCTCCAAGGAGGTATCCAGCCAGGGCCTCGTGTTTCCTTCTGAAACATGTGCCCCAACAGTATCAGACACAGTCTGGAAGCAACTGCACATTTCTGAATGATGAGTTCTGAGGTGAAGGCTTGTCAGTAGTATAGTAATGTGGGTAAAAGAAAAATGTTTTATTTGGTGGTAGAATTGGTTGGCCCGTAAAAAGGCACCACAAAGCTTGGTTTGACTGTAATGAAGTTAATGCTCAAGGCTCTATGTTAAATTCATTGTCAGGGGATAAAAACCAACCCATCCTCCCTTTTGTTTTTTTCCTCAATGCTTGGTACATGTCACATTGAAGAATACCATATTAGTAATTTCAGCCTCGGGAGCAAATTTTTATGTAAAACTCCTCACATGAGATTGTTCTCTTCAAACATCTAGGGGTATGTTTTCTGGCTCTATCTCCCCATCCCACCCCTCCCCGCAAAAGAGAGTCTCAGGATCTAAACCTACTTTAATTCTATGCCATTGGATAAAACTATTGGATAAATGCCATTAAAGTGCCTGAAGGGACTGATCATTTGTGGTCACTCTATGCTTAAAGGAATGCACTACCCAAGTCCCAGGTGACACAAGGCCAAACTCTGAAACAATTAAAGCAGAATTAGCAAATGACAGCAATATTGCCTCTCACAAGCCAAACCCCACCAAAAAGGCACATGATGCCCTCCCTGGAGTTACAGGGCCTCTTGTTTCTTTCTGGAACATGTGTTCCAACAGTATTAGACACGCTCTAGAAGCAATACACATTTCTGAATAAAGTCCCGAGGTGAAAACTTGTCAGTGGTATGGTGCTATCCAGTATTCCATTCTGTGAAGATACCACAATTTATTAATCCAGTCTACTCTGGGCAGGCACTTCAGTGTTCAGGTTTTCACTCTTATGGAGTGTTACTAAGATCAACTGGTACATGGCTTTTGATAAAGCTATGTATACATTTCTGTTGCTTGTAGACCTAGACATGGTATGGCCTAGTATATATTGCCAAGCTGTTTTCCAGTGTGCTTGTATAAATTTGCACTCCCACCATCAGTGCCTCACAGCATCCTCACGAGTGCTCAGTCTTCTCCATCCTCTGCTTCAGCCCTTCTAGGAGATGTGTCGTATTGTCATATGGTGGTTTCTAACTTCCACTTCCCTGATAACTAATAAGTTTGATAGTATTTGTAAGTTTATTTGCTATTTGAATATTTTCTGTTTTAAATGAAAATTTAAAATGAATATTTTCTGCTCAAGCCTTGTTTACTTTCTATTGGTTTATCTGTCTTTTTCTTTTTGGTTTCTGTAGTTCTTTCTGTATTCTGGACAAAAGTACTTTGAGATTCTTACAGAGACACTGAATTTTGATATAAATTGAATTCTTATTATTATTGTTTTATAAATGTTCTTTTTTGGTACCCTGTTTAAAAGTCTATGCCTTCTTTGCTGCACATGTTTGTTTGTTTTTTATCATGAGTCAAGTGACTATATGTAAGTCTAATTCTGGATTGTAATATATCCCAACCGTCAGTTTGTCTATCCTATAACCAAAGCTACAGTGCTTTAGTTACTATAATTTTATAATATATCTTGATATCTAGTAAGTAAGTCCTCTAGCTATGTTCTTCTCCAAAGTATTCTTTGAATATCCTTGACCCTTTGCATTTTCAATTTTCATTTAACAAAAAGAATCCTGGTGGGGTTTTTAAATCCTTACCCAAGGATATGTTTTCTATTGATTTTAGAGAGAGAGGGAGAGAGAGAAAGAGAAACATTGATGTGAGAGAGACATATCAATTGGTTGCCTCCCATATGAGCCCTAATCAAGGATCGAACTAGCAAACATTTGGTGTATAGGATGATGCTCAATCAATAGAGCCATTTGACCAAGACCATCCTGGTATTTTCAATTAGCATTGTAGGCTTATTTGGACAGAATTAATATCATTACAATACTGAGTCTTCCACCCATGAACATATTTTTTATATCTTTTTGCATATATGGTAATATTTGATTGTGTCAGACATTGCATATAAAAGTAATGATGATCTGAATGATGTTTTCTTTCACCTGAGAGGGTTCCTCCTTTCCTCTGTTATGCAGTTCAGTAAGAAGCTGATCATTCTATCCAATCGGTAACTGACCAAGGTCAGAGATGGGTGGCAGAGTAAGTCTCAGTCTACATATGTCAGCCATCTTCCTTGGGAATGGTTATTTCAAGCTTTTTTTCATATTTTTATTGATTTCAGAGAGGAAGAGAGAGGGAGAGAGCGATATGATGAGAGAGAATCATTGATCGGCTGCCTTCTGCATGCCCCACACTGCGAATTAAGCCCACAACTCAGGCATGTGCCCTAACCGGGAATTGAACCATGACCTCCTGGTTCATAGGTCGATGCTCAACCACTGAGCCATGCTGGCTGGGCTACTTCAAGCTTTTTGGTTGAGAGTCAAATTGGTCTCTTTCTCAATCCTGAAAGACTTCATGATTTCTAGTTCTGTTGCTCACAAATTTCCAGCTTAATTTTCAGCCTCCTACTCCAGGCATCATAATAATCTAGCAAGTGTCTTGATTGGAGTACTTAGGAAGGCTCTCTCCCCCTGATTTGCCTTGGATTTCACTTTGCCTTTTTGAAACTTTTGGACTTCCTTCCCTATCTCCCTTCAGTGCTGCTGTAAATCTCTAGAAGTGAGCCAGTGTCACATTCACATGTGGTAAATTAGCCTTGCTTTTGAAGAAGCCCCTAAAAAGGTTCCAGTTTGTCTCTCCAGCCTCCTACAACTGCTAAAAACCAACTGCTCTTGTATCTTTCTCCTTAGAAATAGCTCAATGCCTAAATCAAACTCAGTCTGCAGGACATATCCTGAATCTTTAAATTTCTCAAAGGGAAAAATTCTCAGGATCTAGCAAATGTTGCCAAGAGGAATATATTCACTCAACTTAGTTGTTCCTCATCCTAGATTCTTTATCTTATTTTTTTAAGTCTATGATTCTTTTTTTTATTGATTAAGGTATTACATATGTGCCCTTATTCCCCCATTGCCTCCCACCCCCACTCCCAATCATGCCCTTACCCTCACGCCCTGTTGTCTGCATCCATTGGTTATGCTTATATGCATGCATACAAGTCCTTTGGTTGATCTCTCCCCCTCACTCCCATTCTCCCCTAGCTTCCCTCTGAGGTTTGAGCACTTGATTCTTTATCTTTTTAACCCATAGATAGATAGATAGACACCAGAGAGTAGGAGGGAGGAGATCAGTGGAGGGGTGTTAACATGAATAGGGTTAGGGTGAAGTGAACAAAGGCTAACAGAGATAAGGAGAAATTAGCTTAATTCTTTTCTCCTCAGCCTATAAAATTAATGTCTGGCTCCTATACTCAACTAAAATTTTATTTTTTAAAAATTGTATTTATTGTTCAAAGTATTACATATGTCTCCTTTTACCCTCATTGACCTCTCCCAGCCCACTCCCGCCTCCTAGCACAGGCCCTCAACCCCTATTGTGCATGTCCATTGGTTATGCTATATGCATGCCTACAAGTCTTTTGGTTGATCTCTTACCCACCCCCATCACCCTCCCCTGCCTTCCCTCTGAGGTTTGACTATTGGTTCGATGCTTCTATGTCTCTGGATCTATTTTTGTTCATCATTTTATGTTGTTCATTATATTCCACAAATGAGTGAGATTGTGTGATACTTTATCTTTCTCCAACTGGCGTATTTCGCAAGTCCCTCCATGCTGCTGCAAATGGTAAGAATTATTTCTTTTTTACAGCAGCGTAGTGTTCCATTGTGTAGATGTACCACAGGTTTTTAATCCACTCATCTGCTGATTAATCCACTCAATAGCTGTTTCCAAATCTTAGCTATTTTAAAATATGCTACTATGAACATAGGGGTGCATATATTCTTTCTGATTGGTGTTTCTATTTCCTTAGGATATATTCCTAGAAATGGGATTACTGGGTCAAATGGGAGTTCCATTTTTTATTTTTTGAGGAAAATCCATACTCTTTTCTACAATGGCTGCACCAGACTGAATTCTTACCAGCAGTTTTCTCCACATCCTCACCAGCACTTGTTATTTGTTGATTTGTTGATGATAGCCATTCTGACAGGTGTAAGATGGTACCTCATTGTCATTTTGATTTGCATCTCTCAGATAATTAGTGACTTTGAGCATGTTTTCATATGCCTCTTGGCCTTCTCTATGTCCACTTTTTAAAAGTGTCTATTTAGATCCTTTGCCTATTTTTTAAAATATATTTTATTGATTTTTTACAGAGAGGAAGGGAGAGGGAGAGGAATAGAGAGTTAGAAACATTGATGAGAGAGAAACATCGATCAACTGCCTCCTTCACACTCCCTACTGGGGATGTGCCCACAACCAAGGTACATGCCCTTGACCAGAATCAAACCTGGGACTCTTCAGTCCGCAGGCCGATGTTCTATCCACTGAGCCAAACCGGTTAGGGCCCTTTGCCCACATTTTGATTGGATTGTTTATCTTCCTTTTGTTGAGTTGTATGAGTCCCCTATAAATTTTGGAGATTAAACCCTTATTGGATGTAACATTGCCAAATATGTTCTTTGATGCAGTGAGCTCCCTTTTTGTTTTGTTGATGGTTTCTTTTGCTGTGCAGAAGCTTTTTATTTTGATGTAATCCCATTTGTTTATTTTCTCCTTAGTTGCCATTGTCCTAGGACATGTATCAGAAAAGAAATTACTATAAGATATGTCTGGTATTTTGCTGCCTATGGATTCTTCCAAGATTTTTATGGTTTCCCATCTTAAGTTTAAGTATTTTAGCCATTTGAGTTTATTTTTGTGTACTTTGTAAGTTAGTGGTCTAGTTTCATTTTTTGCATGTATCTGTCCAATTTTCCCAACATAATTTATTGAAAAGACTGTCTTGACTCCATTCTAGGTCTTGCCTGCTTTGTCAAATATTAATTGAGTATAAAGGCTTGGGTCAATTTCTGGGTTCTCTGTAATATAGCTTGATATCTGATATTGTGATCCCTCTAATTTTGTACTTCTTGCTAAGGATTGCCATGGTTATTTGGGGTCTTTTTTATTCCATATAAATTTTTGGAGAGCTTTATTTAGGTCTGTGAAATATGCCATTGGTATTTTAATGGGGATTGCATTGAATGTATAGATTGCTTTGGGTAGTATGGACATTTTAATGATATGATTCTACCAATCCATAAGCATGGTATATTCTTCCATTTGTTTATATCTTCCTATATCTATTTTTTCAATGTCCTGTAGTTTTCTGAGTACAGGTCTTTTACCTCTTTAATTAAGTTTATTGCTAGGTATCTTCATTTTGTTGTTGCAATTGTAAATGGGATTGTTTTGTTTTGGGTTTTTTTAGTTTCTCTTTCTGTGAGTTCATTATTGGTATATAAAAAAGCCATAGAGTTCTAGGTGTTGATTTTGTATCCTGCTACGTTGCTGAATTCATTTATTAAATCTACTAGTTTTTTGTTTTTGTTGTTTTTATGGAGGCTTTAGGGTTTTCTATGTACAATGTCAGGTCATTTGCAAATAATGACAGTTCTTTTCCAATATGGATAACTTTTATTTTTTTTTAAATATATTTTATTGATTTTTTACAGAGAGGAGGGGAGAGGGATAGAGAGTTAGAAACATTGATGAGAGAGAAACATCGATCAGCCGCTTCCTGCACACCTCCTACTGGGGATGTGCCCGAAACCAAGGTACATGCCCTTGACTGGAATCGAACCTGGGACCCTTCAGCCCGCAGGCCGACGCTCTATCCACTGAGCCAAACCAGTTAGGGCTGGATAACTTTTATTTCTTTTTCTTGTCTGGTTGCTATGGCTAGCATTTCCAATACTATGTCGAACAGAAGTGGTGAAAGTGGGCATCCCTGTCTTGTTCCTGTTCTTAGAGGAAATTGTTTTAGTTTTTGCCCATTAAGTATGATGCTGGCTGTAGGTTTGTCATATAAGGCTTTTATTATATTGAGGTATGATACTTCTATTCTCACTTTGCTGAGAGTTATTATCAAAAAAGGGTGTTGGATTTTGTCAAATATCTTTTCTGCATTAATTGACATGACCATATAGTTTTCATCTTTCAATATGTTTATGTGATGTATCACGTTTATTGATTTGGGGATATTGTACCAGCCTTGCATCCCCAGAATAAATCCCACTTGATCATGGTGTATGATCTTTGTAATGTATTGCTGGATGCAATTTGATAATATTTTGTTGAGGATTTTAGCATCTATGTTCATCAGGGATATTGGCCTGTAATTCTCTTTCTTTGTGGAGTCTTTATCTGGTTTAGGGATTAGGATAATGCTGGCTTCGTGGAAAGAGCTTGGAAGTGTTCCTTCCTCTTGAATTTTTTTGAATAGTCTGAGGAGGATTGGTGTTAGTTCTTCTTTGAATGTTTTGTAAAACTCCCCTGTAAAGTCATCCTGACTAGGGTTTTTGTCCACTGAAAGTTTTTTTTATTACTGCTTCAATTTCATTAGTAGTTATCAGCCAATTCAGGTTTTCTGATTTTTCCTGATTGAGTTTTGGAAGATTGTATTTTTCTAGGAATATATCCATTTCATCTAGGTTGTCCAGTTTGTTGGAATACAGTTGCTTGTAGTATATTTTTTACAATCCTTTCTATGGGGTCAGTTGTTACCTCATCTCTTTCATTTCTTATTTTGTTTATTTGGGTCCTCTTTCTTTGTTTCTTGGTGAGCCTGGCTAGAGGTTCATCAATCTTGTTTATCCCTTTAAAGAATCAGCTTTGGTTCTATTGATCTTTGTACTGCTTTGTCTTTGTCTCTATGTCATTTATTTCTGTTCTGATCTTTATTATTTCCTTCCTTCTACTTATTCTGGGATTTTCTTGTTTCTCTCTCTCTAGTTCTTTGACTTGTTGGGTTAGATAAGTAATGACCAGTTTTTCTTTTCCTTTTTTTTTTTTTTTTTTTTTTTTTTTTTTGAGGTAGGCCTGTAGAGCTATGAACTTCCCTCTTGGGACTGCTTTCACTGTGTCCCATAGATTTTGGATTGTTGTGTTTTCATTTTCATTTGTTTCCAGAATGTCTTTTATTTCTTCTTTGATCTCTTTGGTAACCCAGTCATTGTTTAATACCATGCTATTTGGCCCCCATGTGTTTGTTTTTTGTATAGTTGACTTCTAATTTTATGCCATAGTGATCTGAGAAAATGCTTGATATGATTTCAATTTTCTTGAATTTGTAGAAACTTAGCCTGTATCCTAATATGTGGTCTATCTTTGAAAATGTCCCATGTGCACTTGAGTAGAATGTATATTCTGTAGCTTTTGATGAAATGTTCTGAAGATGTCAATTAGTTCCATCTGATCTAATGAGTCATTTAGGATTGTTGTTTCTTTGCTGATTTTTTATCTAGAGAATTTATCCAGTGATGTCAATGGGGTATTAAAGTCCCCTACCATGATAGTATTGCTGTTGATCTGTCCCTTGAAATCTTCCAGAAGTTTTTTTATGTATTTGGGTGCTCCTGAATTGGTTGCATATATGTTTACCAGAGTTATATCCTCTTGTTGAATTGCTCCCTTTAGTATTTTGAAGTGGCCCTCCTTATCTCTTGTTACGGCCTTCACTTTGAGGTCTATTTTGTCAAATATAAGTATCACTACCCCATTTCATTTCATTTCATTTCATTTCATTTCATTTCATTTCCATTTGCTCAAAATTTCTTTTCCATCCCTTATTTTCAGTCTGTGTGAGTCCTTTGTTCTGAGGTGGGTGTCTTGTAGACAGCATATATATATATATATATATATATATATATATATATATATATATCCTATCTAATAAAAGAGTAATATGCAAATTAACCATCACTCCGTGACAAAAATGGTGGCCTCCATAGCCACAAGATGGCGGCACCCAGTACCCTCAGCCCCACTGCTGGAGTGTCTGGGCCTGTCTGCCGGAGGGGGAAGATCCAGCCTCCCCACCCCACCGGTGCTGCAGCAGTTAGGCCCGTCAGCCCCGCGGGGGTTTGGGGACCAAGCAGCAGGCAGACAAAGCCAGGACAGGCTTTAAACTTGGGGAGGTGCTGGGAGGAACCCCTTCCCAAGCCTAAACCTGGGGCGGAGGCTTTAGGCTTGGGAAGGGGCCAAGCCTATGATTGGAGATGTGGGTGGGGAACCCCTTCCCAACCCTAAACCTGGGGCTGAGGCTTTAGGCTTGGGAAGGGGCCAAGTCTATGATCAGAGGTGGCGGGGGAGGGAGGGACCCCTTCCCAAGCCTGAGGTGGAGGCTTTAGGCTTGGGGAAGTGCTGGGGGAAACCCCGTCCCAAGCCTAAAGCCTGGGGTGGAGGCTTTGGGCTTAGGAAGGGGCTGAGCCTGCGATCGGAGGTTCTGGGTGGGGGTTGGGGGACCCCTTCCTAATCCTAAACCTGAGGTGGAGGCTTTAGGCTTGGGAAGGGGCTGAGCCTGTGTCGGCAGTTCGGTGGGGGGCGGGGACCCCTTCCCAAGCCTAAAGCCTGGGGTGGAGGCTTTAAACTTGTGGAGGTGCTGGGGGAACCCCTTCCCAAGCATAAAGCCTGGGGCGGAGGCTTTAGGCATGGGAAGGGGCTGAGCCTGGGATGGGAGGTGGGGGGACCCCTTCCCAAGCCTAAACCTAGGGAGGAGGCTTTTGGCTTGGGAAGGGGCTGAGCTTGGGATCAGAGGGAAGGGGGAAAAATCAATGGAAACATATCCTCAGGTGAGGATAAAAAGAAAAATAAAGAAATGTTATATCCTATGAAAGACACATCTTGAAAATCCTTAAAGAAAGTTGTCATTTTTTCATGGTGAAGGGACTGGAGTCTGTGTTGATGAAAATACCTGGGCGGCTGTGGTTACTGGCAGTGGCTGCAGCAGTGGGGTGATGGGGCTGGTGCCTTACCCTGATCAGCCCAGTTGCCTCCCACAAAGGGAGGCCAGACTGCGGCTTAGGCCCGCTCCCAATGGGGAGCGGGCTTAAGCCATCTGTAGTATATCCCCCGAGGGCTCCTAGATTGGAGAGGATGCAGGCTGGCCTGAGGGACACCCCCCCATGCACGAATTTCGTGCACTGGGCCTGTAGTATCTCTAATATATATATATATGCATTCAGCTACCCTATGTCTTTTGTTTGGATCATGTAATCCAGTTACATTTAAGGCTATTATTGATAGGTACTTGTTTGTTGCCATTTTTATTATTTAGGCCTGTGTTTATTCTTTCCTTTCTAGTTCTTCTTTTTACAGCAGTTCTTTTAGCATTTCTTGCATTGCTGGCTTGGTGAGAATAAACTCTCTTAGCCTTTTTTTGTCTGTGAAACTCCTGATTTCACCTTCAATTTTGAATGATAGTCTTGCTGGATAGAATATTCTTGGATTCAGTCCTTTGCTTTGCATCACTTTGTATACTTCTTTCCATTCCCTTCTGGCCAGATACGTTTCTGTTGAAAAATCAGTTGATAGTCTAATGGGAGATCCCTTGTAGGTAACTTTCTGTCTCTCTCTGGCAGCCTTTAACTTTCTTACTTTGTAATTGATGTTTGCCAGTTTAATTATGATGTGTTTTGGTGTCAGTCTTTTTGGGTCCATCTTGTTTGAGACTCTATGTGCTTCTTGAACTTCTGTGACTTTTTTCTTCCCCAGACCAGGGAAGTTTTCTGTCATTATTTCTTCACACAGGTTTTCTATTCCTTGCTCAGCTTCCTCTCCTTCTGGCATCCCTATTATGTGGATGTTTTTCATTTCATGTTGTCCCAGAACTCCCTTAGACTCTCCTCCTACTTTTTAATTTATTTTCCAGTTGCTGCTTTGCTTGGGTGTTGTTTTCTACCTTGTCTTCTAACTCACTGATTAGGTCCTCAACTTATTCTAGTATACTGTTGAAATCTCTCATTGTATTATTTATTGAAGCTATGTCATTCTTCATTTCCTCTTGATTCTTACACATGGTGAATTTTCCATCAAGACGTTTGGGCATCCTTAGAACCATTACTTTGGATTTTTTCTCTGACAAATTGTTTGCCTCCACTTCATTTAGCTTATTTTCTGGTGATTCTCCTTTTCTTTCATTTGTGGGTTATTTCTTTGTCACCCCATTTTCCTGTTCTTTTGTGGTTGTTTCTATGTATTAGATCAAACTGCCATGCCACCCAGATTTTTTTAATTAATCTTATGTAGTAGATGTTTTTTGGGTCCCAGGTGCAGTCTCTCAGGTCTCCTGGGCTGGGAGTTCTAGGGAGGGCCCCCACTTGAGATATTTGGGTTCTCCTGATGTAATTGGGTCTTGAATGTTTTTGTCCCATTCATAGATGGAGTCTCCTCTCAGGGTGTTTGATTATGTGGCTCACTCCCTACCATGCCGTGCCAACTGTTGTGGAGGCACTGACCAAACAGCACAAAATACAACACGACAAGACATTACACAGAAGGAACAGAACACGAATGTACACAAGACACCTATAACCCCAATAAAAGTGACCACCAGAGAAAAGAGAATTAGGAAAGAGAGAAGAGAACAAGAATGTTAGCTGCGGGGGCCTGATGCGGCGGGGATCTCCCTTTTCCGTGGCCAGCACGGAGAGAGATGAAACTGGTTCTTGATAGAGGCGTCCGGGGATTGAGAAATAAAGAAATAAAGAGACACAGAAGTAGATGCAAGCTGGGTCCCGGGTGGGTCGCTGACCTCTTCTGCTGGAGAGACAGATGACTCCCTGAGCCACGCAGCACATTTATTTATACTCCCATATACAAGGGGGGTTCACCGGAAAACTTAAGATTAAAGGAGCTTGGGAGGGCCCAGGTCTATTTCATTTCCTCTTTTCCAGTGCTAGGCTGGTTCCACATCTCAAAGCCCTCTTCCGGAACCTAGACAAAGGTAAGCCAGGAACTGACAACACCTCCCCATTCCTGGGGCGGGGTGCAACTGACATGACTCTGTCAAATATCTTGGGCTTAATCAACAGTAATCTAAACAATGTCCATGTGTCTTCCCAGGGGGCCCTCTACAGTTAGCGAGAAAAGAAAAAAAGAAAAAGGAAAGAAAGACTATGGGGAGAAAACACAAGAAATCAAACAAATAAACAAAAAAGTACAAAACAAAAAAATCCAGAAAAAAAAAAAAAGCGTGGGGCAGAATCTTTAGAATCAGAGCTTATTTTAAATAGAGAAAATAAGTTTGAGGAATTGTATGAATAGGGTAAGGACCATGGTTTAGAATAGAGTAGGGAGAAAAGAAATGAGAAGACAAAATGAAAAAATGAAAAAGTTTTTGTTTTGTTTTTTAATTTTTGAAAAGGAGAATAGAGGAGAGAGCAGATAGGCTTAAATTTAGGAAGTGAACCAAGTTAAAAACTTAGGAGAAGAAAAGAGCAAGAGAAGAGAGAAAAAAGAAGAAAATATTGAGTAGTGAAGTGAAAGGCAATAGAAGGGAAAATGGGGGTAGGAGCAGGGAAGAGGAAATTGGAAATATGAATAAATCAACAGAGACTAGAATAATAACACATCAATAAAGCAGATACATAAGGCCCATTTTTAACAAGGGGAAAAAGAAAGGAAATAGAAAAAATAAAACAGGAAAAGGAGAAGAAAAGCTGGAGGAAATAAAGAGAAGTGTGGACAATACAGGTGCAAAAAAAAGTAAAAATTAAATAAAATAAAATAATAAATACAAAATAATAATAAAAATTTAAATAATAAAAATTAAAAAATAAAATAGTGAAGTGTTCACTTCAGCTGACTTTTAATGGCTCATGGGAGCTGGGTTAGTACCCCAATCCTCTGTTCTGTCAGATAATTCTGGGCTTCCTGTTAGGTACTTAGGAGCTGGCCACTGTCAGGCACTGTCTTTTGGCTTTCAGCAGCCTGCTTGAAGCTCCAAGCAATCCACAGATCCTCTGCTTGTGTCTGTCTCCACAGGCCTTGGTTGCAATTAGGTGGGGCCAATCTGCTCTCTTTGCCTATTTGCCAGCTGTCAGTCTTAATCACTCAAGTGTCTGTTTCTGACAGGGCTTTAGGTGGGGTTGATGCCGTTTCACTTTCAGGGAATAAGATGGGTGTTTTTTTCCTGACCCAGACCTACTCCTCCAAGAGTGGCCCAAAATATTACTATGGCCTTGGTGGTTCAGGGATCCTTGTATGGGGTTGGCTGGCAACCTGGAGTTTTTATCAGTCTGGTTCCCAGAGTAGCGGGGCGGACCAGCCTCTCTTCCAAACCAGTCACTAAGGGCTCTTGGGCCTAGTCAGGTCCGTAAACCTGGCCTCTGACTGTGTTTCCTTTGTACAGCTCAAACTGCAGGCAGGGTGTGGCCGGCTGTGTTACCTGTCTTGAGGCTACTGGGTGGGGCTAGCTCTTCCAGGGAGAAATGGCAGCTTAGTTTTGGAAGCTTCAGAATGTCCCAATGCAGGAGTCCTGGCCAGTCTCCCTGGCCTGCCGCCCTCCCCAGCCTTTCCTCAGGCACCTCAAGTCTGTGCCTCTCTCCCTGCGCCTAAACCTCAGGTGAGTGTTTGCAATAAAAAAAGTCCTATAGTCTAGGTTTATTGAATAAAATCAAAGATAAAACAAAACCAAAACAACCAGGAAACTGCGGCTTCCCCCGGCGCCCCTACCACGCTGCTTGGGCCGATTTTCACTGCTGCAGCTTTTCGAGGCTGTTGTTGTAGGTCCGGATTCCTGGCTACCAGCAGCCCTGTGGCTTTTCCTTTCCACAGTTGGATGTTATGTCTGTGGCTAAGGGAATGGCTTTGGTGGAACGCAGCTTCCTCCTCACACTCTTGGACTGCTGGCCAGCTGTCACCCTCAAGCCAGATCCCAGGTCCTACCATTCTCCAGGCATCCTCTGCCCTTACTTGTAAATTGTCCCCTAGCTGTGTCTAATTTTACTCTTACGTGTTTCCTCTCTACTCATTAAATCTAATGAACAGTTTTCAAATATTGCTTTTTATTTACCCTTCTACAGTACTTAATGCAATATCTCAGAGACATCATAATCTTACTTAAAAGGCATTACATAACTTATATAGCTGACTGGTCTTATCCATTTTTTGTTTTCTTTTTTGGTTAAATAATCATCTGAGGATTTTTTTCCCATTGATTTTCAGAGAGAGTTAATGGGAGGGAGGGAGGGAGGGAGGGAGAGTAGAAAACATCAATGAGAGAGACACATTAATTAGTTGCCTCCCACATGCACCCCTACTGAGGCTGAGGATCAAACCTGCAACCCAAGTAAGTGCCCTTGACTAGGAATCGAACCCTCGACCTTTTGGTGGATGAGACAACACTCTAACCACTGAGCAATATGGTCAAGGCCATTTTATCCATTTTTTAATTTTAAAAATGCATTTTACAGCTTTAGCTATAAAGTTAATTAATCTTGATTAAGATTGAGTTGCATACTCAAACAAAATACCCCATTACTATAGCTTAGATTAAATTTAAGTATGCTATAAGCATATTCTAGTTTATAAATCCTGCATGAATGTTACAGTTACAGAACAAAGAGCATGCGTTACTCAGTTTTCTTTTAAAGCATCCAGAAACAATGACCAAAATATTTCCAACTTGTTAATGCACTTTGAATCCTGGTTATTCGTTTATGCTTGCTTTTTTCCAAAGGTACCATATTTATTATCGTAACATGCAACAAATTGAACTCACACTGAAAAGTTAAGACCATAGAACCTTTGGCTCTTAGTCTATCAAAATTTAGCTTGTTCAGCACTTAGGGTTGTTGGCAACACCAAGATGGCACAGGAAAGTGAAAGAAACTGCATGCCAACTCTGCTCATTTTGAAAGCTTTCAGCACTGGGTTACACAATGGAAAAATCTCAAGGACATTCCCTGTGTCTGTGTATTTGTAACAATTACACGAAAGTCAAGCACAACTCCAAGAAATGAATCACGCTCAATGCTTTGGAGTTAAACTACTGAGTATGTGCACTAGGTTCCCTAATGTGAACTAGGGACTGGTACTTTTATGAAATGACTTGAAGATCAGGGCAGGAGATTTGCTACATTAGCAAGGTAACCTTGATCACATAGATGAGCCGAAGTAAGGAGTTAATTTTAGATACCAATACATAGATTAATACAGTAATTCACAAATTCATAAACTTGAGAATAAGCAGTATTTTTTATATTTGTAATGTAATAATGTGGACATTCCATAAATAAAAACATTAGCCCTTTTTTTTTATCAACCTATTTAAAGTCCACTAAGGATGCACTATAAACTCCTTGGCCATGGTCTACAAAGACCATCATAGTTCTTGCCTATCTTTGTAATCTTATCTCTCCACCTATATTTCAGAAATTTTAAATTAATTGGCATTCAAAATGTATAATGTTGTTTCTTCTACCTACCTTTCTTCTTAGAGAGTGAACCCAATTCAAATGTCACATTTTCTGTGAATCCTTCCCTGACCTCCCTAAACATAGTTAGATAATTTATTTTCTTGCTCTTATAGCATTCTAACCTACATGTATTTCAGCCTCACCTCATTACTATCTCTTGCTTTTACATCCTTCTATGGCAGGGAAAATAATCTAAACACATTGATATCCCTAATCCAGTATTCTACCTGAAACATGGCAGGTATCTATAAATATAAAAGCCTAAGCGACAGTCGCATCCAAAACAACCGAACAGATGACGGAACAGGCTGCGTGCCCGCCCCCCAGTGAACGAATTTTCATGCACCGGGCCACTAGTATTATAATAACCATGTACAGTGCCAGGTGGGTACTTGAGATATTGGTTGGACTATTTTGTAAAATATTTCATTGTCTAACCACTATGATGTACACTTGAAACTAATACAAAATAATATTGAATGTAAACTGTTATTAAAAAATTTAAAAAAAGAAATATTCTTTTAAAAATAAATTTTTATTAAGACTATTATTTAAACATTCAAAGGCTTATAGCTTATTGCTAATAAACTTTTCAATAAGCACTTCAGTCTATGATATGGAAACAAACAAGTGGAAGAAACGATTTCATAGCTAGCCATCTGTGTAAAGGGATGTAAGAGGAGGGACAGGAATGCTTCATTAATGAGAAACTTCTGATTTCCCTCTCTTAACCTAGTCTCCATTGCCTCCTAAGGTCAATGGAGACTAAGACCAATTCTTTCTATTGCGTCAAGCTACACAATTCTTCCTTTAGAGACTTCAGACAAATACTAACCTTTGCAGACTCTCTAAGATGGACAGAGGTTGAGACATACTCAATTATGCATCTTGATTCTCATCCAGCCTAAAGAGTTGGGTACTTCATGTCACAGATTTCAGCGTCCCTTTGGGCTTTATTAGTCTCAACTGGCAGCCCAGCCAAAAAGATGCCTGCAGTGAAGAATTTGAGAATTCATTAATGGACTAAGCAATTTCCAGTTCGGTACATGACTACCACTCAGATCCAGCCACCTCAGGCCAAATCTTGTCCACATACGTGCAGGCAAGTTTTCCTATCAAAGTCATGAAGGCTGTCTGAGCACAGTGAAGAGAAGAACTCAACCCAAATCTGCATTTTAATTTAATATCTATATTATAATTTTCATCTGGAATTGGCCCTAATGAGTCAGGATGTCATTTCCAAAGATGAAATTTGAGTAAATGAGAACTGGACACAGAGATGTGCATTTATGTGTTCCAATTCAACATAAGTGAGGATTCATCCAAACCCTACCACGGTGATTGTGCTTATTATCAATCAATATTGGGGCATCATGCCTAATAGAAAGTGCAATTAATTATTTTAAAGTTCAGAATGATCATTGTCCCTTCATTTCCAGTTAGATTATTTTACCCCCAGGTCAGAAATGTGGAGCTAGAATTTGTACCAGAATTAAAGAAATGCAATTTAGTTAGTAGAAGGGAACAAAAACTTTGTAAATTTATTAAATGGAATAAGTGCATATAAAACAAACCTGGCAAAATTTTTTTCATCATTTGGATTCATATGAATACAACATTGAAGATAATGTCAGTAAGTTCTGTCCATATTTTTAACTAATTTAATGAGCAGCAATACTCCTTAACAGCCAGTGGCTTAGATATATTGGTTTACTCCAACACCACCTACTCAATAACCCTGTTGTATAGTTAAAGGCACAAAGAAAAGTAATAAAGGACTAGAACTTTCCTGGGAAGATATGATTTGGTAATGTATCTTAAAATCTCCATTTTTAGGTTTGAACATATTTTTTAATGCTAACATCTTTTAATCACTTTATAAATTTTAATTGTTACATTTTACATGTATTTAAATATGGATATCATTTTTAAAATAAATGCTATGGAAACTTACATTAATCTATGATTACACTCATTTAAGCTAAAATGATGTCCATATCAATATTATGATACAAATTCTAAAAACCTTAGGAATAGAATATATTTGAGGAAAAGATATGGTAAGCAAATCCACAGGAATAACAAACTACCTTTCAGGCACACTATCCCTTTCTAAGTCATTTGAGATATACCATTTTCATACTCTGGGAAAAGAAAAAAGACCAAACCACATTCATCACCTCTTGCCAGGAAATAGCTCTGCAGATTCTCTTTGCTTGTGGCTGCATCGGTTCTGCAACAGCTGGGTGTGTGGGTGGCGCACATCAGGTCTGCTCGTTTCCAAAGAGGACCCAGGGCTCCCTGAAGTGTTACAATGCCTTCTGGCTCTGTGGGGGGTCCGTGGCTCCTGTCTATGCATTGGGATGGGGCTGCACGTGGAATAGGGGAAGCACCTGAGAACACATGCTTGGCATCTGTGGAGACCACCAGTATGTAAACCATTTATGTGACAAGACTAATTCTGAAGGGAAGGGGAGTAGACATTTCCCCCCTTCATTTCCAACAGCTGCAACCCTCCACACAGCTGCTACTCTGGGCTTGGGATAGAGGAAAAACACAAGAGAAGTGGGACACTCCACGGTGGTTTGGCTGCTTAGAAGTGGGCAGCGTGTAAGGAAAGCCACCAAAAGAAGAACACAAGTTTGCTCTCCACATGCCCTGCGCTGTTCAGTATAGGCTGTTAAGCTGCTATGCTCCCCCACCCAGTACCACAGAAGTTGACTTATTGTTCACACAAAATCCTCTACAATGCAAGACACTCTCCAGGGCAACTGTCCCTCCTGTGGTGCCTCTGCAATTCAGCCTTGCAGAGAGAGGCTCTGCTCCCCGCAACCGCATCTAAAACACATGGCCCTTTTGGTTGGCATGACAGAGAGAGAGAGTGAGCAGGAGGGCGAGTCCCACACCAGTCATTGGGATTATAAGTAATACATGGCACTCCTGCGCATATTTCATTGGCCCCCTCTAGTCCCCTCTACTCAATGCCTGACTTCAAAGGACATAGGACCACAGAAATGGATATTGCTGAATATTAGAACCATGTGCCCTTTTCTCTGAAGCTCTAAACTCAAGTTCTAGTGATATGTAGCCTCAGTTTTCCAAAAGGATGCACCTACCCATTCTGTGTTGTCCAGTTGTCTCTGTTCTTGCCTCTAGATTCAAGCCTCCCCTCAAAAAAAAAAAAAAAGAGAGAGAGAGAGAGAGAGAGAGAGAGAGAGAGAGAGAGAGGAGGGAAATACCAGTGCATGGAGTGTGTCTACCCTGTGGATTCTGAAATCTGAGAACTGGTTCCCTAAAAGTCTGTAAAGGCTAAACTGACCAAAATGCACCACAGACTAACAGTTTAAGCAGCTCTGTCCCCTCTCTGCCTACATAGCTAGTCATGTTTGGAAATGGATATTGACTTATGTCTCTCTGAGCTTTGCCTTCCTGCCTTTTGCTTTATAACAGTCTATTCTTATTTGGTTCCTGGATAGTAGAGATTTTAGTGAAAAATGGAGGAAAATAGAGAAAGGGGAGGGAAGGAGTGGAAGAGAGAGGGAGGGAAAAAGGACTTGTGAGACTATAAATTTCTTTCAGAGTCATCAGTTGATATGAGCTTCAAAACAACTCTTGAAAGAACATATATATTTATCCCCAAGTTACCAGTGAAGAGACTAAAACTCAGAAGGATAAACAAAGTGAATTTTAGGCAGAAGCAAAAATAAGTCTTACTCAGGGGCAGTTTCCACTTATTGCAGTAGAAATGAAAACCCAAAGACAAGAACATGTTTTAACACATGCCTGGTTTCATGAATGTCAAATGTCACTTGCCTTTTGTCCTAATTCTTATTTTCATTTTTGACAACAAGTAGATTAGCTTTGTCTAAGCCTGTGGTCGGCAAACTGCAGCTCGCGAGCCACATGCGACTCTTTGGCTCCTTGAATGTGGCTCTTAGACAAAATTCCACGGCCTGGGAGAGTCTATTTTGAAGAAGTGGCATTAGAAGAAGTTTAAATTAAAAAAATGTGGCTCTCAAAAGAAATTTCAATCGTTGTACTGTTGATATTTGGCTCTGTTGACTAATGAGTTTGCCGACCACTGGTCTAAGCAATTGCTTTAAAATCCTTGGTCTCCTCACCTGCCGCCAATCCACTGAAACTAAATGAAGGAACACAAACTGTGCTTGCCCTTATTTTAAGAGTCCTGGTGCATGACATTTGTGCACTCAGGGGCAGGGGTCCCTCCGCCCAGCCTGTGCCCTTTAGCAGTCCAGGAGCCCTCGGGGGATGTCCGACTGATGAGCCTAAGCTGCAGTCGGACATCCTTAGCACTGCCAAGGACATCAGCCTGGCTTGTGGCTGAGCGGAGCTCCCTCTGTGGGAGTGCACTGACCACCAGGGGGCAGCTCCTGCATTGAGCGTCTGCCCCCTGGTGGTCATTGTGCGTCATAGCAACCAGTCGTTCCACCATTCTGTCGATTTGCATATTACCCTTTTATTATATAGGATCATAGGCACAGCATTTTCATGGGTCCTCCAAGGCTTCTCTTCCAGCACTCAATGCCAACACATGTCTGTGGGCACCCCACTTGTCCTGCCTCACCACCCCATGAATGGGGCTCCAGTTCAAACCAGCTCACTCCAGTGGTTTGATTGCATCCTGAGCCACACCTTGGAGGTTACAAGTGAGCATGGGTGAAAGGGTGGAAGAACTGCCTGAGGCCTGTGGGTTCATGGGCACAATGCTGAATGCTCCCTTCAGCCTGGATATTAAATGCCAGGCTTTAGAACAGAAACTCAAAGGCTCCAATTTGCCAACCTGCTTAGAAGAAAAATGTAAACGCCAGCAGCGCAGGCTGCCAGCAGGACTGCTGAAAGGAATGGGGACTTGCAGAGTGAGGCAGCAGCATCATGATCTCCTGGAGACAGGGCCAAGGCAGGCCAAGAACTCTGAGAGAGGAAGGGAGGGAGCAGGAATGTGTCTCCCAACTGCTTGTTTGAGAATAAGCAGTTATTTTCCCCAAAGCCATCTGTGAGACTCTCAACTTGTGCCTGAGAAAGAAAAGGGCAAGGCAGAGAAAGAGAAGTGAATTAGTGGAAAAAGCAGGTATCTCTTTGGGAGTTGCGAGGGCAGCAAAAAGACTGTCTACCACTTTGTTAGTCTTGGCAGCTGCATATCTGTGAATCTGGCCTCAGACAGGGTTTCTAAGGCCATGCTTCTGGAAAACGTGGCAAGGGTTCAACCTGAAATGTGGACTGAGGATGGCTCTGGTGTGATCTAAGTCAGAGGAAACTGTGAGTTCCCAGCCTAGATCCCCCAACACATGGAGTCACTCACGTGACATCGTGACTAGTTTGGCCCTTGCTTGCAGACTGTCTTGAGTTCATGGAAGACGCTAGGGGAGTATGTCTCAAATTAGACTAGAATCTCCCATGAGGCAGGTCCATCCAAGTTTTTTGTCTCTCTTAATTGCACCCTGAGTGGTGTTGTGAAGTATAGGTGATGGATGAGTATGTCCTTGTTAAAAATTAAGAAGCATTTGGCCAAGCACTCTTCCCACATAACAGAGGGCACAGGGCTTCCTCTCAGCTGCTTAGTATTCTGAAAGAAATATATCTTTTCTTCACGCCTATAGGAGCTGTCTTGTTTAGGAACATCTTTGGTTGCAAGTAGCAGAAAACCTGCCTTAAAGCAGCTCAAAATAAATACAGGTGTATTCTTCTCACATAAGGAGATTTTGGATTTCGACAGCAGCTGGCATGGATTCAGGAGCTCTGTGAAAGCAGAGCTAACTTCTCCAACATTCTCTTACTTTCCCCCTCATGTTTGTCTCTGTCATGGTCACGTCAGCTGATGGCTGCTGATCAATGGATGAATAAATAAAGAAGCTGTGGTATACATACAGATAAATAAAGAATATTATTCAGCCTTAAAAAGGAAAGAGACCTTGCCTTTTGCAACAAGATATAGGATGTCCCAAAAAAATGTATACACACACTTCGAATAATTATAAAGGCAGTGTTTATTAAAATACATTTCATTTTCAAAACTGAGTTAATGGCTACTAAAGTGTGTATATATTTTGGGGACACCCTGTAGATAAACCTAGAGGACATTAATCTAAGTGAAGCAAACCAGACACAGAAAGAAAAATACTGCATGATCTGACTTATGTGTGGAATCTACATAAAAGCAGAGAGTAGGGCCAGGGGCAGGGAAGAGGGGGGTGATATTGGTCAAAGGGTACAAAGTTGCAGTATGTAAGATTAACAAGTCCAGAGCTGTAATGAACAGCATGACGATTATAGTTAATAATACTGTATTGTATATTGGAAATTTGCTAAGACAGAATTTGGGTGCTTTGGCCACAAAAGAAAAGAATGTGGTAACTATGTGAGGAAATGGATATTTAATTAGCTTGCCCATAGTAATCTCTTCACTATGTACGTGCATAGCTAAACATCATGTTGTAAACCTTAACTATAGACAATTTTATTTTTTAAAATGGTTGCTGCATCATTGGGAATTATGTTCATGTTCAAAGTAGGAGAAAGGGAGAGGGCAGTGTCCCTTGTGATCATCCCCCTTCCTCAGGACAGCAGCTCCAATGGAGGCCCCATCAGAGCTCTGGGCATGGCCCACTCATCAGATCTGTCACAGCCACACCTGGCATGACAGGAGCCCGGGGGCAGGGGGAGAATTAAGCTGGACACCCTGCAGCCTGAACGAAGGCAGGGTTCTAACAACTACCAAGAGGGAATAGTTTCAGGGGCAGTAATTAGCAGTCTGCATAACACTGATCAAATTGCATTGAAATGTTTTGTCTCTGTCACCTCTCCCATCAGAGTTAATGACACTTGATAGACAGAGGCACCCAATCGTCCTGGTATTTCTAGCACATGGCACACTGCCTGGCACAAAATACTTAATATACACAACTCATCCTCAGCCCTGTGCAGCAGAACATCTCAAATCTAGACCTACATATAGGAGCAGAAACTTCTTCTCCCACCTAACCCCTGCTGTGGCATCTTTGATTTTCCCTAAAAAGAGAGTCCCTTTTTCCTACAGACATTCATTTAGATGAGGTTTCCTCTAAAGTGCCAAAATCCATACAGTGTCCATAACTACAGATAAGAATTATAATGAGCAGAAGAAAGCATCAACTTAAATACTCAAGGTCACCTCAAATCCTGAGGAGTTCCAGGGTTCTGTGACAGAGGAAGAATTTTGCTGTTAAATACTTGAACTAAAATCCAGGCAAATATGCTCTATGTCTTCATCTTCTGATTCTTAATTCTTTGACATACTGTAAGACTTACTCAAATCTAATTATGTAGTAACAAGACCTAAGAATGTTTTGTAAATGTTTGATTTTAAAATTCCTAGGTAAACTTCATTTGCTAATTTTCTATTCTACTATCTATATTTTTTTCTTTGTTTCACATATTTCTTTTCCCCCCATAAGTTCTCTAGGACAATTCCAAAAAAAAAAAAAAAAAACATAAACAAAAAAACAAACCTATTAGTCCTAATGTTCAGTTGGAGGCAAATTTATCCCAACAATCCTCAGGTCTGTGGCTGTCTAGAGCTTAAATCTGGTGAGTCAGATGGGCTCCGACAGCAGCCCGAGCAGTGGAGTAGGGTGCAGTCTGACCACTGTATACTCCCACCAGGCTCAGTGCCCCCAACATCATTACACTGAGGCCAATGAGCCACCACTTTGGTGTTTTCACCGCACTTCAGTGCCGTGGACTTAAATCCAATCAGCGCATCATCTTTTTTGTCCGGATGGGACTAGATAGCATCATATATTAGAGTCCACATAATTCCAGAAAAATAAAGAGGCAGGCAAACAGATGGATCACAGGAGCCCTTGACAGCAGACCATCCAAGTAAAGCTCTCCAATTAAAAGTGAACCCCAGGGCTAATTGAGGCCAGTACATAATTCTTTTCATTAGCGGGAGGTGATGACAAGAAGTAGGAAGGCTGTTCCAAGAGCTATACTGTAGTAATTCAGACACAGAACAGTGCCAGGGTCAGCTGTCCCCCGACAAAAAAGAAGGGCTGAAAAGTTGAAACGTCTCTAGCAGCTATTGGGCAATTTGCTGTTCTTGTAAACTTTTTTATCATATTCCCAGGCCCACATGTCATTACTAGTACAGTCTGCTCCACGTATCAGAATAACTCCAGTGCCAAAGGGGGATAACATGTACCAATCTGGTAAACAACCTGGTTCAGCTGTCAAACCAATGCTCCAGGTACATGGCAGATACAGCAGCTGGGTTCCTACAGGCTTGTCCAAGCGCATGAGGCGCAGGTATGGCTGCAGAGGGAGGGCGGGGGCAGAGTCCAGGACTCCTGTGGCCCACAGGCTGTGCCTAGGCCAGCGCAGCCCCAGCCCCACGGAGAGTGGCCAGTCCCTCATGCTGGGTACACCAGCTACACTAGCCAGCCCCACAGCCACACCTAGAAACTTCTTTTTTTCTAAAAAAAATAAAATATATATATTGTTTATATTTAAACTAAAAAAATTATAGTTTTAATTGGTTAAAACTAAACAAGTTTCAAGTGAACAATTCTATAATTCTGTGTATTGCCCATTGTGTGTTCACCACCCGAAGTCAAGTCTCCTTCTGTCCTCATCTATTTGACCCAATTCTACCTCCCACCACCCTCCTTCTGACTCTTCTTTCATTCAGCAGCCATTAGGCTAAACACGAAGACTAGCTGAGGTATGTGTTTGTGGCTTTGGAGCACTGGATGAAGCATGTTATGAATTTCTATAAACTCAGATGAAAAATTGGGAACAAAGAAGAAATGGCTAGATTTGGGCTTATGGCTTCAGGTTGCCCACAATGGTCTACAAATGACTGCAGTCCCCCGGCCACCACCTCTTTCTCTCATTGATTAATAACGTTCTGTGCCAACAGCTTGGAGTCAGGGACACTTCAGTGGGGAAATGTGATATTTCAATCCTGACTTACCTAAAAGCTAACATTATACAGCCTATGACCTGTGGATGTGTCCAAATGGTATCGGTTGCATTGCTCATGGCAAGTACAATACAGATGAGGTTCTTCATCAAGAAATCAGAATCTAATTCAATAAAACTTACTCATGCAATTCAAAAACAGTCTTCTCTGAGGATTTCATGATGCCCAGGGCTGTAAGACAAGCCCATCTAAGTAGTGTTCATGGCATGTGCACTCTCCTAAAACATTTTCTTCTGAGAACATGTACAAAGTAAGGGTGGATTTGGATGCAGTGAAAAACCTCAGATAAGTCACAGTAAACCAAAACTGGCTTTTAAGGATCTTGAGCTCAGCAGCAAGATGGAACAAGGAATTTATACTGAAAAAACACACTCAACTATTCTGAGCTATTCAGGCACAAATAGAGACTGTGCATTTTGGCAGGAAGCACTGATTTTGGATTTAAAGCCAAAATTATAAGTTCAAAAATGGGAGAAAAGATGAACTAGGCATTGTTAGAAATAGAATCATTGTATTCTTCATATTTTACCCAAAATAACAATTATACATTTCAACAGTGATTTTTTTTTTTTAATATCAAATGGATTACTCAGGAACTTCTCATTCTGGCTTACTAATAAAAAGGATACCATCTACACTAATAAAAGAGAAATAAGCAAATTGACCGTACCTCTGTGATGCCCACCAGCCAATCAGGAGTGGGTATGCAAATTAACCCAACAAAGATTGTGGGTTAATTTGCATACACAAGCACGGAGTGGCCGGGCAGGGCAGAACGCCTGCTATGAGGGAGAGGGCGGGGGGTGGAGGGAGCTACAGGAGCAGCGCTTGGCCAGAGCAAACACTGAAGACTCTGGCTGGAGTGAAGGCGGAAGGCAGCGGCCGGAGCAAAGGCCTGGGTCCCAGGTGCCAGAGAAAAACCAATGCCAGCAGCCAGGGGAAGGAAGGCTTATTCTTGCACAAATCTTTGTGCAATGGACCTCTAGTTATTTAAATAAGAGTACAGAGTTTACAATTGGATAAACACTGGGAAAGAAGAAAAGAAAAACCCATTACACTGGGCTGAGAATCTCTCGTGTGTTACATGTCACCTGCAGTTCCAGGGCCTTTAGCCCAAGTCCATGTGGGCACACAAACCTGGGGCTGTGCCCACACCTCCAGGGCAATGGCACCTATTCCCCCACTTTGCTGTGGTCTACAGATGTCTTTCAACCAACTCTACACCAGAGGTACATCCTGAAGTGGACCATATGGGGAAAGAAGAGGGGAAAGAAGAATATTAACTTGTCAGAATCTGTGCAATCTGGACCTCTTGGCTATGGCCAGGGAAAGCAGGATTGTTGCCTGGGAAGGGAAAGTCCTCCTTTGAACTCTACTACTGATTGCAAGTTATAGAATCAACATCCTGCCTGGCCAGTGTGGATCAATGGTTGAGCATCCACATATGAACCAGGGGGTTAAGGTTTGATTCCCTGTTGGGGCACTGGGCTCAATCCCCAAGAGGATTCTCTCATCTCTCATCATTGATGTTTCTATCTCTCTCTCCCTCTCCCTTCTTTTCTGAAATTAAAAAATATATGTATTTTTTTAAAAGATAAAATCAACATCCCATAGAAGAAGCAAAATGACTGGCATTTCAGCATCTGCACCTGCTTGGGCTACGTGTATTATTCCAGAAAACACAGTGAGTTGTGGGAATAGAGGACAAATGCTGTCCCACAATGCCTGGAGGTGAAGAACTTCCAGCCTACCACTTGGGAGATAATCTCAGTTCTGATGAGACCACTGCAAATGCAATGACAGAAGGTATTGTGGCACTGCAGGAACCACAGAGAATCTATGGGGAAAAATGAACTTGTTAATTTCTTTTGGATTTTTTTGATGGGAAAGTATTTTTATCACAATCATTAAATGAGAACACTAGGAAGAATAACTGAAGACAGTTTTGTATTCATACATGTAACAGAGGAACATTCTTGTTTGTAGTAAACTTGTTTTCCCTTGTCCATTTGTTGTTTTCAAATTAAGGGCTAAATTCACCTCTCTCCTGAACATGAGGGGAGATAGATAAGAAAAGCAATTGATAATTATAATAAAATACATACTATGACATATTTTCATACAGTAAAACTTATCACAAATTAAAGATGAAGGCAAATCAAAATATTATAAAAATCTACAACCTAACCCTTCAGACGACACACTCTATACCTAACCTTGGGTGCACTAAATATCCCATTCCTACATCCCTTCCTCTGACAATGCTTGCCGGATTCAATCAGAGGAACTAAAAAGCTAGAAATAGAAACTTCCCATGCCCTGAAAGCTGAGAAAAGGAAACTATGATGTGTACTTCGCAGGTCAGATTTCTTTTCTCTAACTTGAATCCAATTTGGTCATAATAACTAGCACGTCTGTAGCTCCTACTGCAAACAAGAAGCTTTTATGTACAGTATGTGATCTCCATGAAACTATGTCATTCTACTGTGAGCAGCTTCTAGAAATGGTAAATGTATGTTCTGCTTTACATATATATAGTTCTTAAATAAGACTCTTCTTTATTGATAGGTTAGTAAAAGCCTGTGCCGCAGCCCTGGGTACCAGAAGCAGACCCTGAGATACACTCTCAGGGTTTTATTTGTTTAAGACAGGGTTTAGGTTAAAATGTAAATCCTTGGGATTAGGTAATACTTTAATTGTAGTTAGAATCAATTACACTTTAGTGTGAATAAAAGTTGCCAGAACAGGGAAGTGAAGGATTAAAAAATAAAATAAAATAAATGCAGAGCTTTTCTTTTTGTTTGTTTGTTTGTTTGTTAGTCCTCAACCAAGTATATTTTTTCCATTGATTTTTAGAGAGAGTGTAAACAAGGGAGGGAGGAAGAAGGAAATATAAATGTAAGAGAGACTCATGGATTGGTTGCCTCTCACAACCCCAACTGGAACCAGGGATCAACTCAGGTTCATGCCCTTGAACAGGAACCGAACCTGTGACCTTTCCGTGCATGGGCCAATGTTCTAACCACTGTTCTCAGGGCAGAACAGAGCTTTTTGAAAGCACATTTCACCTCTTCACTAACTTGCCTTAGGCTGGCCTTGACTGCAGCCAGGTGGTCTTTCCCTGCATTCACCGTGGGCAATAGGACCAAACCCCTCTTAGTAAACCATAATGTCAGAGAGTACAGACCACAGCTGCATGGCCTGGTCACAACTCCACTAGTCCTCAGTTATGAGTCATGATGGGAGTAAGTCACAAACTTAACAAGTTCTATAATGATCTGGAGCCTGCAAATTGTGAGATGGGAGTTTGTCACCAATTAGCTGTGTAACTAAGGCTTTGGTTTAATAAATGTTTTTTTAAAAAAAGAGGCAAGATATATTGAGATATGCATAATCAAATCAACGTGGGAAATTCTGCTTTAGAAAACAATAATTCTTTTTTTCATTTTAGGACTCCTCAGGGACTAAAGATGATAAGATGCACTGTCACTCTCCAGGAAGAGAAATAGAGTTCCTTGTTTCCCAAACTTATTTTGTCTTCGAACCCTGTTTTCAAATCTCATTTTTCAGAATTAGTATTCTACTGAACTTAGGAATTGCTAGACTAAAAGACTTCCAAAGCCTTTGTTAAATCATATTTATTTTATTTGTTTAATTCTTTATTGTTGAAAGTATTACATATCTCTCCTTTTTTCCCCCATTGACCTCTCCCCAGCTGCTCCCACCCCCCAGCACACGCCCTCACCCCCCTATTGTCTATGTCTATTGGTCATGCTCATAGGCATGCATACAAGTCCTTTGGTTGATCTCTTATCCCACCCTGTCCCTTCCCCTGCCTTCCCTCTGAGATTTGATGGTCTGTTTCATGCTTCTCTGTCTCTGGATCTATTTTTGTTCATCAGTTTATGTTGTTCATTATATTCCACAAATGAGTGACATCATGTGATATTTATCTTTCTCTGACTGGCTTATTTTGCTTAGCATAATGCGCTCCAGGTCCATCCATGCTGTTGCAAATGGTAACAGTTATTTCTTTTTTATAGCAGCATAGTATTCCATTGTGTAGATGTACCACAGTTTTTTAATCCACTCATCTGCTGATGGACACTTAGGCAGTTTCCAAATCATAGCTATTGTAAATTGTGCTGCTATGAACATAGGGGTGCATATATTATTTCTGACTGGTGTTTCTGATTTCTTGGGATATATCCCTAGAGGTGGGATTACTGGGTCAAATGGAAGTTCCATTTTTTTATTTTTTGAGGAAACTCCATACTGTTCTCCACAGTGGCTGTACCAGTCTGCATTCCCACCAGCAGTGCATGAGGGTTTCTTTTTCTCCACATCCTCGCCAGCACTTGTTATTTGTTGATTTGTTGATGATAGCCATTCTGACAGGTGTGAGATGGAACCTCATTGTTGTTTTGATTTGCATCTCTTGGATTATTAGTGACCTTGAGAATGTTTTCATATGTCTCCTGGCCTTCTGTATGTCCACTTTCCAAAAGTGTCTATTTAGGTGCTTTGACCATTTTTTTATTGGATTGTTTATCTTCCTTTTTTTATATATGAGTTTCCTATAAATTTTGGAGATTTAACCCTTATTGGATGTAACATTGGCAAATATGTTCTCCCATTCAGTAGACTCTCTTGTCCAAAGCCTTTCCAAGCAGTAATATTCTGAAATTTTACCCTAGAAGTCTCTTTTTCTTTCCTCTAATCCACATAAGGACCTCCCCTTAAGATTCTACACATCCAAACTCTTTGAAAACTTCAAAATACCAAATAATTGTTATAATAACACAGGGCCAGGGCCTTGGGAGATGGAGCACATCCTTCTGTCATCACACTTTCTTTCAAGAAACCCAGAGAGGCCGGAGAACAGACAGTTTCCGCTAGAAAATCTCTGGGCAGGCTGACCTTTGAGCCTGTTACATACATGTACTTGATGACACACTTAGAAAATAAATTCTAAGATTCTGGCACCATTGTGTTTAAGAAAATAATAAAATCCTTTGTTTTGTGTTGATGGTGTTGTAACTAATTAAGGGGGAAATTAGCTGCCAGTTTACATGAAAAGACAAGGCCTGATTCCACTGACATCTTTGCTGATGGTCTGCTGCCTGTGTGGTGTTCAGCTCAGCCTCTGCTGACTGGGAATCATTAGCTAAGGGTTTCAAATATGTAACCAATGCTTTTTCCAGATACTGCACTGCAAACCGAGTACCACGGTGTCTGTCCCCTGCCTCGAAGGCCTGGGTCTGAGCCACTCATGATGCTCCCTCCAGCTCAGCCCGGAGTCTGGGAATTTCATTAGATGGATGTCTTCATATCCAACCAAGTGTTACTGCACTAGAAATGTTCCTTTCTTCGCGGGGAGGCGGAAAGGGAGATGAACATGCTAATAAACAGCTACCTTTTAATTTCTTAATTTTAATGTTCAATAGACAATTTGTTGTTCTACTTTTATTTTCCTAAGGCTAAATCGATATGTAGTCTAAGTGGCTTTGGGAATTGGATAGATATTGCAAAAGCTTGTTCTCTTAATGGGCATTTGTCACGTTCTGTGATTTGAGAGGCTTATCATAAGCAACATTAACCAGAAAAGCCCCAGAACTACTGATGTCTTGTTGGGCCCAGGATAAGGGAATGTCACTGCAGACATGAATGAACACAAAGGGCCACTCTCAGCCCAAGAGCATGGTCCGATTTTCACTGCTCTGGTACAATGCTATGGACAGGCTCAAAGCCAGGCTGAGCAAGGGAGCCTCCCACCATGTGGGACACCCTCCCTGGAACTCTCCACTTTGCCCTGATAGACTGTCCTTTAGGTCAGAGAGCAACAGCAGACACACTGTCCCTAGACAGCTGCTGTTAAAATCTACAACTATTCCTTAAATCACCTTTACCTATCAGATTAAACCATCCCCTTGAAAGAACTGAGAAAATGAGTCCATGTCTAAGGAACATGATTGTGGAGAGTGCGATAGGGTCTTGACAGGACCCGGGCGGCAGAGAATGGCAGGGACAAGGACTGCTTCGGGACCTTAGTATTCCACAAGACATGGCCAACCAGAGAATGAGAGGAGGAATTAGAGATGTGTGCCAAGAAAGAATTCCAAAGGGAGCTTGGAGGAAAAGGGAAGAGCGACAGTGACCAGCCAGCTTCCCAAACAGCTGACAGGAGTTCCCCAGAGAAATGTGCATGCTCTCCCACAAACCCTGCCCAGGCCTTCATACATGCTCTCATGAGAGCTTTTTCTAGGCAAACGAGAAATTATCCACACTCTCAAAGAAGGAAAAGAAAGAAAACAGTGAACCTACATCACTTCCGCTTTGTAATACTTCCATGTATCCTAGAGAAACCACAGCAAGATTGTAGAGTGACACGTTAGGACACAAAACAAGTCTCAATAAATTTAAGAAGACTGAAATCATATCAAGCATCTTCTCCCACCATAATGCTATGAAACTTGAAAGCAATTACAGAATAAAACTGAAATGCATGTTTTCTCAACAACCAGAGGTCCCATACACTAGAGCTTCAGTCAGTTCAATTCAAGTGGAAATTCAGCCCCCAGGTATGGTGACTTAACTTGTCCCCAAAAAGAGAGGAAGGGGCATATGAACAGGACCAACCTTCTGCATTTGGCTAAGAGAGAGGAAGGAAAAATAAACAACTGAGCTCAGTAGCCTTGTTTTCTTCCAGTTGAGGCTACCTTCTCAAATATTACCCACTTATGCTCAGCAGTGAGAACTCCAAACCTTGGTGGTTCTGAAGTATTGCCACAAACTTTATTCTTGAGAAGCCAAGAGGAGCAGAAAACCTAACTGCAAGGTTTTTTTGTTTGTTTGTTTTTGTTTAGGTTTTTTCATTTTTTGTGTGTTTTTTGTTTTTTGTTTTTGAGGGAGCCTTGAACTCCCTTCAGAAAATGTCTATGGGCAAACAAGGTAAAGTAGACTTGAGGAAAGGTGTTTCAAAAAAATCAGACTTCCCTACATCCAGGATATTCCAACTGAACTGCAGTGAAATTTCAATAAATAAACACGTAAAATAAAATAAGTCTTTTTTTTTTCTTGGACTGACAGATACTTTGAAAGACCCCAAATGCATGATCTTAGGGGGAAACCCAAGAACTACTTAAATAAGCCTCATTTTGCCTGGCCAGTGTTGTCACATGATTGAGCATTGACCTATGAACCAGGAGGTCATGGTTTGATTCCCTGTCAGGACACATGCCCAAGTTGCAGCCTCCATCACCAGTAAGAGGTGGGCAGGAGGCAGCCAGTCAATGATTCTCTCTCATCATGGATGTTTCTATCTCTCTCCCTCTCTCGTCCTCTCTAAAATCAATAAAAATATACTTAAGAAAAAATAAGCCTCATTTTAATGAACCATAGCATAGCTGATCGCTGATGCACCCTCAGAACTACATGTTTATACTCCTGTCTGCTAGTAGAATAGGGGGCTGGCTCTTGTTTTGCTTTATCCAAGTGGAATGCACTTCTCTAGGAGCACAGTGTATCTCAGACCTGGGTCTGGATTGCAACCAAGGAATGTAAGATCAGAGAGTGCCTGAAGTTACTAGACGATGGCCAACAGGCAATGAAGCTTTTGATTCTGTAAAATAAAGAATTGGACTAGATGAACTCTAAAAGTCTTCCAGCTTGAACATTCTGTGATTCTATGATTCCACCCCACATTCCATATTCATCGACAAACAAGGAAAATCTGATCTCGACTGGTAGCTTTTGAAACTTCACAATTCCATAAAGCAGCAACAAAATGTGGTCATAACAGACATATCTAATTTGTGTGTATTTTATCATTGCTGAGATCTTCCCAAATGCCAAACTGGGGCTAGGGTTCAAGAGCCTTTGGAAGAAATCACAGATAGGTTTTGGCTATTGGGTTTGTGCTGTATTAACCTATGAGAAAAACAGTAAAGATTCTGAGACATTATTAACAGGTGACTATAATCCTGGGGGCTACAATCAGATCTACACAGGAAAACTCTCTGAAGAGAGAAATCCTTGAGGGAAGAGCTTGGAAAGAGAACTCAGAATGGTCATTCTGGAATTTTCATCCAGCTCTTATTAGTGATATTTTTGGCTAAAGGCTTGCCATGTGTTAGGAAAATGAAAGCAGCTTTTTCAAAAATAAGATGTATTTGGATAATAAAAACAGAGAAGTTACACACCTACTTTTAAAATTAAGTTTTAATTTACATCTAGAAGATTCACCCTTTGTAGTGGACAGTTCTGAGTTGACAAACATATTTGATCATGGGTAACTACTGCCACAATCAAGTGACAGAATAGTTCCATCATCTAAAACAGTTCTCCCATGCCCCTTTTCAGTCAGTCCTTCCCTCCTTGGCCAGCCACTGGCAACCAACTATCTGCTCTCTTTTTATGATTTTGCCCTTGAAAGAATTTCATCTGCATGGAATTCCATAGTAGTCAACCTTTTGAGCCTGGTTTCTCTTACTAGCACAATACATCTGAGATTCACCCATGTTTTTACATATATCAATATTTAGTTCTTTTTCATTGCTGTGTTGTATTCCATTGTGTGGTTAGACCACGGTTGAGAGCCATTTAGGTTGTTTCCAGTTATTGGCAATTAAAAAACAAAAACACTATTAATATCCCGGTACATTTTTGTGTAGATGTATGTTTTCTTTTCTCTAGAATAAGTACTTAGGGAGTGCTAGGTTTGTATGTTAAGTGTATGTTAAACTGCTAAACTGTCTTCCCAAGTGGCTGAACCACATGGCATTTCTATCAGAATGTACTAGAATTCAAGTTTCTCTACTTTCTTGCCCACACTTGGGATGACCAGTTTTTTCTAATAAATATGCAGTGATATCTAATGTGGTTTTAATTTGCATTTCTCTGATGACTAATGATGTTGAACATCATTTCATATGTTTATTTGCCATCCATATACTTCTTTGAAGTGACTATTCAGATATTTTGCCCATTTTTATTGGTTTACCTTCTTATTATTGACTTTTCAGTGTTTTTTTGTTTGTTTGTTTTGAATATAAGTCTTTTATCAGATATGTGATTTGAAAATCCTTTTCCCACCTTGTCTTTTCATTCTCCTAACAGAGATTTTTGAAGAGGAATAGGCCTGCTTTAGAAGCCCACAGTACAGGGTTGATAGATAAAAGAGAGATAATAAAAGCCCAAAATTATTATTTGATCTCCATCATTTTGTTGAGAATATTCACCAGAATAAAAACTGCACTACAAACACTAGGAAGAGAAGATTTCAACATAAATGTATGAATAAATTTTCATAGAATATCTTATTGTTCAAACAAGAACATACCATCCTGTCAGAGAGAGTCTCATCTCCTGTGGCTAAGATAAATGCAAGCGTCAGGTGTGCCAGTGAGGAAATCTAGTAGATGAGCTAGAGGATTACAGACCCACCAAATGCCTAATTCCAACACAGAGGAGAAGATGAAAAGAGCACATGCCAAAAGACAGTGAACTACACATCAATGCCAACAGGACTCCAGAATAGGAAAATATTGTGAGGAGACAGACAGTTAACATTTTCTATAGGAGTTAACATGGTTTTGTTAATAGGTCACATGATATTAACCTACTTTTCCTATTATGGCAGAGCAAGACAATGTAGTGACTACAGAACATGTGATGTCTGTACTTTGTAGTCTCTCTAAATAGCTTAGTTGATAATATGAAAAGGAAGGAGGGATGAAAGGATTATTTAGGTAGTTGAATTTGTAATATTTGAAGAAATACGTGCAACAGGTATTTATCCATGGGTCAGTGGCAACCTAGAGAGAGGCTGCCCTGATTCTCTCATATCAAATAATTTTATCAATAATTCATATAAAAATATGAAAGGTAGGTATGCTAAATTTATAGAAAGCTTTTTAAGTGATTCTAAAGTCATAAATGATTATGAAAGATTTAGGACCCAATAAAAACTAAAAACATCTTTCCAGGTCACAATGAATATAAGTTTTAAAGGAGATGAATTTAAAGCCTTGCACTGAAGTCCAAAAAACAGTTTGAGTTCCGGGTAGTAAAAAATACAGCACAAAGAGGTGAGACTATGACTTATGGTCTAAGTCAACAGTAGGCCTGATGGGAATCAACAATGAAGTATGATGTCCAGAATTCCTAATATGCAATCTTGGTATATATTGATGAAAGTTTATCATTTTAGAATAAGGAAGGATGATAGTTCTTTTTGAATATACCTGGAGTTTGTGCACAATTATTCTTCCGTAAGGCTACAAAACTGGAGCAGGTTCTGAGAGCAATAGTTAGTCAAGAAAATTGGAAAGGATGGACCTATGAGGGCAGAAAAGATGATGACTTTGGGGGCTTATACAAGTAATTGCTGGCATGAAATACTGAGAGATTTACATGTGATTGAGTTACTACCCATCTTGATCAAAATAACTCCACAGGGGTTATAACTCCGAGTTAACACCAGAACTAAGACCAAGGGGAGAAAAGTCCTGGGTGGAGAAAATTTCTGGATAGCTACTCAGACATAAAATGTATTGTTTTGAAAGTTAGTAATTTTCCTTTCTTAGGAGATGTTCAAGAATATGCATGATTTTCTCTTGGAAAGGTTATATATAAAGGAGATTTTTACATTTAATAAGTATATAAAATAACCATGAAGGTCTTATCTAACCTAATGAATACGTGTTTCAATGATCATATGGTATTTGTTTGAACTCTCACTTCACTGAAACTTGGGGCCGGGGGAGAAAAATTAACAAATATGTGGAATAAAATGGGGCCCATGGTTCCAAAATAATATTTGGAATGAATTTGGAAATGTTTCCAAGAAGTTGCAATTGGACAGTTTGGGTTGTTTTTGAATTTTGTGTCAAAAAAAAGATTAGATTTACAATTTTTATGAGTTACAGAGATATTAAATTCTTTACATTGTTTCTTTCACTTGATATTCATAACAAATCATAAAAAACTGATATAAAAGTAATAAACAAACACAATTTTAAATAAAGCAAGAATTTTTCATTAGCTATAGTGGGATTCGTCTTGAGTTTTGGTGAAATTAAAGAAGAGAAAATAAACATGTGGAAAGGGGAAAAAAGGAGTGTACTTCATAACTGGACTCAATATTGATCAACATAGTAGTAATAATTCTCCAGAATAATCAGTGGGGAATTTAAGATGAACAAAGATTTTCTTAAATGGTCTAATAGGTTGCATATAATACAAGATAATAAACTGAAATAACAGGACATTTTATAGGGATACAGCTGAGCAATGGAAATTTGCATGATAGGAAAACTGAAAACCATCAAAATCTTGTCAATACAATTAAACACATGCCTTCTCTGAAAAAAGATCAGCACTAAGTACTGACAGGAAATCATCCCAGAATCAATTTGCTCTGGATTCATAGAGTTCAACTGGTTAAATGGCTAAAAACAAACAATTCAGGAGCTGAAAAGTTCACATGCTCTCGAGGTGGAAAGCAGCAGTGCCAGACACAAGGATAATGAATTAAAGTAAAATTTCCCCAGACTTTCTCTATGATTCTTGGCAAAGCAATGAACACCTTTTAGCACAATGACATAACACACATATACACACATATATTCTACATGCATATATATGTATATAAACTTTTTTCTGTCATTCCCTTTCCTTTAGCCTCATTACTGAAATCTACACTGAGAATAAAAATGTGGAACTTGTACATTTCAAGTATTCATTCATGAGTTTTTAAAGTATAAATAATACCATGACTAGGGTTGTATAATTATACAAGCTCTCATTACAGACCTAAAATTCCTTTGGAGGAATTTTTTTTTTTCATTGTAATACAGTTGACCTTGAACAGCATGGGTCTACTTATACGCAGATTTTTAAAAATAAATATAGTGGGCCCTCCACATCTCTGAGTTTTTCATCCACAGATTCACCCAACCACAAATCAAAAACAGTATTTTCTATCCATAGTTAGGAATCTGCAGATGTGGAAGACCAACTATATACATTATTCTAAAGGACTTTAACATCCGCAGACTTTGGTATCCACAGGAGGGTCTTGAAACCAATCCACCACAAACACCAACGGACAAATGTAGTTAAGATTTTGGATATACCTGTATATAACAAAAGTTATACCTGGATTTTTTCAACTGTGCAGGATTGGCACTCCTAACCCCTATGTTGTTCAAGAATCAACTGTATCTCTACCATCCAAGTGTCTGTATATCAGAAATCTTATCATTCTTTTTGATTAAGCATAGTCTTCTTTTTATAATAATTTTCTTTAACAACCAGAGTTCCTAGAAAAGAAATAATTCATTAAGTTCTAAAAGCTAAGTGCCAATGAGTTTGTCAATATCTTTCTCACCCAGCAAGGGTGCAGAAGAAGAATGGGGAAACACTAGACAGATATACATCACAATGTTCAAGGGGAAGAGGAGAAGGAACAAAGAAAGGAAGGGTAGAAGAAGGTAAAGCCATTAGAAAATATCTCTGATAAACCACTTTTCTTTCCATTTCCTTTTACCCTCATCGCTTTATCAGCAGACCCTGGCTTTCATGATGATCATTCCCGAGTCAAATAGCACAGTGCAGCCAATTTTACCTTAGCGATGAGCAAAATAAATTTTTAAAAAGCAATTAAAAATGGCTTGATCTCCTCTTTTCAGGTTGTCTTAAGGAGAATATTAAAGAAGCTCCTGTTGAGCAATTCGTTTGTTTTTAAGAAAATCCCCCTATTTGCCTATTTATTAAAGCACCTGTGATACTATAGAAGTGACCCAATATGGCTTGTGTAAGTGTCTCACTAATACCACTTCCTCCATGAAGCCTTTTCTGATTCCTCAACCTTCTCCAGACATCACTCTTACTGCTCCTCTAGAGCTCTGAAGCCCTTCTCTTAACACTTCCTTCACTCTAATGAATCATTCAAATTCATCATTCCAGTTAGATAGCAAACGCTTTTACATTCCCAGAATCTATGCCAATATTTGGCACAATTATGTGTTTGATAACACTCTAATATCTGAATACAAACACCAAACTTTGTTACATTGTATGTGCATATTCCTAGACTATCTACTTAGATGATGAGCTTCTAGGCAAATATATTTAACTAAAGGCCTGGTGCATGAATTTGTGCACAGGTGGGGTCTTTTGGCCTGGCCAGTGATCGGGGCCAATCGGGGCTGGCTGGCCAGGGGGAGAGACCACGGGAGGTTGGCTGTGGGAGTGCACTAACCACCAGAGGACAACTCCTGCATCAAGCATATGCCCCCTGGTGTTCAGTGAGCATCATAGCTACCAGCTGGTCATCTGGTCATCTTGTTATAATGGTTGCTCAGGCTTATCCTATATAATAAAAGCCTAATACGCAAATTTTTCAACCTGGAGTGCGGGAATTTGACCGCTCGCTATGACGTGCGCTGACCACCACGGGGTGGTGTGGAACATGGTGGGTGTCGGCAATGCGGCACTGGCAGCGGGCGGCAGTGGAGGAGCTGCTGGCCCTGATGGGCCCCAACGAGAGCGGGACTGCGGCGGGATGGTGGAGCAGGTGAGCGGGCGGCACCAGGCCAAGGCGGGTGCAAGTGGGAGCCCGATTGCCCCGAAGATTGCAACCAGTGGCAGCGGTGGGGGGCCCCTGGCCCCAATCAATTGCTCCGCAGGCAGGATGAGGGAGCAGGTGAGGGGGTGGTACCAGGCCACGGTGGGGTGCCAGGTGGAGCTGTGGGGCTTCAAGGCTGGGGTGCAAGCTGGGACTGCGAGCTGGGGCTCGATCCCCACAGGCTACCCTGAGGGACCCCACCTATGCAGAATTTGTGCACCGGGCCTCTAGTGTGTGTGTGTGTATATATATATATATATATATATATATATATATATATATATATATATATAATAGACTAAGGCTTTCCAGCAGTAACACTTTCCTCGAAGTATTGCCTTTGGGTTATATGGAATTACTATTTCCTTATAACTTAGAAAACTTAAAATATGTTATCTAGACTTTAATAAATAGTAGGTAGTGATCCTACCCCACCAGGAAGATAGATGACTTTTTTGGAATTTTCCTTCTTTACAGAACCACTTCAGAAGCACTAACAAATAAATATTACACTAACTGGCAATTCAGGCAGCAGTTATAATGTCTTCTTTGTCATTACTGCCTTCATTTCATTTTTGTGAAAATATCAATGTGGTTGGGGAGGTCCCGGGGAAATGAACCAACCCTATTTAGTCAGAACAACTCAATCCTCTTTTCCTTTGAGTCCACATCCTCTTAGTCTGTGGACCAACATAGAAGCCATTTCCCTCCTGCAAGGAGCCTGTCCTTGCCAAGCCAAACAGCAGGCACAAAAGCAAATGGAGCGGGGGCCCTGGCTCTACCTTTGATTGGCAATAGGCGTTTTCTTCCTCCTTCCTGCGCCTTCCACAGGATGCTCACTGACCTCCTTGTAAGTTCCAAATTTTGCTCATGGAGAGGCCAGTTGGATTTCTCTTGAAGGGTTTAAATTTCTCCACCCTACCATCTAGTCATGAAGAAATTCAGAAGTTATGAAAGTTCTGAAATCAATGGCTTCTTTTTTATTAAAGAGAATATCTTACTATGCAACCACTGACTAAAATAGCATTAACTCTAAGTGCCAGTAAATGCCAATGTTCACTTTGGGATAGTTCTAGATATTTTAAGTACTTGTAGTAGGGCTGAAATATATATGCCATAACCCAGATATATCCTACACCTTTTGTCATTATCTAAAACTTATCTCATTTATTCTCTAGAACCCTTATTAAGGCAAGGTGGTGAAAAAAACCTTTTTATTCCAAATTTTAAAATCATTTTCTTTAGGTCAATTTAGTCAACTCTAAGTTTCTTTAAGGGTTACACACAATCCCACTCCACCTTCCAAAGGTGGTATCTAAGTACAGGGGAGGCTTACATAACCTTTGTTGCTATTTTCTTCCCTCTAATACATAGGAGTTGATCTGGTCTTGCCCTCAGGAATCTTTCCATGATACTGGTTGAGATGAAACTGGTTCCTGGCATGGCACTAGATTAAATGACTTCTGCTGATTTCTTGTCCTGATTTAGTGCCTAGGTGTCTCCTCAAGGCACCCAGAAATAATTAGATCCCTTAAAGGCCACCACCAACTGTCAGGTTACTAACCAGCACATCGGTCTAGCCCAGTGGTCGGCAAACTGTGGCTCATGAGCCACATGCGGCTCTTTGGCCCCTTGAGTGTGGCTCTTCCACAAAATACCACGTGCGGGCGCACACGTACAGTACAATTGAAACTTCGTGGCCCATGCGCAGAAGTCAGTTTTCAGCTCTCAAAAGAAATTTCAATCGTTGTACTGTTGATATTTGGCTCTGTTGACTAATGAGTTTGCCGACCACTGGTCTAGCCTATTAGCTTTGACATTTCAAAGTACTTACTGGTTGGCGCCATAATTTTCCAATGCATGCAGAAAGAAACAAATTCTTTATGGTGCTGGATTCAATATTCCTTGCCTGAGAAGTAAGGAGCAAGCCCCTCTACACTGGGAGTTTTCCAAAACTACCTGAGAGTCTCTGCTTCTCACTTCCACTTCTTGGGGTTTTCCCCAAGGGAGGAAAACTAGGACAATAGTGTCTGACTTCTTGTTTTTCTTCCCCCTACCATCCTGTCTCCATGGGAAAATAAAAAACAAACAAACAACATAGTACCCACATAGGAGCTTTCCTTATAACAGACTCCAACATTCTATTCAATGACTTACAATAAAACTCTATGAAGAAAGTATGCCTGGCTTGATATTTATTTTATTTTATTTTTTTAAAAATCTTTATTGTTGAAAGTATTACATAGGCCCCCTTTTTAGCCTCATTCACCTCTCCCAGTCCACTCCTGCCCCCCAACCCAGGCCTTCATCCCTCTGTTGTCTGCGTCCATTGGTTATGCTTATCTGCACACAAGTTCTTTGGTTGATCTCTTACCTGCCCCCAACCCCCTCCCAACCTCCCCTGCCTTCCCTCTGAGGTTTGACAGTCTGTTTGATGCTTCTATGTCTCTGGATTGATAGTAGATTTACAGGTAAAGATGATTTAAGAAAAAATATATAACAGTTCTGTATTTTTTAAATATTGATAGACTTTTAGATATCTTTCTGATAATTTAAGAAACAATGCAAGTTTTATATTAAACACCTTCATTTTCTACAATGTGGTCTACTCTAGAGAGTTAATAAAGAGAAATCAGAAAAATAAAGGCTTGACAAATTTCAAATAAATATAAATAATTTCCCTAAAAGCATTTGGATGTTTTATGTATCTTTTTTTGTTTTTTTGTTTTTTATTGTTGTTGTTAATCCTCAACTGAGGATATTTTTTCCACTGATTTTTAGAGAGAGAGAAAGGGGGAGAGAGAGGAGGGGAGAGAGACAGAGAGAAAGAGAGAGAGAGAGAGAGAGAGAGAGAGAGAGAGAGAGAGAGAGAGAGAGAAACATAAATGTGAGACACATTGATTGGTTGCCTTCCACAGGTGTCCCAACCAGGAATGAGAATGGAAACCCAGGTATGTGCCCTTGACCAGGAATCAAACTCATGACGCTTTATGTTCTTGACAAGGAATCAAACCCATGACCCTTTGGTTCACGGACTGAAGCTCTAACCACTGAACAACACAGCAGGGCTGGATGTGATGTTTTAAATTAAAACTTGCAATTTATAAAACCCAGTTGGCATATGTAGGGCCTGCCATATGCCAGGCACTGGGAATAAAGAAGTGAATAAAGATCACAGTCCTAACTATAATTGTTTTCATGCTTGTTCTGTGATATTATCTTCTTATTTCTTTTTTAACCTATCGCATACACACATACACCCACACATAGACATATTTATACCTATACCCTACACTAACAGCAAGGCAATGATAGTGCTACTGAACCCAAGATGAAACAGGCTGAGCCTCTCTTAAATGGATGGGAAGGCTCTTCAGTTTTTGGTGTGGTTTTTTTTGAGCCTCTTATAGGTTTAAAGTTTCTTTTCAGGCATTCCCCAAAGAGCTTTGTTCTGTGCATGTGCTGGTCAACGCCTGCCTGGGAAAGAAAATAATTCCTGGAAAGCAAATAACTCTGCCCTGAGCCTGTTCTGGTGGATACCAGCTCCTGAGTGGAACCTGAAAAGCAAAGAAAACTACTCTGCACCTACGTGAAGAACCCCGCCCTGTATGAGCCAGGCCCCAGCAACAGTTCGGGAGCTATATTCTTTCTTCATTAGTGAGTGGTCCCTTGATGCATCAAGCTCGCTCTCTCTCTCTCTTTCTCCTTTCCCTCCACTTTGTTTCCAATAAACTCTTCTTTTGCATCTGTTTCTCCTCCTCTCTTGATTTCTATTTTGGTGGGGGGACAAGAACTCCTTTGAGGGTGACAAATGGGTTTGCTGCTTGGGGTGCTCTAATTAAGGAGAAGTGGTTGTTGCAAGATGTGGTTTATTTACTTGCAGCAAGTATTCATATCCAAAGCTATGTCTTGCTAAAGGGAGGCTTTGCCATTGCTTGTATACACTATTTGGTCAATTACATGTTGATTTCTTCTTTGCAATTGGCTACATTTATCTGGTTGAGTTCCTGTCAAGCTCATCCTACTTATAGCTGCATCTGCAAAATACTATACTACATTTTCACAGTTAGCAAGAATAACATTTAGAACTGCCCAGAACGTAAGATCCTTGTCCTATCTAACAATAGTACCTTGCTATTTTTAAAAAATCTTATGACAAACATTGTGACAAGAGAAAGTATTGATAAGCTCAGAAAATGAGCTTATGAAAATGAGATCCAGTAAGTTTAGGTACAGTGCCCAAAGCCACCCGACATGTAAATAATAAATTGAGACTTAAACCCATCTCCCTTGGCACTGAGTCTGCTACTTCTTCCACTGTACCATTCTTCATCTTCTTGTTGCCAGAATCTTTCCAAGAAATGAAAGAAAAGGAGGAGGGGGGGAAGGAAGTTAGAAGAAGAAAAAGCAGAGAAGGCAAAAACAATTGGAAATGGGTGTCTATTGTGCTTTAATGGCAACAATGATGGAGTACCATAGGTGATGGGTTCAAAAAAGAAACTATAAAGCTATGAAAGCATGGAAAGAAGCCCCATGGCCATAAGAATGTCTTGTGTCTTTCATGAACTTTCTATTTCATTGTTTATTATTTATTCCTTGGGAAAGCCATTAGGCAAATGAGAAACATTAAGAAATTGGTTTCCATTTATTTACTGAGCTATTTTTTTTTCTCATGTGGAGTAATTTGAATAAACCACCAACTAATTTTCATCTATGGTGCCAAAATATCTTAGAGCATTTTAGGATACTCAATGTGGCTATTTGAAACTGTATTTATTTTTCAGGGCAATCTTATTGGAAGTAAAAATCCCACTGTATACATATATTTGAAAGGAACACCATTCTGTTCTTACTTAGGACTTTGGGTATTGTTTTCCCCAACATAAAATAACAACAGCTGTACTTAGGAAGCATATTAAATTACTCCCTTTTTAAAGGAAAATTTATTTGGAATACTGAAAAGGTAGGGTAGGGAGAATTAGCAAGAATCCTATGAAAAAGTGTAAGTTCATTTAAAGGAAGATTACATGAGGTTGTTAACTAAATGTTTTAACTTCAACCAAAGCATAAATAAGACTGAACCATTGGAACTTTTCTTCTGACTTCAAGTTTCCATGCCTTCATCCCCAAATCTGTGTTTATAAGTAGTTCCATTATTCTTGAAGAAGTTTCTCCCAGGACCCTCCCAATAGCAAAGGTAACAGGTGTCCCTCATAGTAGCTGAGAGAAGTACTATCTGTCTATATAGACAAAAAAAATAGGGTGTCCTTTGTCAAGGATTGGAACCCAAGCAACCATTTACACAGTCCCCTTGGTACCAGACTTCGCCTGAGCATAAATTCAGCATGAAGAAGATATATGAGCCAGCTTGGAGGAGGCCCAGAGCGACCCTCTTGCTCTCAGTGATCAGGAAAAGGTAAGCTCTCTGTGGACCCTGACAACCTCTATGCTTTGTTGTGTAGACAATAATAAAGTCAGGGACAATATCTTTAAACTGGGTTGTTCGAATTCCACTGAAGTCTGCTTTGGATTTGCGATTTCCAGGCTTGCTGTATTGTACTATGATTTACTGAGATATAAATCAGAGATACAAATACCTGACATTCCCTTCTTTAGGAGATTAAAATTATGATTCATGATTGAATGCCAACAACTCTTGCTATGTTACACAAGGTACTTTTAAAATAACAATATTTTATATTTGTATCAAGTTTTATAGTGTCAGATTTATTATTTCATAAGTGTGTTGTTTCTGTATGATTGTCTTGTTAAATTTCTGGAAAATGTGTCATTTTATGTTGCCAGTATTTTTATTCAATGCACATTTATTTCACCAAGCACTAATTGAGCACCTACTATCTTCCAAGCTGCTGTCACACTCTAAACATGCTTAGTAAAGTTAACCAACGTGTTTTTCCATCACAACCTGAGATAAATGGATCTATTAGATAATAAATCTCATGTAAATCACATTAATAATCATGCTTTGTTGAATGTCATTTCCAGTAAAAGGAAGGAGGTAAAGAATGTATTTAAATCAATTAAGCTTTGGATGACTATCTAAAATTTTCCTTGGATAAGGTTCTATAAACTGAGGTAAGCTTACAAATTTTTCTGTTTAAAACAGCTGCCCATTTCCAATCACCAAATATGTCATGAAAGAGCTCTGATGTCATGTTCAATGTAGATTAGTAAAACTGTATAACAACAAGAGAGAAGCAACATTGCTTTCTTTTACACAAGGGAGTATTCTCCCCTGATACTTTGGATTTGCATTAATCTGTGGACGGTTCCCACAGCCGGAAGCTATCCTTATGTGCCCTCAGCTTTTGTAACTACTTGCTGCCCACTCTTCTTGTTTCACAGTCACGCCTTAAGGTCTTTTAGCCAACCCTTGCCTCCCAGTTGACCCTTTCCCTGGAAAACACCCTAGTCTCATCTTTTTCTCCCAGACACTTTACTCTTCTCCATAGACAGTATGTCCAAACAACTCCAATTTGTATTCCATGACCTTTCCAACAACCCACACACCCTTTTAAATGGATGTTTTACTCATATGATCATGATACTTTTCCTGTTTCCCTAGGATTCTATGTATTAGAGTGTTTAGAGAACAGTGCCCTGGTTTTTAAATCATAGGCTTAAGAGCTAAGATTTATTGGATGCTTGCACCGTGCCAGGTGCCATGATAGGAATCTCATTTAAGCTCCATTTTTCGAGGTCAGTATTAACCCACAATATGGATGAGGAAACATCCTTGGACAGTTAAATGACTTTTCCAAATTGCTTTCTCATGATGGGTCATAAGTAGACTCTAACTTACATCTCTCAGACTCTGCATCATTCATAGTACAGCTGGAAACCAATGCCTGTACCCAGTAATTCAACAGAAGGAGTTTACCTTGCAATATTTGTCACAAAGGTATTAGAAAAGCCCAAAGAGGAAACATTGGAAGGAAAAGCAACCAGAAATTTCCAACTGCGATCATTCCCAGAGCTGGTTGGACCAAGGGAGGAAGTGATGTCACCAGAGTTCAGAAGCTGAAGATACAGTAGAAGCTGGGACCCAGCAGGCTCAGACAGTGAGGACAGGGGCCATGGATGAACAAGTTTTCTGGAAGGAGATGGAGAGTCACAAGAGATAGTCACCACTTCCCTGAAGCAGAGAGAGGTGGAAATAAGTACCTGCATTATTCCTTCCTCCCCACCTGCTATCTCCTGACAGTTCTACCAAGTCCTACTCCTCGGGAGAAGCTGATTAGCAAAGAAGTCTTGGAAATAACAAGGATAGCTTCTCTATCACACAGACAGGGGAGCAGAGAAAAGAGGGGAGGGGGCAAGAGAATGGATTTGAGAATAAACAGACAACAGTCCACCTGCATTCTAACTTCATTAAGACAAGACTATGACCCTCCATAATTTGCTTCCAGTACTGATAACTGAGTGCAGTCTATGGCTGTGACAGACAAGTCATCCATTTGTCAATTGGATAATGCCTGTTATTCCTCCTTTCATTGCCGAGCACCTCACATAGAGACCAGAACATGGTGGGCACCCGGTGAATATTAACCTGGTTTTCTTTTTCTCTCAAATGTTGACTAAGCCAATGAAATTATCTATAGCGACGGTAGTGTAAACATAAGACAAGGATCGCAAGTAACTAAATTCTAAGAAGAAAGGTCATTCTTTCCCATGATTCAAGAAAGATGAGAACAGCATAATTTTTCAATTTTGGTTTCTATGCGACATTATTTTATGAACTTTATTGCTAAATCAGTTCCATGGCTCAGATAACCAGGAGTTCACCACACAGGCCACAAAGCAGTCTAGGTAACCCAGGAGGCCTTCAGTGAACTGACCCGCACCGCCAGAAAATGCCAATACAACGTTATGCCATCGAAAAGTCACTTACTTCAGTCTCTTCGTTACACCAGTTGATATTATTGTTGGAATTCATTACTTCTCAAGTGTTTTCTATTTAATCTATTTCACATTCATAAGGAGTATGAAATCCAAAACCAGCACAGACTCAATTGTACTCATTATTTGATCTTAAAAGTAATTCTCTAACATATGCATGAGGGAACATTTTGGGAAAATGTCAATGAGTCTGGTGCATCAGAATGACAAAATTCAAATGCTGGATACTCACCCAAACATATTTAATCTCCTTCATTATAAAAATTACAGGAGGAATTTCATAAGAACCATCTTACTAGCAAAATTCTAGGTATTTCCTGTTCCCAAGGGCAGAGAAATACTGCAAAATCAACATTTTTAATGACATTTCAGTACTGTCTCTCTTGGCTAAAAACAGAAAAAGTAAGAGACACATAAAAATAAAAAAGGAAAAATGCTAATTAAACATTTTCAGCCATCAAATAGTTGATCTTTGTTAAACCCTTAAGCCAATTTGTATTTTATCCAAATAAGTTTTCCCATCCATGGTGGTAGCATCATGAATAAATTAATATAAACACATCTGCTTCCTTTAAGTTTAATTATTCCATTATAATTATAACAAGAAATGAATATTACCACTTCAGTGTAAGGATGGAACACCACTTGATTGAATTGTTTGGCTATATATACATTTTAGAATAAAATTCCATCTGCTACTACTCATTTGGAATACAGTTTTAGATAAGCTCATTTGAACTGGTGGCAAATTATAATGTTTATTAAAGTCTGTGAAATGAATTCACATTGAATATGATCCTTTAGTCTAAAAGTTGAGTATCAAGTCAGCATAAACTTCAAGTCTTCTGGCAGGAAAGTTAAGAATTTCTCTCAATTTCAGACCTACACCCCCAACACACACACACACACACACACACACACACACACACACACACAACCACACAACCACACATACACACATACACATGTAAACTCATTTTTCTCCAAGATATTACCCAGAAGGCTACTATAAGAAGAATGGACTGAGCCTTGATCAATTTGCTCTCAAATTCATATTCCTCTCTTGCCCCCTAGGGCTGCTCTGTAATAAGGCCGTACTGCCCCCTGCAGGCTGCATTTCCCAAGTTTTCAGCAGGCACTGGCTTCAGCTAAGGAGAAGCAACCTGTGGGGAGATTAGAAAGCAGCAGAAAAGGAAGAGTCTGGGCATTTCTACCTCTCTTTCTGCCTCAGGCTGCATTTCCCACATGGCTTCATGCCATGAAAGACCAGCTGCTGTTCCACCTGACCTCAACCCCTAGGATCCCATAAAAAAACACATTGCAATATATAAATGCATCAAATCAATACATTGCACACCCTAGATTTACATAACATTATATGTCAATTATATTTCAATTTTAAAAAATACCCTTCCTTTGTTACTAATATCTGCCACTCTCTTATTTGGTTTCTCAGATCTTTTGTCATATATAAAACCAATTCACCTTATTAAATGTCTGTATTTTAAATACTTTAAGTGGTTTCTATTTTCCTACTTGGATACTGACTAATAGAAATAGTTTTAATCAAAGCTGACATGAATTATAAACCCTGTTATTTTATTTTTCCTTACTTGGGGCTTCATAGGAACCTGAGAGAAGGTAAGAAGAGGAGACAAGAGAGGAGAGGCAGGAGGAGAGAGCGGAGGGGAGTAGAAGAGAAAACTGAGAAGGAGAAAGGAGAGGATGGAAGGGGAAGAAAGTAGAGAACTCACTTCCCATGAGTCTCCATAGGGTTCAGTGTTGTTCTCTGGAGAGATTATTATCTGAGTCTTTTTGTTTATCATTTACTCCGAAATGGAACCAAGTCTGGCTGATATTGGCCATGACATCCCCTAGCCCCAGGACAGATTCTCTTTGCTCTTCCTATAATCAGAACAATCCAGCCCCCAACACAGACCCCAGAATGTCACTTCTCAGGGCAAAATCAGGAATAGTCCCTGGCAAGCTGAGCCATCTGAAGTTCTATGTCAGAAGCTATCCCTGCTCTGCCTTTCCTCAGGGAGAAGCAGGAGCCAGGATGACCAAGAATTTCCCAGGAACATCAAGGGGAAGTTCAACTGCTTAAAAGTGTACCATGGTATCCTGGGAAGTACATCCTCAGGCCTGAGAAGCCTCACTTCACACTGCCAACCCTAAGATCTCCAACATGCCTGCCAAGGGAACTGCCTGCAGAAGCTCCCCAAATTTCCTGTCTATATGGTACAAGAACACTCTCCCCAACTCTACACATCACTTTCCACCTGGGCTCCAAGGAAGCTCTGCCAGCCAGAATCTCCAAAACTTAAATAACCAGTTCTTCGGTACTCACTTGCCTAAATGGGAATAGGTAGGTCATCCTTATCTCCTCTGCTCCCCACTTCCCTTCTTCAACCCTACTTCACCTCCCCCCACTCCCAAATAAAACAAAATGGCAGAAGATATAAAAAGTTCCTTAGCAACACTAAGTAATTTAGAAGTGGAACAATGTTAGAAGTTATATAAGATCCAGACTCTGGCCTCCATATATTTCTGATTCCTGAGAGAGATGAACATGTAAATAAATACAAGAGGTAAATGCTGACACAGCTCTGTGTACAGAGTGTCATGGGGCAACATGGAAAGGAGAAGCCAAGCTAGCAGGAAGGCAGGTAGGCCAGGCCTCTAATCTCATGCCTGCTAAAACAGACTTGGAGTTCAGAAAATATCAGCAGGTCTGATAGTTACTTAAAAATCACATTTAGCCCTAGCTGGTTTGGCTCAGTGGATAGAGTGTCGGCCCGCAGACTGAATGGTCCCAGGTTCCATTCCGGTCAAGAGAGGTACCTTAATCCCTGGCCCTGGTGGTGCAGGAGGCAACCAATCGATGTGTCTCTCTCACATCAATGTTTCTCACTCTGTCTCTCCCCTCCTTTATGCTCTCTCTGGGAAAGAGAAAAAATATCCTTGGATGAGGATTAGCCAAAAAATAAAAATAAAATAAAAATCATCACATTTACTTTAGCCATAGAGATTTAAAAAATTCAATTACTCTTTTATTTTTCTCTATTCCCTTTTGGAATTTTGTTATCGTCATTATTTCTGTTCATTTTCCCCCCAAAACTGAGCTCTATGGCAAAATTATAATTATATTTACTGTAAACAATTGCTGCTATTGCCAAAATTTCTTGCTGTGAGAAGTACTACAAAGTAGAAGAATCTGGGAAAAGAAAAACTAATTCTAGGTTCATAGTTATTTTTATATTTATGTTTTCTAAGACTTTCATGAAATATTCTGATTTCCTTTTCCTAGTGGGTTTTTCCACTATTTTTTTAAATGAAGGAATCAATATTTATAACTAACTCCTGGTTATATTAATTTAATACAGTAGCATGGACATCCACGCCTTATAAAGCCAGTTGGTTCTAGTTTTTTACTTTAATTGTGAGATTTAACACTTTGATTCAATAAATTCTTTTTTTTATTATTCCCATTGATGCTGTAAAATTCCAGTGAAGACATAATCTTTAACAAACACATAGCTAGAATGCTTTATTCCTTAGCTGCATGTCCGTTCAGCTTATGAGAAAGAATGATACTCATAATAATGTGAGGAACTTCCGGAGGGGTCTCCATGAGCCTAGATTTCCATATTAGTCCTTCTTTGGGGGAAAACAAGTCTCCATTGCATTCTTGAAATGTTTTCATTCGGCAGCCTCAAATGCCAAGCTAAATCCGCTTTCTACATCCCTAGTCAAATCTCTGAGATTTATGAGGACAGTGAACTTTTTCAACTGGTCAGCCTCTTTGTGCAGTCAGAGGTCTGCATCCTAAACTCTAAGTCAGTTCACTGGTGACAAATTACCTGCCTGAAATATATAGACAGCTTTCTGTTGGGTGGGTTTATGTGGGCACAAACTCCCTTGGATGAGGTGTTTGAAAAATCATACCAGGGCCTACATTGGAACTCTGAGTAAGCCTGTTCTTCATATTAATACCTTTACTACTAAAATTATTATGAAAGTTCAAGGTAAATAATAAGTAAAGCAGTTGCTTATATTATTTACTAGAGGCCCAGTGCATGAAATTCATGCATGGGTAAGGTCCCTAGGCCTGGCCAGCAATCAGGGCCTATCAGGGCCTTCTGGCTGATGGTCAGGGCCTTTCTTCATTCCACACCGCCCCCTAGTGGTCAGCGCACATCATAGTGAGCGATCGAACTCCCAGTCTCCTGGTTGAACTCCCAAGTGGACACTTTGCATATTAGCCTTTTATATATATAGATAGATGGTATTGTATTTGAGTGGGAAAACTAAAACAGAATTCTATTAGCTAATGGCATCACTGAGAAAAAAAAAATGCAGGTGGGAACACAGAGCAAACCAGGCTTCCCCCAGGTACCAGCAGAAATTCTGTACCCACGTTTTGGGAAGTCTGTAGCCCTCCCTGGAAATGCAAAGGGCACACTGTTGAAATGACACACCAGGAAGGTCCTGCACTTGAAGAAGGTGTAAACATGTAACTGTGTACCTTTTGCTTCCAGTTTGACCAAGGGCAACTGCAGCTTTTCAGCCAATAAGAGAGAAAGGAGTCTTTTCCCACTTTGGTGAGGGAGCGTGTGACAGCTGGCCAGGGTATGGAGAAAGTATGTGGTGGGAAACACGCAGCAGCACTCACTCCAGCCTGCATGGCAAACCATGGGCCAGGCCACACAAGAACAACATTTTGGAAGGACTGACAGTTGTCATCTTGTTATTTAATCGACTTCTTTTTCCATTTGTTTTGGCTGATTTTTTAAGCAACCCTCCCACTTTGTCCTTGATTCTTTTTCTTCTTGATCTTAATGGGTATTTCTGTCTGTCATTGCTTTAATATGTAGGTAGTTGTGGGCTATGTATAGGGACAAGGATTGTAAAGGAGATAAAGTATGAAAGTGCTATGATGCTCTTGTGCTTTTGGCTCTTCTGACAACTATGCATACCTTCAAATAGCTTTCAGGCACATGGCTCTGAACTCAGATTACACCCAATAAATGCTTCTAGAGCCTTGGCTAACCTGAAGGGCTCACTCTGCCCTCCTCTCATCAACAGCATTAGATTTTTTTGAAAGAGGATTAGAATACTTTCTAGTCATCAAAGCTTCCCATGATTACAATCCAGCATTTCTGGCATAGATGAACTAATGCGGGAATTATCCTTCAGCTCCCACATGGGTCCAGGCTGAACACTGTGTGCACAGAAGCTTACAAGTGGTAGGCAGCAGAAATGACACCTTTGAAAGAGGTGACCTTGAACCACAAACAAAACATTAAGTTATTTCCTTAGATGTAGCTTCTGGATTTTTAAATTTTAATAATTAAGGTTCTCATCCACTCAATTAAGATTTATTGCAACTGCAGATGTTTCATTATTAATATGTAAGCAACAAAATTCACTAACTCTATCAAACCTTTAGTTTTCTCCAGATGACTCTGAATCATAGAGTTTCAAATGTGTTTGGGCTTTTGGCCACATGAAACATGGCATTACCTGGGCCAGTATCTCTGTCCTATGCTAGAGAAGGGAGGGCAATTAAGATAGAGATTAAAAAGCCATCAAAATGCCAAGCCTGAAAATATATAGGCCAGAGTGAAAAGTATTCAGGTGGAATATTTTTAGCTATATGGTAAAACTTGGTTCAATATGTCAGACATTTACCGGGTAGTTCAGGGCTAAAAGTTGTGAATAGAAGTTCAGGACCAAAAAGTGCCTGCTTTTGTGTAATGTGAGCGCCTAATATCACACCTTCATTACACTTAGAAAACTTGAGGCCCACTGGAGAAAGCACTAGCTTAATCATGAATAAAACTGAATGGTTATTTAAGGGGGGAAAAAATAACCAAACTATTCCCACAGAATCAGTAGCTGTAAAATTTTTACTGAACTTTCAGAAAGTCTTTCCACAGCAGATTCACCAAACATATACATATTTCCCTTTTTACATAAAGAATTAAGAAAAACTTCCAGCTGAAATTTATGACATGGGACTCAAATCTGCCTCCCAATAGGTAAGCCCAGTTATCTATGACCCACTACCATCAGCATTGCCTGGGAACTAATTAGAAATGCACATTCTAGGGCCCCAGCCTGGACCTACTGAATCAGAAGCTCTGGCAGTGGGTCTGACAGACAATCTGTGTCACAAGTTTGACAACCACTGGTCTACAGACATAGAGTTAAATATTGTAAAGTAGCCCTAGCCAGTTTTCTCAGTGAATAGCACATCAGCCTGAGGATTGAAAGGTCCCAGGTTTGGTTCTGGTCAAGGGCATATGCCCAGGTTGTGGCTTGATACCCAGTAGGGGACATGCAGGAGGCAGCCAATCAATGATTCTCTCTCATCATTGATGTTTCTATCTTTCTCTCCCTCCCCCTTCCTCTCTGAAATCAATAAAAATATATTGATTTTAAAAAACATTGTGAAGTAAGGATGATTCTACCTCTATTCTCTTCTCTGAACCTGGCTACAAAGCACAAAATGAACAAAAAGAAGGAAATTTCATCTTAAATGGCAATCGCTACTATAATACTAAATCAAAAACTACCAGGAATGCAGTAAAATTTGGAATCTATTGAGTGTAATGGATGCATACCTTAACAGAACTCAGACAGGGCATGGAATTCTACAAAAGAACAGGACACAGCACTGACCAGTGATTTGTTATTTGAAACAGCAAGTTGTGGAAAGTGACAGGCAATATGGGACTGAGTGAAGAATGAGTCAGACACACCATCTTTGTAACTAGTAGGTTGGCAATACAGCAAAGAGAGCTAGATGGTGGGTGATGATCAGTAGTTATTTTATAGTTGCTGTTTAAAACTGGCAAAGTAAAATTAATAAACATGAATTCCCAATATATTGCTCCATTGCAAGATAAGCAAACTAAATGGGCACATCTCTGAGAGAAGTGTGCAAAATTCTGTCTCCTGGCAGAAATTTTGGAAAAGAATTGAGCTTAATGAATAGATGTATGCATAATGGAGCTATCTGTTGCCCCAGCTTAATCTCCCAGCCCTTTCTGAGACTGCTGTCCAGCAAATAGCTAGCCCTAAAAAAATGGCCCCATTTAAAGATAATAAAAATATCATAAAGAAACTGGCATAAAACCAACATATATAGATACAAGAAAAAGAAATGGAAAAAAGGATAATATAAAAGAGGTACACAAAAATCACATGTAGCAATTGTAGAAGAAATAGATAATTTCTTCAAATACTTTTCAGTGATATTGAAAAAGTTAAAGAAAATAGACTGTTTGGGGAAATATTTAGAACAAGAAAACATGGCTCAAATAAGAAAAGAAGTCAATAGAATGATATTAAAAGTAAGCTGGATGATAGTAAAAGAATTATAAATCATTTGGAAAAAATTAAAGATAATTGAAAATAGATATGGAAGACAAGTTCCCACATGAACTAATAGCATCCATAAAGAAAACAAATTAGAAAAAATTTAGAGTTATATTAGAGAGAAATATTCCCAAGTCATATTAATAAAGAATAAAGTTTGAATTCATGGCAAAAAGTGTTAAATTGGTCTAAGAAGAGAATTCATAATGATGAAATATAGTCTATAATAAAGAGCTAACTATCCTGAATCTCTAAGCACCAAATAATATTATCATCAAAATGCATAAAGTAGCCCTGGTCAGTTTTACTCAGTGGTTGGAGCACTGGCCCACAGACTGAAGGGTTGCAGGTTTGATTTTCAGTGAAGGGCATGTACCTTAGTTGCAGGTTCGATCCCTGGCCCGTCTGGATGCATGCGGGAGTCAACCAATTGATGTATTTCTCTCTTTCTCTCACAATAATCTCTCTCTCTCTCTCCCATTCTCTCTCTCTCTCTTCCCTTCCTTCCATTCTCTCTAAAAATCACAGAAAAAAATCCTCTGTGATGATTTAAAAATATATATGTAAGGCAAACATTTTTTTTAAATGCAGAAAGAAGTAGACACAAATGAATAGAAACAGAAGGTATATAGTCATAGATGATATAGATTAAAAATAAGTACCACTACAGAAAAAACTAAGAAACATAATAAACTAACAAACATACACACACACACACACACACACACACACATATATATATATATATATATATATATATATATATATATACACACACACACACACACACACACACCTAATAAAAGAGAAAGATGCAAATTGACTGTACCTTCATGACATCCACCAACCAATCAGGAGTGAGTATGCAAATTAACCCAACAAAGATGGTGGGTTAATTTGCATACACTGGTGCAGAGTGGCCAGGGCAGGTTGCTTGTGTCATCGCCATGGTGACGACGCAGGCATTCTGCACCGCCCCAGCCGCTTCGGGCCTCTGGGCAGCCTGGGAAGGCAGAAAGGCGGCTCGGGCCAGAGCAAAGTGGTGCTGGCAGCCAGGGGAATGAAGGCCCATTCTTGCACAAATCTTTATGCATCGGGCTTCTAATATATATATTTCACATGGAAAATATATTAAAGCTGGCACTGTAAAAGACCCTAAAGAAAATACCAAGTTCCCCAAAGTGACAACATAGGCAATGTTTTCTGATCACAATGTCATAACATTAAAAATTGATAATAAAAAATAATATGATGTGTACATTAAACTTATACAATGTGTAAGTCTATTATATCTCAAAAATAATTTAAAAATTAAGGCTAACATATCTAGAAATAAAATATTCTCAAACAACTCTTGAACTCTTGAATCAAACAGGAAATCAAAACTGAAATAGCCAGATCAAGAGGCTGAGGCCTTGAGAGTTCTTGGTTCCATTTCCTAGGCAAGGCCACCAGGTTAAAGTCTCTAGAAATAGCTTCTAAAAGAAAATGAGATAAATAAGGTTATAAATAATAGCATTCACATATAAGATTCATTGTTGTCCTACATGTGAATAATAACTGACTTGAAAATATAGGAGATAGAAAATTTCATTATCAATAGCAACTTTGTCAGGGCCCAACTAGCAAAATAGAGTCCTGACTTATAATTAACTACAGAGTACTTAATATAAAAACTAGTTGTGAAGTTATTTCAGTATCTGAAAGAGAAAACAAGGGAAGGAGTTGCTTTAAACCTAGTAATAGCACAAAGCTGCTAATGTCCCCAGGCTGGAAGGACAAATGAAGGGGATGGTAGTCTTAGAGTCCAAGGCTCTGGAATGCTGACAGGACTGCCTATAGGAAGCTAAGACGATGGACACAGCTAGAGCCTAGAGAAAACTCAACCAGAGAATCCACCAGCAGCAGAGGATGAGAGCTACCCTAACATCTTCCCTCCGTTGTCTTTCCTATGGTTCCCACTGGCCAAGCATACATGGAAGCCAACTGGCAAGGGAACCTGAGAATGTGGTATACATAGTGTCCTACCCTGTACATGAAAATTCAGGGGAAGAAAGAGAAATGGATTTAAAAACAAATAGATAAAAGACCAAGCATAGGAACAAAAAGAGAAAAAAATGAAAATAAGGAGGAAATCAGCTCCATTTCCCTTACTTCACTTACAAGCCTTTAATAGGAAATGTGTTATAGGTAATGCATGTGTTTATTTAATTATTTTTAAATATGAAAAAGGAATCAGGGATATTACATACAAATGACATGATAAAAATGAGTTTCTCTTTTACTCCATACCTTCAGTCTCTCTCCATCAAGGTAGACACTGTTTTTTTGTACATACTTGTGGAAAATTTCCACACATATACATGAATATTTTTAAATGCCCACAAGCATAATATACATATTATTCTTTCTTTGGTTTCTTTTTTTACTTGACAATATACATTGGAAAGCTTCTTATCATTCATTTTTAAAGTATCCATTTGATGTAATAATAGACTGTTTCCAGGTTTTCGTCGTTATAGATAATATATTACAAAGGTGAAGGAATGCTGATAAAACTGCTTGTCTGTTGTCTTTACATGTCTGGTGTCTGAATGGACTCAGTAAGTGTTGAGCAAGGGGCAATACAGCTAAAAGTAGAACCTAAGTGGGATATGAGGTTTAAAATTAAGTCACTGGAACATGAAGCTCATTATATATATATTGAGTGGCCAGATTATTATGATCTCTGAACGCATAATAATCTGGCCACTCAGTGTATATCCTATATAATAAAAGGCTACTATGCAAATTGTCCCTTCGACCAGGAGTTCAACCAGCAGGCAGGCCGGCCAACCACCCATGTCTCCTCCGCCTGGCCAGGCTGGCCGGACCCCACCCATGCACGAATTCATGCACCGGGCCTCTAATACACACACACACACACACACACACACACACACACACACACACACACACACACACTGAGTGGCCAGATTATTATATCTATATATTTCACAATCAATGTTACTTGTGTTTCATACCCATATGAATGGGAGTGTTTAGAAGAACGTGCAGGTGTAACCAATATGTGCATCTTTACCCCCAAGACCACACTATTTACAGATTGTGACTGTGTCTACTGAACCTGGGTGTACATGGGAAGAGCCAAGGAGTATACATGGGTCATCTTCCTGCAGCTCTCATCTGGGGGCAGATCAATAAAGGTCTACACCTTCCTGAGGTTGGCAGAATACGTGTTGGCTATTCTGCCACCCTCTAAAGTTGCCTGGACTTCCTCCAGAGCCTTTTGAAGAACAACTGTAGAGTGAGCCCAAGCTGGCCACATCTCACTGCCCCTTCTACATAGTACAAGCTCTGTAAGGTGAGGTGATTGGGTTGAGAGGACAAAGCTAGTGGGTCTTCTACTTGGGGGCAGTGTGATCAGGTACTCCATGGGGGAAATGTGGCCCCTACTCCAGAACCACACCACTCAGTCTCTGCTAGTCTCCAACGCTAGCTCCCCAAAGAGAAACTCAACACTGGTTCAGGTTGGTTGCAGCCAGCTGACCCCACTGCAGGAATAAGTTCAGCAGGGCAGGGCCACTGGGACTTTGGAAAACAGATCAAGACAGTGTCCCATTGGGAGTGGTGCTGGTTGAGCCTGTAGGTGGGGGGAAGACTAAACTCCATTCCAAAGCCTCACAGTTCAATGTCTGAGTGTCTGTCTATAATTTCTCTAGAGAAAGAGCACGCCAAAGGTCCTTGTTGGGTGCAGCTAATGGTCCTTTCTGCCAGACTCAAGCTTGGCAGTGAGGTGTCACTGGTATTTGGAGGACCAGGTTAGTGCACTCCCTAGTCTAGTGCTATAAGAATAGGAGTGCCTGACTCTGGGAAGTTGGTACCTGAGGGCAGTGTGGGATACTGATTCAGGACTTGGACCTCAGTAGCTGATCTTCCAGATCTTGTTTTGGACACAAACCACCCAGGTCTTCTATTTATGCCTCTTGTATGCTCTGAGTCACCTTCCCTCTATTAAAGCCCCAGGGGAGTGCCTAGAGAAACCTCCTGTGTGTTGGGCCTTTAGGAGAACACCTACGATTCTAGCAGACTCCCTCTTCTTCTTGGCTGACAGGGTCCCCACTGATTTTCACTGCCAGATGCTATGCAGGCTCCATTTTCTGGCCTTGGTGCTCTGGGTCTGGGTTCCGGCATGGGCTTGAGACCCCTACACTCTTCAGGGGCTGGGGGGACTTCTGCAGCTGAGATATCCCTCCAGCTTCTCAGCTACCACACATGGGTTAGGGGCAAGCCTCTTCTTGTCTTTGCCCTTCTTACCAGTCTCTATGTAGCTTCTTCTATAAGTCCTTGGGTGTAATACTCCTGTTCAACTGTCCTTCAGTTGGTCATTTGGGTTGATTGCTCTAGAATTTAGCTGTAAGTCCAGTTTGACACTGGAAGGGGATGCATGTAGCTTCCACCTACTCTGAAGCTATCTTGAAATCACCCATTGCTGTTACATTTTCAAGAATACATAAAAAAAGAAACCCCACAATATCCTCTTCCCTTCTTTTGATGAGATAAGTTTCAGAGTTAAGCAGGGGTGGGAGGTGGGTGGGTGGGGGGAATCATGGGAACTTATTCCTTAATATCTTAGGATTTTTAGATTGGCATCTCTTTGTAATTGTATTCTAACCTTGATCCTTATGAAGCATTAGAGGTTCTTTAAATCTCCTCCCAGAAAGTAAATTTAAAAAATAAAATGTTGGAGCAAGAACATAAGGGTGAAACTGTTGAACATTACCATAAATTTGAATAGCTGTTAATTTAACTGTCTTCAAAAAGAATAAATTACAATGCAGCCCTAAAATAAAATTTCTATAGGCAGTCAACAGCAGTCACATGACAGGCCGTGCTATTAAGGCAGTAGAAATTGCCAAATTTCAAAAAGATAATAGAACTTTTCAAGTTAAAGAGTTCAGTGGGAATACATTGATAGCAACAGAGGCCATTTCAGACAATTTCTGAAGAAAGCTGCTTAATTTCCAGTGACATGTAATTCAATTTTTTTAAAAATCAAGAGTTTAATCAAATAGATAATTAAAATAAAGTTCTGGCATTCTTCAACACATCTCAAAATTATTCTATCTATTTTAAAGGTAAAATGGCCTAAATCAACAGCATGGTTTATTAAAAATAATGTCACATGACCTGTAGGAAGCGGTTATAGGGTTAAGCCTCGGACTGACCTGCTGGCAAAGTCACAAACAAGTCCCAGCTTGGAGGGCACAGTCCTCTAAGCATAATTAAGCTTGATTTTGTGACCGCTCCCTACATCTTTCCTGGGTAGCTAGTGGGCTGTGGGAGGGGCAGCAAGTGCTGCCAAAACAAGTGAAACTTACAACAACATTGTAGATTACCTTGTTTGTCCCTGATTATTAATAAAGCACCAGCTTTGCAGTCTGGATCTGTTCTGTGGCCTCAGCAAGGCACAGAAAGATCCACCCAGCTCCCAGCTTTATGAATCTATTTCTGTGTCTTGTTTTCTTTATTTCTAACTAGAGGCCCGGTGCATGAAATTCGTGCATGGAGGGGGGTTGTCCCTCAGCCCAGCCTGTACTCTCTCCAATATGGGACCCCTTGAGGGATGTCTGGCTGCCCGTTTAGGCCCGATCCCTAAACGGGCAGTCAGACATTCCTCTCACAATCCAGGACTGCTGGCTCCCAACTGCTTGCCTGCCTGCCAGCCTGATCACCCCCTAACCACTCTGCTGCCAGCCTGTTTGCCCCCAACTTCCCTCCTCTGCTGGCCTGGTCACCCCTAACTGCCCTCTCCTGCAGGGTTGATCACCTCCAACTGCCCTCCCTTGCAGGCCGGGTGCCTCCCAACTGCCCTCTCCTGCTGGCCATCTTGTGGTGGCCATCTTGTGTCCACATGGGGGCAGGATCTTTGGCCACATGGGGGCAGCTATATTGTGTGTTGCAGTGATGATCAATCTGTATATTATTCTTTTATTAGATAGGATAGAGGCCTGGTACAGGGGTGGGGGCCAGCTGGTTTGCCCTGAAGGGCGTCCCGGATCAGGTGGGGGTTCCCTTGGGGTGTGGGGCGGCCTGAGCGAGGGGCCTGTGGTGGTTTGCAGGCCGGCCATGGCCCCTGGCAACCCAAGCAGAGGCCCTGGTATCTGGAATTTATTTTCCTTCTACAATTGAAACTTTGTAGCCTGGAGCGGAGCCAAGCCTGGGGCTCCCTCTCCAGCCGGGAGCCATTTGTGTTGGGGTAATAATTGAAACTTTGTTGCCTTAAGCAGGTGGGCACGGCCAGGGTGTGCAGAAAGCTTTGCTTCCCCTGTTGCTGGCGGCAACCCTGGCCTGCTCTCTCAAGCTCCATTTTGCCGCCATTTGTTTGAATTTGTTTACCTTTTATAATTGAAACTTTATTGCTTGAGTGGAGGCTTAGGCCTGGCAAGGGCAGGTGGAAAGCTTGGCTTCCTCTGTTACCTAGGAAACCTTGCTCTTTGTGGCTGTAGCCATCTTGGTTTGGGTTAATTTGCATACTCGTTCTGATTGGCTGGTGGGCGTGGCTTGTGGGTGTGTTGGAGGTATGGTCAATTTGCATATTTGTCTATTATTAGATAGGATATTTCTCAATCCCTGGCCACCTCCATTTAGAACCGGTTCGTTCATTTCTCTTTCTGCGCGGGACGCAGAAAAGGGAGATCCCCGCCATGTCTGGTCCCCGCCGCATTCAGGCTCCCCGCAATGACCTTAAACACCACTACCAAAGGTTAAGGTAAGAATCTTTAGGAATATAAAAAATATACACATTCAACTTTGGGATACTGAAGAAAAGTGGTATGTGTATTTGCTTTTAACAATAAGATACTGTTGGTTTTAAAATTGTGTGTCCATTAAACATAGTATTTTTCCTAGAAAGATAACATTAAATAAATATTTGCATTGAGGAAATATTTAGCTGAAATATGTTCCAATGACACTAGACTGAGTTAGAAAGACTAGAAAAATACTGTGAAGTGTTAGCAATCTTAAAGAAGTTATTCATTTATTTGGGCCAGGAAAGACAGGAAAGGTTCTACATAATTTCCCAAATTTTAAATAAATTATGAAGGATGAGATGTAGATCCCCATTCAAAGAAGAGGGAAAAGGAAATTCAGGAAGAGAGGATGATAGTTGCAAAGGCACTAAGTCATGCTGTGAGAAAAATTGGGAAAATTTAGTTGATTTCTGACCAGAGTGTATATGTAAAGAAGGAGGAGATAGGTAGGAATGTGGAGTGGGATCATGATATACATTCTGTGAAGTTTGAGGTATGCTTAAACACCCAGGTTTCTTTAATAACAAGCAACAATGCTAAACTACAGAGCCATATGTTTTATCATAATACATTAATGACAATGTGTTAGAGAGGAAACTGGAAAATAACCATGGACTATGGCAATTACTCAAACATTCTATTTCAGTCTCCAGAACACCAGCATGTAAGATGAGATTTGGGAGTATACTTTCTGTATATCATATTAAAATGTACAGAAGCTCAGCTATTTCAGCATTAAAAAACAAAACAGCTCTGGCTGGGTGGCACAGTTGCTTGGAGCATCGTCTCATACACCAAAAGATTGCAGGTTTTATTCCCTGTCAGGACACATAACTAGGTTTCAGGTTCTATCTCTGGTTGAGGCACATGCAGGAGGTAACTGATGGATGTTACTCTCTTATCTCTCTCTCTCTCTCTCTCTCTCTCTCTCTCTCTCTCTCTCTCTCTTCCCCTTCCTCTCTCTCTCAAAACAATAAACATATCCTCAGGAGAGGCTATATCTTGGATGAAAACTAACAGGATAAAACTGGTATTGCTAAAGCCATAGTTGGAAAATTCTACAACTTTACAATGTTCAATGGAAGTGCATCCATGAAAAATGTAGAACACAGTATTAGAGAACCCCTGAACTCTGAAGGTCTCAGGCCTTCTGAGCTTCTGAAACCAAAAAGCATATTTGACTTCTTTTAGAATCTGTATAGTTTCTCCAGCTGTATTCTCTCTTTCCCTATCCTACTGGTATATTCATTCTCACCATACATCTCCTGGTTTTTGCTCATACCATTCATAACATCCTCTTCATCCAATCTGCCTATTCAAATTCTACCTATTCGTTCTCTTCCAGTTTGAGCATCACTGAGCATGTATAAGAAACAAGAGATAGGTTTGATGGTATATAGTAGTGATAATATAAAAGGAATGGGAAAAATCTATATTGAACACTTAGACTATCCCACAATGGGCAGAGTTTCAGATAGTTCAATTTCCTGTGTCAAGAATTATCAGACCCAAATGCCTGCCACTTTCTTCTTCACTGATTTCAGTCTCAGACAGCCATGTCCTCTTTCTGCCCAAACCCATCTACTATGCTTTCACTAGATTTATAAATATCCTTGTTTCCTTATTTCACCCATAATATGTTTTTCTTTAAACACTACTTATCCCTTATTGAAAACAAACTTCCTCCTGGTAATCTCAATGCCCTAAAAATACATTTACAACTAAGGATTTTTTTAAAAGCATTATTGCCACCATTTTTAAAGGCTCAAGTTTCCCACCTAACGAAAGGAGACATTTTCAGAGTCATTTCTCTAGTCCTTATTAAATATTTGATGAGAAATTTTTGGCAGACAAAGAAATAAAAGGCATCCAAATCAGAAAGCAAGAAGTAAAACTGTCACTATTTTCAGATGAATGATTGATACTATTTTGTATGTAGAAAATCCAAAGGACTCAACCAAAAAACTGTTGGAACTGCCCTAGCTAGTTTGGCTCAGTAGTTAGAGTGTCGGCCCATGGACTGAAAGGTCACAGGTTCAATTCCTGGTCAAGGGCATGTACCTAGACGGCAGGCTTGATCACTGGTGCCGATTGAGGCATGTGCAGGAGGCAACTAATCAATGTGTCTCTCTCACATCAATGTTTCTCTCTCTCTGTCTCTCCCCCTCCTTTCCACTCTCTCTAAACACTAATGAAAAAAATATCCTTGGGTGAGTGAGGATTAACAACAACAACAACAACAACACACACACACACACACACACACACACACACACACTCTGTTGGAACTAATTAATGATTTCAGTAAGTTCCGTATGCTAACAATGAAACATCTGAAAAAGAAATAAAGAAAATGAGCCCATTCACAATAGCATCAGAAGCAATGATATATCCAGGAATAAATTTAACCAAGGAGGTGAAAGATTTGTACAAAGAAAACTAAAAGAGTTTGAGGGGGAAAATTGAAAACACAAACAAATGGAAAAACCATCCTGTGTTCATGGTTTTGAAGAATTAATACTGCTAAAATGTCCATACTACAAAGTAGTTTACAGATTCAATGCAATACCATAAAATAACAATGGCATTCTTCACAGAAATAGAAAAAAACAACCCTAAAATTTGTATGGAAACATAAACGACCCCAAATAGCCAAAGCAATCCTGAGGAAAAAAGAACAAAGCCAAAGGTATCATACTTTTTTTTTTAATTTCAAACTATACTACAAAGCTATAGTAATGAAAGTATAGTACTAGAATAAAAATAGACACACCCAACTCAATAGCAAAAATGTCTGATTAAAAAAAATGGGCAGAGGAAATAGACATTTTCCCAAAAATAGACATTCAAATGGCCAACAGGTACATGAAAATGTGCTCAACATCATTAATCATCAGGTAAAGAAACCATGATTAAATACCATCTCATACCTGTTAGAATGGCCATTATAAAAAAGACGAGAAATAATAAGTGTTGGCGAGGATGTGGATAAAAGAAAACCCTTGTGTTTTGTTGGTGGAAATATAAATTGGTTCAATCACTATGGAAAACAATATAGATATTCCTCAAAAAATTAAATATAAATCTACCATATCATCCAGCAATTCTACTTCTGGCTATACACCCAAAGGACATGAAGAGATACATGCACTCCCATGTTTATGCAGCATTATGCACAATAGCCAAAATATGCAAACAACCTATAAGTATCCACCAATGAATGAATGGATAAAGAAGATGTGGTATATATGTGATGGAATAGTATTCAGCCATTAGAAAGCAGGACATCTTGTCATTTGGGACAACATGGGTAGATCTTGAACAAGTTATGTTAAATAAGATGTCAGACAGAGGAAGACAAATACTGTATAATATCACTCATACGTAGAATCTAAAAAGCAAAACCCATAAAAGCAGAGAGTAAAGTGATAGTTACCCAGGGTTAAGGGTATAGGAGAATAGGCTAGATGTTTAAGGGTACAAATAAACAATGAATAGTAAATAAGTCCTAGATTTCTAATGTACAGTACACTGAATATAGACAATATGATATTACAATCATCAAGTTTGCTAAGATACTAGAATTTAATCATTCCAGCAACTAAAAAGAAAGAATAGGTATGTAACATGATAGAGGTGATAATTATGGCAGTCATATTACTATATATAAATGTACCACATTAACATGTTGTATAACTTAAATTTACATAATGTTCTATGTCAAATATATTTCAATTAAAAATTCTCTTACTGTAATTAATGCATTATATCCCTAATTTCTTATAGGTGATGACTCAATCACTTCTTCATGAATTCAGGAAGAGAACACTAGGTATCTAAGAGGTGAGGACACTCAAATCATGCTATTGTACTCCCCAGGCCAATAAAATCATTAGTACAAGTCTTTTAGACCCAGTCTTTTCCCTACTGGTTAAGTTGACACACCTCAGGGACCCATTCAAATGATGAATGAGACCCCAAAATATTAAACATCAAAGATCAGCTGGTTAGCGTCAAGAGCATATTGAATATGAACTTAGGCATTTTCAATGATGAAACTGTGCCATTTGAACTTCAAAATGTGGTGTGTTGCGTCTTAAGAACACCAGTGTCTATCAGACATAATTACAAGTTCTGCTAGAAACCAGCATCTGGTCTCTAGAGAATTATTAAATCCTATTTATTCCAGTTACATGAAAGCACATTTCAGTGAAAATAGAAATTAGTGTTAATAAAATCAGATAATAAGTGTTTCTTTGGAGACTGGTGTGAACCATGTGAGTCTGCAGGATTTCTGCAACACATCAGCTGGTTGAGTTGTCTTGACTGATTTTGGTCATTGTCTTCATGCCCCCTCCACTTTTCTGTCTTAGTGACTGAAAGATAGCTATGAGACATTTCCTTGTGAAAACTGGTGAAATATAGAATTTTGATCTGAATTTTATATCAATTCTGAGGATTGTTGGGCCACATGAAAGGTAAAGCTGATAAAAGTAAGCATTGGAATGGAAGCAAACATGAAAAGCAAAGTCATTTCCACACCCTCCATCGTCACAAGAAATGAAAGCAGCTGAAATGAGAAAAATTCTCCTTGCTGACTCTTCAGAGACAAAGCAGCAGGAAATTGTGAGATTCCTCCCAGAGCCCCACTTGCAAGGAAGCCCATTTAGCAAATGGTATGAGTTGTGGGATCTGTTGTTATTGGTTTCCTTCCCTGGGAACACGGCACACTGGGGATTCAGCTGTACCACAAAACAGTCTTCAAAACCCTCAGACTTGTCAAGTGCAGACTGAGACCTACTCCTTATGGGTTTGCAAAAAGCCATAATTTTGCTTTTTGGCTCCCTCATTCTTGGCAATCTTGAATTGCTAGGAGAAAGCGTTTGAACCCATTAGTCAAGACGCTCGGTGTTATGGGCCACCATTAGCTCAGCCTCATAACATCTGTTCTGTGTTTGTGTTCCATAGGGAACCTGAAGCCCTCAGAACAAAAGTGACAGGCCAGGAACTAAGCCATGGAGAGTCTTCAGGGAGATAAGCACCCAAAATACAGCTTCCCCTTACTATATACCAAAATTAGGTCAAGTTTTCATCCTTGACAGAGGTTCTCCTAAACACCAAAAGGAAAAAAAATAGACTCCAAAATAATTTACTATAACAGAAATATAAAGAAAATGATTCCCAAAACATCTCTCTTATGGGGTGGGTTTTTTTCATTATGTATAACATCTTAGCACTACTCATAAATATGTTATAGACGGCAGGAATGGCACTAGGTGTTAGACCCATGGGGTCAGACTGGACCTGGGTTAAGCAACCGCAGTACTTGGGTTCTGGCTAGGAAAGAATTCACAGCCAAGACCCAAACTGTAAGAGAACATTTATTTGGTAAAATGCAGAAGTACAAGAAGTAATTCCTAGAAGAAATGAGCATAGGAAACAAGTTCTAGAGGTAAAGAAAGGGCCCTAAGAGCATGGGAGTGTGCAAGGTAATGGTAATGCACCTGGGGGCATGCAGGAGGGAAAGACCTAGAGGAAGAGTGTACTGGATCTTCCATCCTAAGAGTTTTAAGGGTGGAGATTTTAGGGGAGGACCCAAGGGAAGATTTAATAGAATATTCAGCAGCTTTCCAGGTGTGCGTTTTCAGGGTCTAGGTCTCCACTGATTAATTGATCAGCGCCAGAGCAGGAGTTCATTATTCAATGCAGGTGGTCTTGAGGGCAACCATGGGGTTGATGGTCTGGTTTTGTTGTTTTTCTGCATCTGGAGCTGAAATACAACTGAGGATTGGATGCTATCTCTAGAGAGGAAAGGTCAGGGGGTCTAAACCTCATGACCAGGGAGTGATATGCTAGGGGAGAAAAAGTCATCTTGGGGATAAGGTACCCTACAATTGTTCTTTGCTTGGTGCCTGGGGCTTTTCACGCTGTACCTGGCCCATCGTCCTTGATCTGCTCATATCTGTCTAACTTCCTACCACAGATATGAGTTATCATCTCTATTTTACAGGTAAGAAAACTGAAGTATGTCACATGTCTAAGGTCCCAGAACTAAAAAATAGTAAAGCTGTGACTTGAACTCATGTGGGCTGGTCAGATTCTTAGCCATCAGATCAAATTTCTTAGTGAAGCATAGAAAGTCAAACAAGGAAATGAAAATCAGTTCAGAGGTTTAAAAACCTCCTGACTTTTATCTTTGGTAATTCCTCCCACGGGGATCTTTAAATACACAATTTATCCTCTGCTCTCCATAGACAGGGACACAGAACTACTAAGAGGCATAGAAGGCATCTGGAAGTTCTTCTTTCACAGACTCGGCATCGCTATGCCATAGCAGGCAGCAGCAATGCTCATGGTGCTTCCTAGACTTGAGCATGAGAATGAAGGAGTTTCTAGGCAGCTGGAGCAACCATTCTCCTGTTGATAATGAGCTATGTGGGTTAGAATTGTCTCTCTTCTGGTTCTTTGAAAAGATAAATAAGATTGATGAACCACTAGCCAAGTTCACCAAGAAACAATAAGAGAGGACCCAAATAAGCAAAATCAGAAATGAAAGTGGTAAAGAAACAACCGACCCCACAGACATACAAAGGAATGTAAAAAAAATACTATGAATAACTCTACTCCAACAAACTGGACAGCCGTGATGAAATGAACATATTCCTAGAAAAATACGAGTTTCCAAAATTTAATCAGGAAGAATCAAAAAACCTGAATAGGCCGATAATTCTTTTTTTTAAATATATTTTATTGATTTTTTACAGAGAGGAAGAGAGAGGGATAGAGAGTTAGAAATATCGATGAGAAAGAAACATCGATCAGCTGCCTCTTGCACACCCCCCACTGGGGATGTGCCCGCAACCAAGGTACATGCCCTTGACCAGAATCGAACCTGGGACCCTTCAGTCCGCAGGCCGACGCTCTATCCACTGAGCCAAACCAGTTTCGGCCGATAATTCTTGATGAAATTGAAACAGTAATCAAAAAACTTCCAGCAAACAAAAGCCCTGACTGGATGGCTCCACAGGGGAGTTTTACCAAACATTCAAAGAAGAACTAAAACGTATCCTTCTCAGACAATTCCAAAAAATTCAAGAGAAAGGCACACTTCTAAGCTCTTTCTATGAAGCCAGCATTACCCTAATCCCCAAACCAGATAAAGACACCACAAAGAAAGAGAATTACAAGCCAATATCCCTGATGAACATAGATGCTAAAATCCTCAACAAAATTCTAGCAAATCAGATCCAGCAATACATCAGAAAGATCATACACCATGACCAAGTGAAATTCATTCCAGGGATGCAAGGCTGATACAATATCTGCATATCAATAAATGTGATACATCACATAAACAAATTGAGAGACAAAAATCACATAATCATATCAATTGATGCAGAAAAGGCATTTGACAAAATCCAGCACCCTTTCCTGATAAAAACTCTAGCAAAGTGGGAATAGAGCCTTATATGACAAACCTACAGCCAACATCATACTCAATGGGCAAAAACTAAAACCATTTCCCCTAAGAACAGGAACAATACAGGGATGCCCTCTTTCACCACTCCTGTTTGATATAGTGCTGGAAGTGCTAACCATAGTGATAGACAAGAAGAAGAAATAAAAGGCATCCAAATTGGAAAAGAAGAAGTAAAATTGTCATTATTCGCAAATGACATGATATTGTACATAGAAAACTCTAAAGACTCCATAAAAAAACTACTAGACTTAATAAATGAATTCGGCAATGTAGCAGGATACAAAATTAACACCCAGAAATCTATGGCTTTTTTATACACCAATAATGAACTCTCAGAAAGAGAAACTAAAAAGACAATCCCATTTACCATTGCAACAAAAAAATTAAGATACCTAGTAATAAATTTAACCAAGGAGGTAAAGGACCTGTACTCAGAAAATTACAGGACTCTGAAAAAAGAGATAGAGGAAGACGTAAACAAATTGAAGAATGTACCGTGTTCATGGATTGGTAGAATCAACATCATTAAAATGTCCATACTACCCAAAGCAATCTATAGATTCAATGCAATCCCCATTAAAATACCAAGGGCATATTTCAAAGACCTAGAACAAACTCTCCAAAAATTCATCTGGAATAAAAAAGACCCTGAATACCTGCAGCAATCTTGAGAAAGAAGAACAAAGTTGGAGGGATCACAATACCAGATATCAAGCTATACTACAAAGCCACTGTTCTCAGAACTTCCTGGTACTGGCACAAGAACAGACATATAGACCAATGGAAAAGAACAGAGAACCCAGAAATTGACCCAAGCCATTATGCTCAGTTAATATTTGACAACAGAGGTAAGAGCATATAATGGAGTCAAGACAGTCCCTTCAATAAATGGTGTTGGGAATATTGGACAGATACATGCAAAAAAAATGAAACTAGACCACCGACTTACACCATACAAAAAAATAAACACAAAATGGATAAAGGACTTAAACGTAAGACAGGAAACCATAAAAATCTTAGAAGTATAGGCAGCAAAATAGCAGATAATTGTCATATCAATATCTTTACTGATACAGAACCTAGGGCAGTGGAAACTAAGGAGAAAATAAATAAATGGGACTACATCAAAATAAAAAGCTTCTGCACAGCAAAAGAAACCATCAACAAAACAACAAGAAAGCCCACTGTATAGGAGAACATATTTGCCAATGTTCTCTCCGATAAGTTTAATCTCCGAAATTTATAGGGAACTCATACAACTTAACAAAAGGAAGATAAAGAATCAAATCAAAAAATGGGCAAAGGATCTAAGTAGACACTTTTCAAAAGAGGACATACAGGAGGCCAAGAGGCATATGAAAACATGCTCAAAGTCCCTAATCATTCAAGAGATGCAAATCAAAATAACAATGAGGTATCATCTTACACTTGTCAGAATGGCTACCATCAACATATCAACAAAGGTCAAGTGCTGGAGAGGATGCAGAGAAAAAGAAACCCTCTTTCACTGCTGGTTGGAATGCAGACTGGTGCAGCCACTGTGGAAAACAATATGGTGTTTCTTCAAAAAATTAAAAATGGAACTTCCATTTGACCCAGTAATCCCACTTGTAGGAATATATCCCTAGAAAACAGAAACACCAATCAGAAATAATATATGCACCCCTATGTTCATAGCAGCGCAATTTACAATAGCTAAGATTTGGAAACAGCCTAAATGCCCATCAGCAGATGAGTGGATTAGAAAACTGTGGTACATCTACACTATGGAATACCACACTGCTGTAAAAAAATAAGGAATTCTTACCATTTGCAACAGAATAGATGGAACTGGAGAACATTATGCTATGAGAAATAAACCAGTCAGAGAAATATAAATATCACATGATCTCACTCATTTGTGAAATATAATGAACAACATAAACTGATGAACAAAAATAGAATCAGAGTTATAGAAGCATGGAACAGACTGTCCAATCTATGAGGGAAGGCGGGAGGTAAGGGGGTAAGAGATCAACCAAAGGACTTGCATGCAAGCATGTGAGCATAATCAATGGACACAGACAGTAGGGGGGGGCAGGGTGAGGGCATGTGCTGGGGGGTGTGGGCGGCCAGGAAAGATCAATGGGGGGAAAAGGAGACTTATGTAATATTTTAAACAATAAGAAAAAAACTTGTCTCTCTTTGGTTCACTTCTGTATTAGTCAAGTTTCTCCAGAAAAACAGAACCAGTACAAGATAGATATATTAAAACTAGGGGCCCAGTGCATGAATTCGTACACCTTGAAAGGAACTGTGGGCCTCGAGGCTGCAGTGGGCACAGGGGTGGGACTCAGTCCATCCTCCATGCCCCTGACCAGCCCCTCCCGCCGTGGCCCCAGTACCCTGTCTGCCAGCAGCCGTGTTCCCACTGCTGCTGCTCCCACACATTGATGGTGTCGACCCTGCTCGCACCTGCTGATGGCGCGGAGCAATTGGGGCCAGCGCCAGCAGCGGGTGCGAGCAGCGGCTGCTGCCCCAATCACCCCTCAGAAGCAGGGAGAGATGGAGAAGCCCTCAGGAGCGATCAGGGCTGGCAGCCACCCCTCACACCTGCTGACGGTGCTGAGTGATCGGGACCAGCGCTAGGCACCAGCAACAGGTGCAAGCGGTGGCTCCGGCGCTGGGAGCAGGTGTAAGCGGGGTTGGCACTGGCAGCAGCAGGTGCAGGTGCCAGGCAGGACTGCGGTGCGTGGGAGCAAAGAATTTTCAGTAACTACCAGAGGCTCGTTCCAATGACAGCAACCAGCACCCTGCCTCGGTCTGGCACCCCTGCTCACCTGCTCCACCATCCCACCATGGCCAACACCCACCATGTTCTGCACTCTTCCACCTGCTGTCGAAGCCCACCATGTTCCATGCGCGCCCCCTGGTGGTCAGTGCACGTCATAGCGACCAGTTGTTCAGTTGTTCCGCTGTTTGGTCTGTTTGCATATTAGCCTTTTATTATATAGGACTAGGGAGGGACCCGGTGCACAGAATTCGTGCACTGGGGGGGTCCCTCAGCCCAGCCTGCCCCCTCTCACATACTGGGAGCCCTCAGGGGATGTCCTACTGATGGCTTAGGCCCGATCCCCTTTGGGAGCAGACCTAAGCCGCAGTCTGGCCTCCCTTTGCTTGAGGCGACCTGGCTGATCAGGGGAAGGCACCAGCCCCATCACCCCACTGCTGCAGCCACTGCCAGTCACCACAGCCATTCCAGTCCCTTCACCATGAAAAAAATGACAACTTTCTTTAAGCATTTTCAAGATGTGTTTTTCATAGGATATAACATTTCTTTCTTTATTTTTCTTTTTATCCTCACCTGAGGATATGTTTCCATTGATATTTTCCCCTTCCCTCCAATTCCAGGCTCGGCCCCTTCCCAAGCCTAAAGCCTCCATCCAAGGCTTTAGGTTTGAGAAGGGGTTCCCCCCAGCACCTCCCCAAACCTAAAGCCTCCGCCCCAGGCTTTAGGCTTGGGAAGGAGTTCCCCACCCACACCTCCAATCGCAGGCTCGGCCCCTTCCCAAGCCTAAAGCCTCCATCCCAGGTTTAGGCTTGGGAAAGGGTCGTCCCCCCCACCCCCTGCCCTGAACCTCCGATGGCAGGCTCGGCCCCTTCCCAAGCCTAAAGCCTCCGCCCCAGGTTTAGGCTTGGGAAGGGTTCATCTCCCACCCCAACCTCCCATCACAGGCTCGGCCCCTTCCCACGCCTAAAGCTTCCACCCCAGGTTTAGGCTTGGGAAAGGGTCGTCCCCCTCACCCCCCGCCCTGAACCTCCGATTGCAGGCTTGGCCCCTTCCCAATCCTAAAGCCTCTGCCTGATGGCCGGCTGGGAGTGACCTGGGTGCGAGGAGGTTCCCCGGACCCAGGTATGTATGCAAATTAACCGCCATCTTTGTTGGGTTACTTTGCATACTCACTCTGATTGGCTGTGGGCATAGCAAAGGTATGGTCAATTTACATGTTTCTCTATTATTAGGTAAGATATGTATATATGTGGAGATTAATTATGAGAAATTGTCTCACACAATTACAGAGACTGAGAAGTCTCACATTCTTCGGTCTGCAAAATGGACAACCAGAGGAGCTGAGGGTGCAAATCCCAGACCCAGGGCAAGAGAAGACCAATAATACCCCAGCTCAAGAAAGCAGGCAGGAAGCAAAAGGGGTGAATTACACCTCCCTCTGCCTTTTTGTTCTATTCAGATCCTCAACAGATTGGATAATTCCTACCCACATTGGGAGCTACTTTACTGAGTCTGCAGATTCAAATGCTAATCTCAAACAGAAACACCCTCACAGACACACCCAGAAATAATATTTCATCTGGGCACCCTGTGGTGCAGTCAAGGTGACACATGAAATTAACCATCACAAGTGCTGTGTCTAATATACTGCTTGACATATGGCAGACATTCAGTCAATACTTGGTGAGTGAATTCAGTCATGTGTGCATGTGTCACATGGTTGCCATCCATGATTATCTGTGACTATATTGTGTACATATACCTTTATTTTATTATGGGGAGGTTTTTAAATGATAGAGAATTCCCAGAAACCGTGAACGATGCACTCAGTAAATGCCTAAATGGGAGCAGACAAGACTGTGAATACTACATTTTTTAAAGGAAGGAGGAATTTCTGCTTAAAACTAAATGAAATAAGCCTGAGATAGATTGTAGATTTAATGGAAAATGGTAAAAGATAATATAGATGATATCTCTTTCAAGCATGTTTAATAAATTAGGAGCCAAAAATAAATTAGAAGCTCTCCTTATAACTTATACCTGCCAACTATTTATTAGAAAGGTTTGATTTGGTAGATATCATTTTTATAATGCCATCTTTACTGCCAACACCATTTTGAAAAATATTGTTGCTTAAATAAGGATAATGATCCCTATTGAAAACTGCACCAGAATAGTAAAAAATACATCAGTTGTATTTCATCCAGAACAAAAAGAAATTAAATTAGCCTCATCCCTGTATGTGGTATTTGGCCCAAATTGCATTTTTGTAACAGGGTGGAGTTTGAGATCAAAAAACCAGAAATATTATGCATTTAATGAAATCCAATCTTCTGGCAACTAGGCGAAGCCCTGTTTTGTCCTATTTCTATGGAATTTTGGTCATATCCCAGATATCAAAGAATATTCTTAATTCCTACAGAACTACAACCTCAGAAAAGATGGACACCATGTCTACAATGCTTAATTTAAATGTCAATTGTGTTTTCTCATTTGCTGAAATAAAAGTACATATGAATAAACCAACAGAACATGATACATTTAAACCCTTCACTTTAAAAATGAACAAACATAGATGTCTTTTCTTAAAAGAAAGAAAGAAAGAAAGAAAGAAAGAAAGAAAGAAAGAAAGAAAGAAAGAAAGAAAGAAAGAAAGAAAGTATTGCCTGTCAAAACTAGCAATCATTGACATTTTTAGAGCTAAATGGGGACCTTAGAAATGATCTAGTTCCATCTTCTGGTGTCACCAGCAAAGGCACTGGGATACTAAAAGGTGTAATGATCTACACTAATAAAAGAGTAAGATACAAATTTACCATTCCTTACATCCACCAGCCAATCAGGAGTGAGTATGCAAATTAACCCAACAAAGATGGCAGGTTAATTTGCGTACGCAGGTGCTGAGTGGCTGGGGGCAGGGTGGGACGCAGGCGTTCCACACCACCCCAGCCGCTCCAGGCCTCTGGGCAGCGTGGGAAGGTGGAAAGGCGGTTCCGGGCCAAAAGGATAAGGCGGCTCCGGCCGGAGCAAAGGTGGTGCCGGCAACCAGGGGAAGGAAGGCCCATTCTTACATGAATCTTTGTGCATCAGGCCTCTAGTCTATTCATAATTTCATGGCTACCAAAGTAGAAAGCTGAGACTAAGACCCAGGTCTTCCATCCATGGTCCAGACCTTTACCATTATCTCATGCATCTAGCAGCAATGCTGCATTGTCCCACCCTTCAGAGACCTTGCTCAGTAGTGTTTGTACCTAGTCTTTAATGAGAGTTCTGGGTCTGGCTTTCACTTAAAGATATAGTGCAGTGCCCTGGAAACCTGGCCCTAAGTGCCCGAGGTCTCTGTGATTGTTAGCAACAGTACCCTGATAAGTGTGTTGAAGTTCAGTTTCCTTACAGTTGTATCATTCACTTGTGACACCCTGGGTCAGACACACATCATGGCCGTGTTTATTTTGTGCTGTTCTATAATAGAAAGATTCGTCTAAGACACTTACCTAAAAATCACCTTTCAATTAAAATAATTTCAAATTTTGTGTTATGTTTTTTTCTGAGTGGCCAACTTTTCTATATTTGCTTATTGTCTGAAAGGAAACCTCTGTTAACATACTCCCCTTCATATACTTTCTTTACATCCTCTTCTATTTAAAAAAAATAATATTCCATCTAATTTTCATGGAGCTTATCAAATCTATAGTAGATCAGCACATAAGATTCAGAAAAATAAAATAATGCTGTAAAAAGGCTTGAGTTGATTTCCATGGTTCACCTCATCCTGTGATCAGAATGAACTATCAATCCTCAAGCCAATAGGGATGATCCCTATGATGTCAGGCCACTGAGATGAGCTATGTCTCCATTGATGTTACTGTCCATCTAGTTGGTAGATGTCTGGTTTTCCCAGTGTTGCCCTGATATTAGGCATGTCCAGGTCCATGTGTATCACCCCATGGGCATTCCATCTATAAAATAGAATTGTGTCCATTTACTTGATCTCCTTCATTCTATAATAATCTGAAGATTAATTTACATTAAACAATTCACAACACGTATGTGATAATAATGAGGAAAGGCTCCCAAGAGTTAGAAGTAAATCCCAATACTTTTTCATAATTGTTGATTTTTCAGAGCTGCCAGATGCACCATTTGGAGATGTAAGAAACTGAGCAGCTGAGGTAATCATCAACCTAATTGCCTCAACTTTGGTTTTGTTTGAGCTCCAGGGGTCCAATTTTGGGAACTGAGGACTCAGATGATCATACCAGCCTGGTTTCTTGCGTGCTTTCCCTCAGCAAGTTCTTTCACGGTCACATGCATTTGATCTCCACCAAGGGGATGTAACATCTGCTTTCTCTCAAAAGCCCATGTAAATTTTGGAGATCAAGGGGAAAAAGACTCTGAAACATGGAGCTATCAAGACCATTATTATAAATTCCTGGTTCTACCTATTGCATTTTAATAGAAATTCCAGTTTCATAAAATAAAAATTATTGGTAAGAGAGACTGAAGTGACATTTATAACTCCTTTATGAAATGTTTTATAGTTTTACACATTATAATTCAGTAATAAGAGGAAAAGAAGAAACATTGCCTATTTTCTCATAATTATTCAGAGTAGCATATTTTCTTAATAGAATTCTTAGGAGAAATTACCATTTTCTACTTTTATGAAATGACCTCAGCAATAAACTATTTTATAAAGGTGGTATTTAATTATATCATCACTTCCATATTATTGTGATTATTAACTATTCACAATAACAATTCTCCAGAATATTCTAGCAGAACCCTGAAAACTCATTCTCTTTTTCCTATACTCAGATTTTCATTCACTTCAGTTATTGCTCTCATAATTTACAACACAGAAAAATTACTGTGATTCTGGTTAATTTTATACTTAGCTTCAAGAAATATTCCATACAGCAACAATTCTTAAACCTTTTATAACTTTGGTAATATATTTTCAAACTTCTGAACCGTTTACAAGGGGTAATTCATAAGTGCAAAGTGAGCACTTACCTTAATGTGCAGAAATATCTCAAAAGGAATTGCAGTTAAGTTAAGCCAACTCAAAATAGAAGCCCCCATAATGCCTGATGTGGGTTTGAGGTTGAAGAGGAGGAATCATACTAACTGAGGAAGAAGAGTGTATTTGGTCTTTATAATTAATAGTCTGGAATTCCTCTTCTAAAGACAATTACTACCATTTATATAATGTGCCACACCTTGTACTAAGCCCTGTACATGCAGTTTCTTCACTTAATTTTCACAATAACTCTGTGGAATAGGTTCTTTTATCTACATTTTACTGATGATGTTCTTGAAGCTTTAAGAGGTAGGTCACATAGTAAGCAGTAGAGCCAAAACTTGAACCCAGGCTCTCTAAATCAAAGATCAAGCTCTTAATCTCTCAGAGTAGGTGGGTAAATACGTAAAGTCAAAGGGAGAAGCACATTTTATTCTTTGATACAACTTAATTACCAGGAGTTGGCTACTACATGAGATCTTGGAAAACTAAATGGTCAATTTCAAATAGGCAATTTTAAAAGGAGTACACTTTCCCCTGGACATGAGGAAAAAATATTGAATCTCTACTAATCAAGAAAAATGCAGATTAAAACGGCAATATATTATCTGTTTTTTCATCCATTACTTTTGGATACAAGAATTACAAGCATTAACAGTATCTGGTTTAGGAGAAGATGATGTTAAATGGGCATTTCTCCTAGTGCTAGCTATTGTGACTGATACTGGGGAAGACATTTTTTAGAGAAAACTCAGCACTTTGCATAAGGACACTTGACATTTTGGATGGAAAGAATAAAACTTAAATGAGTGTGAAAAATAATATATTTTTAATGATTACCTATTTTTGATGTATTTTCTCCATTCAAAGCCCAGACTACCCACATGCTCCAGGGAAGGAGCCCTGTGCCCATATCAGCATGTACCTGTGCTGTGACTCTGCCTCTAACATTGCCTCTCTTCCACCTGCCATGCCTGGGGTTTGCAAGGCCCATTCATTACTACCTAATCTCATTTCCTCTGACTTAACCTCTTTCCTGTTGAGTACCTGCTTGCTCCTCCCTTCCTTTGGCACTCAATAGCCTTGTCTACTGTGTCTACAAGATCCTTCTTCACCCGAAAGCTTTCCTGGCCACCCTGCCCTTAGGACCTACACCGGCTGGTGTTCCAGACTTTGGGAGTTCACCGACCAGTAAACTAAACAAACACAAAAACAATGTGGAGAATTGGCAGAAGGCTGCCAAGTGTCTATTTTGCCAAGTGTTCAGTCAAAAACAAGAAATAGCATCTATCATCACCATCGTTTTGTGAAAGAAAAGCATTTTAACACTAAAAATGAGAAAAGCTCACAATCTCAGAAAAATAAAAATGCTTCTCAAAGAATAGCAGCTACATAACCTTTGGGAGAGACCTGATATGGGGAAGGAACACATGCCTAGGCGGGGCTAGCCCATTAGAAAACAGCCCAGCCTCATTGTCTGGCATGGGGATGATCTTGGAAGCCAGAGCAAATCCACTTTTTATAACCAACCCCCCACACCTCCCCTCACAACTCAAGGTTATTTGGAGAGTTCCCCATGCTGCTTACACTAAGGAGTCACACTAGCTGCTCTTCTAAGAAAATACCACCCATCAACAGCTGCACACAGGCCACCCTGAAAATGTCCAGCAAAGTGAAGTTCACGCACATCTGCAGCTTGCTGCCCCAACCAAAGGCACCACTACCCAGACTCTTCTTTATGTTCCACAGCCTGGGACACTGTAAGACCCCCTCAAAAAGAGTCTTGTAGAGTTTGTGACACACAGAGCCTGTGGAGGTGTGGAGGAAAAGCCTCAGGAGAACTTGGGTAAAACTAGACAGTGGCATCCCTACAGTGCTAATTTCATCTGTCCATGGACAGGTTTTTAGGGCAATCCCTGACATGTGCTCAGGTGTGAGACTCTAAAATCCGAAATGGATGTATGGGTATTTTTTAGGTGAGCATTGTTCTTAAAATGCATGCCTTTATTTACACTTAATAAAATTTATTTTAATATTCACTTCGATTACTCATTAAAATGTGTCCTAAAATCAAAGGTTAAGTGGTAAATAACCTTAAAAAAAAGCCTAGGGTCCAACTATTTTGACCTAGATTGCCAGCAGTAGAAATATTCTAACCCTCTTGGGCCTTGCGGCACCAAATCTCATACTTGCAGAAAAAAGGAAAGAGAAGGAGTGGGGCAAGGCCCATGACCAAAGGGACTTTAGTTATGAGAGAGAACTGGTGAGTCTCGGTCCACACCAGGGCACCCGGGACGGACAGATTGCATGGGTGCCGCACTTCCCCATGTGCCAAGGAAATGTTAGTGGTCAGTTTTTACAGTGGTATGGTTTATTTATTTTAGTAACATTTGGTAGCAGAGGCCTTGCTTTACACGCAGGCTTACTGCTAAATAACACAGAAGCTAGAAGAAAATGTAACAAAAAAGTTGGGAATGTGAAACACATAGTGAGGTCAGGACACACACACCCACATGGTCACACAACACATGACTTTGCAGCTTCTTCTGTCACTGTGAATACAGTTGCCATTTCTATCATCATTAATTAGAATAAAAATTCTTAAAACTTGCTGCACCATTCATCTCTAAGTAGGCTTATTCCAGGCTTCAGCCCAAGTTTCCTAAAAGCCTAGCTGATTAAAAGGCATTAACATTTATATTGTGCCAACACTGATTATACTAATTGCTGGCAAGTGTTTATGTGATAACCAAGACTTAACAAGAGAGATGCAGAAAAGCATAGTGAACATAACACTTGCATATGAGGGGTACTTGTCAGCAACTGAAGTATCTGCTTCCTTCTTAAAAAAGGAAGGAGGTTAAGTCATGGACTTAAGGCACTTTCCAGATTTAACATTTTATGACTTTGGTTAGCAGACAACTTTTCAGAAGGCATCTACTGAATAACAAACAGGAGGTTCAAACTCCTTCAAAGGCTGATTATCAATTCTCAGCACAGCAGGTCTAAGAATAACGCTGTTTTGCTAGATGAGATACCATAGGAACTTAACTCTTGTTTATATCAATTACCCTGTGGTAAAACTGATTTCCCTATAGGTCATTTCACTTAAAGTCACAGAACCTATTGGCAATGTTAAATGAGTACTTGCTATATTCCATATTCTGTTTGTTTGTTTGTTTTTTCTTTTTCTTTCCTGTCTTTTATCATGTACTCATTTCTCATTAATACTGATAATCAAAGAAGGAAGAAAGAGCAGTTCTGTTAAGTAAAATTTGATAAAATAAAAAGTTGAAGTTCTGAGATTATCCAAATAATTTTTCAGTATCTCTTTCTTCAGTGGCATTCGACAGAAAGAGTTAGCTCTGCTTGGAACTGTAGCAAGCCTAAAGATTCCTTACAAAGGCACTGCTGTAGCAAAATGGCCTCGGAGAATGCAGTGAACTTCTCTTGCTAGGATTCCTACAAGGCTGGCAATCTGGAAACTAATGCTGTTTGTGATAAGAATGAAAGCAACCAATAGTTTTCTATTAAAAAAAACAACACAGAAGCAATAACTTGCAAGTTTATATGGAGCTTATAACCTTTAGTTCAGAAGTATTTATTTGCCAATGAAGTGTTACTTTTCACAAATGTAAAGTTAAATCAACAACTTTCTTGGCATTCAAGACACTATAGGTCAGAGAGCCTGTGAAATGTAGAATTAACTTTTCAGATTTTGGAACTGATACATAAGTTTAGAAAAATTAACTATTTGATGAGTGTTTGGCTGGCTCATTTAAACTCCATTCCCAATCATAACTCTTGAATTCACAATAAGGAACAGAAAGAAAAAGAGATAATAATATGTTCAGAACAGAACTGAGTAATCGGGGTTAAATACTCAAACAACATTTATTTTTAACATTATTTATTACTACATCTTTACTATTATTAATGTGCATTAGAGTTAAACAGTTTAAAAAGTCAGTTCACCTATTTTTTTCTCATTTTTACATGACTGTCCCAATCCTGTGATGTAGATAAAGCAGCAAGTATTCAGATGCTAAAATAATTTAGTATCCATCATCATTACCATCACCATCACCATCACCATCACCATCACCATCACCAGCATTACCAACACCATCATCACTTCATGAGCACTTACTATTTGCCAAGCCTTCCACCAGCGATTTTCAATCTTTTTCATCTCATGGCATACATAAATTAATCACTAAAATTCTGCAGTACACCAAAAAAATTATTATATTTTTTGCCAATCTGGCAAAAAAAAAAAAAACAACAACTCTAATTTTAACATGGGACAGCTATTATTGTGTTGGCTGTTGTCTTTTTTTTTTTTTTTTTTTTTTTTTTTTTTTTTTTTTTTACAATCTAAGGGATAGAGGTTAGTTGCCCTGATTAAATAGTCAGGTATTGCATGTTTTAAAAATTCTTGCAGCACACCAGCGTGCCACAGCACTCCAGTTGAAAATTGCCACCCTACATTAAATGTTTTATGTGGATCACCTCATTTAATCCTCAGAACAACTCTAGGCAATTGATATTATTATCATCTCTGTCCTACAGATGAAAAAACATGGTTGATTAGGGCCTGGAATCTAGGGTTTATGAGCACAAGTCCAGTGCGCCTTCCACATTGTTTCAATAATAGAGTTAAAAAAGAACAAAGAAAATGCTAAAGTTTCCAGTTCATTTCATATCAGTTTCCTTCAGACACAAATAAAGCAAGAAAGGGACCATGAAAAGAAAGTTAAATTTGCAGCCTCTTCCCAAAATAAATAGTTACAAAAATGCAGCACGCAAAAAACATTTGCCAAATCTTCTAGAAGAGCTTTTGTAAATTACAGTAAGGCTGTAATTCCACTATACTTGCAGCTAAATGCAAAATTCTACCTTTAAACTTGCAATTGACCAAAGAACAAACAAGAACAATATTTTGAGAAACCTAAGAGTGTGTTGGGGGGGTGGAAAGCGGGGATTGGGGGAGGGGGGGATAAAGCTCTTGGGTTTCCAAAACACCCTGGTTGCAGCTCAGTTGGTCTTTGGCTGTATCAGAGTCAATTTCCACCCAGCGATACGGGAGTAGAGGTGAACAGGAGACTTATTGTTCCTGCCCTTCCGGAGCATATTATGAACTACAGGCAACGACAGATAAACAAGATTAATTATTGTATAGTAAGCTGCACAACAGAGAATTTATCCTGGTTTTAGGAATCAGAGGAAGCTTCTGGGGGAAAAATGGCAGTTAGGTGAAACCTGAAGGAATGCCAGAAGCTAGTCTGAAAGAGGTGGCATGAGGACTCAGGGAAGAGAGAAGCTGAGGGGGCAGAAATGGAGTCACTCACAAACTTGAAAGGATACCTACATCCTCCATGAAATGAAGGCAGGTTCCACAATCCACGGCAAGGTGGAGGTTCAGCAGAGAACAGGCTATATAGGAAATCCCCCTTTAAAATATTTTACATGGGATGTCCACACTCTTAAGAAATGAGCCTATAACTACCTTACTCTGGAAGGAAGGTGAAGGAAACAGTTTCTAAGCTAAGTACAATAGTGGTTTAATCCATGTAAGAAAAAAAAGGGGGGGTGGTATTCATTTAAAAGGACATGGGGAGATAAATGGAGATAGAACAAGATAATTGGGATAAGTCTAGAAACAAAGAAAAGGAAAAAATACCCTAAATGAAATACAACCATAGTAACAAAAATAAAAAACTTTTAATATTATGAGCACTTCCATTACCTGCATCTCGCCTGAAGAATTGACAACACATTATTCCAGATTCATTTACATTGCAGTTGGGACCACAAGAGATGTCTAGACAGTACAATGGATTTACTCTCCTACGTTCTGCTTAGGTTTGTTAAGCCTGTGGATGAGAAGCAACTGCATGAGAACCCTTGATTCATTTCCTCTACTTTGTATGCCAGTTCCCTAGTTCATTTGAATAATCACACAGGGATTATTTTTGGATTTCCACAGACACCAACTAACAGGCTAAGAAAGCAGTCCAAAGAGTGCTAGGAAAATGATAGTGTCCCAGAAGTAATTCAAGTGCTGAATATTCTCTATTTGTTTATCCAAATACACACATCAATCTTTTCCACCATGCTCTGTGCACCAGAGGTTGACCTGCATCAAGGAGTACCCCAGGGCTTTGAACTGGGTGAGGTCAATGGGAGGCAACACTAGGAGATAAGAGGATGGGAGACTAGTTAGAGTAAGGTGTTACACCCTTCCTGGTTGGTCTCCTTTAAACTTGCCCATAACCTTAAAAATAGTGCCTTCATTAACCTCACTCCATCTCTTTCCTCACTCCCCTCAAATGGAACAAGACAGTTTAATCACACAGAAATGCAATGCAAGCTTAGGACAAGAGTTACAATAAGAAACCCATTCAAAAACATTCTGGGGAACGTTCATCAATTTTCTTCTCATATCAAGAAAAGAGAGAAATAACACTGCATTGGGAGGAGATGCAAAAAGAGACAGCCAGAACCATTGTAGACAGTGACGCAATAAACCACCAATGGATGGGACATCTGGAGGAACCATTGGGAGGAGTTGATGGTAAGTACACAGGACTTTTCTGTAGCCTCCAAAAATAATAGCGTCTTCCCAATTCTTACCTATGCAAATCTCCAGTGGCCATTTTCCTCTTCATCCAGACTAAGGTGAACTCAGCCAGGGTGACCTCAGCGGCCTCACCCTAACCCTTCTTTCCTAAAATGAGTATAAGAATACCTACCAATTTGGCAACAATGTCATTAAGTTACAAACCTCAGGCTGCTAATAGTATACTAGTGAGAAAAGAACTTATCTCCTTACTGCCACTGTGGTAAAGTCCTACTGGCTTCCTTTATGCATTAAAGGAATACAACTTTAGCTAAATGTCAAGTACTAACCAATAAGTAAAACTATCTTTGATATGGTTATTAACTATCTCTGATTCTTAGATGAAAAAATATATATTAAACTGTTTGAGGTAAAGCTGGACATTTTCATTCCTGCTATCTTCCTGTGTCGCTCCTTAAGTAACAATGACAGCTAAATTATTTTTTCTCAGCCCAAGAGTAATGTGTTGGGCTTCCTTTTTAATGACAACAATCTTTCTGTTGCCAAATGCTTCACGTCTTAAATAATGGCTTGAATCTTGGCTGCAATTATAAGATAAGCTTTTTCTCATAACCTTTTCACAATGGATTTTCATCAGCTCCTTTATAAAGGAAATTAAAATTTGCATTTTTCTTCAAGCTCATGAATTTGAAATTGGACACACCATTGGCATATTTAGACATGGTATTTATAAATGAATAAAATTTGGTTTATAAGATTTTTAAATATTTTACCTCTAAAGGAAAAGAGAAGTAATATCTAATTGAAGTTAGTGAAGACTCGATAGAGGTTTAATGGCAGAGTGACTCAAAAGTGAAGATAAAATATTTCTCTAAATATAGTGTGCTAACTTCTAAATTATGCCTCAAATTTTATATTCCAAAATTTCTCAGTAATACCTGAAATCCAGACAATACGGCTATGAGCAGGTTTGATGTATCACAGCATATAAATTGTAAGACAATAAAGACTACAATAGGTATAGGTTCTAGACAGTGAGTGGCACCCTCATTGCTCAGGATAGGCAACACAACAATAGCTATGGTCTAATAAAAGCAAGATGTCCCCAGAATTAGCAAGAAACTCCTTTCAGTCAAAGTTGTCAGCTCATTTTTTCCAGAACCCAAGCTGGGACTTTGCATAACCTAAGAGTAAACATCCCTGACGCCAGGACTTGAGAAATAACAAACTCCAAACTTGTGGAGAAGTGTCTATCCCCGATCCTGGATTCCAGCTGCCAGCTTGCCCAGATGTCTCCTTCCTTTAACGTTGAGCAAGTACTGCCAGCTTTGATGGTAGGTAGGATTCGCCCATATTACAGTCCCAAATAGGAGAAAACATTCAAAACTAAATGAGACAATGGCTAATTCAAAGGCAACATCTGTGGGAAATATGATTGCAAACTAGGAAAGCAAGTTGTCTATCAGGAGACGAGTGATTCATAAATGTTTCTGGCAGGGGCTCACACAGATGGAGTCCTGTCCACATGCTATTTTTCCCCGCTAGGATTTGTGCCTAACAGAGTAAGTGATTGCAGACCTGAGCAAGTATGCATTGTGATCGAAAGCAAATGTAATGAACTTTTTGATCAAAGCGCCATTGAATCTCTTTCTTGTGATATTCCCCACTCTGGCTCCTTCCCTTCAGCAGGCAATTTGGGGAGGTTCTTGACAGAAATGTTTGTGCAGATACAAATGATTTGACTTCCCTTCTGGCAGGGATCTCAACCCTGACAGGATATGGAGAAAAGAAAAATCCCGTGTCTACTTCCCAGCAGCTCTAGAAAAAAATGCCATCAGTATTATTTGGGCCAAATGAGGCATAGGAGTTGGTCTCTAATGTGAAGACACTGTGCACACAGAATTTGAGAATGTTAGAATTGGGATTTAAAGGCTCACAGTCCAGGCTTTTCATTGTACAAACACTGAGACCAAAGAGGGTCAAAAAGACTTACCAAGCGTCTCATATCCAGACAGTGACAAAACCAGGATTATAACCCAGTTCTCTTGATTCCGTTTAATGGGCCTTTTCCCATTATGACATGTAATTATTTTCATTCATTAACTCATTTATACATTATTTATTCAATGCCCATTATATGGCAAGCAATGTTCTGAGTGCTGGAAAAAGAACAAGGAACAAGAGAAACAAAATCCTTTGCCTCAATTGGCTTACAATCTAGTGGAAAATAGCAAAATTCAGATAAACACAAGATAAGTAAATCAATACATAACATAAATAAATATATAGTACTATGTCATGTGGTGAATGTTTCAAAGAAAATAAAGGTCAAGAGATAGTGATGACGGGCAGCTGTTTAAGAAATGGTAATCTGGGAAATTTTCTCTGAGGTGGTATTTGATCAGAGTCTAAATGAAGTGAGGGTGCAAGTCACACAAATAGCTGAGAGAAGAACTTTGTAGGCAGAGAGAACAATGTATACAAAGTCTAAGAGGCTGGAAAGAGCTCAATGAGCTTGCGGCTGAGGACCTGTATGGACTAAATGAAGGGGAACAGTGGAGGTGAAGTCACGGAGGCCACCAGAGGACTTTCAGCAGGGGAACAACTTGATCTTGTGTTTTTTTGTTTTTTGTTTTTTGTGTTTTGTGTTTTTTTTTTTAACAGATTATTCTGGCTGTTATGTGAAAATAGACTGAAGAGAGAGGAGAGAGAAAGAGAAGATCAGGGGAACAGACTGTGAGCCTTTAAATCCCAATTCTCCCTAAAGCAGAATTTAAGTTCCTTAAGTGCAAGGATTTATGTTTGGTTTGTTCTTTGCCGCAAAATCAGCACCAAGAATAGTGCCTTGCACATTGTTAGAGTCTTAGAGTATTGGCTGAATGAATAAATGCCGGACAGGTGAGACCAATGGGAAAGTTTGAAAGTGGCTTAAACTAAGATAATAGCAGTAGAGACAGTGATGTTTTGGGTAATGTTTCAAAGTAGAAATAACACAAACAAGTTCAAGATTGGATATGTACACTTAGTAAGAAAGAATTCAAAAATAATTCCTAGGGTTTTGCCTTAAACCCTCTGGATAAATAGTGGTGATTTCTCAAGGAGAAGTAGATTTAGTGGGAAAAATCAAGAATATTGTCTTGGTCATGTTATGTTTGAGCTGTATATCAATCTGTCAAATGGAAATATTGAGTAAGCAATTGAATATAAGTGTCTGGAACTTAGGAAAGAGTTTAAGGTTGAAGATATAAGTATATAGTGTTTAAAACCATTGAACACCGTAAGATTCCCCCAAAGAATAAGTGCAGATAAAAAATTGATGGGGTCCAAGGAGCCCTGGGCATTCCATGTTTCCAGGTGGGTAGTGGGGAAAGAACCAGCAAAGGATTTTTACCTAACGTGAAGGAATACAGACAAAGAAGCTTGAGAAGACCATAAACTCAGGTGTCCTAGAAGTCAAGCAATGAAGCTGTGTTTCAAAAGGAAGGAATGATGAGTTATTTCCATTGCTTCTGAAAAGTCAAGGTGAGAATTAAGAATTAAATTTGGCCACCCTGGAATCTTTGGTGACACTAATAAGTGCAGTTTTATTGGCATGATGGGAACAAAACCCTCCTTAGAGTCAGTTAAAAAGGAAAGAAGAAAACCAGGGGAGACAATAAAAATAGATTATCTCTCCAGAAAATTTGCTATAGAAAGAGTAAAGAAATAGGGAAGGATTTTGAAGAGCATGGGTTTGTTTTATCTGTTTTATTTTATTTTTCAGGTGAGAGTCATTACAATAAGTTTATATACTCATGGGAAGATACAGTAGAAATGGAGGAAATCATGAAGGACAGAAATGTGATACCTATAAGAGAAAAGACTGGGTTAGGCAATAGAAAATGGGATCCACTGTACAAGTGGAGGGCTTAGCTTTAGAACAGAACATGTGCAGTTAATTTGGAAGCAAGGAAAGCCAGAATACCCTGGTGCAGTTACCATTGTTGGTAGAAAAGAGAGAAAGTCTTATTCTGATTACTTTTTTTTTTTCCCGGTGAAATAATAAGGTCATCTGCTGAGAACATGGGGAAGAAAGGAGTCTCTGAAATTTAAAGTGTTACAGAATTTACCAGGTGACTGGAAAATACAAAAGGAGTACTCAGAGATTCAGGAAAAATCCTTTATTTAAAGCAGCACTGCTGGCTCAGAAGATTCAAAGATCCAAAGCCTGAACAATTTATATAATGAGATTACTCCTTATATACACTGAGTGGCCAGATTATTATCATCTCTGAACGCATAATAATCTGGCCACTCAGTGTATATCCTATATAATAAAAGGCTAATATGCAAATTGTCCCTTCGACCAGGAGTTCCACCAGCAGGCAGGCCGGCCAACCACCCATGTCCCCTCCCCCTGGCCAGGCTGGCCGGACCCCACCCATGCACGAATTCATGCACTGGGCTTATAATGTATATATATATACACTAGAGGCCCGGTGCATGAAATTCATGCACGGAGGGGGGTTGTCCCTCAGCCCAGCCTGTACCCTCTTCAATCAGGGACCCCTCAAGGGATGTCCGACTGCCCGTTTAGGCCCGATCCCTGGGAACAGGCCTAATCGGGCAGTCGGACATCCCTCTTACAATCCAGGACTGCTGGCTCCCAACTGCTTGCCTGCCTGCCTTCCTGATTGCCCCTAACCGCTTCTTCCTGCCAGCCTGATCACCCCCTAACCACTCTGCTGCCAGCCTGTTTGCCCCCAACTTCCCTCCTCTGCCGGCCTGGTTACCCCTAACTGCCCTCTCCTGCAGGGTTGATCACCTCCAACTGCCCTCCTTTGCAGGCCTGGTCCTTCTCAACTGCCCTCCCTTGCAGGCCGGGTGCCTCCCAACTGCCCTCTCCTGCTGGCCATCTTGTGGTGGCCATCTTGTGTCCACATGGGGGCAGCTATATTGTGTGTTGCAGTGATGATCAATCTGCATAGTACTCTTTTATTAGATAGGATAGAGACCTGGTACAGGGGTGGGGGCCAGCTGGTTTGCCCTGAAGGGCGTCCCGGATCAGGTGGGGGTTCCCCTGGGGCGTGGGGCGGCCTGAGCGAGGGGCCTGTGGTGTTTGCAGGCGGGCCACGCCCCATGGCAACCCAAGCAGAGGCCCTGGTATCTGGAATTTATTTTCCTTCTACAATTGAAACTTTGTAGCCTGGAGCAGAGCCAAGCCTGGGGCTCCCTCCGAGGCCCGAAGCCATTTGTGTTGGGGTTATAATTGAAACTTTGTTGCCTTAAGCGGGTGGACCCGGCCAGGGTGTGCAGGAAGCTTTGCTTCCCCTGTTGCCGCCGGCAACCCTGGCCTGCTCTCTCAAGCTCCATTCTGCCGCCATTTGTTTGAATTTGTTTACCTTCTATAATTGAAACTTTGTAGCTTGAGTGGAGGCTTAGGCCTGCAACGGCTGGCAGAAAGCTTGGCTTCCTCTGTTACCTAGGAAACCTTGCTCTCTGTGGCTGTAGCCATCTTGGTTTGTGTTAATTTGCATACTCGCTCTGATTGGATGGTGGGCGTGGCTTGTGGGTGTGTCGGAGGTATGGTCAATTTGCATATTTGTCTATTATTAGATAGGATATATATACACACACACACACACACACTGAGTGGCCAGATTATTATGCATTCAGAGATCATAATAATCTGGCCACTCAGTGTATATTTCTACATTCTTTATTTCCTTTTTTCCAGGTTTTTTCAGCTCTACCTTAGTTAGTTAGAATGGGGAAGATAGATTGTATCTAAATGCCTGGCCTGGGTGGTGCCAGCGACCCCCACCCCCTCCAGCCAAGCTGCCAAATTCTCGGCCCATGGCCCCTGCAAACTGGGAGCACCCAGGAAAACAGACTATTGCCTAAGGAAGGGACAGTGACTTAATTATAAGCTAAGAAGAATGTGCACTAGGACACCAGACATTGGCACAGATTCAGATTGCTAGCCTCCCTCCCGGGTTGCCCCCTATATTCCTCCTCAAAAAAAAGAGGAGAAGGTGAGGAAACAGCTGTAGGAAGTTGATTTTCAGAAGGAGAGTCTACACAGCACCAGCAGCACCAGCATAGAGCAGAATAGCATCAGAGACTATTAAACAGTCCCTGCAACGCCAAAAAATGAGGGTCTGCTGAGAGCCAGGTGTGGGCAACTAAGGAGGAAAGGGTGGCTCCAAGTGAAAAAGAGGTACAGAAAGAGGTAGCAGAGAGTGTTTTAGAGAATGTTCAGCTACCTCAAAAACTTGAAAGAAAACATCAATATAGAATAACTCCATGTTGCTCTTCATGGAGATGCAAATATTAAAAAGTAATAAATTATTTTTCCTGAATTCAAGAGAAAAACATTTGTCACCTAAAAGCAATAGTTCTTTCATTTGATTAATTCATAATAAAGTAATACAGAGCAATACTTTGAACAAGCAACCACAGATGCATATTATGATATTTAATTATACACAAATAGATCCTGTATAGGCCAGAAGCTTAATTACTTAATAAGTTGAAACAATTCCCTAACAATAATAATAGCAACAATGACAGAATTATATGTTCCTTTAGAGTGCTTGAGAGTGTAGAAACCGGAAAGACCTACTCATTTAATCTGAATAGTTCTATTATTTATTCTCTATGACAGTTTTTATTTTTAGCTTCCTGCTTCTTTTTTATGGGAAGTTTTAATTAATTCCTTTTAATGTTTTGTAAATCTCTCTCTTAAGTACAGCTTTAGATAACACTGTGATTCAAATCTTTGAGTAGCTTAAAGACTTCCTTTTTCTTCAACACTTTTAAAGCACATTAGTTCTAATATGAAAGAGCCAAAATAAGCAATGTAAAAGCTTAGCAATTTTGGACTTTCCTTGGTTTAAAAGGAACCACAACATTCTCATTTTCAAACTGGCTTCCCATACTACCTCATGAGGGAGGGGAATTAAAAAAAAACAAATCACACACACATATACATACTGTCTTAGTCTACTCAGTCTGCTATAACAAAAATATCATAAACGGGGTGGCTTAAACAACAACCATTTATTTCTCACAGTTCTGAGGCTGGGAAATCTCAGATGAGGGTGCCAGCATAGTCACCCTGGTGCATACTGTTGACTTCTTTTTGGGTTCTCACATGGTGGGAGGGATGAGGGAGCTCTTGCATTCTCATTTATGAGAGCACTAATCCCATTCATCAGGGTCTTAACCTTCATGGCCTAATCACAATCCTAATTAATATCAAACTCATAGATACGGAAAATACATAAATAAGTAAGTAAGTAAATAAATAAATAATTTCGGTGGGGGGAAGAGCTCTCCATTTTAAACATCTTGCATTGTGTTAATTCAGGTCTTGGAATGTTTCAAAGTGGTTCAATATATTCAATAAGTTAAAGCTCTTTTCAGACTTTCAAAAGAAAAAGTCTCCTCTATTTCACTGTTAAATTTCTTTTATCTTTTTTGCTAATCCACATTCACATTCACATTGGGTTTCTGGACAAGATGGCACCTTCGTGCACCCAGTTGAATTTCTGTGGGTGAAGTAGAAGCCCTCTTGTCCCTCACAATCAAAGACCACAGCTAGATGACTAGTTTTTTGAATGAGCCAGGAAAGAAAGACAAAAGGATTGCTGTTCTATGGTGTTCACTCTTGCTGTGACCAATACCTTTGATCTATCTATGTAGCTATAACCAACTAAATTGCACAATTCGGGGCCTGATCAGAAATCTGAAAGGACCAGGCTACATGAGATGAATGCTTGGGATTCCAGCTGAGTTTTAGAAAGAGCCTGGACTGGGAAATTGTTCAGCCCAAGGTCATATAAAATAATATCAAAAGCTCAGTCTTTAGAGTCAGGCCTATGTTCAAGTACTAGCCACACAATTTAGTGGCAGTTTAATATTTTAAGTGTTATTCAATTTTTCTGACCTTAACTATACAATGGGGGTAATACTGACCCTACATCAGAGAGTTATGAAGCTCAAAAAAGATGATACATGTAAGACTATTAGCATATAAGACATAGGTTATGCTTTTGTTGACCCAATTTGTAAAGGAGAGAATGGATCTCAGTTAATACTCAAAACAGTCCATTGAGGTAGGCTCTATTATTACCATTTCTGTTTTATAGACGGATAAATGGAAGCACAGAGAGTTTGAGTAACTTGTTTAAGAACACACAACTATTCAGAGGCAGGGACAAAAATCTAAACCCAGAAAGTCCTTCTAACCACTATACAAAACTATTTCTTATAGTTCATTGTTCTGAAAGGTCTTTTGAAATGGGCATGGAAGTTGTGATCAGAACCAGTCAATGGGTAGAAAAGAAGAGGACATAGCAACAATGATGCAGATAGAAGTCAACATTAGAACCCAAACAGGCAGTACTTGCTTTTATGGTGATGTATTCATATAAAGATGGACATTAGACAATAGGCCAAGATCCACAAAAAGACTGGAAGAATATTTAGAGGAACCAACTTTATGTGGTGTCCTGTGATCATAAAATGAACCTTCAGACAGGGCATAGACATGAAGGTAATGCTTCAAATACAAGATATGAAGGGAAAGATTTCCCCTTTAATGCCCCAAATCCTAAATCTGATTGGTGGGAAAAATAACTTGGTGCATATAAGACAGCCCCAGGCCTTGAATAAAGAGAAATAAAAGCAAGGACTGGCACCCTCCATCCCAGGGCAGGATTTACTGAGACCTCCCCATCCTCAGCAGGAGATGTTATACTTTCTTTCCAATGGTTAGCATGTGATGATAGTTACAGATGTAAGATATTAGTCTGGATATGCTTGGCTGAGTTTGCTTAACAGAAACATGACTTATGGCTTCAGATGAGACACAAAAGATCATGCTGGCTTGGGGCTTCTTTTTCTAAACCCTGAGCTCCTGCACCCTTTTGCACAACCTCCACTACCACCACCTTCTTAAATAGGGCAGTAGCTTGAGAATGTGAAGTTGTAACTAAACTTGCTTTTATCATATTTCCTTCAGTGGGCTATTAGATATATGGCAAAACAATCCCAGGATCGGGTTATATCTGGTTTCTCTTATATAGTCAAACTAGTATTGAGATTCTCCCTTGGTTGCCTGCAAAGGGGTTAGAAAAACAGCAGTCAAACTGGACATCTTAACCTAGTTCAGATTTATACCGATGCTGTTCCCCTCCACATCTTTATTCTCCCATCCTCTTCTGTTTTCCTCTCAGTGTCTCTAGATGGGACTTACCAAGACCACTAGCCTACTAACACACACTTCTTCCTGTTCCCTGTAGGGCAAACAAGCTTTGAGCAGTCAGCACCAAAACTAGGGACAGCTCCTTTCCCTGGGGCTACCCAGCCAGGTTCCCACTTGTGTTTTTTCTGCAGGGCTGTAATTGGTATTTAGAAGGCTCTTTGATCTTTCACCCTCACTATGGCTTTTAATACAGAGTCTGGCTTAACCATTAAGTTTATCTGCCATAATATTTTCAGATCTCTCAAGGTCTAGTGGTAGATAAGTGGGAGTCAAGAGAAATTCATAAGAAACATATCTGATCCAGTCTTAAGTCAGAACTCACAAATCAAAGACTTTCCCTGGTATTTGTTAATCTAATAAATCTCAGATGGATGCTTGGGTACACTTAGAATCATGGAAGGGGTGGGAGAAGAACAACAACTCTGCATCGGTATTGCAGAGTACAACCTGGTCTGAGTTGAACTTGCTAGGCTGGACTCCTAGAATACCTCACTGCCTCTAGGTCTCAGCAAGTTCTGCTGATGCCTCCATAAACTTTCAAGAGGACAAGCTGACTGCTCTAGTACTCTTTGGATAGACCTTAGAAGCTTGAGTTGGAAATAATAAAGCTCTTAGGCATGTGTCAGGATATATTCCATGTTCCCTGGAACATTTTAGATAGTGTCTGGGATTCTCATCTCAAGCTCCCATGTTCTTTGTGGGAAACCATAAGGAGAGTTGGAATGCTACATTTTGGGGAATCAGTGTGCTCTGGGGAAACTTAGGGAGCCAGTTAAGACTCTTTAAGGTACTAAAAGGTACTGTAAAAGGTACTCTGGTTTGGGAACATTGGTTTCTGTAAGTATGATGCAGAGTATTGAGTTGTTGCAAAAGAGTCACTAGATTCTCCTACCTTCTTGTTCTATCTCAAAAAGAAATATCCTAATGGAATTCCAAGCATATATTTTGTCTTTGTTACCAGCATAATAAAACACTTGAAGATTCTTTTCAAATTCTTATGTGGATGTCTCATAATCATTCAAGAGGTATCATTGTGATTCCAGGACATATCCAGTCCCACCACTAAACCTGTCCCCCCATTTAATGGGAGAACAGAGGAAAAAGACATTCTAGAAAATGCCGGGATCAGCCTGTCAGCTACAAAGATCCCAGTAGATAAAGAATACCTTCCTTTCCGGGCACTTTACTGAAGCATCATATCTGTGGCTGGACAAGATATGACACATTCACATGTGAGTTCCTTCTATGAGAAACTGAGAAGTCATGAACACAAGGTCAGTACTGTACAGCACAGTAATTGAGAGCCTAGATTTTTATCAAGAACCACCTAGATGACTTCAGAAAGAATACCTAGGAAAAGAAGTTTCTTCTGCAGGAATTGTATTGATCATTTTAACATTTCCCATATATTCAGCGACAACTCCTATATATGTTAAAATTACTTAAAGTAATGGTGTCTTCAAATGCTTTTATAACTCGGCAGGGTGCCAACATGAAGCCTCCTACAACCTCAGGCATGGTGAGGGAGGAAAAGAACTAGTGGAGGAATGATCCATGTAAACTGTATAACTATAAAGTATTGGCCAGAGCAGCTGAACACACATGTTTTGGAGTTATAAGTACATAGATGTCAAGTGATACTCTGCCACATTTGACCTCTGTTTGAAGTTACTGTGAGCCACAGAAAGAGTAGATACATGAATTTAGAGCTCAAGAAGAAAGTCAGAGCTCCACTTTAATTCCTTATTTCATCCACAAGCCAAAGGTAAGTTTCCCAAATCTGAAAGAGCCAAGAAATTTCCTGAAAATCAAAAGTGGGTTTAGAGGTCTATCAACCAACTATTATTACAACAATGCTACATAACAAACATCCACAAAACATCAGTGGCATAAAAAAATAAGCACTTATTTAGCTCATGCAATGCAGGTTGAATGGAGGTTAGCTAATCCAGACTGCACTTGGCTGGATAGTTCTGTTCCACATGTCTCTCAGACATCTCCTGGGACCAGCATTAGTCTGGGAATGTTCTTCTCATGAATATAGCAGAAGCACAAGAGAGCAAGTGGATACGCACAACATTTCTTAAGGTCTAAGCTGGGAACTGGCACACTGGACTAATACCTGATGCTATCAGCCAAAACAAGTCTCATGACCAATCTCAAGGTCAAGAGGTAGGGAGATCAATTGTAGTCCTTTAATGGGAGAAACTGAACAATCGGATGACAAAGAAGAGGAATACAGGGAAGGTAATGTGATCTGCCACGAAGGTGATCAACAAGCAGACCAAATGACAAGCAGACCACAATGGGACTTGTGCACAGATGTGAAGATGACCAGCGGGTCAGGGCTCCTTTTGCAAAATGCATTCCCTTCCTATGATACCTGGCGTTTGTTACTATTGACTTCAGGGCAAGAAGTATTGAATCAAATCTCCTCTGGTCCCTGCCTGCCTTCTGAAATAGCTCTAAAGAATGAAACCACTGTTCATCCTTCCTCTTAAAGATTATTCTTTAAATTTACTTAGCATATCATTAATATATATATGCATAAGTAAAAATAGTCAAATACCTTACAAGTCCTTTATTATCTAATTATTGTACAATAATTACATGGCAAAGGAATAAACAACCTCTCTGTCTTTGCCAAGCTTTAATGATCTGGCCATCTGGGTGTGGATACAATGAACTTCGAAATGTCTCTTCAGAGACTTCCAAATGCATTAAATTCTCAGAAGGCTTGGCAGTAATTGTAGAAATGATTGTGTTATGACAACCAAGTGAGAAAGCTAGGTCTATTAGTTGGCTGCTTAGGAGTTATTATAAAATTAAAAGCAATTCAACAGGGTCTTGGAAACTTAACCATGCCTTTGAATTTTAAAAAGTGTATGAATCCATACAAATTGTTTTTCTCTAGTATGATTTTGTAGAATCAGAAGAATTAAGACAACACTTTCCATTTATATGCCTTTTGGCTCAGACCTTAAAGATTTTTCTGTGTCTTTATAAACTTTCTTGTTTTTCTCTTTTATGTGTCTTGCCAGAGTATTTTATCTCAGAATATTTAACCAAGTGCAACTCAGCAGCTGTTCTCAGTTAATATCCTCAGGTTAAATCAGTACACAACACTGCAAACTAAAACCTGCTTTGGGTGTTTGTTTTTAAAGTCAGCAAGTACATGCACATCTTTGAGACCTGTATTTCCCTCCTCCCCCTAGCATTCTCAAAATCAGGGTGTTCTAAAGAGATCAAAGAGGTCATTGCACTTGAAATAGTAGGCATATATGTCAGTAGTCATAACATCATTAAGGAAAAATACAATGCATATTATTTGATTTCCTGGATTATCAATGATTATAACTAAAAAAAAAAATGGATCTGCCTATATACCAGTCTCACAAAGACATACATCTAGACATCATTAAATTAAAAAATACATCTAGACATCATTAAATAACATTTTTCCTCTGGATAATCCTCTTTATTTTTCTAAATAAGTCATGCCATTGAACTTCCAAGAAAAGAATATTTTAAAATACTCTTTCTCTAATGTGGCAGCTAACAAATGGACCCTGACCCTGTATAGGTAAATCATAGGAGGGCTCTTCAGACAATTTAATAGTTCCTAAGGTAAGGGATTAGACCATCAAAAATTTCCACAGATAGGGCATTTGTGACTATGCCCAGAAGTCACAGTTATAATATGAACTCATAACTCCATGTACACACTGCTTAGACCAGGGCTTTCAAACTTGATTGAGCATGACACAGTAAAACACACATTTAACATCACAACTCAATACACACATGTATCTTCAAACACACACACATAACTGAAATAACAATTTCCAGAAATGATACTGACCTTTATTATATGCTAGAGGCCTGGGGCACAAATTCATGCACCAGTGGGGTCCTTCGGCCTGGCCTGCAGGATTGGGCCAAAATCAGCATTCTGACATCTTCTGAGAATTACTGGATTGCGAGAGGGCACAGGCCAGGCTGAGAGACCCCACTGGTACATGATCGGGGCCAGGGAGGGAAGCGGGAGGTTGGCCAGCTGGGGAGGAATTGTGGGAGGGCTCCCAGGCATTTCCGGCCCATCTCGCTCAGTCCTGATCAGCCAGACCCCAGCAGCAAGCTAACCTACCTGTTGGAGCGTCTGCTCCCTGGTGGTCAGTGCACGTCATAGCGAGCAGTTGAGCAGCCTTAGCATATCATTAGCATATTACACTTTGATTGGTTGAACAGCTGACCAGTCGACCGGACACTTAGCATATTAGGCTTTTATTATATAGGATTAGAGGCCTGGTGCACAAAATTCATGCACGGGAGGGGGTCCATCAGCCCAGCCTGCACCCTCTCCAATCCGTGATGCCTCGAGGGATGTCTGACTGCCGGTTTAGGCCTGATCCCTGCGGGCCCTCGGGATTGGGCCTAAACCGGCAGTTGGATATCCCTCTCACAATCTGGGACTGCTGGCTCCTTACTGCTCCCCTGCCTGCCTGCCTGTCTGATCACCTCTAACCCCTCTACCTGCCTGCCTGATCACCCCTAACTGCTCCCCTGCCAGCCTGATCACCCCTAACTGCCTCTGCCTCGGCCCCCGCACCTGGGACCCAGGCTTCCCTCCTCTAACTAGCCACAGGCACCTGGGACCCAGGTCGGCTTTGCCCAGGCCAGCCGCAGGTGCCTATGACCAGGGGTGGCTTCTCCTGGGCTGGCCACAGCTGCAGGCGCCTGGGACCACAGGTGGCTTCGCCCAGGCCCAGCTTTCTCAGGAAGGACAACCAGAAGGTAGTCCGAAAGATGTCTGGTCTAATTAGAATATTACCTTTTTATTAGTATAGATGATGCACTCTGATAGTTTGCTTCTCTTGTGTTTTATTATATTTTCAAATGCTGATTGCAATGCATTGAAAGTGATTTCACAACCTATTAATAGGTTGTGACACCTGTTTGAATTTTGAAATTGAGTCTTCATGAATGTCAAAGTCCAGCTTCCCTGGAAATCAGACCACAAGGCAAAACTTTAGTGCTTTGTGAGTTTTATCTCAGGAAAGCAAGAGTGAGAGGAAAAGGAAGTGAGTCAGGGAAAAAGGAAAACACATATTAAATGTACATTACTGAGCTGCCCACAGCTTCACAGGAAAACACAGCTGGTTACTCACTCACATAGGAGCGACATCTCTACAGTGTCTGCATGGAAGCATTTTACCTCTTAGATGAGCCCTCAGATGAGCCCTTTGTAGAGGATGGCAGAGAAAAGTAAGCTCCTGCCTGCTAACTCCATCCATGTGTGGTTTCTCAGTGGTCCAAATTCACCCCCTTTCAACTCCTCCACATTTTTGGGCATGTGTCCCAGTTCTCTGGGCAGAATCTCTTCCAATAAGGTCAGATCATTGGCATCAACCAGATCTCATCCCCAGGGGAGCCAGAGACAACCTGAGATAAAGAGATGATAATAGCAGCCAGAGTTTAAGACCCTGGAGATGACAAATTGTCACTCATCTCTAGCTAGAAGTGGGACAAGCAATCAAGGCCCAGAAATCATGTGGAGCCACAAAATCTGGGAGAAATACTAATCTTGGAGTTGGACAATCCTAGGTTCATATTCTTCCATCTCCACTTCTTAGGTATGTGATATCTGTGTAAGTTGCTTTACCTCTTAGATAGGTGGTATTAATACCCTTACAGAGAGAGTATAGAACGAGAGAGGTAATTATGATTTCTTCCAAGAAGACCTTTCACATTTTTTATTAGATTTATTCCTAGATAGTTTATATTTTTGATGCTACTATAAATGGTATCTTCTAATTTTTTTCTTTTTGTTAATGAAATTAAATTTATATATAGCCAACTTTCTAAGCTTTTATTAATTCCAATATTTTATCTACTTTTTATTATCTACGCAAAGAATCTTATTGCCTCCTAATGATATTTTTTCTTGTTACTTTACAATCTTAATGCCTTTTAATTTTTTTCAACTTTACTTCCTGTGCTAGTGAGAGCCTTCAGTACAACATTGAATAGAATTGTAAAAATAAGCACATTTATCTTATTCCTAATATTGAAGCTTTCAGTGTTTCACCATTAAGTTTGATATCTTCTACAGGCTTTTTGTAGTTGCTCATTATCAGGTTAACAAACTCGCTTTTATTTATAGTGTGCTTAGAGTTATTTCTTTTTTTTTTTTTTCTTTCCAATTTTTTTTATTAAGGTATTATATGTGTACATATCTTGCCATTGCCCCCCCCACCACACTCCCATATATGCCCTCACCCCCCAGAGTTTTGCGTCCATTGGTTATGTTTATATGCATGCATACAAGTCCTTTGATTGATCTCTTATCTCCCCCATCTCTCCCTAACCTTCCCCCTGTAATTTGACAGTCTGTTTGATGCTTTACTGTCTCTGTATCTATCTTTTTGTTCAATTTTATAATGTTCTTTATTATCCATAAATGAGTGAGATCATGTGGTATTTTTCTTTCATTGACTGACTTATTTCACTTAACATAATGTTCTCCAATTCCATCCAGGTTGCTGCAAATGATGAGAATTCCTTCTTTTTTATGGCAGCATAGTATTCCATTGTGTAGATGTACCACAGTTTTCTGATCCAGTCATCTGCTGACGGGCACCTAGGCTGTTTCCAAATCTTAGCTATGGTGAATTGTGCTGCTATGAACATAGGGGTGCATATATCTTTTCTGATTGGTGTTTCTAGTTTCTTCGGATATATTCCCAGGAGTGGGATTACTGGGTCAAATGGGAGTTCCATTTTCAGTTTTTTGAGGAAACTCCATACTGTTCTCCACAGTGGCTGCACCAATCTGCATTCCCACCAGCAGTGCACGAGGGTTCCTTTTTCTCCGCATCCTCGCCAACACTTGTCGTTTGTTGATTTGTTGATGATGGCCATTCTGACAGGTGTAAGATGGTACCGCATTGTTGTTTTGATTTGCATCTCTCGGATAATTAGTGACGTTGAGCATGTTTTCATGTGTCTCTTGGCCTTCCTTCTGTCTTCTTTTGAAAAGATTCTATTTAGGTCTGTTGCCCATTTTTTTATTGGATCATTTATCTTCCTTTTATTAAGTTGCATAAGCTGCCTGTAGATGTTGGAGATTAAACCTTTATCAGTGATGCCATTTGCAAATATGTTCTCCCATGTAGTGGGCCTTCTTGTTGTTTTGTTGATGGTTTCTTTTGCTGTGAAAAAGCTTTTTATTTTTATGTAGTCCCATTTGTTAATTTTCTCTTTAGCTTCCACTGCCCTAGGAGCAGTGTCAGTGAAGAATTTCTTTTGGCATATGTCTGAGATTTTGCTGCCTGTGGATTGCTCTAGTATTTTTATGGTTTCCCGTCTTATGTTTAAGTCCTGTATCCATTTTGAGTTTATTTTTGTGTATGGCGTAAGTTGGTGATCAAGCTTCATTTTTTTGCATGTATCTGTCCAATTTTCCCAACACCATTTATTGAAGAGACTGTCTTTATTCCATTGTATGTTCATGCCTCCTTTGTCAAATATTAATTGAGCATAGTGGTTTGGGTCGATATCTGGATTCTCTATTCTGTTCCATTGATCTATATGTCTGTTCTTGTGCCAGTACCAGGCTGTTTTGAGAACAGTGGCTTTGTAATACAGCTTGAAATCTGGTATTGAGATCCCTCCTACTTTATTCTTCTTTCTCAGGATTGCTGTGGCTATTCGGGGTCTTTTTTTATTCCAGATGAATTTTTGGAGAGTTCTTTCAAGGTCTGTGAAATATGCCGTTGGTATTTTAATGGGGAGTGCATTGAATCTATAGATTGCTTTGGGTAGTATGGACATTTTAATGATGTTGATTCTACCAATCCATGAACATGGTATGTTCTTCCATCTGTTTACGTCTTCCTCTATCTCTTTTTTCAGTGTCCTGTAGTTTTCCGTGTATAGGTCTTTTACCTCCTTAGTTAAGTTTATTCCTAGGTATCTTAATTTTTTTGGCGCGATGGTAAATGGGATTGCCTTTTTAGTCTCTCTGTCTGTAAGTTCACTATTGGTGTATAGAAAGGCCATAGATTTCTTGGCGTTAATTTTGTATCCTGCTACATTGCCGAATTCATTTATTAAGTCTATTAGTTTTTTGACGGAGTCTTTCGGATTTTTTATGTACAATATCATGTCGTCTGCAAATAAAGACAGCTTTACTTGTTCTTTTCCAATTTGGATGCCTTTTATTTCTTCTTCTTGTCTAATTGCAATGGCTAATACTTCCAGTACTATGTCAAACAGGAGTGGTGAGAGTGGGCATCCCTGTCTTGTTCCTGTTCTTAGGGGAAATGTTTTTAGTTTTTGTCCAATGAGTATGATGTTTGCTGTGGGTTTATCATATATAGCTTTTATTATGTTGAGGTATGAGCCATCTATCCCCACCTTGTTGAGAGTTTTTATCAAGAAAGGGTGTTGGATTGTGTCAAATGCTTTTTCTGCATCAATGGATATGACTATGTGATTTTTATCTTTCAATTTGTTTATGTGATGTATCACGTTTATTGATTTGCGGATATTGTACCATCCTTGCATTCCTGGGATAAATCCTACTTGGTCATGGTGTATGATCTTTCTGATGTACTGCTGGAGCCGATTTGCTAGAATTTTGTTGAGGATTTTGGCATCTATGTTCATGAGGGATATTGGTCTGTAATTCTCTTTCATTGTGTTGTCTTTATCTGGTTTTGGTATTAGGGTGATGCTGGCTTCATAGAAGGAGCTTGGAAGTGTTCCTTCCACTTGAATTTTTTGGAATAGTCTGAGGAGGATAGGTTTTAGTTCTTCCTTGAATGTTTGGTAAAACTCTCCTGTGAAGCCATCAGGCCCCGGGCTTTTGTTTGCTGGAAGCTTTTTGATGACTGCTTCAATTTCGTCCATAGTTATTGGCCTATTGAGCTGTTTAGATTCTTCTTGATTGATTTTTGGAAGGTTATATTTTTCTAGGAATATGTCCATTTCCTCCAGGTTGTCCAGTTTGTTGGAATAGAGTTGTTCGTAGTATTTTGTAACAATCCTTTGTATCTCAGCAGGGTCTGTTGTTATTTCACCTCTTTCATTTCTGATTTTGTTTATTTGGGTCCTCTCTCTTTGCTTCTTGGTGAGCCTGGCTAGAGGTCCATCAATCTTGTTTATCCTTTCAAAGAACCAGCTCTTGGTTTTGTTGATCTTATGTATTGTTTCTTTGGTCTCTATGTCATTTATCTCCGCTCTGATCTTTGTTATTTCCTTCCTTCTGGTTACACTGGGCTTTTCTTGCTGCGCTTTTTCTAGCTCTTTGAGTTGTAGGTTTAAGTAATTTGTTACCATTGTTTCTTGTTTTTTGCAATAGGCTTGTAGAGCTATGAACTTCCCTCTCAAGACTGCTTTCGCTGTGTCCCATAGATTTTGGATTGTTGTGTTTTCATTGTCATTTGTTGCCATGATGTTTTTTATTTCTTCCTTGATCTCTCTGGTGACCCAGTCCTTGTTTAATAGCATGCTGTTTAGTCTCCATGTGTTTGATTTCTTTGGATTGTATTTATTGTAGTTGATTTCCAGTTTTATGCCACTGTGATCTGAGAAGATGCTTGATATAATTTCTATCTTCTTGAATTTGAAGAGATTTTGCCTGTGACCCAGCATATGGTCTATCTTTGAAAATGACCCATGTGCACTTGAGAAGAATGTATATTCTGTGGCTTTGGGGTGAAATATTCTGAAGATGTCAATTAATTCCATCTGGTCTAGTGAGTCATTTAAGATTGCTGTTTCTTTGCTGATTTTTTGTTTAGAGGATTTGTCCAGTGGTGATAGTGGGGTATTAAAGTCTCCTACTATGATTGTATTGCTATTAATCTCTCCCTTGATATCCTCCAGGAGATTTTTTATGTATTTGGGTGCTCCTATATTGGGAGCGTATATGTTTACCAGAATTATTTCTTCTTGTAGGATTTCTCCCTTTAGTATTATGAAGTGGCCTTCCTTATCTCTTGTTATGGCATTTACTTTGAGGTCTATTTTGTCAGATATAAGTATTGCTACCCCTGCTTTTTTTTCATTTCCATTTGCCTGAAAGATATTTTTCCATCCCTTCACTTTCAATCTGTGTGAGTCTCTTGTTCTGAGGTGGGTCTCTTGTAGACAGCATATACATGGGTCGTGTTTTTTTATCCATTCAGCTACTCGATGTCTTTTGATTGGAGCATTTAGTCCGTTTACATTTAAAGTTATTACTGAAAGGTATTTGTTTGCAGTCATATCTATTTTTGTGTCTGTATTCCTTCTTACCTGTTTATTTCTTCTTTTTACAGTATTCCCTTTAGCAATTCTTGCATTGCTGGTTTGGTGGTGATAAACTCCCTGAGGCTTTTTTTGTCTGCAAAGCTCCTGATTTCCCCTTCAATTTTGATTGATAGTCTTGCTGGATATAGTATTCTTGGATTCAGTCCTTTGCTTTGCAACACTTTGTATACCTCCTTCCATTCACTTCTAGCTTGTTGTGTTTCTGATGAATAATCATTTGACAATCTGATGGGTGTTCCTTTGTAGGTAACTCTCTGTCTCTCTCTTGCCGCCTTTAGGATTCTCTCTTTATCATTTATATTTGCCATTGAAATTATGACATGTCTTGGTGTGGGTCTTTTGGGGTTGATCCTGCTTGGGACTCTCTTTACTTGCGTAACTTTTATCTTTCCCATATCCGGGAAGTTTTCTGTCATTATTTCTTCAAATAGATTTTCTAAACCCTGCTGCTCTTCTTGTCCTTCTGGCAGCCCTATTATACGCATGTTACTTCGTTTCATGTTGTCCCGAAGCTCCCTTAGGCTTTCCTCCTGCTTTTTAATTTTTTTCTCCAATTGCTGTTCAGCTTGAGCTTGTTTCTGTACCTGATCTTCTAACTCACTAATTCGGTCCTCTGCTTCTTGTAGTCTACTGTTGAAACTTTCCATGGTGTTTTTGATTGTAGCTATATCACTCTTCATTTCTTCCTGATTCTTGCATAAGTTGTTGATTTTCTCATCCATCCGTTGTATAAATTCCACGACCATTACTCTGAACTCCTTTTCTGTCATGTTGCAAGCTTCAGTTTCACTAATTTCCTTTCTTGGCGACTCCACATTTTCTTTCCTCTGTGAGATATTTCGTTTCCCCATTCTGGCTATTACCAGAAAGCTCAAGTTTCCGTTTGCGTGGACCTGGGCCGTGTGCTGTGGGGACTTCGCTCCACCCGAGTTTCACTGGAGTGCTCTGACACTAGGACGTGTGGCTGCCTTTGGTTGGTGGGAACCAGACTTGCCCAGGGTCAGTGTCCCCAGTGTTCTGTGTGGTCTCGTGTGCACACTTGGAATCAGGGGCCCTGTCTGCACCACACTGTTGGTATGCGCCGAAAATGAGATCCTTAGGATGTGCCAGGAGTCAGAGTTTCCCTGTGTCTGCACCAAGACTCGAGTGTCAAAGTCTCTGTTGCCTTGTGAGGTTTCTCGTTGAGAATCAGGGTCCCTGTGTGTGCATGCACCAACAATTGGGGTCGCTGGCTCTTAGTGTGAATGCGCTGTGAGTCAGGGATCCCCGGCAGCTGTGTCCGGCGTGCCAAATTCCCTGAAGTGGAGCTGCGTCCTGTGTGTGCTCTCTCTACTGAGCCAAACCGGCTAGAGCGCACATTCTTAAAATCCTGAAGGTGAGCTGATTCTGTGGTGCACTCTCCTAAAGTCCCGGAAGGGGGGCGGAGTCCGTCCTGCGCGCCAACTTCCCTGAAGGGAAGCCCTTCTGTGCACGCCCTAAGATTCCCAGAAGGGGGAGCTGTGACCCGCAAGCCAAATTCCCCGAAGGGGAGCCCTCTGTGTGCACTGACAGATTTCCCCGATGGGGAGCTGCTTCTGTCCCGTGCCACGCCAAATTCCCTAGTGGGGAGCGCGTCCCTGCGCAAAGCTCGGCAGCTTGGGCGAGGGGCGGGTCTATCAGTTACTGCGCTCTTGGCGCGGCTGTGAGCGTTCAGCAGCTTGGGGGAGGGGCGGGTCTATCAGTTACTATGGCGCTCGCGCGCCTGCGGGGAGTGGGGTAGGCTCTTTGACTCACGGAATTCTGCTGAGAAGTCTGGATTCTTGTTTGTGGTCTGAAGCTGTGATAGCAGTTCTCTGTGCCCAGTGGCTGCAGGGTCCTGGTTTGTGTCAGAAGCCAGGATCCGCGTCTCAGGCAGCTCTGTTTCCCAAGATGGCGTGGTCTCCGCGTCCGCACCAGCCGCTGAGAAGTGTCCGCTTTGTGCGCGGGGCTGCGCCGTCTAGGACTGCCCAGTTAGGGAGCCCCTTGGAAGACGTGCAGAATCTAACTGACCCTAGCTCACACACACACACACACACACCACACACGTCTACACTCTCCTCTATGGGTTCCTCACTCGCACTCTCTCGCTTAGAGTTATTTCTACCAAACCTTTTTGCAGCATCTGTTGCCACAATATTTTTCCTTTGATATGTTAATGTAGATAATTGATTTTTGTAGTGTCTTTTTTAAACCTTGCATTTCTAGGGTAAACAGAACTTAGGTATGTTGTGTTATTTTTTAGACTTGCTGGATTGGTTGGCTAATGTTTTTTCTTATTCTATAATGCAGTGTAGTTTATATGATTATTTACAGGTAAAAATAAACCACTAGTAACTATTCAAAACAACAGATAACTGAAGGCAGCATTGAAATGGGGTTCAGTCTGTTTATTTTGAACTTTCAAAAACCAAACAACTACTAGATGCCAAGTATCAAAGCCAGTGTTTCTGAACATTTTGCTTCATTGGAACATCATTAGATTATTTGTTTTGCAATTACAGGTGACATTCAATATTATATTAGTTTCAGGTATACAGCATAGTGGTTAGATATTTATATAAATTACAAATTGATCTTCCTCCACAATAAGTCTACCTGGCACTATACATAGTTATTATAATACTAGTAGCCCAGTGCACAAAATTCATGCATATTAAAAGAGAATTAATTGGAGGAAATATTTTAATATTGCTATTTGTCCTTTCTCTATAATAGAAGTATCAGAGATGAAAGAAAATTAGTAAAATGTATATGAAAATCTCCCTCCTGTCAGAGTCTGGGGCATGCCGCCGGACCCAGAGTCAAGTCCCCACCCACCCGCACATGCCTTGAAATCACATGAGACCCAGACCCAGCTGGCCCCACCCCGTCAAGCCCTGCAGGGCGTGGGGTGCAGCCTCAGGTACCCTGGCCTGGCGCTGGGCAGGGAGCACAGCCTCAGGTTTCCCATCAAGCCCCGCTGGGCGGGGGGCATGGCCTCAGGTCCCCCAGCCCAGCCTCAGGTCCCCGAGCCCTGGTGCAAGGGCACAAGGGTGTGATGACCATTTGCATATTAGCTCTTTATTATATAGGACTAGAGGCCCAATGTATGAAATGCATGCATGGGAGGGGGTCCCCTCAGCCCAGCCTGCACCTTCTCCAATCTGGGACCCCTCGGGGGATGTCTGACTGCCGGTTTAGGCCCGATCCCCACAGTCGAACATCCCTCTCACAATCTTGGACTGCTGGCTCCAAATCGCTCACCTGCCTGCCTGCCTGGTCACCCCTAACTGTGCCCCCCTGCCAACCTGATTGCCCCTAACTGCCCCTGAGTGCTGGTCTGATAGCCCCTAACTGGCCCCCGCTGCCAGCCTGGTCACCCTTAACTGCCCCCCCCCACCAGCCTGGTCACCTCTTAGGGCCCCCCCTGCCAGCCTGGTTGCCTCCAATTGCCTCCCTCTGCCAGCCTGGTCACCCCTAACTGCCCCCCCTGCCAGGCTGATCACCCCCAACTGTCCCCCCGCTGGCCTGGTCACCCCCAACTGCCCCCCTGCTGGCCTGGTCACCCCTTACAGCCGCCCCACTGTCCTGGTCACCCCACGCAGCCTACTTGTTCAGTCATTTGGTCATCCCTCACTAACCTCCCTGCCAGCCTGGTTGTAGGCAGCCATCTTGTGAGGGTGTGAGGGTCAATTTGCATATTACCTCTTTATTATATAGGACTAGAGGCCCAATGCACAAAATTTATGCAAGGGGCTCGGCCCTCACAGCCCCAGCTTCCTCAGCCCTCAGAGCCCCAGCTGCCTCGTGGCCCTGCAAGCCTGCCCTTCAACCAATGGTCGTTCTGGAAGGTCATTCCACCATCTGGTCTAATTAGCATATTAGCTCTTTATTATATAGGATTACTAGAGGCCCAGTGCACCAATTCATGCACCAGTGGGGTCCCTAAGCCTGGCCTGTAGGATCGGGCCAAAACCAGCTCTCCGACATCCCCCAAGGGGTCCCCAATTGCAAGAGAGTGCAGGCCAGGCTGAGGGACCCCATTGGTGCAAAATGGGGGCCAGGTAGGGAGGTTGGCCAGCAGGGGAGGGATTGTGAGAGGGCTCCAGGGCTCAGTCTCAACTAGCCAGACCCCAGCAGCAAGCAAACCTACCTGTCAGAGCATCTGCCCCCTGCTGGTCAGTGCACGTTATAGCGACTGGTTGATCCATCAACTGTGTGCCCCCTGGTGGTCACTGCACGTCAAAGCAAGCGATTGAGCAACCTTAGCATTTCATTAGCATAATACACTTTGACTGGTTGAACGGCTGACCAATTGACCAGACACTTAGCATATTAGGCTTTTATTATATAGGATTAACTAATTCCCTGTGCTGTACTTTATATGCCCTTCTCAATTTTGTAACTGCCAATTTCTACTTCTTTTTTTTAATAATAAATCTTTATATTGTTCAGATTATTACAGGTGTTCCTCTTCCCCCCCCCCCCATAGCTCCCCTCCACCTGATTCCCCACCCCACCCCATGCCCTTACCCCCCACCACTGTCTTCATCCATAGGTATAAGATTTTTGTCCAATCTCTTCCTGCACCCCTCAGACCCCCTTCCCCCTGAGAATTGTCCGTCCCCTCCCTTTCTATGTCCCTGATTCTATTATATTCACCAGTCCATTCTATTCTTCAGATTTTTCATTCACTTGATTTTTAGATTCTCTTGTTGGTAGGTATGTATTTAATGTCTTTTTGTTGTTCATAATTTTTATCTTTACCTTTTTTTTCTTCTTCCTCTTCTTAAAGAATACCATTCAGTATTTCACGTAATCCTGGTTTGGTGGTGAACTCCTTTAGCTTTTTCTTGTCTGTGAAGCTCTTCATCTGACCTTCAATTCTGAATGATAGCTTTGCTGGGTAGAGTAATCTTGGTTGTAGGTTCTTGCTGTTCATCACTTTGAATATTTCTTGCCACTCCCATCTGGCCTGCATAGTTTCTGTTGAGAAATCAGCTGACAATCATATGGGTACTCCCTTGTAGGTAACTGTTTTTCTCTTGCTACTTTCAAGATTCTCTCTTTGTCTTTTGCCCTTGGCATTATAATTATGATGTGTCTTGGTGTGGTCCTCTTTGGATTCCTCTTGTTTGGGGTTTTGTGAGTTTCCTGAACTTATAAGTCTATTTCTTTCACCAGGTGGGGGAAGTTTTCTGTCATTATTTCTTCAAATAGGTTTTCAGTATCTTGCTCTCTCTCTTCTTCTGGCACCCCAAAAATTTGGATGTTGGTACGCTTAAAGCAGTCCCAGAGGCTCCTTACGCTGTCCTCACACTTTTGGATTCTTCCTTTCCGCCTCTCTGGTTGGGTGTTTTTTGCTTCCTCATATTCCAGATCTTTGGTTTGACTCTTCGGGTATGGTGATCTACAGTTGAGTTTCTGTATATTCTTTATTTCAGACAGTGTATGCTTAATTTCTGACTGGTCCTTTTCCATTTTTTTGGTATTCTCATTAAGGTCCTTGAAGGTCTCTTCAAGTTTCTCAGCGGTTTTTAGAAGATTCTTTTTTAAAAAAAATATATTTTATTGAGTTTTTACAGAGAGGAAGAGAGAGGGATAGAGAGTTAGAAACATCGATGAGAGAGAAACATCGATCAGCTGCCTCTTGAACACCTCCTACTTGGGATGTGCCCGCAACCAAGGTACATGCCCTTGACCGGAATCGAACCCGGGACCCTTGAGTCTGCAGGCCGACACTCTATCCACTCAGCCAAACCGGTTTCGGCGGTTTTTGGAAGATTCTTGAGTAACCTTATAAATGTGGTTCTGAACACTGTGTCATCCAGTAGTTTACTTTCCTCCATCTCTCCTATTCGTGACATGCTTCAGTGTCTCCGCATTTTGGCTGCCTCCCTGTGTTGATGGAGTGGCTTTGTGTGGTCAGTGACCTATAGGAGCCGGTAGCTCAGCTTCCCCAATCACCCTAGGTGGTCGCTCTTGGTACACCCCTCTGTGGGCTGAGTGCAAAGTCTTGGTGTAGTTAAGCCTTGATTGCTGTTGGTATACTGGGAGGAATTGACCTCCAGGCCAATTGGCTGTGAGGACCCGCTGTGTCTATAATGGAAGCACTGCTGTGCTGGAGACCCGCTTGTGGTACAGGGCTTGTTTCAGTGGGGCTTTGGTGCTCACTGAGTCCGCCTCCCGAGTGTGTCACTTATGGATGTGAGGAGTTGAAATCTGGTGTCTCACACTGACTTCTAGGTATACTGGCTTCTGGATCTCCAATGGGGTGCAGTTCAGCTGCTGTCTGAGGCCACCCTGCAGGAGCTACAGCGAGAACTGCCGTCCTCTCCTCCCTGCTTGGAGCTTGGAGGCTTTAGAGCTGTCTGTACCAGGTTTCAAGTTTACTAGTTTAAACTGCAATAGAGAAGGCAATGCAAAAGCCGCTGCTAGGAGCTTGGGTGTGTTTGTAGATTGTGCGGGGCGGAGTCTCAGGGCGTCACTAGGCTAGGGCGTGGCAAACAGCCATGGCTGGCAGTGAGCCACCTCCAACTGAGTCCCCGCAACAGTGTCCCCGCGTCTTGCACCCAGCGCAGCCAACAATTCTACCTCCTCTCAGCTCTGCTAGTAAGCTACCCTCACTCTCCGACCCGTTGGCAGACAGCCCAGTCTCTCCCCAGAAACTGGATTTCAGAGAGATTGGGGGCTTGTCTCTCTTCGGATTGAAGAAATCAATGCCTGCCTCCAGCTGGGCTCCGCCGCCAGCTCGTATCATGCGTGCGCTCCCCTGTACCTCAGTTTTTCAGCATTTGTGCCATGATTGCTCCTGTCTCTTTCGGTCTAGTTGTAGAGGTTCCGCTTAGCCAGCTTTCCCGTGGTTCTGGGTGATAGACATTCTGTCTTTTAGTTGTAGTTTTGGAAATTGTTGTGGACGGCAGCAGCCCAGATGTTTCTCTATGCCGCCATCTTGGATCTCCCCCAATTTCTACTTCTTAATTCCTTCACCTTTTTCATCCAGGCCCCAACCCCCCTCCCATTGGAAACCATCAGTTGTTTGGCTAATAATTTAAGATTGTTATATCTATGCCCCTGAATGAGATTCACTTGCAATTTTCTTTTCTTGTATTGTTCACATAAGGTTTTTGGTTATTAAGGTTACACTAGTCTCATAAAACTAGTTGGGAAATATTTTCCCTTTTATTCTATTTTGGAATAGTTCCATAAGATTGAATGTATTTGTTCCTTTTATCATCTTTTTAATGCTGGGAGTTACATCCCCCTTTTCATTCTTTATATTGTTTAGATATTGTTTAGTTGGGACAACTTTTTTTTTTTTTCTTGATCAATCTTGCCAAATATTTGTCAATTTTATTAGTCCTTCCAAAAATACAAATTTTACTTTTGTTCATTCTTTTTTTTCAAATTATTTTCTCTTATATTAATTTTGGCCAGATCTTCATTGTTTCCTTTCTCCCAGATTCTTTGGATTTATTTTGGTATTATTTGCCTATCTTCTTAAGATGAATGTGTCACTCATTGATTTTCAATTTGTTTTTGTTTTGATGTCATCATTAAAAGGTAAAATTTCTAATTGCTGCTTTACCTGCATACATATCTGAAGTTTTGATCGTAGTATTAATAGAGGCAGAGTGAGAATAGTGGAGCACTGGTAATACTCAGAGGTATTATTAATCATGTCTGCTCTGTCTTGACCAAAGAAGAACCACTTTCACTTGGTTGCTATGCCCAGACCCTGACCCCCTCCAGGAGTCTGCCTCAGGAATGCTGACCATTCTGTGGTCCCAGGAACAGGCTGAGCTGTTCTGAACAGCATAGAAGATTAGCCACCTTATTATTGGACTCGAGCCAGCTGACAGAAGAAAGGAGGGGGGAGCTTTTCTAGCATATGAAACCCACTATTCATACCATATTGCCAACAATATGAAATAAATGCTTATAAATTCAAACTTATCTCTGCTTATTGACACAATAGTGACAAGCAGTAATGGACTTGTTTTGGGGGTCCAGTCCCACTATTTTCACTACCATTCTCTTCTAAATATTTTGTAATTTCATTATGATATTTTGACTTATGATTTACTTAAAAATGTATTTATTAAGTTCTCAGTATATGGAGATTCAATATTTCTTTTGGTTATTGATTTCTAGCTGAACTGTACTGTGTTCAAATAATGGTACAGGATTTTGAAAATTATTGAGACTTGCTATATGATCAATGTTTGCAAATGTCCCTTGTGTTCACGTACAGAATGCATATTCTATTGTGGGGGCATGTTTTTATACATGACCACTAAGAGATGATTGTCAATCATATTGTTTAAGTCTTCATTTTCCTTTTTGAGATGTTATTAGGTAACACAAATTTTAAATTATTATATTTTCCTGGTGAATTCAATATTCTATCTCTAAGAAGAGATTATCTAAGTTCGCTTTTTGCTTTAAAACATATTTTGTCTGACCTGGCCAGTGTTTCTCAGTGGTTAGAGCACAGGCCCATGTACCAAAGGGTCGCAGGTTCAATTCCCATTCAAGGGCATGTACCTGGGTTGTAGGTTTGATCCCCTGGCCCCAGTTGGGGCACATGTAGGAGGTAACCAATCGATGTGTCTCTCACATCACAGTTTCTTTCTCTTCCCCTCCCACTCTCTCTTAAAAAAAAAAAAAAGGAAAAGATATTTTTGGGTGAGGATTAATAACAAGAAAAAAATCACATATTTTGTCTGATATTAAAATAACTATAGCATCTTTTCTTTGGCGAGATTTGCCTGATACATTGTTTCAGTCCTTTTGTTTCATCAATCTTTATATTTTAGCTGAAGCACTTATTTCATTTACATTTTTTGTAATTATTGACATTTTTACTTGTATCTATTATATACGTTTTCAGTAGTACTATTAGTAGTTTCCAGTGAGAGAGTTTGTCTGAGTATCTGGCTTACCACATTTAAAAAAAAGGTGATATTATTTATGTAAATTATCAGGCACATACTAGGCATTCAATAAATAGTAGCTATTATAGTTGCTATAGTTTATTCTCCCACCCAAACCAAAATGTCTGTTACCTGATTTCTTCATGGAATTATCATTCTTTTTTTTTTTTAAGAAAAAAAAAGAGGAAGAGAGAGAAAAATGTTTTTAAATTAGTGAGGATCTAATTCTTCATTGGTTTTTCTATTAATAGAATGCCAACACTCAGTTCTGAATTCTAGTAATTTGAACCAGAAAAGGAAAAAAAAAAAAAAAAAAAAGGTCCTACATGTGTTCCAAGTCTCTCTAATAAGACAGGAAAAAGAGAACCAGTTCCCTTTAGCTTAGGTTTGCAAACAATACCCTTGATCACGCAAAACACAGTGTAGAGTTGAAAAAACAAATCGAAAGACAGATGAAATTATGCAGCAAACTTTGCAAAAAAGAAAAGGCCTATTTTTCCACATAAATCATAAGTATAAATTGGTTAATATAAAATAAAGCATGTTTCATGGCTGCGTGGCTTCATCTGACCGAAACTGCGGTGTTTGGTGAGTGTTGCCCTCCCCTCCATCTGCAGGAATGGGAGAGGTTTGACACTATCATTTCAGAACTTCTAAACCAGACAGGGTCACTGGAAGGATACATGAAAGTCATCATAATCCTAAATCACAAAAGTACATATGAACACTATAAATGCCAATATCTCCTCACTATTATCTCTTGCCAAGTTTGTACTGACAGAACCAATAAAAGGGAAAGTGACATTTTTCTACATTTATCTCATTGGTAAAATATCAACCACATGACTAGCTTTTGAACTGTCAACATAATGGCAACATTTAACACTTCTCAAGAGAAGATGTCAAAGAGAGACCCAAACTGTTACTTAATACTGTTACCCCTCTTCAGATGTGAAGCTATGATTCCAAGGACAGCAGTATTTCAAGAACCGCACATCTGTAAAAACAGAATTGGTCATAGAATAGTTCTCTTATTTGTTTGCTTGGCTTTTTCCAGATATGTTATATGGATCAAAGTTACTCTTACAGCTCTGAATTGCGAAATTGTCATTAGCCATCCCATGGAAGGATATCAAAATTTAAGAGAACTTGGATATTTCCTCACTAGTGCAGGAATCATAAGGAAAGTGGAGCTCAGGTCATTTAAGGTACATCTCCATTACCAACTGAGAGATAGGCAGTACAAGCAGGGAAGTTAGCCAGACACGAGACAGTTTGGAGTTAGTGCAAACTATACGGAACCAGTTGTTTGCAAGTCCCCAGAACCAGTTGTGGGAGAGGAATTGGTAACTAGGACTGGTGGAGATGAAAGGGGTGAGGAAGCAGATGTTGGACACCTGCCTGGCACACAGGGAAACTTTACCCTGGAGTATCAAAATGCAAAGGCTGGACCGGGACACTACACACAACCTGAAACAATTGCAGAGGACAAACGAATACCAGCAACCAGATTGGACACTAAGGCACATCACCAAGGGAAACATATCAACATAATTACAATACATTTTGAGAAATAAATATAATTGCTGAGTTTGTTGATTTCTGAATCTGCTCCAGGCGTAAAACCTGGAGCATATGCTGTTGATTGTAGCATTTGAATCATGAGCCATAAAGTATTTTAGTTCCAGAACAAAAATCAGAAGCCTTCTGGAGACCAAGCAGTTCTATATTTTAAGGGGGATTGGGTTGGGGGGCTGTACCCTAAGCATTTAAAGGATTTTGTTCATCTTCACTTGTAATATAAATTGAAGGCCAGATCAGGAACCAGAAAGTATTCCCTCAAGCATAATTTCCAACCCACCTAAAGGTCCTTAGTTTTTTACTCCCTAGCACTGTGCACTGTTGAACCAACTGTATTGTGAAGCCATATAGTATATTGGGACAAATAGGAGTTGATACCTATTGTGTGCCAGCAAAGCTTTGTGAGACAGTACAAATAAGACATGGTCCTTGTCATAAAGAAAGCTGTTTTTTATAAAGAGGCCATAAAGCCTTGTAGGGGAGCCTTGTATAATCATTTATTTTTAGTATTTATCTAGTGTTTCTGTCCATGTGGCTCTAGACATTCGGACACAAGGCAAGATGCTCCATAAATATTATTGAATGAAAAAGTATTTAGCTCATGTATTAGTTTTCTATTGCTGCCAAAACAAATAACCAGAAATGTAGTGCTTAAAGCAATACCCACTTACTGTCTCACAGTTGTATGGGTCAGAAGTTCAGGCCCAAATTATCTCAAGTTATCGCTACTCAGGGATCACAAGGCAGACATCAAGGTGTTAGTCAGGCTGGGAATTACCTGGAAGCTCTGGGGAAGATTATGCTTTAAGGTAGAATACAGTTTCCGCTGTTGTAGGACATAGAGCCCCATTTCCTCAGCATATGGCCCCTTCAACTTCAAGACAACAACAGGATCTCAAAATCTCTGAATTCCCCTTCTGCTACCAGCCAGAGAAAGATCTCTACTTTTCAGAACTGGTGTGATTAGATTAGGTATCCCTAATCTCTCTATTATAAAGTCAGCTGATTAGTAATCTTAATTACAATCTGCAAAGTCGTTGTGCCTTATCCTACCTAATAATAGACAAATATGTAAATTGACCATACCTTCGCTATGCCTGCGATTGGCCAGGAGGCTCAGGGGGGCGGGACTCGGGGTGGGCGGGGTGGCCGATTGGGCCAGCGGGACGCTGAGCTCGCGTCGCCAGTGGTGGCTCGAGCTCAGCGTCTGCGCCATGGCTGTGCTGCAGCACAGAAAGGGCCTCTGGGGCAGCGAGCTCACGTCCCACCGCGGACCATCAAAAGCGGGGGAGCTGGGTGCCTGTCCGCTCAGGCACCAGGCCTTTCAGAAGCCTCGGCTGCACCTGAGGCTTGTGAAAGGCCTGGTGCACCAGCGGACAGGCACCCAGCTCCCCCATGATCGAAAGCGAAAGCATGTAGGGGACCCTACACGTGCATGATTCAATCATGCACTGGGCCTCTAGTAATTTACATATTCACAGGAGTAACATAAGCAGGTCAAAATGTTGCCTACCATAGTCCATTTGGTTGAAAGGATACAAATCTACTGCAAGTAGTTTAAGTCTCAAGGGAATTTATTGGCTAACTGGGAATTTAAGGAGTGATAGTTTTTATCATGCGTAGGTGGAGCCATGACTAAAGGTATCAGATCTCAGACTCCACCTCTCAGCTCTGTCTCCTGCTGGGTATAGCCCCATTCTCTCCTACTGCAGACTGATTTTTCTTCAATTCCAATTTTGTGTATTCCCAAGTTAGTGACCAACAGAAAAAGGGAACTTTTCTATTCTAATGCCTAATCAGAGACCCTCTCTCTGGACTTTGAATTTAAGCAGTGTCCATTAATAAGTAAGAGGTTGATGCTCATTCATTCCAATATCATAATAACTCATTCTTGATACTGAGACCCACTATTTCCTCCAGAGCACTCTGGATTTTTACTTTTTCTGAGTCTTACCTGCTTGCCTTCCTTACATAGTAGATGCTATGGTGTCCTACCCATATCCTCTTCACCAGCCAACGTATCCATTACCCAGCTGCTGTGTATACTGTATCTAGCAGCTTGTACCTGCAACTTTCTCCAGAGTGTTGCCCTTGGCTGACTGGGACACCTAACTCAGGGATGCCTGGGAGGTTTCAGTATCCCCCATCCCAAGAAAAGCATGGAAGCCCAGCCTCCTTGCCTTACACTTCCAAACCAAAAGTAGACTTTACCTAAGACCACATCCTTGCTTAGTTCCTCATCCTTGCCTATACTGCTTCTCTCACTTCCTGAATAGTTCCTCTGAACCACAAACCAAAACCTCAATAAACCATGGGCACCTCAATCTCTGTCCTCAGGCTCTGCTTTTAGGGAACCTACCTAAGACACTTACTTTTAACTCTGCTATTCCCTAGAGTCCTACCCAAAGTCCCACTTTTGCTCAGCTCAGCCAGAGTTCATTTCTGTTGCTTATAATTGACGAACTTTAAGTACTAGTATACTCTGAGAACAGAGAAAAGGTTGAAAGGGGAGAGTGCTCCATGATGACAAGTCCACTAGGGCCACATGGAGTGGAGAAAAAGGTTGGGATGGGAAAGTACTTATTGTTGAGTGTCTCAAATCCCTGACTACTTTGTATGATCCAAGAGAGTTCTAGAGAATAATGTTCTAGTCACCTTTATATCCTCTATAGCATGTAACTCAAGGCCTTGCACAAATGATGCTTAATAAATATCAAGTTCACAGATGTAATTTCCCAATAGTGATTATAATCTATCAAAAGACAATATGAAAATAGACAAATTGAAAGTGAATGGAAGTGGTTTTTTTACTTGCATGGTAAATTACAGTTTATAAAGTGTGTCTACATAAATCATTTATTTTATTCATTACAGCAATCTCAAGGTGCGTATTAACAATAGCCCATTTAATAGGTGAGCCTTAGACCATTAGAGACTTGCCCAAAATAGTATAGCTAGTAAACATTGAACACCAATCTCTGATCCAAATTCTATATTTCTTCTACTAAACACAACCAGGCTGGTGAAGGGGGGTCAGTCTCCTCCCCACTTGATATGATGCTAGGTTTGCTTGGCACCTGGGATTCAAGAGAGGAACTGAACGGTGATTATGAGAAAGTGTGTTGTTCTACAGGCTCTCATTTCTTTCAAAATGGAGAGGAATCACAGCATGAAGTAGAGCAACAAAGGGTGCCTAAAGAACATGTGAAAGACGGTTGGGGACATAGCATGTTGGGGGGCAATTCTCATAGTTAGATTTTATTGTTACTTTCCTCTAATTCCTGTCATCCATTGTTTCAGCTGTTGTGAGAGCTTTGAGTTTCTTCCCCAAGAAAAAAGCAAAACCAATCCAATTCCTCTTCAATTATATAGTTTCACTCACATCCCTTAAAATATAATTAATTAGTGTGGTGTGTGGCCACTTCCGAATCAGGAGCCAAAACTTTTACTTTAGGAAAATATCTCCCACCCAGGGAGAGAGCTCTCCTTGCTTGTTCTCAATGCCAAAAAGCAGAGTGTGAACAGATCATCTGTCTCACATATATAGATATCATATGGGCCCTATGTCTGATCTTTGAGGTCCAAGAAAATACAGAATCTCATCTGAGTAGCTCTTGAAAAATCTTCTGCAAATCTGTTTGAAATTGTCTGCTGGCTGGAGCTTTCACATTCACACTGATGGTGTCTGATTTTCCATTCCTTTCTTTAATAAGGTTTTTATACCTGGGGCCATTGATTTCAAGCTATTTTATTCTAGGGCTGTTAGGCTTCATACCAGCTGGAAAAACAGGAAAACCTTTCCTGGGCTCCAGGCTTCCCCTGCCGGCCCACCCCTCCAAAGGGCTCAACAGGAGTCACTCTGATCATGCCTGGCAATGTTCTAATGTCAGCAAGAAGATTCTTCCAAGTGGAATCCAAGCATACACCAAAGACAAAATCGTCTGCCCTGATACATTTGTCCTTTGACCAAGAATTTTAAAGCACCTTTCCAAGACCAAAAAGTGAAATCTCCCTCCATAGACAGTATTTTCTTGGCCAGTATCATTATAGCCAAAATGGTTCCAGTCATATATCTGCCTACATTCTGATTTAAGGGACAGAGACGTTAGGACATGCCTTTAGTTTTCTGGGGGGTTCTGCAGTCAAAGGTGGTTTCTTGTGCACACTTCTCTCCCTGGGTCTCAGCATGGTTGTTTACAAATAACATTTCCTTTGAAAGAGCTTGTAAGTTTTTCTTAAATCAAACCAATTATTTTGGTGCCAGATTCCAAACATAGGACCATTTCACCACCTCTTTTGTCTTTTATCTTCTCTATTTAACAGATTATTATTTACTAGTAGCCCGTTTGCACGAAGATTCGTGCAATAGACCTTCATTCACCTGGCTGCCTGCACCAGTTTTCTGCCGGCACCAGGGACCCAGGCCTTGGCTGTGGCCACCACCTTCTGCCTTCTTTCAGGGTCAGGGCTTGGCCCCGGGCGGTGGCCTTGGGCTCGGCTGCACCCAACATCCCTGCTAAGGATCGCAGGAGCCGACCCCCAGTGGTTTCCTGCGATCCGTGCAGGCTCCCCGCTGGTGCCCAAGCCTAGGAAAGCCTCGGGCGGCTTTTCCGGCCTTGGGCTCGGCCGCACCCAGCGTCCCTGCTACGGATTGTAGGAGCCGACCCCCTGGTCGTTGCCTGCGATCCGTGCAGGCTCCCTGCTGGTGCCCAAGCCCGGGAAAGCCTCCACCCGAGGCTTTCCCGGCCTTGGGCTCCGCCACACCCCAACGTCCCTGCAAGTTTCCTGGTGGGCGTGGTTGGTGGGCGTGGCTTGGTTGGTGGGTGTGGCTTGGGCATAGCAAAGGTGCGGTCAATTTGCATATTTGTGTATTATAAGGTAAGATTTTAATGGAAATAACATCCAATGCTCGTATATTTTTTGGAGAGAGGGTGCGGGGTTGAGGAAAGGGGGACTACAATCCATTGGTGGTCCCAATGGGAAAGATAATTCAGAAGGAGGGTGTATTCCAGGGGCATGATTCCCAAATTATGGATTTGGAGGAGCTACACAGAGGGAAGTGCAATAACCTGGAGAAAGTGACAGGTGAAGTCTTACCACTAATGGGACTAAAGAGAAAGGGGAAGACCTTATCAGAATCCAGAAGGAGAGAGTGTTAGATGGAATCTGCTGTCTTATGAAGTGAGTTTTAGTAGAGGGACACAGGTCTCACAGGGAGGAGGCCAAGGAAATACATCCCTGAGCTCACTGTTGTCTCCCTCCCACAGCTTCCTGCAAGGGTTTCCCTTTGGCCAAACTCAAAAGACAGCCTGAGGGCCTAGAGAGCCCTGATGATGTAGTCCATACAGATCAGCCTCTCAGGACCAATAATTTTGCTGGGATCTTATGATCCTTAGAAATAATAACTAGAACCACATATTGTGTTACTGAAAAGCACCAGGTACCAGTGCTTTATTTCATCTGATCCCTTTACCACCCTATATTATGGGTATTGTATCTCCATCTTACAAATGTGGAAACTGAGACTCGGAGACTTTCAATAAATGGACCAATGTCACACAGCTGGTTACTGCCCTATCTTGGTTTTGAACTCCATTCTGTCTACCACCAAAGTTCTTGTTAGTATGGCCCACTGCATAGAAGTGTCCATCATTATACTTAGTACTTAATAAGGCTCAGTAAAAGGTAGCTTGGAAGGTAATGCCATTAATGATAAGAAAAAAGCTGCCTCTTATTTTTCAATCACTGTGTTCTATGTGCTGTGTGTCCTTTAAATAAATACCTCAGTTAATCTTCACAGCCACCAATAGATCTTAACCAAGAAGGTCTATTGTTCCTGGAGAGAGAAAACAGTTTTGACCAAGGACTATGAGATGGCCATGAGAACATGCCTCGTGGGTTTCCCTCTGCAGGGAGTAATTGACTAAGAGCCCCAGGGCTGCTGCACTCTTAAATCTCATCATTGCCTTTGTTCTGAGGCCACACTTTCTACCAGCTACTCCCAATCAATGACTGAGTGCAACTTGGGACACACTAAGTCAGGCCTTCCCCTAGGAGATGTGGGATTTCTTTGATAAGCAACATTGGCTTGGGTACTCTTTAGTGGCCTCACCAAACGTTTCTTAGAACTACCCTTCAGTCTAGGATATTTCCAAGCAACCTCCCTCCCTCCCTTCCTCCTCCCTTCCTGCCATCCTTCCCTCTTCTCCTTCCCTTCCTCCCTCCCTTCTTTCTTCCCTTCTCTCTTTCATTTGGGTTTTAGTCTGTGGTCTCTCCCAGTCTTCCCCAGATTCCTCCCTATTTTTGCTTAGAGGCATTTCCCCTAATTTTTTTTTTTTGCAAGTTTAATTGTCTTAGTATCTACCTGTTGGCAGATCTGTTTCTTAGCAGACCTTAACACAGACCATAGCAGTCTCACTGAAATCCTAGTTTTAAATATAGCATTTTACAGATGATTATTGAGTATCTGTTATTTACAGAGTTGTATAAAAGATAAAAAGAGAAATAAATCAAGCGCCTAGCCACAAGTAGTTTACAATCTAGCAACACATTTGGTAGGTACAAAGATATGCTGCTGGTTACCTGATATGCCAGAAGGAGAGACCGTACTGGGCGGTCAGATTCCATCCTTTTGTGTTTTATGTTAGTATCAGCGGGAATTCCATGCATGTTCTCTCCCAATGTGTGTGCTTTTTTTAAATTTGGTTCTAAATCCAATATCAAACTGTGGTTTTTTTGAATCATAAGTGGAAATGGCTTGGCAGGAAGAAAAAAATGAACCAGCTGTCTTTGTCCAACTGTTTAAAATATGTATTTTCCAAGTATCCCATTCTTTCCACTGTTCTTTTCTTTTTTTTTTTAACAAAGACCCCACAAAATTATGTTTGCACTCAGGAAATGCTCCTCTCCTCTGGGGCAAATGAAGGTAGCAACATAGTCATTCCTATAAAGCATTCTTTTTACTTATTAAACAGACCCCCAAAAAAGTATTGTCAAATTTTCTTACATAGATATTTTCTTTCCTCATAATGAATTCTGGAAGTATATGTGATATACACAGAGACAGAGAGAGGCACATGTAATCACTCTGGAGGCAGAATGAAGCATCAAGATATAGATCATTTTTATAATTTCAAGTTATATTAGTTTATTTAGTTATTTAACTGATTTCTCTCCTTTGATATGTTACTGAAGAAAACAAACAACAAACAAAAACTTAGTCAAACTACTGCCTTCAAAGCTTTAAGATGTCTTCTCAATTGCCTAGGATGCCCTCATATGTACCCAAAACAGCCTATAAAATGTAAGCAAGTCCTAGCTGGTTTGGCTCAGTGGATAGAGCATCGGCCTGTGGACTGAAGGGTCCCGGGTTCCATTCTGGTCAATGGCACATGCCGGGGTTGCAGGCTCCATCTTCAGTAGGGGGTGTGCAGGAGGAAGCTGATCAATGATTTTCTCTCATCATTGATGTTTCTATCTCTCTCTCCCTCTCCCTTCCTCTCTGAAATCAATAAAAATATTTTTTAAAAATGTAAGCAAGCAATCAATGGAGAAAGCCTCTGCTTTTCTCATGGCCAGATGTCCTCAGTTATGCAGTGGCATCTCGCTGATTCTGAGAAGCCCAGCGTGAGTTCTGACTGGAACTCAATGAAACATGGGTCCCAAGTTGTTATCTCCTCACAAGTGAGATCTCACCCAGCTCACCCTATCAGAGGCCTCCGTGGGCTGCCTGGCATTCAGGGCACCTATTCAGCTGCAGGGGCAGCATCCTCTTTACCTTACATTTCAGACAACCCAAACAATTACTCTTACATGAAAACAATCTTGACAGAAGAAAAATAAGCAAGTATGCAAAACTCAAAGAAATGAGTAAAATCTGTGGTCAATTTCATCAACTTTACTAGAGCTCAAGGAAAGTTTTTTTACAGATTCTTGCCTCCCTTCTGTGTGGTTTGTAAAATTTCACAGTCTTAGTATGTAATTCAGTCACAATCTGTTTTAAATGCTCTATGCTTACCTTCCTTTAATGTAGCTCCTTTAGGGTAAGAATCAGTGTGTACCCTCCCTCCCCCTGAACCACCCCACCCAGCAAAGGACACAATGGCTTGCACTTAGTACATAAAGAAATAGGTAATGAAAATTGGATGCCCTAAAAAAAAATAAATCGATCACTTTTGCTTTCACACATATTTTAACTTTCTGGACTACTGCTGGATGACCAAGTTATTAAAAGAGAAGAATTTCAAATATTCATAAAGATGTTTTCTGTAATGTACATAAATAATGTACACAGATATTTGTAAACTGAACAATATTTGTCTTTGAATTTATGTGACCAAAACACTTATATGATCGCAGAATTGATAACTGGTTACTTTTGTTATTTAAAGTCATTTCTTATTTCTTTCTCTTTCCTGGCTCACTTTTTTTTTTTTTTCATGAAAGTCTCCCTGGGAAATTTTCCTTCCAAATGAGATCAAAAGGATGTGAATTTTCTCCTTTCTGTGAGGCAGCCCATCAGAGGAAGACACTAACCAACTAGGAGGGACAGAGAGAAGACTCCTCTGAGAAATAGTTGAGCTTTGAGAGTCATTCTCTGAGGTTATATGGAATAGCATTTTGAATTGTGGTTGATATAAGGAACTAGGATTATAGTAGGAAGGTTAAAACATTCAAAAGTGGAGACAGCACTGATCAAAAGGTTTAAGGAGCACTCTAGGACGCAATTCTGACTCCACAAGCAGCAATTGCCAGTCTGCCCATTTTGTTATGATTTTTGGAGAGGAGTTGATAAAAGGAGGGGCAGGACAGGAAGAGGGAAAGTGCTTAAAGAAAGCTTGCCATGCGAAAGGCTTTTCTCTTCCTTATATGTTCTCTTAACTAACCCACAAACCCTATCTTTATTAAAGACAGATACAATAGGGCCATTTTCACCTGAGAAGAATTGTATTCTATAACTGAAAACTACCATGTGCTTTTCCCAGTACATCTGGTGTTACTAATGGCCTGGATTATTGAAAGATTTTTCCAATCCCTGAGACAAAAGCAGAAGTGGCCACATCACTAGGCAGCACTAAAGAGAATTCTGAGCATCTGGCTATTTCAGTAATTAAGATGCCCAGAGCACTTCAGTCTGTTATTAAGCACAGACCAAAAAAGAAGTGGTTTCTACCATTTGCAGATATATTCCCTGCCTTATCTTATTTGTATGTTTTGGAGGTTGAGCACTAAACTTAGAGGCTCAAAACTGTAATTGAGCCCCAGTAATATTTATTATCTTGTAACTTTGGGCAAGTTATTTAGTCTCTCTGAGCTGGAATTATTCTACGTATAAAATTGGAATAGTTTTATATACTTGTCTTACTTAACCAAAAGAGGTTTTTGCAAGGCCCAAAAGGAAAAATGAATGTGAAAGCATTTTATAAATTACAAATCACTGTGCAACAGACTGTGTTAAATGAATTAGCTATTGGTTGGGGTCCTTTGATGATCTTTGCTTGAGCTCCACGACCATACAACATTTGGGTGGTCCTAACCTCCAGCAGACCTCCCATCTCCTAAATCCAGTGTTGGATGGAGCATGAATGAATTGAAACCAAATCAAATCTATGTTCTCCTTGTTCCTGACAAATCTCCTGGTAATTAGCATTCCAGAGTTGTTTTCAAAGATAAAAATTGGGAAAGAAATAATAATTGCATTGATTTGGGTCCTTAAAACTATAGGGAATTGTCTATTTCATGTATTCTATTAAATTATTTTTGGAGAGCCCAAATTAAATGATATACATTTATATATTTCATAGAATGTATATAAATGTATTCATTTTCTTTGATCCAGTTCTAGAAAACTGTTGTGAAAAGTATTCCTCTGCCCCTTGGATTTCAGTAAAGATGTTTTAGTCTTCCTACTAAATCATTTCAAATTATGGTCCATGCCAGGAGCATACATTATACCTCCTGCCAGTCAATAGCTAGACTGGAATGGCATTCAGCCACATTCTCATTTTTACATAAATGGTTTTAAAACACATTCTTTCTACTACATCCCAATCTCATGCTGCCCAGCAAAATATACGTGATTCAATATCATACAAATAATATTATGATGCAAAATAGTTACCAAGGAGTCAAAATGGTGTTTAAAGACTTACTATAAAACCCATATGCTCACTCTGAAAATGTTCCAAATAAGCACTAGAAACTGACAGTTTAATGTGGTATTGAAAAGGTCAGATCAAGAAGCAGGAAGGCTCATGAAACAGAAGCACATGCTAAAGATATGGCCAAAAGAGTATCATGACTCCTGTAAAGAATTCAATATAACACGAGGCCCACATTTCTAGCCCCAAACTTAATATACTTCTTTCTGTTCACATAACAGACAAAATATGCTTTTTAGAGACATTGGAAAAGCAGAGCAATGGAGGTGTTGTGTGTTTGCACTAATCCAAAACAATGGAAAATTTAGCCATGAAATACCTTCCTTAGAATTAACAAATGTGAACACCTAGATTTTTTAGTCTCCCAACACACCAAGATTTTAACTCAGTTGTCTGATGAGAATTTCCCACGTGCATATTTGATGTTTTCTATACAGTTTGCTGCTGGCTGTTTTCAAATAATGTTTCAGAAATGATTATTGGTCTATACACTGAGTGGCCAGATTATTATGATCTCTGAACGCATAATAGTCTGGCCACTCAGTGTATATCCTATATAATAAAAGGCTAATATACAAATTGTCCCCTCCACCAGGAGTTCCACCAGCAGGCAGGCCGGCCAACCACCCATCCACCCATGCATGTCCCCTCCCTCTGGCCGGGCTGGCCAGACCCCACCCATGCATGAATTCATGCACCGGGCCCCACCCATGCATGAATTCATATATATATATATATATATATATATATATATATATATATATATACATACATACACACTGAGTGGCCAGATTATTATGTATTCAGAGATCATAATAATCTGGCCACTCAGTGTATATTCCCATGGTATTTTTATAGTGTGAATCTCAAATAATCTTTGCTTACATAAGTGTAGCTTCAAATATGCATCATTTAAAGGGACCTTGAAGGATTTGCCAAGGCCTATGTTAAATGCATGGCCTATTATAATACCATCCCTATATTTTCTCACATTCTTATATCCCAGATGGAGAAATTGAGGCAGAAAGTGGAGACTTTGATTCAGACCATTCAGTGATAGAGTCCAGGAAAAGAATTCATATTTCCAGACTACCTTTATTATAACAATTTTCTGGAGCTGCCTTACAAGACCTTCCTCCAGGCATTATCAGAACACTGACAAATAACTAACTGCCTTTAAAAACAGGAAAATAACTTCTGAAATGCCCTCTAATTGACATGAGTGAAATCGAAAGCCAATAGGACCAAATAACCTTGGCTCAGGCTGCACGACAATTCTGACAGTAAAATTCTGAAATGCAAACATGCAACTGTTCAGCAGAAACTAATAAAAAGCCTCAACATGTCCCTCAATCCAACATAAATCAAAACAAACAATAACAGAGTCATCGGAGGTGCTTCCAAAATAATGTGGACGAAGCAAATCACTAAGCTGACGTATAAAATAATTGAGGAGAAGCCATCTTCTTGGAACTCAGCAGCCAACCGCAGGGTAACATGTGCTCCCCTCATCTAGTTCTCCCACCAGTGTAGGTAGCCACCTGACTCCGTCTGAATCGGGGCTGCTGCCTGTGCACCAGGTCCAATGGGAAGTTGCAGCCAATCCCCAAACTCCATTTAAATGAGAATTAGAGTCAACAAAGTATTTAATCATATATTTTCTGAAATAAGGAAAAACCAAGAAAAACAAACAAAAAAGAATATAGGAATCATAGGCAGCAGGATATCCCAGGATTCCCCTATCCTAGAATGAGAAGTTGGAACAATGACAAGAAAAGATTAAATGTTGAGGATTCTTTGGTTTGTGGCTACAACTCCGTACCCCCATATTTGGATTCAAAATTACTTATTAGTTCTTACAGCAACATTGCTAGCAATGTGCAGCAATGAATGGGTGTTTCTTATCCCAAAATTGAGATATTATTTCTGACTCAAAAAGTATTCTTTAAAGTGAGAATTAAAGAATAATAGAAGTAACACTGCCACAGCAATCACTCGTAAGTCAGCAAAAATAAGAGCAACAGAAATAAAATCTTAACTTGCTGGTTCAGAAACACTACTCCCTCCCTTCAAAACTGTTGTCACAGGTGTAGTTTTATGTTTACTTTGTAATGTATTTCATGACAAGTTCTTCCTCAGCTGAGAAGTCGTTTTGAAAATGTTTTCAATGGCAAAGTGTGTTTTGAATCATTCAAGAATTCATAGCAAATTAAATTATGCTAAACCAAATTTTATATAGCTTCTAGACCTATTTCTAAATTGAGAGCCATTTAAAGAAATTGTCTGTTCACATATATTAGTATTCCATCTGCTACAAATTCATGACTTTTAAAAAAATGTTTTTATTGAAGAGAGGAAGGGAAAGAAAGAGGGATAGAAACATCAATGATGAGAGAGAACGGCTGCCTCCTGCATGCCCCCTAGTAGGGATCGAGCCTGCAACCTCTTGGTTCATGGGTTGATGTTCAACCACTGAGTCATACTGACCAGGCTCAAATTCATGACTTTTGGGGGAAAAAAAACTGTCCATAAAAATCATAGAATCATAAACCTGATAAGCTAAAAGACTTTGGAGACTACCTACCTATTAGAATCCCCTCAATCCTCTCTAATAAAATGGTAATATGCAAATTAACCATCACTCCGCTACATGAGCCATGCCCACCAGCCAAGCCACGCCCACCAGCCAATCAGGGCGAGTATGCAAATTAACCCCAATCCAAGATGGCTACAGCCACAGAGAGCAAGGTTTCCCAGGTAACAGAGGAAGCCAAGCTTTCCGCCAGCCATTGCAGGCCTAAGCCTCCACTCAAGCTACAAAGTTTCAATTATAGAAGGTAAACAAATTCAAACAAATGGCGGCAGAATGGAGCTTGAGAGAGCAGGCCAGGGTTGCCGGCGGCAACAGGGGAAGCAAATCTTTCCGAACACCCTGGCCGGGCTCACCCGCTTAAGGCTACAAAGTTTCAATTGTAGAAGGTGAATTAACTGCCACAGAAATGGCTGCCGCCCCAGGCTACAAAGTTTCAATTGTAGAAGGAAAATAAATTCCAGATACCAGGGCCTCGGCTTGGGTTGCCAGGGGGCGTGGCCAGCCTGCAAACCACCACAGGCCCCTCGCTCAGGCCGCCCCACACCCTAAGGGAACCCCCACCCTTATCTGTGACACCCTTCAGGGCAAACCAGCTGGCCCCCACCCGTGCACCAGGCCTCTATCCTATCTAATAAAAGAGTAATATACAGATTGATCATCACTGCAACACACAATATAGCTGCCCCCATGTGGTCAAAGATCCTGCCCCATGTGGACACAGGATGGCCACCACAAGATGGCCAGCAGGAGAGGGCAGTTGGGAGGCACCCGGCCTGCAAGGTAGGGCAGTTGGAGGTGATCAACCCTGCAGGAGAGGGCAGTTAGGGGTGACCAGGCTGGCAGAGGAGGGAAGCTGGGGGCAAACAGGCTGACAGCAGAGTGGTTAGGGGGTGATCAGGCTGGCAGGCAGAAGCGGTTAGGGGCAATCAGGAAGGCAGGCAGGCAAGCAGTTGGGAGCCAGCAGTCCTGGATTGTGAGAGGGATGTCCGACTGCCCGTTTAGGCCCGATCCCAGGATCGGGCCTAAACGGGCAGTCGGACATCCCTCCAGGAGTCCCAGATTGGAGAGAGTACAGGCTGGGCTGAGGGACAACCCCCCGCCGTGCACGAATTTCGTGCACCGGGCTTCTAGTAGAAAAATAAGACTTGGTTAATAAACCTAATCATAACCTCAATCAGACAGTTTTACATAAAAAATAAATCTATCAGTAAGTTGCTCTTTCATTAAAGGCTTATTTCAATCTTTTCTCGGTAACTTCAAAAAAGAAAAAAATCAAATTTGGCATCTTGTAAATTGCTTCCTAAGAGATGCTCAACATCACTAATTATCAGAGAAATGCAAATTAAAACTACAATGAGATATCATATCACACCTATCAGAAAGGCTGTCATCAATAAATCAAGAACAAGTACTGGTGAGGATGTGGAGAAAAGGGAACCCTTGTGTACTGTTGCTGGGAATGCAGATTGGTGCAGCCACTGTGGAAAGCAGTATGAAGTTCCTTCAAAAAATTAAAAATGGAACTGCCTTATGATCCAGCAATTTCACTTCTGGTAATATATCCAAAGAAACCTGAAACACTGATTCAAAAGAGTATACGCACCCCTATGTTCATTGCAGTGCTATTTACAATAGCCAAGATTTGGAAGATGCCCAAGTGCCCATCTTTAGATGACTGAATAAAAAAATTCTGGTACATTTACACAATGGAATACTACTCAGCCCTAAAGTAAATAAATAAATAAATAAATAAATAAATAAATAAATAAATAAATAAAATCTGACCTTTAGCGACAGTATAGATGGAACTAGAGGGCATTATGCTAAGTCAAATAAGCCAGATACCATATGATTTCACTTATATGTGGAGTCTAATTAAGAAAATAACCAAACAAAATAGAAACAGGTTCATAGATACAGAGAACACGACTGACAACTGTCAGAGGGGAGGGTGGCTGGAAGGGTGGGTAAAATACATGAAGGGATTAAGAAAAAGAAAAAAACCTCATAGACACAGATAACAGTATGGTGATTACCAGAGTGAAAGAGGAGTGGAGAAGGTAGGAGAGGGTAAAGGAGGGATGAATAGTGACAAGAAGACTAGACTTTGGCTGGTGAGCACATAATACAATGTACAGATGATGTATTATAGAATTATTCACCTGAAACCTATATAATTAACCAATGTAACCCCAAGAAATTCTATAAAAACAAGCTATATGCACACACAGTAAATTCTTTCTAATTCTGATTTTCACACATTTTTATTTTTTTATCCTGTAAGACACTGATTTTCAACCAGTATGCCACAAGAATTTTTAAAATATGCAGTATATTATTATTTAGTTAGGGGCACTGACCTCCTTTCCTTTAGATTGTCAAATAAAAAAATGACAACAACCAACACAACAATAGCTGTCTGGTATAAATTGAATCAAAATTATAACTATTTTTTTTTTGTTAGATCAGTAAAAATATATTTTTGGTGTACCACAGAATTTGAGTAATTAGTTTATGGGTACCATAAGATGTAAAGGGTTGAAAATTGCTGCCTTAGGATAATATATTTGTCAAAGTTGTGTGTGGGAAATGTGTGTGTGTGTATATATGTGCATATGTTTGTAAGAAAATGAGCATCGAGGAAACCTGAGTAGATGCATCTCTATGACTAATGGGAGAGGGCAAGAATTAGCATTTGTGGCTGCATATAGGGAATTTTGTTGAAGTCATTGTGACATTTCAGGGGGAATACTCCAAAATTTCTGAATAGATATAGTGAATTAATTACATAAATTACACCTACTGGTTGTGCTTTCTTCCTGCAAACAGAATGCACTGAATTTGTGGGTGTGAGCCAACATACTAGAATGTGCCAGCTCATGTTTGTGACTCCATCTGATATCTATTCTTTTATGCCAAATAAATCCAGATCCTAAAAGCCCACATTTCAGTAAAGTTGAAGGGCAGATACAAAGCAGCATGATTCCTACAAATCCTTGGAAACCAAATTGAAACTTATCTGTCAAGGAACTGTAGAACCCCAAAACGGAGACCATCTTGCTCAACATCCTTGTTTCCAAGATGAGAAACTTCAAGCCTAGAAAGGTGAAGTGCCTTCCTCAGTGTCACAGACATAGTTCATAACAGCTACAACACTGAAGGCCGGTCCAGTGGTTCTCCTGAGGGACAAATTCAATGAGAGAACAAATGTGAGAGGGCCCAATGTGGTTCTTCCTGAAATCAGAATGCAGCCTTAATGTTTACAAAAATTTTTCCACCTGTGATTTTTGGTTGGTGCTCAACTATCATGTTGATTTGGTATATATGTTTATAAAATAAACCTAAACTCCAACTCCTCTAGACTATTACCATTTAAAATATACATTTAGTTCCCTTGAACTCTATAACTCTGCTCTTAAAACTCTGACATAAAAGGTCTATCTATAATTTAAAGAATAGCTTACAGTCATCTCCTTCCTGATGATTTCCTGCAGGCTTCAGCCAGAAAGGGAATCTTTTATGCCTTAGGTCATCTCATTTACACCTCCGATTTAGCATTTATTGCAGACTTCCTTTACTGATGTTATTCATATGTGCATTATCTGCCCCACCATGTCTAAGACACTTGGAGTTTAAGTGGGTACATGCCCCTTTCTCAATTATATTCCTAAAGTACAACCTTTTGCCTTTTGGGGAAGCACATCAGCCCTTGAGAAGTTAGAGTCTAATTTGTATTATGGTGGATTATTTATAATCCTGGATCCTGCAACAAATTAGGAAGCCGTGATTCTCTAGGATTATGTTTGTCTGTTGGTTAGTTTTTAAAAGCCCCCATTGCATTTATTTGTTTTTATATCCTCCACTTAGATAAATTAAATACTGAAATAACAACATGCCTAGCATATAGTAGGTGCTCAAAAAACATAGCTACACAATACCATGGAAATCTCTATAAGGTGGTATTATAATACTAACCCATTTTTTTTAAGCTGTACAGTATTCCATAGCATGTATAAACCTACTTTATCTGATCACATCTATACTAATAATAGAGGAATATGCAAATTGTCCAGGATGCCATCACAGTAATGACCAAACAGCAGGCTGCATGGGGCGACAAGGCCAGCAGAGGGGTTAATGAGGGACGGCCAAATGACTGAACAGCAAGCTACATGGGGCAACCAGGCCGTCAGGGGGGTTAGTGAGGGACGATGAAACAACTGAAAAGCAGACTACGTGGGGCAACCAGGCCAGGGGTGGGGGAGTGGGGGGGCAGTAAGGGGTGACCAGGCCAGCGGGGGAGAAGGTAGCTGGGGGAGACCAGGCCAGCGGTGGGGGGGCAGTTGGGGGTGACCAGGCTGGCAGAGGGGGGCAGTTGGGAGTGACCAAGCCAGCAGGGGGGGGCAGTAAGGGGTGACCAGGCCGGCAGGGGGAAGGCAGTTAGGTGCGACCAGGCTGGCAGAGGGGGAAAGTTGGGGGAGACCAGGCCAGAGGTGGGGGGCATCTGGGGGTGACCAGACTGTCAGGGGGAGCAGTGAGGGGTGAACATGCTGGCAGAGGGGAGCAGTTGGGAGTGACCAGGCCAGCGGGGGGGGGGGGCAGTAAGGGGTGACCAGGCCAGCGGGAGGAGGCAATTAGGTGCGACCAGGCTGACAGAGGGGGGAAGTAGGGGGTGACAAGGCCAGCAGGGGGCACAGTTGGGAGTGACCAGGCCAGTGGTGGGAGGACAGTTGGGGGTGACCAGGCTGGAAGGGGGAGCAGTGAGGGGTGACCAGGCTGGCAGGGGGGGCAGTTAGGGGCAACCAGGCCAGCGAGGGGGGGCAGTTGGGGGAGACCAGGCCATCGGGGGGGGGGGGCAGTTAGAGGCGATCAGGCTGGCAGGCAGAGGCAGTTAGGGATGATCAGGCTGGCAGGGGGGCGCAGTTAGGGGCGATCAGGCAGGCAGGCAGGTGAGCAGTTAGGAGCCAGCAGTCCCAGATTGTGAGAGAGATGTCCGAGGGTTCACGATTGGAGAAGGTGCAGGATGGGCTGAGGGGACGCCCTCTCCTGTGCACGAATTTCGTGCACCAGGCTTTTAGTCTCTAATAAGGATATTTAATTTGTTTCCAGTTTTTTTGGCCACTGCAAACAAGTCTGCAATAACCAGTTTTCTACACTAAGTTCTGCTATAACTTGATATAAGCATACCTAAAAATCACCTGCTTATGCAAAATTGTGCAATGAAAACTATAGGGCTTCTGGAAAGTATGTGGTAAGGGGGCACAACATACAAAAGCCTCCAAAAAGAGACAACATATTGAAAAATATATAGGAACCTAAAAATGATAGGTTCTGTAATGTGGACTACAGATGGCCAAGATACATATGAAAACATGCTCAAAGTCACTATCAGAGAGATATAAATTAAAATTAAAATGAGGTATCACTCATACCTGTCAGAATGACTACCATCAATAAATCAACAAATGACAAGTGCTGATGAGGATGTGAAGAAAAGGGAACTTCCATGCACTGCTGGTGGGAATGCATACTAGTGCAGCCATTATGAAAAACAGTATGGAGTTTCCTCAAAAATTAAATATGGAACTTCCATTTGACCCAGTGATCCCACTACTAGGAATATGTCCTAAGAAACCAGAAACACCAATCAAGAAGAATATATGCACCCCATATGTTCATAGCAGCACAATTTACAATAGCTAATATCTGGAAACAGCCCAACTGCCCATCAGTAGATGAGAGAATAAAAAAAGCTATGGTACATTTACAACATGAAATACTATGCTGTGTGTGTGTGTGTGTGTGTGTGTGTGTAAAAAAAGGAACTTTTATCCTTTGAGACAGCATGGAGGAACTTGGAGGGTGTTATGCTAAGCGAAATAAGGCAGTCAGAGCAAGACAAGTATCACATGACCTCACCCATACATAGAATCTAATTAACAAAATAAACTGTTGAAAAAAATAGATCCAGAGACATAGAAGCATGGAACAGACTGTCAAATCTTAGAGGGAAGACAGGGTGAATGGGTGGGTGAGATGAGTCTAACCAAAGGACTAGTATGGATATATGCATAACCCATGGACACAGACAATAGTGTGGTGAAGTCCTGGGGTGGTGTGGGCTAGAAGGGGACAATAAGTGAGGACAGGGGACATCTGTAATACTTTCAACAATAGAGATTAAAAAATTTTTTAAATAATAATAATACTAGCACAATATTACCAATGATAAATGGTTAAGAAATACATAAATCCTATAATAAACATGGCACTGGAATGTGAAAAGACCTGAAATTTGCTTGAGCAAGTAGGTATCAGAAGGATGGTTGTTTGTGAGTTATTGTGAAGTGGTGAAAGGAGGGTTATCTGAAATTCGATGGAAAGTTATATAACACCAGATGTGGCCGGGTGTGGCTCCAAACACACATACTGAACTGAGGTAGCTGGAGATGTATGAGGTGTCTGTGTTTTGTGTTTTCCCAGGCAGCTTGGTTCAGCTGGGTGCAGTTTCCTGCCATCCCTTAGTATTTCTTGCAAAGGAAATTGTGCATAAGCCAAAGTGAAATTCATGTTATTCTCGAAGTGTTCCCTAATATATCAATTGCATTGGAACAAATTCACATTTTCAAAGTAAAGCATTATAGCAGAAGTTACTTCGTATGTATCTTAGATGCCAGGGCTTTCATTCCTATGGGTTAGATTTCCAGGATAGAGATTGATAGGTTAAAGAATTTGTGCTTGTGTTTTGTTTGTTTGTTTTGATGTGTGTGTGTGTGTGTGTGTGTGTGTGTGTGTGTGTGTTTAGGTACTGCCAGATTGTACCCCAACCAGTTTTAACAATTTTAAGATGTTTTCTATTTTCACATCCTCAGAGAACACAATTCAGGCCCATACTCTATATCACATCACCACCACCCACTCCAGTTTGAGATAACAGTTGTGAGATTGGGTGAGATTTCCAAGAAGGGACCCTGGACCTCCCTGGACTCCCCTGGACCCTGCTTTGTATAGCCAATGCAGCTAAATGGTTAACTTAAAGGACCAGGCACTTCCTGGGACTATTAGGGAAGCAAGCTACTCCTACCTATCTGCCCTTCACCTCTGTCTACACAGCCCAGGACCAGAAACAGAAGTTTCTTGAGACCCCAGGGTACTTTTAAAAATAAAATTTCATCATATTACCCCAAAAAATCTCTTTGGCAAAAATTTTAATACATAAAAAAGAGAAGAAAAATATTTACTTATAATTCCACCAGATGGAGATAAACATTTTTAATATATTGGTGAAGTCTATGTCTATATGTTTTGACAGCATATGATACTGAGTTTTATCTTGACTATTTTCATGTCACAATTATTATTAAGGAGCTTCATATTAACATTATTTATATACCTGCATAATACCCCATTTTACAATATATCATAATTTACCTAGACAGTTTTCTATTATTAAAGACTAGAGGCCCTGTGCACAAAAATTTGTGCACTTGGTTGGCGTGGGGGGGGGGGGGGGGGAGGGTGGTCCTGGGCCCGGCCTGTGCCCTCTTGCAGTCCAGGACCCCTTGAGGAATGTCAAACTCCCCAGGGGATTGGGCCTAAGCTGGCAGTCAGTCATCCATCTGGCAGCCTGGTAGCCCTCAGAGGATGTACGACAGTTCAACATCCTTAGCACTGCTGAGGAGGCAGGAGAGGCTCCCGCCACGGCCACTACACTCGCAACTGTCAGCCCAGCTTGTGGCTGAGCGGAGCTCCGCCTGTGGGAGCGCACTGACCACCAGGGGGCAGCTCCTGAGTTGAACATCTGCCCCCTGGTGGTCAGTGCGCATTATAGATACTGGCCAGTCAGCCAGTTGGCCAGTCACTTAGGCTTTTATATACATAGATCTATATAATAAAAATACCCAGCGACCGTTACTGCAGAACAACTAGTCACTATGATGCGCACCGACCACCTGGGGGCAGATGCTCAATGCAGGAGCTGCTCCCTGGTGGTCAGTGTACTCCCACAGCTGGAGAGCCATTCATCCAGAAGCCAGGCTCACGGCTGGTGAGCGCAACAGCAGTGGCGAGAGCCTCTCCCACCTCCACAGCAACACTAAGGAGCAGCAAGCAAGCAGTAAGGAGTGAGCAGGCAGGTGGAGCTATGGGTCCCAGAATGCAAGAGGGGTATCAGGCCTATACCAGCAGTTGGACATCCCCTGAGTAGTCCCAGATTGCGAGAGAGCTCAGGCTGGCTAGGGGACCCCACACACACACGAATTTTGTGCATTGGGCCTCTAGTGTATATATATATATTTATATATATATCACACACACACACTCACATGCACACACATTACATATGTAATTATTTCTTTAGAATAGTCTCCAAGAAGATGAATTTCTGGATCAACATAAGAATATGTTTAAGGCTACTGACAACTTTTGTAAAAATTCCTTTTCAAAAAAGTTACACCAATTTATAGCTCTACAAATCCAGCTGTACCCAGATTTTAATATTAACTTTTGTAAGCCTATCTTAACTTAATGTTTGAAATATATTTTCTTCATCTTCATTTTTGTTTCTTGTTAGAATAAAATATTTTATTATTTTTAGTAGCCACTCTCTGTCCTCTCCCGAAAATTTTTAGGTTCTATCTCATACCTCTTAATTTATTAAGATACTAGTAGCCCTGCACACGAATCCATGCGCCAGTAGCTCACTGCCCCGCCCTCCTATAGCTCCTCCCACCCCCCTCATAGCTTGCTGCACTGCCCTCTCCTGTAGCTCTCTGCCTCCCACTTACTTGCTTGCTGCCCTGCCCACTCCCGTAGCTCTCCGCCACCCGTTTATAGCCAGTAGCTTGCTGCCGCCCTCCTGTAGCTCCCCCAACCCCTCTCCTCACTCTCCCCCTCATAGCTTGCTGCCCTGCCCCCTCCTGTAGCTCTCTGCCACCCACTTGTAGTTCGCTACCCCACCCTCCTACAGATCCGTGATCTAGTCGTTACACAGTCGGTCGTTATGCCTCACAGCATAATAGATAATTAGCATATTCTTCTTATTATATAGGACTAGAGGCCCGATGCATGAAATTCGTGCATGTGGGGGGTCCCCTCAGCCCAGCCTGCACCCTCTCCCATCTGGGACCCCTGGGGGGATGTTTAGACTGGCAGTCGGACATCCCTCTCACAATCCTGAATCACTGGCTCCTAATCACTCACGTGCCTGCCTGCCTGGTTGCCCCTAACTGCCCCCCACCCCGCCGGCCTGGTCACCCCTAACTGCCCCCCCCCCCCACTGACCTGGTTGTCCCCAACTACCCCCCTCTGCCAGCTTGGTCACCCCTAACTGCCCCCCCTGCCAGCCTGGTCACCCCCAACTGTCCCCCCACTGGCCTAGTCACCCCTCACTGCCCCCCTTCCAGCCTAATCACCCCCAACTGCTCCCCCTGCTGGCCTGGTTGCCCCCAACTGCAACTCCCCCCCCCCGCCAGCCTGGTTGCCCCCAACTGCCCCCCCCCCGTCAACCTGGTAGCCCCCAACTGCCCCCCCCCCGCCAGCCTGGTCACCTCACGGCCTGCCTGCCAGCCTGGTTGCCCCATGCAGCGTGCTGTTCAGTCGTTTGGTCATCCCTCACTAACCCCCCTGCCGGCCTGGTCACTCCATGCAGCCTGCTTGTTCAGTCATTTGGTCATCCCTCACGAGCCCCTCTGCCGACCTGGTCGCCCCACACAACCTGCTTTTTCAGTCATTTTGTCGTCCCTTGGGCCATCCCTAGGCAGCTAGGAAGCCGACTTCTGAGGATTGCCTGTGCCTCAGGCCGGCCTTGGGCAGCTGGGAGGCTGAGGGGACTGGGGGACTCTGGAGGCAGGCGCACCGGCGGGGCTGAGGGGACTGGGCACCGCCATCTTTGTGAGGGCATGCCAGTCAATTAGCATATCCCCTCTTTATTAGATAGGCTATTTAGTCTTAACATATTAATCATATTAATCCACTGTCTATTGTATTTACTGCAAGTAATTTAACAGTTTATTGCTTATTTTTTATCTTTGTGAGGCTTTTGTATATTATAGAAGTTTTCTAAAGTTAAAATTTTTTATCCGGTTAGAATTAAAGTTTAATTCTTTAAACTTTGGTCATCTCAACTTGTTTGCAATTTGAGAGTTTCTTTTCAATTTTTCAATTTATATACAGTAAATTCACTCATGGTGATTTACTATTCTATGGGTAATGAAAAAATAAAGTAATCCCTATGATATCACCATAACTGTAGTAGAGAACAGTTCCATCATAACAAAGAATTCCCTCATGCTCCCTCCTTATAGTCAACCCCTACCCTTGAGCCCTCATTCTTGGCAACTACTAACCTGTTTTTCACCCATATAGTGATGCAAAATATTTTCACACCTTTTTTCCCCCATGCTACAGATCTATCCATGTGCCTCTTCCCCAGACTTCCTTCTCTCCAAGATTTCAATATTCCTCTTTTCACCACCCTGGTTCCCATCCCAACCCTGGTCCAACCACCAATCCATTAGCTACAACTCAAGAGTCCATGTAAATCTTAGCTCAGGCTGTTTCTCTCTCCACACAGTGGATGACCAAAGCTTTGCTCATTGGGAGAATTTTCCCTCACTACTATTTTTCAGGGTTATTCCAAGAGGGGCAGCAGGGCAGCAGTAATCCTTCTATAACTTTTCCCTATACTATATCAAGCCAACACGTACATGAAATAAGCTTCACTTTTTTTCTTCATCTGATGGCTTATTTTAAAGAACCCCCATGATTGTAAGCTGAATGAGAGGCTCTGGTGCAAAAATTTTAGGTGGTATGTGGGTATGGACCACCTACTCGTGCCTGACCATAGATTTGCCACAATAATGGATTACCATTTGCTGTCTGCCCAATACTCTGCTCTACCCTGTGTCACAAGGTAAGACATTCCACCTTCACTCTTCCCCAGTAGCAAGCCAAGAGCTGTTTTCCAACAGGTTTAGGCTGCAGATGCATTACAATACCTGCTGCATTACAATAATTGCAGATGGCATGGCCCTGTTTCAAAGCCATAGAGGCCTATGATTATTTTCATAATCCCCACCTGGCCATCTTTTCCCACCACAGATATTTTCATTACCAAAAGGTCTGCTGGATTGAAGGCCCAATTGGTAGGGCTTATCCTGCCCTGAGCCTCACTCAAAGTCATCTTCTGTGTCCGTTAGGAAATGAGTCAGAACAGTATGCCCAAGTATGGAATATGCTACCTCCAGAACCAAAGAGGTCACCGAGGCACTGTGCTTAATTCTTTCTTTTACTTCTTTATTGTTTAAAGTATTACATATAGTATTACTGGCAGCAGTTTCCTTTGCATTGGCAGGGTGTCCTGTTCACCTCACTCATGTGCTGAGTCACTGAATTATCAGTTTATTTCTTATCATGTATCTTACCAAAGTCTCCAACATACTTGTTTGTCTACTCCAATTAACATGGAAACATCCATAGATCAATATTATGTTTTATGGAACATCTAGGTGACCCCGATGCTGTTGGCCCATACTATGACAGAAGGTGGAGAGTTATTTGTGGCCCTGGGGTAAGGCCACAAATGTATATTGTTATTTATCTCATGTGGATGAGACATGTTTCTCGATCCTTCTTCTGAATAGATACGGGAAATAATGCATTTTTCAGATCAGTATTGCATGCTTTGTATCTGAGGTCCTTTATTAATCTGCTCCAGCAAAGATACAGAAGCTATAATTGGAATTGCCCCTTGCTTGAATTTTTTATCCTTCCCCAGGATGCAATCAGGTTTTTAAACACAAGATGTGTTAAGGAGCTCTTCCTCTGTGTCCTTTGAATCTCCAACGGTGGTATTAATATCTATCACCATCCCTCTACCCAAGATGGGTATTATTTTTGGTTCACTGTTTTGACAGTGAAGTGGAGGCCAATTTCAGAGGCTCCCACTAATTCTCTTACAGTAGACATTACAATAGAAATTACTCCATAGGCTCAAAACCCAATTTTCATATTCTTCCAACTACCAAGTATATCTATTCCAATTATATATTCAGGGACTGGGGAAATAATGGGGTGAGTCCTATCTCTAATGAATGCATATAGCTAGTTTTGGGCCCGGACTCCATCTCTTACCTGTCCTCATAGAGACCCATTCCGACAAGGGCACCGTGATGATGCTTCAGGTCTCTACGTATCAATGTCAATGGGACCCTGTGTCCACTAGTCCTCAAAATGTCTGAGTATTACTCTTTTCCCAATGACAGTTACATGAGTAAATATTCTAAATCTCTTTAGGGAGAGACTGAGGGAATTATTGCTATACTAGAGGCCCGGTGCATGAAATTTGTGCATGGGGGGTGTCCCTCAGCCCAGGCTGCACCCTCTCCAATCTGGGACCCCTCAAGGGATGTCCTACCGGGATCAGGCCTAAACGGGCAGTCGGATATCCCTCTCACAATCCAGGACTGCTGGCTCCCAACCGCTCGCCTTCCTGATTGCCCCTAACCACTTCTGCCTGCCAGCCTGATCACCCCCTAACTACTCCCCTGCCAGCCTGATTGATGCCTAACTGCTCCCCTGCAGGCCTGGTCACCCCTAACTTCCCTCCCCTGCAGGCTTGATCACCCCTAACTGCCCTCTCCTGCAGGCTTGATCACCCCCAACTGCCCTTCCTTGCAGGCCTGGTCCTTCCCAACTGCCCTCCCCTGCTGGCCTGATGGCTCACAACTTCCCTCCCCCGCTGGCCTGATCCCTCCCAACTGCCCTCCTCTGCTGGCCATCTTGTGGTGGCCATCTTGTGTCCACATGGGGGCAGCCATCTTTGACCACATGAGGGCAGCCATCTTGTGTGTTGGAGTGATGGTCAATTTGCATATTGCTCTTTTATTAGATAGGATACATTTACCATAGTATTGCAGGGTCCTTCCTTGTGAGTACCAAGCCTCTCCCTATGTCAGTGGGTCCAGGAAATACAACTTTTGTTTGTCTATCTGCTTCAGCATGTTGACCATCCATTCTTGATTTATTTTGTTTGTGTAAATTAAGTAATATGCTTAATGGCTTCCCATCTATCCTGACCCTGGGAAACCTGAGTATTTTTAACCATTGCAGAGCCCTCTGCAGATCAGGTCCTCTGGCTGCTAGGCTGGCCATGCTATTCATTATACTAATTGTACCCACCTTGCTTATCATGATTAAGTGTTACCACCTGGACTCTTTACCAGCCCAACTTAAAGGCACAGATCTCAATTAGCTTCTCAGCTATGCAGATGTACCTCTCACAAGAAAATTCCTCACCACTTTGCTAAATAACTGTTCTCCAGACCCTCCTGTGGAACACAGTTAGTTGGTGGGTATTTCCACTTTACTTAGATATCTACTCGGGGAAGCCCTGTTCTCTCAGACTTTTCTTTTTTCTCTCAGACTTTTGATTCCTGCCTCCACTGTCTGTCATGGGAATTCTGACATTTCTACTTAACTTAATGTGTTCCATCATTTCCCTCAAGCTTCCAAGAGCTGTCTTAGCAGCATATTAGCTCTATCTCCTGGGTTCTTGATAGGGTGTTAAATCCTATAGCCTGGGAGAGTGCTCTCATGTAAATAAAGACTAAATTCCCAACTTGATGTTCTTTCTCCACCTTGATCCAGCACCCCCAAGAAAGATGGACACACACACACACAAACACACATCTTCCTGGCACCTGCCAATACAAATTAGCCTGGCCCAATAGTTCCTTGGACATGGAACCTCTTTGCTCCCTTAGTAGTCCTAGCACACCTTGGCTGGGTTATGTTATGCATAACCCTAGTTCTTGGTCTGATTTCCAGGAGTGGAGGTGGAGATAGTTTCTGAAGGGAGTGGGTGTTGTCTCTCAAAACCTCAGTGTCATCTTCAAGCAATGGGGAAGGTGATGACTAACACTTAAGAGAGTTAAGTAGGCTACTTCTGTGGGCCCAGAGTTTAAGGAAGTATGGGGATTAAAGATTTTTGAGGAAATAAATGTAGATGCCCCATTCCAAGTCACAACATCCTAATGCTTTCTAACTGGGGCCCTAATCTCCGTATAGTAAACTTGCAGGGGTTAAAAATTCAACCCTCTCTAAAGTTCCACTACCCTCATAATTAAGGCCTGTAATTGATCCTCAACTTGTTCTTTTTATAGTTGTAGGAGATAAAATTTTCTTTGTATACTGCCAAGAATGTTCCCTGGCTTGCACACTTTACCTTAATTTAATGATTAACCACCCTTAGCTTTTGTCTTTCTCCAATGCATTGCTTGCACACAGCAAAAGTCATCTGATTCTACTGGCCTTATAATTCTACTTCACCAGAACCTCTCAAATGCCTGAGGTATTGCCCCTGCCAGGGATTCTCTTTCACTGTACCCTATCCCAGTTTACTACTTGTGGAAGTTAACAATTGCATTGCTACATCATGCCATGGGCTATCAGTGTCCCACCCACCATGAGGGATGGTGTTCTCATTTCCCTCGCAGCCAGCAGGTGATCCAGCTCCAAAATTTCATTGCAGAGTCTGGTTCCTCAGTCCACTCCAGGCACCAACTAGTATTTAAGTTGGGTTCCCCAGAAAACAGATTCTAATGCTGAACAACACCCATAAGGGAGAAAAGAATGAGGACTGGGCAGAGGGAGAAGCTGAACAGCAGTGCAGTAATGCCAGAGCCCTTGCAAATCCTTCAAGATGCCCTACAGCTAGAATGGCTCTTCAGAGTTTTCTAGAATTGAGGCAAGGAGGCTGGGTCTTTGTACACCCATTTAGATCAATTATTTAGCGTGAGCTATCTCCACGGAGAGGGTATGACCTTGAGCAAGGCTGCACCATTTATTTTGGAGCAATTTCCAGAGAGATTCTCAGCAGCCAATACTCTCCTCAGATGTGTGAATGGGTGCCACACACTTGCAGGGGAATCTGTGTCAGATACCACAACAGCCACCACATACTTCCACAACAATAACAAGATAGTATTTGGGAAAGATGTTCATGAAAGTCAGCATAATGAACTGGTAGAGGAATAATTTATATGATAGTATCAGTGGAGAAATTAATATCACTTAGCCACTAGTAAATAAAAACAGGGAGGGACCAAACAAACTCTGGCCAAGAAGAAACCTTCTCATAGCACAAGATATGTTCTGTCAGCTGCACCACCTCCCCACCCCTGAATCTGTCTCCACCTTTAAGTTGGTGCACTGGCCTACACAGTTCTACCTGCCGCCCTTCCACACATCACTCACTGTGTCCTGCCTCCAGGGCAGGGACAGTTCTCAGATTCCAAAATGGATATTGTTTCATGCAATTATATACCAACTACTATTCAATCAGCTCTCTGCTTTTATTGGGAAAAACTAGTAAAGAGAAAAGATTTGGGGAGGGGGTCTGGTTTCTGGTTCCACATGTAAGAAGCTCAGAAGTCAGCATTAATCTTAACAAGTAAAAAGCTGAACAGCTGAAAAATCAACAACTCACCTTGGATCTGTAACAGGCAAGGGCACCGGGCAAACCGCTGCCTCCAAGATCAGAGAGACAGGTGAATACAGAGAGTTATGGCTTCCGGGGGCAGAGACTCACCTAGGGAACCGAGTGCAGGCAGGAAACATGAAACTGCAATTGACGAATTACTGAAGGCCCAGCAGGGACAGGTCTGACTATTAAAAACTCGGGCAATCCAGTCATAGGGGTACCCCACAATATTGTGAGATTTACCTCCAGGAGCTTGACCAGATTCCCTCAGAAATATTGGAGAAACATCACCTCCTCTTCTGGCAAAGGGAGAAGAACCATTCTGAAATATCCCAGAATACTCAGTTCTTCTTTAAAAGGTCTGCCCTCAGGAGAAGGTAATTAAGCTAAGCCTAACCTGCTGGGTATTACAGAGCCTAACTGACCTGGGGGACGGGAAAAACTTAACTCCAGTCAGCTCTAGCCATACTGTTCCACCTAAAGGGGGAGAAAAAACCTGAGAAACACTTGTGAAGTTCACAGTCCAAGGGCAGAGGCTCACTAAAAGACAGACCTAATAATAGGACTACAGGACACATTCTCCCTCCATACCTTGCCACCATATTACTAAAGGCCTATTCACAGCATTTCCTTTTGCCTGGTACATCATGTACAGTTATCAGGAAAACATTACAAGGCATACCAAAAAGGCAAGAAACAACTTGAAAAGACAGAACAACCGTCGAAATCAGACATGGTAGGGATATTGGAATTTAAAACTGTTATTAATATGCTAAGAGCTTTAATGGATAAAGTATACAACATGCAAGAACAGATGGATATGAACACAGGGGTGCATATATTCTTTCTGATGAGTGTTTCAGGTTTCTTAACAAGTAAAAAGCTGAATAGCTGAAAAATCAACAACTCATCTTGTATTTGTAACAAGCAAGGATGCCGAACAAACCACTGCCCCCAAGATCAGAGAGACAGACGAGTGAATACAGGGAGTGTGTCTTAGGATATATTCCTAGAAGTGGGATCACTGGCTCAAATGGGAGTTCCATTTTTTAATTTTTTAAAGGAAACTCCATACTATGTTCATAGCAGCACAATTTATAATAGCTAAGATTTGGAAACAGCCTAAGTTCCCATCAGCAGATGAGTGGGCAGGGGGGAACAAAACAATAAAACTGAGGTACATTTACACAATGGAATACTACGTGGCAATAAAAATTAAAGAATTCTTACCATTTGCAACAGCATGGATGGACCTGGAGAGTATTATGTTGAGTGAAATAAGGCGGTCAGAGAAAATAAGCATCACATGATCTCACTCATATGTGGAATCTAATGAACCAAATAAACTGATGATCAAAAATAGACCCAAAAGCATAGAAGCATGAAGAGACTATTGAACCCCAGAGGGAAGGTAGGGGAGGATAGGTGGGAAGAGATCAACCAATGAACTAGTATGCATATATTCATAACCCGTGGACACAGACAAAGGAGTGGTGAGGGCCTGAGGGGCGGGGGAGGATGGGAGTGGGTTCAAAGAGGTTAATGGGGGGAAAAGGAGGACTTACCTATGTAATGCTTTCAACAATAAAGATTTTTTTTAAAGAAAGAAAGAAAAGCTTAGTTTTAGCTAAGAAAAGAAAGAAAGGAAGGAAGGAAAAAAAGGAAGAAAGAAAGAGATGGGTATGTAAGCAGAGAGAAAGAAATCCTAAGTAAGAACCAAAAGGAAATGCTAGAGATCAAAAACTCTGTAACAGAAAGAAGAATGCTTTTGATGGGCTTATTAGTAGACTGAACATAGCTGAGGAAAGAATTTCTGGTTTGAGAATATATCAATAGAAATCTCCAAAGCTGTAAAGCAAAAAGAACAATGACTTTTAAAAACAGAATATCCAAGGACTCTGGGCAATTACAAAAGGCATAACATATTGTATGCTTAACCAGAAGAAAAAGAGAGGAAGGAACAGAAGAAATGGAAGAAAAAATAATGACTGAGAGTTCTTCAAAATTAATATCAGACACCAACCCACAGATCCAGGAAGCTCGGAGAACACCAAGCAGAATAAATACCAAAGAGAAGAGACTGAAATTACTTGAGTAGATTAATCAGCATAGGTTATTATAGGAAGGAACACTTCAAAAATTCTGCAGCCTAGGTGATTCTGACCAGTTTTCTTCATCCAATTTAATGAATAATCTACTCTAGTCAGAGACTCTGAGACCCACCAGTCTCACTTCTCCTGTTTGCCATGCAATAAATAAATAAATAAAATTCTTAACCCCGCTAATGATAAGAATAGCATCATTTTAAATAGAGTCAAATGGTGGTTTCTGAACTTTAGTGAAGCCAGAGATAAAATATCTTTCTATACAAAAAGTATAGAAGTTATTATATTATAAATGTTTTACTAACCCACCCAAGGCCAACTTTTTTCAACTCATGAGAACTGGCAATATGGACTGAGCTTAGTCTTTAGATTTAAATAAATCTAAGTTCAAGTCCTGGCTCTGCTACCTAATAGTTTTGTTTTTATGGGAAGAGTATTTAACTTGCCTAGGCTTCAGTTGCCTTTACATAAAATAGAGATATTAATGATAGCTATTTCATTGAGTTGCAATTACAGTATCTCGCAATAGCATAAGCAAATATCTTTGGACCTAGCACTGAGTAGAAAGTCCTTAATTAATGATGCCTGTACTAATCAAGGTCATATTATATACCAATTATCATTATTTGCATTAATACTAGTCACTGTGTGAGCAATCTCCTTTCTCAGTGTTCTCGGGTTGTCAGAACACAGCCTAACAGAAGCAGAAGTCCGTGTTTTAGTGTCTTAAATTGTGGCCCTCCAGAGGACCCGCAACACAACTGTGCTTGTTTAATGTGGTTTGTTCTGCACCATATGTGTGTGGGCTTTTAATAAATGCTATTTGATGATGATGATGAGTTCCTGGAGACAGAGCTGTGTTCAGCAGAGTCACTACATTATGCTTGGCCTCACTTTCTGCTACTCAACTCCAGGAATGCTCTTGTGAGCAGTACAGAAACATCTGAAATTTCCATTTGAGGTGAAGTACCACTGCCAGCAAGCCTCACGGAGGGAGTCCTTAACCCTCACCCTTTTTTCTTGTGGCTTCTTCCAAACTAACCCTCACAAGGGCTTCCTCAGCAGGCGTCCCTGGGCTTCTCCTCAGTCCTGCTCATTCCGCAGCAGCGCTATCTGCCATGCTTCCCTCAAAAGCAAGGGGCTAACAGCTGCTGAGCTCAGTGGGCCAACTCCCAAAGTCCAAACGATGGAGAACAGTTTATTACAACTCCACCAAAAGGAAAAACAAACCAGACCAAGGACTTCAGTCCCTAATAGATACAAAATGAGCTTCAGCTCCAGGGACCCAAACAGGGTTTTAAGTTTTTTGAAATGTTTGCATTAAAAACAGTGATATATTAAGCACCAAGCCTGAAAACTAAGATCAAAAGAAAAGACTTTTTCCTTCCCATAACTTACTTGAAAGTGACTGGGAAGTGTCATCCCCTGGGATCAAGCCATTTCAAAGAGCACAAACTCTTTTTCACAGGTAGTTCGCTTTCCAATCCACGAGGGCCTTTGACTAAGTTTTGTGTTGGTAAGTCCTCCTCACTACTAGAAAACTATATCTACCAAGTGGTATTTTAATTAAAAATGTCTTTTGTTTCAAATGTACCCACTTCTTTTTAGAAAATAAAGAATTTCTTCTTGGGTGAAATGTCAACTTTCTTACCTATGAAATTTCTACCCTTCTGCCCAAGAGTTGTAGTTGCAAAGGGTCTAGTGACCCCTGGCACACCCTTTCCAAGGAAGATGCTTTGGACAGAGTGCTGTAAATGAACAATGCTTCCTTTCAGACAACCTGGGTTCTCCAAACACAGAGATGGCTGTGATGCTTTGCCAGATCAAGAGAGAGCCCTGGACAGTGGTGACCTGGACTTGCAGCAACGTTATGAGCTTTGCAGACAGTCTGCCTATGCAGGCTTAGACCTGGTTTCCAAGGTTCATTGAAACTATTGCCTGAAATAGCAGGGAAGAGTGAAAAGATATGTGGGAGAGCAGAAAGACATCTAATCACATCTGGGGGCAGAGACAACTGTGCCTGCCCTTGGAAAACAACAACAAGACTATGAGTTTAATATTGCAAAGGTCACAGAAATAAGAAATCTTGCCTTACTGTACCTAAGTTTAAGTGTTCCCTGTTATACTCCAAGCCACTCTTTTATCCTTAATCAAATTTTACAGTCACTTGATCAATCATTTCATCAAGTTTTTAAATTCATCCACAGAGACTTTGCAATAATATTCCAAATATTTTTTACTTTTTTTTTTTTTTTTTTGCATTGTGGATAAGTCTGTTGTTACTGGCAATGTGTGTAGGAACCAGTCCTGGTGACCTCTCTGTGAACCCACCAAAAAGTCAAAATTTGCAATTTCTTGTTCAGTGTAAAGCTAAGCTTTGACCTTGGGGACTTTGTTGTGGTGGCTTTCCCCAGGAAATCAAAGAGACTGGTCATTTCCCAAGTCCCCAACAGCAATTCTGTTATAAAAATCTCTCAGGGGCCTTTGAGTAAGCATCTTTCAACTTAATGGTTCAAGTATAAGTTTTCATTGGTATACAAAGACTATAATCTAAATCTCACGTCTTTCAAGAGGTGACAGGAAGACAAAAGGAAACTAATTTCAGCAAAGAAGAGGTGGGTGAGATAATATAAAACCTAATAGGAGGTGGTCTGTTTGTACTGAATGACCATATCAGTCTTCCCATCTTTTTGGAATGTCTCATTTCTTTTGTTGGGTCCCTTCCATTGTTCTTGCTGGCTCTTCTCATATAGAGAGCAAATACTTTCTCTGCCAATTACAACTGAGTCTCTTACACCTCTGTGGGAACATTCTGTAGGTTGGACTTTATTTCAATTTACTTGGATGCCCTTCCTGTTGAACTTATTTTCCTCGTGTCTCACTTATCAGCCCTCCCTAAGAAGTTACGTACTGCTAATCTACACCTCACTCAGATGTTGACATAACTTTTGTCACCAGCAGTTCTACTTGTCAAAAGCAGTTGTGTGTTCTATCAGATGTCCAGAGTTCAGCGGATTATCTTTATAATAAACTTCAGGGAGATGCTCAATTTGTAGATTTATTCATCTAAACCCTTCTCATCTTGTTTACCCAACCCAAGGGACCACTTCCTTCTTTTAGAACCACATGATTTTGTGAGGGCCAGGATTAGCCTGTACTTACTGAATGAACACTCATTATTTGCCCAAACTTTGTTAGAGAAACAAAATATAAATCATTAACAGAGCCAAAAAGGACCTTGCAGCTTTAGTATAAAAATGTCATGTCTCAAACAAAGAATTTGAGGTCCAGACAGGTAAAGTAATTTTTTCAAGTCCTCCTACAATGATGTGGTGGTGGGACTAAAACAAGAAAACAATTCTTATCACAACTGCTGGGCTTTCATATGTTCTATGGGCTTCCAGTTTATTTGTGATGTCAACTTTAATTCCATAACATCATAACCCCAAAACATTTCCATATAAACTTACATGGTCCCCTCTAGTTAAAATATTTTATGCTGTTTGAAAAATGCTTATTGATGCCTCATCTTCCTAAGATTTTCCACAAAAACAAACTTTAAATAGAAAGCTAATAAATTATTTTATTCTTTTCATTGTTCAAATTCTCACTGACTTCATAGGTCCTGGGAAATCTTCCCTAGTAACAGTCCTACAAAAGTCATAAAGCAACACACGGACTGCAGTGACCTTAGTGAATTCAGAGCAGCATGTGACAGGAAGCCTGTGAGGAGTAAGCCTCAGAACCATATGTAAGAATTGAAAGATGGTAACTCTTATTTTGACAAGTAACAATTAGGGTAAATTAGGCTGAGTAAATCATGCAGCTTGTCCAGATCTTTCATCCAAACTAATCCATTCACTACTGAACACATGTGTCTCAAATCTGGTCCAGAGTTCCTCCAAAGTACATGTGTGTTTTATCCATACAACTTTCACTTAGTGGAATAACTACAGTGTGCAGAACAGAGGAACTTAGGGAAGAAATAAGAGGCACAGTCCCTTATAGAGTATTAGGAACACAGCCCTCAAACGCAACTGCCTTTATCCAGGTGTCTCATCTTTTGACTTGGACTAAATATATTCCAAGGTTGTTGGAAAGGTGTATATGAAGAGCATCACCTACTTCAAATTTTTTTTATCTCCATGCTTATTCCATGCTGAAGTACATTCTTGCTTCTGGCATGTGACCCCACTTCTTCAGATCTTTTGAGTCAGAACCTTAACCTCTTGTATTGGTAATCCAAGACCTTTAACTTAGAGAAACAAAATATTATCTGATCCTGCCTGAGCCCTTCAGTCCTTAAAGGTCTTTTAAATTCCTTATCCGGGTTCCCTGTCCCTACAGCCTTCATTCTTATTGACTTTAACCCAAGACACGTACTTGTTCTCCCCTTGCTATGCCTCTGTATTTGACCTATGATGCTTTTGACATGGTAATTGCTAGCACCTTTCTGACTTTCCAGTATCTTCTATTCCTGATGTTTGAGAAAGAGATTCATCTTGACGAACAAGAGTACATGTGAGTGAGGTCATAAAGAATATCAGGCTGGGGATAAAACCTCTGGAGCATTGCCCTGGCCAGTTTGGCTCAGTGGATGGAGCGTCGGCCTGTGGACTGAAGGGTCCCAGGTTCGGTTCCGGTGAAGGGCACATGCCCAAGTTGTGGGCTCAATCCCCAATGTGGGGCGTGCAGGAGGCAGCTGATCAATGCTTCTCTCTCATCATTGGTGTTTCTATCTCTTTCTCCCTCTCCCTTTCTCAAAAAAAAAAAAAAAAAAAAAAAACCTCTGGAGCATGATCAAAAGTCATGAATTAAGATTTAGAATAGTTCTAAATTGAGCAGAACCTGCTTAACTCTGACTTTCAAACAATCCAAACATTTTTTTAACATGCTCAACCTTTTGTCAGAAAGATTAAAAGTCATTAAAGCAAACTTATATAAGAAATTTGATCTAAAAAATTCCTAGATGTCTGTCCTGGGGTCAGTATACATACAAATTATTTCCTGCAGTCTATATATTCAATTCCAAAATATCACACCAATGATCCAAGAGCAATGATAGTCTTTTATTCATGATTTAAGATTAAAATGGCCCTTGGCCTTGTGTAAACTAAAATATGAGCAGACACTGATATATGTTGAAATAATTTTCAATATGAAAAGTTTTATTTTTTAATTTCCAGCAAAAACTAATTAACTAGACATTAACTTCTAATATTTCAGTTTTAAAATAAAGAATACAATGGAAATTCATTATAACTGATTTGTTAAATGACTTTTGTATACCTAAGAACTGTCAGTTCCCTAAAATATGCCTGTACAGAGATGTCATCACTTATCCTACATCTACCAGTAACTATACTTAATCAAGTAATTTGAAGTCTTTAAACCTTATGTGTAAAATAGAGTGTAAGATGTTCAACTAAATAACTTTTAAAGTCCCTTCCAACTGTGAAGTAATTTGATTATGTGGATTCTATAATACTATTTGTGTGTCACCCCAATATTAATCCTGTCCTCTGGTAATAACAGAAAAAAAAACAAACATAAGCACAAAATGAAGTCTCAGATGATGTCTCCAGTGTGCTCAAAGCCTGTGATTCTCATTGACTCTAAAAGGAGTTTTGCAGATGTGGAAGGAAGAACATAAATAGTGTGCCTCTGTGAAGTGAAACTGAGTGAACCAGCCAGCTGCACCCAGAGTGACTTCACTTGAACTATGCTTTGGTACCTAGTACTCAAACCAGCTGTGCCACAATCCCTGATCCAATTTTATTTGCAACAAGAAAGTGTTAGGAGACACAAGGGAAACTATTTACCTGTGGGAGATTAGAGATTGAAAGATAACACAACTAACCTGCAAGTCATTGGTAATTATAGGAAATTTCTCAAACAAATATTTGCTAGGCTTTTCTGTGTTTTGTGGTTTTGTTTTTTACTTTATCTTGGAGCAATATTTAGTTGAGCATCTGCTGTATACCATATTCTGGAGGAATAGAAGGCATAGCTTTTGTCTTCAATTCTGTGGGAGAGATAAAACATACACAAATAGATACAGTATAATACTATATGGATTGACCCACATGTCACTGATACAACATTCTCTAACAACTCCAGATAGATTTTTGGCTAATCACCCATCAAGTCATTGTGACATAAATCTCATAGATATAAATGATACAACCATACACACATACACACACACACACACACACACACACACACAAGCCAAGAAGTATGACCATTGTAAATAAATATTTTTTAAAAAACATTAGTGAATTAGATAAACTTGGTGGTGAAAATTTAGTGAGTCATGTAATTATAACCCTAATGATCTTGCTTTATCTCATTAATAAAAGTGTCAGCATCGGTTGTTCTAGCAGAGATTAGTAAACCTAGATATTACATACATGTCCCTCTATTAAATGAAATGTTTCTTGAAAACACTAAATTGAATGCAAAATGGATGACTTTACCCCAACATACTGCTCCTTGGAATTTCAAATAATCTTGTTTAAAACTTAAAGCATTACAATTCCTCATTGTCACTGTATTTTTATCTAACTAGTTTTTAATGGAATATTTATTCTTTTTAGTGGGAATAGTATATTTAATAGAAAACACAAAATAAACCTGAATTTCTATATACATACAATTTAAGCTTCCTTATAAAATTGACCACATAAGTATAACTCTGTTCCCCCCAAAATATGCTAAGATGTCAGAAGAAGAAGAAAAATATGTAGATCTTAGAAAGACAACAATAATGAGAAAGAAAACAACAGAGTATAAGAAATTTCAACAACTTTTTGGAAAGCTGATGGAGCAATTGCAACTAAAAACTGAAGGAGTAGTAACTAAATTAACTATAGGCACACCTTGGAAATTTGAAGGTTGAGTTCCAGATCACTATAATAAAATGAGTATCTCTATAAAGTAAGTCATAACCATTTTTCTGGTAGAGGGTCTTACCTTCAATTTGTAAAAAACAAAACATCTGCGATGCACAATAAAGTAAGGTGTGCCTGTACAATCTGAAATGCTGGAAAAGGAGGGCCTTAAGTCAGGCTCCTTAGAAGCAAAGACCTAAATAGGGATTCCTGCATAAATGATTTATTGGGGAAATGCTCTCAGGAAAAACGTGTAAGAGCAATGAGGGAATCAGGCTACAGCAGAAGAAAAGGCTAAGCAAACAAGATTTTGAAGGAAGTCTAGTTTCAGCCAGATCTCACAGAGGGATCTGGGGGATAATGTGCACCCCTATGTTCATAGCAGCACAATTTATAGTAGCTAAGATCTGGAAACAGCCCAAGTGCCTACCAGTAGATGAGTGGATAAAAAAGATCTGGTACATTTGCACGATTAAATATTATGCAGCAGTAAAAAAGAAGGACCTCTTACCCTTTGAGACAGCACGGAGGGACCTGGAGAGCATTATGCTGAGCGAAATAATCCAGTCATAGAAAGACAAGTATCACATGATATCACTCATAAGTGAACAAAATGAACTGATGAACAAAATTGATCCAGAGATATAGATGGAACAGACTATCCAGGGAAGGTGGAGGGTGAGGGGATGTTGGGGTGGGGCTGGGAAGAGATTAACCAAAGAACTTATATGCATATATACATAACCCATGGACACAGAGAATAGTGTGGTGAAGGACTGGGGGTGGAGGTCAATGGGGGGAAAAGTGGGACATCTGTAATACTTGCAACAATAAAGATAAAGTTAAAAGAAAGGTTATCACATTATCCCATTCAGACAGAAGGAGTCTGGGCTGTTATGCCCCTGAGTCAATTAGTCCATGGCCAGGGGCTACCTCAGGCAGAGGGAGAAAATCTAATCTCTTATGTGTCTCTGGGCAAAGAGACTCCCCTCGGCCAAGGACCATCTTTCAAAAAAGAGTGTGGTGTATGCCATTAGCAGCCAGCATTAACAACAACTGGGGGCTGATGTACATCCTAGTAAAGGGAATCAGGGCAAAATACCATCAGCAACCTTCATGTCCTGGCAAGGATGAAGCAGAACAGTGTGAGATTTCATCACACTACTCAAAATGACAAACAATTTAAAACTTATGAATTGTTTGTTTCTAGGATTTTCCATTTAATATTTTCAGACCATGTCTGACCATGGGTGACTGAAATTGTGGAAAGAAAAACCATGGATAAGGGGAGACTACTGTATCTAATAAAGGACTTGTATCCAGAATATGAAAAGAACTCTGATCCAATTTAAAAAACAAACAATCCAATTTTTTAAAAATAGGCAAAATATTTGAAAAGACACTACACAAAGGAAATATATGGATGGCAAATAGGCACATAAAAATATGCTCACCATAAAAGTCATTAGGGAAGTTGAAATAGCCACAATGAGATACTACTACACTCCTATTACATTTGGTTAAAATTGAGGGATTGTCTATACCAAGTATTGGTGAGGATGTATAGAAATTGCAACACCCATAAACTGGGAAGAATGTAAAATGGTATAATAACTTTAGAAAATAGTTTGATGGTTTCATACACATTTAAAATATACCATATTTAAACATCATACCATATGATACAGCCATCATACTCCTAGGTATTTATTTACCCAAGAGAAAAGAAAGCATATGTCCACACAGAGACCTATACATGAATATTTATAGCACCTTTATTTGTAGCAGCCATAAACTAGGAGCAACCCAAATCATCAATAGGTGAATAAATAAATTGTGATATATCCTCAGCAATAATAACTAGTGACTTTAAAAAAAGAAATGAATTACTGATACATGCAATAATACAGCAACATGGATATATCTCAAAATAATTATGCCAAGTGGAAAAAGCCATAAAAAAGAGTACACATTGTATGATTAATTATATTTAAAACTCCAGAAAATGAAATATAGTTAATAGTGACAGAAAAATTAGTGGTTGCTTGGGGAGAAGGTATATGGACAGGCCCAGGAAAAAGGGATAACAAAGAAGCATGTGATGTATATGTTCACCATCTTGATTGTAATAATGATTTCATGGGTATATGGTCTAAACATAAAATTGTATACTCTAAATATGTGCAAATTATTGTAGTTAATTATAACTTGACAGAGCTCTCCAAAATCTATTCACGAAAAGGAAAAGTCTTTAAATAAATATAGGAATAAGTAATCCATATTATTCAGACATAGTCATTAACTAACTCATTCAAGAGTTACCACATGGCTCTTATGTGCTATGTATTACACAAGATGCTGGGAACATAAATATTTGTAGACTATGACACTCATTCTCAAGGTCTTCAAAGGTTTGTGAAATAATAGACACCTACCATTTTGGAAAGGTAAGCTATGATATCTTTTTTTGAAGATGGTAATTAATGTTCCTTATGTTTCCTTTATATCAAAAATTGGATAAAAATAATAAATAATGTTAGCAATCCCTTTTACATAAAACCCCCTTTCATTCGTAGCTGATTCTCTGTTATTCTCGCTCTGTTAACCATTGCTCCTTGGGTGGCAATAGTATCTTCCCTTTTTAATGCTAGTGTATTAACATTCCAAAATCAACATTACTTATTGACCATCACTAATAATGCGGCCAACTCTCAGTTTTGATAGTGGGTTTTCCAGAAATCTGGCTTTGATCTTTGCACCCTCCTGCTACTTGCATTTGTGATATATCATTTCTTGTTAACACCTCCATCAAGGGTCTTCAGTAAGAAAGAGAAGGTAAAACTCAAGCTATCCAATATTCTTCTGAGCATCATAAAATTGGAAGTAATCTTCAAGGCTATCTATTCCAACTCCCACCCAGTGCTGGAATCTCTTCTAGCCTATCCTTGACAATTAGCCACCCAAGCCAGATTCTGCTTGAACATTTTGAATAAAACAGAGCCAATGCTCAGATACTCAAATAATAAATTTTATGGTCCCCTGGTTTAACTCTTTCCATATTAGCAGTTCAAATAGAAGTTCTAAAAGGTGATTGAAAACAATATTTAAACTTTGGTTAGGGAATAGTAATACATATGTAATTCAGTTATTACACACACACACACATACACACACACGTACACACACACAGAGAGAGAATATTCTTCAGACAAAATAAATTCTTCAAATATATTATATTATAAAAACTTAAGCCCCAGCATTCCATATGAGTCGTGGAGGGAGGGGAGAAAGGAGGGAACTAAAAATAAATCCATTCATACTATGAACTGAATTTACCCCCCCCACACTACAAGTTCATATATTAAAACTGTAACTCCCAATGTGACTGCATTTGAAGACAGAGTTATTAGAAGGTAAATGAGATAATAAGAAAGGGTTTTTAATCCAACAAGATTAATGCCTTTCCAGACTGCCAAGACTGAGAGGTGTAGCAGATTTACCTAATACATAGAAACAAACAGAGAGGCAGCCAAAATGAGGAGGCAAAGATGCATGTCTCAAATGAAAGACCTGGAGAAAACTCTAGAGAAAAGAACTAAACAAAATGGAGGCAAACAATCTACTAGATATAGATTTCCAAATACTGGTTATAAGGATGCTCAATGAACTTAGGAGAAGAATACATTAACTCAGTGAGAACTTCAACAAAGAGATATATAAAAAAGAATGTACAAGTCATAAAAAGGTACCAGTCAAAAATGAAGGATATAATAACTGCAATGAAGGATACACTAAAAAGAATTAATAACAGATTTGATAAAGCAAAGGATTGAATCAGTGATTTAGAAGACAGGTTAGCAGAAAATAACCAGTTAGAATAGCAAAAATAAAATATATTAAGATAATTTAAGCAATCTATGGGACAATATCAAGCATAACAACATTCACATCATAGGTGTACCAGAAAAGAAGATGGAGAACAAGAAATTGAAAACCTATTTGAAAAAAAAATAACTGAAAACTTCCCTTAACTGGTGAAAAAAACAGACACACAGTCAAGGAAGCACAGAGAGCACCAAACAAGATGATCCAAGAGGCCCACACAAAACTCATTATAATTAAAATGACAGAGGTTAACAATAAAGAGAGACTCTTAAAAGCAGCAAAAGAAAAGCACTTAGTTACCTACAGGGAGCTCTCATAAGACTGATGATTTCTCAATGGAATCTTTGCAGGTAAGAAGGGATTGGCACAAAATATCCAAAGTGATAAAAAGTAAGGACCTACAACCAAAACTATTCTACCCTGCAAGGCTATCTTTTAGATCAGGGGTGGGGAACATCTGGCCCACAGGCAGTATAAAGCTGACAAAATCATTGGTCTGGCCCTGCCAAGGCAATCACAGGACTTGAAATTCAAGAAATCTAGGAGCTTTTTTCATAGCAACATAAATTTATATTAAGGAAATCATAATAATAACATAAATTTTCAGGGACAAGCAAGGAACATCCATTATGGGGTAAACAGGATACATATGATTACCTGATGGGACAGACACATATGCTTCTTGTTGGCTGCCAGAAGCCTATTTGCCTGTATTGCAGTGACTCAGAGGACAGTCAGTACCAGCAGGTTGGAGTGTATGTGCTGCAAAAGCGTTAACACACTATAGCAAACTATGACAATCCAGTGATGATGAGACAAGATACGATGAGATGATGCCTCACAACACTGATGACCTTGCCTTTGATGATTGATGACGATGTTGTTGACTTCTTTGTTGACACAGATATCTTTAATCCAACCTTTATCCACATATCATTATCAACAATCCTCAAAAAAACTGAATCTCTGATGAAGATTAAGGAAATTACGGAACATAGAAAAGACCTCAAGAGTCAATGATACAAATGTTGGATATGTTCCAAATCCAAGATGCAGGATTAGAACAGTGATCAAAGCAAAATATCTGTATCGGGGATGACACACACACTGGATAGTTATTAAAACCTAAGTGGTGTGACATCCTACAAATGGCAACTACAAAGAAAAGAACAGCTGATACAGAGTGTCCATCTTTCCAAGAGAAATGGACAAATGATTATTTTTTGTTGAAGTCAAAGGCATACCTGTGTGCCTAGTTTGTGGTGAGGCATTAGCAGTAATGAAAATAGCCAATCTAGCAAGGACCTAAATAGACACTTTTCAAAAGAGGACCTACAGAAGTCCAAGAGACATAAAAACACGCTCAAAGACACTAATAATCCGAGAGATGCAAATCAAAATGGCAATGAGGTACCATCTCACACCTGTCAGAATGGCTAGCATCAACAAATCAATAAATGTAGAGAGTTGGCAAGAAAGCAGAGAAAAATGAACCCTATTGCACTGCTGGTGTGAATGCAGACTGGTGCAGCCACTGTAGAAAATAAATATGGACTTTCCTGAAAAAATTAAAAATGGAACTTCCATTTAACTCAGTAATCCCACTTCTAGAAATATATCCCAAGAAAACAGAAACACCAATCAGGAAGGATATATGTTCATAGCAGCACATTTTATAATAGCTAAGATTTGTAAACAGCCTAAGTGCCCATCAGCAGATGAGTGAATTAGAAAACTGTGGTACATCTACACAATGGAATACTACGCTGATGTGAAAAAGAAGGAATTCTTACAATATGCAACAGCATGGATGGAACTGGAGAGCATTATGCTAAGCAAAATAAGCCAGTCAGAGAAAGACAAATATCACATGATCTCACTCATTTGCAGAATATAATGAACAACATAAACTGATGAACAAAAATAGATCCAGAGACACAGAAGCATTGAACAGACTGTCCAACCTATGAGGGAAGGTGGAGGGTGAGGGGGTAAGAGATCAACCAAAGGACTTGTATGCATGCATATGAGCATAACCAATGGACACAGACAGTGGCGCGGTGGGGGGGGGGGGAGGTGGTGAGGGCATGTGCTGGTGGGTGGGAGCAGCCGGGGAGAGGTCAATGGGGGAAAAAGAAGATCCATGTAATACTTTAAACAAGAATTTAAATTAAAAATAAATAAATAAAAGGAAAAAGCCAATCTGGATTGTTATCACAGCTCAAAAAAAGCTAAACTCAATGAATTCGGAAGTCAAATGCATCTGGATAAAATCAATGCTCTTCAGTGGAGTTTGGAATCACAACAAGCTGCTTTCACTAGGCCTCATTTTGACAGAGACAATGTTATTCAGATGAGTTGTGTAATGAGCTAAAGACACTGAGGCCTCAAGTAGAGGGAGAGTTTGTGAGAGAGTGCATGGTGGCTGTTGCGAAGTTGTTAGCACCAAAGTAAAATTGTTTCAGAGTGTTAGTTTGTCTCAGAGAACCATCTCATATTGGATTACTAATTTAGCACAAGATATTGAAAGAAAAAATGTGGAAGGATTCTGCAGGAAATTTCCAATTTTTCTCTCTGGCTTGTTGACGAGACAATGGATATAACAAATACCGTCCAACGGGCCATTATCGGTCGTGGGATAACTGCAGAGTTTGACATGTGAGAGGAACTGCTGTCCCTGGAAGCCATGCATGGCACTACAAGAGGTGAGGACTTGTTTGAGAGACTTTATCAATGAAAAAAAAAAAATTGAGCTAACATTTGAAAAGTTAAGTGGCCTCACCACAGATGGAGCTCCAGCCATGGTTGACTTGCAAAAAGGGTTAATAGCATTTGTCAAGAAAGAACTGAATCATCTCAGTCTTGATCCAAGTGATTTAATTATATGCCACTGCATCATACATCAAGAAGGTCTCTGTGCACAGTTGTTGTGGTTCAACAATGTAATGGCAATAGTAGTGTCATGTATAAGTTTTAGCAAAAGCAGAGATTTTAACAGCTACCAGTTTAAGAAGTAACAGAGTGATCTTTACTCTGGTACTGTGATCTTGTTTCTCAACTGAAGTGCAGTGGCTGAGTTGTGGCAACAAGCTCATGAGTTTTAATGAACTGAGGATGAAGGCAAACAGTTCACTGAGATGAAGGGAAAGCCTGTCAGGGAACTCAATGATCGCAACTGGCTGTATGATCTAGCATTCATGGTGGACTTACCAAGTACCTCTCAGAGCTAAAGATCAAGTTGCAGGGCCCAAACCAGCTTCTCAGCTCCCTGCTTTCAATCATGAAATCATCTGATGCTAAATTAAGGCTGTGGAAAGTGCCACTTGAAAGGAATACGCCTTCTACAACACTTGAATATGCTGATGAATGTGCAAAACTAATTGAGGTATTTAATGAAAGATTCAAGGACTTGAAAAGCAAACAAATGGATTGAACATTTTTGCTACACTGTTCAATGTGGAACCAGCTGATGTGCCTGATAACCAACATGAAATAATTCAGCTGCAAAGTGATAATGAGCTGAAAGCTAGGTACAACAACTTCCCATTCCTTGAGTTCTATAAATGTTACATAAGCAGTGATGAGTTTCCCACTTTGAGGATATATGCATTGAAATATGCATCTGTGTTCAGAACAGCTTAATTGCTGTGAGTAGCTCTTTTTAAAACTTACCATCTCAAAAGTTGACTGGGATCCAGACTGACCAAAACAAACGTGGAAAAGCAATTATGAGTAGCAACATCATCAGTACCTGCTAAGATCACACCCCTCACCAAAGAGAATCAGTTCCAACCATCACAATAGGGGTGAGTTAATTAAATGTTTGACCAAATATACCAGGTTAATTTTTAAGTTGATAACTTTGAATGGCCCGTGATTTATGTTATAAATATCCAAATGGCCCTTGGCAGAAAAAAGGTTCCCCACCCCTGATTTAGATACAAAGAGGAGATAAAGAGACAGGAAAAGCTAAAAGAGTTCATCACCACTAAATTGTTACAAGAAATGTTAAAGGAAGCTCTTAAAGAAGGAAAGAAAAATATAAATCCTACCTAATAATAGACAAATATGCAAATTGACCATACCTCCAACACACCCACAAGCCACGCCCACCATCCAATCAGAGCGAGCATGCAAATTAACCCAAACCAAGATGGCTACAGCCACAGAGAGCAAGGTTTCCTAGGTAACAGAGGAAGCCAAGGTTTCCGCCTGCCCTTGCCAGGCTTAAGCCTCCACTCAAGCTATAAAGTTTCAATTATAGAAGGTAAACAAATTCAAACAAATGGCGGCAGAATGGAGCTTGAGAGAGCAGGCCAGGGTTGCCACTGGCAACAGGGGAAGCAAAGCTTTTCGCACACCCTGGCCAGGCCCACCCGCTTAAGGCAACAAAGTTTCAATTATAACCCCAACACAAATGGCTGCCAGCCTTGGAGGGAGCCCCAGGCTTGGCTCTGCTCCAGGCTACAAAGTTTCAATTGTAGAAGGAAAATAAATTCCAGATACCAGGGCCTCTGCTTGGGTTGCCAAGGGGCGTGGCCGGCCTGCAAACCACCACAGGCCCCTCGCTCAGGCCGCCCCACACCCCAAGGGAATCCCCACCTGATCCGGGACGCCCTTCAGGGCAAACCAGCTGGCCCCCACCCCTGTACCAGGCCTCTATCCTATCTAATAAAAGAGTAATCTGCAGATTGATCATCACTGCAACACACAATATCGCTGCCCCCATGTGGTCAAAGATCCTGCCCCCATGTGGACACAGGATGGCCACCACAAGATGGCCAGCAGGAGAGGGCAGTTGGGAGGCACCTGGCCTGCAAGGGAGGGCAGTTGAGAAGGACCAGGCCTGCAAGGGAGTGCAGTTGGAGGTGATCAACCCTGCAGGAGAGGGCAGTTAGGGGTGACCAGGCTGGCAGAGGAGGGAAGTTGGGGGCAAACAGGCTGGCAGCAGAGTGGTTAGGGGGTGATCAGGCTGGCAGGCAGAAGCGGTTTAAGGGGGTGATCAGGCTGGCAGGCAGAAGCGGTTAGGGGCAATCAGGAAAGCAGGCAGGCAAGTAGTTGGGAGCCAGCAGTCCTGGATTGTGAGAGGGATGTCCGACTGCCCATTTAGGCCCGATCCCGGATCGGGCCTAAACGGGCAGTCGGACATCCCTTGAGGGGTCCCATATTGGAGAGGGTACAGGCTGGGCTGAGGGACAACCCCCCTCCGTGCACGAATTTCATGCACCGGGCCTCTAGTATGAATAATAAAACTACAATAATTATGTACCTATCAATAATCACTTTAAGTGTAAATGGATTAAATGTTCCAATCAAACATCAGGTGGCTGAACAGATAAGAAAACAAGACCAAAGTATCCATTGATAGAAGATTGGATAAAAAGGATGTCGTACATATATAGAACAGAATATTACTCAACCATAAAAAAGAATGAAATGTTACCATTTGTGACAACATGGATGAACCTATAGGGTATTATGGTAACTGAAATAAATCATACAGAGAAAGGCAAATACCATATGATTTCACTTTATGTGAAGTCTAAAAATCAAAATAAATTAACAAACAAAATAGAAACAAACACATAGATACACAAAACAAACTGATGGTTTTCAAATGGGAGGGAGACTTGGGGACTGGGTGAAAAAGTTAAAGGGATTAAGAACTACAGAATAGCAGTTAAAAACAGTCACAGGGATATAAAGTACAGCATAGGGAATATAGACAATAATCTATAATAATAAAAGCAAAATATGCTAATTAGACTGGGCAGCTGAACGACCTTCCGGATGAAGCCAGGGTTGTGAGGGCCAAGCCCCTTGCACAATTTTTTGTGCATCGGGCCTCCAGTATTATAATAATTATGTATGGTGTCAGGAAGTTAGACTTATTGGGATGTTTACTTTATAAGTTATATAAATGTGTAATCACTATGCTGTACACCTGACACTAATATAACATTGAATGTCAACTGTAATAGAAAAATAAAAATACTTTAAATAAGTTTTAAAAGTATAGAAAAAAAGGCATAGAGTAGCTGAATGAATAAGAAAAGAAGACTAATAAATAGGCCATTTAAAAGAGACCCATTTTTCCTCTGTTTATTATTTATTTATTTATTTATTTATTTATTTATTTATTTATTTTATTAAATCTTTATTGTTGAAAGTATTGCATATATCCACTTTTATCCCCATTGACCCCTTCTAGCCTGTCCCTATTCCCCACCCCAGGCTTTCACCACCCTAATGTCTGTGTGCATGGGTTATGCATATATCCATGCAAGTTCTTTGGTTGATGTACACCCACCTGACAGTCTGCTCCATGTTTCTATGTCTCTGGGTCTATTTTGTTTATCAGTTTATTTTGTTCATTAGATTCCACATATGAGTGAGATCATGTGATACTTGTTTTTCTCTGACTGGCTTATTTCACTTAGCATACTGCTCTCCAGGTCCCTCCATGCTGTCTCAAAGGATAAGAGATCCTTCTTTTTTACAGCTGCATAGTATTCCATGGTATAAATGTAGCACAGCTTTTTTATGAAGTTGGGCTGCTTCCAGATCTTAGCTATTGTAAATTGCACTGCTATGAACATAGGAGTGCATACATTCCTTCTGATTGGTGTTTTGGGTCTCTTAGGATAGATTCCTAGAATTGGGGTCACTGGGTCAAATGCCAGTTTCATATTTAATTTTTTGAGGAAACACCATACTGTTTTTAAAAGAGAACCATTTAAGATCAAAAGACACACAGAGACTGAAAGTAAAAAAAAAATGGGAAAATGTATTTCATACAAATAGAAACAAAAAAAATAAGCTGGGGTAACAATATTTATATCAAACAAAATAACTTTAAAACTAAGTGTATAATAAGAGACAAAGGACACTACATAATGATAAAGGGATCAATCCAGCAAGAGGATATAACCCTTATAAACATTTAAACACCCAACATAGCATCACCTAAATTTATAAAGCAAATGTGGGTGGATATAAAAGAAGAGATTGACAGAAATACAGTAATTGTAGGGGACTATAACACTCCATTGATATCAATGGGTAGATCATCCACCCAGAAAATCAACAAGGAAATAGCGCCTTAAATGACACATTAGACCAGATGGATTTAATTGATATTTTGGTCATTTCATCCAAAAGTAGCAGAATTTACAGTCTTTTCAAATGCACATGAACTATTTTTCAGGAGATACCACATGTTAAGACACAAAATAAGTCTTAATAAATTTAAGAAGATTGAAATCATATCAAGCATTTTCTCCAATCACAGTGGTATGAAACTAGAAATTAATTACAAGAAAAAAAACTGAAAACACACACACAAACTTCATGGAAACTAAGTAACATGCTAGTAAACAATGAATAGGTTAATAACAAGATTAAGGAAGAAATAAAAAGATACCTTGAGACAAATGAAAAAGAAAACACAATGACCCCAAATCTGTAGGACATGGCAAAAGCCGTTCTAAAAGGGAAATGCATAGCAATACAGGCCTACCACAGGAAACAAGAGAAATCTCAAATAAACAACCTAACCTTATACCTGAAGGAACTAGAAAAAGAACAACAAAGTCCAAAGTCAGTATAAGGAAGGAAATAATTCAGGTCAGAGCTGAAATAAATGAAATAAAATCTAAAGAAAGAATACAAAAGATCAATGAAACCAAGAGATGATTATTTTAAAAGATAAAAATATATATATTGCTAAAACTTTAGCCAGACTCATAAAAAAATAAAGAGGACACAAATAAAGAAAACCAGAAATGAAAGAGAAGTGACAAAATGGCACCACAGAAATACAGATTATTATAACAAAATACTATAAACAATTATATGCCAACAAATTGGGAAATCTGGAAGAAATGTATAATTCCTAGACATGTACAATCTTCCAAGACTGAATCAGGAAGAAACAGAAAGTCTGAACAGACTGATTATAACCAATGAAAGTGAAGCAGTAATCAACAAACTCATCACAAATAAAAGTCTTGGATCTGATGACTTTACAGGTGAATTTTACGAAACATTCAAAGGAGAACTAACATCTATCCTTCTCAAATTATTGCGAAAAAATTCAAGAGAAGGGAATACTCCCAAACTCATTTACAAGGCTAGCAGTATCCTGATTCCAAAACTTGACAAAGACACTACAATTAAAAAAAAGTTATAGGCCAATATTCTTGATGAATATAGATGGAAAATCCTCAAGAAAATGCTAGCAAACTGAATTTAGCAAAGATCATACATCATGATCAAGTGGAATTTATTCCTGGGATGCAAGGTTGGTTCAATATCTACAAATAAATTAACATGAAACACCACATCAACCAAATGTATAAAGATCATAGGATCATATCGATAGATGCAGAAAAAGCATTTGACAAAACCCAGCACCCATTTTGATAAAAACTATCAGCAAAGTGGGAATAGAAGGAACACATCTCAACATAATAAAGATAATATATGACAAACCCACAGCTAACATCATACTAAATGGTGAAAAGATAAAACATTTTCCTTAATGTCAGGAACAAGACAGGATGTCCACTTTCACTAATTTTATTCAACGTAGTATTGGAAGTCCTAGTCACAGCAATCAGAGTTAAAAAAGAAATTAAAAGACATCTAAATTGGAAAGGAAGAAGTAAAACTCATTATTTGGAGATGACATGATACTTTATAAAGAATCGTAAAAATTCCATACACACAAACACACACAAAAACTATTACAATTGATCAATAAAGTTAGTAAAGTAGCAAGATACAAAATCAATATTCAGAAATCAGTTGCATTTTTATGCACCAATAACAAACTATCAAAAAAAGAAATTAAGAAAACAATCCCATTTACAATTGTATCAAAAAAACACCTAGGAATACATTTAACCAAGAAGGTAAAAGACCTGTACTCAAAAACTTATAAGACATTGAAGAAAGAAATTGAAGAACACACAAATAAATGGAAGCATGTACTGAGCTTATATCAGGGATAGAAAGAATTAACTTCATTGTTAATTCCATACTATGCAAAGCAATCTACAGATTCAGGGCAACACCTATCAAAATACCAAAGGCATTTTTCATAGAACTATAGCAAATAATCCAAAAATGTATATGGAACTCAAAAGACCCTGAATAGCCACAGCAATTTTGAGAAAGAAGAACAAAATTGGAGGTATCATACTACATAATATCAAACTATACTATCAGGCTGTAATAATGAAAATGACATAGTACTATCATAAAAACAAATACATAGATCAATGGAACAGAGTATAGATCCTAGAAATAAAACTACTTCACTCTGGTCAATTAATCTATGAGGAAGGAGACAAGAATATACAATGGAGTAAAAACAGTCTATTCAATAGATTGTGTCAGGAAAACTGGACAGATACATGCAAAAAAAATGAAACTAGACCACCTTCTTCACCATGTACAAGAATAAACTCAAAATTGATTAATAACTTAAATGTAAGGTGCAAAACCATAAAACTCCTAGGAAAGCATAGGCAGTAAACTCTCTGATATTGCTCTTAATCATTTTTTTTATATATTTTACTGATTTTTTACAGAGAGGAAGGGAGAGGGATAGAGAGTTAGAAACACCGATGAGAGAGAAACATCGACCAGCTGCCTCCTGCACACCTCCTACTGGGGATGTGCCCGCAACCAAGGTACATGCCCTTGACCGTAATCGAACCTGGGACCTTTCAGTCTGTAGGCTGACGCTCTATCCACTGAGCCAAACCGGTCAGGGCTTAATCATTTTTTATATAACTCCTTGGATAAGGGAACCAAAAGAAATATATATACAAACTAAAGAGCTTTTGCATAGCAAAGGAAAACATCAACAAAACAAAAAGGCAAAATACGGGTTTGGGGAAGATATTCTCCAATGATACATCTGTTAAGAAGTTAATATCTAAATTTTATAAAGAACTCATACATGAAAAAATCCAATTACATCACATAAACAAATTGAGAGACAAAAATCACATAATCATATTAATTGATGTAGAAAAAGCAATGACAAAAATCTATTACCCATTCTTGATAAAAACTTTCAGCAAAGTGGGAATAGAGGAATCACACCTCAACATAATAAAAGCCTTATAAGACAAACCTACAGACAACATCATACTCAATGGGCAAAAACTAAAACCATTTCACCTAAGAGCAGGAACAAGACAGGAATGCCCCCTCTCACCACTCCTGTTCAACATAGTACTGGAAGTACTAGTCATATTGATCAGACAAGAAGAAGAAATAAAAGGCATCAAAACTGGAAAAGAAGAGGTAAAACTGTCATTATTCATAGATAACATGATATTGTACATAGAAACCCTAAAGACTCTATCAAAAAACTATTAGACTTAATAAATGAATTTGGCGATGTAACAGGATATAAAATTAACACCTAGAAATCTGTGGCTTTTTTATACACCAACAATGAACTCATAGAAAGAGAAACTAAAAAACAATCCCATTTACCATTGCAACAAAAAAATTAACATACCTAGGAATAAACTTAACTAAGGAGATAAAAGACCTGTACTCGGAAAATTACAGGATGTTGAAAAAAGAGATAGAGGAAAACATAAACAAATGGAAGAATATATTGTGTTCATGGATTGTTAGAATCAACATCATTAAAATGTCCATACTACTCAAAGCAATCTATAGATTTAATGCACTCCCCATTAAAATACCAAGGGCATATTTCACAGACTTGGAACAAACTCTCCAAAAATTCATCTGGAATAAAGAAAGAACCCGAATAGCCGCAGCAATCCTGAAAAAGAACAAAGTTGGAGGGATCACCAGATATCAAGCTGTATTACAAAGCCACTCTTCTCAAAACTGCCTGGTACTGGCACAAGAACAGGCATACAGACCAATGGAACAGAACAGATAAACCAGAAATTGACCCAAGCCATTATGCTCAATTAATATTTGGCAAAGGAGGCAAGAGCATACAATGGAGTCAAGACAGTCTCTTCAATAAATGGTGCCAATACCATTGGACAGATACATGCAAAAAAAATGAAACTAGATCACCAACTTACATCATACACAAAAATAAAGTCAAAATGGAGAAAGGACTTAAATGTAAGATGGAAAACCATAAAAATCTTACAAGAATCCATAGGCAGCAAAATATCAGACATATGTCATAGCAATACCTTTAGGGATACAGCTCCTAGGACAATGGAAACTAAGAAGAAAATAAACAAATGGGGCTACATCAAAATAAAAAGCTTCTGCACAGCAAAGGAAACCATCAACAAAATAATAAGAGAGCCCACTGCATGGGAGAACCTATTTGCCAATGTTATCTCCAATAAGGGTGTAATCTCCAAAATTTATAGGGAACTTATACAAGTTTAAAAAAGGAAGATAAACAATCCAATCAAAAAATGAGCAAAGGACCTAAATAGACACTTTTTTACAAAAGAGGAAATACAGAAGGCCAAAGACATGTGAAAACATGCTCAAAGTCACTAATCATCTGAGAGATGCAAATCAAAATGACAATGAGGTACCATCTCACACCTGTCATCAACAAATCAACAAACAACAAGTGCTGGCGAGTATTCAGAGAAAATGTGCACTGCTGGTGGGAATGCAGACTGGTCAACCACTGTGGAAAACAGTATGTCATTTTCTCAAAAAAAATTAAAAATGGAACTCCCATGTGACCCAGTAATCCCACTTCTAGGAATATATCCCAAGAAAACAGAAACACCAATTAGAAAGAATATATGCACTCCTATGTTCATAGCAGCACAATTTCCAATAGCTAAGATTTGGAAACAGCTTAAGTGCCCATCAGCAAATGAGTGGAATAAAAACCTGTGGTACATCTACACAATGGAATACTACACTGATGTGAAAAAGAAGGAACTCTTACCATTTGCAACAACATGGATGCACCTGGAGAGCATTAAGCCAAGTGAAATAAACCAGTCAGAGAAAGATAAATATCACATGATCTCACTGATTGGTGGGATATAATGAACAACATAAACTGATGAACAAAAATAGATCCAGAAACATAGAAGCATCGAATAGACCGTTCAACATCAGAGGGAAGGCAGAAGGGGGTGGGGTAAGATATCAACCAAAGGACTTGTATGTATGCATGTAAGTAGAACCCATGGGCACAGACAGTAGGGTGGTGAGGGCATGTGCTGGGGGGTGGGGTGGAATGGCTGGAGAGAGGTCAATGGGGGGAAAAGGAGACATATGTAATACTTTAAACAATAAAGAATTTAAAAAAAAAAAGAACTGGGAGGTATTCTATTAGTCAGTTTTCTAATGAACTCAAACTTTAATAACTGTAGGGTTGAACCTCCTGATCTGAAATATAATCTCACCATTTAATACAATAAAATGTATACACTGAAAGGTAACTATATCCTAGATTCAGAGATTTTTAATGTGGGCAGCCCCTTCAGCTGGACTCAGGGACAGCAAGCCACCTCCTTGGCATTTCCACAGTATTTGATTATCTTCCATGTGACTGCATCTTGTTATGTTGTAATATCCATTTAAATGTGTCTAGATATCAAGGGGCATTAAGCACAGAAACCAAGCTTTATTTATCTATGTTTCCCTAGACCTTGCGCCACATCTGATACAAAGCTAATACTTAATACTACAGCTCAGGAATTGAGAAAAATTGACCTGGTCAAATAGGTTGAGGAGGCTCAGGTTCACAGCTACTTGTCCATGATCTCACAGACAGGTGTGGCAAAGCCAAGGGTAGGCCCCAGATCACAGCCTCAGAATTCAGTGTTCCTACCTTCAATAACTTTCAGGTGAGGAACTACTACCCTAGTTAATCCCCCCTTCTGTGTCCATTTGGGAGTAATCAGAAAGTTTAGCAGTATAAAGAAAAAAGCAAAATTTAAAACAAGAAGAGATGGTGTAAAAAAGAAAGAAAACCAATTTAGCCGAAACCGGTTTGGCTCAGTGGATAGAGCATCGGCCTGCGGACTCAAGGGTCCCAGGTTCGATTCCGGTCAAGGGCATGTACCTTGGTTGAGGGCACATCCCCAGCAGGGGGTGTACAAGAGGCAGCTGATCGATGTTTCTCTCTCATCGATGTTTCTAACTCTCTATCCCTCTCTCTTCCTCTATGTAAAAAAATCAATAAAATATATTAAAAAAAAAGAAAGAAAGAAAACCAATTTAAATGGACATTTCTCCAAAGAAAATATACTAAAAGACAATAAGCACGTGAAAACATGTTCAATATCATTAGTCATCAAAGAAATGCAAATCAAAACTACAATGAAATATCACTTCACATTTAGTAGGATGGCTATAATCAGAAAGACTGACAATAAGATTATTGTTTTTAAAGAAATACAGGCAATAACAAATGTTGACAAGGATTTCTAGAAATTGAAGCTTTTATACATTGCTCATGGGAATGTAAAATAGTACTGCCACTTTGGAAAACAGTGTGGTAATTCCTTAAACAGTGAACATAAAGTTACCATACGATCTGAGAAACTCCACTCCTAGGATCCAAAAGAAATAAAAGCATGTGACTGTGCAATATTTGTACATCAATGTTCATAGCGGCATTATTTATAACTAGAGGTGTATGAAATTTGTGCACAGGGAGGGGGGTCCCCTCAGGTCCAATCCCGGGGATCGGGCCTAAACCAGCAGTCGGACATCTCTCTCACAATCCGGGACCGCTGGCTCCTAACTACTCACCTGCTTGCCTGCCTGATTGCCTCTAACTGCCCCCCCCCCTCTGCCAGCCTGGTCACCCCTTACTGCCCTCCCTGCTGGCCTGGTCACCCTCAACTGCCCCCCCAGCTGGTGCCCCTAACTGCCCCCCCACCAGCCTGGTCGCCCCTTACTGCCCTCCCTGCCGGCCTGGTCACCCCAACTGCCCCCACCCCCGCCAGCCTGGGCGCCCCATGCAACTTGCTGTTTGGTCGTTACTGTTACTGTGATGGCGTCCCAGACAATTTTTTTTTTAATTTCTTTATTGATTAAGGTGTCACATATTTGTCCTCATCCCCCCATTCCCATCCCACACCCCTCCCCACGGATGCCCCCACCCCCATGTTGTCCTTAACCATTGGTTAGGCTCGTATGCATGCACACAAGTCCTTTGGTTGATCTCTCCCCCCACCCCCACCCTCCCCTACCCTCCCTCTGAGGCCCGACAGTACGATCGATTCCTCCTTGTTTCTGGGTCTGTTCTTGTTCATCAGTCTATGTTGTTCATCATTTCCCCTAGATGAGTGAGATCATGTGTTACTAGAAATATACTTATAAGAACCGAATGTGAGACGAGCAATAATAGTTATGCTGACAGGCAAATGAATCAGTCTGTAGTGAGTTTCTTTCTGGACCAACAGTTCTTTTGAGACCCAATTTCAATGTCCACCCGTTCCTTATGTGTACATGTCGGCACTGACTTTTCAGCTCTGGATGGTGGACAAATGGTGGTAATGCAGGTCCGACTCCCTCTGGTTTGGTCTTGCCTGGACCCAGGGGCGTGGCCTCACCCGGACCCAGGGGCGCGTGGCCTCACCTGGACCCAGGGGCGTTGGCCTCACCTGAACCCAGGTGCGCGCAGCCTCACCCAGACCCGGGATCCAGCCTCACCTGGACCCAAGGGCACGTGGCCTCACCCGAACCCAGGGGCGCGTGGCCTCACCCAGACCCAGGGGCGCGCGGCCTCACCTGGTCCCAGGGGCGCACAGCCTCCCCCAGACCCAGGGGTGCACGGCCTCCCCGTGACCAAGGGGCACACGGCCTCACCTGGACCCGGGGGCGTGTGGCCTCACCCAGGCCCGGGACCCAGCCTCACCCGGACGCAGGGGCGCGCAGCCTCACCCGGACCTGGGACCCAGCGGGGCTTCGTCTTCTTGATCGCAATTCCTGTCAGTCAATTCCCTCTAAGCAATTCCTTCGGCCATTTTCTCAAAGCTCCGGGGCGGCTGCTGCGGAACTCACTGGGCGGCGGGCTCGGCGAAACTCTGGTGCGCCCGGTGCGTGGCGGCGGGCTGGTCCGAGGTCACTGCGGCGGCACTGGGATCTGCAGCGGCGACCAGTCGCCGGGCGAGCGCACCTGGATCCGGGACCCAGCGGGGTCTTCCCGATCCCAACTCCCATTGGTCAATTCCTTCTCAGCAATTCCTCCGACCATTTTCTCAAAGCTCCGGGGTGGCTGCCACGGAACTCGCTGGGCGGCGGGCTTGGCGAGGCTCCGGTGCGCCCAGTGCGCGGTGGCAGGCTGGTCCGAGGTCACTGCGACGGCTCTCGGGTCTGCAGCAGCGGCTGGTCGCTGGCCGTGCGCACCTGGCCGCTTCCGGGGCGCAGAGATTCTCGAAGGACCAGAGGTCAGCAAGCGCGGAGTCTCCCACCCCATGTCCCCCAGGGGCTCGTCTGTCCGTGCTCGGCAGCGAGTGGAGCCGTCCCCTCAGCCGGAGACCGCCGGGGGAACCGCGCCGAGCACGTTCCAGGCCACCCTTGTGTCGCCAGAGCCGTAGTTCTTCCCAGACAATTTTTATATTCCTCTATTATTAGTATAGATATCCAAATAATGGAAATAACCCAAATGGCCATCAACTGATAAATGAATAAACACAAATGTGGTATATCCATGCAATATTTTATTATTTGGCAATACTGCTACATGCTACAACATGAATGAACCTTGAAAACATTATATTTAGTGAAAGAATCCAGAAGGCCACATATTGTATGATTTCATTTATATTAAATGGATCATTATAATAAAAGTAGATTGGTGATTGCTAGGGCCTAGGAGAAGGACAGAATGGGGAATAACTGTTCATGGATATGGAGTTGCTTTGGGGGTGATTTTATGTTATGGAAGTAAATAGTGGTGGTGCTTGCATAACTTTGTGAATATAATAACAATGACTGAACTGTACACTTTAAAAGCATGAATCTTATGGTATGTTAATTTGCAGGGATAAAAATACCCAAAAAAAGGAGAAAGAAAAGAAAGGAAACTATATAAACTGGTCAAACTTGGGCAAAGCAAATGTCTTTAAAAAACAATTTTTTTTAATGGTGCTACGTAGAACCTAGCACAAAATGAAATGAAATATTTGCATCTATTGTTTCTCATGAAAGAGACTGAAGGAAACCAGTGTTTATTTAGAGCCTAGTGGTACCAAGTCCCAGAATAAGTGCTTTCTGTTTTCTCATTAATATTTTGAGAAATCTATTAATCACTTTACAAATGAGGCAACCAAGTCTCAGAGAGGTTGAGTAATTTTTCCAAGATTACACAGTAATTGTAGTACAGACCTATGTGCCTAATTCCAAAGCATATATTCTTTCCACTCTAGCACAGCACCTCCTTAGAAAGATTTCAAATTGCATAAGATTCACTTTCTTGCAAGTTCCTCCAGAACTTGTGAAGTAAACTAGAACAAACTTATCTTCAAAATCCTGTGCAAATATTGGACAAAACACTCCCTTATTTGTATCAACTGCCTTGCTGACCACCTCCTTTTTGACTGACTGCCAAAGTTGGTAGAGCAGTTTACCCCAGAGCCCCTCCTATACATAGTGGACACTGTATCCTTATAGGATGTCTATCTAGTTCATCATCATAGTTCCCAAGCACTCAACTGTATTTTGAATTTAATAGAAGATCAATGCATGATTATGGTGATTGAATGAAGGTAGATAACTGAGGTCAGTAAAGGGAGGCCATTAGGCAGGAGATGCGAAGTCAAACAAGAAGTACAGCCGAAACCGGTTTGGCTCAGTGGATGGAGCGTCGGCCTACAGACAGAAGGGTCCCGGGTTCGATTCCGGTCAGGGGCATGTACCTGGGTTGCGGGCACATCCCCAGTGGGGGGTGTGCAGGAGGCAGCTGATCGATGTTTCTCTCTCATCAATGTTTCTAACTCTCTATTCCTCTCCCTTCCTCTCTGTAAAAAATCAATAAAATATATTTTTTTTTAAAAAAAATAAGTACAAAAGCCCGTGACTGGGAAGGGAACTGTATTATTTTCCTATTGCTGCCATGTCAAATTACCACAAATATAATGGTTTAAAACAACACAAATTTAATATCTTACAGATATGTAAATCAAAAGTCTAACCTGGATCTCACTGTCCAAAATCATGGTATCAGCAAGTCTGAATTGCTTTCTAGATCTAGAAGCTCTAGAGTGAAATCCATTTCCTTGCCTTTCCCGGCTTCTAGAGGCCTCCCACACTCCTTGGCACTTGGCCCCTTTCTGGCCCTTCTTCTTCTTTTTTTAAATGTATTTTTAGTGATTTCAGAGAGGAAGGGAGAGGGAGAGAGAAATAGAAGCATCAATGATAGAGAGAGAATGATTGGCTGGCTACCTCCTGCATGCCCCCTACTGGGAATCAAGCCCGAAACCAGGCATGTGCCCTTGATCAGAATTAAACCCGGGACCTTTCAGTCCACAGGCTGACACTCTATCAAACTGGTTGGGGCTCTGACCCTTCTTTTATCACATCTCTTTCTCTGAAAAGAGCTAGGAAAGGTCCTGCTTTTAAGAATTCAAGACTAGATTAGGCCCATCCAGATAATCCAGGCTAACTCCAATCTCAATTTAACATAACCACATCTGCAAAGTCCCTGGTGCCACCTAAGGTAACATATTCTCAGGATCTTGGAATTAGAACATGGGCATCTTTGGGAGGCCATTATTCTGCCTACCCACTAGTCAACTAGTAAGAATGAGGAAGCGTCAAGGTATCAAGAAACAGGATGTGGTACTGGATAGAAGAATGGCTCTTAAAGAACAAGTTTAATGGACTAAGTCAGTGGTCCGCAAACTCATTAGTCAACAGAGCCAAATATCAACAGTACAACGATTGAAATTTCTTTTGAGAGCCAAATTTTTCAAACTTAAACTTCTTCTAACGCCACTTCTTCAAAATGCACTCGCCCAGGCCGTGGTATTTTTTGGAAGAGCCACACTCAAGGGGCCAAAGAGCCGCATGTGGCTCGCGAGCCGCAGTTTGCCAACCACGGGACTAAGTAAATGAAAAGTGATTAGGGCTGTACTTTGCTAGTGATAAGGAATAGTGTATTGCAGACAGCTGTGCCCATGATGCACTGAGATTAACCGTTTACATGTACGAAGTAGAGGTTCAATAAATACAGGCTGAATGAATAAATGGGTGAATGAAATGTTAACCGAGTAAACAAGACTTGACAACAGTCTGGACACAGAAGGCAAAGAGAGAGGAGGACAAAAAAATTGACAGTCAGTGAAGCAACTAGGAGAGATTTGAGGCTAGACATTGAGGAAAACATGGGAAAAGGATTACATAAAATGTCTTCCTTATTATGCTCTGAAAATTTCAGTGTTTTTTAGAATTTAGTTTCTTTTACAAATCTGGAGTGAACATACTGGCAAACAGGTGTAAGCTAAAGAAATGTATGAAATTATATTAATCATATAATTAGAAAAGGATTATTGGGAAAATGGTTTTCAGGAAAACAAAAACTGGACATACTCTTTGTGAAAAGAATTGGGGGAACAGCTAATTATGAAAGTAGGATCATTTTTAAGGGAGTTTTTATCTTTAAAGAAACCTAAAGAGATGGCACCATGTTTTAATTATGAAAGAATGTTTTTGAACATTTGTGACTTAGATCTCTGTAGTGGAGGTATGCTGTTGCATCTGGGTCCACTGACTCAGTAAGATGTAAAAAAAAACCCTGAAAACTATAATAAATCACAACCCCTGTGGGCAACACCCGATTAAATTTCTTTCTGGCTTTTGCACAATGGTGGCAGGGGCTGTAATCCAGAACATAAACAAAACCTCATATGGAAGCAACAAACACATTTTTAAAAAAACAAAACATATTATTCCCCAGTTTAAAGAACTTTTTGTCTAAGACTTCATCTGTGACTTATTTATATTACTGAGTAACTCTACCCAGTGAACATAAAGCATAGATGACTACAAAAAGACAGCATTTACATAGTCTAATGACTCCCATATATGGACGATAGATGTGCATGCCAAAAAGTTTGACGATTCCTTTTTGGAAATTGACTTAATAAGATGGTGACAAGTGAAGTGTGTACATGGTCAGTCCCATGATAACCCAGACATTTTTATCCTCATCTCTGGAAAATCATTCTCCATTAGCAATGTGCTTTAAAGTAACATGTAAATAGTGGGCAAACTAGCATAAAATGAATTTGCTAAAAAAGAAAAAAAAAAGATGCCCTGGTATAAATATAAACAGAAACCGAGCTTTAACCACTACTAATGCAATAAAATTGCTGATGAGAATGACATAAGTTTTAAACCTCCTCTTTTTTGAAGCTTACTCAAGGGACTTGACAAACTGATAAACAAGGACCAGAAAAACATCAATTTAGCCTGCCACTTGAATTATGGGTTCTTCCAGATATCCACATCAATTATCTTACTAATGTAGATTTTCTTTGGTTAAACTTTGAAATTATGCTGACTTTCCCTGCCACCCAGTGCTTTCTTGTTGACTGTGCATCTTTGTTAGAGAGTGCTGCCTACACAAGAGATGTAACAAGACTTGAAGTTCTCATTGAGTCTTTCTACTTCTTTATCAATATCTAAAGGGGGAGTGTATAATTGGGGATTTTGTAAAGATAGTGAAGAACTGATCCTATACTGTGGAAAAATTAACAAGTATATGCCAATATTTATAAGATTAACAATATTTATAAGATGCAAACATGAGAGTGTATATATGGAGTTTACCATCAATATGTCTAGCCTTTAATAAGGGTGTCTAGAGTCATATTCTCAACATACTCTTGTTTTTCTTCTGCATCTCTTTCCAACAGTTTTTATATAGACACAGCCTGGGTATGAGGTTTTGTCTCTTCATCCTGGATGCCCTCTTGGACTCAACACAACACCCTGATTTCCATCCTGCCTGTCCCCACCTGACTTGATACTTGATGCCCTTGACATTTTTATTCATTAATCCATATTTTTCTGTATTTATTGGCAATGACTCTCTGTTGTAGGCATCATAATAGGCACTGAAAATGGACTGAAAAACAAGACAGATGTTTGACTTTCACCTTTCCTTAAGAGATCAAATTTTAGCCTGATCACCCCCCACACACACACAACTATGCCTCCTCGATCTTGAATAGTTAGTTCAGACTCCTTGGCTCACTACCCTGGCACTGATTATAGACAAGTATCCCACTCAAGATGACTCTGACCCACCCAGAGAAAGTAATTTCATGTCAGTGTCAAATAAGGAAAATAAAAAACAGAAGTGGAAATTTAGTGCAAACTACACACATTAAAAATACATGAATTTCCAAATACAAATTAGGGATAGAGGGAAGTTTCCAACCTATCCCAAATGAGTTGTCTAAGCTCAGAATGTCTAACCAATCTGTATAAAATTCTGTGCTATAAATGAGATGTTTTGTTTGAATTTCAACCCTTTCCCCAATTTCCACTCAATTCTATTATGGTCTAATATTCAATCAATCTGTTTCACACAGACAAATTCACTTGGAACTTTGAGTCAAACTACCTGAAGTGTATCTCCCTCCACAAGAGACAGTATCTGAAATAATGTGGGTGTCACCACACAAAGTAGAAAAGTTCCCTCTAAAAACAGGGGAAACTTTATTCTTTATAATTACAAGGATTCTCCAGATGTGGACCTGTGTTGTCTTTACTCCAATACAACTCAATAATTCTCTGACAACTAAGGCAGCAACTATTGGGATAATGTATTTCTTTTCTCATCTACTAGATTGAGAGGTAACACTTGTCTTACACTAATCACAGCTAATGAAAAGGACATGAGATAATACATGTGGGAATGTGTTGAAAAGCCTCAGTGCTATCTATACTTAAGAGGGAGTGGTGATGTTGGGATTAGTGGTGGTCCTAGTGGTGGGGGTGTGGCAATTTCTCTGATAGAATTTCTCAGTTTAGGGCCTGCAGAACACGAGTTCTGTAAAAAGTGACTTGGAGGGAAGACTCAATGTGGTGTTGGTTCTGTAGTCAACAGGAAACATTTACCTTAGAAAACACTATGCATAATACATCTACCTTTTAGAATTTAAAAAGGCACATGAGCCGTTCAAAGTTTGTAATAGCCCTGCAATAAGCAAATCTGTCTAATTTTAATAATCCAGAATTTCTGAAACATAGATTAAAAGTATTTATTCTTCATAACACCCATTAATATTCCACTCCACAGAAGTTCTACCTAGCATTATTATTATTCAGAGAGAACAAAGAATTAGATATTTACATAATGCTCATTGTAATAGGCCAACTCCTTCCCTTCATGATATCCCAGACTCTTGCCTATACCAACATCATGAAAGATGGGATTCTCAATTTAAAACCAATGATACTGAAACCCCTTCAAAAATTAGCAGCCAGGTTTGGCACCTAAAAAGTGTGTCCCAAATACCTATCATTTACCAGTTTTTATACCTAGGCCTATAAATACTCTTGTCATAGAAAGATTACTCAGACAAAAATATATTGGTGGATTTTAAAGATATGCAGTTTTGATAGTTTGAAAATAGAAATAAATACACAAGTTTATTATTGCAGTTAGCCCTGTGCTAGTGCTTTAAGCAACACAGTTTCCTGCTTTCAAGGAGCACACAGTATTTCTGACTTCTCAATGTGAGAAATTAATAACCTAGAAGGCAAAAGTGAGGCTAACACAAATTAAAATAACAAATAATATCCATTTGTGCAGATATAAACATGAGTTATGTTCAGAAATGTTACTATCAGTAGGATATCCTCTTGGTCTAGTCAGAGAGAAAATGGGAAATGGAAAAACCCATCTGATCCTGAACAGTGTTCTTCCTATGCCTCGTGGCCAGATGTGGTCCCAGTACCCACCCGAAACTCTATGATAATAAATCCAGCATTGAAGCATAATAAAAAATGAAAGCTCCGGAAAGAGTGCAAAATACACAGAAGATGATGAAGAAATTAGAACATGACAGACATGAGAACAGGAAAAATAAGGTGAAACCAAGCTAGAGTGACATGGGCTCCTCTAAAAGCCAATGGGGCCAAAACTATAAGGAACAACTTACAAAAAAACTTCATAGCATCTGGCCACTGTTTCCATTTAGGTCTCACTTCTTCACAGGAGACTTCTTTCCCCATTCTTTTACTTAGTGACCGAAAGCCCCATTTAAACACATGTCAATAGCTTTGACGATTTTAAGGTTATCTTGCAAACAGACTTACCTGTTTCCTTTTTCATCAAGTTAAACTCCAAGAGTGTGACTCTCTTCGTAGGAAAATAGGTGCGTTGCCAGAGAGGAAGATATCTGGTTTTGATACATTGAGGGTGCACAGGATCGTATGGTGGGTCTAAGCAGAAATGAATGACAAGGGCCAACCATTTTATGTCCACATTTAGGAAATAAATCCATGAATAATATAGAAGCCAAGGTCTGTGGGACTAGAAATTTTCCTTTTATTGTCATGGAACCTCTCTAAGAATAAGTTGGAAAATGTTTTCCCTTTCAAGGAAATAGACAGAAACTAAGCACCATGAGATAGTATCCAGCTATCACAGAGGGTTGAAAACTAAGTGGCTCCAGTTCTCCAGGGCTTTCAGCATTAGGTATAGCCTATTGTTCATTTATTTCCTCAGTCAAAACTCTTAGTGTGTGATGGTGTAGACCAGGAGAGTGTATTGGGGCCTTTTTTTCCCAAAGCAATATTAAAACACATCTGCTCACATAACCCTTGTACCTCAACTGACTCACCAGGCAGGCTCAGCTTGCAGGCCAACATGCAGACTGACCCTCCTGATCTCCAACCAAAGCACATAAAACATAAATCATTGTACTTTTCCCCAACAAGCACAGAGGACCAAGGTGTGGGTGCACGTATGTGTGTGTGCGTGTGTGAGTGTGTGCGCGCACGCACGTGCGCATGTGCGCGCATGCGTTTGATGTCATCCTCTAACTTACACCTCACATTTTGTGTAACCACCTCAAAGCTCCCTTGATGAGCAAGGACCTTTTCTGAGTTCCCGTAGTTCCCAGTACTTACCTCAACCATAGAATTTACCATTTTGAATGAAAATTATCTACTTAACATTCTTTGTCCCCTAAATTTAAATTCCTTAAAAATTGGAACCAAGCTATATATAAACTGGTCTTTTGAACCCAGTTTCTGTGATCCTGCCAGAAACATACTAGCAACTGTAAATGTTGTGCGGTGGTAGTGGGGGTGGGGGGGCGGTGTTTGTTTGTTTGTTTTTTGCTTTTTGTTTTCTATCTGAATGAGGTAAAAGGGGCTAGGAATAAAGAAAAGTATGAGAGGATTTAATGATTTATTTTAAAAAAAATGTTTACAATCCACAAATACATACTGACCACCTACTCTATGGCAGGCCTAGTGCCAGGGAAAGGAATCGGGCCTTCAAGGACAGAGCAGTGAAGCTGAGAAGAAAAGAGGTGAATATACAGTGAAAAATGTCATGCGAGAAGCGCTAATTTCCCTGGGAGGTTCAGAAAGATTAAAATAAACATTTCCTGAAGAAGGTGGCATTAAAGAACTAAAGGACTGAGCATGTGTCCATAGGTAGACCTGGTAGGGGAGCTCCACATGGAAGATGAAAAGTCGAGAGTACAGACATTATGAAAACAAATTGTTTCTCCTGACTGAAGCATAAGGTAGGTAAATGAGATAAAATAAAAATAAAATAAAAACTGGGCCGCAATCTTGGACAGAAAGAAGCCTTGAATGCCAGAATACCAATTCAGATTTTTCTATAAATAGTGTGGTGTCACCAAAGGTATCTAAACAAAAGTGTGGCATAATCATTGCTGTGTTTGGAGTGATTGCTCTGGGGGAACATGCCAGGAAATTTAGGGACAGGAAACATATATCTACAAATACATGCCAGTCTAAGACCAGAACACCTGTTAGATATCTTGTTTCAGATAAACAATTTTACCTGTAAAGTTAAAGTTTTTCATGAAAATCTTAAGTCGTATAAGCTATATTTCTGAGCAGGAAATATGGGACTTATTAAAATTGAACATGGGATTAATATTAATAAGAACATAGGAGAGTAAGCTACAATTAGAAAGAATGGAAAGTAGAAGATTAAGCAGAATTAAGAATTATTCAGCAAGCAAAGTCTAGAATCAAGATAATTTCCATATTGGTAAGGTCTAAGGTTCAGAGATTTCTGCCAAGTTCTGAGACTTAGAGAGACAATAGTGACAGTTAAGTGACAATGGTAGATGCTACCTTTTGAGATTCCGTATTTCTCTAGTGCCCTGGAAGATCTTCACTTTTCCACTTCTGAATAAGGAAAAAAACAAAAAAAAATGGTCTATATTTCTTCCTCTTCATTACACTGTCCCCATGAAATAATTCCTACAGTGAAAATTTTTAAGTTATAGAAAAAGAATGGAGTGGCTTTAGACATTATTAGTATGGGGAGAGTGAGGGCTAGAAAAAGGTTCAGCGATCCAAGTTAAAGTCTAATAGTTTGGGAAACTAAAGAGTTATAGTAATTAAGTCTATATCAAAAAGACCAATGAAGTTTTTCCTAATTAAAAAACAAAATGGTGAGGTACTTGGGATATGGAAGAATTTATAGTGGACATAGAGAGCTTCTTAGGAAATCAAATAAACTAATTTGGACATTAAGTAAATCTGGCAAAAATAGAATTTTCAGAAACCAGGGATTTGGGTGGTGTGGTTCTATTTCCATCAATCAAAAGGAAAATTACTACTTGATTCAGAAGGGAGTTAACCTTTTGCACTCAGATGTGGAGTGTGACTCGACACGGTTAGCATCGGTAGCAGCTCGTATGTCGAACCACACTCGACACGTAGTTTCACCGCAGGGGGGAAGGGAGATTTTTGTCTATTTTTCCAGTATCTTTTCTTGTTTTCATTAGCATGAAAGGACAAGTAAAATGTAAATGCCATCTCAACTGATGCCACCACCTAAGCTTATCTTTTGCATAGGCAGCAATCTTGAGTAGGAGGGTCCAAGGCATGAGTCCTTGCATCATGCCTTTTTGAGCTTGCATCATCTTTCCTTGGTAAAGAACCTTCCTTATCTTTTCATCTCCTAGGTTTTTTAGGTTTCTATTAGCATATCACAGATGTTGTCATGACACAGGGTTTAGCTGGATGATTGGTTTGCCCCCTAGCAATCGCACGTTCTGAGTGAATTTACCCTCCTCAGGATGGATAAGTTTTCCAAAGACATAGAAAGCAGCGATGATGAATTTTACTTTGAAAACAAAGAAAAAAGTGAAAAATGTAATAGTGACGAAAGTGAGTTCTCCGAGGATGCGAGTGGAGATGATGAACAAATCGCTGCTCCTAGTGGAACTACAGAAAGGAAAAAGTCCCTTGCTTTGCCCAAAGATCTGGCTGAAAGTACTGACAGTGACAGTGACATTGAATTCATAAAGGCAAAACAAAGATGCACAATTGTTTATTCGAGTGAGAGTGATGGAGATATAGGTGATATCATTGAGAATTCGGGTATAAGACCCAGTGAAAGTTACGTTTCTAGGGGAAAACGGGAAAAAGAAAAGTGGACACCTACATCTGTGAGTGACAAAGAGCCTAGCAGAATCCCTTTCTCCACTGGTCACTTACATGTTGGACCTCAAGTTCCTTCTGGATGTGCCACACCAATAGACTTTTTTCAGTTGTTTTTTACTGAGACGTTGATAAAAAATATAACGGATGAGACAAATGAGTATGCTAGGCATAAAATTAGCCAGAAAGAACTATCCCAGCGATCCACTTGGAATAATTGGAAAGATGTGACGATAGAGGAAATGAAGGCTTTTCTTGGTGTAATACTAAATATGGGTGTATTGAATCACCCCAACTTGCAGAGTTATTGGTCCATGGATTTCGAGTCTCATATACCATTTTTTCGATCTGTTTTCAAAAGAGAAAGGTTCTTGCAAATATTTTGGATGTTACACTTGAAAAACGACCAAAAGTCAAGTAAAGATTTGAGAACAAGAACCGAGAAGGTAAACTGCTTCTTGTCATACCTTGAAATGAAATTTAGGGAGAGATTCTGTCCTGGAAGGGAGATTGCTGTTGATGAGGCCTGTTGTTGGTTTCAAGGGGAAAGATACACTTCATCACATATAATCCTAAAAAGCCAACAAAATGGGGTATTCGTTTATATGTCCTCTCAGATTCAAAATGTGGTTACGTACATTCATTTGTCCCTTATTATGGAGGAATAACATCTGAAACGTTGGTGAGACCTGATCTCCCTTTTACTAGCAGAATAGTTTTAGAGCTTCATGAAAGATTAAAGAACTCAGTACCTGGTTCTCAAGGTTATTATTTCTTCACTGACAGGTATTACACTAGTGTCACTCTTGCAAAGGAATTGTTCAAGGAAAAAACACACTTGACAGGGACAATAATGCCCAATAGGAAAGCTAATCCACCTGTTATCAAACATCCAAAGCTAATGAAAGGAGAGATAGTGGCTTTCAGGGGTGAAAATGTAATGCTTCTTGCGTGGAAAGACAAGTGGATAGTCACAATGCTCAGTACATGGGACACTTCAGAGACTGAGTCTGTGGAAAGGAGAGTGCGTGGTGGTGAGAAGGAAATAGTTCTCAAACCCAAGGTCGTGACCAACTATACAAAGTTTATGGGGGGTGTTGATATAGCTGATCACTACACAGGCACATACTGTTTTATGAGGAAGACTCTAAAATGGTGGTGTAAATTGTTTTTCTGGGGGCTTGAGGTCAGTGTTGTAAATTCCTATATATTGTACAAAGAATGCCAAAAAAGAAAAAATGAAAAACCGATAACGCATGTGAAATTTATTAGGAAACTAGTACATGATCTTGTTGGAGAATTCAGAGATGGTACACTAACTTCCAGGGGTAGATTATTATCCACTAACTTAGAGCAACGTTTAGATGGAAAGCTCCATATAATCACACCTCACCCTAACAAAAAACACAAAGATTGTGTTGTTTGTTCTAACAGAAAAATCAAAGGAGGAAGAAGAGAGACGATTTATATTTGCGAAACATGTGAATGTAAACCAGGTCTTCATGTGGGTGAATGTTTCAAAAAATATCACACCATGAAAAATTATAGAGATTAAAATTACTCTTTGAATGTATCAATAATTTGAAATAGAAAAAATCCAAATAAATAAGTTTGTATGAAAAGAAACTCCAGTTTTTTATTCTACTGCCGCGCTTTGTAAAATATGGGGTATTTAAAAAATTAAATCCCGAGTAGAATAAAAGAATCGAGAAAAAAGCAAGCAAGTGCAAAGGGTTAAAAGGCTTCAAGGTTTAGAGGATGATAGATAAATCTAGGAGACTTCTGCCAAGTTCTGAGATTTAGAGAGACAATGGTGACTGTTAAGTGTCCATGGTAGACCCTACCTTTTGAGATTCTGTATCCAGAATACAAGCAAGGTTTAATGTTGGGGTATAATCCTCTGGTAGCAAACACAGGACGAATGCAGCTATTGTCAACTGGTATGCCACAAAAAAAAAATTTAAATGCACTATCTGCCCCGCCAGCATAGTTCAGTGGTTAAGCATTGACCTATGAGCCAGGAGGTCAGAATTCAATTCCCAATCGGCACACATACCAGGGTTGTGGGCTCAATCCCCAGTGTGGGGCTTACAGGAGGCAGCTGATGAATTATTTTCTCATCATTGCTGTTTCTATCTCTCTTTCCCTCTTTCTCTCTCTTCTTCTCTGATATCAATAAAAGTATATAAAAATAATAAATTAAACATGCATTATCTGACTACTTAGTCAAGGGCACTGACCAATTTTCCTTTAGATTGTCAAATTTAAAAAATGACAACAGCTAATACAACAATAGGTGTCAGTTGTAAATGAATAAAAATTATACCAATATTTTGTCAGTTCAGCCAAAAAAACAGAATATATATTTTTGGTGTGCCACAGAATTTTAGTAATTGGTTTATGTGTACCATAAGATAAAAAAGGTTGAAAATCGCTGGACTAATGCACTAAGAGCTCTTCCTTTGATGCTACAACTGAGCACAAGTATCACTGAATGTGGGGTTGACTTCATGGGGATGCTGAGTGAGGGGAATACCCATTGATGAGCACACAGCAGGCATCTGAAAGGCGGAAAGAACGTTAGAGTGTTTGGTTAAGCCTCCTCATTTTACATACAGACACTGAATCCAAAAAGCATAAAACACCTGCCCCAAGTTTTCATGGGTAGTTAGTGGCCAAGTTGGGACTAAACCCCAGATTTCCTGACTCTGCACCCAGTGCTCTTTATAAAGCCAGCGGGAGCTGTGAGGCAATCATCTGTAAGATCACCTGAGTCAGTCAGCTCTCTACCATCTGGACTCACAGGAAAACAGTGACTCACAGAATCCGACGTTCCTCTGGAATGCAGGAGAGGTGTGCCTTTCTTCTGTGCTGTGAGCCTTTTCAGCTTTTGTAAATAAAACCTTATTTTATTAAATGAAGTAGGAGAGTTGGCAATTGTAAGTGCCTTGCAGGCCAAGGTCATATTTGGTGATACTTAGCACCAGCTTAAGCTGACTGACTGATGGATGGAGAGAAAATTTCTGTACCTCGAACTTCAAATAGTCAGTGATTTTTTTTTCTTTCTGTTTTTTTGCTTAGACCAAAAGCCATGTTCACTTGCATTCGGAAGAACTTAGGAGTGGCAGGAAGAATAGAAGGTTGAAATTTGCCAAGGGTAACACATATAAAATAGTTGAAAGCTGGCTGTTTGAAAATGTGAAGATTAATCTTTCAAACCCAGATTCCATTGTTTTCTAATCCAGTAACCCTTGAAAACTCAAGAATCTCATACATCAGACCTATTATCTGGGGACAGATACTTTTTGTTACCTTTAAAGCTACAACAGGAGCAAGCAATACCCTTCACATTAATTCCACCTGTCATCTGGCCACACAGTGCTAGAATCCTGCCTTCTCCTCACAACCACACAGTGCTCTATAGAAACACGCTGGGCTAAAGCCACCTTCATTTCTGTCAACTCACACAGGCTTCCAGGTCTGCAGGGCAAAAACACCTAGTTTTCTCTATTTCTAAGTATGCTAATGGCCCTAGACTAGTGATCGGCAAACTCATTAGTCAACAGAGCCAAATATCAACAGTACAACGATTGAAATTTCTTTTTTTTTAATTTCTTTATTGATTATGGTATCACATAATTGTTCTCATCCCAAACCCCTCTCCACGTATGCCCCCATCCCCCTATTGTCCGTGACCACTGGTTAGGCTTATATGCATGCATACAAGTCCTTTGGTTGATCTCTCCCCCTTGAAATTTATTTTAAGAGCCGAAAACCGATGTCTGCACATGGGCCACGGAGTTTCAATCACACTGTATGTGGGCGCCCGCACGTGGTATTTTGTGGAAGAGCCACACTCAAGGGGCCAAAGAGCCGCATGTGGCTCGCGAGCCGCAGTTTGCCGACCACTGCCCTAGACATACCAACAAGCATTTCTCTGCAAAACTGCTATAAAGACACTATTTTCTAAAAAAGTGGAATCTTAATAATATTCCATTTCCATCATGCTATTCTACTGTCTACTGTTCAAAAGTCTTCAATGACTCCTCGTTGCCTACAGGATACAGTTTAGGCTACTGAGGTGACATTCAAGGCCTTCCACAGGCTGACCCCACCTCTCCTTTCCTGCTTCTTAGCCTCACTGTTCTGCTACATCGGCCCTTCCCTTCAGTCATGCTGGCCAATCACCACCCTCCAAATATTCATGTGTCTTTCCCAGTTGAACACATTCCCTCCCTTGCCCTGCTGTTCATCGCCCATCTATGCGAATGCTACTTTCCATGGCTCAGTTCAAATGCCTCCTCCTCTCTGAAGTCTCTTTACTACCGAACTACCAGGATTCCATGCTTTTTTCCTCCATGAGAACAGATCTACATTCTTGTTTTCCTCTGCTTTAAATGCTCCACACTGTCTAGTGTCCACTCTTAGTAAATCTTTGTTAATTGATTAATTCTAATTAAGCCAAAAAAGTTTCCATTTCAAAGCTCTTTAAAATAAGATAATCATTTGTAGCTGATATGTCCACACAGTGGAAACTTCAGAGTATCTAGTATGTTGTCATTGGATTCCTTTCTTTCCACAGAAGACCAAACTAGGTCATTTCAAAGAAGCATCAAACAGACTGTCAAACTACAGCGGAAGGTTGGGGAGGGTTCGGGGGCGGGGGTGGGGGTGGGTGGTAAGAGATCAACCGAAGAACTTGTATGCATGCATGTAAGCACAACCAACAGACTCAAAACACTGGGAGCGTGAGGACGAGGGCAAGTGCCAGGGGGTAGGGGAGGCTGGGGGAGAGGTCGGGGGCGGGGGGGACATATGTACTACCATTTGTAATACCTTAAACCAGGCGTCCTCAAACTACGGCCCGCGGGCCACATGCGGGTGTTTTTGCCGTTTTGTTTTTTTACTTCAAAATAAGATATGTGCAGTGTGCATAGGAATTTGTTCATAGTTTTTTTTTTTAACTATAGTCCGGACCTCCAACGGTCTGAGGGACAGTGAACTGGCCCCCTGTTTAAAAAGTTTGAGGACCCTTGCCTTAAACAATAAAATAAAATAAGAAAATTTTTTTAAAAGTTTAAAAAAAAACCTCAGTCACCTTCAGAGAGATTCTAGAAGGGCATGCTAAGAGTCAGCAAACAGATCACATTCCTGGATTCCTGACTTATTGTCCAGATCTGCTACTGAATCAGATTCAGGCAAGTGTGAACTGAAGAAATGAACTAATCATTAGTAACATCCCAACAGAAAGAAAGGAGCTCGTTTGTTACACTGGCTGGATATTCAGGTTTAAAAGGAGGGAGGAAGTAAAGGAGAAAAAAGTGGAAGAAAAATACAGCTGTCAATTGCCTTCCCTTCAAATGTGCTTTTCTTGCCTTTACTGTTTCTATTTTCCCAACTGTGTGATGGGACTGGAATGTTTGGAAGGCATTAAATCAGGATTGAAAAGATGATTGGCTGTAATCTGATGAGACTATCTACTAACACGTTTATCACCCAGGCGCTCCTCTAACTGGGTCCTGTTAAATTTGCCCAGAACACATTTCTTTGCTAAATTAAAAAGTGGCATCCTGCCTGTAAAATCACGTCTGATTTCAAGGGTCAGCCCCAGAATAGTCAATGCAATCCTATTTCTAGGTCCAGGAACAGGGGTTATTCATTTCAAAGACTTAATGAATTTGGCCACATCCTCAAAAGACAAACAATTTGGAAAGAGGAAAACTGAGTTATGGAGGATAAGAAGAGAGTAAAACCAAATAGCAAATGGGCAGGACAGCTAATGTGAAAGTTCTAGCTTTCTAAGCATTCATTAATTCTTTTATTCATTCATTAAACTAATAAATACTGACCATTCTCTATGTGTCAGTGTTCTAATAATGTCATTTATTTAATCAAACTATATGTATCAATTGAGTATTTATTTTCTGTTAGATAGTTAACCACTAGTTATAACTTCTTCTAGCCCAAAAAGTTGCTGAGTATAATCTGAATAGAAAGCATAGAAGTAAGAAATACTATAAATAAGAGAAATAATCAATGTGAAAAAAATCATGAGTAATATTGGATAATTGTTCTAATGTCAAATTTATTTATGATAAAGATATTAATGTTTTCCTCTCATATATCATTCATTTTCCTTCATACTTAAGGTACATGGGGTCTTACTTATTGATTCCCAGGTGTATCCAATTGAGAATAAATTTAGTTACAAAGGAAGCAATTGAGGTTTTGGTCTCTAGAGGCAGACAGATAGAAATATGAATATGTAAAAAACTAAGTCCAGTGTAAACTTGGCAGCTAGTAGTATTATCATCCAAATGCCCTATTGGGTATTTACATAACAGATTTCTTTTAAATCCCCTTTTATACTTGTGGATCTCTTTAGATCAATGGTTCTTAAAGGGAAGAGGGAATTTTGACCCCCAGAGACATTTGGCTAAGTGTAGGGACATTTCGATTTTCACAACTTGGTGTGTGTGCCAGGGGGGCGGGGCGGGGGTGCTACTGGATCTAGTGGGTAGAAGCCAGAGATGCTGCTCAACATTCTGCAATGCACAGGAGAGATCCCCACAACAAAGAATCATCTGGCCCAGGATGTCCGTAGTACCCACTTGGAGAAACCCTGCTCTTGACCCACATTTTTTATTCTCTTGGAGCCTGGTAACACTGAAAGGCATCAGGACCTAACTTGGGCCCAGGCTAGGTGTTCTGTATGGCCATCAGGTGCACAGAGTGCACTCGCTTTGCAAACTCACCAGCTGTGGCTCCCCCTCTTGTTAGTTTCCGCTAGTTGTTTAAGCCCTTTGAGATTCCTTTCTTTTTTACTAAAAAAAATTTAATGTTGCCACCATTGCAGATGTCAATCTCCCACGCCTGCCTCCCCCTCCCTTGGTCTTCACCACATTATTGTCCTTGTCCATGGGGCATGCATAGATGTCATTTAGCTAATCCCTTCACTTCTTTATCCAGTCACCCCCATACGATTTCTTTCTTAAAAAAAAAAAAAAACTACACAAAAACGTATCATACTTACCTCATAAGGTTGTGATGAACACAGAGTCAAGTTCTATATAGTTTTATATAGAGTTATATATATGTGCCGTAAAAGTTCCATTATTTTTCCCAGCCCACCCACCACCCGCCTGCCCCTCTCAAAATCCCCATCCCCAAGGTTCAAATTCTCTCTTTTAAAAACGCTTTCATTCCTTTGGTGGCAAAAATCAAGCTCAGGCTGGGAAGTGAGTCACCACTCAGAAGCTGAAGGAGCTTGTTTTTCTTTCTCTGAAGGCATTGGTTAAGAATTTCTGCCTGATCCTTCAGCCGCTTGTGGTCGAATCCTCTCTTAATGTTTAAGGCACGCGGAGAGAGCTATGGCACCAAGACGTTTTCCAATTGTTAGGAATGAGAGTTTTTTAAATACCGAAAATAGCCAGAGGGCAGAGAGCCCCGAAATCCTGTTACATAAGCAGATGTTGGAGGACGCAGGCCGGCTGTGCGGTTCCGTTCACCACCAGCCAGTCCTCCCCAACCTTTGCAGGATTTACCTTGATGCTGGAGAACCCCAAGAGGGGACTCTGGATGCCGCACGCTGCGGGCGGCGGGACCATCCTGTAAAATAAGCAGTGCCAGGGGGTGGGGGAAGGGGCCGGGGGGTCCCCGGGCGGGCGGTGGGATGGCCGGGCTGGGGGCGCAGCGGCGGCCGCCTCCATCCCGCCGGCGGGCGTCCCTGACCGCTCTGCGTCCGTCCGCCCAGCACTTTGGCTTTGCTCCTCCGGACGCCCAGCTTCCCCTCCTCTGCCTGGCTTAGGAACCCTTCCGTTTTCCGGAACCGTTCTATAGCTTTTCAAATTCACAGAAAACACCTTGAATGATAACAGTCACCCAGAAGCACCCCCGCCCCCAACCCCCGTCCCACCAAAAATGCCATACAAAACCGAAAAATAATTCAATTCTTCTTTCCTTCCAGATCTTGCGTGTTTGGGTGTCTCTCTTATTTCCTATTCATTTTCTTCCCAACTTTTCCCCCACATGTGGTCTACATCCCTTTCTCTATTTCTCGTCATTCTTTTTTTTTTTTCCTTCCCCTTCCTGCCTTTCCAGTCTACACCCCTCCCTCAGCTCCTGCACCCCATCCCCCACCCCCGCCTCTCCTCCCTCCCAGGGGCTCGGGCTCTGCCCTCTCCGCCCCTCCCCACACAAGAGTGTCCAGCTCCTCCCGGGGCTCCCCGCCCGCCGCTCCTTCCCTGCCCACCTACCACGAGGAGCGACTCCTCCCACCTGCCCATAAAAGCCAAGTGCATGTTACCAGCACCGGATCAGAGCACTTTCCCGGTCCTCTCCGGTGGGAGCCCCCAGCCTCTCTCCTGGATCTTACGGGCTCAAGGTAAGGCAACACTCCGCAGGATCTTACCTGCTAGGGGTAGCTGCTGGGAATGTCTCCTCTGGTCAATGGGCTGTTTGGCTAGAGCTGCTTCTTAGGGATGCCAGATCAGCTGCTCCTTTAACTGGCAACTGGTTTGCAAACAAACTTCTGTTTGAACGGTAAAATAAAAGTTCATTCTGGGCAGAAACAGGAGCATAAGTATTGCAAAAACCTCTTCTCTTTTAAAATCACTTTCTCTGGTGCTGACTGGTGCTGAGGTTAAAATGTGTCTGTTTAGGGTGTTTTACTGAAGGTTTCTTCATTGTAAATATCTCACATATCAGTGGGGGCAAGGAAAACTTGGTCCCATTATAAAAAAAAAAAAGTACTTTAAAAGAACACAATTAGTTTCCTAAAAATAGCACAGTCAAAAGGTCTGCTAACAATTTTGCTATGTTTTCCAAACCCCCAATACAGCTTCCGTGAGTCCTTTTAAAAAAAATATATCTTTCCAGGTTGAAGTCCTTGGAAAAAATGATGATGTGAACGGGTGCCCTTTCCACAGAGACGGTAATCAGGTGGCTGGTAGATAGGAAAGAACAAATCCAAGTTTTACAAGCCATGGCAGAGTGTGCTCTCACAAACCTATCCTTTTAAGCCTTCCTAAAAGGAGAATTGGATTGGAAGTAAGAAAGTGTATAAAAGGACTTCATGAATTTCTATTTACACACCTACACAGAAAGCATTTCAATATGTCTTACGGCAGAGAAAAACACAGGCCAGGTTATGCAGTATTTCTGTGTACACCAGATGGTTATAAAGAAAGATCAGCAGGAAGGCTTTGGGGGTTTGAACCCCGCTTGCCACCCTCTTTTCCCTCATCTAGTAAATTAAAATCAACCTGATCGGCACCCAATTCTCACAGAGATATCCAGTGGTTAAGCTAGCCACATTTTAAAAGACTGCTATCTTCTTATTTCTGAGGTCTGAAAATGAGCAGTGTGCACCTGTGGAAGGAAAAATAGACTCCGCAGCGGCTTCTGTAAAACCAGACACTTGGTCCCTGAAGGTTGCCATCAGAATCTGTGGGCTGTGTGGGATGAAACACTCTCATGTGGGAGAAAAGCCCTTTTCCAGTGCTTCCTCTGGGGAATTGCTCAAGAGCGCTTAAAAATGCAAATCAAAGCTGGCAGTCAGGAAACCAAAACGCTATTTCAGTTCTTAAGGTTCGTAAAGTAAAAGAGGAAAAGTTTCACTTTTTTTTTTTTTTTGGTTTGTTTATAGTTTTTAACTTGAAAAACTCACAAGAGCCATAAAAAAAAAAAATGCTCCACTATTAAGGAAAGTGGAATCATTAGCAATTTAACTGAGAGTCTTCCAAACTTATTCTCCTTATGGTTTGCATATCAAAAGAAATAATAAAGATATTTTAAAATTCTGTTTGGCATGGAGGAGATTCAATGCCATTATTCAAATGGAAGAGTTATATGTAAAGCTTTCTGTCATGTGAAATTTTGTTTCATTGGAAAAAAAGTATTGCAAGGAGTGCGGTTTCCTTTAAGAAAATGATATAAAATTACTATTGGCCAAGATATTATGTGACCTGGGCATATTAAAATAGCTTTTATCTCAAGCCACAGTGCGGGCAGCTTGCTTCATATCTGCTGTAAGTGGGTGATCAAGCATGACAAGAGCACAGGTATGGGACAAGGCCAAACCAAGTGTGTGGTATGTCCAAGTTCATTCTTCTTTTATGGTAGTGCCGGACTCACGCCCATCATCACAAGGGTGAAAATACACTGCTTCATTCAGCAGATCCCCTGGAGGGAAATTATCTTTTCTGGGAGAAAATAAAAGTGCTCCCAGTGTAAAAGAGCTCCCTGTTGCTCCTAAATTTGGAGATGTAAAGTGTTCTCCCAGGGTTTGCTTCTGCTTTTCCTGGCAGTTGACCCACCCCACCAGCTATGAGCCATTTAACAGTAACTGCCTTCCCCATGTGCCATCAAGTTCAACACCCTGAATAACTGGCTGAGATCATCCTAGATTGCTCATGATCTAACTTCCACAGGGGCCTTTACCAGACACTTGAAATGATTCTTTCTTCATGGGGTACACATCGGGCAAGATGATGCGTAGAAAAATCAGTGGTGAGATTTCATGTAGTTCCCCACTGTCTCCCCCTTTGCAAAGGGTGTGGAGACATAACATGAGTCTCCTCTTTGTGCCATTTTATGGCTGCCCCCAGATTGGGTTCATTGCCATTACTATGCAACATTATTCCAGCAGGTTCTGACTGACTCCTTTAATAAGTTTCTCAAAAAAGAAAAGGTGAGCAGTAGGAGGGTAATCTGGTAATTTTAAGGGCCTGCTACGCCTAGGGAAACACGTGTTTTAGATTTTCACTATTCCCACAGGTACAAACAATATTCTTTTCATCATCAGGAAGTATACCCCATTGTATTTCCATTTGTGAATCAAAATCAGGTAAAGGAGAATGGGAATAAGTAACACATTGAGAGAAGCTGGGAGGAATCACTCCTAAAAAGTGCTCCAAGAGAATAGAAAGATCAGAATCTCTGTTACAAACACAATTTTTTTTTTGCCCTTATTTTTGTGGAAATGAGGAGATGGGGAAGATCAAAACTCTATACCAGCTCTTGTTTTTCTTTCTTAAATCAATAAGAGTATTTTCTCTAATAAATTAAAATCTATCTCTATTGTGTCCTTCTCTAACAGGAGAGAAGTTCTAAAGACCAAAAGGATTGCAGGTCTGCCCCCACATTAAAACCTACATTATTTTTACCAGTTATAATTTTAAAAGCTATATCATGGGCATAAAAATCCTCAGAATGTATATTTAACTGATGGGTGATTTACATCAAGAAAACCAGCCCTAACTCTCCCAAAGGACCCAGTGCTGGGTAATTGTTTGAACGTTAGAAGCAGCAATGTACTCCTTCTTATCCATGGTCATCCACTTTGGTATGACAATTTGCAGAGTAATTGAGATGCAGCCATATTTCTCAATCTTTGGTCCTCCAAGAAACCCTCTGAGAACTAGGTCTTTCTTCTTGCCTAAGCTTTCTCTTCCATCAACATTCATATGCATAATTTAAAGATGGTACAGACTAGAGTGCAATCTTCTCTTTGGAGAGGTGCACTGTTCCAGCTATTGAGAAAAAATATACAAAAGGAGAGAAGAGGAGAGGGTTAAGGGGAGAATAAATGCCCTTTGGAATTTAGAGACTCTTTCTCTTCAGCTTTGTGTGAAACGGACTTCTTACTAACCCGCTTTCTTAAAAGGAACAGCTCACAAATTGCTACCAAAAGGTGAGAATATAAGGGGGAAAAAATTTCCAATGACCTGACAATGCTTGATAGCAGTTTATACCCCACAGTATAAAATTAGAGCTCTGCTAAACTTCCCCTTTCTAAAGAGATGAGGAGTAAAGAGTGATAAATTAAGCACATTTCAGCACCAACAGAGAGAAGGCACTAATCTGACATTCCACCATAGTTTTGGTAACTATGTTTGCTGTTTGAGGAAGGAGGTTTTAGTCTTTCCTCAAGCAAATACATTTGCAGGGAAGGGGTTAAGGGAGTCAAACAAGGTCAGAATGTCTATAATCTGGGGGCCCTGTGTGTGCAAATCCACAAAGCCATTCTAACTGAAGTGACTGGAACAAAAATGTTCCCAAAAACTGATCCTAGAGTAATCAGTTAAATAATTCTGAATTCTAACTTCCCAGTGTAGCATAATATAAAATATTACAACACACCTGATGGTTCACCTTCAATTTCCTCCATTAATTTTGGGCTCACTTCCATTGTCCTTCCTGGAAAACAAAAACTGTCCTTCTTCCCTTCAGCATAGGATTTTCAAATGCAGTCATGGCCTTTCTGTGCTATCCCTGTTTTTCTTTCACTAGAAGAAATCTCTGCTCAGTTCTTATAGATCAAATTTCTGGAGTACCACTCATACTTGTGGCTTTCCTCATTACCAAAAGTCTCATACTTTTCTTAAGCAGAATGTAAATTTTTACTCCAACAAATAAAAAGGCTTTACATTATCTAAACCTTAACTCATATACCCAGAAGAAATGTAATTTAAAATTGCTACTTGCCTCCAATAGATTCTCTGAAATAAAGTTTCTAAGCAATTTCATTTATCTAGTCTCTATTCTAACTTGTTGGGGATTAAAAAAACTTACTGAGAAAAATCACAGAATATAAATTTTGGAAGGATCCTTGGAGCTAATTTTAACTGAAGTTAATTTTACAGATGAGAAAAAGTCAGAGAGGTTAATGTCTTGCCCAAGGTCACCTAGACACACGTAGCAGAACCAGGGTTGGATGTCATGTAGCTGAACTCTCCAATCAGTGATCTGTCTTGAATAATTATAATGTGTGTTCCCCACACGGTGTATATCTAAGATGTCTGACTGTACTTCTGTTGGTATTAAATGTGTAGGGTTCTCAGAAACTATAACCTGGTAGAGATTTGGGAGCTGTAGCTGTACCTTTATTATAGACTGTCTAAAAACATTGATCCAAACCCTTGTGAAGAGTGAAATCACTGATTATCATCATTAAAGGGACCTTGCAAGATTTTCTCCATTCCAGGACCTGGTATGTAGTATTTCCTTGGTAAATGTGTTGAGTGGGTGAGTGAATGGGGAAAAAGAAAAAGCTAAGTATAAAATATTTATTTTTCTTAACTCAGTCCATAAAGATCTTTTTAAAGAGTCTATAGGGACTTATAGATACTTGATTCTCAAATATATCAAATTTAAGATTCCCCCTTGCTTTAGGAAATGTAGGAGAGTTCTTCAGCCTTATTGATGGCCAAGCCATTTTCCTGCCTGCTATACTTCCACTAGTCCTCCCACAGTTATCTGAATACTAGAAGTTATACTATTCTTTACAACCAAATACCTAGTTCCAATATTTATGTGACAGAACAAATGTATTATTTTGAGATGAATTTACAACATAACCTTCTTCTTCTCCCACCCAATAAACACTTGCACCTTCCCAAGTCGTTAATGAAAAAAAGGGCAAAATACATAATGGACAGTCAGAGAAAACTTTGAGGGACACACTGGTTGAGGGATGTAGGCATGAGAATTGCTGTGACAAAGAGGAGGGGCCATCAAGGGACTGAGATACAGACACAGGATGGTGCAGCTGAGAGGGTTTATTCTCTGAAACAGAAGAGGGAGACCTATCAGAGAGTTTTGAGATCCTGGAGGAGGTATTTTTAATATGATTGTCTGAACCAAGATCCTCTCAAATGTTTTGGAGATGAGATCCTATTTGGGTCAGGCTTCTGTTGGTACAGCACCATTTGAGGACTGGCTCACATGGATGAAAGCTTTGTAAGCATTCATCAAAACTCTTCTTAACCCTTGACTGTGCTTCAGTTAGGGAAAGAGCCTCATTTGACCTCATTTAGACTTGAATCTTGCCCAGCATACTAAATCTATGTCATAAATATGTTTTCTGCTAAGATTATAACACAATTTTTGGTAGTATATAAGGTTACTCCAATATAGAAAATGATGAAGGTAGAAAAGAATATTCGTGTAGCATTTCTGGAAACAATTTACCCTAAGTGAGTGGACAGATGTTACCCCAGATGTGTCTTCACTTTCCTCTAAAGCATGACTGACAATTGTTTGCATATCTTTGAAATAATAATTGTGTTTCTGAAATTGATTTATTGTATGTTAAAACTTACATAGTCTATGACTAAGCATCATTGTGAAAACATTCTTTTAAGTAACTTTTTCTTGAAGACTGCCTCTCTTAAGCTCTCTATTGATGTGTTTACATCACAAGATATTTAGACATTGGCATCATTCGATGTGCTGAAATAAAAGACAATTAATCACTTCATGTGCTACTTTTCCAACTCTAACTGAATAGTGGGTGTGGGTGTCAGCTGTTGGCTTCTCCAGGGGGAAAAAAATGGATCTAGCCTGTTGGGGAGCTTCTCCATTCCCCTCTGTTAGCTAGATAAAACAGCTGTTTTTCTGAAAGTCTGGGCCAATGGCCTCCATAATTAAGGCTTCATATACTAGGGCAACTATGGCTAGTTTATACAGAAATTGTGCTACCCAGAAGAATGGATGAGCCATAGCCTACTTCAGTTCAGTTCAACAGGAGGACAGTGAATCATAAGAGCTATTTGAAGAGCATTGTCCTGGGGCAGCTGGGAGGCATTTTGGCAGCTATCATCCATCCCATGTAGTATGTTGTTCCAACTATTGCCATGCACACTCTAAAGATAAACCTAAACTTAGCTCATAAATTCAGAGTGATGACTATATATCGTTAGAGTTCTATACAGAACTTCTTAGCAACTGTCCATTCTTAAAGTCCAAGTCTCATGGTGTTCATCAGCACTATAAATTCAAACAAGAAGCCTCTTGTTAAAAGGTAGACACAAGACAAGGCCAAGAACTACATGAAAGGAGACACTAGGTGGAGCTAAAAATTTGTGGCTAAGATGGCCAAGATTGTTGAGGTTGGAAGAATGAGGGGAGAAAAGGGATCTGCAGCAAAAATATGCTATTGGATCCACAATTCCTAGTTAAACAACATGTCTAGGACCCCTTCCAGCTCCCAGATTATTCCAAACCCCTGCTGTTCAAATGAGTGGGGAGGGGAGTCCTTCACCAGTAGAGGGAACCAGGGGCCTGAGGATAGAAAACTGACTTATTCCCAGAGGGGTCTTGAGATTTGAATTTTTCTGATAAGAGGCAGAGTAAGGTGTCCTTTGCCACCAGTAGCTAAAATATCACATTGTTGGTTTCCATTAATAAAAAAAAAAAGCCAATGTAAGCCTCTAGGAATAAATCACCTACATTTCAGCAATGCCAGAAATGTCCAGGCTTCTAGAAGTTTATTAGAAAGAAAACCAAAGCAATCTTAGAAAATGTTATTTCCAAGGCCACCACCAGACCACAATAAATGCTCAAGACTAAATGTTAAGTTCAGTGACAAACACACCCTGGCAGCGGGGTGTCAATGAGAGACAAACACAGAGAGCTGAGGGCTCTCATGAGTTTAAAAGGGAAGTCAGTCGTGAGGCCCTGCCAGGACTAGACCCTCCTGTCAACAGAAGAGGGGGAAGGGAACTGGAAGAAAGCAGGAGGCATAAGGGGCCAAGCAGGATCTAGCTTATTAGGGAGCTTGGATCTCCAACCAAGATGGCCCAGAACCTGCACTCCTAGTTCTGGGTCTCTCCAGGGAACAGCCAGAGGCCTGCCTAGACCAGAGTGAACACTTTTCTGTTGAACATTTCCATTGCACAACTGTGTAGGGATGGCTTGTTAAGACCTGAGATACTTGCATAATTCAGAATCCTTTGGGGGATCGAGATCAGTTAGGACTGTAAAGAAAAAGATCCCTGGCACATCACAGAAGAACTGTTTGCTTTGCAAAAATTATGACATTCACAAAAGAACAGAGCAGTCCTCTTTCTAAGGCTATTTCTGATGTCAATAGAAATGACGCCAGGAAGTTGGTATGCATGTGGCCTGAAAATCCCAGTTCCAGAAAATCTTCAGTATTTTAATTTCAAAAACACCTTGACTCTTTCTGGAGCTTCGGGCAAGTCATTGATCATCTCTATGCCTTAATTTATTTATCTTACATAGAAGAATGGTTCTCAAATAACTACTCCCTTTACCATTTAGAGACACTTGAAGTCTTGCCAAGTATTTTACAGAATGATGCTACTTATGCATATGTTGTTACTGTTACTTAGTATAGTGAATGGATTATAGTTACAGTACCATGGCTCATGGTATTTATACAGAACCAAGGCAAAAGGGAATAAAATTCCAAATAAGCACATAACCTTCCAAGATATAGCAAGAACATTTTTGTGTTTTAGAATCCAGAACAAATTCCACGTGTCTCAAAGGGTCAGACAAGGTCAAGAATAAGCAGAAAAGGGAAAAGAAATAAAATTATGGCTTGAGAGTCTCAAAAGGCCTATATGTTCACCTGTCCATATTTTTACACCAGTCAAAAGATAATTCCTCACACACACAAAAAGGTTTTGTGATTTAAAATTTTTATTTTAACTGAAGAAAGATGAAATTTTGAGTAAAATCTCTGAGTGATACTTTTCAACATTTTCCAAAGTGTCTTTCAAAACAGTAACACCTGGGACAGAAAAAAGTTGTGCGGGCAAATAAATTTTAGACATACTCAGTGAAGCAATATGATCAATTATATTCTCTGTAAAACTTTTAAAATACCTTAATATGCTACATATATTTTCTTTTTTTAAATACACTTTATTGATTTTTTACAGAGAAGAAGGGAGAGGGAGAGAGAGTTAGAAACATCGATGAGAGAGAAACATTAATCAGCTGCCTCCTGCACACCTCCTACTGGGGATGTGCCTGCAATCCAGCTACATGCCCTTGACCGGAATCGAACCTGGGACCTTTCAGTCCGCAGGCCAATGCTCTATCCACTGAGCCAAACTGGTCAGGGCTATTTTCATTCTTTAAAAAAGTTAGTTAATAATGTGTCCTAAAATTAATAAATGACAAATCTTCCCAACCTGAGAACATCTCTTGGGACTGGTATTCTATGGAGCAGTTTTGGAACAGTTTAGGAATCACTGTCCTGCTTCATTACTTCAAGATCTACTGGGACATGGTACTTTCAGTGTTTCTAAATATTATGTAATACACATTGACTGTCAGTATAGATTATGTGTTATGTCAACCAATAAAATACGAAAGAATCCCAGTGTGATTTCCAAACCCAGATGAAAAAGGAAGAAGCAGATGAACATCTTAGGTCCCCACCTCTGTTTTTTGTAGTAGTAATAGTAGTAGTAGTAGTAGTAGTAGCAGAAATGCCAGAATAATTTTAAGTATTTTACAAGTTCTTGATAGATGAATGGGTGGATAGAAAGTTAGAAGGAAGAGAGGGAGGGTGGTCAAAGTCGAACAGATTGAAATGATTTCTGCCTTCCCTTTTCTTTTCCACTGTCTGGATATTGTGTTATAAATAGAGAAATGGCCAACAATGAGCAATAAATCCAGTAAATAAGGAGCCTAGATAATTCTATGATTTAGCTCATCTATCTCTGGGCTGATATTTCTGTTTCACCTTAAATACCCTTAATTGAGATCATTAGCCAAGCATCTTCCTTGAGCATTAACTTCCTCATCATCAATGGGCAGCTATTTCCTATAATAGGAACTGATATTTTAGGAATCTTTCTACATTGGAGATTATTTGATTTATCTATGACTCAGACCTCCCAACCCCATCAAATTCCCTATTCTCTTAGAGCCCTACTCTGGGAATTCTCTTTACCCTTTGCAAAGAATTGCCTGTAGGCTAATATCTCAAAAGCAGCAAAGTGGAACCCTTTCCTTTGAGAAAAATAAGTAGCTCAGAGTCATCCAACAGAGAAACTCAAACTCACCATTACTAGTTATAATAAGAGATAGTGCTTATTAAGTGTCAGTAGGACCAGGCACTGTGCTGATCTCATTATCTCTGTTTTTTATACTAACCCTACAAGGGTATGATTATCGTTCCTAATTTAAAGATGAAAAAAATTGAGCCTCTACTTGGTCAAGCAACTTGCCCAGGATCACACAGATAGAAGGGTCAGAGACAGTATTCAAATCCAAGTCACACTCCAAACTCCATTGTCTCCCAGCTCCTCCATGCTGCCTCTCACGATGTCTCATCCTATATAATAAAGAGGTAATATGCAAATTGACCACCACTCCAACACACAAGATGGCCACCCCCATGTGGTCAAAGATGGCCGCCCTCATGTGGACACAAGATGGCCACCACAAGATGGCCAGCAGGTGAGGGCAGTTGTGGGCGATCAGGCCAGCAGGGGAGAGCAGTTGGGAGGGACCAGGCCTGCAAGAGAGGGCTGTTGAGGACAATCAGGCCTGCAGGGGAGGGCAGTTAGGGGTGACAGGGCCAGCAGAGGAGGGCAGTTGGTGGGGACCAGGCCTGCAGGGGAGGGAAGTTGGGGGCGACCAGGCCTGCAGGGGAGGGCAGTTAGGGGTGACCATGTCGGCAGGGGAGGGCAGTTAAGGTTGACCGGGCCAGCAGGGGAGGGCAATTGGGGGCAACCAGGTCAGCAGGGGAGGGCAGTTAGGGTGACCAGGCCAGCAGGGGAGGGCAGTTAAGAGCCATCAGGCCAGCAGGAGAGGGCAGTTGGGGGCAATTGGGCCGGCAGGGGAGCAGTTAGGTGTCCATCAGGCTGGCAGGGGAGTGGTTAGGGGGTGATCAGTCTGGCAGGCAGAAGCGGTTAGGGGCAATCAGGCCGGCAGGCAGGTGAGCAGTTGGGAGCCAGCAGTCCTGGATTGTAAGAGGGATGTCCCAGATTGGAGAGGGTGCAAGATGGACTCAGGGACATCCCCTCCCCCCCCGTGCACGAATTTCATGCACCGGGCCTCTAGTCCTATCATAAATGGGAGAAAAAACATTAACTCCCTATGACAATACCTCTGACTCATAAAGTGAGAGAATTCCAGTGGCTCTGTTCCTAGACACTGCCGACTGGCTCTGTTTCTTGTTTAATACTGTTTTTAATTTCTTTTTCTTTCTTGTATTTTTTCCTAAAAGCATGCTGTCATTTTAGAGCCAAAAAAGTAAGGGCTGTGTAACTAGAAAACACACACAACAACTATCATTTCTCCCTAGGGTAATTTGTAAGGGCTAAGGTTTCTCCATAAATTCTCCCCAAGTTGCTTGGCATTGATCTGGTCAAGAGAATGACAACCTAGCCTGTTACTCCTAAGGCAGTAGAAATCCCCATGATTATACGAGAAACAGAGTAGAACAAGGTACTAGGCATGTTGAGGATACTTGAATCTGGCTCATCAGAACATTCTTTTTGGTGTTATGTTTATTACAATCCACAGCCAGATGGTGAGAGTCAAGACAACTTAAACAATTCCCCCAGGCCATGTGAGTCACCTAGACAAAGTCTATGTTGTCTACACCTACTGCGTAACCTGCCATGAGGGTATACACAGCAATAAGTATACCTCGAGCCCTTCCTTCTTGCTATGCCGAAGACAAAAGAGGAAACAAGGTCTAGCACTTTCCATATGGTCACATTCTGCTAAACATTTTTGCTTTTGTATTTGACCTTCCCTCTCTGCATGTAGTATTCCCTACTTAATCACTGAATTAATTTGTACCCCTGCTTCAAAATTCAGATCAGGTGTCCTCTGAGAAGACACGCCTGCAGCCAGCCTGCACCGGAGTACACTGTGCACCTCCTCCACGCTCCCTAGCACTCTGTGCACAGCCCTGCTGTGGCCATGGTCACTCTGTAATGGCCTTAGCTTGTTTTAGGTACAAGACTGTGAGCTCCTTTTTTTTTATAATATATTTTATTGATTTTTTACAGAGAGGAAGGGAGAGGGATAGAGAGTTAGAAACATCGATGAGAGAGAAACATTGATCAGCTGCATCCTGCACACTCCCCACTGGGGATGTGCCCACAACCAAGGCACATGCCCTTGACCGGAATCGAACCTGGAACTCTTGAGTTCGCAGGCTGATGCTCTATCCACTAAGCCAAACCGGTTAGGGCAAGACTGTGAGCTCCTTACACAAGGATTTTTGTCTTATCTCTTCAACCTCAATATTTGGCACATAATAGGAGCTTAATAAATGTGAAAAAGAGGAAAGAAATAAAAGAATGGGGGGCTAAAATGCAGTGATGGTGAATAAGAAGGCTCTAAATATCCTTTTCTCTATCCCCATACGTTTTTCCAAGATACAGCTTGACCTAAGTGCATTCATGTGCCTGCACACACACACCACATTGAATGTTACTAGGCTCAACTCTGGAGCTAACAATGGGGCACAAGATGAATTCCCATTGGTATGCTAATATTAAATATTGGCTTTCTGTATACCAAATTACATAAGAAAAAAAATATTTGCTAGTGCCACTGTCCTAGAACTTTCAGTAGTACTCTACTCAAAAATATTAAGTGGATCCCTGGCCAGTGTGGTTCAGTTGGTTGGAGTGTTGTCTCATATACCAAAAGACGGTGGGTTGGATTCCCAGACAGGGCACATACCCAGGTTGCAGGTTCAATTCCTGGTCGGGGGGCACTTACAGGAGGTAACTGATCGATATTTCTCTCTCACATTGATGTTTCTCTCTCTCTCCCTTTCTCTACAATAAATGGAAAACACATCCTCCAGTGAGTATTTTTTTAAAAAATTCAGTGGAATTCTGATATACAGAACAAACAGCTTAGGTTGGTAGTTATGTTCCTCAACCTCCACCCCAATCCACCATTCCATCTGTATCCCTTTCCAGACTGTAACAGGAATTTAATCTAAGACAGACAGGCTATTATTCCCGCAAACATGCCTCTTTATTTTCTCTGCTGAATACCCCTCATTGTCCTCTTCACCTGTCAAAATAACCATAAATTCAGGGTTCTATTAAAGTCTTCCAAAATATTGCAACTGCATTGATCTCTCCCTATTCTCTGTTGACCAACAGTTACTAAAATGTCAGCTATGTGTTGCCTGTACAGTGTGCAGAAGACATCAGGGTATCTTCTAGAACTTCCTGCAGTGATAGAAATATTCCCAATCTGAGCTGTCTGATATGGTAGCCACCAGCCACATATGGCTCCTGAGCACTGAAAATGTGGCTAATTTGACTGAGTTTTTAAATTGTATTTTACTATAATATCTTTATATTTAAAATTAAATAGCCATGTATGGCTAATGGCTGCTGTATTGGCCGACACAGAATATTTAAATTTTCATGTGCTGTGCCTTGTATCCCTTGATGAAAATATAAACTACTGGGAAAGTTGAATAAGATGCTTTTGTGTATCCCCAGTAAGTGCCAAGAAGGACTACAATAGAGTTCATTATATGTTCTGTTCAATGCATTTCTTGACTATTGGGTCTGCCTCTAATTGCTGTATTATCTTAAATAAGTCTCCTCTACATAAATAATTAAATAGTACGGGTGGCTTTTGTTTTGTTTTGTTTTTATTTTAATGGCTTAAACCCACTTAGAATGGCATTGTACCACTACTTGGATCCTTAATGCTATACAAACAAAATGAGATGAAGAACAACTTGAAGTGAGTCTCTGAAAGAGAAAGTCCCATTATTTATTAAACCCCTTCTTTTCCATTTTGGAGGAAAGACATATTTTAAGTTCTGAGATATAGAATTGCTTCAATTTTTAATATGACCATTTCTACTGAGAAAGATTGTGCTCACGAATCTGAAACAGTCACTTTCTGAAGGAAGTTAACTCTTTAGCACAGATTTTCCCAGAGCAGTTTTGTCTCTATTTCTGGTGAACAACCTGAGACACTTTGAAGAAGGCTAAATCCTCTACCAGCAGGTCAGGGGCGGTAGCATGTCCTTGGTATTTGACAATGATGTGGCCCTGGCACTTACTGGCTTCCCAAAGGCCCTTAGGAATTATCATGCCAACAGGCCAACTATGCCATAAAATCTAGTGCCTGGCAAAGCCAAAAGCACAGTGATCAAATGGTCTGGCTGCAGATTAGATTCTGACTTATTAATAAGCCTTTAGAAAATAAACCAGAGTGAGTCTCTAGCAGCAACAGTTTACAGGAGATGTTTAATGATTTCAGAGGTTGGTCACACCACATGCCTTCCTCCTGACTCAGTGAAGAATGGGACAAGGACACGGGAGACTCTCAAGGAGCCAGGGCAATCAGCTGTGTCTTCTCCATTCACAGCTAAGTTTATTTGGAGTGACTGAAATAACATTTAATGAAAACTTTTTTAAAAGAATAAAAGAATTTACCCTGTTATCATGAGCCAGACAACATTGAGAAATAATTATGGGTCTGTATTTTACCCTGCCTTGTAAAATATTTACAAATTGCAGCACAAACAAGCTCTAGAGTAAATGGTAAAGATAGCAATAGCATTTCACTTGTAAATTTTTTATATTTTGCCATAAAAGAATCACCATGTGTTTAAATCACATTGGAATACATATGAATAAAATTCTCATCTGCAGACATGAGCCAGTGACTAAAGAAAGAACTCATGACTCCTTTTGTTTTTATGAAATAAAATTTACTGCCACCATATCAACGAAAGGGTATCTTACTTAATAATAGACAAACATGTAAATTGACCGTACCTCCACTACCATCCAATCAGGAGTGATATGCAAATTAACCCAACAAAGATGGCAGTTAATTTGCATACACAGGCACCAAGTGTTGGGGGGGGCGGGACATTGGTGTCATCGCCATGGCGATGACGCAGGCATTCTGCCCCACCCCCAGTCTCTCAGGGCCTCTGGGCAGCGTGGGAAGGTGGAGCTGGAGTGGAAAGAGGTGGCTCCCAGAGCAGAAAGAGGTGGCTCTGGGGCCTGAGCGGAAAGGGGCTGGGCCAGAGTGGAAAGGCAGTGCCAGCAGCCAGGGAAAGGAAAGCCCATTCTAGCATGAATCTTCATGCATCGGGCTTCTAGTTAGTAAATATCTTAATTAGGGAACTTTTAAATGTGAAGACAATGATGATGACAATACGTAACCTTTATAGAGAAATTTACAGTTTCTTACATGTATATTCTATACATTGCTTTATTTGAATTACATAAGGAAGGATTTAATATACATTTCACATGTGAGGCAGTGCAGGCTTAGAAAGATTAAATAAATTTTATAAACTCCTGAAGTCCTTTTCTTTCTATGAATCCAAGATGAGCCTTGACGTATAATACCACATCCAAGAATGGTCCAGGGCATTCTGGCAGCATAAATGAGAAACTGCAGCAAAGGAAAACAGAATGACCTGTAAGGTTACTTAGTAAACCAGATTCAGTGACTGAAAATGTGCTTTTCAAGAAAATAGAACCCAAATTCTCAACAATAATAGTGGTTAATATTATTGTAGGTTTGCTCTGTGCCAAGCAGAATGCTGAAAGTTCTTTTTTACATTATAGCACTTTATTCTGCTCTTCTTATGAGACATGAAACTGTGTGATAGGTTAAGTAACTTCTGCAAAGTCAAATAGCTATAGTAACGGAACCAGAATATGAAACCAATAGACCAGATTCCTGTGCTCTTTTTTAACTGCTATATCATTGACATTTTATCTCCAAAGAATCATCCACAACATCCTATTAATAATCTGTGGACAAACAGATTTGCACTGGTGGGAGGACCAGCAACATAAGAAACCCACTGATAATCAGCAGGAATAGTTTGTAGGTTGTCTTCCATATAGTTTATGGTTTTAAAGGACACACAAGCAACAGCATGGATGGAACTGGAGAGCATTATGCTAAGTGAAATAAGCCAGTCAGAGAAAGATAAATATCACATGATCTCACTCATTTATGGAATATAATAAACAACATAAACTGATGAACAAAAACAGATCCAGAGACAGAGAAACATCGGTCAGACCGTCAAACCTCAGAGGGAAGATAGGGGAGGGTGGAGGTAAAGGGGAGAGATCAACCAAAGGACTTGTATGCATGCATATAAGCCTAATCAATGGACACAGATAACAGGGGGGTGAGGGCATGATTGGGGAGGGTGGGGGGATAAGGAAAGTAAAATAAAATAAATTGTTATAACTTGAAAAAATAAAAAATAAAATAAAAATAAAAGTAAGTGGTATTTTAAGATGTTACAAACTCAATGGTGCTGGTACCATGTGTTTATGACAGTTTTGCTTCATGTAATCATGCTGAGCTGAATACATTTGCTCTTCTAAAAATGGGAGAATCCAAGTTTAATTCAGTCCCTATGTTTAGACAGGTGATAGTGTATGCTTTTACCTGCTACTTTAATGTAAATAATAACTTCTTATAAATTCAGTCAATAAATGTAAGAGAAAATAAATTAATTAATTAATTAAATTAAATAAAAATAAAAATAGCCTGTATTGTTTAAAGGATATTTTATTTTATTTTAAAATTTATCTTTATTGTTGAAAGTATTACAGATATCCCCCTTTTTTCCCCATTGACCCCTTATAGCCCACTCCAACCCCACCCCAGGCCTTCACCATACTACTGTCTGTGTCCATGGGCTATGCACATATGCATATAAATTCCCCAGTTAATCTTTCCCCATCCACCCTCCATCCGCACCTTCCCTCTGAGATTCAACAGTCTGTTCCATGCTTCTATGTCTCTGGATCTATTTTGTTCATCAGTTTATTTTGTTCATTAAATTCTACATATGAGTGAGATCATGTGATACTTATATTTCTCTGACTGGATCTCCCTTTTAATTAATGCCAACATGCATTTATGGAGAAAATATCAAAACATCTGAATGAAATCATCTATGAGAAACCACTGTAGCGCTGTGAATAAAAGCACTTGAATTTAGCATAAGTCATGGGGTTTAGTCCCACTTCTGCCACCAGCAAATGCAGCCACACTGGCCAAAACAGAGGAAATCTTCCTTTCTTCTGCTCTAAAATAAGTCTACCACTCAGGTTTGTCATGAATATTTCATATGACAGTATGTGAGAAAGTGTCTGGAACTCAGAAGGTGACCAGTAAATGTTATTTGATTATAGTGACTACTGATTATTGAACGCTTACTTAAGTGCCAGCATAGTGGGCATTGGGGTGAGTAGAAGGTTCAAATGTGCCTTTCTACAGATTACAGATAAGGGCACTAAGGATCCCTTTGCTTGTAGTTTATTTAATGAATTCAACTCCTATTCCAGGGTGCTGCTCTTAGCTTGTGATGGTGGTAATGTGGGCAACTTTTGTACACTGATTTAGATTCCTGGTCTTTTAGAGTTTGGGTTTTATTTTTCTTAGTGGGAAGGAGGGTTTATTTATTTTTTTGTTTTGTTGTTGTTATTCGTTTGCTTGTTCTAAATGGCACTGATCAGGGATTGAACCCACAACCTACTTCATTCTCCCCACAAGTTCCCCAAAGGAAGAAATTACCATGATTTGCATACTGCTTCCAGATCAAGGCCACCTTCCTCTCTTCACCATGGCATTACACATTTTATGGCAGCTGTGTCCTCATCAGGAAAAGATGGCTGTCCTGAGTGTCTCAACTAAGGTCTTGGTTCATCCCATGAGTTTTTGAAGTTTTATGCTGCTGTGCTCTACAGAACTCCCACTGAGGCTTCTGGCATCCCAAATGCATCCTGCCCCTGCATTTTGATGCTGTAATATACCTTAAGTCATGTATGTACTCCCTACGGTATTCATTGTCAACACACCAGAATCCTACCTTACATAAATTTCATTTTCCAGTTTAAAAAAGTCCTAACCTTTTGCCCTGGATGGTGTGGCTCAGTTGGTTGAGTATCATCCCATGCAGTGAAAGGTTGTCAGTGTGATTCCCAGTCAGGGCACATGCACAGGTTGTGGGTTCAATCCCTGATCAGGACAAGTACAGGAGGCAACCAATCAATGCTTCTCTCTCTTTTTCTACCTCTCCCTTCCTCACTCTCTAAAATCAATAAAAATCTATAAAAATAAATAAATAAATAAGTTGTACCCATTTTATCACTATACTTTAATTATTAAGAAATCTTTCAACTCAGGCTTCCTAAAGGAAATGGCTCTAAGAAGCCCAATATTTGAATAAGGGAAATTATAAGCTACAGTGGAGGCATTTTAGTTCATAAAGACAAAGGAAGAAAGAGAATAAGAGTTTAAAAGATTTTGCCCCTCAAGTTCAATTACCCTAGTTTTGTTTGTTTTCGATTCCAATCTTAACCTCACTTATTCATTCATTCATTCAACAAATAATTATTGGGGACCTACCATGTTTCAAGCTCTGTGTTAGATACCATCAAGGATTATTTCACCTGTACCTGTGCTTTACAGCTGAAAGATATAGAAACCAGTAAAAAGCCACTTGGAGCATAAATGTACAGGGAATGTAAGGACCCCTTTTCTTTTTTTCCTTTAAAGGAGAGACCACTTTTTGTACATTTTTCATACCAATCAAGATGTGGTGAGCCTTCCCTGGGGGCCGGTGTTTTCTCACATGTCCATCTGCACTAGCAAAAGGCTCTCACTCAATGACTGGTGAGGATAATATATTCAAGCTCTGGTCCACTCCCTAGGTGCCAGAAAAAGTAACCAGTCAGGACCTTATTAAACATACACTGAGTGGCCATATTATTATGATCTCTGAACGCATAATAATCTGGCCACTCAGTGTATATCCTATATAATAAAAGGCTAATATGCAAATTGTCCCCTCAACCAGGAGTTCGACCAACAGGCAGGCCGGCCAACCGCCCATGTCCCCTCCCCCTGGCCAGGCTGGCTGGACCCCACCCATGCACGAATTCATGAACCGGGCCTCTAATATATATATACACACAATGAGTGGCCAGATTATTATGCGTTCAGAGATCATAATAATCTGGCCACTCAGTGTATTTTCAGACATTCAACATACTTATATAAAAATCTATGAAACAGGAAGCTATCTTTTACCTGGTATTCTTTCAACTAAAATAGTTAGGAAATCTTAATTTTGTTGTCAAGTACAATGAGTACTGATGGTCCCAAGAATAACCCTGAGTCTTTGCTTTCAATAATTGCTTCTTAATCACTGGAGGAACATTAAATTATTCCAAGTTGAGTTTTAGAATTAAAATATATTTATCTTTTCATTTATCTAGAATTCCAATTTCTGAAAACTTTCACGCTATAGAACACAACTGAGGACAAAAGTAAGTCAAAATGACTAAGAATAAAAGACAGTGGTCATTAAGGTTCGTATTCATAAGCAATCACATGAAGTCCTCATTTCAAACCTATTTACTTCTCCTTTACAAATAATTCTAACAAACATGGTTCTCTGTGTACTAAGAACATTGCATATTAGAATACTTAATTAGAAAAGGGAAAGGAGCTACAATAAGTAAATGTACTGACAGCAGAAAGAAGTATGGAAGCCTAGCAATAAAGGAATAGGAAAAGAAGCTTTAAAAAAGATAAGAATTTTAAAGGCATAAAGGCATTCATTGAGGAGACAAGTAGTCATATAGCCTTGGGAAGTTCCTGAGGGAGACACTGAATTACAGTGGAATATAAATATTGACATATTTAGTAGCATTTTTTGAGAATTAATAAAATTGTATAATTTAAATATATCAGAGCAAAACATGCATATTTTGATCCTTATTCATGTAAAATTAATTATCCAAAATGTCTCATTCCATAAAGACTAGGAATAGTTGAAAATAACTATTTTAATATATATGAGTGTGTATGTACACACACACACACACAAATATACACAGTTCAACCTTGAACAATCAGAATTAGGGGCACCAAGCCCCTGCACAGTATAAAATTTGACTCCCCCAAAGCTTAAATTGTCCCTTGGTATATCCAGGACGCCCTGCAGATACCAAAATGCATAGATACTCAAGTCCCCTATATAAAATGGTGTAGAACCATGCATGCAGTTGGCCCCCCGGATCACTCCCAATCACTGATCAAAAGAGTACAGGGGGGGAAAGTCACATATAAGTGGACCTTCACAGTTCAAACTAGTGTTGTTCAACACTCAATTTTATGTCTAAATTATATGATGTAGAATTTCTGTTAAGCTAGAAAACCTCATCTCCCTAACTTCTGATCATTACCATTTTGATTGTCGGCTTCCAATAAAAACATGATCAAAGGGGGTACCTGGAATCCAAAACCTTAAGTTCATGTTTTCTTTTCATCTAATGCATCTGAGACCAGGGAAATTACCTCACTGTTCAGTGACTCAATTTATCTATTTGTATAATGAGGAAAACAAAAGCTTACCTCACAAGGGCATGGTGGACTTTGTTCCTGTTTCAAAACTTGGAAATACTTAATATAAATCTCAATAATAGCCTGCTTTGGGGTTATTATTTTTTAAGCAAACACCCCTCAAGGAAAAGATGCAAAGGAAGTGAAGTCTTTCTTTCCCTGCTTTTCTTTCCTTACAATCTTTTCTTTCCAGAGAACACCACAAAGAAACAAAGAGCCAAACATACTGACTCACGTCTTTTTCTAATAGTGTTGTGGTCAATTTGCTCCCACAGAAAAAAGTAGTAGTGAAGCTTTGAACTATGGGTTTTGGAAGGCCAATAGTGGAAAAACGTTTTGCAAAAAGAATGGCACATTCCAAATCTGTCCGGAGTTGTGCGTTTCTGAGGAAAGTCTGCTTGGGCAAGCAGTCCCCATGGAAGCCCTTCTCTGCTGTTAGAACTTTCTGATAAAAGAAGGAGCTGAACTTTGCCTCAATGAAATAGTGAGTTGGTTTCTTTTCTTTTCTTTTCTTAAGATGGTTTCTCAGTTTAATCTTACTTTTTGTGCCAATAGGAAAATGGTGTAGCTCTGTGCCTCAAAGAGCTGGCTCCATCCTTCTTGGGGAGGAAAAGGTCTAACATGGTTCAGAAAGCCGAAGATGCCCTCAGAGTCCTCACGAAGAGATTTCTGATACTAAGGCCATTATTACATCCTAAGGTTGAGCAGACGTCATGCTTTTTGTTGTTCTAGATGTTGCTTTCTTGCAGTCTGTCACATCCAATATAGTCAAACGACTTTATAGTGTACACAGGGCTTTCACTCACTTTCATTTATTTGTAAGACCTAGTGTGTCCCTGACTTCTTAATGTTTTATAGTTGTTTTTTTGTTTTAAATGTTAAAGACAGTCACAATCTGAAAAAAAAAAGTTTTTTTTTCTAAGTAACTAGTGTGATTCTTTGGCTGATAAGATTGAGTCCCTGCCTTATCCTACATATCACTCCAAGAATTTATCTGAGTGAGAAACTCTCATTATCTGAAGTACTCTAAGCTATTTCAAGGGTCACTCTTTTCTCCCTGGCAGGAAATTTCTATAAAAACATCCTCAACTTACTGTCACCATGCACATCTTCCCTGCAGGCCATTCTATCCTTTGCTCCTTTTCCCCTGTTACAGTGGAAGAAGTATTTCTCTTCCTAAGTCTCTTCCCTCACATATTCTTTGGGTGCTTTTCATACCATCTCTCCTACCTACTGAACTTCACTCTGAATCACTTGCACCATCTGCCCATCGCAGCTGGAGCCTTCTTTCTCAGTGCAGGCTGGACTGTGACTCAACCATGTGTCTCAGTTGGTTCTCCCGGGGAACTGAAAGGTTACACGTTCGATTCCCATTCAGGGCACATGCTCAGGTTTCGGGTTCGATTCCCTGGTCAAGGCGCATGGGGGAGGCCGTCAATCTATGTTTCTCTTTCACATGGATGTTTCTCTTTCTCTAAAATCAGTAAAAACATGTCCTCAGTGAATATTTTTTAAATGCTTAAAATATTTCAGAGATATTTCATGGCTCTCAAACTTAAAGCCCGAACTCCATCAGCGGTGATGAGAAGGCTGATTGTTCCCATCTGAGAGACAGAGCCGTGTGAATGAAAGCCCCTAATGAGAAGAGAGACAGTTACCTTCAGAGAAAACTGTGATTATAGTGTAGAGTGGGGGTGATGACACAAGGTGTAATGGCAAGGATTTACAAGGCCTGGTCTGGGCCTGTCCATCTCTTTCCAGATCCATTCCTTGCCATACCACCTGGACTGGATCACATTATCCCATATCCCTTTACAGCATCTAAATTTTAATTAACTGACTGTCTCTCCTGCCGATCCTACAATGACCTGAATTACATCTGTCTTACTAAACAATGTGTCCCCAGCACAGAGCCTGAAACCAAGTACAGGTTCTTAGTGTTGGTTGAATGGAAGAAAGAATAAAGGATGTGCAAATGATCATCAGAGTAGCACAGATAACAGAGACAAAGTAACAGATTCAAGGATTGACCAGGGTTCTAGAAAAAGTGAATGGTCACAAGTCTGGTCAAAGAAGTCCAAAATCAAGAAGTCTTTAGCCACCAACAGTGAAAGGCATGAAGGAAGTTCTAAGACAGGCCCTTAGCAATCATGCCAACAACAAAAAACTAATTCTCACAACACCCAGCCAGTCCCCTCACCCTCATCCTGGGCAGAGTTTCCTAGAGTGTGTCATAGTGTGGTCCAAGGACAAACTGCATTGTGATTCCCCATCCCCGACGAGTCCTAATGAAGTAGAATCTCACAGTTGAAATCTGGCCTAAAATCTGCACTTTTAACCAGCATCCCAGGTGATACTTACGCACCTAAGGTCCTAGGCTGCAAATGGGGACAACCACCATATCTGGTTAAGTAGAAAGGAACAGTAGGAAGAAATATCCTTCCCTGGTGGTGGCTAGTTCAGCACTGTGAGCCCCCTGTTGCTCTATATATGATGCATGACTCATGGATAATGCATAGCTGACTTGTGGTTGGCCCTTAGAAGTTCCCACCAGGGTCATGTGTATGGGAGTGTGGGGTGCGAGAGGGGGGATACTTTCATGACACTTTAGTCTAAACTGTCACTTAACTTTTCACCGTGGCCTCCCTTCTCCTGCCAGGATAATCCATCTATGCATTCTGTCTGGGCAGATGACTATTAACCAGCATTCAATAAAGCAATATTTTCTTGTCCAAAACCTGGACAAAAATGCTAATAATAATAACTATGAAGAATTTGTTGTCAGCTATTACTTCTCTGAGGAAAGCAAAAATGTCCCCTTTAGGCCCCACTGAGCCTGTGGTTTTAAAGTCTTTCCAATTTTGCATTATTGTCAAAGAAAAATAATGAGATATGGCTGGCTGGAAAAAAATCTAGAAAGTTCTATCTGAGGAAAAGAGGTTCACCTCAAACCAACATTTCCTGTTTTGATCTTGTGTTCCAAGAAGTCTCATATTTTCCCATTGGGTTTCACATATAGTTTTGTCATTTATGGTCATGCCCATAATCTGTCATGCTCACAACGAGTCCAGAATAAACACCGATTTTTGTTACTCCTCTATTATTTATAGCTTAAGATTACTCTGCACCTTCCTCCCAGGACTCTGTTCTATCACTGGCCATTTGATATCAGTGCACACTGCATTGTAAGTCCCTAATAAACCAGAACATATGTGATGTGGGCAGGAAAAACAATACCTCTGACTTTCCCAAAGTCGTTCAAACCAAATGTTTTAAGTGTAATTGAAAACATATTTTTACAAGCAAATAGAGCCAATAAACCAAAAAAGGCCGTATGGAAGCACCAGGCCCCACTTCTCTGGTTTTTAATAAACTGCAATCGAGGATGTTAGGAAGAGTGAAACATGTGTGTTCCAACCCAGAATTACACAGAACAGTCAGTGCTCATCCAAAGCATGGTTCATCCTTCACAAGCGCTCTGTGCAGAAAGTCCCAGCAGGGAAAGAAGAGGAAATGTGTGAGGGCATGGTGGCTTTGCATGACCTCCCTAAACTTAGTGTGGGAACCTCATCTGTCTTTAACAGGTGGTATGATTTAAGGGTGAGAACTTCATTGCTTTTATCCCCTTCTGGTCCCAAGATCTAAAAAAAGTGATTATCTTTCTATAAATATTTTTTAAAATATAGCCACAGTATATTCTCATGGGCCAGGTCCTTTTCTTGATTGCCATGACACAACTCCCACCAAATCTGTGGGACATCGTTGCCCATCGTTTCCCAATGTCAGATATTTCAGTTGCACTGCTTTTTAAGCCCAGCACAGAGGGGCTGGCAATGGGGAAAATTCTATGCTGAGAGACTGAATCCTTGGCATAGACTGGACATTCTGGCGTACTGGCTTCTCCTATAATTTCTCCAGCTATGAATTGGAGTGGATTTATTTACTCAATTTATAAAATGGCACCATTCATTAGAATAAATCACTTGAGGTAAAAGAACTAATTATAGAGCTTTTAGTAAAAAGAGTAAAAGCGTTTTACCCTAAGGCTGAGGGCAGAACCAATTTCTGAGTTATAGGTTTTTACTGTATGAATGTGTTAAAGGTCCAGGGAACATGATTTGACCAAAATTCATTTAATAGCTAACCATGATGTAACAGACTTTTACTGTTTGAAGAAAAGAATGGTGGTGTATAAAAATATCCTTTTCAATGTCTATGTCAATTTTTATAATATATCTCTTATGCAATGCTGACAAAGGAATGGAGATGGGAGAATGGTCATACACTATTAGTAAGAGTCCAAATTGGTGCAACTTTTGGAAGTTTAAGAATTCCACCCAGAGAATCTATCTTACAGAAATATATATATAAAAGCCTAATATGCAAATTGTTTGACCAGGAATTCAACCGTGAGTTCTACTGCTTGCTATGACATGTGCTGACCACCAGGGGGCGGGGCAGAACATGTTGGGCATTGGCAACATGGTGCTGGCAGCAGGCAGCAGTGGAGGCACTGCCAGCCCCAATGGGCCCTGATGAGAGCGGGATCTTGGTGGGATGGTGGAGCAGGTGAGCAGGCATTGCCAGGCCAATACAGGTGTGAGCGGGGGCCGATCACTTCGCCAATTGCCCCGCAGATGGCGATCAGTGGTGGTGGCGGGGGGGGGGGGGGGGGTGGAACAGGTGAGGGGGCAGTGCCACGTCACATGGAGTGCCAGGCAGGGCTCAGGGCTATGAGGCTGGGGGCATGAGCTGGAGCTGCAAGCCTGAAGGTGAGAACTGAGGCCCAATCCCCGCAAGCCACCCTAAGGGACCCCACCCATTCACAAATTCGTGCACCTCTAGTACTCATATGTTTGTCTTAGGATATAAGAACATCCTTTAAGAACACAGTCAATAAAGTGAAAAGGCAACCTATGGAATTGGAGAAAATATTTGCAAATCAGATATCTGATAAGGGGTTAATATCCAGAGAACTCCTACAGCTCAACAACAACAACAAAATAAACAACCCAATTTTTTAAATGGGCAAAGGACTTGAATAGACATTTCTCCAACAATATACAAATGGCCAACAAGTACATGAAAAGATGTGTAGCATCACCAATTATTAAGGAAAAGCAAGTAAAAACCACAATGAGATATAGCCTCACACCCATTAGGATGATGACCATTTAAAACACACACACACACACACACACACACACACACACAAAATGGTGAGATTATGGAGAAATTGGAACCCTGTGCACTGTTGGTAGGAATGTAAAATGACACACCCACTATAGGAAACAGTATGGCGGTTCCTCAAAAAATTTAAAATAGAATTATCACGTGACCCAGAAATTCCACTTCTGAGTATATATCCAAAAGAATTAAAAGTATGGGCTCAAAAATATTTTTGTACACCTATGTTCAATAGCAGCACTATTCACAATAGCCAAAAGATAGAAGCAACTTAACTTTCCATTGATAGATGAATGAATGGATAAACAAAATATGGTCTACACATACATATAATGGGATATTATTCATCCTTTAAAACAAATACAATTGTGACACCTGTCAAAACATGGGTGAAACTTGAGGGAATTATACTAAGCAAGACAAGCCGGGCACAAAAGACAAATATTGTATGACTTCATTTATATGAGGTACCTAGAATAGTTAAATTCACAGAGACAGAAAGTGCCATAGAATGGTGGTTGCCAGGAGCTGAGGGAAGGAGGAAATGGAAAGTTGTTTAATGGGTATAGAATGACAATTTTTCAAGATGAAAAGAATTCTGGAGATTGCACAACAATGTGAATGTACTTTACAATACAAACTGTACACTTAAAAATGATTAAGATGGATTTGCAACAGCATAGATGGGCCTAGAGAGCATTATGCTAAGTGAAATAAGCCAGTCAGAGAAAGATAAGTATCACATGATCTCACTGATTTGTGGAATATAATGATCAACATAAACTGATGAACAAAAATAGATCCAGAGACATAGAAGCATCCATCAGATCATCAAACCTCGGAGGGAAGGTAGGGGAGGGTGGGGGTAAGGGAGAGAGATCAACCAAAGGACTTGTATGTGTGCATATAAGCATAACCAATGGACACAGACACTAGGGAGGTGAGGGCATGTGCTGGGAGGTGGGAGTGGGATGGGAAAGGTCAAAGAGGAAAAAAGGTGAAATATGTAATACTTTCAAGAATAAAGAATTTTTTAAAAAATGGTTAAGATGGTACATTTTACATTATGTGTGTTTTACCACATTTTTAAAAAATAATGGTGCTAATTGCAGTAATAGTGAAAATATGCAAGTTTTTAAAATGGGAAATAGCCATTGAATAAGATTCCATGCAACAATTAAAAAATGTTGTATAAATGCATGCATTGACTTAGAAGGATGTATATTTTGAGTTTAAAAAGGCAATTTTCAGAACAACATCCTTATAATGACTATATTATTAGTTAGTTAGGGCTACCATAACAAAATACTACAAATTAGGTAACCTAGAACAATAGAAATTTATTGTTTCACAGTTCTGGCAGCCAAATGACCAAGTGTCAGAAGAGGTAGTTCTTTTAGAGGGCTATGAGGAAGAATGTTTCATATCTCTCTACCAACTTCTGATGGTTTCCTGGCATTTTTTGTAATTCCTTGGCTTGTAGATGATGCATTACCCCAATCTCTCCCTGTATCTTCACATAATGTTCTCTATGTGCATGTTTATCTCTGTGTCTAAATTTCCCTTTTTATAAGGACACCTAATCATATTGGATTAGGAGTCCACCCTTCTTTAGTATGACTTCATCTTAATGAATTACATCTGCAGCAACCTTATCCAAATAAAGTCACATTCTAAGGTATTAAGGGTTAGGAGTTTAACATCTGAATGGGGTCAGGAGTGAACAATTCAACCCATAACAATTATCTCATTTTTTCTAATTAAAAAAGCTATATACATGTACATATGCATATATGTATATATGTGGGTATGTGCATCTATGAGTATGTAAAACACTGGTACACATAAAACTGTTAATTGGGATTACCCCTTGGGAAATGGTGGGGAATGAGGAGGTTGAGTGGTTCGTACTTATATTTTTTATCTCCAAACTTTTGAATTGATTGAAAAATGTTCTGGCCTGGCCCAGTGGCTGAATTGGTTAGAGCCATGGTCATCAAACTGCGGATCGCAAGCCACATGCGGCTCTTTGGCCCCTTGAGTGTGGCTCTTCCACAAAATACCACGGCCTAGGCGAGTCTATTTTGAAGAAGTGGCGTTAGAAGAAGTTTAAGTTTAAAAAATTTGGCTCTCAAAAGAAATTTCAAGCGTTGTACTGTTGATATTTGGCTCTGTTGACTAATGAGTTTGCCGACCACTGGGTTAAAGTATCATTCAGATATACCCAGGTTGTGGTTTGATCCTCGGTCAGGGCACATACAAGAATCAACCAATGAATGCATAAATGAGTGTAATGACAGATCAATGTTTCTCTCTCTCTCTCTCTCTCTCTCTCTCTCTCTCTCTCTCTCTCTTTTTCCCTTTCTCTCTCTCTAAACACGATGAATAAAAAAAAATTTTAAAATGTTCAACCAACATGTATAGCTAGTACAAATTTAAGAAAGCACCTGAAAAGTTTTTAAGGTGTCTTACAGGTGTCCATTAAAGTAGATAGTAGGCAGCATTGGAGAGAAGTGGGAACTACAACAATTAAGCAATCCAAATGTTGGAATACGTTTCAGATATCAATGTGCAAAACAGCAATATTTTATATGTCCCCTTCCCCCAGAATAGGCCTTGGGAGTCATTGACAGAGTAGAAATGGTACTGTAGTTGGAGTCCCGAAAGCCTGATGGAGCTGCATTTCTAGCACTAGATGGCCATGTCACCAGGTTCTTAACCACACTGGCATTTGCATTGGTATCTTTAAATAGTTCTGTAAATTTCAGATATGCAGTCCCTTGATCTATGTTTGATAATATCTGGCTTATAGATGTATGCCACGCATCACAACAAAATTTGAGTCTAAAAATAGCCAACCATCACCTTTCCTAGACCAAGATCTGGACACAGAGGCCATTGGCCTGAGCTGTATGCTTGAAGGACAGCATATAGGTGTTACATGATCAAACAGCCCGATTCTGCCTCTGCAAATTGTCTATGTCACCCTCCACTACTGCTATGGGAAGGACAGTTTCCACCACAGAACCATACAACAGACACAGCTGAACCCCACAAACCCGTCACTCTCCAGAGCTGTGTCACTTGTCCATTCAATTAGGAAATAATAAGTACCTACTATGAGTCAGGACTACAGCAGGCCCTGGGTCTCATTGATCAGGAAAATAAACAAGGTCTCTATCCAGGTGAAGGAGGTCAAGAAAACTAGTAATTACAAGATAATGTGAAATATCACGTGAAAGAATCACAGGGTGCTCAGGGAAGCCCAGCTCTCTGAGTTAGGGCTCCCCTCACTCAGACATAAAGGTTTTCCAAAGACTTCTCTTCACAGCATGGCATCAACTCGGCTTTGAAATCCTGAGTTAGATCACTTTGACCACTACCCTATTGGCTTTCCAAAAAGTCTGTCCCTCACTTGCATCTGTGCCTGCTGGGGAAGGGCATAGCTTGGACAAGAAGTAACCAAGGCCCTATGGTTTAGCTACTCAAAGAAGAGAAATAATGGCATTTCTGATTGGGAGGCATTTTTCAAATTCCTGGATGGTGCCATGTTTTCACTCTAGGTAAAAGAATCCACTCTGTCCAGGCTAGGTGAAAAAGGGTTTCAACATTTGATCACAAGGGCTGAGAATAATGAGAAACACTTACCCATTCCTCATCAGAGTCAACATCTACCATAGCCCACTCATTGCTTTTATTGACGATTACATCAACCACAAAGTGTCCATTTGAAGTCTTCCAAGAGTATGTTTATTAGTTCCATTAAGCACAGCACAAGTAACAGGCCTCACATCCCTTTTCTGTTGTCTCTAAGTCCCCTCAGAATTCTGTTTCTTGTCCTCATTATGTTTCTTAATGTTGGCCTGCAGAGTTCAAGCAAACACAAGGTTGTTTTTGTTTGCAAGGAATTCTAATCAAGGTGGTAGTGTTTTGGTTTGTCTTTTCACTGCAGAGAGCCATATAAACTTTCCAGATCCCAATGTAAGCTGATATCTGACTTCTTTGACCTTTAAATCTTATTTTCCAGCAATGCCCACTGTAATTTTTTTCTCTTATGATTGACTTCTAAAATCATGACAAGTCTACACTAAAGGAAACAAGCTTGGTAAGAAAGAGATGGAGATGGTGAGATTATTTTTCCCCCAAAGAAAGGGACCCACCTTGATCTCTTATGAAAGCCAGGTTTCTTTGGAAGTTGTAAAAATCTAAAATATTTTTTAGAATTTCCCCATACATCTAAGAAAAGACAATTAGTTTGAGTTTTTTTCCTAGTCCTGCTAATTCTATAAATTCTACAACAATTTTCTGCATACAATGGACATTTCATCACAATATCACAATTCATTGATTTGGAGGTTCAAAAATCCTATCTAATAAAGAGGGAATATGCTAATTGACCCTTACGCCATTGTAAAGATGGCAGCACCCATAGCCAATAAGGAGGGAATATGCTAATTGACTGTCCTACCCTCAAAGATGGCAGTGCCCACAGCCAATAAGGAGGGAATATGCTAATTGACTGTCCTGCCCTCAAAGATGGTGGCGCCCAAAACCAATAAGGAGGGAATATGCTAATTGACTGCCACGCCCTCAAAGATGGTGGTGCCCACAGCCACAAGATGGTGGCGCCCAGTCCCCTCAGCCCCCCAGCCACCCAGGGCTGGCCGGAGGCACAGACAAGCCTCGGATGGTGGCTGCCCAGCCGCCCAGGGTCACTCGAGGCTCAGATAACCAGGGCCGGCCGAGGCTTGTGCTGCTGGCAGTGGCAGCAGCAGAGGTGTGATGGGGGTGTCGCCTTCCCCTGATTGCCAGGTCGCCTCCCGCCCCTGAGAGCTCCCAGACTGTGAGAGGGGGCAGGCCGGGCTGAGGGACCCCCCCTTCAGTGCATGAATTTTCATGCACCAGGCCTCTAGTAAATAAATAAATAAAATCCTACTTAAAACAAACAACCAAACAAACAAAAGCCTACCCCTTGGTACCAAATACTCACTTAATATAGCAGCAACCTCAGAGTGGAGTCTATCCATGGGATCTAAGTAGAATCCTATTCCATTGAATGAATGTTATAAGTACATTCTCCACCATAGGAAGGATATGATTATGTAGAATTCAGTGTGCAACCATGCTATTGTCTGTTTGTTGCCTTTCTCCCACTTGAATGTAAGCTCTAAAGAACAGGGACTTTATTTTGTTCCCTGTGTGCTGAATGTCCAAGGTCTGGAACAGTGCCAGCCACAATGTAGGTCTTCAACTACTATTTGTTGAACAAATGAATGAATGTAAAAACAAGGTTATTTTTCTCTAATGGCAACTTTCAGATTGGCTTGACTGAATCAGCTTTGGCTGTCCTTAATGACATCTTGAATAGATTCTGAATCTTCCTGGTCACTTTTCAGCAATTGAAGGCTCAATCCAGTTCAACCTCAAATCTCGTGTAAATCTTTTTCCTCTCCCTCCGCTGTTTCACTTCTCCTCCCAGCTCAGCACCCTGTTATGGATGCTGAGCTTACCTTGGCTCTGGTTTTAACACCCTTTTTCTCACTTCCCCTCTGTGGAGGCCTGTTCTTCCAAGTGTTTGGGGTGGGAGGAGGGAGAAGAAATAGACCAGCTGTGTTTGTTTTACTTAACCTGATGTAGTTGAAGTGCTTTATCCATTGAGCGAAGCATCTTCACTGGGTGCTATTCGGTGGCCCCTCCCGCCCCCGCCAACGCTCCTCAGTATTGCCATTTCTCAGATTGGAAAGTCAAGGAGCAGGTGCCAGGTTCCCCTTCTTGCAGGCACCCTTAACTTTTATAAGGGGTTCTTAGAGCCCCCTATCTTTCTGCCCTCAGCCAATAACTTGGCTTTGGGAAGTGGAAAGTAGCTACCATCTCCCTCCCCACAGGAAATACTTTTCACCAAAAGCACTGACTCCTCCACTCTCTCCATCTTCTTGTACTTTCTCAGATAGAGTAGGGTGGATGGGGTGGAGGAGGAAAAGAAACATTAAGTTTGTTTGCCACAGGTCTGCTACTTCTGGGGTCTCTTAGTAAAACCACATTTGATTGTCAGGTACAATTGGTGAATCTATTTAGATTTACCACTTTTCTGAGACCCTACACATCTATTTCAGCACAACAAGGAAAATCCCATTAACATCCTGTTATTTGTGCTACAGAAAAGATTGGCTGTCCTTTCTTTCTCTTTCTTCCTTCCTTCCTTTCTTTCTTTCTTTCTTTGATTGGAAGTGCTTTCCTTTGAGTTATATTTAACACATAAATATTCACTGTTAGATAACAGTGTTTCCTGATATTTCCTTTCATGAAGATTGGCTGCCCTTTGGATTCACATCTCTGTCAGGGCCTAGCATAGTGCCTTCTTCTGTAAGCAGTGATGGAAATATTCAATAAACACATTCTGGATCCAGGATTAAATACTTGAGAAGTTGACTAGAAATTCGAGATATCGAACTGAAACCTGCTTAAAGAAGTTTGTGAGTATCATGTCATTAACCTTGGATGAAATCATGGAGACTTCAGATCCATGCAAATGTTTCTAAACCCCACTCTGAAATTTCGCAGGGTTCAAAGTTGGGTTCTACAGTGCTCCAATCATAAGGGAAAAAATCTTCTATGTGAGAAAAGAACAAGGACAATACTTTAAAAATAAAATGCATGCTTACGGGGCATTAAAAACAGAAATATTTGATAATGAAACAGTCTTTTATTTCTATTTGCTAAAAGCTCTTTGGGCATCAAAATGTCTCATGAGTTCCTAGAATCCCAAAATGGACAGAAATTGACACAATTTACAGATGTTTTGGAGTTCTCTTCCTTGGGGTTCAATTCATACAGTGGGCCTTATCACAGGGTTTTCACTCTGCCACAATTTAGATAAATGAGTGGGGCAGTCCCTGTGGTTTCACTTTCACACTCACAATTTCACCAGCTTTTTTTTTTTTGGATCTTAAATGAACACATTGGATATGTCCCTCTATAACATATGCATTCGGAGAACAAAAACTCAGATTAGTGTGAAAAGTTATTGTGGGGAGAGAGGGTTAATCTAATTTTATTGGTTTCAATTTTTCATTGAAACTTGAATCACATTCTTATTTAAACCAATTTCTCTCTGTGTACTTTTCTTGCTCTCTTAGTAATAAGGGACAACATCTACTTTTCTCAGACAAATGCAATGTTATGGCAATTAAATGGAAAAATGGGGGTAAAACAAAACTTTATGGAAGAAATCCCCTTTGTTGCATCAAAAGTTCTATAACTAACTACATATCACTGTCAAGTCTTAACATCTAGTTTTCATTTTCCTCTTCTGTCAATTTAAGTTCAGGCTAATTTATTGTCTATTCTGCACCAGGTTGTATGGAGAGGATTCATCATATTTTATTTGTATTCATGATAACTCTGAATTTTGTAGAAGAAACAGATTCTGTAAGGTTAAGTAACTTGCACAGCATATGGTTTGGTCCCTCAATTATAGAACTTCAATCCAAACCTTCATTTATTTAGTACCAAAACCCTAGTTCTAATTGCTGCAGTATGCTATCACCTAAATGAGCTCTGAGCTTCCTCAACTATTCCTTTAGGTTCCATGTTCTGAGCCATGGAACTATTTCATTTCAATGCAAGAAGTATCATTGGGTCAAATATTATTGCTGGCTATATACATAGCAAGCATAGTATGCCTTGATATTCTTTAATTAAGTTTGTGCTGTTATGGTGGAGGAAAAAAGAAAAAGCAGGAAGTTTCATCTTCTTTAACTTATTCTATCAAAAGCATGCTACCTATATAAATGGTTTTCTTCTTAAAGATTCTCCCAAATAGAGATTACACAACCTCCCTCAGAAGACCATCTATTGTGTAATATTGGAGGATGTTTTTCCTCTATCTAATGTGGCTCCCTCCAATTCTAATTTATTGTTAGTACTTGAGAGTTAATTTGATCATTGTTCCCTATCTTTCTTATGATGGGAAATAATAGGACAGGATGTGCTTAAGGGGAGATAGAAAAATATTGTATTGAGAGACCACATGGAAAGTTAATTCTTTCTTGCATTCAATGTCTGTACAGATTAAAAGTAGAAGGAAAGAAATGCCTATAGACAGACAGATGGGAAGCTCCAGTCTTACATAAAACAAAAGTTTTTAACATCCTCTCTTCTTTTAAACAACAAAAATTCAGTGTCAGCTGTGCCTGGGATTTTTGGCCTTGAGAAATAACTCTTAAAAGGAAGAGGGTGGAGAGGAAGGAAAGGTAGCTCCAACTGATAGATAACTGATTTCATCAAGAATTATTCAATGTGCTTAATTAGAATTATTTTCTCCATATGTGCTGGCCCAGAAAATGGACAATGTCTTATCCATCAGTCTTTTGAGTGAATTATGCTTTGCCTATCAGCTAAACACTCAGTGAAAGGAAAAACATTTGAAAAGATAGTACAGAAATTTTTTAAAAAATTAGAAATGAATGAGAATTTGTAGGCCTCTTTTTTTTCCACTTTGGCAAAACTATTATAAATAGCATTTTTAAAAAACGTCTGGCTAAAACAAAACAAATGTTTCCTGTCAGCATGGAAAAAGAAATTCCTGTCTAAAATTGTGTTATCTGGTTTTTAGTCCACTTAATTAAGAAAGCTGTTAAATGTCATGCTACATGTCATCAAATGTTCTTTTGAAAACTTATTTTAATTTTTTATAAATTTATTCCAGTTTTTGTGTTCTCACTATTTAATCCTGTAGGATTTTTTTAAAGTAGAGTCATCATTTCTAAAATTTGAAGTCACACGATTTTGCCATAACTACTTTTTACACATCAGAGTTAAAAGATACCTGAACAGAAAAGTACATTGAAGATCAAGTCATCTAATAAAATATATTACACATACCATTAATATCATTAGTGTCTCCCATATCATTAATACTTTTAAAAAGAAAAACTAAGATATGAAAATTGCTTCAGGTGAGTTGAGCTATACTAATTAAATCTAAACCCTCTAAGTTTTCACATAAGAAAACTTGAGGCTCAGAACTTAAATAAAACAAAGCTCATAAAGTTGGTGCCAGGAAGCTGGTGAACTTGCTTCACTCCCACACTGTTCAAACAATATTTATTAAGCAGCTACTATGTTCCATGCATAGTGTTAGGTTCTGATTATACAAAGGTGAATACAGGGTGTCCAGTCTGAAGTTTATAATTCAATGGATGTGTAAAATAAATAAATTGATAAGGAGGTTTTTGTTTAACAAATGACTCACAAACTTAGCACCTTTAAAATATATACATTTATAATCTAACAGCTTCATGGGTAAGGCATTGGGCATAATTTAGCTGGGACCTCTGCTTCAGGGTCTCTTCACAAGGCTGCAGTCAAGGTGTCAGCCAGCCTTGAAGGCTCACCTGCAAGTCAACTGGAGAAGAATTCTCTTTCAAGCTCATGTGGTGGTTGGCCTATTAGGCTGTGGTTTTAAGTTTCCTGCTGGCTATTGGCTAAAGACCATCTTGTGCGCACCAAATCCTTTTTAATTTCTGTCTCAAAAACATATGCATTACATCATTTGTAGGACCCAAGGTAAGAAATGGTTTATATTTCATATATTTACATCAGATTTAGCTTTTTTGCCTTGGTGTGAAATATATACAATTTTATTTTTCAGCTGAAGAGCTTATTTTTTTAAGTGATGTGAAAACAACAAAACAAGAAAATATCACTCTGGCATTGCAGTAATTACCTAAATGACACATATAGGAAATTTTCTGAACCAAAAATGAATTTGAATAATAATGGTAATCTCTTCTTGCATGTCAGGTATGGTTGTAGGAAATATATTAAATGAAAACTACACATTTATGATTCTTCCATTCATATAGTGTCAGATCTAACATTGGTCAAATTTAGTCATTCTGTTATCCTGTGGTAATGGGTAAACCCAGCTGGAATCAGCTTTTGGAGAAAAAACAGTGGAGGGATTATTAGGGTCTATCAGTGAGGACATCCTCTTTCATTGCCTCTTGGGATGCTGGATCATTGCCTTCTTTCCTTCCTCAGCCCAGGCATACCTATCTTTCCTGGTGTGTGTGTGGGGGGTGGGGGCGGGAGAAGTATATTCATTTCTATTAATTCTCTACAAATCTGCAACAGTACCAAAATCCTTGAATAAAAAGATTTTTAATGAATATGGAGCATGAACCACTGGGAAGAAAGATGTCAAAGAAATAGGAGTGCAATTATTTTTAAATATGAAAAAATAAAAGTAATACCTAAGATGTATGTGATAAAACATTGTTTGAAAGTTTTGCAGAAATGACAATTCTTTGGATGCTTTGAGATTCAGAAACATTTTTTTTTTAATTCTCTTGAGGAGGGGATGGTCTAATGTAGAAAACTTAAAGCTCTTGATTATGTACACCAATTTTTGAGAGAAGTATTCAATTATCTAAACTAACTCTCCCAAAACTGCTATAAAGAGAAAAAAAAGGGACTTGGGGAACTTTAGTTATTCATTTGATTTGTCTTCATAGAACACTTTCTTAAAATATATTTTTATTGTATTGATTTTAGAGAGGAAGGGAGAGGGAGAGAGAGATAGAAACATAAATGATGAGAATCATTGATTGGCTGCCTCCTGCGTGCCCCTCACTGAGGACTGAGACTGCAACCCAGGCATGTACCCTGACTGGGAATCAAACCGCAACCTCCTGGTTCACAGGTGGATGCTCAATCACTGAGCCACGCCAGCTGGGCTTCAAGAATGCTTTTATTGAATTATAAGAAGTGATCCACCTTAAAGCCAAAGAGCTTTGAAAGAGAAAAGACACAGTAATCTAACACTGGTGAAACCTGGGAGGCTCCACAGCTCAGGCAGGTAAACTAAGTAAAACGCATATTTTCAGAAAAGCTATTGAAAAGAGAGGTAGAAAACATATTCTTTGTTTCAATATCTAAATTTTTTACATGTAGATGACATTGCCTCTTTTATGTAAAAAAATAACTATTACTGATTCATAAGGAATATTGTGATACTTCCATTGTATATTGGAACTATTCATCTCTATCTTTCATGTTTTCTTAACTTCTTAGATTTTTCCATCTCTTTTTCTCTTTAAGTTACATTCTGAGTACTTTTCTTATGCTTCAGTCTGTCTAATCCTTTGTTTAGCTCATCTCAAGTTTTTTTTTTATTAACAGTATATTTTCATTTTTATTTTTTTAATATATTTTATTGGTTTTTTACAGTTAAGAAGGGAGAGGGATAGAGAGTTAGAAACATCGATGAGAGAGAAACATCGATGAGCTGCCTCCTGCACACCCCCTACTGGGGATGTGCCTGCAACCAAGGTACATACCCTTGACTGGAATCGAACCTGGGACCCTTCAGTCTACAAGCCGATGCTCTATCCACTGAGCCAAACCAGTTAGGGCAGTATATTTTCATTTTTAATGAACATATTTTATTTCTATAATTTATATTTGGTTCTCTTTTTAAATATGCCCCATTTTTCAGTATTTCCTCCTTTTCCTTATAAATGTATTTACTCTGTTATCATTAACTATTCTTACTGTCCTTATTTTTAACTTTCTTTTAGATAATTCTCTATCAGTAGTTTAACTCATCTAATAGAATTCTCCCATTAGTTGAATCAATTATCTCTCTGTTAAGCAATGAGTTTTGCTGATCCTTTTTCATTTCAGTCTGTGAGCTCATCTTCAAAGAGAGTTGCCTCCTACCTCTATACTGATTACAGCCTGGTGTGGAGATTCCTTTGGAGTAGCTCTTCATTGTCCTCTGCTGAGGATCTGCAGGTGTCACCAGTTCTAGGCCAGATTACCTTAGACCTGGTTGTGTGTCTGTTCTGCTTGAGGTATTCAGATTCTAGTCCCACAAACAGCTTAGATTTAGACTTCCAGTTTCCATAAGTCTTTCCTCTCATGGCCCTTGGCAGGTGCCCTGTTTCAGGCTACATCCTCAGCAATATCCCAGGCCTGTCTCTGGACCAAATTGTTCTAGCTCCTTTTATGACCTGGACAGACTATTTCCAGATATATTTCCCCATTGTGCAAAGAGCTTTAGACATTAGCTTCTAAAGCATATATCTAATGCTACTAACCCTAGCCTGCTTGGCATCAACCACCACTCACTACAATGACAAATTCCCTCTATTTCCTGATACTTAGATATTTCTCTTTGGTTTGAACTCAGCTTTGTAGCTAATATATTAAAATTTCTATCATAACTGACATTACAATGTATTTTCAGTTAAAAGATATGCTTCATACATCTGGTTTGTCAGCCAACCTTTCCAGAAATCAATTTTGTAGCTAAAAAAATAGATTTGAGAACTTTTATAGCCAGATATCTTATTGAAGTAGTGTTTTACAAGTAATAAATAGACTCACTTCTTTGAATTAAACATTTATTTCTGTTGACTCTATTATTTGTGAACTTTACTTTAGCATTTAACAAACCCTTTTTAGTGAAAATGACACAAGGTCCTAGGTCCATAAAAATTACTACATATTGGAAAAAGGGCAACACATAATTTAGTGTCACTCACTTTGGCACCAAACCACGAGGAAGAAAGGCTTGGTTGCCTTCCCTGATTAAGGGTAAAAGTCCTTGAATTTTCTACCAAAAAGGAATTTGAGTGAATTTTCAGACTCAGATATTAAGGACATCCTCCTTCCCTTCAAAATCCATTATGAGATTACCAGCCATAGGTTTTCTACATTTCTTTTCAATAGATTTTCTGAAAATGTGAACTTATTAATTCATTTTTCCTACTTTAAATCATTTTATATCTCTTCCTATATTAAAATGGTTGTTTCTACCTTTGGTGTAAATAACAGGAGTTCATTATTCACTGCATTGAACAGTTTATTATTAGTCCTTAACATTATATGAAAGTAAATTTTGAAAAACAGTATTTTGGGAGAAAATATTTTTTGCTGTTTATTATTTTTATTTTATTTTCCTGCCTTTATTTCACTTTGATTCTGAGACAATTGTTGGTTTGGGATATATTTTTTTAAATCCTCACCCTAGGACATGCTTATTGATTTTAGAGAGGGAAGAGAGAGAGAGAAAACACCATCAATGTGAGCGGGAAACATCTATCGGTTGCCTCCTATATGCACCCCGACTAGGGATCTAACCCAAAACCCAGGTATGTACCCTGACTGGAAATTGAACTGGCAACCTTTCGGTGCACGGACACACTTCAACCAACTGAGCCACATCGGCCAGGGCTGGGGTTTTGTTTTGTTTGCTGTTTTGTTTTTAGTCTCATTTTATGTACCATTTGTAAAGAAGTAGCAGAGCATAGGTATTAAGATTTACAGTTCTAAAGTCAGACTGCCTGGGTTTAAATTTAGCCTCTACCACTTGCTACTAATTGTGTGATCACTGGCAAGCTTTATAACCCCTGTGTACTTCAGTTTTTACATCTGGACAGTAGAGATGATGTGATGATAATAGTGCCTACCTCATAGGATTGTTATAAGGACTAAATTAATTAATATATATAAAGCACTTAAAACAGACCTCAGTACATATTGCTTATAATTATATTTCACATTTCCATGAGGCTCTTCACATATGCATCTCTAAGTGTTCCTAATCATCACCAAGCCTAATGATTTCATAGTTTTATAGAAAAATCTCAAGGCATAATATCTTGAGGCACACAGAAAGAAACAATGCTATGCTATCACATTTCATGATCTCTTCCTTTTTTTTTTCATGAATGGATGCCTTTCCAAATAACCCTTTTTTTTAAAAATCAAAACATTTTTTTGAGAATGTTTATAGGAAATCTCTACAAATGGTAGGAGTTAAGGCAAAAGAAGAACCCTTAGCTTTGTGGCCAGAGCGGGCCCTCACAGCCCCTGCGGGTCCTGCGGGCCAAGATAAACATCCTTGGCAAGGAGTGCCTTGCTCACCCCACCCTGTCAATTCGGAGGTAAAGGATTTGGACTGTGGTATTTCTACTCCACCCAACTTCTGTTTCATTTTTAATATACCTTTGTGATAAAAGGTATTGTATCCATTTTTTAAAAAGCCGTGAAGGTGTGGCTGACAAGAAGGAAGGCAATATCCTGCCACTGCCTCAGACATGAAAGGGCCTCCAGCCACAGCTTCCGGTTCACCCTCCCTATTCTGGCTGCATAGCTCAGACCCCACATTTTGTTCAGCCAAAGCAACAACATTCACATACATCACCGCCTGGGAAAATGTCATAAATTGGTATATGATTAAGCTCACAGTGGCCAGTCACAGAAAGAACATTAGTGCACCTTGCTTTCCTCAATAAATGGGTTGCTGAAATTGCCTGAAAATCAGATATTTGAGCATTGAATCACTTCTTAAATGCATTGGGAACTTGTTGCTTAATGAATACTGCAGAGGGTAATTTATTGACTAATACAATGTCTTTATAAGGTAATAGTGACCCTTTTGTTTGTCAGCTTTTACATTTAGAATTTTGTAATCTGGTTTTCCTTAAAGCAAGACACACCTGTGACATTAGTTTCTTCACTATAGGTGCTACTTCATCCTTGGGTGCCAGTTTTGTTCAGGGAATATTAGGGCACCAGACTCAATGACCTCTGAATTCCTTTCCATCCAAAAATGTACCATCTTATGAAGGCAATCCAGGAACAACTGGAGAAAAGCCCTTGGTTTGAGTATTCTTTCTGATTTTATCACCATCCATAGTCTGAAGTACTGTGCTTCTACTGTCATTTTCTCAAATGCCTCGATTTGAGACTTCACAATGGGGCTGGTCTGACTATCTTATGGACATGGTACTGAGAGCTAGCACTAAACTAACACTTTAAACTCCCTTTCTTTCTATGGCTACTTTCCTGCTTTACTTTTGATCCAGAAAGGAATCATAAAATTAGGAGTGCCTCTATCAAATTCACATGTTTGGACCTTCTTTCTGGATGTTCCCTGGACCATAGGGCACTACATACAATATTTTTTATTTGCTATAAGCACCAGAGATGCACAAAGGGAAAATCATATTAACTCCACTTCATGTACTAGAAAAGAGTACTACAAATTAGTTAGGTTACTCGACCAAGTCACCTTAGCTGGTAGCTAATGAAGCAGAAGGTGCTCATTTTTGTAACAGATTTATAAGACTGCCCTGCTTGAAGTTGAAATGTCTGACCAGGTGTATTTTAGTTAGTAACTTTGGTAATTTCCTTACTCCCAAATGAACACCAAAGTCTTCATCCAGGGAGTTCATATGTTCCCCAACTCATCCTTGGAATAATCTCAGGAACAAAAGGCAGTTGAAAAGTGATATTTCAAATATTAATGAGATATTGGTAGTGGACCTCAGTTCACTAAAGCCACAAACGTAACTAGTATTTTGACTCCTCCTGTGGCTGAAGAAGTACTTTTATGTTAATGTACACATTTGACATCACAGAAATCAAAAAGAGTGTGTGATTCGCATCAGTATTCGCTCATCTTACTTTTTTGGCATAAATAAATGTGCTAATTTGAAATGACCTGACAAAATTGAAAGAACAGATGATTAGCCCTAGCCAGTCTTGCTCAATGGATAGAGTGTCGGCCCGAGGACTGAAGGGTCCCGGGTTTGATTCCAGTCAAGGGCACATACCTCATACCTCGGTTGCAGATTTGATCCCTGTCCCTAGTAGGTGTAGAAGGCAACCAATTGATGTTTCTCTCTCTCTGTCTCCCCTCCTCCCTTCAACTCTCTCTAATAATTAATGGAAAAAATTCCTCAGGTGAGGATTAACAAAAAGAAAAAAAGGAAAGAACAGATGATAATAATTGACATTATTACTGTGGGAATAGTAGCCAACATTAAAAAGGTCATTAGAAGATATTATGAAACAATTTATGCCAGTAAAGATGACAGTTTATATGAAATTATACCAAATTTACACAGAAAAAAATAGGGCTGAAAGGTTTGATAATATTAAAGAAACTGAGCCTATTTTTATAAAACTTCCCACAAAGAAAACTCCACATACAGATAGCTTCACCAGTGAATTATTCCAAATTTAAATAATTATTCCAAATTTAAATAATAAATCTAACACAAACACTTTCAGAGAATAGAAAAAAAGGGATAAGGGACAGTTTCCTATTATTTATCAGCCCAGCATGACCTGACAAAAATGTTACAAAAAAGAAAAATAGCAAATACATGGATGAGAAAATTATAAACATTATTAGCATAACCAAGTCAGTATTATTTTAGAAATGCAAGTGTGGAATATGATACAAAATCAATCATTGTAATTCACCACATTAACAGAAAAAGAGAATATCTATACTAACAAAAGGGTAATATGCTAATTAGACCAGATAGACCAGATATCTTCCAGACGTCATTCCGGACATTCTTCCTGACAAAGCCAGGGCCCGGGCGAAACCGCCCAGGTTCTTGGTGCCTGTGGCCAGCCAGAGGGAGGGAAGCCTGGGACCCGGGTGCAGGGGCTGAGGCAGAGGCGGTTAGGGGTGATCAGGCAGGCAGGCGAGCAGTTAGGGGCATCGGACAGGCAGAGTGGTTAGGGGTGATCAGGCAGGCAGGCAGGCGAGCAGTTAGGAGCCAGCAGTTCCGGATTGCAAGAGAGATGTCCAACTGCTGGTTTAGGCCCAATCCCACAGGGGATCCCTGCAGGATCGGTCCTAAACCAGGAGTCGGACATCTCCCAAGGGGTCCTGGATTGCGAGAGGGTGCAGGCCGGGCTGAGGGATCCTCCCATGCACGAATTTCGTGCACCAGGCCTCTAGTTACATAATAAATTCAATAGATTCAGAAAAAGCATTTGATAGAATTCAGCACCCATCAATGACAAAAGTGCCTAGCAAACCAAGGGAACTTCCTTCATCTAATAGCATACTTACAAAAGTTCTACAGCAAACATTACCCTTACCTGTGACTTTGGAACTAGACCAGGTTGCTCACTATTACCATTTTTGTTCAAAATTATACTAGAGGCCCTAGTCAGTGCAGTAAGGCAAGAAATAGAAATAAAAGGCATAAGAATTGAAAAGGAAAACCATACAATTTTGTCATTCATTATTATAACTAATAAATGCATATACCAAATCCATTGGATTCAAAGTCTAATACTTAAGAGGCAATTAACTTCTACATTCAAATATTAAACAAAGAGGAAATGAAACTTTTAAAAAGATAGCATTAAAAAAAGCATTAAATACATCAGTTTAGTAGGTTTGAAAAAGAATAAATGACTTTTAAGAGTAATAATTTGAGTAATAATCTGTTTAAAAATAGATTGAAATCCATATAAATAAAACATTGTTAATAATCATTTTTAAAACCAATATACAAATCTTTCTTGCTTTTTCTCTTTTTTGTTAGTTGCTACAGTTCTTAAAAGCAAGATGTCATGGTTATTTGAAAATTCACCAGTGGTTCCCTAATATCATCAGAAAATAGAAATATGTTTCAAGAAATTTTCTGTAGAAGCCATGGTTTTTAGCTGGTTTTATATCTTAGAGGGAGAATACCAAAAGAAAATAAATTAATACATGATTGTCAGAGGTCTTTCTGGCTCTCATAAAAGCATAATCCTCCATATGATCATATAACTTCTTCATGTGGAACACCCAAAGGTGTCTCATATGAAAATATATGAGGGATCTAGAGAAGTGATTTTGAACTAAAAGAGAATTTCTGAATATAGTTGTCCCATAGTATCCAATGGGAGATTGGTTCCAGGACGTCTACGGATACCTTAACCCTCAGATGCTCAAGTCCCTTATATAAAATGGCGTGGTAATTCCGTCTAACCTAGACACATCCTCCCCTAAACTTTAAATCATCTCTAGATTACTTATAATATCTAATGCAATGTAAATGCTATGTAAATAGGTTCTATACTGTATTGTTTAGGAAATAATGACACGGAAAAAGGTCTGTACATGTTGAATACAGATGCAACCCTCGTAGGCCTAACTACATAGTACACAGGAGCAACACCATAGCATTTTTCTTCAAATATTTTCAATTACCAGTTGGTTGAATCTGTGAATGTGAAACCCATGGATATAGTTGGCCGACTGTACCATCTCAGGCAAGGTCTAGAGAATTTATATATTATATGACTTTATATGAATTTGATAGACATCAGGGCCAACCACAAATCTTCCTTTGTACTTTTCCATACAGTTTCTCACTCAGAATAGCTCCAGCTGTCCATGGGAAGGCTCTGCAAGACAAAGAGCTGGGATTTGGCCATTTACAGACAGACCACAAATGAATTACCCAGAGTGTGCTGGCAGAGGGACTTGAACTTAAGGACATGGGACAATTTGTACAGGTTGCCAATGGTTTGTGAGAGTTCTGAGAAAAGAAAAGGAAAATTTAAAAAAATCTTGCTGGCATAATTTACATTGGACAACATGAGCACATTCCAGTCAATCCACTTCGTAGACATGATCTCACTGGTCTCCCCAACATCCCTAGAAGGAAAGGAGGGGGACAAGTGTGACTCCACCCTTTAGGCCAAAGCCACACCCTTTACTCCCACTTGTGGCTAGGAGTGGGTGGAACACATTTATCCTGGGGAACAAATTTCCACCTTCCTTGCTTTCTGATCCCTCAACACAGCACGTGGGTGAGCAAGTTTGCCTTTCCTGCTGGAGGCCATACAATTCCCAAAACAACTTGTCTGAAATGTTGAGCACTGAGTCACTGGCCAGTGCTAATCCTCAAGTAACCATTGGTTTGTTTCTCAACCATTGTTTGGCCATGATGACTTGGACTCAATGCCTCATGTAACTAAGTGTCTGAGATAAAATGTTCTCATTGGTCGAGAGAGGTCTTTTATGAAAGGAAAGACAGTGGTGAATATGGAAGGAGATGCATTTTACACTTTTGTACTAGAAGGATATGTTGCTAGCACTATGCTCATCTACAAGACAAGCTATGGAGAAGCAAGCACACTGGGCCCCAGAAGTCTTCCAGATGGTAAACTAGATCTCTATATTTAGGTCATTGTTTTTCTGCAACTGTATCACCTCTCAAGACTTGTTCACTTCTCCCTTGTATATGATTTAAAAATATATCTGTGGCAGAATTATTCAAATTCTCCATCGAAACAGTTACTAGTAATTATAATGTTGAGGAGCAGTAGTTGGAAAAAAGAACATATATAATAAAAACTTATTGCATCGTACTTGTCACATTAGATAATACCAGATAACTTATTCAAAAAACCAATTCCTTAGGACTCATGTTTTGTTCTCTTATACTTAAAGATGTGTTTGATTTTTTTTTCCCCTCCACAACAAATAAAAATGCCCCAAATACTGAAGGATTAAAAACAGTAAATAATTGCCCTGGCTGGTGTGGCTCAGTTGGTTGAGCATTGTCCCAAGCACAGAAAGGTTGTGGGTTCAATTCCTGGTCAGAGCACATGCCCCGGTTGTGGGCTCGATCCCTGGTGGGAGGCATGCAGGAGGCAGCAGATCAGTGTTTCTCTCTCATGGATGTTTCTCTCCCTCTCCCTTCCTCTCTTTCTAAAAAAGAAAATCAATAAAAACATATTTAAAAACATATGTATATAGTATATGTACAGAATATAATTCTTCATATAAATGTTGACACACATACTCTACCCACATATGGATATTTCTTACAGATATAGAACTCAGCAGCTTCTAGCAGTCAACTAAGATGAGCACCATATGTGACATAATAATGCATTATTTCACTAAAGCTTTCAGAGCTTAAGAAAATAGCCTGAGGAATAAGACTGCTCCTTTCAGAGCCAAGTTTGCAATCTTCTAAGTCCAAGGCGTGTTTGAAAACAGTCATTAAGTAATTGTAAAAGCCAAGGGAGGTCAGTTTAAGAATACGAAATAATATTACTACCAACTTCCCTTTTCTGTGTTGAATCCAGATGGAAGCTAGACGTGTGGGAAGTGACATTTGTATAATAGCAAAGAAAATGAGAAAGAGGGAACAACCTTCCCACTCATGTTCTTTTTGTAGGATTGTATTACTATTAGCTCTCTCTCATGCCCAGAAAATGGGGAAATTATAATCAACTCATTGCTAGACAATTTCATTTTATATATCAATAGTAGTCTATTAGTTTGTTGAAACCAGCAACATGAAAGGCAGTTCTTGGTATCAAATAAAGAGCCTTGAAATGGAAATCAGAGTGCTGCGCTCTCACTAACTTGGCCTATGATCTTGAGCAAGTCATTGAACCTCTAAGCCTTGCTTGTTCATCTGTCAAATGAGAGAGATAGGATCAACTATCTCCACAGATCTTTCCAGAATTTTCCTGTTCTTTTTTGCAAATTGCTTTATGTTTGTTGAGAAAGTTCAATATGTTTCTGGCATGACAATGGCCAAATCAGAATCTCTATTTGGGACAGTAAGAACAATGGGCCAACACATTTACAAGGTAAGTTACTGTGGCTAAAGATACATAAATATGTATTGGGGTGTATTTTTAATATCCAGAGAAAGTTTCATCTCTGAGTTACTTCATTAGCAACTGTTACTTCACCTATCCCTGGCTGAGATTTTCCTGTAGCATTAAGTCAGCAATTGTAGACTATTTTCTAAGAAAAGTCTCTTGTATTTTTAATAAGCAAAATTTTCACACCAATGGCCTTGATCCATAAGGGTCCAAAGAAAAGTGGGAGATTAGAGGGAAAAAAGAAGGATTTATATAGAAAGAGTTTCTGACCAGGGAGTGTATTTAGTCTAGAAACAAAAAGTCTGAAGTGTGGCTGGCTTAGTAAAAGTCATCAAGAATATGAAAGGCCAGCTGTGATATATTTTCTCAGACTATAACTCAAGGAAACCACCTTTGATTACAGCAGAAGGTGATGCTTTGGGTTAGACCTAAAGAATTTCCTGGTTGGGTCTTTGAAACAAGTCACTAAGAGAGATTTTCACCACCTCTAGAAACTTGGGACAGATATGACACTAATAATTCCTCACATGTATTAAGGTCTTCTATATTCAGATCCTGCACTAATTGCATTACATTTATTATCTCCTTTCATCAGCACCTTGTGAGAGAAATGTAATTTTTATTCTCATTTTATAGGGGGAAAAAAAGACTAAGGTTTGTTAGTAGCTGACAAGCAAAGGAGCTGGGATTTGAACCCAGAGAGTTGGACTCCAGAGCCAACTCTTCTCACCATTGGACACTACTACTTCTATGCAGGGAATGTATTCTCACCTAGTTAATGCCAGCTTTATTTGAAATAGAAAGTGAAGCTACTGAATATGACTAACTGTAAGAAGACCTTTTATACAGAAAAATATTATCTGACATTCTTCATTGCCACTAAATCCAAAATCACTAGAAATGGCTTAAGTGCCTTGGAATTGTGTAAGGACCACAGAACATATCAGAATTACTAGCTTTGTGACCGCAGGCATGTCACTTAACCTCTCTGATGCTCAGTTTCCCCCTTTCACCTATTCAACACTATTTGTTCAGCACCTACACAGTCCATTAGAAATTCAATGGTGAATAAAATCTGGAAAATGAGAAAAATAATTACTACCTCATGGTGTTGTGTTTACCACTCAGTCAGTGTGAGTCCCTTCCCACTTTCCCTTCCGCACAAGGGACTTATGTTCCAGAAGAAAGAATTTCTGACGTAAAGTGTTGTGAAATATGCTTCTAACTGAAGAAAGGAAGAATGGAGAATTGTTATCTTCTGAATGTAAGATGCTTTTTCCAGGAAAAGATCCCGAGAGAAGAAACAACAGCAGAGGTCTTATTTGCTTATTTCTCCTTTGTACTTTCATAGAATTTTTCCTATCTCTATCACAGTGTTTATCATGTTTTTATTATTCTTTTACATGTCTTTCTCCCTTTATGAGACTCTGGATTCTAGAAGACAAAGTCTATCTTTTGCTCCTTTTCTGTTTTTACCAAAATCATATCAAGTCTTAGGCCTGGCACATTTTTGGCACTCATAAAGCATTGGTTAAATGAATGAATAAATGAGTAAATGATAAATGAATGACGTCTCCTGGTTGGAAAAAGGAGAAAAAAATAACAGGAGAGAAAATATAAATTACAACTTATTTCACAGACATACTAAGATTGATAGACCATTCATTGGAAATGGAAATTGTTTGTTTTGTTTGTTTTTTGCTTTATTTAGATGTGAGAACTGCTATAACTAAGTGCAATATTTAAGGGTCTTTCACAATTGTTTAAAACCTCCAGAGCTCCCTCCTCAGCAGCTCTTAAGGGACATGATAAATCCTAGTTTGTGAAAGGGAGTGGGTGGTCCTGCCAGGAAGCAGGTGGATGGGACCACATGATTTCTTCCAGCCTGAGCTTCAGTGACTCAGTGATTCCAAACGAACCCTCGGGAATCCTTCCAGTGAAATGATTCTTTCCACTTACCCTGACTGTACCTCGAACAAGCTCACATTATAAAAAAAGAGTCCAGATATTTAAGCCAATATTGTCATATTGCAAACATTCTGTTTTTACAACAGCAGATTCTTTCAGCCAAGCTGAAGTGCTATGAATGTGGGCTAGCAGAGACTCTAACTTTATCTCTATAAGACCAAAACCATAGGCTAAAAACAATCAAACATTTCATGAAACCAGGTTTGGGGGCCAAGCTCTGAAATGAGCTAATTTTTTAAGTGAATTGACTAAATAAACTGTTCAGAACAGTCAAACACGTTCAGTCTCTGGAAACCTACCTTGTTGTCATCTGGTCTGAAATACAGTGTCCTGCATTCACTCAGGCCTTTCAGTAGCAGGTGACCCAGCCAACCGTGCCACCAGCAGCACACTTAGAGTATGGCTTTATATGAAGAGCTCTCTCCTCAAGTTTAATCACTGTGCCCTAGACCTCCTGGGTGCTTGGGAGTGTATGGACATTTTATATACATTCTCTATAATCCTAAAAACAATCCTGGGAGGCAGAGGCCATTATTCCATTTAAAAAATATATTTTTAATTGATTTTGGAGAGAGAGGGAGAAAAAAACATTGACTCGAGCGAGAAACATCAATAGCTGCTTTCTGCACAGTCCCTACTGGGGATCTAGCCCTCAACCCAGGCACGTGCCCTGACCTGAATCAAACCAGTGACCTTTTGGTGCATGGGACTATGCTTAACCAAGTGGGCCACACTGGCCATGGCCATTATTCCGTTTTATATCTGTAGAAATGGGGCTTTAGAGAGTGTACCTAAATTACTCAAAGGTGCCTAGCTACTATGTTAGAGTTAGGATTCAGACTCAAATGCATCTCTTCGCTTGCCTTCCTAAAGTGGGAGGGACAGCATACTGTTGGATCATTTATAAGCATCCGAGCCCAAAGGCTGTGAAAAGATAAACCAGCAGACATACAGCATTATTGAATGAGTAGCTACTATTCTTTATAGTATGAAGAGTTTGTCATTTGGTTCAAACTAGTCATACCTCATTTTCTTGCTGAAATGGAGTGTTGTCAAATCTCAATAACCTATTTCCCATTGCTATTTGTCAGTGCTATTTTCATGATAGAATCATTTCTTAAGGTAGAGTAGTGTATTTTCTTCATAAAGTCTGAATTTGGCACCTCATAGAATAATTTTCTAAATGGGAATTGTGCTTCCATTACCTAATTGCAAAAAGTTGCCAAAATTTAAAAAAGCCCTGGGAAGGGGAGGCAGTGCAAGAATTCAAGTGGACCTCAAGGTCTCGCTCTTAAAAGAAATGGAAATATTTTACACTGGATTGTCATCCTACTTGTTAGTGTAATACTTTTCTCCCCACATTTTCAGTTATAACTACAGATGAATAATGCTATTTATAAAAAATATCTCTAAGTGTTTTTCAAAATTTGCCATCTTCTAAAAATTTTTAATATGCTAGCTTAATGCCTCACTCTAAGGAATAAATAAAATTATTCTTAATATGATAAAGACTCTAAGGAAAAAATGATATCAATCAGCTAAAATAAAGCTCAGGCAGTGAAAACACAAATGTCAAATAATGCAAAATACAGCATTAAAAGCTGATGGTAAGGGATAATGCTTAACGCTGTCTTGCTATCATCAAAAGTGGTGAGAAAAAGGAATAAAAATTTGTACACCATTAGTGTCCCCAAAATATGAATATCTTCCAAATATCACACATTTAAATCTTTTATTTTGAATTATATTATATATATATATATATATATATATATATATATATATATATATATATATATATCTCACCACGAAATAATATTAATTTAGTCACATTCTACTGGATAGTAACACTAGTATAGTATGCTATTCTTTTCATCCTTGCTAATCTGTCCTTTTTGGTTTCGTCGTGAACTTAAAAGTTTGCCAAATAAAACGTGTCAATGTGAAGAAATAAATCTCTCTTACCTGTATGGTCTATACCATACCCTATGTTGATATACATTTTTCTCCCCTACAATTTTAAATTTTTCCTCTTTATTTGTTCTCCTTCTGATTGATGGCTTCCCACACAGAGTAATTTTGCTTTCAGTCCAAATGTGTAGAATTTACTTCTGAGTATTTCAAGCCTATGGCCATGTCTTGTTGATTGTGTTTATTCAAGTCTATAATATGGTAGTTAATAGAATAACATTCTTTATAATAGTGCTAATTCATCCATCCATGCAGTTTTCTGTGATTAAAAAATATATATGGATACAATAGTCAGGCTACTTTACTCATGTGAGGTGGCCAGCTCAGAACTTGGTGACCTTTTTAACTATACAAGGGTTTTTATTTTTGCCTTTTTTGTTTTCAGTATTACATAAAATAATTTTGGTTCTAAATATCTTAATATTTCCCTTATTTTTCATCAAATGGTAGAACAGAAATCTCCCAAAGCTAGCAAATTTTGAAAATTTCACAACTTCAACTTTGTTGGAACTAACCAACTATGTAGCCCTAAATTAATTCTAAAATTTCCCAGACAAGGCAAAAAAAAAATTTGCCAAAGACCTCCACCCAATTTTTAATAGAATCTACCACAGTAACATATAATATTAATGATGTCCCTTATTGAATTTAGTATAAAGCTTTTTACAAATATAAAAATGAAGAAAAATGAAGTAGCAATTCATTCCACTTCATATTTGTTTATTTAATAGATATCAGAAAATGTAGATCCAGAAAAGGGCCCACAAAATAAGAACCAGAGGATTCTGGGGAGAGGTCTATACTAAAGCCAGAAGCCAGAAACCAGAAAAGTACCTTCCTTTCCCAGACAAAGGAGAAGAGTAGAGTCTCGGGAGCTCTCCCAAGGCCTAACAGCAGAGAAATAGTCTTATGAGCAGAACATTAGGGGCCAGATGACTGGGCGACATAGTGGGCCACTCCTGCTATAAATGCTCAATGTGACCACCAGCTTTTGTGTCTCTCTCTGAAAGTCCAAATGCGATGAGCCACCTCACAGCAGGCTGACCAGTAATTTCCAAGTCAGAGAAATAAACTTCAAGTCCCACCTGCTTCCACTACCTTGTCAACATTAGATATTAGACTCTTTTAGTCCCCATTTTCTAACCTGTAAAATAGTGATAATAACAATGTGCTAAGAATTATAAGACAACTAGAGGCCCAATGCATGAAATTGGTGCAAGGGGCTCGTCCCTCACAGCCCCTCGCAGCCCCTTGCAGCCCTGGCTTCATCCAGAAGGTCATCCGGACAGTCGTTCTGCTGTTTGGTCTAATTAGCATATTAGCTCCTTATTATATAGGATGGTGGTAAAAAGCATTTGTGGGCTATCGGGCACTATGCAAATGTCAGTTACCCTTACCTGTTCACGTGTGTGTGTGGGCACACGATTTGTGGACCATATGATTCTAAAACGTTTAAGTTTCACAAAAGGCAAGGGATACATGAAGGAATTGCATTCCATGTGATAAGTGGGTGTCGGGGCAGGAGGCTGCAGCCTTGCACACAGGCACACCAGTGAATACATACCCGAGGTGTTGACAGTTACTACATGATGTACTCTGGGTGCCATCTAATTACTTACAAACATACTTGATATGGACCATCTGTATTCAGGGTTCAATGGAAACGCAGCATTTCAGTGGGGCTTCTGTGAAAAATTTATAATGTTCTTATAATAACAGCCAACTTAATATGGTTGTTGCAAAAAATAAATGAAACGATTTAAGTGAGAGCATAACAAATGTTTGTAATTTGGAGATTTCAACAAATAATTGTACGGCCACTGTCACAATAGTTCCTTGTATTCTGCATCTTTCAACACAGTTGATGAATTCTTTTACCCATAAATTGCCTATAAAAGAAGGCAGCACGGAGAAAGTTAGCTTATGTAAGATTCTATCAACCAGCTGTTAAAACCTCCCAGCACTTCACCAGCATGATCATGGATGTTTATGCAAAACCCCAAAATGCCTTTCATACCCTGAAAGAAAAAGATAGCTATAGGTTTGACTGTATTTTGTGTGCTAAAATCTAGTTAAGCTATATGTGGAAATACATATCCATTCTCAAATTATGATAGTGTATTAGTTTCCTATTGGGCTGTAACAAATTACCACTTGGTTGCATAAAACAACACAAATTTAATATCATACAATTTTGGAGGTCAGAAGTCCAAAGGAATTTTACAGGACAAAATCCATTTCCTAGCTTTTTCCATCTTCTAAGCTCCCTGCATCTTTTGGCTCATGGCCCCGTACCCTGTTTTCAAAGCATGTCACTCCAACCTGTTTTCACATCACATCTTTTCTGACTCTGACTTTCCTGTCTTCCTCTTTATAAAGACTCTTGTGACTAGATTGGGCCCACCTGTATAATTCAGAAAAATATCCCCATATCGAGATCCTTAACTTAATTACATCTGCAAAGTCCATCTATTATAATAAAAGGCTAATATGCAAATCGGCCGAACAGCCGGTCTCTATGACGCGCACTGACCATCAGGGGGCAGACACTCAATGCAGGAGCTGTCTCCTCGTGGTCAATACGCTCCTACATGGGGAGCGCCGCTCAGCCAGAAGTCCTGAGCTGGGCTCACGGCTGCTGAGCACAGCGGCAGTGGCTGGAGCCTCTCCCGCCTCCGTGGCAGTGCTAAGGATGTCCGACTGAGGGCTTAGGGGAGCGGGCCTAAGCCGTCAGTCGGACATCCCCCGAGGGCTCCCAAACTGCGAGAGGGTGCAGGCCGGGCTGAGGGACTCCCCCGAGTGCACAAATTTTGTGCACCAGGCCTCTAGTTTTATCATATAAAATAATATATTCACAGGTTCAAAGGATTAGACATGGACATTTTGGGGAGTCTACTGTTCAGCATACCACAGATAAGTTACTGTATTATCATTACTTTTTGTCTGGAGAAAAATAAAATTAGAAGCATAGAGTTTTTGTTCACATATGCCCAATGATCCTATGTGATTGAACTCAGCAATCCTTATGTCTAATTCTTCCTTCCTAAGTCAGTCTCACACAAGGTTTCTCACCTTCAGCACCATTGGCATTTTGAGCCAGGTATTGCTTGGTTGTGAGGAACTGTCCTGTGCACTGTGGGAATTTGAGAAGCACCTTTGGCCTTTAGCCACTGCATGCCAATAGCACTGCTCCCATTGTGACAACCAAAAATGCGTCTTTACATTTTTGGGCGGTAGAAAAAACATTATCCTAAGTGGAGAATCAATGATCTAACAGAAAGCAGCCAAATTATTGTAATGGTCCATTTAAAGGTCCTAATTTATAGAAGGCAAAAGATCTGGTGATATTAGATGATGCTAACTTTAAAAAGGCAAATGTGTGTTATTTATCTCAGCATTGGAGCATAACTGTACTATTTTTCATTTTACAAAATACAAGAAACTCAAAATTGCATCTTATTCATTGGCACTAACTCATGTATGTGACATGTACAAGTGTGGGTTGTGTATGAGGCTTCCATTGTTGGGGGTATCGGACTGAGAGGGGTGCCTTAGGAAGTAACATCTTACAAAAGCAACATCTTGGCGGCAGGAACTGTGTCTCATTATCCTTGATCCCACAGACCAAAATCTCCTGAACATAAATCCAATCACCTTTCCATTGTACTGTGATAGTTCTCAAACACAAGGGGGTGGTGTTTCTGAAAGGACACAGGTCAAGCCCCAGGACTCACTCCCTGACTAATTCCCCCAGCATTGATTCCCAAGCTATAGTCATTTGTACACCTCTTTCATGATTTCTTTTTGCCATTATTTATATGCTTGCTATTTGTCTTTAAGTCAACTTATTTTTTCAAACATAAATACTACTTTAACATGAATATACATGATATATCTTTTAGAATGCTATTAAAATTTTTCTAAACTACCTTAAATTAAATACATAGCTAGAAAATGTTTCATGTCTGTCCATGTGCCATTTAAACCTATCTCACCATTAGGTGCATATATGATACTTAAAGATATGTTGCTCTGGAGGTGAGCAACATCAGCAAAGCCTGACGTTTATTTTTAATTCTAAACATGTTTTTCCCATTTATTCTAGTTCCTCACAGATAAGGAAACATTCGATAATAAACCAAACTACTCACAGAGAGATGATGGGAGCTCTCACAACCAGAAGGAAAATCTCAACACACCCTTCCTAAAAATTTTCCTTTAACTTTTAAAATATCCTCTCTATATATAAAACCCTAATATGCAAATAGACCGAACAGAGGAACAACCGAGCAACTGGTCGCTATGATGTGCGCAGACCACCACGGGATGCGCTCGGAACATGGTGGGCATTGGCTGCGGCAGGATGGTGGAGCAGGTGAGCAGGGGTGCCAGACCAAGGCGGGGCACCGGTAGCTATCATTGGGACAAGCCTCCTAGTGGTTACTGAAAATTCTTTGCTCCCGTGTGCCACGGCCCCACCCGGTGCTCACTCCTGCTGCCGGCACCAGCCCTGCTCGCACCCATGGCTGGCACCATCAGTGGGTGTGAGCGGTGGCTGTTGGCCCTGATCGCCCCTCAGGAGCTACTCCACCTCCCCCTGCTCTTGAGGGGCGATCAGGGCCAGCAGCCACCTCTAGCACCCGCTGCCGGCAACAGCCTCACTTGCACCCGCTTCATGCCAGAGCTGCTACTCATACCCGCAGCTGGTGTTCAGCGCCAGCCCTGATCACTTGGTGCCATCAGCGAGTCCGAGCAGCCACTGCCAGCCCCAATCGCCCCTGAGGGCTTCTCCACCTCCCCCTACTCCTGAGAGGTGATCAGGGCAGCAACTGCCACTCGCACCCACTGGCACCCAATCACTCTGTGCCTTCAGCGGGTGCAAGCGGGGCCCACACTATCAGCACATGGGAGCAGCGGTGGCAGGATTGGGGCTGCCAGCATACAGGGGACCGGGGGCTGCGGCAGGAGGGGCCAGGTCGGGGGACGGAGGATGGGCCGAGACCCACCCCTGTGCCCATTGCAGCCTCCCGGCCCACAGTTCCTTTCAAGGTGCACAAATTCATGCACTGGGCCCCTAGTATATAATAAAAGCCTAATATGCAAATTGTCCCCTCAACCAGGAATTCGACCAAGAGTTCAACCAGGAGTTTGACCAGGGGGTGGGGCCAGCCCACCAACTGCCCACAGCCCCTCCCCCCGGCTGGCCCGGCCCAATCAGCTCTGATTGAGGTGGGCCGGCGGGACCTCACCTGTGCATGAATTCATGCACCAGACCTCTAGTATATATAAAATAGTTAAAATGTATGCCCTTAAAATACATAATTACCAGGTAGCTTGTACTGATATGTTTAACCTAAGACATTAGCCAGAAAACCACAGAAAAAGCATACTAAAAATTGGGGGAAATAATCCAGAGCAGCATTTCCCAAAGTATATCCCACAGAACAGGATCCTAATAGACATTTCATGAGAAAAACAGGGGCTTGGGGAAAATCTATGGTCAAATAATTTGGGAAATGCTATTAAACAAAATTAAAAGATATTTTTATTATAGGACTTCTCAGAGACTTTCATATTCTACTGTGCTTTGTAAAACTTAAGGGAAATATATATTAAGCCGGGAGTACTAAATTTATTTACTACCAAAACCCTTTTCTTTCTAAGAGCATCTCTTGGAACTACTGCTCTAAGGAACATGCTTTGGGAAATGCTAGTCTATCTACATTGGAGAATATTTTCTTTTCTCAGACTAAAGAGAACAAGCTCTAGGGTAATGGATATTTTTAAATGCATGGAGTCCCATTTTTTACAAAGTAGCTAGAGGTAAAACTGCCGTTCTGGATTAACTTTGTCCATCACTGCCTTGTGCCCCCAGGGACTTAAATAATATTATTGGATATGAATGATAATTGAACATAAAAGACAATTTGGAAATTCTTTTACTGGCTATCACATGGTTTGTGCTGGCTATTTTGTTGCTTTGAGAAGTAATTAACTTCTTTTTATCTTAACTCCTAAAGCTCCACAGAATGTGGGCCATGATATCAAAAACAATCTTTGCTAAAGCTGATATCACCTGAAGAGCATTAGTGGGAAGCTGTTAAAATTCATGGAATCAGCAAATAGGATATTTTCCATATTGGACTCTACTTCCTTTCCATACATAGTCCATCAACATGCACGGGTCATTCTAAATGGATATTGAGGCCATGAATTGAAGATTAGTTTGTTTGTCCATTTTAATTTTTCTAGTAACTACTGCATGTGGTTTGAGATGATATTATGAAAGTGATTGAGATAGTGTGGCCAAAACACTGAACCCAGAGGGAATCCTAAGAAAGGTGAAGCCACAAAATATTATCAAACAAGGGTTTTGGCATCGGAGGGGATATCTGAGATGTAGAAAGTGATGTTGTCATCAAACTGATTGATGGTCATAATATCAGGAGTTTTTGTATGGGCTGCACTACTCAATTGTTGCGTGAGCTTGGGCAAATCATTTTGCCTTTTGAGGACCCACTTTAATCTATTGAATGAGAAGATTGGGGGGAGGGAGATCATCGCACCTTGCTAATCAAACTGTGGACCAATAGCACCAGCATCACTTGGGATCTTGTTAGAAATGTGGAAGCTGCATTGTAGCAAGATCCCCAGACGAGCTAATACACCAGCTTTCTATCTCTGTTCTTGGCACTTCACACCGACCCTCTCTCACCACCATCCAACCATTCTTGTGGATGGGGAACCTAAGGGCAGAATTAGCAGTAAGAATTAAATCTTTTAAAAGTTCTGGTAATCCAAGACCTTTCTTGTGACACATAAAGAAACTGAAGTCCAGAGAGCTAAAGCGGATTTCCTGAAACCACACAGCTAATTAGTACACAGATGTCATTATTAGTTTTTCTAGTGCAGTTGATTGTAATGTTTCACGAGAATGTTACCAACATGGTGGGATGAAATTGCCAAGTGTTAATGTTACAAGAAATGAATAGCAATTATTTTCTCCTTTTGGAAAAGACTTCTTTTTTAGTTTAAAAATGACTGCTGTTTAATGAAATTATGTTATTCCTGGAGGTGGTTAGAGAAGAATTGAGTTACATTCCTCAATTCCTCTTCCAAGTGGTAGAAAAGCCTCCAATACTCAGGCCAGATGCTTACCTCCTCTTCCCTCCTTCTCTCACCACCGCCCGCCCCCCATGTCCCACTCTGCACACACACAGAGCACCACCACCACAGTGTGTAATTCAGTTATGAAGAGTGACAGAAACCACATGAGTCCACCATCCAGGATGCTCACAAGTCCAGTTTTAATCAATAATTCCTTCAGCAACCAACATTTTTGCCTAAAGGGGCTGAAACCTTCTGTAGCTTGAAAGCCAAACATACCTCAAATAGCCACAATGAAATGGATGGATATATAGGTTGAGAGAGTAATATTATGGTCACATGTAAACAAATTTTTCTAATTCAATATTGAGTATATGTACAAAGGTATGTTCTCCCAGTGACAAGAGTCTCTTTTCACCATGGGACAATGTTTTTCTTTTCTGCTTTGTTCCCACTACTCTACTAATTGTTAAGGGTACACATCTTAAACTACAATAAATGAATCTAAGTAATAAATGAATTTTTATACCAAATTCTGTAGCAATCTATTCAATAGGACTGAGAGACACATATGTAAATTGTAAATTTTCTTGCAGCCAAATTTAAAACAAAGTGAAACAGGTAAAATTTATTTTAGCAATACATTTTATTTAACATGATAAGTCTGAAATATCACTTCAACATGTAATCAAAATTAAAATTACTAAAATTACTAATGAGATATTTTACATTGGTCATTGTGGTCTCCTCATAGCATGTTAATCTTAAGAGATTAGGAAGAGAAAATAGAATTTAGACAACTTTTAAGCAATTGAAAAAGCCATTCTTGGTTATTAATCAGCATAAACCCTAAGATAATTGAATTGTAATGGCCTTTTTTTTTATCGATAAGTCTCTAAACTAAAGGTTTTTCATTATTAATTGCTATTCCATGAATTTTATTTACAGTTAGTGGTCAAGTTTCTTTATAAAAAATTAAAAATAAAAATAATTTTACATCATAACACCAATTGTATGTTCTCTCTCTCCCTCACTCTCCTTCTTCTTCCTCTCTCTCTCTCTCTCTCTCACACACACACACACACACACACACACACACACACACACGCACGTATTTGTTCCCATCTCAGCACTACCAAAATTTGTAATTATTTCAGTTATTTGTTGGTCTCATTTTTTTTTCATGAGTATCCCATAGAACATAAGCTTCATGATGGTAAGAACCATAGGTCATGTACATCTTTGTATACAGAGTACCTGACCTCCTGCATGGTACATGAGAATCATTCAATTTTTTTTAAAGAATTAATAAACAAATTAAGAAACATCAGCTAGGTCTGTATAAAGGTTGAAGTCTTTTTTATTAATAACACATACTAGAATTCTAAAAATTGGTTATCCTGGCATCTGAATTGAACAAAGCAGAGAGAGTAAACATATCAAAAGTTTCAACTTCAGTAGCACATTCCTGGATGTTTAATTATAATGTCTTCCTCCAAATATCAAGATTAATGAGATTTTTTTGTTGACATATTTTTTCTTTATTGATTAAGGCATTACATACATGTCCTTATCCCCCCACTGCCCCCCTACCCCAACCCCGCTTATGCCCTCACCCCCCTGGTGTCTGTGTCCATTGGTTAGGCTTATATGCATGCATACAAGTCCTTTGGTAGATCTCTCCCCCTTACCCCCACTCTCCCCTACCTTCCCTCTGAGGTTTGATGGTCTGATGGATGCTTCTCTGTCTCTGAATCTGTTTTTGTTCATCAGTTTATGTTGTTCATTATATTCCATAAATGAGTGAGACCATGTGATATTTATTTTTCTCCAACTGGCTTATATCGCTTAGTATAATGCTATCCAGGTCCATCCACGCTGTTGCAAATGGTAGGCGTTCCTTCCTTTTTACAGCAGTGTAGTATTCCATTGTGTAGATGTGCCATAGTTTTTTAATCCACTCATCTGCTGATGGGCACTTAGGCTGTTTCCAAATCTTAGCTATTATAAATTGTGCTGCTATGAACACCAATCAGAAAAGATTAACGAGATTTAAGCTTGACTGAGTTTATGCTCAGGGCTAGGAAGGATCTGCTAGGAACACCTACCATAAGAAGCCTGGACCAAGGAGTAAGATTCTGAGACTTTGGATATTTTCACCCAGAACAGCCAACAGCAGCTCAGTCAGGGAGAGACCTTGAAACAGCATCAAAGAAGGGAACCAAATCAGGCTGATGAATATCCAAATATCCACTTGAATAGAGGGTATGGACCTGGAGGGGTCGGAGAACTGTTTGCATGTGGCCAACAGTTCACAGACCAGACCTGCCAGAGCCTCTCTGCACAGACACCCAGCAGCCTGTCTCCAGGCCCCAGGGTCACTTGGTTACTGCACCATCATAACAGAACCAGCCATGTTTATACCAGATTATGACTACCAGACCTGATGTGGTAACCAAAGTAGAAATAGGGGTATTAATTTGGAATTCATATGATAGACTCAGGCATAACTGATTCGGATCTGTTTTGTTATACTTTCACCATCTTCCTCTCAAACCCACTTTTTCTTGAGGGTGTTGTTGTTGTTTTTTTTTCATTTAAAAATTTATTGTGTAGTAATTTAGTCAGTTGGCTATAATTCCCACCTGAAATATACAAAAATGTAAAATCAACACAAAGACCCGAGTGCCTATCTGAGGTATGACACATTTCCTGTTAACTACATGAGACGAAAGGAGTAGCTGCTATAAAGAAACCTTGGGGGTGATTAGATCTGCTAATAAACTTTACAGGTTTATGACTCAGAATTAATTTGGTCAGATTAGGAAGTTAAAGAGAAAACAACCAAATTGTTTAAAATGCTGGCATTCCTGGGAAAGATCATGGAAGCTGAGATAAAAGCATGATGTAGGGAGTTAACTGAAAGTGCTTTGGCACAAGAGAGGTGATTTGAGAATCTTTCAACACCTAAGAGTGACTCTAGCTGAAAAATACACAGTTCCAACAATGACGGTTATAAATTCTCACCAACAACAGATAGTCGGAGGACACCTGAGATATACTCGAGTCATGCAGCTGCTTCCATCTGGAAGGCCAATTTCTTTGGGGGAATTTATGAATGCATGTCTTTGTATTTCTTCATCACTTCTAACATATAGCCCTCGTCATGCCACACACACACACACACACACACACACACTGACAGCACTACTGCTACCTAGCCAGCTCACAATACAAATATTATGTAGGGGAAATGCCAGAATTGATGACAGAAAGGTTTTAGAGTAAAGCATTCAACAGTCACTTATTTATTTAAAAAATTGTGATAAGATCTTACCCTGTCATCAATAGACCACTCTGTGTTATGAAGGCTGCCACAGTAACATAAGATTGGATCGCTGCCCTTTAGGAACTTACAGTCTAGTTAGAGAGAGAACACATAGGCAATTAGAAGCAAAAGCACTCCACTCAAACCCAATACAATAGTAGTCCCAGTCTCTAGCACGTCACTCTGTTTTATTTTTTCTGCACCACTGCCACTGTCTGGAATTGCTGTGTATGTTTATTTATTGTATATTTATTATGATGTATCTCTCCTACTAGAATGTATGCTCCGTTGAAAGAGGCACTAAGCCTGTGCCAAAGCCTAGAACTGAACATTAGTTTAATGATTATATTAATAATAAATTAAATCATTACGTGCCTGATGAGTGATATAATTCAGTGGAAGAGTAGAGTGAGGTTGTATTGTCAAGAAAAGCTCCATCAAAGAGAAGGGAACCATCCAGGAGGAGTCAGATTTGAAGGAATGGAGAAGGACCATTGCCCAAATGATGTAGAATGTGAAACTCAGAAACAAGTACTGCGGGTAGAATAGTTAGAGACTAGCTCCAGAATTTATCCATGTGATAAATGTCCAATATTAAAACCTCCCCTCTCCGCACATCTCTCTTCACTAAAAATACCATTTTTTCCATCACATCTACTCACAAACTCCTGTCTTCCCTTCACTACTTCCCTATAGCCAAAGACTGTCCAAGCTCTAAAGGCTCTACCTTAGCCATCCCTCTTTCATCTTTACCCTCCACTCACACTATCACTATCTTGACCAAGCTCTTATTAACATTTACTGGAACTATTGCAACAGCCTGTAAACTGGTCTTCAAAACCTCCAATCTCTCGTTCAAGACCTGATTCCTTGTCCCAGCTCTGCCTCTGTGTTTCCTGTGTGACTCTGGGAAGAGATCACAAATATCCCTATGCCTTGGTCTTGTGTCTGTGCCACGAGGAACCGGGATGGAGAAATCATCTCCACGGCACCTTCCCACTCTCACCTTAGGATCCTGCAATGTCTCTGTCCTCAGCAAAACCCAGCACTGTGCTTTGTACAGAGATGATATTCAAAGGTTATTTGAGTAATACTTTACAGATATAGTTGAGTAATACTTTACAGATAATACTACTGAGAAATTATCTGAGAGCTTCAAATCACAGACCTTTTAAAGGATTTCTTTCCTAGGCTTTACTTTACTTTCTCAAGTACATTTTCACTCTGAGCACAGGGCTTTCTCCATTCTAAGCAAATCTCTCTCTGTCTCTCTCTCTCTCACACATATACACACACAGACATTCTTTCTTACTCTTTTTTAGTGTAGATTAACCAATCTAGTCATAATCAATATAGAGTCTTTCTTATAATGTGTTAAAGTTAATAATTGTTGATAAAATAGTTATATGAACAAAAAGGGATGTTAAAGTGATCGCTACCAAACATTAATATGCATATGATCCAGCTGACAGTGTCATGAAAAGACAGATTCTGAGCACTTAGTCTGGGGTGAGGCCCAAGACGGCATTTCTAATGGGCTCCCAAGTGATGTAGATGAGGCTGCTCCAAGAACCAAGGCACTGACCACAAAGAGGAGAGCACAGGAAACCTTAGGAACCATCATCTCAAATGTCCTCATTTCCACGGGTGAGGAAGGCTGAGGCCAGGGTTACTGAAATAGCATCCTCCGAGCCCCACAGTTAGTACTGGCAGAAGTGGGCAGGGCACAGATCTCCCCCCCCCCCGCCCCCTGGGCTGGCAGCCAGCCAACACCATGCAGCCCCAGCAGAGTGCAGCCACACGCCTGACCCTCCCTGACCTGTAGGGCAATAGGTCACACTTTTGGAAGAGCAGGACATTTCTCACCATCTTCTACTGACGGAGGAAATAAGTCCTCAAACTCATCTTCACTTACTTGCCTTAACTTCTGACCCTAAAGACAATTAGGAGGGATAGTCTTAACTCTGCCAAATCAGCTTGGCTGCCTTTCTCCATTTTTACTACAGTTTTCTTTGACAGGACTATTTTCTAACTGTCTTCACCCAGCTGATTACGAAAACTGCGAAGCCCAGACTTAGACACACTTTCATTACCAGGGCACAGTTGTTGAGACACCCTTTGAGATGTGTTGTGTGCACACGTACACCCACACACACACCCCACCCCCTGGCAGTGTGTGTACTGGGCATCTGGACAATGTTTTGTTTACTTGGTACAAGTACCCATGTATAAACATGTAGGTTGTCTGGTTTACATTTAGAAAGTTCTAGTCGCTTCTCATGCATAGGCTTCTCCACCCTCCTCCCCATAGCTTCATGATTTTACATCAAGTTCCTAGACTCAGAAGAAACTTGTTTATAAGAACAAAGGCAAAACAAGGAATACTCAGCAATGGTATAGGTTTCTCTTCCTCTTTACTGGAGAGCATCTAAAACCATGGCGAGGCCCTGGCTGAGGGGACTGGCAAACTGCGCCCTCATTTTTAGTTTAGGGTACTAAGCAAAATACTAGCCTTGAATTCATTTGGTTTCAATTTACCTTTCATAAAACACATATATACTGAAAGATTTTGTGTTTGCATTTTCCTTTCTGCTTGCAAATTTCACCCCATTTAAAACATAAAAGGAGAAAAATAATGGTACTGACCAGAGCCAAACATAATATGGGTGGACACAGTACAAATTTTCCTTAGAAAGTTTACCCCAGGACTTCGTGGGTGATATTTTTCCTTAACAGAAAATGAGGAGCATATCCTTGGGCAGTAGAGTATCTTGCTGTCAATACAATACAACACATACTTGAGAGGATCTCCATTTTCCTTAACTTTTGGGAACCCACCCTTTGTGGTACAGAAAAGAAAATTAGACACATTGAGGAAGCAGAAGTTTATTGATGTGAAACACATTACCCTCCTAATTTTGTCCTCTTTAAAGTAGAAGCTTAATGATAATTCTTAAATTGCCAGATCCTTTCTCAGTCTGCTTCTGAATCCCATGGCAATATAACCTAGGGCACTTATGCCCCTTCTTTTCCCCTCCTTAACAAGAAGTCTCAGCTATCAACTGCCACTTAATTATGGAAATCTAGAAATCACAAATTTTAGATCTGGAAGATCATTTGCAATCATATCCCATGCAGGTGTGACTGAGACCCTTTTCAGTAATATTTTTTAATTAGAGGCAGTTCCAGGACTTCTAACTCACAATTCCATGCTCTTTTCACTGCATCAGTTTTACATAAAAGCATTAATTGGAAAGAACCCATTCGTGTCCTCTGCCCTCTCATACTTCTGTTGTTCAGAAGGAGTGAGCTTGTAAGTAAAGAATGAGATGATGTAAGCCAATAACTATCCATGGGTCAAAGAAGTCTTTCCCTTAATGTCATTTCAAGTGCAATGGAAAGACCGTCCCTGTCTGCTTCCCCAGCCCTGCCACATGTCAACAACTTTCATCATTAGGGATTTTGAGCTTCACGTTAAGCAATACTCTATCCCTAGTGTCCACTCTTAAAATTCAAACCTTCTGAGAGAGATGATACTAAGTTACTAAGCACTAACTCTGAATTTGTTTATAAGACAACTTCTCTCCATGTTGGGAGACATATGGCCTTGATCTAACTTAACTTGACATAAAACTCAAAAAAGAGAGAAAAGAACAGAAAGGAAAGATGAAGTGTGACCAACTTAATCTGCTTCAGTCTTGCTTAAGCCAAGCCTTTTCCATACTATACACATTATTGACATGCCATAATATATAATGAGCAAAATCCATATAGAGTCTACTTGCCTCTAGTAACTGTAGCTAAGGAATGACTCGTGCTCAAAGACAATATAAAGATCAGTATATAAAGATTACAATTGCATCAGGAATTTTTTTGGGCTACTAACATTACAAAGACAATCCAGAGAAGATTGTAATTCATGTGAGATAATAATAAAGATGATGATGTTGATGAAGACAACAATGATGGGTAGCATCAGATATGCCAGGTACTGTTCTAAGTGCATTCATTTGTTCACTTATTCAATAAATGATCATTTAGTACTACTTCATATTTGTAAGGCACTGTTCTAGATGCTGGGGATTCTGTAGTAAAGTGGTGAGAAAAAAATGCTCTCACCCTCAAGAAGCTTGCATTCTAGTGGGGAGGCAGATAGCAAGAAAACAACTAGATTCATAACATGTCAGATGATGTAAAGTGCTATGGAGAAAGGAAAGGAAAGAAATGGGTGTTGTAAGGTGGATTTGCTTTTTTATAGACATGATCAAAGAAGTCTGTCTCAGTGTAAAGGTCATTTTTGAGCAAAGACCTAAAAGAAATGGAGTGAGCTAGGGAAGATTTCTAGGGGAGAGTGTTTCAAGCACAGGGAACAACAGGTGCAAATGTCCTAAACAAGGAGTATGTTTGGTGTGTTTGAAGAACATCAAGAAAGCCAATGGGACTACAGTTTGATAAGCAAGGAGACTAATGGTAGAAGCCGAAGTCAGACAGGTCAATGCAGATCCATGACCTCGGCTCTCACATTAATGGAGATGGGGACTCAGTGGGAGTATTGAATTGAAGAGTGACAGGATCTGACTCATATTTTAAAAGAATCACTGCAGTTGCTCTGTTTAGATCAGACTTTTTAAGAGGCAAGGACAGATGCTAATATTAACTCACTTAAGAATCATGAGTTATGAGATTTGTACTCTTTCCCATTTGAACATGACAAAACTGAGACAGAGAAGTCACGCAGGCCATAAATAGCAGAACCAGGATAACAACCTAGACAACCTGGCTCCAGAGGTCATACTTTTAACCTCTACACTCTATCACTTCTCAAGAAAGATGTCAAAGTCGGAGGCAAGGAAAACTTATGCAAATTTCATTGGATGGAGACCACTAGGAACAGTCCTAATTGTGGGAAGAAGCATAATTTTCTTTCATTCCACTTCCATTATTTCATGGACTGTATTGCACTTGATAGACAATGAGTCAGAAATACCTGGCTTTGTCATTTAAAAAAGAAGTCTATTACAAGTCAGAAATATAAGAGTTATTAGCAGAACCTAATAATAACTTTGTAGAGGTACCTAACTGTCAGCTGCAATACTGGGAGGGTGCCTAGCACATTTCTTTGCCTGCACAATGCAAAATTAAGGGGAACATGAAAGGGGCTGAGATTCCCTTTCAGTGATTGCTCTTTTGACATCATGTGTCGGTGATTCTCGACCCTCATTTCCTACCTAATTGAGTTTCTTCAGTAATTTAAAACTTGTAAAGTAATTCTTCACTAAATATGTATTATAATCATGTTGATTCTCCTTGCAATTGTTTTGTTTTTTTTTAATTAAAGTATAACTACATACATGTTATGTTAGTTTTGGCAGTACAACATATGATTTGACATTTATATACCTTATGATGTGATCACTGTAAGTCTAATCCAGTACCCATCTGCCACTGTACAAAGTTATTATAATAATATATGACTCCATTAAAAAAAAATTAAACGCCTGGTTGTCAAAAGTTTGAAGAGAATGTTATCATCATTATTTTCAACACCATCTTTGAACGCAAAGAACCATAACTAAATTAGCTTTTTTTATGATGTACCAGAGTTTTAGAAATCTCAAAATTAGAATTTGTAATATTAATAAAGAGCCATAATTTACATAAAAAAATATATAAAATTGCATGATTAGGTAAAAATGAAGTGACATATACATAAATGATTATGTAACAAAACTTATAATTCAAGGATGGTGTTTTTCTCATTCACTTTTTAGAGATTTTTAAGTTCATTTAATGAATCCCACAAGATAACCAAAGTGCCTTAACACTTTACAGGGGGTACAAAGGAAGTACTAGACATAGGATTTTCCTACACTCAAGGAATTTACAACCTTGTCAAGGATAAGACTTGTATATCTTACATCAAAAAGGAGGGCAGGGGGAATGCAAAGATAGTGGTTTAATAACAGTACTGAGTACACAGGGCATCTGCCCCTGCTTGGAAAGCAGTCTTGGGCTCAGATTCCTGGTAGCACTGGCTCTGCCTCAGTGTTCACTCCCTCCTGCCAGTCAAATTTCTTCCATTCTCTCTCCAAGCCCTTCAGACTCTGAACTGTCTGGATTATTTTACTCTATGTTATAACACTTCCACACTACCCATCTGAATCTTGTAAAGCACATAAATACACCTCTAGGAGTACAAAGGGGCTTCCCTTATCTCACCAAGTTGGAGGGCCCTAATCTGATAGAGCAAGAGCTTTGATTGATTTGAAAGAAGAAAGGCTGAACCAGGCAATTTTGAACATGTATCCCATGAATTGGGTGACAGCCCAAGACAAGGTACCCAGTAGGCAGCTTGGAACATCAAGAAGGTCCTAGATGTCTGATAGTTTGGGAATGAAGATATTAAAAGGTGGGGGAATTGCCCAGCAGGGACTGTAGAATGGTGGTATCTTTCAGATTTGACAGGCCAGACGTTATACCCAAGAAATAGATGACAACTTTATCTATGCCCTGCCCTTCTAGCCTACTTGTTATTCTGCTTCTGACCCCCACAGAATAAGCTAATCAAAGTTATTTGATTCCAAAACCTGTTTTCCCGTTAGAATTTCCAAGTAGTTCTGATGTACTGACTCACAGTGAGAGTTTATTTACTCATTTAACAAATTTGTAGAGCCTCTGTTATGAATTAAGTGGTTGTCTGAAGACCAGCCTAGAGCCCAACCACTATCGTTTCTAGAGGCAACCTATGTTCTGAGTTTCTGACTACTGATTTATGTCATTGGGAGCTCTTCCCGGTAGTAAATAGTAGGTTCCTTGTGTTTTTTCTCTATAAGAATTTGCATGATGCCTTCCCTTAATTCAAGGACAGCATGAAAGCCCAGAAGAAGGGACTATACACCACTTGATTTTATTTATTTCTCTTTCTTTTGCTATATTTGAATCATTTGCATGCTGAGAAAAGCTCATGCAACAGCTCTGTTACAAAGGTCTCAAGGGAGATATCTATCATAGTAGTGGTTGAGAAAACTAATACAAGGCAGATTACTTGACATACACAACAGTCTGCACATAAAAAACAAGGTTTATGTTTCAAAAATTGGAAGAACTCAGAAGCTCACTTTTTTTTAAGAAGCAGGAGGACTTGATTTGATTTGGGTAATGAATAAATTCCTGCCCCACGGTATGATCCTTTAGGGGGCATAATGAACAAAGTAAAAAATTAATAACTATTTATTCAATTTACTCAATTTCAACATCTTCCCAGCATAGAAGCACATTATGATAAATAATAATATTTATATTAAAATGTCAATATATTTTTTCAACTCCTGTTACGTTTTTGCATATCTTTCTATTCTATGTTTTCATAAACATCTTGGGCATTTTAGGAAAAAAGTCCAAATTTATGATCCTTAATCATAACTACAGTGAACTGAGTGACACTTAAATATATTACTGTTAAGCCAGGAAATATATGTAGCCTCTGAACACACTTCAGAAAAGTGAAGGGCAATATAGTCTTGGCCTCCCCAAAACCCCCTTCTCTCCCCCAACCCCTGCCCAGAACCTCACAGGTTTGTGTTTGCACTTACCCTCCTCAGTACTTGGAAAAGCAGTGACTGAGTGAACTCGCAATAGTAGGAAAGGATGTTAATCTCTACTTTAGGTCTTCTATTTTCTTAACATAATCTTATTTGAAAGAGCGGGAAATATTTTCTCAATGAAAACCAATTTTTTTTCCAGAGTGATTTATTTTCTCTTCTTTTGTCTTCTTAGCTAGAACCCAGCTAAGGAGAGTTGGAAGTTCAGAGTCATTTTCTAAAACAGAAGGTGCTCAACCAATACCTGATATGGTCATTCTCCCAAGGGAAAATGGAGAAAAACTGCTGAAACTTGGATAGAATTTCAGGGTTAGAATTCCAAAATCCTAAACACATTTTCAGACTAATGGCCTTGTGTTCTTACCAAATGTCCTTTATACCATGATAAACAGTTCTGACTCCTTGGCTGGTTGGGACTGCTAAGTCTGGACTTTGTCAGCTGGCTTCTCTATACAACACAAGTTACATTAATTGAGTCACCTTAATGTGCATATTTTTATGTCATTCCCAAATAATTAATTCAGACATGACCTTTACACTTCTGCAATGGTAGATTTAGTAACAGCTTGAGAAAGGTATGTAAACTTTGCTGTTCATGAGTAATATTGGGTTTTCTTGGAATCACTGCAAAGGGGACATTCTCATATACAGTATCGAGGAAGAGAGCTAATATAAGTCGGGGAGCTGCCAGGATCTGCACCAATCTTGTTGAATGATCAATGCCTTGGATTGATTTATACCATACCTGTTTTTTAAGGCTTTAACTTTCCTTGTTCCAAAGAGTTTGGGTCAGCTTATAATGATGCAGACAATGCAGCAAGATAAAATAGATTAAAAATAAGTGAAGAAGATGTGTCAAAGAGGAACTCAGGGTAGAAAAGTGAAACCAAGTATGGAGGAAAGGGGTACACGGAAGAGGCAACGTGTGTACGGTTGCCCAAGGCTGGCTACAGATAGGGCCCAGTCTTTCTAACAGGCCACATGAAAAGGAAACATGATTAGTTATAAACACACACACAGAATTAACCCCCTGCTCACAGGATCACACCAGACACCATGCTGGTCTGCAGTGAAGGGCCTCGAGCCCCGAGATGGAACCAGGTTCAATTTCACATCCCTCTAGAGAGCGCTTTCTGCTTTATATTAGTAGTGAAACCAAAGAGTTTAAAACCTCAGCGAGCTGACCGTTATCCTCCTTGCTTCAGCCTGTAAGGATGCAAAGTATCTCCGGGAAGGCGAGTGCCTAGCTACCCCGCTATGAGGCTGGTGAGTGTGCTCAGGAAGAGATCCCCAGGCTGTCCCTTGCCCTCATTTTATTTTGTTCCTGACCCCTTAGGTAGGGCAGGAGGAAAGTAAGAGGATCTACATGATCAGACCCAGGCCCTGCCTAACTTAGGACAATATTCCCAGAGAGAAGATTGGAAAAAGTGCCACCAAGTAAGAAAAACATAAAATAAATAAAAACAAATAAACAACTTAAAAGCCTGCTAATCTAAATTCATCTGTATATCCAACAAAATAATAGCATATGCTAAGCACTTATGTGCAGATACTGCTTTAAGAACATTACATTTCATTCATTTAATACTCCCAACAAACCTGTGAGGTAGATACTATTGCATGTGTTGCAGATATAGAAACTGAGGAAAAGAAAGGTAGACCATCTCTCCAAATCACAAAGCTGGTGAGAGGTACAGTCAAGATTTGAACCCTAGCTCTGTCCGGTGTTGCTCAACAGTTAGAGTGTCTGCCCTTGACCGGAGGGTCATGGGTTCAATTCCTGATCAAGGGAAGTACCTGGGCTGCAGGTTTCATCCCCAGCCTGGTTGGAGGGGCAGGGTGTGTTCAGGGGGCAAACAATTGATGTGTCTTTCTCACATAGATGTTTCTCTCTCTCTCTCTAACCCCCTCCCTTCCACTTTCTAAAAATCAATGGAAAAAATATTCTTGGGTGAGGATTAAGGACAACAATAAAAAAGATTTGAACCCTAAGGGTCTCAGTCCAGAGATGTGCTCCCATCTATGAATTCCACCATCCTACCTCAGCCTTCAACCTTTAGAGCATTATGCTAAGTGAAATAAGTCAGGCAGAGAAAGATAAATATCACATGATCTCACTCATTTGTGGAATATAATGAACAACATAAACTGATGAACAAAAACAGATCCAGAGACAGAGAAACAGCAATCAGAAAGTCAAACCTCAGGGAAGGTCGGGGACGGTGGGGATAAGGGGGAGAGATCAACCAAAGGACTTGTATGCATGCATATAAGCCTAATCAATGGACATAGACAACAGGGGGGTGGGGGCATGAGTGGGGGGTGGGGGGCAATGGGGGAATAAGGACACATATGTAATACCTTAATCAATAAAGAAATAAAAAAAACCTTTAAAATATATATATATATTTTTTAACCCTCACCCGAGAATATGTTTTTATTGATTTTTTTAGAGAGAGGGAGAAACATCAATGTAAAACAGAAACAATCAAGGGTTGCCTCCCATATGTGTCCGGAGATCGAACCAGCAACCTAGTTATGTGCTCTGACCAGGAATGGAACCTGCAACCTTCACGGTATTTTGGTGTACAAGACGATGCTCCAACCAACTGAGCCACCCGCTGGGCACCCTTCACCTTTTAACACGCACTCATAGGTCCACCATTTCGGACTTCTTTTCCCTTGGGGTTAGCCTGATTTCTGCCCCTCAAAGACACGACTGCCGGGAAAACATGGTGAGCAGGCATCTGAGGAAGCGCAGAGCAATTTCTATCCTAGAACTGGAAACTAAAGACAACGCCAGAGACCTCAAGACAGTCTGTGGTCAGAAACATAACTCAGGAGTGGCTGCCCCTAATTCTTCATTTCTCTTTCACCACTGGGTCTTCATTCCTTTTTGTCCCACATCAAAAGCTCAGATATTCACTTCTCTCACTTGGCCCATTGACTTGCTTTGCCAGAAAGTTACCAGCCTGAATTATTCTGATGGTAAAACCTTTCCGCCTGAGGCGAGAGCCCACTTCCTTCGCCCTTCTTTGATCTCTGCAGAATTTTTCTTTTTTGTAAAAACCATACTGGCAAGCACACCCAACTCCTTCTACATTCTTGAGCTTTTACAGTGGCTTTTTTGGAACTCCGCTGTGTTTTACATGTCAGTCGATCTCTGCTGGAGAGAGCCCCACAAAGACCTGTTGACACCTCACGGCAGAATTTCACAAAATGTTCTAGGAAGAGATAATTTTCTAATTATACCACCGAATTTTACTTATGAAGGCATTTTCCAACCACTCTGTCTCCAGTGGTGGGAATAGTCTGAGGGTGAAACTAGACCCGGGGTGCATACTTTCCTTTCCTTTCTTCCTGCCTAATTCTTTTCTTTTTTGTATTAGGCAGTATTGCCTGCAAAACTGGGCTTTGCTTTCCAAATGCTCACCTGAAAATGCAACCCTAATGAAATATTATTTTCATCAGAGTAACACCCAGAAGCAATGAAACTGGGATGCTTACCCTGGACCCTTTGAGTTTGGGGCCCCCAGAGAAAGGAAGTTCCTCATTATATGGTCCTTTTGCCCCATCTCCAAGACATTTCTTTCTGCTCTTATCTGTCCAGACAGCACTTCCACCAACCACCAGTCCTAAAGGCAGCTCGTTCTCATCCATTAGCCCTTGGTTGAGCTTCAGTTCTCAGGGCAGCCTTTCCTGACCAGTCCGTTCTTTAAAATAGTTATAATTGTATTATTTTTCTGTATTAAATCTTCCTATTAAGGGACATTGCTAAACTGAGCTAAGCTTCCAGTGCTCCATAAACAAAATTTCAGAAACATTGAATGGACTGAAGCTAAGGAAATGCAAGCATAAAGGAAGAGGTTTTCACTGGCCTTCCAATACTTTAAAACACTTGCTCAGCTACTGTCAGCCTTGTTAACTTTTAATCATAATTTTGTTCCAGGCACAGGTATTTTTACCAGTCACTGGTGTTACTATTATTACTCCTATTTTATAGGTGAAATGGTAGAAGTAGAGACATTAAATAACTAGCCCCCAGTCACATAAATGGTACGTGATGAAGCGAATAAATGAGTGGTAAAGTCAACATCCTGGCTGTATGAGTCCAGGGCCCCTGCTGCCTGCACTGTCAAGAATCTGGAAAGTTCTGCTGTTAAGTCATAATTTCTTGATGAATTGGGTGAAAGTGAATACTATATTTTCTTATGTAATTTCTGGCCCCACTCCAAGACCATACCTACAGGAGATGAAATTCACTATGTTGGAACCCTACCTAGGTAACAAAAGGCAAATGTGTCCTCAAACCATCCATGGTAGGGAGGAGGGTCCTCAGAATATTTGGCTACACTGGGCCATTTATTATGACATTTCCAAGACTTTCCTAGACTTATTTTTTTCCAATTGCAAATCTTCACAGTGATCGGGCACTGCTTTTTCACTTCATTATTTCACATATGAAATCACTTCCTTTTCTGGTTTACAAGTAAAGAGGCAATTTGAAAGGTTTCAGATTTTGAGAAACAACAACAAAAAGAGAAAGCAAAGAAAAATTGTGATATTCGGTAGTTACATTAAAAATGTAGAGAAAGTGAGTCACTTTAATAGAAACAAGTATAAGAGTCAAAATATGATTAATTGTTTTGTTTTAATTTTTTATTTCTTTGTATTTATTTTAATTAAATAGTTTGGGGTGACATTGGTTAATAAGATTTCTATGATACATGATCTGTATATTGCCTTGTGTGCCCACCACTCAAAGTCAAATCATCTTCCTTCACTATATATTGGGCCCCCTTTTCCACCTCACATCCCCCTTCCCTCCAGTAACCACCATACTGTTGTCTGTGTCTATGAGTTTCAGTTTTATATCCCACATATGAGTGAAATAATGTGTTTTTTAATTTTTTGACTGACTTATTTTGCTTAGCATGATATTCTCAAGGTTCATCCATGTTGTCGCAGATGGTGCTATTTCATTTTTTATTATGGCTGAGTAGTATTCCATTGTATACATGTACCACATCTTCTTTATCCAATTCTCTATGGAAGGGTGCTTCAGTTGTTTCCATATCTTGGCCACTGTGAATGGTGCTGCAATGAACATGAGGGTGCATATATCTTTGCAAATAAATGTTTTCAAAAATTTAGGGTAGATACCCAAAAGAGGGATTGCTGTATCATATGGTAATTCTAATCTTAATATTTTGAGGAACCCCCAACTGTTTTTCATAGTGGCTGTACCAATTCACATTCCCACCAGCAGTAAATGAGGGTTCCTTTTTCTCCACAATCTCTCCAACACTTGCTATTACTTATCTTGTTGATAACAGAGATTCTAACAGGTGTGAAATGGTATCTCACTTGATTTGCATTTCCCTAATAGCTAGTGAAGTTGAGCATATTTTCAAATATCTGTTGGCCATATGTCTTTTTGGTAGAGTGTCTGTTCAGGTCCTCTGCCCATTTTTTAATAGAATTGTTTGTTTGGTGTTGAGTTGTAGAAGTTCTTTATATTTTTTGGATATTAACCCCTTGTCAGAGCTATTGTTTGCAAATATCTTCTCCCATTTGGTTGGTTGCCAGTTTGTTTTGTTGGCAGTTTCTTTTGCTGTACAGAAGCTTTTTAATTTGATATAGTCCCATTCATTTATTTTTGCCTTTACTTCCCTTGCTTTTGGAGTCAAATTCACAAAATGTTCTCTACGACCAACATCCAAAAGTTTAGTACCTATGTTTTCTTCTCTGTAATTTATTTCAGATCTTATATTTATGTCTTTGATCCATTTTTGAATTAAGTTTTATACATAAAGACAAACTGTAATCTAGCTTTATTCTTTTTTTTCTTTATTAATTAAGGTATTACATATGTATACTTATCCCCCCATCCCCCCCACACTCCTCACTCATGCCCTCACCCCCCTGGTGTCTGTTTCTATTGGTTAGGCTTATATGCATGCATACAAGTCCTTTGGTTGATCTCTCTTCCTTACCCCCACCCTCCCCTATCTTCCCTCTGAGGTTTGACGGTCTAATCGATGCTTCTCTGTCTCTGGATCTGTTTTTGTTCATCAGTTTATGTTGTTCATTATATTCCACAAATGAGTGAGATCATATGATATTTATCTTTCTCTGACTGGCTTATTTTGCTTAGCATAATTCTCTCCAGTTCCATCCGTGCTGTTGCAAATGGGTTCTTTTGCATATAGTATTCCAATTTTTCCAGCACCATTTATTGAAGAGGCTTTCTTTTCTCCATTGTATGTTTTGGCTCCTTTGTTGAAAATTATTTGTCCATATACATGTGGGTTTATTTCTGGGCTCTCAATTCTGTTCCATTGGTCTGCATGTCTGTTTTTCTGCCAGTACTATGCTGTTTTGATTATCATTGCTCTGCAGTATAATTTGAAGTCAGGTAGTGTGATACTTCCAGCTTTGTTCTTTTTTCTTGTTATTGTTTTGGCTATTTGGGGATCTTTTGTGGTTCCGTACAAATCTGAGTTTTTGTTCTATTTCTTTAAAAAATGCCATTGGGATTTTGATGGGGATTGCATTAAATCTAAATATTGCTTTAGGTAATATGCACATTTTAACTATGTTGATTCTTCCAATTCATGAACATGGAATATCTTTCCATTTCATTGTATCTTTTTCAATCTCTTTTAATAATGCTTTCTAATTCTCAGTATATAGTGCCTTTGCATACTCTGTTAAGTTTTTTCCTAGGTATTTTATATTTTTTGTTGCAATTGCAAAAGGAATTATTTTTTCATTTCTTTTTCTGAAATGTCATTGTTAGTATATAGGAATGGAGTGTATTTTTGTACATTGATTTTGTATACTAATCTTTACTGTATTTGTTTCTAATCGTTTTTTGGTGAAGGCTTTAGGGTTTTCTATATAAAGAATCACATCATCTGTAAAAAGTGACACTTTTACTTTTTCCTTCCAAATTTAGATGTCTTTTATTTATTTCTTGCCTGATTGTTCTGGCTAGGACTTCCAATACTGTGTTGAATAAAAGTGGTGAGAGTCAACATCCTTGTCTTGCTTCTGATCTTAGAAGAAAAGCTGTTTTTCACCATTGAGTATGATATTAGCTGAGAGTTTGTTATATATGACCTTTATTATGTTGCTGTTCTTTCCATTTTATTGAGTTATTTAATCATAAATGGATGTTGTATCTTATCAAATGCTTTTTCTGCATCTATTGATAAGATTATATTATTTTTATCCTTTGTTTTGTTAACCTGTGTTATTACATTGATTAATTTTTGTATACTGAACCATCCTTATGCCCTGAAAAGTACCACACTTGATCATGATGTATTATTATTTTTTAATCCTCACCTGAGGATATGTTTATTTATTTTAAAGAGAGGAAGAGAGAGAGAGAGAGAGAGAGAGAGAGAGAGAGAGAGAGAGACATTGATATGAGAGAAACATCAATCATCTACCTCTTGTATGTGCCCCAACTGGGAATAGAATGCACAACCTAGGTATATGGCCTGATGGGGAATCAAACCCGCAACATTCTTAGTATATTGAGCCACCGACTGGGGCATGATGTATTATTTGTTTAATAATATTGTATTCAATATGTATTTTGTTTAGGATTTTTGTGTGTATACTCATCACAGAAATTAGTCTGGGGTTTTCGTGTGTGTGTGTGTGTGTGTGTGTGTGTGTGTGTGTGTGTGTGTAATCTTTGCCAGGTTTTGGTATCAGAGTTATGTTGGCTTCATAAAATGTATTAGGAATTATTGCCTCTTCTTCCAATTTTTGGAGGAGTTGGAGAAGGATAGGTATCAAGTCTTTGAATGTTTGGTAAAATTCACTAGTGAAGCAATTTAATCCTGACCTTTTATTTTGGGTGAGAGTTTTGATGCTTATTTTAATTTACTCACTGTTGATTGGTCTATTTAGATTTTCTGGTTATTCTTGATTCTGTCTAGGAAGGTTATCTATTTCTAGGAATGTATCCATTTCTTCCAAGTTATTGAATTTGGTGGCATATAGTCTTTCATAGTATTCTAGTATAATATTTTATATTTCTGTGATGTGTGTGGTAATTTCTCTTTCATTTCTGATTTTGTTTGAGTCTATTCTTTTTTTCCTTAGTAAGTCTAGCCAGGGGTTTATTAATTTTATTAATTTTTACAAAGAACCAGTTCTTTGTTGTATTAACTTTTCATATAGTCTTTTTGTTCTCTGTTTCATTCTCTGGTCTGATATTATTTTCTTTCTTCTGCTGACTTTGGGCTCCTTTTGTTCTTCTTTCCCTGGTTCTTTAGGAAGTAATGTTAGGTTGTTCATTTGAGATTTTTCTTGAGATAAGCCTGTAATGATATAAACTTCCCTCTTATTACTATTTTCACTGCATCCCAGAAGTTTTGATATGTCATTTACATTTGTCTCTATGGATCATTTGATCTCACTTTTTCTTTGACACACTCATTTTTTAATGATATGTTATTCAATCTCCACATATTTGTGAAGTGTTTTTTTTAACTTATTTTTTGCAGCTGATTTCTAGTTTCAAAGCATTTTCATCAGAGAATACATGCTTGGTATAATTTCAATCTTCTTAAATTTGTGAAGGCAGTTTTGTGTCCCACCATGTGGTCTATACTTGAAAATGTTCCATGTGCACTGGAGAAGAATGTATAATCTGATGTTCTGAGATGAAAGACTCTATAATGTCAAGTATGACCATTTTGTCTAATGTATCAGTTAAAGTTGATATTTATTGATTGATTTTCTGTTTGGATTATCTATCTAGAGCTGTCAATGAAGTATTTAAGTCCCCTACTATGATTGCGTTTTTGTCAGTTTCTCTCTTTAGTTCTATTAGTAGTTGCTTTATATATTTCAGTACTCCCTGATTGGGTGCATATATGTATTAAGAAGTATTATGTCTTCTTGATGTAGTATCCCCTTTATCATTATAAAATGTCCATCTTTGGCTCTTGTTACCTCTGTTATCTTGAAATCTATTTTTGTCAGATATAAGTTTGGCTATTCCTACTTTTCTGTGGATGCTATTTGCTTAGAGAATCATTTTCCACCCTTTAATTTTGAGTCTGTCTTTGTCTTTGCAGCTTCAATGTGTCTCCTGAAGGGCACATATGGTTTTTGTTTTATGTTCCAATCTGCTACTTTGTGCTCCTTAATTGGTGAATTCAATCCATTTACAGTTAAGGGCTATTATTAATGTATGAGGATTTCCTATAGCCATTTTGTATTTATTTTTCTGATAGTTCTATGCCTCCATTGGTTCTTTTCCTTTGTTTTTTGTTTTTGTTTTTGTTTTTGTTTTTGTTTGTTTTTTTGTATGTTGTTTTTGTGTCATGGTATTCAATAATTTTCTCCTCTATTTTCTGTTTTTGTAAGTTACATTTCCAAGTTTGGGGTGGGGTGGCTTGTTGTATGGTTATCATTAGGCTTATGAAAAGAACGTTTCGTATATACAAGTAGTCCTTTTTCTTTTGAATGCATCTGATCGCCATTCTTCTTTGCAAATTTAGACCTTTATCCCCTCCCCTTTTATGATTTGTTGTCATAAATTATCCCTATTTGATCTGTGAGTTTGCTGGTGATATTACTTGTAGTTTTGTGACCTTTTGTTCCTTGTTTCATGTAGAATAACCTCCTTGAATAGTTCCTGCAATGGAAGTTTTCTGGTGATAAATTCCCTTAGCTTTTGTATGTCTGGAAAAGTCTTTATTTCTCCTTCATATCTAAAATATAACTTTGCTGGATATATTATTCTTGGCTGATAATTTCTCTCCTTAAGTATATTTGAATATTTGGTTCACTCTCTTCTAGTTTATAGAGTTTCTGTGGAGAAGTCCAAAGGTAACTTAATAGGCTTTCCTTTGTAGGCTACTTTGTGTGTTTTTTCTCTAGCTTCCTTGACAATTCTTCTTTGTCATTAATTTTTTAACATTATTTATTGTTTAATGTATTACATATGTCTCCTTTTTCCCCCATTGACCTCTCCCTGGTCACTCCCACCTCCCAACACATGCCCTCACCCCCTACTGTCTGTGTCCATTGGTTATGCTTATATGCATGCATACAAGTCCTTTGTTTGATCTCTTATGCCCACCCCTTCACACCCTCTCCTGCCTTCCCTCTGAGGTTTGACAGTCTGTTTCATGCTTCTGTGTCTCTGGTCTATTTTTGTTCATTAGTTTATGTTGTTCATTATATTCCACAAATGAAATGAGATCATGTGATATTTATCTTTCTCCAACTGACTTATATCGCTTAGCATAATGCTCTCCAGGTCCATTCATGCAGTTGCAAATGGTAAGAGTTACTTCTTTTTTACATCAGTGTAGTATTCCACTGTGTAGATGTACCACAGTTTTCTAATCCACTCATCTGCTAATGGGCACTTAGACTGTTTCCAAATCTTAGCTATTGTAAATTGTGCTTCTATGAACATAGGGGTGCATATATCCTAACTGGTGTTTCTGATTTCTTGGGATATATTCCTAGAAGTGGGATTACTGGGTCAAATGGGAGTTCCATTTTTAATTTGGGGGGGAAACTCCATACTGTTTTCCACAGTGGCTGTACCAGTCTGCATTCCCACCAGCAGTGCAAGAGGGTTCCTTTTTCTCCACATCCTCGCCAGCACTTATTGTTTGTTGTTTTATTGATGATAGCCATTCTGATAGGTGTGAGATGATACCTCATTGTCATTTTGATTTGCATCTCTCTGGTGATTAGTGACTTTGAGCATGTTTTCATATGTCTCTTGGCCTTCTGTATGTTCTCTTTCAAAAAGTGTCTATTTAGGTCCTTTGGCCATTTTTTGACTGGATTGTTTATCTTCCTTTTGTTAAGTTGTATGAGTTTCTTATAAATTTTGGAGATTAAACCCTTATCAGATATAACATTGGAAAATATGTTCTCCTTGTTATTAATTTTTGAAAGTTTTAATACAACTTGCCTTGGAGAAGGTTTTTTTGACTGAGGTAATTAGGTGTTCTGTTTGCTTCTTGGATTTGAGGATCTAACGCTTTTCATAGGTTTGGAAAGGTCTCATCAACTATTTGTTTGAATAGGCCCTCTGTTCCTTTCTCCCTCTCTTCTTCTAGTATCACTATTATTCTTATACTAGAGGCCCGGTGCATGAAATTCATGCACGGGGGGGGGGGGGGTGTCTCCTCAGCCCAGTCTGCACTGTCTCCAATCTGGGACCCCTCAGGGGATGTTTGACTGCCGGTTTAGGCTCAATCCCCAGGGCCTAAACCAGCAGTCAGACATCCCTCACAATCTGGGAATGCTGGCTCCTAACTGCTCACCTGCCTGCCTGCCTGATCACCCCTAACTGTCCCCCCTGTCAGCCTGGTTTCCCCCATTTCCCCCCACCCACTGGCCTGGTTGCCCCTTATCCCGCCCCCACACTGGCCTGATCGACCCTCATTGCCCCCCATGCTGGCCTGGTCGCCGCTTACTGCCCCCCCCTGCCAGCCTGGGTGTCCCCAACTGACCCTCTCTGCCAGCCTGGTTGACCCTACCTGCCCCTCCCACCGGCCTGGTCACCCCCAACTGGCCCCCTGCCAGCTTGGTCACCCCACGCAGCCTGCTGTTCAGTCATTTGTTTGTCCCTCACTAACCCCCCTGCCAGCCTGGCTGCCCCACACAGCCTGCTATTCAGTTGTTTGGTCATCCTTCACTAACCCCCATGCCGGCCTTGTTGCCCCACACAGCCTGCTGTTTGGTCGTCTGTCCGGTTGTTTCGGTCATGATGGCCCCTGGCTTTTTATATATTAGGATTGCTCTTTCTGATGGAGTCAGATATTTCTCATAGAGTTCTTTAAGTTTTCTTTTATGCTCAAGTCTCTCTATTCTTCCCTCTGTGTCATTTCTAAATTTCTATTTTTGATATCACTAATTCTTTCATCAATCTGGTCAGCTCTCTTGACTATGCTCAGTAGTTCACTCTTTATCTATTTTATTGAGTTCTTCATCTCCAGTATTTTTATTTGGTTCTTTTTTAAGGTTTCAATCTCTTTGGTAAAGTATTCACTTTGTTTATTGATTTTGTTTCTGAGTTCATTAAACTGCCTATCTGTGTTTCCTTGCATCTGGTTGAGTGTTTTCAGAACTGCAATCTTGAATTCTTTTTCATTTAAATCACATATTTCACAATGTCAGTTCTAATCTTTAAGTTTATATTATGGATATTTTTCATTTTCTTTCTGAGTTGCCTCGTTACTTTGGTTATTCATGGTATTTGATGTATTTTTCCTCTCTATCTAGGCATTTAGTTATGAGTTGCATTTCTTTAGTAGATTGATAAAAGAAGTCTTTCTATTGTTTTACAGTAGCTGGCACTGAGTCACAAGTTTGTTTGTTTGTTTGTTTGTTTGTTTGTTTGTAGCTCTCTTGCACTTCTCTGCCAAGTGGTGGCAAATTGCCTCCCCTGTGATCCAGTCACTTGGGTCCCAGGGAACCAACCCCACATGGGGTGATGGGGCTTCAAATCCATGAAATCCCAATGCTGTCCCCTACAGCCAGAAGCCCCTGGCAGTGCAGAAGCAATGTGTGGAGTTGGGGCAAGCTGGGGGAACCTGGCTGCCTCCTTTGTTGCTTTGCCTTCCTAGCCATGGTAACCAACAGACCTCTATGGCATTCCCCCTGCACCCCCAACTGTTCCTGAGATTAGTTGCATAGTGTGCCCTTCACTCAGGGGAAAAGTATTGCTGCAGTACCAGCTTTTGGGTTTGCAGATAATGTGCTCTGCAACCTGACACGAAGGGTGAGGGCAGGTGAGATCTGGGAGGTTAATGGAAGTTGGCCAGGCTCTGTGGCTTTGTTTTTCTGTCTGGAATGCCAATTGCCAGACAACCATGGCCACACCTTTGTGCTTCATCCCTACCCAAGTCACTGGGCTCAGCTACAGCTAGTACTGCCTACTCCTACAGGAATGCTCACTAAATCTCTTTGCTCCCCCTGACCAAAAGCAGTGCCAGCCACAGCCTGATTCCTCCCCTCTCTGGGCTGAGCCCCACAATGAACTTGGGCTGCAGACCTATGTTAGTGGCTCAGCTTTTCCCTCTTCTTGCCTCCAGATTTGCTCCTACTTGTCCATCTTTAGATGTTTTAATGTATGGATCTCTTAGATGTGTTTGTGTGTTGAACAGGGAATCCTTTGTTGAATTATAGCTGTTCAAATTGTTGAAACTTCAAGGGGAGAGACCAAGGGAATCTCTCACACTGCCATTCCTCTGATGTCACTCCTCTAATTGGTGTGTTGTTGTTTTTTTCAGACTTCTGAAAACACTTTCCCTTCTCTTCTCAAAACCTTCCCCTCTATTCTTTCCTTTATTCAAAACTCCTGGGATTTTTTTATTTTTATTTTTTTTGCACATCTGCAAAACCAATGTCAGTTACAGGTTTCTATTCTGGTGTTGAACCAATCTGGCTTCCAATCTCAGAAAAGGAAGCCAATTCTGACCAGACAAACAAATGGAGGTGACCTAATACTTGAGGGAGGTGGGGGCAGGGGGGAAGCTGATTGATAAATGACAAAGGATTTCAGGCCTCTCTGACAAACTGAACCATGTCAGAGCTTAGAGGCAATTGATGGGGTCATGGAAAACAGGTCAAGTTTGCTTTCAGAATAGAGGAAGAGAATGTGGGAGAAAGAGAAATATAATTAAGTATGATTCTTTTAAAAGAATTTTTAAGGAAAAAATTAGCAAAGTAGGGATAATATTTTCTACTTATCAACCTCCTTAATTATGATTTCATGTCTCCAAACTAAGATTTTTTTAAAAAAGTACATCATTTTAATGCTATCAATAAATAGAAGTGATGCTCTTTGCTCGTGACTTTTCTTTCCACTCATAAAAATACTTGAGCCTGTTAGGTTTTTGTTGAGCTCTATTAAATTCAGGTAAACTTGGAAGTGAGCAATACAGAAAATTTGTACTCTTTGGAAAGGGGCAAAGATATACTTTGGAATGAGAACTTTTAAAAGGTTAAGGGAGAATGCACTTAGCGCCATTTGAGGCAAAAACCAAAATCAGATCTTACTGTCCTCACTAAGAACCATGAAGAAAAACTGAGTTATTTGTGACTATTCAAATGGTACTTTCTTTTAGAAAAAGGTTCCAAACAATTCCTGGAAACTCTGCCTCTCTAAGAAGATGGCATTTTTGTGAATTGAGGGTAAAGGCCTGAGGAACATATGGAGTACATTTCCCTTTATAACACTGATCTGTTTAAAATTGAGGGAAAAACCACTCTGCAAGGTATACTGGCCAAGCCAATGGCAAAAGTCATTTCCATTTATCCTGATTCCTTCCCATGGTCCACCTCCCAGCCTACCGGACATCCGGGCCCATGATTTATTTAGCTGCTTGAATTGAAAACCAAGCAGCTAAAGATACCTAGAGAACTCTGCTTTCTCTTGGCATGTGAAACACAAAACTGCCTTTTGCCCATGTCTACAGAGATGATGTAAGGGGAAAAAAATCTAAAGATTTTCCAGAAACAAGGTAGATTTCAAAGAGTGTTCGAGTGACTGTTTTTGAAGGGTTACCTAGCCTCAGGAAGACCTTACAGAACTGGGAATTAAGCATGAGACCTTTTCAGAGGTAGAGTGACTCTCCAGCCTGGTTTGCCCAGGTATCTCCTGGTTTTGGAACTAAAGGTCCAGCATCCCTGGCAACCCCTCAGTCCACATAAACTGAGACAGTTGATCACCGTAGTAGGAGGTTTTGGATGACTTTGTGGCTCAGATATTGAAAAAGAAAAGTTCCAGAAACACTAAGAGCATCTTGTTCAACCTGAACAAGGGAAAAAGTTGAAAAGTTGAAATAAAAACTCTGGTGCTAGCATTCACAGAGTCCTCGTATTGTGCTAGGCCCCTCCTATGTGCTTTGCAAACATACTGTTCATCCTGATTATAGTTTTTGAGAGTTACCTCTTATTATTGTTCCTATTTTGCAGGTAAGGAAACTGAGAAACAGAGAAATTAATGTAACTTGCCCAAGCTCATACAAACAGTAAGGACAGAGCCAGAAGGAATATCATGAAGTACCTTGAACTTAACCAAGAATGATTCCTTCCACTTTCCACCAAAGTCTTCTCATACTTCATTTGCAACCTATTTAAGCTTTAAGATAAAATTAGAACAGGATATATTTCTTCTCTTTTTGCTTTCCCCAGGAATTTGCTAGATGCCAGATGCTCCCTCATGAATAGACTAAGGAAGAGAGAAACCAGTAAAGCTAATGCTTGTTAAATGGCAATTGGTTTAGCACCTCCTAAAACAGAATCCACAGGCTTCTATGGAATAAAGCTTTAAACTCTCACAGCAAGGTTACTTGAATCCTGCCTCAGTTAAGACCTTTAGTGCTTTCTGTCTAAAGCATTCTTTCAGTCGTTGATCCCAGGCATTGGGCAACCTCTTGTGAGCTAAGCATGCTTCCAGAGAGCTTCCTGGAGCCCTGTTTAATCCCTCTCTCAATGAGCCAGAGTATTGTTTTAATAAAGTTGCCACTGTAATTGTTTGGCTTGCTGTTTAAGAGTATTATAGGCTCTGGGAGTGGATTTGTGAAGAAAATACAATTAAAAGAAATGTTAACAGTGTCCTATTGAAATACAGAGTGTGTGGTTGCACAGAAGGAAAAAACTTGCTTAAGACTGGCCACTAAAGGATTTATCTTATGGAGAGAAGCTGTTTTACTTAACATGGTTTCCTGTATAAAAACAGAATGCAGGGAGCTTGTGGCTCTGATAAAAGGGGAGGAGAAAAAGTCAGTCTGGATGTATCTACAGGTTCACACTTAAAATCGAGCAAATGGAAAACACACCCAACTGGGAGTCTAATCATTGATACACTTGGATGACAACTTGAGACTTTCATCTTTTAAATGACAGTCCCTGACATATCTCTCACTGGACACATCTAAAAACATATGTATTCATGACTAGTGGCCCAGAGACCACTACCACACAATTGTAGCTGTAATGCAAGTAGCTCTATGTGTTGCTGGTTTTTTTATCCAGACCATCTGTTTTTGACTTAGTGCTCTACTGGACTTGCTAAAAGCTGACCCACCTCAAAGTCATGACATTCAATTTCCCCCAAGGGCACCCTTCACTATGAAAGTAACCCATAAGCATTAGCACCAGCTGGCTAGAAGGAAACAGTTGCTAAAGCTAATCCCATAAAGTTTCCATATTCTTAAGGAAACAACTCGTGGAGCTCTCAATGTAGGGTTCTAGTGCTTCCCAAAATTTCAACAGATATAATGATGAAATGGAATCTATCTGAGGAGCTGACCTTTGTTCTGGGGCTATTACAACTTAAATACACTTCTGCATCTACTGACCACCTGTGAGCAGTTCCCTTTATGTTCATTGGCAGTAGTCCCTGGAATCTGTTTCCATTTATCTATCCATCATTCATCTTTCCATCTGTCCATCCATTAATTCATGCAACAAATATTTGAGGCATGCTTTTAGGCTCTTGGAGGATAGCAAAGAAAAGGACAGATAAAACTCTTTCTCTAAAGGAGCTCATAGGTTAGTGAAGAGACAGACATAAACAAGAAAACAAATAACCAAAATACTTTCAGATGACAAGTGCCATAAAGAATAAATATGGAAAAAAAAAAGAATAAATATGGAATGCTATAGGAAATGACATGAGGGGAGTCACTTTCCATTGGAAAGACCCCTCTGAGGAAAGGATATTTGGGCTCAGACTTGAAACATTTGAAAATTTGAAAGAAGAATGTTCCAGGCCAGAGGAATTGTAAATGTAAAACCTTTAGGGATAGCAGTAAGCTTTGTGTGTTACAAGAAGAGCAATAATGTCATTGTGCTTATAGCAGTTGGGTATAAAAGATGGATTTGGAGGTTCCGCTAAGGCTTTTCAGGCTAAGGGGAGTGTGTGCCTATTCTAAGTGCATCAAAAAGTCATTGGAAGGTTTGGGAGAGAAGGGTGATATGATTTGGTTTATAATTTTAATGGGTCCATATGACTGCTGGGTGTTGAATGAGATGACAGATGGGATAGGGATACAAGAATGGTTACAGGAAGAACATTTAAGAGACGGTTAAAATAAACAAATGAGAAATGGTGGTGGCTTGGACTAGTAGTAGAGACTAGTAATTTCTTGGACTAGTAATATATTTTAAAGATAGACCTGACATGTCTTACAATGGTTTAGACATGGGAAATGGGGGGAAGAGGAGTCTCAGGAATGACTCTGAAGTACTGGGCGTATGCCATTGGGTGGGTGATAGTGCCATGTCCTGACACAGGCTCCCTATGAATAATCCTAGTCCAGGCAGGTCAAATTAGTTCTGTTAACTGTTTTCTTTTTACTTCATGTTTTCTTGTAATGTAAGTGGCATCTGTAATGACAGCCTGCCAGTGCCACCCTTATCTGCATGTATCTCAGAACAAGCAAAAATTTGTTTGAATCAGAGGTACATAAACTGTCAGCAAAGACAAAATAATTCTCCTTAGAATTTGAGAAAATGGAAGAACAAACAAAGGCATGCATTCTGATTTTACAGTCTTCGTATTCTCCTTGAAAAAAAACAACTAGAATTAGTCATTACTCGGGTAAAGGGGATGCTAACAGTAGAGTTAGGGTGGAGACCTGAAATGTCTACTCTCTAGACCAGCAATTTTCAACTTTTTTCCTCTCATGACACACATAAACTAATTACGAAAATTCTACGACACACTAAAAAATGTATTTTTTTGCCCATCTGACAAAAAAATAGGTTTAATTTTGATTCATTCATACTGAATGGCTATTGTTGTGTTGGCTGTTGTCATTTTTTATTTGACATTCCAAGGAAAAAGAAGTCAGTACCCTGACTAAATAATCAGGTATTGCATGTTTTAGAAATTATTGTGGCACACTGGTTGAAAATCACTGCTCTGGACCAATATGTAAAGATTAGTGGACTCCTGGAAATTGCTTCTTAAACAGTTTATTGTACTTCCACATTTCATGGCGTCTATGAGATATAATTAAAAGGTATTATGCATTCACTCTGGAGCATTTCTCAGATTGCCTTTATTAAAATAAGTACACTTTATACTGGTCTAACCCCTTTCATTAAAGGTGAAAGAGGTTGCAATTAGCAGACTGCTTGGGTCTAAATTAAATCCTGGTGTGCCACATCTCACTTTACCATACTCTGGCACACAGAGGTTGGTAATTTTAGGGCCAGACATAACCTGGCATAGGGCAGGGTAATACTTTTCTTACTAGACTTATTAACTATAACTGATTGCTGTATGAACATATGCAAAAGACGTCTCTGAGTATTCTGATTCTCACGTTGGTTGGGAAACACCCTGTTTATCTGATTTCCATCAGCCTGTGAAAGTTTATCCATCATTTCGTGTCTTGAATAAGCACCAGGGAGTTGCACTGGAAAAAATTACTTCTAAGACAAACATTCTGTCAGAATGATTAGGACCAAAATGTAAATTCATTGACTTCCTAAAGATAATATATAGATCAATTTACTAATACTGACACTGGAATTTTTATAAGCACACTCTCAAATGTCCCATAGAAAGAAGGCTTATTAAAAATAATTTCAATCGCCCTAACCAGTTTTGCTCCATGGATAGAGCATCAGCCTGCAGACTGAAGGGTCCCTGGTTCAATTCTGGTTAAGGGCATGTACCTTGGTTGCGGACACATCCCCAGTAGGGGGTGTGCAGGGGGCAGCTGATCAATGTTTCTCTCTCATAGATGTTTTTAACTCTCTATTCCTCTCCCTTCCTCTCTGTAAAAAAAAAATTAATAAAATATATTTTTTTAAAAAAGAATTTCAATAAGCACACCTTGTCAACAATGCTGGGAAAAATAGAAACCCAGACAGAAATTATAGTATGTGGGCCCCTCCTTAGAAGAAATCTTAATGGCACAAACCACAGTTGCATTAAATTCTCAACATTTCTTTGCTTGACATTTGAACTTGGGGGTGGGGGAGTATTTTGCTAACCTCTTGGTGCTGAATATTTGACCTTAAAACTTGCTGTTTGCTCCTTTTTGGTTTCAATCCTCATGACTACAAATGCTATTATTAGTCATAAGATTGTTCAGTTCCTTTCAAATTCCATCCATGGTATTTGACTTTCTGGACTAAACATAATAGGGAATTCAAAATCTTAATTATTTCTAAAGGTAGTAAATCTTCCATCTTCCCTATGTGCTTCAAGTTTTCCCAGCTCCATATAGAAGAGGACCTATGTTAAGTTTTAGAAATGTTTGCCTCTAAATCCTTTACTGAATAAGGATTTTCCCAGTAAAATAATTTAAAAGCATAGGTTTGTGTTTAGCCAGCCCTGGAAATAAATCTCAGCATTGCTCCTGGTGAGTTAGGTGACTTTGGGAAAGTTACTAAAACTCTGTGTTTTGTTCAATAAATAGGAGGCCATGTTTACATTAAGGGTTGTTATATAAATGATAAATATCACATGTAAAATATTTGATGCAAAATAAACATTTAGTAAATGGCATTTATTATTTACTAGAGGCCCAGTGCACAAAATTCATGCACGGGGGGAGTGTCCCTTGGCCCAGCCTGCACCCTCTCCAATCTGGGACCCCGATCCGGTGGGATTGGGCCTAAACGGGCAGTCGGACATCCCTCTCACAATCCAGGACTGCTGGCTCCCAACTGCTTGCCTGCCTCTGCCAGATTTCCCCTAACCGCTTCTGCCTACCAGCCTGATCACCCCCTAACCACTCCCCTGCCAGCCTGATCGACACCTAACTGCTCCCCTGCCGGCCCGATTTCCCCTAACTGCTCTCCCCTGCCGGCTAGTCACCCCTAACTGCCCTCCCCTGCCAGTCTGGTCGCCCCTAACTGTCCTCCTCTGCTGGCCTGATCGCCCACAACTGCCCTCCCCTGCAGTCCTGGTCCCCCCCAACTGCCCTCCCCTGCAGGCCTGGGTCCCCCCCCCCAACTTCCCTCCCCTGCAGTCCTGGTTCTCCCCCCCCAACTGCCCTCCCCTGCAGGCCTGGTTCCCCCCAACTGCCCTCCCCTGCAGGCCTGGGTCCCCCCCAGCTGCCCTCCCTTGATGACCTGGTCTCCCCCAACTGCCCTCCTCTGCCGGCCTGGTCACCCCTAACTGGCCACAACTGCCCTCCCCTGCAGGGCATCTTGTGGTGGCCATCTTGTGTCCACATGGGGGTGGCCATCTTGTGTCTTAGAGTGATGGTCAATTTGCGTATTACTCTTTTATTAGCTAGGATTATAATATACATCAACATCACTCCATTAACTGACTAAGCACTAGTTTCAATTTCAGCCTATGGCTGGCAAAGCTTATTTTAACCTAAAATCTTTTATCTTATGATTTGACTGTTTATGATCACATAAAGGTGTGATACACCCAATATACTACATAGAACAACCCATTTAAGAGAAATTCAGTCTTACCCTAGCCGATTTGGCTCAGTGGATAGAGTATTGGATCCCAGGTTCGATTCCAGTCAAGGGCATGTTGCAGGCTCCTCCCTGGCCCAGGCCCTGGTCGAGGCATGTACAAGAGGCAACCAATCTATGTGTTTCTCTCACATCAATATTTCTCTCTATGTTTCCCTCTCTCTTCCACTCTCTCTGAAATCAATGGAAAAATATCCTCGGGTGAGGATTAAGGAAAAGAAAAAGAGAAATTCAGGCTTTTAGTTGAGTTTAGTGTGAAAATCCATCCGAATGTATCAATTATAAAAGATGACATGGGTGCAAAAATGAAAAAGTAATCATAAAGTCATAGCTCTTAGAGCTCATCAGAAATTTAGTGGTTAAACTCCTATTATTTACAGATGTGAACCTGATGCCCAACTAAGATTAATAACTTTCACAAAGTTGTGCAACTTAGTGATGAGCTAACATCAGAAGAGGACCAAGTCCCAATTAGGTTTATAGCTTAAAACCTATTCTACTCCAATGATGGTTCTGATACTTTTAAACTAATGGTGATCACCTTTCAAAGAACTTGACTTGCCGTGTGTTACAAACCAGTGACAAATTTGGAGCTAGATTATTTGTTGTGAATGAAATTGCCCAATTCAAATACTCTCTAAGGGCTCCTCTAACTCAGTTTTTTATTACTCTTCTGCTTATTATTCTAGAATATCCTTTGCTGCATGGACACATATTAGTCATCAGTTTCCAAAGCGTTTCTTCTCTTCTAGCCAGACCAGTGTCTTCACGATCTTACAAACATTTATTCCATTGCCATACCTTTCCCCATATGCACAATAATCTCCCCTCTTCTCTTCATTTACCCAACTTCAATGCACTCTGCAAGACCCAGTTTCCCATCTCTTCTATGATATCTTCCCTTACTTCTCTGGCCCTCATAAATCTCCTTTTCTTCTGAACTCCTACAGTCCACAAGGCTTGTACACACAACTGAGAGCACAATTATCTACTGTGTATGATGTTCTCTCCATTCCTTCTGTACATCTTATCTTCCCAGTTTGACTACTGGCCCCTTGAAGACAAGTACCAGGACTCAGATTTATCTAATTTCAATGAAGCAGAACACTGTGATGAATGAGCTCATAGTAGATATTCAATTAATACTCAGTGGACTGGGTAAGGGGCAGAGAGGAGAACAAACATTTTCTTGTTTCTTTGACCATTCTTGATTTACTTCTGAGATTACATACAAAACTAATACAAAAACTTAAATCTGGCAATTTTGGTTGAGGTTTTGTGCTAATTAGAACTAGTTAGGGATGGCAGGGAAGGACAGCAGATATGCTGCTTCTCATCCCATCTTACAATCTTTTCTTTAAAATGTAGAAAAAATTCACCTGGACCTACACAAGTGACTGACAGTTGTGTCTAAATGAGTTTCTACTTTTGCAGCATCGATTTCTGGCAATAAGTCCTGTCCTTAGCAGTGAACATTTTTTTCTGGGATAAGAAACACTCTAAGCCCATGTGATGAAAGATGAACAATATGGAACCCTGTGAGCAAAAATTAGTTTTAAGAAAATCAGTTGCATACTTGTACCAGAATGCCACAACTTCTTTATATAACTATGATGATGTGTAATTGACACATCTTAGGAAAATATTTCTTATTCCAGCTTCTTTTTATTTAGCATATATTTACTGAGTGCCTCATGACAATAATAATGATGGTAATAATAATAATAGAATATTAAATAAATATAATGCAAATGTTTAAGAGGCCAGCTTCAAGTGTCAAACAGTCTAGGTTTGAATTCTGGGTCCATTAAAGAGTGAAAACCAGTGGAAGAAATATAAATAACTTAGTATATGCAGATTACATTATATACTACTGGAAAAAAGCAATACTTTGAACATCAGGAACATGACTACAAAAGAAATACATTACTTTAACATAGACAATGAAGATATCAAAATTGTTAGATTTTGCTTGTTTTTGTTCAGTCATTCATTTAAATGGAGACTGCAAGAAAGAAATCAAGAGAAGGCTGAGATTTGGAAGGGCAGTGGTGGAAGAATTAAGAAAGATCATCAAGAGCAAAGATGTGTTATTAGAGACCAAGGCTAAGATCATCCACATCTTGTATTCCCAATTATTATGTATGGGTGAATAAATTAGACAATGAGGAAGACTAACAGGAAAAAATTGATTCATTTGAAATATGGTGTTGAGAAGAGTTCTTCGGATACCCTGGACCGCCAGAAAGATGAGCAAGTGTGTCCTAAAGCAAATTAAGCCTGAAACATCGCTTGAGGCAAAAATGATAAAACTGAAGCTGTTATACTTTGGGCACATCATGAGAAAGCAGGGTTCTTTGGAAAAGATAATAATACTGGCAAAAATAGAAGGCAGCAGAAAAAGAGGAAAGCCAAATATCAGGTGGGTTGACTTCATTAAAGAAACCATAGGCGTGAGTCTACAAGAGCTGAGCAGGGCTGTTGAGAACAGGACTTATGGACATCACTAAATCATAGGGTCACCAGGAGTCAAAGCTGACTCAATGGCATGTATTACACAACTTGTTAATTGTGTGGGCAAGTTACTTAACATTTCTCACACTTTCCTTACCTATTAAGTAGGAATAACAATAGTAGTAACTCAGAAATTTTATTTAAGGATTAAAATGAAATAATACATGAAAACACCATGTAGAGCACATAATAAGTACTCAGTAAATTGCTATGTATCATTACTATTATTATTATTACAGTATGTCAGGCACTGTACTGAAAGAATTATTTATATTTTAGCAGATATCAACTTTGTAAAAACGTGTGAGTTTGTTTATTGATAGGTTTCAAACACTAAGAGGAGTTCCTAGCCTACAGTGAGCTCTGAGTAAATGATTACTGAATGGAAGAATGGTTTCATTAATTCCTCATAACAGCCTTACAATGTGGCAGGCACTTTGCATATAATAGTGATCAAGACAGTATCCTAATCTTCAGGTTTGAGGAGAAGGAAGGGGAACATCCAGGGAAGGCAGACAAGTCAACAGGCAATTCTTACACAGAATGATTGCTCTGATAAGGTAGTACAGGGCATTTGGGAGAAGATATGAGGAACTAATAATCCAAACACAAGGGAACAGACAAGGAGGGAATGGCATTTAGGCTGAAAAAATGAAGGATATGTTAAACAGGCAAATTAGAAGTAAGAGTATATGGCGCGTTCAAAGGCTAGAGAGTATGTTCATTTGCTTTAACAGTATGTAGTTCAGTATAGATGAAATGAGGGAGGAGAGAGGAGAAAAGAAGCTGCAGAAGTCAACAGGGCTCTGAGTACAGTACCAGGGATGTGACTTGATCTTAATGGCAAGGGGGCCATTTACTAGTAAATGGGGTTTAGAGCTTCCTCAATCTCACGGGGTTGGCAGAGTTCTAACATTTGCTTCCGGCTAGATCAGATTTAGTATTTATGTGCCTATTTACACATCTGTGAATCCACACTGCTAGAATTATAATTACTTACGGTTTCTGATCCAGGCCTATCTTGGACCATCTTTGTGACATTGGTCTCTAAGACCAAAGCTGTCTTGGATCTTACAGAACCAAAGCCTATGGATACACAGTTCTTATTGAGAGTAGATTCAATTGAATCTGTCACTTTTGTCATAAAACTTCTCATTTGGCTGGATCCCCAATACTATATATAACCAGTTGATCTTTCCCTGCTAAGGTTATAGCACAAGAGGCAAGATAACTTTTTGTATGTTGCTGACCAAGACTCAGAGTGAGTATACCTTATATTATTTTCTAATAATAAATGACAGGTGGATTTTCAGGAAAGAAATAAGTGGCAAGATGTGAAACATAAAAGCTCCAAAATCATATAGACCTTCCATTTTCCATGTTCTTGATGACAATTTTTACTGTGTATGTCTACTGTATTGTTCTGGATGACTTCCTACATGGTTCCCTAGCTAACCTGAAGTTTTCTTTCTCAGAATTCAACATGATAACATTACAAAATAATAACAATAATAACAATAAAGATCTTCAACAGGGGATTTCAAGGGAATTCAATTCACCAAAAAAAAACTTTTCATATAAATATATCATGTGGGTTAGAATAATACCTGAGAGAACCTAAATTAAAAGTCTTTTCCATCATTGTGAACCATGTGTGAATTGGTTTATCATTGCAGATAAATTATAAGAATGAGCTGCTTAGTGTATAGTGTAACAGGAAACTGAAAGAACAAGCCATGTGTTCAAAACCCAGAGCCTAGTTCTGAACTATCAGCTAATTAAAAAAAAAATCTTTGTTTTTGGAATTAAACTGGAGGAAAAAATCATTTAAGTAGAGACCTTAGGAAGATGGTGAGGAGTTTCTGAGAATGAACTCAAATAGGGGGAAAGACCTTCATAATGATTTGCTTGGCCCCACTTTTCCTTTGAGGCTTTGCTTGTGATTTCAGTGTGGTGAAAGGAATGGAAGGAAAGAGGCAGGCAAATAAGGGGCAGGAGAGGAGTGGAGACCTAGAAGAAATGAAAGTGATGAAAAGGTGAAAGGTGTGGCAAAGAGCATTCTCTAAGCCACTCAGACTTTCGAAAATAGCACTAAAGATAGGGGAGTGCAAGCATGCCATGCTACCAACTCACACACCAAAGCCATGAGGCACACCTACTGTGCAAACGTTACTCAAGGACATAGCATGTAGTGGAGCTATGAGGTGCAAGACGAAACAAAAATATGAGAAGAACCATTAGAAATGTTATCTGAATGCTAAGCAGACCAGTCAGCCAGCCAGTGCTTTCTTTGAGCTCAGATGGTACAAAAGCCTCCATCACAGCCTGGATGGAAAGGACTAAGAGAGAGATGAAGAGAGGAGCAGAGTGATGCCCAGAGGAGGAAAAGGATATGGCTTAAAACCCAGGTAGATTGTTTATGGGGGGAACCAAATTGCTGACAACCTTGTAATAGAAGAATGGCTCAAGTTTATACACTTACTCATCCCATTTTGCTATCTGGAATATGAATAAATTTGGACTTCCCTTGTTTAATTAGCCATTAGGTTTGATGAAGAACATTTTTCAAGTCGAGCAGAAAATGATTTAAAAGTAAGGTGTGTCTGCAAAAGAAGGCGCAAGAGCAAGCAGGCTGATGGATGAAAGTAAAATAATATGAGAAAATATCTACCTTTATCATAAAGTCCCTGAGAATGTTTCAGACACTCAGCTTTTTAAGTTAAGGAGATGATGTGGCTAACCGTGGTCTGCCTTGAGATACTTAATTCGAAGTTCAGCAAAAGTTTAAAAGGAAATGAAGTGGAAATTGATCACTCAATAATAGAATCACTGGAATGAGATCCATCCCAAAAATATTTCTGCCATGGAGTCTTTAAAATGTCCTACTTTGAAAATTCTTTCAATACAGTAATTTTTAAAATTCCATATTTCTTAAGTATTTGAAATATAAGAATCATCTTTTAAAGGGAACTCTATGTCTCATCATATTTTTTGAAACACTCATTTTGTTAGTATGGGCTTTAAAAGATTCCAAGGCATGAAAGACAGGACACATATCCATGTGGATAGAGGAGATAGAGAATTATAGCTTCCTTTCCAGTGGACTAAAAACTATTTAAGAACAGCTATTTAATAAATGTGATATCAGTTGCCTTGCAAAAACATTCGGGTAATAATAAACTAACAAATGATTTAGCATATACTACAACACATACCCTTTGACATTAATGTATCATATGTAAGTTAAACCTCAATTTAAATTTTTAAGAAATAGAGTATAGAAGTCCTTGACTGAGAAATCAATAATAGGTTGATACACATTGACCTTTCTGGGTAAAAATAATGATAGTTAAAATAAAATAGTTGCTCTTTTTTGGCCCAAGGACTACTTAGAACATGTTCATAGAATTGTTGGACATTAAAGGTAGAAAAAGCCTTAAAATTACTTTGTCCATTTTCTCATTTTATAGTTCCAAGAAACAAGACATTCCTCCCATTGTAATATCTAGAGGTAAATGGTTGCCCAAGGTATTAAGAGGCAGGGAATTGTCATTAATATATTGAGACTATCTCATCCATTCCAAGAAAACATATAATATAAATTCCATGAGGATCCAAGATGGTTGCCAAGAGGACAGCAGCCTACAAGATAGTGTGTGAGTGAGAGAATGAAAAGAGAGTGCAGTGATGTGCAGGGAGTGTCTATATTTGTGAGTGAGGCACAGCTATATTCCAAGGAATTGTTCGGGACTACCGGATGGGGCTCCCCTAGCCAGGCAGCCTCTACTGCTGCTGAAATCTCTGCTGGAGCAGATGTCTCTGCCACAGAGACCACGCCATCTTGAAGGGGAGAGTGGCGGTGATCTGAGGCCCAGCCTTACCTTCAACCAGGGAGACCTCGGATACCTCCCAGGACCCTACAACCACAACACCCAGGGACAAGATGCCCCAACTGCAAACCCAGAAACACCAAGACTCTAGCCTCTCTGACCACGGACACCTACAAAGTCTGTCCAGAAGGAGACAAAGCGGCACAAATACAGGGACGAGCCCTGCGCCTTCTCACAGAGCAGATAGAAGGAACAGGTGAATCGATTACATCCACCCAGAATTGGTGAATTAAATACAGCTGGTGAGGCAATCCATGGACGGAAAGGTCAGATATTGCCTAGGGAAAGTGAGGAGCGACCATGGGGAGACAAAGAAACAGTCCGCATATGAAAGAAAAGGAGGAATCACCAGAAAAAGAAGTAACCGAAATGGAGGCAAAAAATAGGTCAGAGAAAGAATTCAGAGCAATGGTCATAAGGTTGCTGAAAAGGATGGAAAACAAATTCAACAACATGTGTAAGAACCAAGAGGAAATTAAGAACCAAGAAGAAATGAAAAATGACATTGCTGCAATAAAGAACTCAATAGAAAGCATCAACAGTAGACTAGAAGAAGTGGAGGACTGCATCAGTTAGATAGAAGATAAGGTAGAAAAAAATACCCAAGCAGAGCAGCATCTAGAAAAAAAAAAACTTAAAAAACAGGAGGAGAGCCTGAGGGAACTTTGGGACAACACAAAACGAAACAACATCTGCATAATAGGGGTGCCAGAAGAAGAGGAAACTGAGCAAGGAATAGAAAACCTGTTTGAAGAAATAATGACAGAAAACTTCCCTGATATAGGGAAGGAAAAATTCACACAAGTCCAAGAAGCTCACAGAGTCGCAAACAAGATGAACCCCAAAAGACCAACACCAAAACACATCATAATTAAATTGGCAAACACCAACAACAAAGTAAGAATCTTAAAGGCTGCCAGAGAGAGACAGAAAGTTACCTACAAAGGATCCCCCATCAGACTAGCGACTGATTTCTCAACAGAAACACATCAGGCCAGAAAGGAATGGAATGAAATATACAAAGTCATGCAAAGGAAGGGTCGGAATCAAAGAATACTGTGCCCAGCAATGCTATCAATCAAAATTGAGGGTGAAATCAGGAGCTTCACAGACAAAAAAGGATTAAGGGAGTTTATTACCACCAAACCAACAATGCAAGAAATATTAAAGGGACTGCTGTAAAAAGAAGAAATAAGAAGGGAAGAAGGAACACAGGCATAAAGAATAAAAATGGTGACAAACAAGTACCTATCAATAATAACTTTAAATATAAATTGATTAAATGCTGCAATCAAAAGATATAGGGTAGCTGACTGGATACTAAAACATGACCCATATATCTGCTGTCTACAGGAAACCCACCTCAGAACACAGGACTCACACAAACTGATGGTGAAGGAATGGAAAAAGGTTTTTCAGGTGAATGGAAATGAAAAAAAAGCTGGAGTAGCAATACTTGCATCTGACAAATTAGACCTCAAAGTGAAGTCCATAACAAGAGATAAGGAAGGCCACTACATAATACTAAAGGGAGCAATTCATCAAGAAGATATAACTCTGGCAAACATATATGCACCCAATACAGGAGCACCCAAATACATAAAAAAAACTTCTGGAGGACATCAAGGGAGAGATAGACAGAAATACAGTCATAGTAGGGGACTTTAATACCCACTAACCCCACTGAACAAATCCTCTAAACAAAAAAAATCAGTGAATAAACATCAATCCTAAATGACTCACTAGATCAGATGGAATTAATTGACATCTTCAGAACATTTCACCCCAAAGCCACAGAATATATGTTCTTCTCAAGTACACATGGGTCATTTTTAAAGATAGACCACATATTGGGATACAGGCAGTGTCTTCAAATTCAAGAAGATAGAAATCATATCAAGCATCTTCTCAGATCACAATGGCATAAAACTAGAAATCAACTACAATAAAAACAATTAAAAAAAATTAAACACCTGGAGGCTAAATAGCATGCTATTAAACAATGATTGAGTTACCAGAGAGATCAAAGAAGAAATAAAAAACATCATAGCAACAAACAACAATGAAAACACAACAATCCAAAATCTATGGGACACAGTGAAAGCAGTCTTGAGAGGGAAGTTCATAGCCCTACAGGCCTATCTCAAAAAAAACAAGAAATAATGGTAATAAATTATCTAACCATACAACTCAAAGAGTTAGAAAGAGAGCAACAAGAAAAGCCTAGCATAAGCAAAAGGAAGGAAATAATAAAGATCAGAGCGGAGATAAATGACATAGAGACCAAAAAGACAATACAAAAGATCAACAAAACCAAGAGCTGGTTCTTTGAAAGGATAAAAAAGATTGATGAACCTCTAGCCAGGCTCACCAAGAAGCAAAGAGAGAGGACCCAAATAAACAAAATCAGAAATGAAAGAGGTGAAGTAACAACCAATCCCACAGAAATACAAACAATTATGAAAAAATACTATGAACAACTCTATTCCAACAAAATGGATAACCTAGATGAAATGGACATATTCTTAGAAAAATACAATCTCCCAAAACGCAATCGGGAATAATTAAAAAACCAGAATAGGCCAATAACTACCAAAGAAATTGAAGCAGCGATCAAAAATCTTCCAGCAAACAAAAGCCCTGGTCTGGATGGCTTTACAGGGGAGTTTTACCAAGCATTCAAAGAAGAACTAAAACCTATCCTCCTCAAACTATTCCAAAAAATACTAAAGGAAGGCACACTTCCAAGCTCTTTCTATGAAGCCAGCATTACCCTAATCCAGTGGTCAGCAAACCGTGGCTCGCGAGCCACATGCGGCTCTTTGGCCCCTTGAGTGTGGCTTTTCCACAAAATACCACATCCTGGGCGAGACTATTTTGAAGAAGTGGCATTAGAAGAAGTTTAAGTTTAAAAAATTTGGCTCTCAAAAGAAATTTCAATCGTTGTACTGTTGATATTTGGCTCTGTTGACTAATGAGTTTGCTGACCACTGCCCTAACCCCAAAACCAGATAAATACACCACAAAAAAAAAAAGAGAACTACAGGCCAATATCCTTGATGAACTTAGATGCTAAAATCCTCAACAAAATTCTAGCAAATTGAAATCAGCATTACATTAGAAAGATCATACACCATGACCACGTGGGATTTATTCCGGGGATGCAAGGATGGTACAATATCTGCAAATCAATAAATGTGATACATCACACAAACAAACTGAGAAACAAAAATCACATAATCATATCAATCGATGCGGAAAAAGCATTTGACAAAATGCAACACACTTTATTGATAAAAACTCTCAGCAAAGTGGGAATAGAGGGATCATACCTCAACAGAATAAAAGCCTTATATGACAAACCTACAGCCAACATCATACTCAATGGGCAAAAACTAAACTCATTTCCCCTAAGAACAAGAACCAGACAGGGATGCCCACTTTCACCACTCCTGTTCGGTATAGTACTGGAAGTTCTAGCCATAGCGATCAGACAAGAAGAAGAAATAAAAGGCATCCAAATTGGAAAAGAAGAAGTAACACTGTCCTTATTCGCAGATGACATGATACTATACATAGAAAACCCCAAAGACTTCATCCAAAAACTACTAGACCTAATGAATGAATTTGGCAATATAGCAGGATACAAAATTAACACCCAAAAATCTATGGCCTTTTTATACACCAATAATGAACTCACAGAAAGAGAAACGAAAAAAACAATGCCATTTACCATTGCACCAAAAATATTAAGAAACCTAGGAATAAACTTAACTAAGTACGTAAAAGATCTGTACTGGGAAAACTTCATGACATTGAAAAAGGAAATAGAGGAAGACATAAACAAATGGAAAACCATACCATGTTCATGGATTGGTAGAATAAACATCATTACAATATCCATACTACCCAAAGCAATCTACAGATTTAATGCAATCCCCATTAAAATACCAATGGCATATTTCAAAGATCTAAAACAAACTCTCCAAAAATTCATCTGGAATAAAAAAAGATCCCAAATAGCCACAGCAATCCTGAGTAAGAAGAACAAAGTTGGAGAGATCACATTACCAGATATCAAGCTATATAACCAAGCCACAGTCCTCAAAACTGCCTGATACTGGCACAAGAACAGACATATAGACCAGTGGAACAAAACAGAGAACCCAGAAATCGACCCAAGCCATTATGCTCAATTAATATTTGACAAAGGAGGCAAGAGAATACAATGGAGTCAAGACAGTCTCTTTAATAAAGGGTGCTTGGAAATTTGGACAGATACATGCAAAAAAAATGAAACCAGATACCAACTTACACCATACACAAAAACAAACTCAAAATGGCTAAAAGGACTGGAATGTAAGACGGGAAACCATAAAAATCCTACAAGACACCATTGGCAGCAAAATAGCAGACATATGTCGTAGCAATATCTTTACAGACACAGCTCCTAGGGCAATGGAGACTAAGGAGAAAATAAACAAATGGGACTACATCAAAATAAAAAGCTTCTACACAGCAAAAGAAACCATCAACAAAACAACAAGAAAGCCCACTGCATGGGAGAACATATTTGCCAATGATATTTCAGATAAGGGTTTAATATCCAAAATTGACAGAGAACTCATACAACTTAACAAAAGGAATATAAATGATCCAATCAAAAAATGGTCAAAGGATCTAAATAGACACTTTCGAAAGAGGACATACAGAAGGCCAGAGACATATGAAAACATGCTCCAAGTCACTAATCATCCAAGGGATGAAAATCAAAACAATAATGAGATATTATCTCACACCTGTCAGAATGGCTATCATCAACAAATTAACAAAAGACAAGTGCTGGCGAAGATGTGGAGAAAAAGGAACGCTCTTGTACTGCTACTGGTGCAGCCACTGTGGAAGACAGTATCGAGTTTCCTCAAAAAGTTAAAAATGGAACTCCTATTTGACCCAGTAATCCCACTTCTAGGACTATATTCCAAAAAAAACAGAAACACCAATCAGAAATGATATATGCACCCCTATGTTCATGGCAGCACACTTTACCATAGCTAAGATTTAGAAACAGCCTAAGTGCCCATCAGCAGATGAGTGGATTAAAAAACTGGTACGTCTACACAATGGAATACTATGCCGCTATAAGAAAGATGGAACTTTTACCATTTGCAACAACATGGATGAAACTGGAGAGCGTTATGTTAAGTGAAATAAGCCAGTTGGAGAAAGATAAATATCACATGATCTCACTCATATGTGGGATATAATGATCAACATTATTTGATGAACAAGAATAGATCGATCTAGAGGCAAATGGTAGGGGAGGGGGGTTAGAGATCAACCAAAGGACTTGTATGCATGCATATTAGCATAACCAATGGACACAGACACTAGGGCAGTGGGGGCTTGCCAGGGGTGGGAATGGCTGGGGAGGGGGTCAATTGGGGAAAAAGGAGACATATGTAAAACTTTAGACAATAAAAAATAATATAAAAAACATAAATAAATAAATTCCAACATTCTTTTAGATTATTATGACCTAATAAATAAGATCTGGTTGGAACTAGAGAGATGGAACATATTGACATGTCAATGTTTATGGAATGAACCTCATGTAATCAATTGTAAAAACTCACAAGTTTAAGGGATCTTAGTAGATTATCTTAGGAAAAAGCCAGAATTCAAAGTTTAAAAAAAATTTTTTTTAAATATATATATATATGGAGTCTGAACTAGAAGTCCTATGTGTCCAGGAAAGAAGGCTGAGGTGTGCTGAAGGTAGTACTCTCCTCTCTAATGAGGGAAGAAGAGGAAATTAATTTAAATTGCCACCAAAGGAATTTAAGTTAGATGAAAAGAGATTATTGGCAGCAAAGGTTTTATAAACCCTGGAAAAGATTCCTGAGGCAGTCTTCAAATTCCCTATCTGGATATGTTTAAGAGAAGAGAGATACCTATCAGCCCAGAATGGTTGAGGTAGAGATATGCCTGGCAAGAAATGGGGAAGGAAGGAAGGAAGGAAGGAAGGAAGGAAGGAAGGAAGGAAGGAAGGAAGGAAGGAAGGAAGGAAGGAAGGAAGGAAGGAAGGAAGGAAGGAAAGAAGGAAGGAAGGAAGGAAGGAAGGACGAGAGAGAGAGAGAGAGAGAGAGAGAGAGAGAGAGAGAGAGAGAGAGAGAGTCTCACCCAAAGTAATCATTTCCTTGGAAAATCAAGTGTCATGTGCTAGTTGGTTATAAATGGAATGTACAGTTATAATACATTCTGGTTTTCATTTTCTTTTTAGCCTGGTTTCCAGTGAAAAGAAGGCTTATGAAATCTCCCTGGCAGGCTATGCCCTGATTAATATATTTTTATTTTTTCTTCTTTAAACTGGTTATAACTTAATCTCTTAGACGAACCTAAACTTTAGTAACAATACATGTGCCCTCAGAGGAGATATGTGAAAGTAGAAATGCTGTCCTCATTTCAAAGGAAAACTTTTTCCTCCTAATTTAAATAAGCAGGATGATTCCACCACTACTATCAATCTCTCCTTCCCTACCTTCACACAGATACCAGCAGGTTCTCTGCAACTTGCAGAACGTCCCCTCATTTACAGCACACAAACAACACTTGCACTCACAGTTTATACCAAAACTCTCTAATTTGTTGTACTTCTCTGTTTATACAGCTGTGCATCTCTTTGCCCCACTGTGTTCACATCTGTCTGGTTTTTATTGTGAGCTCCAGGGGGCGAAGAAGGGAATCTGTTTAATATGCTATGCACAGTATTGTGCATGCCAACTCAGGTGGGCACCACTTGACCATTCTTTTTTTTTTTTTATAAGAAACAATCATTTTATTTTATTTATTTACTAGAGGCCCAGTGCATGAAAATTCATGCACTAGAGGGGGGGTCCCTCAGCTCAGCCTGCCCCCTCTCACAGTCCAGGAGCCCTCAGGAGTGGGAGGCAACCCGGCAATCAGGGGAGGGTGACGCCCCCATCACATCTCTGCTGCTGCCACTGCCGGTAGCGCAAGCCTCAGCCGGACCTGGTTACCTGAGCCTCAGGCATCCCTGGGCAGCTGGGCAGCCATCATCCGAGACTTGCCTGCACCTTGGGCCAGCCCTGGGTGGCTGGGCAGCCACCATCTGAGGCTTGCCTATGCCTCTGGCATCAGCTGGGCAGCTGCCATCTGAGGCTTGCCTGTGCCTCGGGCTGGTCCTGGGTGGCTGGGGGACTGAGGGGACTGGGCGCCGCCGTCTTGTGGCTGTGAGCGCTGCCATCTTTGAAGGTGTGGCAGTCAATTAGTATATTCCCTCCTTATTGGCTGTGAGCACTGCCATCTTTGTGAGGGTGTGACAGCAATTAGCATATTCCCTCTTTATTAGATAGGATTTTTTGGTTTATCCTCACCCAAGGATATTTTTCCCATTGATATTTAGTTAGTTAGTTAGTTAGTTAGTTAGTTAGTTGGTTATTTTTAATTCCTTATTGTTGCAAGTTTTACATGTGTCTTCTTTTTCCCCATTGACCTTCCCCACTCACTCCCAACCCCAGCACATGCTCCCACCCACATGACCTTTCTTGACAGTAATGGTCATGAATGCTCAAAAAAACCCTCTGTGGATTAATCAAAGCTGGAAAGAAGGCTCAGGTTATAGAGTATGTGTCATCCCATGGTCCTCCTATTGCCACACACCAAAGCCATAATGGGTGTCAGAGACCATCAGAAAAGGTCCAAACAACAACTAGAAAATCTAGTAAACCAGGGCCTGAAATGCACGGAAAACAAGACTGCACTTATTTGGGAGCTTGTCCTCCACAGCGACCCTCCTTTTTCTCTTGTGTAAGTGCAATCTTGCGGGGGTTCTCAGCTCAGAGCATTATGCGTCAGTACCCATTGCCATAAGAGGTTGTTATATTTCAGACACTCCATGGAAGACTATGATGTTCACACTATCTTGACTTTCTTATTTCTTTATGTTTATGGAAGAAACAAAAATCATCTTCATCAAAATTAATATTTCTTCCTTCCCACCAATCCCCACACATTCCCCCCTCAAACATTCCTTTACACCAGTGGTCGGCAAACTCATTAGTTAACAGAGCCAAATATCAACAGTACAATGATTGAAATTTCTTTTGAGAGCCAAATTTTTTTAACTTAAACTTCTTCTAATGCCACTTCTTCAAAATAGACTCGCCCAGGCCGTGGTATTTTGTGGAAGAGCTACACTCAAGAGGCCAAAGAGCCGCATGTGGTTTGCAAGCTGCAGTTTGCCGACTATGACTTTACACAATCTTCCTGACCCAAGAAGTCAAAAGGATCCACATTTCTTGGTCTGCTTAAAATTTTCCATGTCTGTTCATCCTTCAGTCTTCAAAGTTACATCAAAGGACAAAGTGATTGATGAAAACCCTTCCCTCAGGAAAAGCACAGGAAATAGCATTCTGTTTAATTCAACAAATATTCACCAATTAAGAGTCTCTCACTGTGTGCTGGGGAAACAGAGGGGAGCAAAACATAGGTGTATTTTCAAAATGTGTGTGTGTATGTGTGTGTGATTAGTTAATTTAAAGTATTATTAAACCATTAAATGTAAGAAGATTGACTTATTGTAGGATTGTGGTGGAGATTAAATGATATCCTATATAATAAAAGCCTAATATGCTAAGTGTCCAGTTGTCTGGTCGGCCATTCAACTAATCAAAGTGTAATATGCTAATGATATGCTAAGGCCGCTCAACCACTTGCTATGATGTGCACTGACCACCAAGGGGCAGGTAGTCGACTGGTTGACCCGTCGCTATGATGTGCACTGACCACCAGGGGGCAGACGCTCGACCAGTAGGTTAGCTTGCTTCTGGGGTCTGGCTGATCAGGACTGAGTGAGATGGGCTGGACATGACCTGGAGCCCTCCCGTAGTCCCTACCCAGCTGGCCAACCTCTCATGTCCCTCCCCGGCCTTTATTGTGCACGGGTGGGGTCCCTCAGCTTGGCCTGTGCCCTCTTGCAATCCGGGACCCCTCAGGGGATGTCAGAGAGCTGGTTTCAGCCCCATGGTGGAATGACTGGTTGCTATGACATGCACTGATCACCAGGGTGCAGATGCTCAATGCAGGAGCTGCCCCCTGATGGTCAGTGCGCTCTGACAGGGTTCACGGCTGGCGAGCGCAGCGGCACTTGAAGGAGCCTCTCCCACCTCCACAGCAGTGCTAAGGACGTCAGACTGCTGGCTTAGGCCCGCTCTCCCCATGGTGTGGGCCTAACCCATCAGTTGGACATCCCTCAAAGGCTCCCAGACTGTGAGAGGGCACAGGCTGGGCTGAGGGACCTCCCCCCCCCAAGTGCACAAATTTCGTGCACTGGGCCTCTAGTAATATATATTATTTAATATACTAAGCACAGAGCCTGCCATGTAAGATATCCCCAATAACTATGGCTTAATTTAGAACAATATTTTTTTGAGAGGGCTTTCTCTGGAAATCAAATTTGACCTTGAATTATGGGCAGTATAGTTTGTTATGGACATAGGAGGAACTATCACATTCAAGAAAAGAAAAAAGCTATCATCTAGAACATATTTTTCTAGCAAAAATGGAACTCGGCCTTGTCCTGTGTCCCAAGAGAGTCTGGTTCACATCCTGCTCTTCCTATGAAGGTTTTGAAGTGTTTCAGAACCTTGGTTATGTCCCAAACACACACAACATATTTTTTTTTTCCTGCTTCTCCTACCATGGTCCTCACATTTGTTTCACAAGTGACTACAGCAATGCACTTGAAGTTTTATACATTTATTTCAAAGGGACATAAAATGATTATCTCCATGCTTCATTTTATTAGTTAGCTGTTACTGAATCAGTATCATCAAAATTTAATCTACAGCAAGAATAAATTAACTTTTAACTAGAAGTAAAACTAAGTCAAATTTTACTCACCCAAAGCATTTTTTTAAAACTTGCTCAAAACAAATTGCTTCACAAGTCATCTTAGATAAGGTATAATGTTTAATTAATTAATTAATTAACTGTATGGATGACTATATGAATAAATTATAATGCAAAAGACAAGATTGAACAAGGATATCATAATATACTTACCTAAACAAAGAAATCCCTTACTTTGCACATTTTAGTTCAACTTAATCATGGCTCTATAATGCCAAATATCTAGATAACAGAAAGGAGACTTCATATTAGATTCTCCTTGAATATTTGCCTTACAAAAACATGGTCTTAGTCTATTTCCTAAATTCTTATAGGAGATCTCTGACCACACCTGGAATCACCATTAGATTCTCAATATTTTATCCTGTCTGAAGATTCATCCAATGGTTTCATTTAAAAAGGATTATAATTTAACCTTCTATATTTTCTTAGCAAGGATAAGGGCCTTCTGGAAAACATATGCTATATTTCTATCTATTGCAAAATATCAGAAGGATGCACCTGAAATAAAAATCTCATAGACTATTTCCTGTCAAATATCACCACTTAAGTTGTATTGTAAGGGCCTAATTTTATATTCCAATCAGTAAAGCTATTGCTCTCCAGTTCTGTGAACTAAAGTCACTATTTCTCAAATTTATTCACATATTAAAGTGTTGATTAATTTCTTACTCCCACCTTTCTTATTCCAAACTAGTAGAATCCAAACATTTCAGATTTACTTTAAATATTCAGATATTTTCAGTCCTTTTACTACCAGATCTTTTAGACTTAGCTTCTCTGAACTTTGTGACCATTGAATATTATCATGAAACCAGAACATGGGTTTTATAAATAAAGGAAAATTAATGTTTATCTAACCAAAATGTACTGAAAAGAAGACCAATGACCCAGCAATCCAGACCTCCAGTGGTGGCTTAGTACAACCTTACATTTTTTTCCTCCTTATTCTAATTTTTCAGGATTTAGTTGTTAGTTCAGAATTGATCCTGTTTTCATAGAACTGGAATTCTCCATCCTAGAATTTTATCTGAGACTCTGCAACCTTAAGTTTTTGCAAAGATCAGCTGAAGGATTCAGAAGTTCCTTCGGATGAGTGGAAAAGGGAAAATGGGCCCTCCCACCCCTTCCCCCAGCTCTCTGAACATTATTAAGCTGCAATGAAACCAAATCAGATACATTTCTCCAAAGGACAGTAAGAACAGTTTCCAGGAACCTCAAGGTGCCTCACCCAATTGTCTTTCCTAAGTCCTGGCATTTCTAAACAGCCCAGATGCACAGATCCTATGGAAATCTTGTGCCAAATTTAATAGCATTGTTAATTAGTGAATACTTGTGCTCCAGACAATGTCCATGAATCAGTAAAGTAAAAGATAGTGTCCCTTGAAAACCTGAGGATAATGTCAATGGGGTAAGAATAAGCAGTTCTTTTGTTTTTCAACCTTGTGTGAAGGAATGGAGTCTGGCTTCTCATTGCCTTAACTCATTTGTACATGGTTGTGAAAATTAGATGAGACTACACAGATTACACACTTAGCAAGGAGACTGGTCCAAAGGATATCTTTCATAGATGTGTATTTCCTTACCCTTCAAGAATCAGAAGAGTGTGGCCAGCCTGTTTTGCAGAGAAAATTCAAAACTAGTGGGTCTAGACTATGTTGAAATACACATCAAAACTTGTGCCTGAGTGTCTGAATGTTATAAAATTTCTGAAATAGTATGGTATGTCTATAAATAGCAATTCAGATTTTTCTCATGGATTTTATAGAAATAGTTTTCATTACTGTAGAATCTTATGATCATACCAGGCCATTGAAACCCAACCACTAAGGTTCCTGTATCTCAGAGTAAATGACACTAAAAGGAACAATTTTGTTTTGCTTCTCTCATATTTTTATTGAGATATAATTGACATATAACATTATACTAGTTTTAGGTATATAACATAATGAATCAATATTTGTGTATATGTATACAAAGTGATCACCACAATAAGTCCAGTTAACATACATCATTAAACATAGTTTAAAAAATTTTCTTGTGATGAGAACTTTTAAGATCTCGTAGCAACTTTCAAATATATAATACAGAATTATTAACTATAGTCACCATGCTATACATTACAAAGAGGAACTGTTTTAACTCCCATCCACCCAATAGGGTAATTAAGGAAACTCCTCATTCTAGAGGCTTTTATTAAGCCAGCCTCAAAAAATGAAACCCTGCTTTCAACACTTTCAGTGCTGAAAGGGGAGTCTAATTTCTTATCCAGTAAATAAATCACATGTTTGACAGGAGTAAAAATATTGATGGGAGGTGCACATTCTTCATTTCAAAGAAAGGAGCCTGTTGAGTGGTAGTATAGTTTTGAAAGTATCTGATTTGACAGAGGAGCTCTCATCACACTTCTGAAATAATTTTATGCTGCTGTGATTTTGTTTGTGGATTTTTCATTATTCAAAATTGAAGCAACGTACTTATCTCGAATCAGAACCACCAAAGCTTTTCAAAATGCCCTTATAATTCACAATTTCTGGTTTTTTAAATGATGTCAAATGCTGTCTTTTTCTGAACTGCTAAATTCTGTGTTTCAGAAGTACAAAAAGTATTTGCAAGGCATCCAGTAAATATTTACAGAACACCTACCATGAGCCAATCCTAGTTCTGGTTGTAAGGAATGTTCCAATAAACAAGACAAGTCCCCTGCTCTCAAGGAGGGATGGGGAGAGAGGAAGGGTTGGTGGAAGAAGACTATATTAACAAAAGGGTAATATGCTAATTAGACCAGATAGACCAGACATCTTCTGGACGTCCTTCCGGACAAAGCCACAGTGGCGGGGGCCGAGGCAGAACAGTTAGAGGTGATCAGGCCTCCAGGGGAGGGCAGTTAGGGATGATCAGGCAGGCAGGCAGAGGCAGTTAGGGGCGATCAGGCAGCCCACAGGGATCGGGCCTAAACCAGCAGTCGGACATCCCTTGAGGGGTCCCAGATTGAAGAGGGTGCAGGCCGAGCTGAGGGCCCCCCCCCTCCGTGCACAAATTTCATACACTGGGCCTCTAGTAAATGAATAAAAGGTGTCATTAAATAAGAAAAATATAACTATGTCTATGGAATTAAAGATAATTAGAGATACATGAAAATGAGTAGTTGACTTTAGATTGGATAGTCAAGAAAAACCTCTCTGAAGAAGTGACATTCAAGTTGAGATTTAAATGGTGAAGGGCCCAACAGTGTCTGGAGGAAGAGAATTACAGGCAGAAGAATAACAAAGGCCTGAAAGTGGGGACCAGCATGATGTTTTTCATAAGGAGAAGGCCAGTATGGCTAGAGAATAGAGGGCAAGGGGAAAAGGGGACAAAATTGTAGGCAAAGTGGAATTATATGAGGCATGGAAGAAAAAAAAAAGTTTAGTTTTGTTATAAGTGCTATGGGGAGCTATTGGATGAGAAGAGTGGGGGCTGGGAGAATCTTAGGCATGAGAATGGCATGACTTGATTTACTTTTTCAAAGTTGACCACATCTGCAGATGGAAACTGGGGCAAGAATAGATGCACTTTTTATGGATTTAGAACTATTGAAGAATTGTAAGCAAGAACTTGACTCACTTATTTTTGTTTTTAATATCTCTGACTATGGTGTGGAGACTCCAATGTGGTGTAAAGAGGTATATATAAAGAGCCAGAGTAGAAGAACCTTTAGTGAATTTGGCAAGGGTTGTAAATTTGAATATGGAGCTCAGATGGTATCCTTGGATAGTAAGAAAAGAGATAATACTTATTGATGAACTATTATGCTTTTTCATAAATATAACCTCATTTAATTATCACTACACCCAATGGAATAGGTGTTTAGCCCCATTTTCTTAAAACTGAAACTCAGAAAGATAAATCAAATTTGCAAATATCCAGCAAAAGTAAGTGGCAAACCCAGGAGTCAGAGCCTGGTCTGTGTGACCATGAAGTCCCAGTTTTTCTATGCTACTGTTGTGTAACTCAGGTCAGGATTAGCAAATAACACATCTTTAAATTTTTAATCTATAATAAAATAATATTCAGTAATGTAAAATACATAATTTATTTAACTTTTTTTAAATTCTCACTTGAGGATATTTTTCCATTGATTTTTAGATAGAGTGGAAGGGGGGAGGGGGGAAGAGAGAGAGAGAGAGAGAGAGAGAGAGAGAGAGAGAAGAGAGAGAGAGAGAGAGAGAGAGAGAGAGAGAGAGAGAGAGAAAGAAACATTGGGAACATCAATGTGAGAGAGACACATTCATTGGTTGCCTCCTGTACATGCCCCGACCAGGGCCAGAGATCAAACCTACAACCCAGGTACGTGCCCTTGATTGAGAATCAAACCCTTGTCATTTCAGTGCACGGACTGATGCTCTAACCACTGAGTAATAACAACCAGGGCTATTTAACTTTATTGATGGACATTTAGACTTCTATATTTTTGCTCCTAGAATTAGAACTGTAATAAACATTTTATATTTTCCCTCATTTCTGATTACTTCTTACCTAAAATCCTAAATTCCTAGCAAAGTCAAATATATATTTTAAAAGCTCTGGATATACAAAAAGTTTGTGCCATTTATACTCTCACTTAATCCAAACCAACATTAAATATTATTTTTGTCTTTGCCAATTTGATAACCAAAATTTTAACCCCATGTTTAATTCACATTTTCTTTACTTCCTAATGAGATTGAACTTTTTTTTACATATTCACCTTTTGTTTTTCTTTTGTGAATTATATGTTCATTTAATTGCCAATTTTCCTATATAGTATTACTAGTTTGTTCTTGGTGTTTGTAGGATCTCTTTATATAGGAAGGATACGAAGACTTCCTTTGTCCATTTTGGCAAATGACCTCCCAGAGTGTCTTTTATATTCAATTTCTAAATTTTTTATTGTGAAAATATCCAACATACAAGAGGGTATGCTCCAGTTTTCTATTGCTGCATAGCAACTCACATCAATATTTAGTGGCTTAAAGCAACAAACATCTTATTTTATCTCATAGTTGTGTGGGTGTTGGCTGAGATTTTCCTGCTCTCACGGATTAGTCACCTGGCAGATTGGCTGATCTAAAGGGCCCCAAATGGCTTTACTCAAGTGTAGTGCCTGGCAGAGATAGAAGGAAGGCTGGCTCTTTGGCATCGCCAACGGGAGCACCTACATGGTGTCTGCACGATGGTCTCAGGGGATTCAGACCTCTTACCTGGAAGCTTGGGGCTCGAAAGGACAGTGTGCCAGCACATCAGGCAACACCTTTGTGGCCTTTTATGGCCCAGCACCAGACGCTACATAGTACCCACCTCTACTGTGTTCTGTTGGTCAAAGCGGTCACAAGGCCTCCCAGATTCAATGGGGGGAATATCGAGGAGGGTCAAAGAATTTGTGGGCATGTTTTAAAACCTCCATAGGATATATATTTTTTAAAAGAATAAAGCAAACTCTCCTTCACCTTTTAACTTTATTTATAATATTTTATCTGCAATTGGCTCTAAATTATTTATATAAATAAATGTATTTCTTTTTCCCCTCTACCTTCTTCCATTGCTTTGTAGTTAGTTTTTTAAAATTATTTTTTCAAAGTGTCTGTCTAGAAAATTAGGGACATTATCAATTAATATATTTGGAGACAAGACTTAATGGCCTTTAAACACTTTAAGTACTATGTACTATTGTTTCATTAATTTAGTTTAATTTTTAATCCTTTTCATCCTTAAATTTTCATCAGTGACACATTTGAAAATTCATCTAAAATGCAGATTGAATCATACATTTAATTGTGCATTTTTTCTGTGAAGAAAAAAAAGAAATTGGACTAAATAGTTCTTGCTCAGTATTTTGCCACATTCTGGCTCTTTCTTCCAACATGAACTGAAATACAATAAGCTACATATTTCCTGTATAGCTAATAGTTCCCTTCAGGTCTTGCAATGGTGCTTGAAAATTGAGTCATTTGATTCATTTCATGAGCGGTGATTGTAGCACTCTTTCTTACGATGTTTTGAATGGCAAAGTAAAAAAATGTGTCATCACATAACAGCAAGAAAAGTCTTTTAGTTGGTAATTATTTTAAAGGACATTCTTCTGGCTCATAGAGAGGAAAGAATCCCTTATAAAAATATGTGGTAAACACTCAAATGCTAAACAATGATGCTCATCCCATGTTCTAAAAATGGTAATTGGGGGGTTTTAGTCGTTTTCTCTGCTTCCAGCATTGCATTTCAGAAACTGCTTTCTTCATCTATCTGGGTGCGGAACTGTGAAAGCTGTGCAGAGAGAAGTAAATTGAGTAAAATGTGACACACGCCTAATAGTGATCCTCAGTGTTTCTATGTATCCTGTGTATCTTTCTCCTGCTTTATTTTCACCATATCCAAGGGAAAAAAATAAATTTTGGAAGAAGAAGATATTGGAAAAATATTATTATCTAGTGCAATTAATCATCATCAGTCCAGGAGCTGTATCTATTTTTCCCCCAATATTTTATCTCCAACACTAAGCATTGTGCCTTATACATAGTAGTCCTCAATGAATATTTATTGAAAAATTATTTGGAGAGAGGTGCCAAAGTATTTTTCAGCCTGGTCCTGCTATCCAGTCTGAATCTGGAATTTCTTTTTCATGGAGGCAGCTATGTTCATGAAGTATCTCTTTCATATCTGTCTCTATTACCTGGCAGTCATACCTTAGCAGAAGTGGGCTGGAAAAGTCAAGACCTTCAGTTCATTTAATGTCACTGAACTATAGTACTAGAGATAATTTGAGATCGCATGGCCTTCCAGAGGCAAAATGTTTTCAAATCACCTATGAGCAACACAACTTTATTTATACCTGAATATGCACAAGTTTAGCCCAAGTTCAGAACGCGGCTATTTCCACCCTTCAGGCTTGTGCACACGTTGTGAGGACTCCCAACGAAAGGCCACATACCAGAGCCTGGACCTTGTGTTTTGGGGACACTCATGTCTTGTAGACATTCAGCAACTAAAAACACTCAAATATTTCCTTTTTTCATGTTGAATACCGAATACAGATAAACTCTTAGAACTACAATTTCCAATAAGGTAGCCACTAGCCACTAGCCACAGTGGTTGTTTCAATTCAAATTAATTAAAATTAAAAAGAACTAAAACTTCAGCTCCACATTTGTACTAGTCACATTTCAAGCGCTCAGTAGCCACATGTGACTAGTGCCTACCATGTTGAACAGTACAGATATAGAACATTTTCATTGTCACAGGAAGTTTTATTGGCTAGTACTGCTCTAGAATAGATCACTTATAACATATTGCAGAAATTCTAAGTTGGATACCCAATTCTGCAATTATTTCCTAATCAATCAATCTTAGTTTTCAAATATTTTTGTTTATCTGAATGTCTGAAGTTGTTCCTATTTAAAATCCATTTTTAACAACAAATGTAGGTAATATTTCCTAAACACGTCTCTATGAACTGTAACAAAACAAAATGAAGTATGTATTATCCAAAACACAGAGTTAAATTTCTGAAACTCAGTTTAAGTGGGAATAAGTCCAATATGACTTGTAAAAAGTCTAAATTATAGATAATTCATAAAGTGTCTTCAACTAAATTACACAAAAAGCTCACACAAAAACCTATAAGTGTTGCCAAATTAAAGCCCTATCAGACCTGATTTGATAAATAACTAAGAATAATTTCTAGCTCAAATACTGTTGTATACAGACAGATGGAAAATGTGTTGCTGGAAAAGCTCACTTTTCTAAAATAAACCTAACTTTTCTCCCAGAGGTATAACTTCCTCAGAAATTTGTTTCCTCTTTAACAAATGCCCAAATCCTTTCTAAATTATCTCAACTCTGTATTAATGGGAGTTATTTTAGTGAGAACTTAGCACATAATATAACCATGAAAGGCAATAAAGATATACAATAAATCATTTATTTGGACAGAAACTATATATAGTATATGTGTAAAAATAAATAAGTATACATTTGCACATATTACAACAACAAAAAAATTCTCTCTCCTAAACAGCAAATATCCCTAATATCTCCTACATGTGCTTTTAAATTTTGGCAAATAATAGCATTTTCTACTTCAATGTGTATTTATAAATTCCTATTATGTAATTTCTCCTATGATCCAAAAACAATACACTTTGATAATTCAGCTTCTTGTTGTCTTTCCAATTTAGTAAAAGCAGTGATTTTCAACCTTTTTCATCTCATAGCACATATAAACTAATTAATAAAATTCTGCAGCACACCAAAAAATATATTTTTTGCCCATCTGACACAAAAAAAATAGACATAATTTTGATTCATTCACACCAGATGGCTATTGTTGTGTTGGCCGTTGTCATTTACTTATTTAACAATCTAAAGGAAAAGAGGTCAGTACTCTGACTAAATAGTCAGGTATTGCATGTTTTAAAAATTCTTGCAGGCACACTGGCTGGAAATCTCTGAGTAAAAGTATCCTGTTTTTCTCTTTCAGACACTGTTCTGGAAGCGGAGCAGAAACCAGGCCCCGGCGTGCCACAGGAAGGCGCAGGCAAGGACGCTGGTCCTGATTCCGCAGGCAGCCAGGTCTAAATGTAAGTGCCAGAAGCGATGGAAGGCAGCGCAGTGGCCTGGCCGCTGGTGGTGCACAGGGAAAGTTGCGGGGTGGGGAGAGGAGTTGGAAGACTCTTGGATATCCAGCCTGCCTGCCTGTCCTATCTCCTATCCCCACCTCCACTGCTGCAAAAGCCTTTAGACTATCTATCTTTACTAATGCCAGGTTTTTAAATCCCTGACGGTAAAATACATGTGCAGAGTGTGATTCTAGCTGGTTTTTTTAAGTCCAGGCATGTTGAATAGAGTCTTAAAATAATCATTTCCATAGGCCCTGACTAGGTTATCCAAGTGTTCACCAGATGCTAGCAGCTAGATTTTGCAGATGAAAATTGCTAACTTGAGCTGCTTTTCATGATTCAGCAGAGGGTTTCAAGTCATAGAAGATCTGGAGATTTGTAAAATAAATAATTCCCCCGTGCAAATGGAAAAATTAAAATAATCTTATCATCTCCCAGTCATATCTGTATGTGCTTTTTGGACAATTATCAAATTTCTCTTAATTGGCCCAATTTTTTTTCTGGCTGATATTTTATAGTTTTAAGTAATGAGTTGTAATGAAGAAATGATTCCTTTCAGATGACTGAAGTGGCATGTACTAAATTTTCCTAAGACAATCTAGCAAATATGAAACAGAACATGATATAGCATATGGTTTTATTCACATACTAGAGGCCCGGTGCATGAAATTCGTGCATGGGGGGGGGGGGTCCCCTCAGCCCAGCCTGCACCCTCTCCAATCCGGGACCCCTCAGGGGATGTCTGACTGCCTGTTTAGGCTTGGGGATTGGGCCTAAACTGGCAGTCGGACATCCCTCTCACAATCCAGAACCGCTGGCTCCTAACTGCTCACCTGCTTGCCTGCCTGCCTGCCTGCCTGATCGCCCCTAACTGCCCCCCCCTGCCAGCATGATCACCCCTAACTGCCTCTGCCTGCTGGCCTTATTGCCCCCAACAGCCCCCCCCAACTGGCCTGGTTGCCCCTCCCGGCCCCCCCTGCCGGCCTGGTCGCCCCCAACTGCCACCCCTGCTGGCCTGGTCACCCCTCACTGTCCCCCTCTGCTGGCCTGGTTGCCCCTCACTGCCCTCCCTGCTGGCCTGGTTGCCACCAACTGCCCCCCCACCAGCCTGGTCACCCCTTACTGCCCCCCTATGCCGGCCTGGTTGCCCCTCACTGCCCCCCCTGCCGACCTGGTCGCCCCATGCAGCCTGCTGTTCAGTCATTATTGTGAGGGCATCTGGACTGATTTGCATATTACCCTTTTATTAGTATAGATGATACTGAATATATTCACAGTGAAAAGTGGTAACAGTATACCAGAATCTCTTTTGTCCCTGCATTGATCTCTCAGAAGGAGCAATTAATATATGAAGTATATCATTAACGTTTTAAGTTTGAAGGGGAAAAAATGCCATCCATTTCTGACGAGTAGACATTATCTCATAGTATCCACAGCCATCTTATGTTTATTACTATTGCCTGGTGTTAAGTGTGACTTTTGGACATACAGCTCAATATTTCCGAATATTGAATAGTACAATGACTCTTTATAGTCTATTTAATTTTATTTAGTAATTTAAAGTGTGAGTAGTTAAGATTCCTCACATTTCTGTGTTCTTGCTGGAGGTGCCCTTGAACAAAAAGAAAAGCACAGCAAGAAGCTCTGCAGTTAATGCCACATGACCACATCTGGTCTAGAATGAATCAATCCTGAGTTTCTGGAGAAATTCAAATATGTTAATAACTCTCATAAGGTATCACATTTTTATTACAGGTACCACTAATTATTGGCTGGATTTTATCAAGGCCAGATGTTAATCAAATGAAATATTTATAATGCAAAACCATTGAAATATATGTATATATAAAATATATATGCTCATTTAAGCAACACATTATAGAACTCAAGCCTATCACATATTTGGAGACTCTGATGAAGGAATCAGGCCTCCCGTTACAGTCAAAATGTCAGGGTAAGGCTCTGACCCCAATCCAGGGAAACTTCATAATTGTTGTAACCAATGGCAGGCTCAGCTTCTGAATTTCTTGTAACAAAATCTTGCTGCCAAAGGCATGAATGGGCTCACCCAGTAAAAAATTACAGTAATAATGTTAAACTAAATAATAAATATGCAGAAGGTGGTTATTATAGAGCAGAGGAGATAAATTGCTTGTAAAGTTATGGTGAAAATATAAAAAATACATTTATTAGACTTTTAAAAAATTAAGCCTTGTTTTTAAACTGGGGTGCAAAAACAATAAAATGTAAAGGTTACTCAATAAACTATTTCATTCAATAGTCAACAGCAATGAAAGTAAAAATTTCATTGATTCAACATGGTCATCAATTCAGGCAGGCCCAAAGCGTATAGTTGATAGTTTTCCAATAAAAATAACAAACTGAGTCATTTTTAAGAAAGAATAAGAATGAACTTTTAGAATGTATAGTTTTTGTCTCAGTGAAAATTAACTTGGCTTATGCTTAATTTACATAGTATAAAACTGTAAATATTTTATGTGATTTTTAAGTTCTGTGAAGAAATTCATTTGAAACAAATGTAAAAAATGCCCCCTCAAAATTAAATATGAAAACCATGATAGGATTACAATTAGGGAAAATGGAAATAGAGCATGATAACTGTGTGCCCTCACAAAAGTAAAGGACATGACTTTTTAAATTATTTTTTAATAATCTAGAATTTCCTTTCTGATCATCTTTTTACTTTCTGAAAATATGGATTTCTGAATCACATAACATACACATTTTGGTAGGTATATTCTATATTTTTCTCAAGTTAAATTACATCTCTCTAAGTGACAATTATCATAGTAACGAACTCCTTTTGCTCATGAAAATATCTAATGTGCCTTATACACAGTAAGCACAAATAAACATGTATTGAACTGAATTATTCTCACTTTCTGTTCAGAGACTCATGTGTCTCTTGGATTCGCACTGAGAGGTGGTGTCTCACACATGGGATTAATGAGCTACGTCTGTAACCAAGAATAATCCATGGAAAACCTGCTGCATTGATCCATATCTGTTTTATTAATCAAACCAACTACGGAAGGACTTTCTTGTGGTTATACCATATTTTGGAGATAAATAGAGTGGGTAAACCACAGTTCAATTTAGAAGTTCTTTGAAACTTTGAAGAACATGGGGGTTTATATTATATGACAGTAGTAAAGTCCAATCCTTGATAGTTGTAATTCTGATGTATAGGTATATAAATATCCTGTATGTAGAATATTAAGACAGTGGCCAAGAAGATCCTAACTATTCAATATGGAATTTATTTCTTACTGTCACTCTCTTCCTCCCCCATTTTTTTAATAAAAAGCGTTTGGGGTTTTGGGGGAGGGTTTTTTGTTTGTTTGTTTTTGTTTTTGTTTTTTTTAAAACCAGCTGGTATGAACAGCCTTTAGTTGTTGAAGCAGATGGCTGGAAGTCAGAAGCCCCAGATTCTATGCTTGATTCTCCTACCCACTTGGAATGTGGCCTTGGGCAAGTCATGAGAGTAAATCTACAATAAAAGGGGTAATAATGCCTTACATGTGTATTGTGCTTTATGATCTAACAGAGCACTTTCCCATATAATCTCTTATTTAATCTTTTCCACAGCCTCCTATGAGGAGCATGGCAGTTATTAACAAGCTCCATTATAGAGAGTAGGAATTTGAGACCCAGAGAAACTAAATCAGTTGTTCACAGTCACATCAATAACAAATGTCAGAGCCAGGAACAGACAGGGGGTTACAAGTTAGTCTTTGTCTTTTTCCTCTACACCACACTGCTGCCCTCTGGTGCTGTCCTAGTGGGAATGACTAGAGCCATGCTGTCCAATATGGTAGCCATGACTCACATGTGGTGATTGAGCCCTTGAAATGTGGCTAGCCGCACTGAGATGTACTGCAAGTGTAAAATCCATGCAGGATTTCTAAGATTTTGAATGAAAAAGATGTAAGATATATCATTAATACTTTTTATATTATTTGCATGTTAAAATATTACTTTTAGACATCTTGAGTTAGATAAAAAATATATTATTAAAATCAATCTCAACTGTTTCTTTTAACTTTTTTAATGTGGCTACTAGAAAATATGAAGTCACACATGTGTATTGTTTCTATTGGACAGCACTGGTCTGGTGGGTTCCATTGTTCAAAGCCCACAGTACAGATTTCACAGTACAGGACTTGCTTATGCACTTGTCTTGATGTGGTTGAGACAAATTTCCAAAGACTGTCAATCGTAGAGCAGTGTGCATTAGCAGCAATGATTCGGTCATTCTCACACATCTTCCACAGGGAGAATGTCAGCCTTCATTAGTCAATGCCTCAAATTGCTCATTTATATTATACTTGCTGAGTGCTTGAAAGGCTTAGAGTAATAGCACCATGGAAAGAACTGTAAAGTATATTTATGACTCTGTAGCACACTTTACTTTAAATATGTTCCCATTAAACATTATGAATGAACTAGAAGCCCGGTGCATGAAATTTGTGCACGGCGGGGGGCTGTCCCTCAGCCCAGCCTGTACCCTCTCCTATCTGGGACTCCTGGAGGGATGTCCGACTGCCCGTTTACTCCTGGGATCGGGCCTAAACGGGCAGTCGGACATCCCTCTCACAATCCAGGACTGCTGGCTCCCAACTGCTTGCCTGCCTGCCTTCCTGATTGCCCCTAACCGCTTCTGCCTGCCAGCCTGATCACCCCCTAACCACTCCGCTGCCAGCCTGGTTGATGCTTAACTGCTCCCCTGCCAGCCTGTTTGCCCCCAACTTCCCTCCTCTGCCAGCCTGGTCACCCCTAACTGCCCTCTCCTGCAGGGTTAATCACCTCCAACTGCCCTCCCTTGCAAGCCTGGTCCCTCTCAACTGCCCTCCCTTGCAGGCCGGGTGCCTCCCAACTGCCCTCTCCTGCTGGCCATCTTGTAGTGGCCATCTTGTGTCCACATGGGGGCAGGATCTTTGACCACATGGGGGCAGACATATTGTGTGTTGGAGTGATGATCAATCTGTATATTACTCTTTTATTAGACAGGATAGAGGCCTGGTGCATGGGTGGGGGCCAGCTGGTTTGCCCTGAAGGGTGTCCCGGATCAGGGTGGGGTTCCCTTGGGGCGTGGGGCGGCCTGAGCGAGGGGCCTGTGGTGGTTTGCAGGCCAGCCACGCCCCCTGGCAACCCAAGCGGAGGCCCTGGTATCTGGAATTTATTTTCCTTCTACAATTGAAACTTTGTAGCCTGGAGCGGAGCCAAGCCTGCTGCTCCCTCCGGGGCGGCAGCCATTTCTGTGGCAGTTAATTCACCTTCTACAATTGAAACTTTGTAGCCTTAAGCGGGTGAGCCCGGCCAGGGTGTGCGGAAAGCTTTGCTTCCCCTGTTGCCGCCGGCAACCCTGGCCTGCTCTCTCAAGCTCCATTCTGCCACCATTTGTTTGAATTTGTTTACCTTCTATAATTGAAACTTTGTAGCTTGAGTGGAGGCTTAGGCCTGCAACAGCTATGGAAAGCTTGGCTTGCTCTGTTACCTGGGAAACCTTGCTCTCTGTGGCTGTAGCCATCTTGGATGGGGTTAATTTGCATACTCGCCCTGATTGGCTGGTGGGCATGGCTTGGCTGGTGGGCATGGCTTATGTAGCGGAGTGATGGTTAATTTGCATATTACCATTATATTAGAGAGGATGAGACATTAGACTATTAGGTGAGATAGCCAATGTAAAATAATCCTATCTAATAAAAGAGAAACATGCAAATTGACTGTACCTCTGCTACACCCACAAGTCACGCCCACCAGCCAATCAGGAGCAAGTATGCAAATTAACCCAACCAAGATGGTGGCGGCCACGGAGCTGGAGCAAGCAGGAGGCTTGGGTTGCCCTGGTGATTGAGGAAGCCAAGCTTCCCCCACTCTGGCCTGCCCTGGCCTCTGCTCAAGGCTACAGAGTTTCAATTATAGAAGATAAATAAATCCCAACAAAGATGGTGGCGGCCATGGAGCTGGAGCAAGCAGGAGGCTTTGGTTGCCCTGGCGGTGGAGGAAGCCAAGCTTCCTGCAGCCTTGGCCTGCCCTGGCCTCTGCTCAAGGCTACAAAGTTTCAATTATAGAAGATAAATAAATCCCAGATACCTGCTTCCAGCCTATGCTTGGGTCGCCGGGGGGCATGGCTGGCCTGCAAACCACCACAGGCCCCTTGCCCGGGCCACCCCACGCCCCAAGGGAACCCCCACCCTGATCCGGGACACCCTTCAGGGCAAACCAGCCAGCCCCCACCTGTGCACCAGGCCTCTGTGCTATCTAATTCTATCTAATAAAAGAATAATATGCAAATTGACCATCACTCCAACACACAAGATGGCTGCCCCCATGTGGTCAAAGATGGCTGCCCCATGTGTACACAAGATGGCTGCCACAAGATGGCCAGCAGGGGAGGGCAGTTGGGAGGAAACAGGCCTACAAGGGAGGGCAGTTGTGAGTGATCAGGGCAGCAGGGGAGGGCAGTTGGGAGGGACCAGGCCTGCAGGGGAGGGCAGTTGTGGGTGACCAGGCCAGCAGGGGAGGGCATTTGGGAGGGACCAGGCCTGCAAGGGAGGGCAATTGGGGGCAATCAAGCCTGCAGGGAAGGGCAGTTGGGGGGGGGGGGACCCAAGCCTGCAGGGGAGAGCAGTTGGGGGGACCAGGCCTGCAGGGGAGAGCAGTTGGGGGAGGACCAGACCAGCAGGGGAGGGCACTTAGGGGCAATGAGGCTGGAAGGAAAGGGCAGTTAGGGGTGACCAGGTCGGCAGGGGAGGGCAGTTGAGGGGAGACCAGGACTGCAGGGGAGGGCAGTTGGGGGCGACCAGGCCGGCAGGGGAGGGCAGTTAGGGGTGACCAGGCCAGCAGGGGAGGGCAGTTGGGGGCAATCAGGCCGGCAATGGAGCAGTTAGGCATTGATCAGGCTGACCGGGGAGTGGTTAGGGGATGATCAGGCTGGCAGGCAGAAGCGGTTAGGGGCAATCAAGCAGGCAGGCAGGTGAGCGGTTGGGAGCCAGCAGTCTTGGATTGTGAGAGGGATCCCAAATTGGAGAGGGTGCAGGCTGGGCTGAGAGACAACGCCCCCCACCCCCGTGCATGAATTTTGTGCACAGCATACTACATATAGTATATTTATGTAGTATGAATTTCAGAGATTTACCTTCCTCCATATATTATTCTTACTTGGTGGAAAATGGGCTGAAATTACCTTAAATGTTTTTTGCAAAAAGGAGAGATAAAGACAAACAAAAAGGGGACCTAAATCAAAATGGCACAATCACAAAATAGTGAAAACAAAAGAGTTTTGTAACTTTTTGTACAATAATAATAATGTTATCTTTGAAGAGATTAAAATGTGTGTATATAAACCAATTATATATTGATTATTAAAAGAAGACTTCAAAATATAATGTATAACTTGTTGCAAATTTCTTAATATTCATGCTTGCCTAGAATGAAATAAAATGAATAATATTAACAATAGCCAACTCTGGATGGCAGAATTTTAGATATTTCTTTCATCATTTAACTTTTCTGTAATAATTCTAGAATAAACATGCATTGCTTTTATAATAAGTAAATTTAAAAAGTTATCCTAATCAACTCCTAAATTGACTGCAAATGAGAAAGATAAAAATTATCTGGGTGGGGTAAAATGCAAATTTTGTTTTCAGTCACAAAATTTTAAAATAATAATATATTTATAGGTTCTTTTTTTCCAGGAGTTATTGCCCTTCCTTTGATTCAAGATAAAGCAACCTGTGGACTATTCAAGTCCTCTAGACAAGAAAGGTGAAAATTGGATTGGTATTCCTAGTCTTTCTTGAGAAAGCAGTTTACCCTCAGCTGTGAACATGAATGTAAAGATCAAGGTTGTAGTATGAGCTCTTAAAACTCAAAGTTATGCCCAGCTGGTGGCTCAGTGGTTGAGTGTCCACCTATGAACCAAGAGGTCACTAGTGCGATTCCTGGTCAGGGCACATGCCCGGGTTGTGGGCTTGATGCCTAGTAGGGGGCGTGCAGCCAATTGATGTTTCTCTCTCATCGATGTTTCTATCTCTGCCCTTCTTCCTTTCTCTCACTCTAAGTCAATAAAAACATGCATATAAGCACAACCAACAGACTCAAGACACTGGGGGTGGGGGATGAGGGCAAGTGCCAAGGGGTAAGGGAGGCCAGGGGGAGGTCAATGGGGAGAAAAAAGAAGAGAGACATATGTACTACTATTTGTAATACCTTAAACAATAAAATTAAAAATAAAATAAAAAGTAAATCGATAAAAACATATCTTTAAAAAAAAAAACACAAAGTTATAACAGCAGCAATGAGGAAAGCAGAGCATTATGTAAAGTGCACCTCTTCTACCTTAAGACAAACCTGGTCATTATTCATATCAACTGGCATCTACTTAAAACTGGCCTTAGTCTTAGCCTCTGAGATGCATACAATTTCATGGGGAACTCTATATATATAAAAGGCTAAGCGACCGTCCAACCATCCAACTGGTAGCTATGATGAGCACTGACCACCAGGGGCAGACGCTCAACACAGGAGCTGCTGAGCTGCGGTGACTTGGCAGTGGCAGTTCTCAGGTGATGCACCCTGGAACCAGAGAGGAAGGAGCCCAATTCCGGGGTGCATCACCCGAGAACCGCCCTCTCACAATCCAGTTCCCCTTGGGGGATGTCGGAGAGCCAGTTTCGCCCGATCCCCGCAGGCCAGTCCGAGGGACCTCACCTGCCGGAGGGATCCCACTCACTCCGCAGATGCCTTTCTAGCTGTGGCACCGCCCCAGGTGCAGCCAGCCAGGGAGGGGTCACGGGAGGTTGGCTCCAGGGCGGGACTGGTGAGACGGGCTACCTTCTAATTAATTTCTTTTCAATGTACACAAATTCATGCACCAGGGCAATAGTATATCATATAATCACATCTTCAAGCTGGATAGGGTCTTAGTGATCCTAAAAAGTAAAATACAGAACTGTTTTAGGCATCCCATTTAAAAAATCATGGGAAAATATTTGGTCTGATAACTTCTTTTATGGAAAAAACACTAAAATTTTACTACAAAGACAGCTCAGAAATGAGTTATTTGTGCTATTTAGTCATTAAATCGTAAATCCACAGACTGTTAGAGATGAAAGGGGCCTTCAAGATTATCTCATCCAATACCAATATTTTTCAGATGAGAAAAGTAAGGAACAGAAAAGTTATTTTCTCAGGAAAAAGTGAAATCACTGAAAAATATCCCAAAGAATCCAGGAATTTCTGGAAGCTTATCTAGGAAGGGCCAGGTATTTCAAATCCTACCAGAACTTTATAATTTAAATTTTAATTTGGTTGTCAGTATTCCTGTGCAATGAAAAAATATGCTAGCTACTATTGACTAATATTCATATAATATACAAAAAGCACATTTACAGTGAATGTGTATAAAATAAAAATAAAAATGTATAACAATGCCAATGATTTCAGACCAGATCACTCACTCATTACTCAGCTTCCTTTCTTCAGTGAACCAAATAATTGAAAGGAATATACTTTGCCACTTATAGACATAATCATCTATTATCATAAGAAATTGGCTACTTCCACAGTTGCTGATAGACCAAAGAATAATGGGATATTCATCCCTTGAATTAAAAAAGAAACAATATTTAAAAGCCTCCTGATCTTATTCATTAATGAAAAATATGCTTATAATAAAATTATATGTATTAAAAACATATTCCTCATCCCCCCCAAAATACATACTTACTACCCATTACAGAGATTGTCCTGGAACAAGTCACCATTAAGGCTCTTTTCCTAAGTTCAGTGTCTAAGACATGCAAATAGTAACATTTGATTTAAGGAAAATAGAACAGTACATGAATTTCTATTGTCATCTATGAAATAGGAATAAGAGCAGTTTAAAAGTTGTTTAAACCCTGGCCAGTGGTTCCATGGTTAGAGCACCAGCCCACTCACCGAAGGGTCATGGGTTTGATTCCTGTTCACGGGCACATACCTGGATTGCAGGTTCGATCCCCAGCTGGGGCACGTACAAGAGGCACCTGATCAATGTTTGTCTCACATGAATGCTTTTCTCTCTCTCTCTTTTTTACCCTCCTTACCTCCGTTCCAATATCTTTAAAAATCAATGAAAAAGATCTTCAGGTGAGGATTAACAACAACAAAAGGAGTTGTTTAAAGATTAAATAAACTTATAGCAGATGCAAAATGCTTAGTACAGTGCTTGGCACATGGTTAACACTCAGTAAGTGTCAGATATTAATAGTAGTAATATTGTTATTATTTATAACTCCTCCACATACGCCCTTCCCCTCAGTCAAACCAAACTCGCAATTGCCCACACTGCTTCATGGTCCCACACCCTTGTACTTGCTGATCTCTCTTTCCAAATATCCTTTCCTGGTGAGCTCCTGCCCATCACTGAGAGTTCAGCTCTGAAGTGTCCTCCTCTTACCTGTCTTCCCTATGCCTGACTTAGTTGTATTCGCCCATTTCCCAGAAGACTTTGTACATATGCTTCTCATAGCAATTGAGAACATGACATTTTTAACTTGATTGCCCTCACTTCCAACATGCACACACACACATACACACACACACACACACACACACACACACACACACAATGGAAAATGCAACACTCAATGCATCACACACACATTTTTATATATCTTGTAGAAATCTCTATTGACATGAATGAATCAACTCCTACGTATAGGTAAGTGGTGTTTTTTAAAAAACATATTTTTATTGATTTCAGAGAGAAAGGGAGAGGGAGAAAGATAGAAACATCAAAGATGAGAGAGAATCATGGATAGGCAGCCTCCTGCACGCCCCCCACTGGGGATCGAGCCTGCAACCTGGGCATGAGCCCTGACCTGAACCTCCTGGTTCATAGGTCGACACTCAACCACTGAAGCATGCCTGCTGGGTGAGTTTTTTCTTTATGTATAAGTATAAGGCTAGTATGTGTGTACCAGGTGGCCTCTGTTTTGAAGGAGGAAAGGTGTGCAGGGTATGGTGGGGAAAGCTAGGGGATACAACTTAGCAGTCTGGGTCCTGGCTCTACCAAAAGCCTAACCCTGTGTCTTCAGTGAGTTCTTTAACTTCTCTGGAGCCAGTTTCCTGCTCAGCAAAAATGAGCAGGTTAGGCAGAATATTCTCTGAGGACCCGCCCAGCACCAACATTTATGTGATGCTAAATGTTGGTCCATCTCAGTGATTCTCAAACTTTAGCAGGCCACACAATCATCAGGAGGGCTTGTTACACACTGATTCCTGGTTAGCAGATTGAGAAGGGTCCCAGGAATTACATTTTTAACAAGATCCTGCATATGCTGAGGTGGATGGGAGGAACCACACTTTGAGAACCGCGGGATTGTGACAGCCTTCTTGTCACCGGACATCAGCACTCCTGATATGACAGATTCACAATGGGATGTAGGCAGGTAAAACTCAGGCTCCTGCTGGACTGCCATAAGGAGAATTGGGTGCATGTGGGTAAGTCCCAAAAGCATACAATTTTGTTAGAAGCCCACCTTGTGGGGATGAGACAACTTGAGTTCACAAAGCTCTCCTAAAGCTGAAGTCAAAATGGATCACAATTGCCATCTAGTGACAGCTTTGAGTTACTACATCTAGAGAATACAGAATGAAATGATGCTTACTTTTTTTTTACAAAACTATGTTCAAGATGAGAAATCCTGAGACAAGCTCCAACGTACTTTAGTCGTATGTATATTTGTATCTAAGTACTATAAAAATAAACAAGTATATATCACTTCCTATGTGCGAGGCACTGTTTTAATACGTTATATATGTTTGGTTATTCACAGCAACCAAATGAGATAGATACAATTATTTTCCCTATTTTACAGACATGAAATATAACTACAGATATACTAAGAAACATGCCTGAGGTTGCCCAGCAAGTAAACTGGTAGTACTGGGATTGAACCCAGATAGCTCCTGGAGAGATTTTACTCCAACCAGCCTTTTTCATATCAGCAACCTAAAATAGTTACCAAAACAATTGGCACCTGTAACCAGTCATCAGTTCCCAGAATACAAACTGAAGCAATTAATTTTGTATGATCCTTCCAAATGAAATCAGCCCATGTGCAATAACTAAAGAGATGCTTCTACTTACACAAAGACAATTATGGATCAAATAGAACGCCAACTTGGAATCACCTTCCAACTTGCTCTGCAATCTTGGACAAGTTGCCTAACCTCTCTGGGCTTTACTTTCTTCATCTATAAAGTAGAAAAAATGAAAATGTAGTTTACATGGTTTTGGAGTTCATTAAAGTAAGATTAAATTTTAGAGTAGAGTTCAACTTATCCAGTGAATGTGGTCACAACAGCAAATAAGGAGACAAAGGGCAGTAACAGTATTGCTTTTTCTCAAATTATCCTGCAATGTGGGAAAGAAGATAGGACAGCAGATTTTTTTCCACTTTATTTTTTATTTTTAAATAATTTTTTATTTTTTAATTACAATTGACATACAATATTATATTAGTTTCAGGTGTACACCCCAGTGATTAGACATTGTATAACTTACTAAGTGACCCTCCCAATAAATTCCCATCTGACACCATACATAGTTATTAGAATATTATTGACTCTGTTCCTTATGCTATATTTTACATCCTCATGACTATGCTGTAAAAACCAATCTGTACTTCTTTATCCCTTCACCTTCTTCACCCATCTCCTCCCCAAACCCCTCCCAACTGGTAATGGTCAAAATGTTCTCTGTATCTATGAGTCTGTTTCTGTTCTGCTTGTTTGTTTACTTTCTTTTCTAGATTCAATTGTTGGTATGTATGTAGTTATTGCCATTTTATTGTTCATATTTTTCTCTTTTTTTCTTCATTTTCTTAAAGAAGATCCTTTAACATTTCTTGTAATAATGGTTTGGTGGTGATAATGAACTCCTTTAGCTTTTTCTTATCTGTGAAGCTCTTTATCTGACCTTCAATTCTAAATAATAGCTTTAGTGGGTAGATTAATTTCGTTTGTAGGTCCTTGCTTTTCATCACTTTGAATATTTCTTGCCACTCCCTTCTGACCTGCAAAGTTTCTGTTGAGAAATCAGTTGACAGTCTTATGGGAGCTCCCTTGTAGGTCACTAACGGCTTTTCTCTTGATGCTTTTAAGATTCTCTCTTTGTCTTTAAACCTTTTGCATTTTAATTATGATTTATCTTGGTATAGGCCTCTTTGGTTCCTCTTGTTTGGAAACTCTCTGCACTTCCTGGACTTGTAAGTCTATTTCCTTCACCAGGTGAGGAAAGTTTTCTGTCATTGTTTTTCCAAATAGGTTTTCAATTTCTGGCTCTCCCTCTTTTTCCAGCACTCCATTGATGCAGATGTTGGTACGCTTGAAGTTGTCCCAGAGGCTCCTTATACTATCTTTATATTTTTTGGAATTCTTTTCTCTTTTTGCTGTTCTAATTGGGTGTTTTCTGCTTCCTTATCCTCCAAATCACTGATTTGATCCTCCACTTCATCTACTCTACTATTGATTCCCTGTAATATATTCTTCATCTCAGTTAATACATTCCTCATTTCTGATTGGTTCTTTTTATGTTTTATAGTTCTGCTTTTATATTTCCTATCTCTCAGTTGAAGTTCACACTGAGAACATTGAGCATCCTTATAACCAGTGTTTTGAACTCTGCATCTGGTAGATTGCTTGTCTCCATTTTGTCGTCGTCTTCTTCTTCTTCTCCTTTTTCTTTTTTGGAGTTTTGTTCTTTTCATTCATTTGGAACATGTTTCTTTGTCTCCTCATTTGGGCAGCCTCTTTGTATTTGTTTCTATATATTAGGTAGAGCTGGTATGTCTCCCAGACTTATTGAGTGGCCTTATGTAGTAGGGGTTCTATAGGGTCCAGTGGCACTCTGGGTACTCTAGGTATGATCTCATGTGGGCTGTGTGCACCGTCCTCTTGTAGTTGAGCCTTGATTGCTGTTGGCATTTCAGTGGGAGAGATTCACCCCCAAGGACTGGCTGTGGAGAATCAGCTGTGCAGGGGCCCACCTCATAGAGCAGGACTTACTTCTGCGGGGCTCTGGTGCCCACTGAGTTAGTCCCTTGAGTGTGCCAATTGTGGAGGTGGTTGGGTGGTGCTTCAACATAGTCTGAAGCTGTCCACTGGGTGTGCTGGCTCTGGAGCCTCCCAGAAGGTGCAGGCCAAGGTCAGCCACCACCTGTGTTCTTCCCAGGGTCAGCCAGCATGAGCTACAGAGTGATTTTCAAATGACTGCTATTTGTGCTGGGCTTGGAGGTGCCCAGGTGAGGCCAAGTTGTGAACCAAGGCTGGCTACTGCTAGTGCTGGTTCTGAGGGCACATAGTGAGAGCTACTGGGCACATTGAGGCTAGATGCTGCTTGTTTGAGAGATTTTAGGAAAGTTTGAAGCATGAGCAAAGACAGGCCATTTGTATGGAAAAGCCACTGGAAACAGTTTGATTGGGCCCTCAAGTTGGGTGGGATGGGGTCTCAGTGAATGATCAGGGTGAGGTAAACAGTGTGAACCAGGTTGATGGGGATTTAGATATGGCACCCAACTGCTGTTGGGGGCATCTCAGAAGTCCCCCAGCTCTCACCTTGATGCAAACAAATTCAGTTCCTCCCCTTATGTCTCTGTTGCCTTTCAAGCTGCTTCCCCAGCACTAGAGCTCAAAGGAAGTGAGTCCAAGTAAGTCCACACGCAGGCACTCTGGGACTCCAGAAGCCTTCTGTCTCACTCAGCCAAAATCCCCACTGGTTTTTATAGCCAAAAGTTATGGGGACTTCTCTTCCTAACACTAAAACCCAGGATTGGGGGGGGGGGGCTGGCGTGAGGCTGGGACTCCTCAATTCTCAGCGGGGGGGACCTCCAAAGCCAAGATATTTCTCCCAATTTTTATCCACCACACATGGGTGTGAGACCAGCCCATTCCACGTCTCCATATTTTCTACCAGTCTCGATGTGGCTTCTTCTTTAAATCCCTAGTTCTAGGACTTTCATTTAGCTAGATTTCAGGTGGTTCTAAATGATGGTTGTTCTGTAGTTTATTTGTAATTTTGATGTGGTTGTGGAAGGATGCGAGTACCGCATTTAGTTATGCCTCCATCTTGACTGAAAGTCGGACAACAGATTTTATCTCCTGGTCTATTGTTCAGAAGTGCTAGTAGTAAAAAACACTCATGGAGTTTGCAGAGAAGTGAAGACCTCACCCAGGGAGGTCTATGTTTCACATCTCTTCCTAGATGCTGCACTTGGCCTGTGCACCTGAGCTCTGCATGCCTACCTGCCCTATACCCCAGGGGTCTTCAACAAAGGACTCCTGAAGAAAAGTCACATCTTTGCTGGTGGATTGAGGTCCAAACCTCCTGATTCCAGACTTTCCTTGTGAATGACTGAGGGTACACATATCCTAATTACTGGTATTAGGCCTATGCTTGCCCCACAATTATAGTTTATTTTAGCAATAAAATCCTGATCTCAGATTACTCTCTTCTGATAATTGAGTGAGAAAGAAGTTTCTTATACAAAATGACATGATTAAAAGATTAATTCAACCTTGAGGATAGCAAAAACTCTTTACTGATCACTCAATAAACATGTGTTGAGAATCTACTATGTACCTGGCACTGTTTTAGGTTTGGGAAATTTAACAGTGAATGAAGCCAAAAATGACATTCCACCTTCAGAGCTTACATTCTATCTAGTTGGAGATAATTCAATAAAAAGGAAAACAAATAAATATGCAATACAGTGTCTAGTAATAAAGAAAACCTAAGTAAGATAAAGGAATAGAGAATGTTGTGGATGGGGGATTGAGGGCGCTGCTTTAAACTGCATGATCAGGGCAGGTCTCTCTGCAAAGGTGACATTGACCAGAGGTCTGACCAAGGCTGGGTGTTACAAAGGTCTTAAAGTCAATTTAAGCAGAAGGAGCAGATAGTGGAAAGTCCCAGGATTGGAAGCCAGATGGGTTTGTTCCAGAAGAATAAGGAGACCACTAGCCAGAGCACAATGACTACTAAGAAGATGTAAGGAAGAGGGTAGAGCCAGATCATGCAGACCTTGCAGGTTGTGTTAGGAGCTACACAAACTGGGGTAGGGAGGGCCAGAAGGATTTTGAATAGGAGAGTGACAAGGCCTGGTCTATATCTTTACTCTTCTGGTTTCTCTGGGGAGGTTAGCCTGAGGCAAGAATGAAGGCAGTGACTCCAGTTAAAAGGCTATTACAGTGGTCTAGGCAAAATGTGATGGTGCCTTAGTAATAGTGGCTCAGGATAAGTTTCTATGGAGAGATTCTGAAACTTGCTGATGGAATAGATATGTGAGAAAAATAGATATCAAGAACATCTTCTAGGTATGTAAAATAGACTCATAGAAGCAGAAATAGAATGGTGGTCACCAAGGGTTGTGGGGAGGGAGAAGTGGGGAATTGCTGTTCAATGGGTGTGTCAGGTATGCAAGATGAATAAGTTCCAGAGGTCTACTGTAAGACATCATGCTTATTGTTAATATTACTGTTTTGTACCCTTAAATATGTAAGAGAGTAGATATCATCTTATCTGTTCTTATCACAATAGGAAAAAAAGAATTTTGCTGTCCAAGTAAGATCAAACTTTAAAAACTGTGGTAATTTTGAGAAACTATATTTTAGAGAAATAGGATTAGTTTTCAATATTATTTATTGTGATCATGCAATGTCATTATTTTAAAAAATAATTTTTATTGATCTCAGAGAGAAAAGGGCAGGGAGAAATAAATAGAAACATCAATGATGAGAGAGAATCATCAGTCGGCTGCCTCTTGCATGTCCCCTACTGGGGATTGACCCCGCAACCCGGGCACATGCCCTGACCGGGAATCAAACCATGACCTCCTCGTTCATAGGTGAATGCTCAACCACTGAGCCACACCACTTGGGCCATGCAATGTCATTTAACCATAGTTTTTCTCAAAACTTAAATTTAAAGAATTATTATGCATTTATCAAAATAAATATTAACTTTAACCCTTTGCACTTGGATGTCGAGTGTGACTCGACACGGTTAGCAGTAGAATAAAGGAATCGAAAAAAGCAAGCGAGTGCAAAGGGTTAAGATAGGATTTCTCTCAGAATTTTGATGCAAAATTTTTTTTTAAAGAACATCTCTTAGACTTTGAACCCAAGCAACTGAATAAATATTAATATCATTTTCCAAAATACAGAAGTCTGGGGTAAAATTATTATTTTTAGATTTAGTAGAAATGTATAACCCTCTAAATGTACTAGTTATTATTATTTCAGAATTAATTTTTTAAATGAAAAGAATTTCTAAGTCAAGAATCTTTAGGATATATCATGACCTTTTTAGGATGAGCCATGCATAGCAATAATACTATTCAGCCACCACATGGAATCCCACTCTGAGATAGAATCCTGAACCAGATAATCAGCCAATCCGGTATGATGTTTCTAAATGTTCTTTTGTAAAATAGTTTTAAAGACCCATTGACCATCAAACCTCAGAGCGAAGGGAGTGGAGAGTGAGGGTAAGGGGGAGAGATCAACCAAAGGACTTGTATGCATGCATATAAGCCTAACCAATAGACACAGACAACAGGGGGGTGAGGGCATGAATGAGGGGAGTGGGGGGTTAATGGGGGAATAAGGACACATATGTAACACCTTAATCAATAAAGAATTTTTTTAAAAGACCCATTGACCAGAGAATTATAAAATCATGTCTTCTGTTTAAGACATGTTTATAAATATGAATAATGGAAGCTTAACTCTTCACTCTTTAATATGTACAAGGTAAAAGTTCATGGTTAAGTTTAAAGGAATGTTAATTATCAGCATGAGATTTAAACTCTTGAGAAAGAAATATTACAGTGGAAATGGGGAAGAAATGTGTTGGATTAGTGAGCCAGTGGCTGTTTTATGGGAACCAGAGTCTTGAATTTACAGGCAGCTCTATTGTACTGAGATTGGCCTCAAAGCTTTGGGGATGGTGCCATCACATCACGCATGCATAATCAATAATAAGAAGAATACACTTTGGGGTACAAAGACATAGCCAAAATCACCAGTTAATTCAGGATAGAGCCAAAACTAAGTAAACAGTAGTGTACAAATACACACAGAAATTATTTGACTCATATACAGAGAAAACTGAAAGGACACCATATTCCAAGGAAATGTGGTTCCTTTGCCAGGCCTCTACTTTTACAGAGGATGGGTCCTTTTCAACAGTAACTTGTCTGATGGGTACTAATTAGTTATGATCATTTTCCCGGGTTCCATCAGTTTTAATGTGGTCTACATTTCTTACCCATTCTTCATATTGTTTTTTGAGGGGGCATTACTAACCTGAGTTAAAAACAAAGAAACAAACAAGTAATACTCGCCCGGCCAATGTTGCTCAGTGATTGAGCACTGACCCATGAACCAAAAGGTCCCTGGTTTGATTTCCTATCAGGGTACATGCCTAAGTTCTGGCTCGATCCCCTGTAGGGGGCATAGAGGAGGCAGCTGATCAATGATGTTTCTCTCTCATCCATGTTTCTATCTTTCTATCCTTCTCTCTTCTTCTCTCTCTAACATCAATAAAAACATATTTGTTAAAAAAAAAAAAACACTGAATAATTGACAGGCTAGCAGCCCCAAAAGTTGACTTCTTTGGACCACCTACTCAATTCTAAGATTCTAAGATCAATGCCTAAGATCCAATTTACCTTAAATTTACATTAGTCCATTTAGCCTTACCAGTTGTGACCTCATGCTCAGATGCAGTCTCTTTTTCATTGCCATCATGCTATCTGGTCATAGCTATTTAGTAGCTATGGACGGAAACTAGTAAAGAGAGAAAGAAAAATGAGAAAGGCATCGGATGGTAAACATTTTGTAGGAAAGTATTTGATGGGAAAACAGAAGCCTCGCCCTTCGGCATAGGCTGGCCTGGGATCCAGTCTGGATTTTAGAGGCTGTCATCATTCAGTCTAGGGTAGATCAGCATGAGTAGGTTCTTGTATCCAATGCCTTTGAGATCCTTGAAACTTTTAGAAATGTTAATAAGTTATTCTAAAGTGAGAAAATTAATAGGATGCATTCTAGTAGAAAGCCAAGGAGAGAGAATACATTTCCTTGTCCCTCTTTTTGGTGACATTGCACTTTAAAAATAGGTATGGGGAGGAGGCCACAGGAGGAATTTCAGTTAGGCCAATCTACTTACAAATAGAATTTCTTTCAGAATACAAGAGCCTTTGGCAAACATTGGTTGGCACATTCTTTCTAAAAGGTAAAAGCCTTTTGTTCTTTGGCAGGTTTTAAGAGTGTCAGGCAAACCTTCCAAACCATGGCCAAGAGCAGGTTAATCCAAAACACACAACACCCGCAGCCAGCTCAAGATTAACAAGAAAATTAGACCTAAGGATTATAGGATGTTAATTATGAAACATAATTCCATGATATTTATGGCTCCATAAACTGGGCAATGCTACTCTTGAGCATTCTGAAGTACTCTTTGCAGTGGGGTAGTTGCTTATACAGTTGTCCTTTGAACAACATGGGTTTGAACTTCACTGGTCCACTTCCATATACAGGTGTGTGTGTGTGTGTGTGTGTGTGTGTGTGTGTGTGTGTGTGTTCAATAAATACGCAATTGGCCCTCCACATCCCGGGGTTTTGCATCCACAGATTCACCAACCGTGGATTGAAAACAGTATTTTCTATTTGTGGTTGGGAATCTGTGGCTGCGGAGGGCCAAATGTATGCATTGTTCTATGTCACTTTATATAAAAATCTTGAGCATCCATGGATTTTTGGTATCTGTGGGGGTTCTTGGAACCAATCCCCTGTGGATACTGAGGGACAATTTAAATTTGGGGAGAGTCAAAAGTTATGTGGGAGTTTTTGACTTTGCAAAGACTGGTGTCACTAACCCCGTATTGTTCAGGGTCAACTGCACTTAATGCTGTAACATTTACTGTATAGAAGGGAACTATAGGTTAGTCACAATCTATCCACTGGGATCATGGTTCTCAATCTTTAGTGGGCCTAAGAGTCAACTGAAACAAGCTTATAGAAAATAGGGATTTCTGGTCCCTCCCCAAGTCTATCTAGTCAGATCCCTTCGGGCAGGAGACTGGGAACATGTAAGACCAATGAGTAAGATGAAAATGGTCTGTATACTACATATTGAGAATTACTGCACTGGAGTCTGCAGTGAGTTCTCTGAAGTTAGGACTCTCCACATATCTCATGCACTGATATTGGAACCGGTGGATAATCTGAATATTTAATGAATGAAAAGCTGTCAGCATTTATGGATGCCAGGCACTTTTCTAAGTGCTCTACATATCTTAACTCATTTAATCCTCAAATAAATTACTATTATTAACCTTGACACTTGCTGGGTGCTCTGCCTGCATAGTCACAGAGCCACATGACTGGCTTCTTTGTTACACGTATTCAGTTGCCACCTCCTCAGGAAGACCCTCCCCAACTGCCTATCTAAAGTAGCATCACTCTCACTCCCATCCTATCACAAGATACTTTTTCTCTAAAGCCCTTGCCTCTATCTAAAATGATCTGGTTTGGTTTATTATCTAGCTCTCTAAAATATAAGTTCCATGAGAAACCTGAATCTTACAGGTCATTTGTCACGGTATCTCCAGTTCCTGACACATAGTAGACACCAAAGAAATATTTTTAAATGAATGCATTTAACAAATGCATAGTAAATGCAAAATAAAAACTTGTTTATTATATAATTTTTTTTCTCTTCGAGCTTCTAAAAATTTTTTGTAACTGTAAATAAGTAGAAAGAAAGACTTCTAACCCAGAATTATTTCCAATCTACCCTGTCCCAAATCATTGCATAGACAGGGAAAAGAACTAAATAAGGGTTAAAATGGAAAGTCTGGGTATAGTTTTTGCTATATGGCTTCAATATTTTCTTTGAAATGAACTCTTAAGATATCAGACACACCCATGTTCAAACATAAGTAAGAAACACATTCCAAGATCACTTGTACATGATTTTTAGATTAGCCAATGTTTTTATTAGCCACAGAAGGACTGCTTTCCTAGTTCAGAAAGATGTATCTACCCGACACCAAAAGAGCTAGTTAAATCAGTGAACATCAAGCCAATTGTTTCAATAGTAAAAAGAACAGATAGACCAATTTATTCAAAATGGCGATTGTGTCAGAACCATTGATCATTTTACCCTGTGCCAACAAAATCAAAATTAGGAGCTGACTGTAGACTCGGAAGAGAGAAAGAAACTCATTTTTAAGTGGGATATAGTGTAGCTCAAACCATGGAAAGAGACCCCTTGCTAGTTGACGTCACATCAATGCTAACCCAACCCCTACAGAATTCTGACTGTGGACAATTGATCTCCTCCTCTTTGTTTGCAGTTAAACCTAGCTCAGGTAAGCCTAGAGCTGAGGAACTGCTGCTGAATGAAGCTTTTTGTTCCAAGTTGTTTTTACCACTTCCACTAAAATGCCAGACAGTGAATGTTGTCAGTGATGTTGTTGGACGGAACATACTCAAAATCAACTAGAGATTTTTTTTTTTTTATGTTTTCCTTGTCTTATTTTGAGAATATCTTTTCGCTGTGATCATGCAGGGAGTTAGCCAGACCTGGGTTGGCTTCTCAGAGAATGTGGCTAGATCATGGGAAAAATCTTTCCATTTTTGAGGAATTGCTGATCCCCCATCATATTCATTTGTCAGTTATTGAGACTTAGTAAAAAACTTGGAAGTTTCAAAGTAGATGTGGGAAGTGGGTGGAGAAAGGAATGCACCAATAGTGAGGTCTGTTCTTACTACAGGAAGGCAAGAAAGAGCCTTTGCAAAGACCTTCACATAGTAAAAAATTTTCTGCCACCACCACCCCCACACCACACACACACACACACACACACACACACACACACACACACACACATTATGAATGATTAAATCAGAATATTTTAAGATAGAAAGGAATTTCCAAGTGCAATCCAGTTAAGAACAAAGATAATTTCTATGTTCACTATCCAAGCCCTCGAAACCATCTGGGTTAACTCAAAGCCAGGTTTAGCACATTTTGTTTTCCATTTTGTGAGCAAAACATGATGTGGATTACAAATTTCTCTGAGGTTCCATGCATGGAGATGAGAGACTCTGTCATTTCCTTATCAGAAGCAACAGGAGAAATTCCAAATATGAAGAATCACAGAGATTTATTGCTTCAATTCCCAGCCTGTCAGTTGGCTCAGCACAGAGGGTAAGCAGCCAAAAAGAAGTCCTTTCCTTAGGTATGAAAGGAGCTGGCTGCTGTTGAAGTCCAGACTTGGGAGTGACATAGCTGGGGGTTTGGGCTTTTACACAGCCAGCAAAACACAGTCTGTTTGAAGTCGGATCAATTGATTTCTTGAACATTTCAAATAAGCAAAACTCCGCAGGAAATGGGAGCCAGATGCATTTTTCACTCAGGAGTTCCTTGGAAGACAGGCAGAAAATAATCAAACAACATCCTCTAGTTTCATTTTGGCCCTCCTTCCAGACTCGCTCTCCAGAACTATACCTCTGACATGTATGCAGAGACAATGACTGAATGAACTTGGGGAAGGGTACAGGTAGGAAACAACAATTTAAATGTATTTAATCATTTAAATGTAATGAATAACTTAAATGCATTTACATAATAATTATAAATTTATTTAAGTCATTTTATTTAAATAGAAAAAGAAACTATGCATCTGATATAAATGTATACCAATTTTGAAATATTACACTATTTGGAAGAGACTCCAAAACATTCTGGAAGCATGTCATATACACCAGGTACTCTGTTGGCAATTTTCACAATAACTCTTTGAGATAGGTTGTGTTGTTCTCATGGTACACCTAAAAAAACTGAGGCTCATTGAGATTCAGCCAGAGTCCACAGTGATTGTAGCTGGAGAGGCTGAGATTAATTTATCAAAGGAGTCCCCTGTTGGTCCTCAGGATTAAAATCCAAATGGAAAGAACCTGATTTCTAAGACTCTGTTTCTTCTGTCCTAACTATTGCTAGTTCTCACCTCCTCACATGTGATACAGAAACAGATTGGCAGCGTGTGTTGAAGCTGAAATTACGAGGTCAGGCGTAGTTGGCAGTTGCATACATGCCAGGAACACCACCACACCAAGCAAGTACATGCAACTCCCCAGGAGCTCTACGGAGAGAAGGAAGGGGCACTTCCCTCTCTCCAATAAGCTGTGGCTTCAGACATTTAGAGAAAAATGTAAGAAATGTGGAAAGAGGAAAACAGACACCCTGCTATACCTACCTGCTACCTTGTTAACACTATTATTTGTTGTTGTGACTTTCACAGAAGATTAAATATTTTTTTTCCTCTTAATTTCTCATATGCTGCCCAGAAGCCCCCAATTTTCCTGGAATTTTTGTTTAGAATTCCAGATATTTCAACAATTTTCAGACACCAAGCTTGGCTGACAGAGAACAGATACATATCCTGTTTGGTACAACTGACGTCTGGGGATTTCCCCTCTGCTTTCTTCTGCTTTTCCTTCCAATGAAATTGTCCCATTCTTGGTTTTGATTTATTAATTGTGATCATGTTTCCCATTCCAGAAATCTCATTTGCAAGGTAAAGAAAGAATAAAAATGGTAATGGATAGTCATCCCTGGTATTTTTCATTTTTCCTCGGCTCTTGCTTTTGAACTGTCTCTGTTTTTTGTGCACTTCTGTGTCGGCAAAGAAAATCAAAGACAATTTAGAATGGATTTTTTTTTAATGTGTATCTATGTTAATCAGGCCCACTCCTAACATTCATGATGTTTTGGGCAAAAGTACAAATGGAGGCCCATGTACCCTACATTTAAGTATTTAAAAGTTGTGAATCAAGCTAACAAACTGTCAAATCATTTATGTTTCATCCCTCTGGCTTGGCAAATATACATTCATAACATCTTGAAAGGCCACCTCAAACTGAGAATTCTCAGACATCTTGAAGTGCTTGTACCAGACTGCAGAGGCTGGGGAAGATAAACCTACCCCATGTTCATTTGTTTCCAAGTCCAACTCAGCAATGAACCACAGTAGGTTTTATAACCATAAATGTGAACACAGCCAACTCCATGTGCACAGCCAACTCCCTCCACAACCCCTGACAAACAGCTGTTCCCTAGTCCCACGTAGGTCCCAGAGATGCAGGCCTGAAGGGAACAGTTCACCTCATGAAGCTAAACCTTGACAAAAAGCCTGTGTAGTCACCAGAAAGAGCTCAACTTCATCTGGGTTGAGAATTATAGGGTCTTGCATGTCCAGAGCATGGTCTAGAAGAGTGTGGCCCTGGACAGCGCAATCCCTTGACTCCTCACCCATGATGGCAGTTAGAGGACATGCAGCTACAGGAAGGCCAGAATAGAGGGCCTTGGAGTTAGTGTCCCCTTTGTCATAATGGCTAAGTGAGAATTAACTTTACTTCCTTGACACTCCATCCAAAGCCTCCAAGTAGCAATGAAAAGTAACTGAGAAGATTTGGAACTAGGGGTTCAAGATTCATTGTTTCACATAGGCAAGGCACCAGTACATCAGTATCACTGAGGGTTATGCAATTTTCTCTTTGAGTTGCAATTGTGGTCATCTTATTTCCTGCTCTGGTTTCCATGGTCCAAAGCCAAAGAAGAAACAGGATCTGTTAAATATTCGAAAGGAGACATCATTAACAATGAATTATTATCTAATATGGAAATAACTCTAATTAAAAGAGGGAGTAGGAGCACAAGCATGTACTTCATTGTCATAAATCTTTTCAGAAGATGAAACAACCAGGAGGCAGAGAAATCTCTTCTCAGAGATGGGAAGGAGGAATGGGTTCCTTGGGTTTACATTTGTTCCAACTGAAGTAGGCTGTGCTTCTCCTGCCTGGCTAATCCCATGGACTCACTCCTGCCTCTCTCAGTGATGATAACAATAACAGCTAATACTAGACCTCATTCTAAGGACTTTACCTACATTTACTTTTATCTTCATAAAAGCCCTATAAGGTAGGTACTATTATTATTATCCTCATTTTATAGAGCAGGAAAATGAGGCATAAAAAGAGTTTTGGAAACATTCAAACTTTATCAAAGACAATAAGTTTCAGAGCTAGGATGTGACCCCAGGCCATGTGGCACTAGAGTCTGTGCACTCAGCAGCATGGCTACTGCTCCTACCACCCAGGGACCAGCCGGCTCAGTCTTGGCCACCCTCCCCTCTGTCATGCATTCACCTCTAGTACTAGTTGGTGGTTTGACCTGAAAGAGTGGTTGTCTCTTTGGCGGACCTGGAACTTCTGTTTCCTGCAGGATGAGTACAGCCTCTCCTTTCTCAGGCCTGATGGCCATCACTCACCAGAAGCCAAGGAAACCATAACTGCCCCAAATTCTCTCAGCACCTAACTGGACTTTTTTAAAAAGGAGCTTTGTGTATGACAACATATTCTCTTGTCTTTAAGGTTACAAAAGATTAAGAATTGTGTCTTATTTTTCTCTATTTCCAATTCTTGTTTGTGTTCTTTACATACAAGAGGTATTTAGAATTTTGTAAATAAATGGTTTTGCTATAGTCTTCAATAACCCTGAGTTTTAATCTGGCAGCTCAATGACTATGAAAAGTAAAACAGCATTTGTTAAAAAAAATCCAAATTCAATCATTGTGGGTGGGCATGAATATGGAAAGTGTGGAAAGTGTATGTGCCAGACTCTATTCAATATGCAAAGTTCCTACTCAATGAGGTGATAGGGTATAATAACAGTCTCTCTGAGTTCCCATTCCAGTCCTGCTACTTACTGGCTGTGGGACTTTTAACACATATTTAAATTCTCTGGGCCTCGTAGGTAAATAGGAACGATTATGATAATAGCTTCCATTTTGAAGGGATTTTTCTGAGGATTCATTGAGTTAATCGACATATGGTAGTTAAATAAAATAATCAATATAAAGTGCTGTCAACACTGCCTGGCAAAGAGTAAGTACTCCATGAATGTTAGCTGTCATGCTGAACCATCCCATAATTCAAGCATAATATTGTATCTTTCAGCACATAAAATAGTTGTATTTTTAAAGGAATTGATAAAGTAGTTAATCTTATTTTCTCTTTATGGTTATTAAGAGAACAGATATTATTATTAATAATATTTAACAGGATACAACCAGGAATGACAATATATACCTGCTGCCCTAGCCATCAAGTACAGGCAATATAATAACATGCCATGAAAATACGGCTTACAGAGACAGGGTCCTGACTACCATGGAAACAGCTGGCTCACTCTCCTTGTCTCTCCTCTGAGCAGGCCTCACCCTTCTGAGAATACAAGGAGCAGGGATATCAATCTTAGCTCCAGTCTGCTACTCAAACTCACACCAATAAACAGCTAGGGAATAAACTCCTCTGTTCCCAGACCAACATCCCATCCATTCAGCAAAGGGTATCTGATGAGACAGGCAATGCAACAAGCATGTATTTCTTGGTTTACACTCTCCACAATCAAGTCAGAGGGGATCACATCAGGGTTGCAACATTCAAATGTTCCAAAACATACACACCAGTTTAAAATCTTTCTTGGAGACCAAATTCCATACTTCATGATCTTTACCTTTGCTTATAAACCCTTTCCAAACTCCTCCCAGGCCACTCTCCAAGGAGCACTCATTGTACTAAACCTAGTTACTGTTTACCTCATTGGCATGTGGTTTTCTCAATTTAATATCATTAACATAAGGCAAAGGTTCCTGCTGGCAAAGTAACCAGAGAAATGCTTAGTTGGTCCTTTAATTCTTTTTGGTCATATCCATGTTCTTGGCTTCCTGTCTAAGAATGTTACATTTATTCCTAAATTTATTAACATCTCATTTTATTTCTAGGTATCCTCATTACCTATCTTCTTCAACACAATAGATTTCTCTTTGGATGCCCACACAATACATCAAAACTACATTTTTAATTCAGGAAAGTGTTTCAATCATCATTCAATGCAAGCATTTTTATATCAGCTGCTAGCTCAACAAACCCAGGACATATTCTCTCTCTCTCTCTCTCTCTCTCTCTCTCTCTCTCTCTCTCTCTCTCTCTCTCATAAGTATGATGTTGTTGTTTTTTAAATATATTTTTAATTGATTTCATAGAGAGGGAGAGAGAGATAGAAACATCAATGATGAGAGAGAATCATGGATCAGCTGCCTCCTGCATGCCCCCTATTGGGGATCAAGCCCACAACTCGGGCATGTGTTCTGACCAGGAATCAAACTGTGACCTCCTGGTTCACTGAACCACACTGGCAGGGCCAGGACAGAGTACCTCTTTTAAGGATGGTTTTGTGCATGGATGTGCCTAAGGTAACAGAATTGGTTGATGAAAGGTATATTAATATTATATTGAATTCTGGAATTGCAGTAATAGCAAGAATGCAAATCTATATAATATTTACAATAATAGCTACCCTTTATTGAGTTTCTGCTAGTTGCCAGGTTGGTATCAGATATTTGTTATCAAATATGATCCCAATAAGAATTATCATTTCCATTTCCTGGGCTAAGGAATGGAAGTTCCTACGATTACACAGCTGGTAAGTGGCAGGGCGGGGATCCAAATCCAGGTGGCTCAGACTCCCAGCCCACAGGCTCTCTCTCTTTTGCAGGCTGCCTCTCAGCTCATTGTGCCCAATCACTGCAGTACATTTGGGAAGGAATAAATGAAACTCAAACAACTCAGCCAATCCATGCATTCAAGTTTGGGAAGCAAATTATCACTAGAATTAACTGGGAAATGAAAACTAAATTTATGTCCCTGGTTTATTGTATAGTCCTTCGATAATACTTCATTTTCTCCTAGTGTTTTACTTGAGGGAAAATGTGGTGCTACTAAAAATAATATTCACTATAATAACTGAACTCAACATTTGGATGTGATTGCTGCTGAGAGTTGAAGATGACATTCTCTGGGGAAGGGAGGCTCTCTCTCATGACGTCACATTGCACATTTGTGCAAAGCATTAACTCCTTTGGCTCTTCCAACATTTGTTTGTGTACTCGCTCAACAATAGTAGGTGTAGTAGTGTGTGGCCTTCACAGAGATGGAACCTCCTGCAAGCATTAAGTAAGCCATGGTTCATCTTTTCCCTGTGGGTTTTATCCCACAGCACAGAAGCCGACACCATGTACAATACCACCCCATTCGTTCCCTTTAGAGAACTCTTTCTCTGATGAATTGGGATCTTACCCACTTCACCACAATTTATTAATCCTGGAGCTCCTCAGACATGAGGTTTTCATTTAATATCTAACTTTGGCACAGAGACATTTTTAAGTTTCTCCAGCCCAAAGCTTGGAAGCGAGCTAAAGAAAGGTAGCCAGGAGAACTCTGCAACAATATTTTTTAAACCTTCTTATGTCCAGATTTGAAAATGCATACATTTATTTTTTCTTTAGGAAGAGCAATAACTCTGAGCTGACACGATTTTAAAAGTGCTCTTGGTAACAGCTGGTGAATCCAAAATGTTTTTTTTTGGGGGGGGGGCAGGGAATAAAAGAAAAAAAGAAATCTCAAATACCTCCCATTCACCCATGATAACCTGGCTCAGTCCTGGAGAGGATCAGTAGCGTTTCTTTCATAAAGTCACATTTCATTAGGGTGAACAGTTTGTTCCAACTCAAATATATTGTCGCCCATCATCACCATTTCAGTTGATTATCAAAAAGCGGATCAACATAAAATGCATCTTGCCACTGGGCCTCATGCAGACAAGAGTAGAAGTGCACGATACTACAAAAGGCAAATCAGATGTCCCACAATTAAGGAGTAAGAAGTAAAGATATGAATGATAATAATAAGAATGAGTTAGCATGAGAAACCAACACTAGAAGAATGATTTCAAATCCCTGTGAAAGGCTCTATGAAAGGAGTGTTGTGCCATCCTTCTTTGAATTGTGACAAAGATTATTATAAATTATAAAGACAGTGGAAACTCATGTGCACAAAGCTAAAATTTAATTGAGATGAACTATTATTAACTATTTCAAAAAGATGAAAATTTTACTTTTTTCAAACTAAAAAAGTAATTGGTGACATTGGGTAAATTAGTAGCAAAGTTATAAGAGCAAAATTAAAGTTCTTTTTAGCCAAAAACATTTTATGTTCCTCGATGCCACAACCCAAACTCCAGAGCAGTGATTTTCAACCTTTTTCTTCTCATGGCTCACATACACTAATTACTAAAATTCTGATATCTGACCAAAAATAGGTATAATTTTTATTCATTCACATTCAATGGCTATTATTGTGTTGGTTGTTGCCATTTTTTAATTTGACAATATAAGGGAAAAGAGCTCAGTGCCCCTGACTAAATAGTCAGGTATTGCATGTTTTAAAGATTCTTGCTGCACACCAGTTGAAAATCGCAGCTCTAGAGAGCTAAACTCCAAGAAAGACTTTTTTTTTACCCCCCTGAAATTGTTCCCATAATCAAGTACCAAATCTCCTGGTCTGGTTCTACATGTACTAAAATGACCATATGAAACTCACAGCTTATTATCAGCTGTTGGCAGAATGGAACCTTCTGGTGATATGGGCAGTGACACATCAAGGGCTGACATTTATGAATCACTGGCTCTCAGGCTGTTCAGAGCACTCTGTGTGGGAAAAATGTCACTTACTCCTCACAACACCCCAGTGTCACATGTAGTTATGTCATATTACTAGTTATCACCATTTCTTTAATAGGTGAAAAGTGTGAGGTGCAGAAAGGTAAGCCATTCGCTTAGATCACACAGGCTGTGAGTGGCAGAGGCAGAATTTAAACCTAAGCATCTGGTTTAGGGCCCAACCTGTAACCACTCTGCTGTGCTGTATCTCACACGTACCATCTTCCAGTCAGCCTACCCATCAGGCTTCTGAACAGATAAAAAATGATGGCATAGCCCCAGTGGTTACAAGACCACTGCCCTTACTCTTCTTGGTGCCCTGAGCCTTTACCCTTTCTCCTCTCTGCGGTGTCACACCCTCAGAAACTCTATCTGCCCAGCCCTCCATTCCAGCTTGTACCTTCTCATGAGATAATGACCACCGTTAGAGAATAGGTAAAAGTTAATCTGATTGAAATTATTAACACTAATGTGTGAATGAGTTAGTAGGATAGAATATTTGTATTTCAGAAGAGGGTTTTATTAATCCAAGTGAATTACACCGGAGGGGATTTTGTTATTATTTGGCTCTTTTTGTGGTGCTTGTGGTATATAGAACACAGCATTTGGAGTCAGAGAGAAGTTGAGATCCTAGTGCTGCCAATATCAGCTAGTACAGTTGGGCAAGTCACTCAGTATTCTGAATCTCAGGTTCCTCATCTATTTTTTAAAAGGCAATAACTTCATAGTAGAGTTGTTGCAATTAAATAAGATAATATATGTCTAGCACCTTAATACTGTCTAGAACATGATAGGCATTTCATTAATGTCAGTATTTATTCTATTCTTTCAGTACTTTCCAGAACAATGGGACCATGGGGCTAACCCCTGATATAGATTGCCATCATTTTACCAAGGAAACCAGGTTGGCAAGGCCCTCGTTGCTAGTAAGGTCAGACAGTCTGCTATCTGCCTTTTTGGCAGCCTGCCCTCTATTCCTGTGCCGCTGGAAAGGAGAATGAGTCGGTAGGGGCTTTGGAAGGCTGGTGAGACTACAGTTTCACCAGACACCCCTATTCATGATGTTGGCATCATGTAGAATTATATGCCAAAAGGGAACAGCCTTTTTTTTAAAAAGATTCATCAACACTGCCTACAAACATTAATTCACTCAACAGCATGGGTTCACCAACTTCTATGTGCCAAATGTAAGCCCGAGGGAAGGCAAAAATAAAAGTAGCAAACATGCTACCTCACAGCAGAGGTAACAATAAAGAGAATAAAAAAAGAAGCCCTTCTCCCTAGGGGTGGGCACATGCACTCATAAGACAGAATCAAACTCAGAGAACAGTCATAAACATCATGGTGATATCCACTTAATTATTCATTCTCCAAACTTTTATTGAGGACATACTATGTGTCAGCCACTAGGAAAACAGCACAGTGGATGAGACAGGCCAGGTCCTTCTCTCACAGAGTTTACAGACATAGCATGGGAAATAGACAATTAATAAATTAAATAAGCAAGATAGTTTCAGCTATTGAGAAAGGTTATAAATGAGGCAATATGATAGAGAATGACCATTTGGGGGCATTGTTTTGGCCAAAGTGGTCAGAAAAGGCTTTTCTGAGAGGATGGCATTTAGTCGCAACTTATATGACATGAAAAAGAGCCAGCTGTGTGCAGAGCTGGGAAAAGAGTATTAGGGCAGAAAAAAAACAGCATGTGCAAAGGCCCTGGGAGCAAATTGGTGAATTCCAAGAACAAAGAAAGTCAATGTGACTGACCCTTAATCAACAGTGGAGGTGGAAGGGCTTGGCAGAGACCAATGAGATAGGGGTCCCTAAACCATGAAGAGAAGAGCTTTCAACAAAAAAGTTATGTTCTCTGATCTACATTTCTTTTTAATGATAAAGAATCTATATATATAAAAGGCTAATATGCTAAGTGTCCCACTGTCTGACAGGTCGTTATGACATGCACTGACCACCAGGGGGCAGGTGCTCAACACAGGAGCTGCTGTGACAAGCACAGAGAAATGGCACCGCTGACATGGTACCCACAAAGCAACACTCGGCTTATCCCAAGTGTGATACAGGCCCCACCACCACCCCAGAGCGGCAACCCACCAAATTGTAGCCAATGCTGCCAAGACCCCATAGCCCACAGCCCAGCCCAGCCTGGAAACAGTCGCTGTGGGCACTGGGTAATGACGTCATGTAGCAATGCCCCGCTTCCTCTCCCTAGCAACGACTTGCCTCCTTGCAGTTTCTTCAGCCCAGGAACACAACTTGCTTTATAGCCAGGTGCAAACATTTCACACTTTAACCAAATGTCTGTGAAGCATTATCCCGAGCCTCATCTCATTTGATCCTCACAGACAGTGGTCGGCAAACTCATTAGTCAACAGAGCCAAATATCAACAGTACAATGATTGAAATTTCTTTTGAGAGCCAAATTTTTTAAACTTAAACTTCTTCTAACACCACTTCTTCAAAATAGACTCGCCCAGGCCGTGGTATTTTGTGGAAGAGCCACACTCAAGGGGCCAAAGAGCTGCATGTGGCTCGCGAGCTGCAGTTTGCCAACCACGGCTCACAGAAGTCCTGGAGTAGGTAGATAGGAGACTCAGTTGAATCCTATTTTCTTCTCATTAGCCAGAAAACAGAGATTTATAAAGCTTAGAAACTTGACCCGACTGAAAAGAAGTAAGAAATTGTGGACCTTGAAAATGACTTCAGGTTTTCTCACTGTGCAGAATATAGTCAAACACTGCTGCAGTTAAATATTTTACCCTTTGTTCTCCCTGTGTGATCTATAATAATAATCTGCTTCGTGTTGATAGTTACTGCTGTGTTGCTGACAATTACCTGAAAGAGAAGTTGGGGTGCTTCACTGGGCTGGAAAAAGTTTAGCTACATCAGAAAGCAGGTATAATTAAGCAAGTTTATTCTATAGCTATAAAAGGCCAACTTGACTCGTGCATGCACTATACATATAAAGCTCTCGCTGGCGCCAATCGCATGCATGTGTTTCGATCTGTCATTGTCGACAGTGAATTTGGTTGACACTTCTATTATAGAGAAAGAGTGAATAGTGAGATTAAAATATTTCTTCTAATTAATTTCCTTTCAATGTGCATGAATTCATGCACCGGACCACTAGTGTTTATATAATCTCACTTTAACAAAGATAAATGGGTTCAGAGGAAAAATTATTTTATTACATTATACATACAGTGACTATCAATTTTCAAATAATTATAACATAAAATATACTAATTCTAACTAGAAATACTAGTATATGTAGTTTCAGCATCAGTAGGTTAAATGTTAAGATTCAGAAGTCATTTGGGGACATTCAGTGACTCAGGTGTATTTCATTAAATTCTGACTGAAAAGATGCCAGGTAAAGTAAACTCTATTTGAAATTAATACTCTCTCAGCCTATTGTGCATTCTACAGAACGGACATGTTTGAGTTGGAACCTTTCCAGCTCATCAAGCCAGGTTTGTGATTTATGTGAATTCCGCACAGCTGAGAGTAAGCCAGGGCTTCCTTGGTGGTTTCCATTCATGAAAATCCCAGCTTGCTAACTCTGAAGGTGCTCGTGGACCCAAATTGTGGCACCTGAAAGGTGCTCCTGGAATCCCAGCTTGCCCCCCTCTCACGATGAGATGGGCATCTGGTGAGATCTGAGAGTCATCAGAGGCCACCTTCCCCCAAAGATCCTCCTATTGATCCTCAAACTCCTGGGCGTCCTCATCACAAATTTCTCCTTGGGGAGATGGAAACTCCATTAAAAGACAAATGTTTTATCCTGGAGGAGTAACCCAGTGATACCGCTGTCAGTCATGAATACCTTCCAGTGGTTTCTTAAATTACCTGGTTGTTGCCTAGCAGAGTCCATTCACTTTTTTTTTTTTTTAAGTCAGGGGAAACATTTAGGAATTTCAAAATGTGCCTTTTAAAAGATCAGGTTGATAAATAAACTGTGATACAAGCAGACAATGGACTTTTTTCAGCACTAGAAATAATTGAGCGAAGCAAGCCATGAAAAGACATGGAGGAACCGTAATGCATATTAGTAAATGAAAGAAGTCAATAGGCTACATACTGTATGATTCCAACTGTATGTATGACATTCTGGAAAAGGCAAGAAACCACTGAGACAGTAAAATGATCAATAGTTGCCAGAAAGAGGGAGGTCTGAACAGCAGAGCACGGTGGAGTTTTAGAGCAGTAAAACTATTCTGCAAGGTACTACAATGCTGGATACATGTAATTATACATTTGTCAAAACCCATAGTACGTAAATCACCAAGCTTGAACCTCAATGTAAACTGTGGACTTAGATGACAGTGATGTGTCCATGTAGGCTCATCAGCTGTAACAAATGTACCACTCTGGTGTGGGATATTGATAGTGGGGAAAGACTGTTTTATTCAGTTTTGCTGTAAACAAAAAATTTCTCTAAAAATAAAGTTTATTTTTTAAGTTACATAATGTAACTCCTAATAAATTAGAATTCAATTTTTTAAGTGAAGGAGAAGGTTTATGTGGAAGGTGTCCATGAGCAATCCTCGGCAGCAGGATGGGGATGCCAAAAAGACCCGGGGTCACCAGAAAAGAGGGAACCATGAGCACACTCCCCATGATTTCTCATGGGCATGTGCTCTGCGAAGGTCAGGGCTTAGAGATGTGGGAAGCAGTGTGCCCAGCCTTCTTGGCAGTATTTGTACTGATGGGAACAAAGAACCCCAACATAACAATGATCTGGGGGGTACATTTTAACTTAGTTGGACTGCCTTCCTGAGGCATGGATGCCGTGGATTCTTCTAGCGGCTTTAATCCGGTGTAGTCCTGAAGAGCTAAGGCCTCTGGAGACAGACCATCAGATTCGAATCCTGCTATGCTACCTACTGGCTGTGTGAGGACTTGGAGCCAGTCATTTAACCACTTGGGGACCCCCTCACCCCCATTTCTTTAGCCCCCTCATTTCTACAAATGCAAAATCTCTTTCACTCAGGCTTTGGGGCTTTATTCCTTGTTCACACTCAGTTAATTAAAAGTGTTGCTGGCAGCTTGCTTCTGAACTCCATGTCCCTTCTGTATTCTAAGTTTACGATAATTGCCCCGTGGTTTCAATGTGATGCCATGGATGGGAGGGCAGATTTTAATTTGTGTTTCAAAACACTTTTGCTGTGTGTCCTTAATTGGGTTGAAAGCACTTTTTCCACACAGAGAAATAGATTTTTAATTTGTGACACTCTTCTACAGGGCCTGCTATTTCTAGGTTTAATGTCTCCAACACTTAGACTCTAATGAAAACTGATTTTGATTTTGATTTTCAGTCCTTTTGCTTAAAATTTTTTTAAGTCTAACCTCTTTGGGCCCTCATTTTCTTGTTTGCAAAATAAACATAATAACATCATACACCCAGAATCGTTGGGATTGTATTAAATGAGATGATTTATGTAAAGCACCTAGCACAGAGTCTGGCACTTAGTAAATATTATTCATGTTTGTTACTCCTTATATTATGAGAAGTACTTAAAACACTCTAAGCCCTCATGAAATGTGTGTTCAATGAATTAATAGTAACAGGACTTCAATAAACCCCTGGTGGTTCCACTGTCAGAGGCGATAGGTAGTGCTTGGCTTCCATGTCACAGTGAGCAGGTTCATCAAGATGTTAAGGGCAGTGGTGGCCAGGAGTCAGTCCAACTATCCTCCAAAAAGATTCCACTGCTCTTTAGTATATTTCTGCTCCGATTGTTATCTGCCCATACATGTTTCATGAATCTGACGGCACACAAAATAAGTTAAAATTTAGGCTATTATAACTTTTATTCACATAAGATCTTTATTTTTTAATTTAAAATAATTTTGTAGCAACTTGAGCTATTCGACGGAAAAGCCTCATGTAAATTGTAATACATAATTACATTTTATGTGTTTACTCTCAAAGATCCTTTAACAGATGCTGGGAATACCCATTACTTTACCCAATCAGAACTCAGAATCAAGCAAACAGCCAACTTTTGTGCCTCTGTACCACTGTGCCCACAATGATAACTATAGGTAGATGGGGAGAGAAATGATAGATTGGAAATGGTTAGATGATACATATATAGGAAAAGGAATTTTCAGTTATCATTTGATTTTGGTAGAAGCTAGAACAAGTAGAGTTCAGCAGTAAGAACCTTATACGACTCCTCTAAAAAAAATCCAGAATATCATTGTATGCTAACAATATGTAAGTCTAATAATTCTTTTCCTGCCTCAGACTTCTCATGAATAACTCATTATTTTTAATGTGCTTCTGTATAAGGCCAGATGCTAATAGAGATAGTTCACGAGTTATTTATTTTTGCTATGCAACGTCTTCTGTTTGCATTCCTTGTGAACCTTGTTGAGACTGACATTAAAATAAGTTTGTTTTTTATGGATACACATCAAGGACTAGAAAGCAGAAGAAGCTTAATCACATGCTGGAATATGGAGGGAAGCCAGCTTGGGATTGTAAAAATTCTGGCAATTATCATCCAAGTAAGTTGGTCAGCCCAACACACATAAACAGGAATTGAATGTTTCCCTGTGACTAAGTTCACAGAGATGGAAAATGACGCAGGGAAGGAGTCTGAGTAGTCAGCACTAGCCAAGCCCTCTAGACTGTGAGTCATTCCAGGACAGGGACCTCACTCTCCACTTATTATTGTGTCTACAGCACCTGGCACTTGCTAAGTACTAAACACTGCTGAATAGATAGATCAATGAGTTAATTAATGGGTGAGAGCATGCCTCTGCATTATTTATATCTTAGAACTCCAATCCCAAGTAGAGCCCTGGAGTAGGATCTGGAGGTTGTTCTGCATACAAAGGCAAATGGCCAAGCAGTGATTTTTTAGGGAAAATTTACAGAGAGAAAAGCAGTGGTTGGTGAGACTATACCCTGTTATCTTTTATACATTCCAACCTAGGGTCATGCACAAAGATCCAGCAGGCCCGGAAGTCAGAATCCAAGAGAGGGAGCTTGCCCCTTGGCCTGTGAGGCATTTAAACTTTTTGACTAGGGAAGCACCAGCCCTTCTCCAGTGCAGTCAATAGCCCAACCACATAACAGAACTTTGGCTTCTGCCCTCTTCTAGCCACTCAATCATGGCTAAAGCAGGTGCCATCCCCTCTCCTATCTGGGAGATGGGGTCTAAGCCTCACAACTGAACAGGACTTTCATCTTAAGCACAAATTTAGGGTGTGCCTTAGCCACTTTCCCCTGAAGATCTGCTGGAGCTCAACTCATTGCCTGAGAGTCCAACCTACTGGATCCTTCTAGAAGACATTAATTCTTGTTTCTCAGTGGTGACACGAATTAATCATGCCATCATGACCAGCTCTTCTCCCAGGAGCTGCTGGAGATGCTTCCTGGCAAGGCTTCCTAAGATACCTGTTACCTTGCACCTCCATGTTATTCTCTATCCATTCCCCACCCAGACCCCCTTCTTCTAAATGCCTTGAGTCCCAGTTCCTTAAGCCCTGTTCATTACATGTCAATCATCTGTCCAAAAAAAATCTCTGGAATGAATGAGCTTTCCCAGATTCTGGAACTTTAACAACAATTGTAGGCACTCAGCAGACCTGCAGAGGTGGTGTTTTGGTCCTAGGTAGGGATGGGTACCTTTAATACCGCCCTAGTCAACCCCATGGACATTTCTTCCTTGCCTATGGGAAGTCTGCCCATGAGTCCAGAAGAGGGAAGATGATTTGGTTCACCCCCTCTCTGGCTTTTGAAGACATGAGTTTTTATTAGAGCTCAGGTTTCAAATGAGCTGCTGAGGTTGCAGACACCAAGTGGGAATCAGAAATCTAGAAATGAGCAAAGCAATTAGGGATGTAGTTGGAAAAGGACAAGGGAAAGAGAAGAAGCAGGTACAAGAGAAAAAGGGGCAACATAAAGGCAGGTCAAGAAAGGAAGCCGGACCAGTTTCCTTGTATTTTTTTCAGATATGTTTATCTTTGCCTTGGATTGCCATTGAGGCAGAAATGACACCTTAGTCATGCTTGACTTCTCAAATAGTTCCTAGGGTGGTGGTTCAAAACACGTTAGTTGAATGTGATAAATAAGAAAACTGAAGTGGTATGTGGTAATGAGCTGGGTGGAATGGGTCATGGTGACTATACTTGACTGTCATTGCATGACATCTTGTTAACTTCACTTTAAGCAAACAAAAGAAGGAATAAATGAAAATAGTTAATTCTAATGGTAACTCGCATGACAGTAAGTGAAACCCCCTCTCTTGGGGGATTTTTTCTGCTCAATATCCAGATTCTATTATTCTTATAGCAGAGAAGCCAGAAGCTTAGAGGAGCTGAGCAGCTTCCCCAAGCCATACAGAGGCAAGTGTCACACTCAGGACAGACACTCTTATTTTCCAATACTCAAGGCTATGTCTGTGAGAAGAGGAAATTGAACCTCATAGGATGTTCTATTTCAGAGTGGACACATATTAAATATAAGATTCGAATGAATTAATATGAAATGTGGGGCCCTAGCTGGTTTGGCTCAGGGAATAGAGCATAATCCTGTGGACTGAAGGGTCCCAGGTTCAATTCCAGTCAAAGGCGCATAACTTGGTTGCCGGCTTGATCCCTGGCCCTGGTCGGGGTGCATGCAGGAAGCAACAAATTGATGTCTCTCTCTCTCTTTCTCTCTCTCTCTCTCTCTCTCTCTCTCTCTCTCTCTCTCTCTCCCCCCCCCCCCCCCCCGCCTTCCTTCCACTCTCTCTAGAAATCAATGGAAAAATACCCTCAGGTGAGGATTAACTGTACTAGAGGTCCAGTGCATAAAAATTAATGCACTGGAGGGGGGGTCCTTCAGCCCGGCCTGCCCCCTCTCACAGTCCACGAGCCCTCAGGGGTGGGAGGCAACCCGGCAATCAGGGGAAGGCGACGCCCCATCACACCTCTGCTGCTGCCACTGCCGGCAGTGCAAGCCTCAGCTGGCCCTGGTTACCTGAGCCTCGGGCGGCCTTGGGCGGCTGAGCAGCCACCATCCAAGGCTTGCCTGTGCCTTGGGCCAGCCCTGGGTGGCTGAGGGTTGAGGGCACTGGGGGACTCTGGAGGCAGGCACCCCGGCAGGGCTGAGAGGACTGGGCGCCGCCATCTTGTGGCTGTGGACACCACCATCTTTGAAGGCAGGGCAGTCAATTAGCATATTTCCTCCTTATTGGCTGTGGGTGCTGCCATCTTTGCAATGGCATGTGGGTCAATTAGCATATTCCCTCTTTATTAGATAGGAGATATACACTGAGTGGCCAGATTATTATGATCTCTGAACGCATAATAATCTGGCCATTCAGTGTATGTCCTATATAATAAAAGGCTAATATGCAAATTGTCCCCTCGACCAGGAGTTCGACCAGCAGGCAGGCTGGCAACTGCCCATGTCCCCTCCCCCTGGCCAGGCTGGCTGGACCCCACCCATGCACGAATTCATGCACCAGGCCTCTAATATACATATATATATGTGTATATCTATATACACTGAATGGCCAGATTATTATGATCTCTGAACACATAATAATCTGGCCACTCAGTGTATATAGATATAGATATAGATATAGATATAGATATAGATATAGATATAGATATAGATATAGATATATAGATATAGATATAGATTAGATATAGATACAGATATAGATATAGATATAGATATAGATATAGATATAGATATAGATATAGATATAAATTGCAGACTATACAAAATTGAAATGGGATCATGAACAACCAATCCTTAATCTGTTTGCTATTAGGATGGAGAGCAAGTTCTTATTCTGCTCTTCTGGAATTCAGATACACTTTCTATTTATTATTTATAAATTTAAATATTTAAAGGAATACAAGGCAAGTTCACACAGGCTGAACTGGTCCTCTTTATAATGTAAATACCTTTCCAATGGGGAAAAAATTACTGAAAGATGGTAAGTTTGTCTTCTGACAATATTTCCCAGACATTATTTTCATTGTTAGCAAAGCTCTCTTGGAGTGTAACTAAGTTTTTGAGGAATGGTAAGTTTAAAGCAAAGGAAAGGAAAATTTCAATCAGAACCAAGCTGCCCCCACTCCTTTATTTTTAAACAGAACCATCAAAGGCCAGCAAACGGAAATATACTTAAGTGGCATTAATTCATCCCTAAGAGGCTCTCCAAGAGTTTTATTGCTACATAAGGGAAAACCATAAACCAGCGGGAGGAGAAAGCAAGGAAAATAAGTCTGGGGAGTCGCCTCATGTTAGAAAGTGAGCAGGTGGTCAATAATGTGTCCTTGGCTGGTTTCCACAGCGAGGAGACAGACATTCATGGCAAGTTTGCGGCCCACAAAACAGGCAATCACAAGGAAAAGAATCGTGGAACTTTGCAAAGTCCTGCTGAAGAGTTCACGAGTATGAAATAATAAAACGCTCATCTCTCCTCCTCTTCTCACCACCCATCTAATCTCATGTTAATGCCTCTACAACCTAAATTGAATATTAAGAATGGGGATTGAGAAGGGGGCTGGATGCAGGCAGTCAAATGAGGGAAAATAGAGACATCTGTAATAGGGTCAAAAATAAAAAATAAAAAAACAAAGACTGGGGATTGAGAAAAAGATGTCTTCATGATCCTGTCATTCATCTAAGCCAAGCCTAAGTGAGACCTTACAGAGACTTAAAACATCCTGTGATGAATGAAAATTATCACCTCAAGATTATTTTCCTTTCAACCAACCCTTCCCTGTTTTTACAAGATTTTTTTAATAATAAAAAAAGAACACTTTGTATTAATCTTTAAGGAAGAATTGGCTATTATGTAGGATTTTCCATCCATGTGAGCTGGCAACAGACACCAGGACACAAAATCAGGAGAATGAGAATGAAAATAGACATAAGAGAAACACTGATTCAGTGTTCGGAAAACATGATGCTCTCTCCCCTTTGCACCATCCAATATCTTATTTTAACATTTGAAAAATGGTGGAGGGGACAGGAGGGAAATATGATGGTGCCACTCGTGTATTTGTTTCACAGCATTTATGAAGCCTACCTTGAACACAGTTATGAACTAGGTGCAAAGAGAATTCCCAAAGATAAAAGTCTGGTCCTAGTTCTCATGAAACTTGTGAAACTCTTCTATGGAGCTTCCCACCTCATAACCAGCTCCCAGAACTTATGATCAAAATTCTTTGTTCAAAATAAAATATATTACGTATTGTTTCATTTGGGGGAGGGGGGAAATTAATGTTTTCTATTTAAATATATACACTTGCAGCTAAATACGGTTTGTATTTATGTGGTGTTTTGGATTTGAGGTTACTACTTTGTACTAACTACAAAAGCAGCACATATTGAATTGAGTCTGTGTTTTTGAATACAAAACTCAAGGTAGTTTTGAATTATGCAAGGGTCTATGGTAGGAGGGGATGTGAATCTTCCAGACATGCGTCTTAGAACGTGATAAACACTGAAGTGTTAGTTATAGCAATATTATTATTACTATTTAAGTCTCTAAAAATAGCACAGAAAGATCAAGCAGATAAAAGAAAGTGATTGTAAGCTGATTACTTTTTTTTAATAAGTCTTTATTGTTCACATTATTACAGGTGTTCCTCTTTCCCCTCCCCCACCATAGCTCCCCTCCACCTGATTCCCCACCCCCCCCATACCCTTACCCCCACCACTGTCTTCATCCATAGGTGTAAGATTTTTGTCCAATCTCTTCCTACACCCCTCGGACCCCCTTCCCCCTGATAATTGTCCGCCCCGTCCCTTTCTATGTCCCTGATTCTATTGTATTCACCAGTCCATTCTGTTCTTCAGATTTTTTATTCACTTGATTTTTAGATTCACTTGTTGGTAGGTATGTATTTTATGTCTTTTTGTTGTTCATAATTTTTACCTTTACCTTTTTTTTTCTTCTTCCTCTTCTTAAAGAATACCCTTCAGCATTTCATGTAATCCTGGTTTGGTGGTGATGAACTCCTTTAGCTTTTTCTTGTCTGTGAAGCTCTTCGTCTGACCTTCAATTCTGAATGATAGCTTTGCTGGGTAGAGTAATCTTGGTTGTAGGTTCTTGCTGTTCATCACTTTGAATATTTCTTGCCACTCCCATCTGGCCTGCATAGTTTCTGTTGAGAAATCAGCTGACAGTCATATGGGTACTCCCTTGTAGGTAACTAACTGTTTTTCTCTTGCTGCTTTCAAGATTCTCTCTTTGTCTTTTGCCCTTGGCATTTTAATTATGATGTGTCTTGGTGTGGTCCTCTTTGGATTCCTCTTGTTTGGGGTTCTGTGAGCTTCCTGAACTTGTAAGTCTATTTCTTTCACCAGGTGGGGGAAGTTTTCTGTCATTATTTCTTCAAATAGGTTTTCAGTATCTTGCTCTCTCTTTTCTTCTGGCACCCCCAAAATTTGGATATTGGTACGCTTAAAGCCATCCCAGAGGCTCCTTATGCTATCCTCACACTTTTGGATTCTTCTTTCTTTCCGCCTCTCTGGTTGGGTGTTTTTTGCTTCCTCATATTCCAGATCTTTGGTTTGACTCTTCGGGTATGGTGGTCTACAGTTGAGTTTCTGTATATTCTTTATTTCAGACAGTGTATGCATAATTTCTAATTGGTCCTTTTGCATTTTTTTGGTATTCTCATTAAGGTCCTTGAAGGTCTCTTCAAGTTTTTCAGCGGTTTTTAGAAGATTCTTGAGTAACCTTATAAATGTGGTTCTGAACACTGTGTCATCCAGTAGTTTACTTTCCTCCATCTCTCCTATTCGTGACATACTTTGGTGTTTCCACATTTTGGCTGCCTCCCTGTGTTGATGGAGTGGCTTTGTGTGGTCAGTGACCTATAGGGGCCGGTAGCTCAGCTTCCCCAATCACCCTAGGTGGTCGCTCTTGGTACACCCCTTTGTGGGCTGAGTGGAAAGTCTTGGTGTAGTTAAAAGCCCTGATTGCTGTTGGTACACTGGGAGGAATTGACCTCCAGGCCAATTGGCTGTGAGGACCTGCTGTGTCTATAATGGAAGCGCTGCTGCACTGGAGACACGCTTGTGGTACAGGGCTTGTTTGGGTGGGGCTTTGGTGCTCACTGAGTCCGCCTCCTGAATGTGTCACTTATGGATGTGAGGAGTTGAAATCTGGTGTCTCACGCTGACCACTAGGTGCATTGGCTAGTTCAGATGCTGTCTGAGGCTACCCTGCAGGAGCTACAGTGAGAACTGCCGTCCTCTCCTCCCTGCTTGGAGTTTGGAGGCCTTGGAGCTGTCTGCACCGGGTTGCAAGTTTGCTAGTTTAAACTGCAATAGAGAAGGCCATTCATATGCAAAAGCCGCTGCTAGGAGCTTGGGTGTGTTTGTAGATTGTGCGGGGCGGAGTCTCAGGGCGTCACTAGGCTAGGACGTGGCCAACAGCAATGGCTGGCAGTGAGCCACCTCCAACAGCATCCCCGCAGTCTCGCGCCCCAGCGCAGCCAACAATTGTACCTCCACGCAGCTCTGCTAGTAAGCCACCCTCACTCTCTGACCAGCTGTCAGACAGCCCAGTCTCTCCCCAGAAACTGGATTTCAGAGAGATTGGGGGCTTGTATCTCTTCAGATTGAAGAAAGCAACGCCCGCCTCCAGCTGGGCTCCGCCGCCAGTTCCTATCGCGAGCGCACTCCCCTGTACCTCAGTTTTTCAGCATTTGCGCCCTGATTGTGCCCATCTCTTTCGGTCTAGTTGTAGAGGTTCCGCTCAGCCAGCTTTCCCGTGGTTCTGGGTGATAGACGTTCTGTCTTTTAGTTGTAGTTTTGGAAATTGTTGTGGGCAGCAGCAGCCCAGATGTTTATCTATGCCGCCATCTTGGCTCATCTCTAAGTTGATTACTTTTCTTTTTTTTTTTTTTTTTTTTAATATATTTTATTGATTTTTTACAGAGAGGAAGGGAGAGAGATAGAGAGCCAGAAACATCGATGAGAGAGAAACATCGATCAGCTGCCTCCTGCACACCCCCTACTGGGGATGTGCCCGCAACCAAGGTACATGCCCTTGACCGGAATCGAACCCGGGACCTTTCAGTCCGCAGGCTGATGCTCTATCCATTGAGCCAAACCAGTTTCGGCTAAGTTGATTACTTTTCTGACCTAAAAGTTCACAGCAGAAAATTTTAAATATTTAATTAAATTTAAATAGCCTAAGTTCTGTAACTATTCCCACAAGGCCAGCCTGCTACTATCACCTTCCAGAAACATCTTTGGTTCTCTGAATTCAAAGCCAAAGGCCTTTGCAGTCAATACAAAAACAGGCTACTGAGTGGCCAGTTCACTGAGAGAAGGGAAGGCAGGAGCTTGCATATGATAAGTAGGTAAACAGGCTGCACTGAGAGGCAGGAACACAGACAAAGTACTTGTTACCACTTACCTTACCTCAGCTTTCTTTGGAATTTCAGCCGAAGGGACAATTGGCCAGCCTAATTTTCATAATAGGTCTGGAGCAGAGTGAAGACAAAAATCACCTTCAATTCTTCAAAAATAGGACTGCAATAAAGTAAAATGTTGCAGACTATGTGCTTATAATCCCCTCCACTACTACTTCCCCTCTTCCTCATCATCTTCCTCTTCTTTGTCCTCCTCTTTTAAGTAATAGCTAACACAGAGTACTTACTATATCTAGACACTTTTCTAAGCGTTTCACTTGTATTAATTCCCTTAATCTCCTCAATGACTTCATAAGTCAGGTAATGTTATCATCATCTCCAATTTATCATAAGGAAATGGGAGCACAGAGAGGTTAAGTAATTTGCTTAAGATCACAGACCTAGCCTGGCAAGCATGACTCAGTGGTTGAGCATCAACCTATGAACCAGGAGGTCAACGTTCAATTCTGTCAGGGCACATGCCTGGGTTGTGGGCTCAATCCCCAGTGTGGGGTGTGCAGAAGGCAACCAGTCAATGGTTCTTTCTCATCATTGATGTTTCTGTCTCTTTATCCCTCTCCCTTCCTCTCTGAAATCAATGAAAATATTTTTTTAATTGAGAGTAGGTACTTGTTTCACTTAGCTACTAACATAGTATTGCCTAAAAATTGAATATAAGATGTTGAATTTAGTCATTAAACTAATAAACTGACATGATGGAAAGAAACAATGCCAGGAGTTAGAAATTTAAGCAAATAAAGGTATGAACAAGAGAGAAGTTAGAAATCATCTAGTACAAAGACACCCAGCAGCCTACAGCATAGATACTGCTCACAAAATTGATATTTAAAAACAAACAAACACCTATCAGACAGTGTTGTTGTTGTGTGTGTTTTTTAATGAACTAAAATTTCAAATGAAGATATTTCACAGCATATCCTGGCTTTATGGCTTCTCTTGAAAAAATTGGAAGACCTGCCCAAACAAAACCTACAAATGAGTGGTTCAACATCTGCCCCACAGGATAGGGCAAATGCTCCTTGGTTCACCACAAACTCAGGCTGGTCAACTCTACTCACTCTCTCATCTCCCTGCTTCCTCCAGGTATTTGGGCTTCCTATTTTATAGGAAGAAAAGATTCTGAAAGGTACACAAGGGTATCATGACAGAGAAGTGACTACACCTAACTCTCTCATCTCCAGTTCAGTTTCCTAATCACACTCTAAATCCTAAGAAGTAACCTTTGCGAAACATGTTGATCAGTGGAATTACATGTTTTTGTAAATTCTTTGTGCCTTGTGGTGAGTTGTGCTCATAAAAAGAAGAGTCTCTACACACTCCCAGCCTCCTTAACTTAGATATCCCCAAGAACTGGCATTTATTACATAATTCATTGTCTTTTCCTTTCTCCAACTTCCATTTTCTCTGAAAAATGTTCAGTAAATTAACTGTGAAAACCTTACGATTTTTCCTCCCAGACAGCACATCCATCTCTCTCTCCCTCAAAATAAATTCCACCCCTTAAAGAAATGGAACTTCCAATACCAAGATAGCTGTGGTTTGGTTGCTTTCAATGCTTTGCCTGTGTTCAAAGGGCAGGCTGTTACCACGTGGGCTAATTATCTAGATGGAGCTGTGGTTGAAAAGTGATGGATTTAAGAGACTGCCCTCTTTGTGGCTGACAATTTATCACAAGTTGGTGTTTTAGGCTTAGCCTCAGCTTGAGAACTAACATTTTTTCATTTAAATTCATTTTTTGGGAACAGTCCTACAGAATGATCTTACTATTCTTGAACTGTGCAACAGAGACTGCACAAATTAACATTTTTACTCCCCAAGAAATTTTCAAGATTTTTAAAGTTCTTTTATAATTCCAAAAGTATCAAGGCTAAATGTTGCAACTTTTTAGAATTGCTATTCTCACTGGAGATTAGTCTATGTATATTGGAGGAAGGGGGCAATTTTAAAAGAAATTTTTTATTTTCAAGTGCCATCGATTTGATTTAATGTTTTACCCATGTGTGATAGAAAGACTAGGGATTGATTTTTAATATCAAGTCATTCAAGGTTATCTGGCTCAAAGTAATCTTAACTAAATAAAACTTCAACCACTGAACCAAAAAGTAACCAGCTCAGAAATGGGGAGAAAATGTCAATAATTGCCTACCTCATGCCCTCTACCTCTCGCCTTTAAACCCACAAAGACACATATGCACCCACATAGAAATTTAATTAATAAACTATTTTAGTATTATGGAGAGATTAGAAAAGGCTAGGATTTTTTCCTTTGTTCAGAAAATTTTTGTTTGTTTCACAGTTTCCTATAAAAATACCAAAATGAACAGCCTACTGCCATAATAGTCTGCTAATAAAATGAGAATGCTAACACAGGAAGTCGGCTTGCTCCCTTAATGTTCTGAACATACTGATGGAGTTAGTACTAAGTGCCAAACAGAATGGAGCAGAGAAAAGAGACCTTTCATGTTTTCAGCCCTTCCTTGACATTATCCCAGGAAAGCTTTGGAGAAACATCTACGGTGGCAAAGAGCTCTCCCTCCAGGAAGTGCCCATGCTGGCTGAGGACTGAGCCCACTGCACTTGATATGTAACTTCCAAAACGTTTTTTTCATATAGTTGCTATGCTCTACATCACATCCCCCTGACTTTATATTGTAACTGGAAGATTGTACATTTTGACCCTCTTTACTTATTTTGCCCACCTCCCTATCCTACACCCCACCTCAGACAACCACCAATCTGGTGTCTGTATCTATGAACTTGGGTTGTTTTTGTTTGTTTGTTTGTTTCATTGTGGGGGGGTTTGTTTTGTTTTTTAGATTCCACATATAAGTCAGATCATATGGTATTTGTCTGTCTCAGTCTGACTTACTTCACTTAGCATAATGCCCTCAAGGTCCATCCATGTTGGCACACATGGTATGATCTCATACTTTTTAATATATTCTATTAATACTGGTATATATCACATTTTCTTTATCGTTTCATTCAGTGGTTGTTTCCATGTCTTGGCTATTGCAAATAATGCTGCAACGAACGTGAGGGTGCAGATATCTTTTAGAGTTGGTCTTTTCACTTTCTTCTGCTAAATACCCAGAAGAGGGATTTTTGGATCATATGGCAGTTCTATTTTTAATTTTTTAAGGAACCTTCATACTGTTTTCCATAGTGGCACCAGTTTACACTTCCACATTCTTAATAGTAAGAATAGTAACTCACTTGAGTTTCACCTGGTCTCCCAACCTTTCTTGACTGCGATGCTGAACAATAATTAACCATCTAGAAGGCACACAAAATTACAGACAAGGAGAAAAGGCAATCGTTTCTCACAAGACACTCCTCCTCAGTAAAAGATGGAGTTGATAAGCAAGTCATCTCCTTCTTTTCCCACTTTCCCACACCTAGAGTCAGCCCTGAACTCCAATGCCTTTTGCCTAACTTGATTTAAACTTTGTAGTCTCTACGACCTTAAATATTTTGGGAATGAGCATAATTCTATCACTTAATTTTATTCCGTTCATTTATGTTATTTACAAAGGGCTGCTTCAGTAACCACCAAGTTTTAACTAAGCATTTGACAAAGACATTGCTGAGTCCTGTTTGGTAGAAATTCACTTGCAATCCCATTGGTCTCAACAAGAGTATAAGCTGAGATAAAAGTGCTTGTGGTAAAGAAATGTGCCATGAAATTTATTTTTTACATAACACATTACAGTTGTGACATATATCTTATTATTGTTTGCTCTAAATAAGTATTTTTTTCAATATCCAGTTCAATGGATTACATTCGATGAAATTTCCTCATACCTGTCTCTTCCTTGCAAAGACCTGGAAACAGCTTTATTTTATACTAGCTTTCCCGTTGCAGGAAAAATCCTGCAATAGGGTTTCCTGCTGCACTCTACCCCACCCTGCCTGCTCTCCTCCCTTGTCCCCCACCCCACGTTCTCCGCCAGCCCCCCTGCTTTTCTCCCTTCTCCGCCAGCCCGCTCTCCTTCCTTCTCCCCTGGCCCCACCTCCGCTCCTCCCTTCTCCCCCGGCCCGCCTTCTCCACCAGCCCGCCTGCTTTTCCCTTCTCCCCTGGCCCCGCCTCTGCTTTTCCCTTCTCCCCCGCCTCGCCTTCTCGGCCAGCCTGCTCTCCTCCCTTCTCCCCCAGCCCCGCCTCCGCTCCTCCCTTCTCCTCCCCCTGGCTTGCTTGCTTCTCCGCAGCTTTGCTCCCTTCTGCAGCTCTTGGCTTCTTTCTACTGCGGTCTTGATATGCAAATTAGCCGCCATCTTTGTTGGGGTAATTTGCATGTTCGTCCTGATTGGTTGGTGGGCGTGGCTTGGCTGGTGGGCGTGGTTTGGGCGTAGCGAATGTGCGGTCAATTTGCATATTTGTCTATTATTAGATAGGATTGTGTTGCTTACACAATTGTACTTGTGTATAGAGGTGAAAAATGCTCATGTGAATGACAGAGTGTTCTCCAGTCCGTCTCAGGTCACACCAGGAAGGAATTTACCTTGCTACACATCTCCAGGCCTATGGAGTAGGGAGGACTTTGTTTATTTATTTATTTATTTATTTATTATAATTCTTTATTGTTGAAAGTATTACATATGTCTCCTTTATTCCTCCATTGGCCCCCAGTCACCCACCCCACCCCCATCCCAGGACCTTACCGCCCCATTGTCTGTGTCCATGGGCCATGCATATATGCATACAAGATCTTTGGTTGATTACCTCCCACCCACCTACCCTCCCCCGCCTACCCTCCCCCACCTTCCCTCTGAGATTCCACACTCTATTCCATGCTTCCATGTCTCTGGATCCACTCCATTCATCAGTTTATTTTGTTACTTAGATTCCACATATGAGTGAGATCATGTGATATTTGTCTTTCACTGACTTATTTCACTTAACATGATACTCTCCAGGTCCCTCCATGCTGCCTCAAAGGGTAAGAGGTTATTCTTTTTTATGGCTGCATAGTATTCCTTGGTATAAATGCACCACAGTTTTTTATCCACTTATCTACTGATGGGCACTTGGGCTGTTTCCAGATCTTAGCTATTGTAAATTGTGCTGCTATGCACATAGGGGTGCATACATTCTTTCTGATTGGTGTATCGGGTTTCTTAGGATATATTCCTAGAAGTGGGATCACTGGGTCAAATGGCAGTTCCATATTTAATTTTTTGAGGAAACTCCATACTGTTTTCCATAGTGGTTGCACCAGTCTGCATTCCCACCAGCAGTGTACTAAGGTTTCCTTTTCTCCACATCCACGCCAGCATTTGTTGATGGTAGCCCTTCTGACAGATGTTAAGTGATATCTCATTGTCGTTTTAATTTGCATCTCTCTGATGATCAGTGACTTTGAACATCTTTTCATATTTCTCTTGGCCATCTGTATGACCTCTTTGGAGAAATGTCTATTTAGGTCCTTTGCCCATTTTTTTAATTGGATTGTTTATCTTCCTTTTGTTAAATTGTATGGGTTCCTTATATATTTTGGATAGTAACACTTCATCAGATGTATCATTGCCAAATATGTTCTCCCATGCAGTGGGCTCTCTTTTTGTTTTGTTGATGGTTTCTTTTGCTGTGCAGACGCTTTTTATTTTGATGTAGCCCCATTTGTTTATTTTCTCCTTAGTTTCCTTTGCCTTAAAAGATGTAGCTGTAAAAATATGGCTACAAGTGATGTCTGAGATTTTGCTGCCTATGGTTTCTTCTAGGATTTTTATGGTTGCACAACTTACATTTAAGTCTTTTATCCATTTTGACTTTAATCTTGTGTACGATGTAAGTTGGTTGTCTAGTTTCAATTTTTTGCATGTGTCTGTCCAATTTTCCCAACACCATTTATTGAAGAGACTCTCTTGACTCCATTGAATGCTCTTGCCTCCTTTATCAAATATTAATTGAGTGTAATGGCTTGGGGCGATTTCTGGGTTCTCTGTTCTATTCCATTGACCTACATGCCTGTTCATGTGCCAGTACCAGGCTGTTTTGATTACAGTGGCTTTATAGTATAACTTGAAATCTGGTATTGTGATTTCTCCAACTTTGTTTTTCTTTCTCAAGATCGCTGCAGCTATTCGGGGTCATTTTTATTTCATATAAATATTTGGAGTATTTGTTCTAAATCTGTGATATATGCCATTAGTATTTTAATAGGGGTTGCATTAAATCTGTAGATTGCCTTGGGTAGTATGGACATTTTAATGATGTTTATGCTACCAATCCATAAACACGGTATATTCTTCCACTTGTTTATATCTTCTATCTCTTTTTTCAACGTCCTGTAGTTTTCTGAGTACAGGTCTTTTGCCTCCTTGGTTAATTTTATTCCTAAGTATCTTAAATGTTTTTGTTGCAATGGTAAATGGGATTGTTTGTTTAGTTTTTCTTTCTGAGAATTCATTATTGGTATATAGAAACACCATCAGTTTTTGGGTTTTTATTTTGTATCCTGCTACATTGCCAAATTCATTTAATAAATCTCGTAGTTTTTGGTGGTATATTTCAGGTTTTCTATGTACAATGTCATGTCATCTGTGAATAATGAGAGTTTTACTTCCTTAGGGAGGACTTTATTCTTGGGAATCCTCATCATCATCTACTATACTATATAGCTGCCTCTAGACATTGGGTCTTCAATTTTTGTAACAGAATGAACATTATACCTCCTGAAACATGACTATGTCACACCTATTCACTGCCCACTTCCCTTTCCCAAGGTGCATCCTTTGTATTCACTTGTCATTCCTCTGACAGGAAGCATATATCAGTACTTGCTGAATGACTTCACTCTGGGGGAAGTTTTGAGCCTACACATTTTAAAAAATTATGAAATCACTTTTTTATTCCTAAACATTTTTTTTCTTATTTAGGTTCTTCCTTTGGTTTCTGGTCAAGGAAAGTGAAATATTGAAAAATAACTGAAAGTATGAGATTGATCTAACTTTATAATATCCAAAAGGCTTTAACATGTCCATTCATGAAATAATTTCTCTGTGAAGTATGGACATGTTATTTATGTTCACAGCTGCCACAAAATTTCAGAACTAGCCAATGTTTCTGTTGTGCAAATGAGAGAACTAATGCCCAGTTAGGGTAGATGACTTGATTAGGTCAGAACTAGAATTTAAATGCTTTCCACTCTGATAACAATGATGTTTTATGTTATGGAAAGAAAATAAATAAATAAATAAATAAATAAATAAATAAATAAATAAATACAGAATTCCACTTTAGAACTTTCTCTTTTTTCTCTCAAGCGTTTTATAAATTATTTAGAAGCTGACCTGATTTCAGTTAGAGAAACAAAGGGAGTTAATTGCAGACTTCAAATATGTGAGCTATTATTTTAAGATAATATTTTCCAGATATTTCCCACCTCCTCTGAGAATGGAAAAGAGGAAATGAGCTTAAAGTTCAGCAAGAAAGACTGAGATTAGATATTAGAAATATAGGTCTGTGAAATCCTGCAATTGGTTACTGGGGAATGTTGTCAAATCACCTCCTCTGGAGAACTTGGGAATGTGGTGGATGGCCCATTTCTAGAGCTGGGAGCACAATTTAATTTATATCTCAAGTTCTGTATCTCTCATGAGGTCATGCTCTGCCTATAGCTAGCAGGTGGGGTAGTTGTCTACTCTTAATTATAGCAAAATTGAAGACTCATCAGTGAAGCATGCAGTTTAAGTTCTATTTCATATTTATGTCAGTCCTGATAAGTGTAAATGGGAAGACTGACTAAAATTACTGAATGCTTATTGGGGTCCATCCTATGTAAAAGAGAAATTCTTTATTTCAACTAACAAGACAGGCTTGATATTTGGAGGACAAAATGAAGAAGAGTGACAATATAGTTAGATAAATCTGTATCTTGTAAAACAAAGTAGGAAGAGTTGTTAGCTCATATATTGGGTAACAACTCCTAAAAGTCATCAAATAAGAATTTTAAATTTCTAACTTAACATGTAAGTCTTGAATTTCAGTAAAATAATCAATTATATAAATATAGGATGGGGAGATAATCATTTGAAAGAGTTTACCAGTAATGTGTAAAAATAGGCCTAATAAGAAATAATTATATAACTTATTTGAAGTACATTCATTATCTGGAATAAAGCTAGTCCTCAAAAACTTAGTTAATCTATAATAATAAACACGTAACATGCTAATTAGACCAGATGGCTGAACATTGGAACGCCCTTCCGGATGACCTTCCAGATGAAGCTGGGGCTACGAGGGCTGAGGCAGCTGCTGCGGCTGCCTTGGGCCAAGCCCCTTGCATGAATTTCATGCATCGGGCCTCTAGTATCATTATAACTTTGATATTCACTCCCCCTTCTCCCCTAGCCCCTCGCTCATTCTGCTTTTCTCATACACAATCACTAATTCTGTCCAATGACAATCTGGAACAGCATTGATCATTCTTCTGCATACCCCCCAAAAATCTCTTCCCACAAACAGAATCATTTTTTATTTCGAAAGGATTGGGGTTTCTTTATCTCTGAGGAGATTAAGGAGGGAATTTACAATAAAGATTCTATAATAAACATAAAAGGCCCACCCAAATGAATTTTCCTTTTCTGACTGCTCCTCTACTGGAAATTTTTTCTCTGATTCTTCCCTATTTAGCAATCAACTCTGCTCACAACTGATCTCTTCCAGAAGCCCCCAGAAGGCCAAATTTCTCTGCCCTCTATTATTTAGAGTTGCTTCTATCTTCCTTTAAAACCAAAGAGCTACCCATCCAAGAACAGCTCATTGTCTACAGTAAAATGGATTTCAAAGGCACAGAATGTCAACAAATATTAATTGCCCAGCTCCTTCCCATCTCCTGCATTGTTTTTCTGCATTTCATTCAACCCATGGTATATTTAGGTTTTTGATAATTTTCGTGTCCCCGTCAAAGCATAATTCTCAAAATGTTAAAAACACAATTCTCACCCGTAAGTGAACACATCAAAGTTTTATTTAACATGATGATAAAGTTGATTTCAGGTAAAATATTAAAAACCTGGGATAAAAAAAAAGAATACTGAGATAATGCTAAGTTAGATAAACTAGTTAATATTCTAAAAGGCAATAAAACCATAACGTAAGGGGGTTAACATAGTTTCCCAAGTAGTTAATATCTGTAATACTAATCAATTATGCAGCAAAGTTACACATCACCAGTCAAAGCACCTTAAGGTGAGCTTATTTGCATGACAATAAGAAGATAGGTAACCATCCATCTTTTGCCTGAGCCAATTTTGGGATACATATTTTAATGCCCCCTTGTCGACCCCCAACTAAATGTAAGCTACATGTGCACTGCCATCTATGAATCAAAAAAGGTGGGTCTCCCCTACAAACTGCTCAGATAATAAGAATAGCAACAGAATTTAAACAACAAGGTCATAGGTTGCCTTATGAATTTTTCCATCATTATTAATATTCAAAAGGAAATCTGATTATTATCTGTCAGCATCTGTTGTAGGCAGGATTCTAAGTAGGTAGTGAGGCTGAATTAGATGTTTCCTAAAGTCTCCATCAACACTAAGAGTTCTCTATCCAACACTAAGTGTGGATCCATTAATAAATATTGAGAAAGTCAAGAGAATACCACACATTTTCTTTGTCCTCTGGAAGCTTAATCATGTTGCAGTCTAATGGACAAGAACAATAGAAAAAACATAAGGTTGATTGGAAATACAGTTAACTAGCTGCTAAATTTCCAGTAGGACTAGGAGAATGATGATGGTTGAGAAGGTAGGGAAGATTTTGTAGAAGAGGTAGGACTTAGTTGGTCTAGACAAATAGTACATACAAATAGGCTGAGTTGTGTCCCCCAAAGTCATATGTTGAAGTCCTCACTCCCAATATGTCAGAATGTGACTGTATTTGGAGACAGTCTTTAAAGAGGTAATTAAGTTAAAATGAATTCACCAGGGTGGGCCCTAATCTTACATGTCTGATGTTCTTATAAGAAGAGGAGATGAAAGCACAGACTCACAGAGGAAAGACCATGTGAAGAGGCAAGGAGAAGGTGGCTATCTACCAGCCAAGGAGGTCTCAAAAGAAACACACTCTGCCAACACCTTAATCTCAGATTCTAGACCCCAGAATTATATGATAATAAATTTCTGTTTAAGCCACCCCATCTGAAGTCATTTGTTATGGCAGCCTAGCAAACCAAACAGTAGGACTGAAATGTGGAGAGGGAAGAAGAAGAATCCCTTAGGAAAAAAGGAATATATAAATAAAGAGGTCAAAATGAGGATAGACATATTGAGGAAAAAGTTTTGAAACAGGGGTTTACATTAGTGAAAGGTACCCACAACTCCCATTCTAATAAATAAGACTCTTTTTATTTTCAGTATTGTGTTTTAAGAGAGATGAAACCTTTTAACCTTCAGATCTTTATTCAAAATGTACTTCCTCAGAGATGTTTTCCCTTTTCCAAAACGGTGTGTTCTACCCCAAGTCATTCTCAAGCCCTTTATCGTGCTTTGTTTTCTTCACAGCACTCAAATATTAAATTAAAAACTTTTTATATTGGTTATTGCCTGTCTCACCACTGGAATGCAAGTTCAATAGGATCAGGAATTTCATCTCTCTAATTTACCACTCTATCTTCAGAACCCAGAACAGTCCCTAAATTTAAATATCTATATACATAAAAATGTAAATATAAATATCTATGTAAATAAAAGTAAGAATGTAAATATCAAATGATGAATTGTCCTAAGAAATACCATCAGGAGAGAATTTTCTCTGAGAGTCATGGAAAAGCCCAGAAGATACTTCTGGTGAGTGGAGGAGTCGGATTCTGCCTCTTTCCCTTGCCTCAGGAAACTACAAACCTTGTTCAAGGGGGCAAGGAGTGGGCACAGGGGAAGACTACCAGGAGCAGAAGGGAGAGGCTTGAGCACACCACATACAGCATGGATACACATGCACACACATGCACTTACACAGACATGCTGTGTTAGCCCCATGTGAAAGGGAAAGTTGGATTCAGGGCAAAGTCTGAAAGTTTAAATACTTAAGCATTCTTTTGGACAGCAAGCTAAAATTTCATGAGGATACATGTACAAATAAAATGTTGAGGAGCGTCTAAAATAATATATATCACATTATTCTGTTACAAACATTATAGGTCACATGAGGAAACTGAAACTCTCTGCAGCCCTGCCCAAATATAGGGAACCATTTAGGGTTGTTCAAGATTATTAGGATTGGCCACTCTGACACCAGAATGAATTATTGTCTTGGTTCCACTGATTTTTTTGTGCCATTTTTAATATGTGCATTTTAATGGCCATTGTTTTTTATTCATGTCAGGTTTATCATTATTGCAGTTAACCTCACATTTACTTTGGCTAGTATCCTCCTTTGAAAAATCTTTGACATTTCAGTTGGTTTTGATTTGTCTTTTTGGTCACACTCCATTAAAAATAAATTTGAATAGTGCTTTTCAGCTCACAAAGAATTCATGTTATCATTTGCGCCCTTGAACAGCTCTCTGGGAGAGGCAGAGATTAGAATTTCTAATTTATAGGTAAGGCCACTGAGGCTGAAGATAATGGACTTGCCCAAGGTCATAGACATGGAGAATCACAGACTCAACGCCAGGTCTTTGGGCTTCTCTGATGCTTTTCCTAAGTGACACCCATTACTAAGCCAGCTTGACTGGTCAAGAGCCAGTGTCCACACACATTATATATGTTTATGCATATTCACACATACACATTATCAAATAGAAATTTAAAAAATATAAAATAGAACTCCAAATAGTATTGTGTTCTGCATCCTCAGAAAAAAAAAGAGAGAGAGAGAGAGAGCAAAGAAAACCCACTCCCCCTGTTCCTTTCCAGCAGAATTGAGTCTCCTTCCCGCCAGGTGTTTTTATAGTGTTACATGAATCTGATGTTCTTCTCAGTGATTCGGGGAGAACCACCACACCACTTTGACCACCAAAAATATCCTCAGGGACAAGAGGGAAATTAGTAAGGATAAGTCAAGCGGTAAATTTTAACTAGGGCTCCTACATAAATATTCAAGTTAAACTGAACAAAGTTTACTTAAATAAAAAGTCAGAGCAATGTTTCAGATGGCAGACCGAAGGAGGTGGTTTTGAAGAGAGAAAGGCCAAGCCTGCAAGAGGAAATAATTGTGGTAAAGCAGGATCCCGCTGGGCCTTTGGTATTCAACTGGGGTTCTTCCAGGCATTTGCCTTCTTCCGGTTTTTCAGTGTTTCATTAGATTGTCCTGGTTTAAAGATTGTTGAGTATAATCCAACACATCCACTGAATTGATGGAAGGGTGAAGGGCCAAGCATGCTAGCTTATTAAATACAGCACCACAAGTTCAGGGTTTAATAATTAAATTAATTCATCCCCAAAGGTAGAATTACGTCCCAGCATATACATTACCAAGTATTACCAAGTATTATGGATTAATACCTTCACCTCTCCAGTGACTGCCTCACACACTGAATGTTAAAGCCAGATGAGACTTTACAGAACAATTGAGTCTTGTTTTCAACAAATGAAAGAGTTGAAAGGATTCTGTTCAGAGACACCAAACTAAGATGAGAACGTCTGAAGTTCTGGTCTTCTGAGTGGAAAAAAGTAAAGAATAGTGGTGTGTGTGGTATGCTGTAATTTATGTCTTAAAGGGGTATATATTATATGTGCATATTCATAAAATATATCTGGGGAAAAAATGTGAAGAAAAATGGGGAAAGTTGTTGATTCAAAGGGAAGGGATTTTAGATACTAAAGAACAGAAGTGGAATGGAAATTCACTTTTTTCTGGATATTCTTTGCTACTCATTAATAGTTTACACATCTGTCACTCCTACCATAACCTCCATGAGGGCAGGGCCCACTGACCATATTATATTCCTCTTTGTAATCCCTAGGTGGGTCTAGCACTGTTTCTGGTAAGTACTCAATAAATTATTGCTAATACATACAAGCAAGTGTTCTTTTTTCACCTGAAATAAATGTGACTATTATTCAGTATAAATCAGAAATACTTTTGTGGCTTTATCCAAATGGTTTATGACAATTAATCATTTTTAGAATGACAGAAAATAACAACCTTCTATCTTCTCCCACTTTATCAGTACATAAACTATTTAGAGAACACTTGAAATAAACAGTTCTTGAGACTATTATAATTTATGAAATGGAGAAAGTTTTATAAATCATTTTGCTGACAGATATTTTTTCATTTTTCCCCCTAGTTAGTATATTTACAAAAACTGTAAAGCAGTAAATTTTGTGGTAGGGATTCTTTAAATATTTTCTTAGGTGCTTTTTATTAAACAATTCTTCTGTAGCCTGTTCATACTCTTGGCATTACTTTTGAATAGGATATTGCAAAGTCAACGCACATTTTCTAAAAAGTGGAAAACTATGCTCCAGAGTTAAGTAAGGCAGCAGAAAAGAAAACAAACTCTCAGGAGAATGGAAATTAAATTATTTATAGACAGAAGTTTATTTAATTGTTTTCCAGAAGATACATTAAAAATCTCCCCCCCCCCTCTCTCTCTCTCTCTCTCTCTCTCTCACACACACACACACACACACACACACACACACACACACACATCTCTCCAGCATTATGATGGCTCCACTTAGGATTCAGATTTTAATTAAATCCCTTAATAAGGAGTGAGAGCGATGTAAGTATCTGGTGTTAACATTGGGGATGAATAACTGGACAGACTTCAATGTGTACCACACTTGCCCTCTAGTGGGTATTTGGGAACACTGCAGTTCCCTGGACTGTTGGGTCTTCAGCCCTAGGCATTTCAAGAGAGCTTTTCAAGCTCATTTTTTATAAACAAATACGTAAGCCCCATTTATATTTATTCTGTCAACTGTTAATTAGCAAAGGGTGTTACTAAAGAGATTAGAAACAGTTTATTCTTATGAGTACTTAAACATCTCTATCTTATTTATACAACTAATTTGCTTTGTAAACTCCTTTCTTTCATAATAGTACAAAGATAAATTTTAATGGACTTCAAATCCAATTAGCCAAATTCTACATGAATGACTTCACAGCATTTAAACAGAAGAAAGAATAAATAACATCCCTGTATGTGCATAATTATGAGTGACTTTTGTAATGACATTTTCGGCCTATCACATGAAGAACTTGCTTTCCAATTCAGACTTCTGCAGTTGTTGTTGTTGTTTGCTCTTTAACATTTACAGCTATTTGTGACCACACCGAAGCAGCCAAAGGAATTTCAGCCTCTGGCATCAAGCCTATAAATTATCAACTGTTTCCATTCAGAATATAATTTTGGCACTTACTAACAAAGCCTGACTTGCCGCCAAGTTCACCTCCTTTTGGAAAAATCACTCTATCTATTAAGATTAAATTTAGTGTAACTGTGACACCCAAAAGAATCATGTTTTAAAGAAGGTAGACCTTTGTTTCTCTCTTTAATAAACAAATTCCAAATTTAAGGATCAATATGATGCCTCCATGTTCAACCAGGGCTGAGGTTTCTTCTACCATGGTGCTCCTCAGTGCGCATCTTTTACCTCACAGTCCAAGGTGTCTGATCTGTTTCTGGGCATTTTAGCCAGCAGGAAGGATGAAGAGGAAGAACATGCCCACTCATCTTTAGGATACTTCTTAGGAGCTGCACCTATTACAAACTACATCCAATTGGCCAGAACTTTGTCGGATGGCCACACCTGGCTGAGAGGTCTTTGTTCTAGGCTGCTCCGTTCCAGCTGAAAATCAGGGGTAACAATACTATGGAAGAAGGCAGAACTGATACTCAGGGACAACTCGCAGTCTCTCCTACAATCTATTGTCCTACCAACTGCCTTCACTTGACTGATCCTACTCTTTTCTGTTTTTTGTTTGATTTTTCTTTGTTGTCTATTAAAAGCTAAATTTTTTCCATTAGTCTTCTGCCCATGAAGTTCTGAGAAGAAAGACTGTGTTTTCTTGTGTGTTTTTTCCTCTTTCTCTAACTATAGTCCAATCACTTGGCCTGCAGGTTTCACCATGCCAGTGCCTTTTTTCCTTCCCCACAGGTGATGGCTGTGCCACCTGCCCCTCTGCAGCTGCTGGGAGTGCTGCTTACCATTTCCCTGGGCTCCATCAGGCTCGCTCAGGCCGGTGCCTACTATGGGATCAAGCCACTGCCTCAAATTCCTCCTCAGATCCAACCACAAATTCCACAGTACCAGCCCCTGGGCCAGCAAGTACCTCACATGCCTTTGAGCAAAGATGGCCTTACCATGGGCAAGGAGCTTCCCCATATGCAGTATGGCAAAGAGTATCCACATCTGCCCCAATATATGAAGGAAATGCAGCCGATGCCAAGAATGGGCAAGGAAGCAGCTCCCAAGAAAGGCAAAGGTAACAACAAATCCTGTGCTGTTACAGAACTGCAGCCTTCCAAAACTCTAAACTATGAGTTCGGCTGGGGTGGGGGCGGGGGAGCTAAATTTTATAAATTTTTATTTTAGAATATATTATGAACATTCACTAAATGGGGGTGTTCTAAACTCTATCCTCAAAAAGTTCAAGTCTTGAAGATACAGGCAAAATTACCATTTTAGGTTGTGCTGTATTTTAACAGCATCAAATGACAGAAAACACAGTTAATAGTTTATTTTTTCATTCAGTACATATTTATCCAAGCATTTGGCAATTACTTAACAAACATGTGTTTTTGTGCCACGCTCTGGACTATATGCTGGGGGACAAAGTAGTGAAAAAAACAGAAAGGTGACCACCAGCATTCTGAATTAGGAGAGCAGTGCTGTATGGACCTGTTGTTGTTAAAAAAAAAAAAAAATTATGAAAGCATTTTGTGAACTAGGTGCTAAATAAATGCAAGTGTCTCTAAGACTGCTCTAATTAAGTTACCATACCTGTCAATCAATCGACAGGAGAATAAGGAGTATAGATTGTATCGAGAGATGATACCTGAAAATCTCTCCCATTACTTTCTAGGCATGCTTATTAGTTATTCGACACCTATAAACTGCCTATCACTTTCTCATAAATTCAATTGGTTTATCAGGAGTTCTAGGAAACCTAGCATTTGTAGAGAAGGAACTGCATCAGAGTAGCAACTCCCTTTAAGGAAGTGGAGGCCATCTCGCCGGTCCATGAAGCAGAAGCTTTACTTCTGGGAACTACTGGATTTGGCACTAAGAGGCCTGGATGCTCAGAGGCCAGAAATGAGGGAGCCCTAGTCATTTAACCTCTCTGAAACTACTTTTCTTCATCTGCAAAGTAAGATTATTAAGAGAATCAATAACATAAGGTAAATAAAAGTACTAAGTTAATGCTAAAGCACCATAAGAACTTTGAGTTGCTAGAGCTGGTCACACAACAAACCCTAAGTAAGAGCAGGGTAAGTTCCAGGCATTGTGCTAGACACCAGGGATTCCTGATGAATAAGACGGACCTGCCTCAGATACTCCCTTGATATAGTAGCTACATACTGCTTAGGAAAAAAAAAAAAAAAAACAGGCCAAAAGTGTACCTTCAGAGATCATTTCTATAGTTAGTTAGAAATAACATGACTTAATAGTACTCTAATAATACCTACTAGCATAATGGAGGAAGTATTACCAATTTTCTTCTTTAGGAGCTGATATTCTGCTGCGGACATTATCTCGGCCATTTGTTTTCCTCCCTTTCTTTTTTTTTTTTTTTTAAGTATATTTTATTGATTTTTTACAGAGAGGAAGGGAGAGGGATAGAGAGTTAGAAACATCGATGAGAGAGAAACATTGATCAGCTGCCTCCCGCACACCCCCCACTGGGGACGTGCCCACAACCAACGTATATGCCCTTGACTGGAATCGAACCCAGGACCCTTGAGTCTTCAGGCCAACGCTCTATCCACTGAGCCAAACCGGTTAGGGCTGTTTTCCTCCCTTTCTTGAAGGGCCTGCTGGGATTTTGGCACTTCCTGCACTTACTCAGATGGGAACCAGATTTCAGTCAGGGAATCTGGAAAGAATGGGAGTTCTGTGGTTCTATTTTGTTCCCTGACAGTAGCTCAGTGAAAAATACAATGGTCAGAATTAAGATACAACTACCGGTTAAAATAAGACTTTGGGACCATAAATTTCACTTCTTTATGTTGTTCACTAATCCCAGGAGCATGGGGGAATCTAGAGTTATGTTTCTCTACAAGTCATAGCATAAGCATTTATAAAAACGTATGCTTTGTATTTTGATAGCACTTTTCACATCCATTACCTAATCTTGTGTGGGAGTGTTATTACTCTCACTGTGCAGATGGTGTAAGTGACCCAATGAAGATCTCATTTGAAGACCAGGAAGAAAAACTGAGCTTCCTGCTCCTAACCCCAGTTCCATCCCTTATCCACACTGCTTGGCATCCTAAAATCATAAAGTTGCCACAACCTTCACGGCAGGGTTCAGGATCTGAAGGAGGGGCCGAGGCATAAATGAAAATGCTATACAAGAAATATGAATTTAGAAGGCATTGGGGGCCAGGTGGAGCCTCTTTCTTGAAGAGACACACTGACTTCTGGGTCCCATTTGCTTTTTATTCACTTGATTACACATTTGCCCTTTAGAAATGCATACAGACAGATCAAAAGTAAAGTTTGGTAAACAGTATAAGGATTATCAGGTTATGAAATTGCCTTGAGCCATTGAGCCCACAGCAGGGCAATATTATGCTGATTTTCAGCCCCGCTGAATATCAAAGTCCATTGGTATTCCAATGTTTCTTTTTGCATTAATATGCTAATTACTGTTTGCTTTAGTCTCCAGCATAAAGTACTTTATTCTCTTCTCCAGTTTAAAGACCAAATTTGCAAGTGAGAAATAGCATATTAATGATTGAAAGTTTGAGTCTTAGGAAATCTGCAGTACATTGAAGAAATTAAGCAAATCTCTTTGACTCTAGAGGACAGATGTGAAAGATGTTATTAAACCACAAACAAAATAAAATGCTTCAGTTCTCCTGAGTCCACATAATTGCTTTCATCATCCACATCATACCTTATTTTTGCACAGGATAAAATATTTTTGCCATAAATGATTATGTAAAAACAAATTAAGGACATGGAAAAATACAATATAACAACAAGTACTAAAAAATTAGAAAACATAAAAATGAAGAATGACTCCAGCATTGTTTAAAATACACACACACACACACACACACACACAAATACCTAGAACACATGATGGTAATATATATGAAAATGTCAAGTGATTATCAACTTTGATTTTTCTTTACCCTTTTTTGAATTTTCTAGATTATCTACAGTGAACACACCGTAATATCTCCAAGTTTTATACTTGGAAAAATGTTCATTACTTTTTGGCTTTTTCACTTAACCAATGCCGACAAAAGTAGCTAAAGATATCAGTTCTCAAAAATACTATCTCAAATATGTCAAAAACATTATCATCTTGATTATCCTTTGAGTACGGATAACTTACAGTCCTGGAAAATGAGTGCATTATTCTGTCTTCCAATAAGTAATAGGCAAGTATGCCAGAACTAAATAATCATTGTCATGACTCCCTTAAAGTGAAGGATAATCAATATTCTCTCTCCTTTCCTTCCCTCTCTCCCTCTTTGTCTCTCTCTTCTCTTTCCCAGTAGAAGCACCAGTAGCCAGTTTACGAGGGGAACAAGGTCCTCGTGGAGAGCCAGGCCCAAGAGGACCACCTGGGCCCCCCGGTTTACCAGGTCATGGGATACCTGGAATCAAAGGAAAACCAGGGCCACAGGGATATCCAGGGATTGGAAAGCCAGGTATGCCTGGAATGCCAGGAAAGCCAGGAGCCATGGGAATGCCAGGGGCAAAAGGTGAAATTGGACCCAAAGGGGAGATGGGGCCCAAGGGGATCCCAGGACCACAAGGACCTCCAGGGCCTCACGGACTTCCTGGCATTGGCAAGCCAGGTGGACCTGGGTTACCGGGGCAACCAGGTCCAAAGGGTGAGAGAGGACTCAAAGGACCACCAGGACCTCCAGGCCTTCAGGGTCCAAAAGGAGAGAAGGGCTTCGGGATGCCAGGTCTGCCAGGCCTGAAGGGTCCTCCAGGGATGAATGGCCCTCCTGGCCCTGTCGGGCTTCCGGGAGTGGGCAAACCAGGAGTGACAGGCTTCCCTGGGCCCCAGGGCCCCCTGGGAAAGCCAGGTCCTCCAGGTGAACCTGGGCCACAAGGCCCTATTGGGATACCAGGGGTTCAAGGACCTCCTGGGATGCCTGGAATTGGAAAACCAGGTCAGGATGGGATCCCTGGCCAGCCAGGATTTCCAGGTGGCAAAGGGGAGCAAGGACTGCCAGGGCTGCCAGGACCCCCAGGCCTTCCAGGGATCGGGAAACCAGGCTTCCCAGGACCCAAAGGCGATAAGGGCATAGGGGGTGTCCCTGGGGCTCTTGGACCAAGAGGGGAGAAAGGACCAATAGGTGCCCCTGGAATGGGGGGTCCCCCAGGAGAGCCAGGCCTGCCTGGAATCCCAGGTCCTATGGGCCCTCCAGGTGCTATTGGTTTTCCCGGACCCAAAGGAGAAGGTGGGGTTGTAGGGCCACAGGGGCCACCAGGTCCCAAGGGGGAGCCGGGGCTTCAAGGCTTCCCAGGAAAGCCAGGTTTCCTCGGTGAAGTGGGGCCCCCTGGCATAAGGGGTTTGCCAGGTCCCATAGGGCCCAAGGGGGAAGCTGGGCATAAAGGTTTGCCAGGGCTCCCTGGTGCTCCAGGTCTGCTTGGACCGAAGGGAGAACCAGGAATCCCAGGGGATCAGGGTTTACAGGGCCCCCCAGGCATCCCGGGTATTGCAGGCCCTAGTGGCCCCATTGGACCGCCTGGAATTCCAGGCCCCAAGGGGGAACCGGGCCTCCCAGGGCCCCCGGGGTTCCCTGGAGTAGGGAAGCCTGGAGTAGCAGGACTTCATGGCCCCCCGGGAAAGCCCGGTGCCCTGGGCCCTCAAGGCCAGCCAGGCCTTCCGGGGCCCCCAGGCCCTCCAGGGCCCCCAGGCCCCCCAGCTGCCATGCCCCCTACACCACCACCCCATGGAGAGTATCTGCCAGATATGGGGCCGGGAATTGATGGAGTGAAACCCCCCCATGCCTATGGGGCTAAGAAAGGCAAGAACGGAGGGCCAGCCTACGAGATGCCTGCCTTTACTGCTGAGCTGACTGCACCTTTCCCACCGGTGGGGGCCCCAGTGAAGTTTGACAAGCTGCTCTATAACGGCAGACAGAACTACAACCCGCAGACAGGCATCTTCACCTGCGAAGTCCCGGGCGTCTACTACTTTGCGTACCACGTTCACTGCAAGGGGGGCAACGTGTGGGTTGCTTTGTTCAAGAACAACGAGCCCATGATGTACACGTACGACGAGTACAAGAAGGGCTTCCTGGACCAGGCGTCGGGGAGCGCGGTGCTGCTGCTCAGGCCCGGAGACCGGGTGTTCCTCCAGATGCCCTCAGAACAGGCCGCGGGACTGTATGCCGGGCAGTACGTCCACTCCTCCTTTTCAGGATATTTATTGTATCCCATGTAAAAAAAGAAAAGACGTAGAGAGAGATTTAATAGAAGAAAAGAAAATGATGCGCCCAAAAAAAAAAAAAAATCCAAATGAAAACCGTAACTGCTTCAAAACATTTATATAGTTGGAAAGTTATATTTAAGTGAAATGTTGAACCATCATGTACAAATAAAAAGCTAAGATGCATGTTTAATGCTCTGCACAGCATCTTGTAATGGAAAATGATGGGACGGATTTATGTATCAAGTACTGACACTTGTGTTGTACCCACTGGAATCGTATTAGCTGTATGTTATGTGCTTCCATGATAACCTGCTTATTCGGATCAGTCAAAATATTTCAGTATGAAAGACCATAGCTAATGAAAGTCACTCATGTTGTTTACGTCTAAATATTTATAAGTATGGCTTAAAGAAAGGTCAATGATAACAATTACATACCGTATTTACTTGCATGATTTCCTCTGTATTTGTGCAGAGATTTTGCCATGGAATGTGGGGGCGGAGTTCTGCATCCTTACCTGCCCTGGTGGGAGGGGGTGGGGCCATGGTAGGGCTTTAGTTGCAAGGGCTATTTGTCTCCTGTCGGAGGCTATGTCCTTCAGCCACAGCAGTCTTACTCATAATTGTGTATCTAGTGTCCCTAGAAGAACCAATCAGCTGTTGTGTTTACTCAGTGTCCTCTGTGCCTAGCACTGGGCGAGACACTGCGGTGGGGCTTAAGACAGTGCCCCACAAGCAGCTAAGGACCAACTGGGAGACATGAGCAGTAGTTAAGTCATTTATTCCTCGGGTTCCTTTTGGTTTTTTGCTTTTTTGCTTTTTTCTTCTTTCTTCCCTGTGTGTAATTTCCACTATGGCCCAACTAATACAAACACCTGGAAATCATAATAAAGAAAGAAAAAACCCTCTCCCCCCATAACTTCCCAGTTTTGTGGAACACTTATTATCAATAGTTATTCATTGTGTTTACATATTTAAAAAATCCCCTCCTGCCCTAACCGGTTTGGCTCAGTGGATAGAGCGTCAGTCTGCGGACTCAAGGGTCCCAGGTTCGATTCCGGTCAAGGGCATGTACCTTGGTTGCAAGCACATACCCAATGGGGAGTGTGCAGGAGGAAGCCGATCAATGTTTCTCTCTCATTGATGTTTCTAACTCTCTATCCCTCTCCCTTCCTCTCTGTAAAAAAAATCAATAAAATATATTTTTTAAAAATCCCCTCCTTTCCTACACACACAAATGAAGGGGATGTCCATATTTCTTAGGAGCTATTGGATTTCAAAGAAATTTCCCTGTGTAGTACACATGCAAATTGGTGTGCCATCTGAGATTCTAAAGTCAATTTCCAAAATCCAAGCCATCCTTTGTTTTTGTTTTTGGGGGGAGGGGGGGAATGTAGATTTTCCGAATTACATTTCTGAAAAAAAAAATTGCTGAAGATCTAAAAGTAAATGTATTATTTTCTGATGTAGTTTCTAAAATTATAGGAAAAGAACTGTTTCTTTAGAAGCAATTTGTGGAAAAGCTTTAATGCCAAAGGGCAATGATAGCCCATGCTTTTCATGTCATCCCATACTCAGCACAAGGCAAGAGTTAATAAAAGTTTAAAGGGAGAAATAAATATTGTTCCAGGTTTTCACTTAGGTACGTACTAACTCCTTCCAGCATTCAAATCTGTTCTCAAAACACAGACAAAGCATTTCCACTCAGCAATGAGTCTACTGCTGTCACTAAGCCACTGGGGAAATAATGTGGAGTTATAGTGGTGGTATCTTGTATCTTTTCCTCAAAGTTAAGAATGAGGAGTTACAGGGATAGTTACAGATGGGAAATGACACAAATAAATACGGTATAAACACACACGGAAATAAGTCTATGTCAAATCTGAATTGTTTTAACCATCAAGAAAATTCTCCTCAACCTAGTATCTATCTCTTCCCTTATATGGTACATGAGCACCATTTTTTCTCAATTTCTTAAGAAAAAAGAAATGAGTTCATTACCACAGGGTTTCTTATCACTGTTACTTGTATGACAAAATTTTCCCATCGAAAAGATATCCCACCCAACCTTTATTTTCAAAGCAGACAGCATTTGTGTGGCCAAATATCCTTTGGGTTGGTCTTGAGGATGCTGGTTTTGGGCTGATGACTATGGGGGCAATGTGGATCCATTGGGCTCCTTCTGCTGAACAGCTGCATTGGAATGGCTTGGAAGCAAGTCAGATCAGCTGATTTGTAAAACTGTATTTATCTGTACATGTATGGGCTTTTTAGTTCCACCAAGAAAGAAAGTACCTATTTAGTTAAAACCAAATTTCACTTTTCAAAATACCTTCCAACTTATTTATTGGTTGTTACTCAATTGCCTGTGTGTGTGTGTGTGTGTGTGTGTGTGTGTGTGTATTATCAGGCATATGCTTCTAACTTTTAGATGGTGCAGGAGCAAAAGCCAGATACTGTATATTCTACAATGGTGCTAATCTCAGAGCAAATGAATTACTCCATTTAATTTAAAAAAGAGTTTTAAATAATTATCTATGTGTCTGTGTTTCTTTTTTGAGTGTTGCACATCATGTTAACACATTAGTGTAAAACCAGAAGAAACCACCAAGCATTCTAAAGTCTAGGGATAGTACTGCAATCCCTATTTAATTCAAAATTAACTAGAACTTTTCCATGTAATAAAGGACCCAACTGGCATTATTGTTATTTAAATACAGAGTTTTAAGCAGTATGACATCAAGAGGAAAGAATTGTTTGCAGTGGGTGACTGTTCTCAAATATTTTACAGAATACCATGAGCAGTGAACAGACTGGTAACTTTTTCGAGTTTCCATGATAGATTTGAGACTTGTCAACAGTAAATCATTTTTGTATTTAAATATTTGTACTGATTTTTTTAAAGTCTTATTAAATATCTTTAAAAGTATGTTTCTCATCTTGTTCATATCACTCAGCTGACACTGTTTGAGCATTATAATGTTTTTATCCCCCAATGTATTAATTAGCTGATGAAACAGAGACTTAAAACAATCATTACTTAAATAGGACAATTATTTCTCATTGACATAACAGCTCTGAGCATAAGCAACCTAGGATTCAAGGTAGTAGCTCCAGTCAGGGCTCCAGTTTTCTTCTACAGTAGTCCCCCCTTATCCATAATTTCACTTTCCATGTTTTCAGTTACCTGCGGTCAACTGTGGTCTGAAAATATTAAATGGAAAATTCCAGAAATAAACAATTCATGAGTTTTAAATTGCATGCCATTCTGAGTAGCGTGATGAAATCTCACACCATTCTGTTCTGTCCCACCTGGGACGTGAATCATCCCTTTGTCCAGAGTATCCACACTAGGTACCATACCACTTAGTAGCCATCTTGGTTATCATATTAATTATCAGAGAGAAAGAGCCTACATTCACAACATTTTTATTACAGTATATTACTATAATTGCTCTATTTTATGAGTAGTAGTTGTTGTTAACCTCTTACTGTGCCTGTAAAATTCAACTTTATCATAGGTTTGTATGAGTAGAAAAAAACATGGTATCTATAGGGTTCAGTACTATCTACAGTTTCAGGCATCCACTGGGGGTCTTGAATCACATCCCTGCAGATAAGGGGGGACTGCTGTATCTTGTTGTTCTTCCAAAGGTGTTGCCTTCATCTCCAAGGGCCAGACTAACTAACCATCACAGCCACATTCCAGCCAGGGGGAAGGTGAAAAAATGAGGCAGCAAGAGCATGTTCCCTTAATGGACTCAGCCCAGAAGTTACTTAGATCACTCCCTCCTATAGCCCATTGCTTGCATTTAGTCACATTCCACAAGTTGTGAAGGAGTGTGGGAAATTGGATATTAATTGAGAGTAACCACACGCCCAACTAGAAATCAGGGGTTCTACTAATATAGAAGGAGGGAGGACAGATATTGGGGAAAATTAGCTGCTGCATCTGTCACATCTATAATAAAAGCGTAATATGTTAATTAGACCAGACAGCCGAAAGACCTTCCAGATGTCCTTCCGGATGATCTTCCAGACGAAGCCGGGGCTGTGAGGGCCAAGCCCCTTGCACAGATTTTGTGCATCGGACCTTTAGTCTACCATAAAAGAAAATACTGTCACAGACCTCTCTTCCCCCACAATCTTCAAACACTCTTCTATTTCACATGGCCGCACCACAGCCAAATATTTTGAGGGGAGATGGTGGTGACGGGAGCTACGGAGCAGAAGCAGACCTGTTTCAAGAACCTAAGCATCTTAAATATCACTGATAAGGAAAGAATTGTTTTGTGATGACTTGTTAAGCTCAGAATGCTCATAACTTATCATGTCCAGAATATTATAAAGGGATTCATCAAATCATTCAACAAGCAAATATGTAGCTCCAATCTGTGGCTGGTTAACTCACTTGTTTAAACCATCAGTTTGGAAGCTCAAGACCACAGCTTCCATTTCCATAAAGCCCAATTAGTTCTATTTCATTCTAGAGTCAACGACTCTTTTAAAATACGGACCAGTCATCTTGTGTGTACACAGTGTTGGTCACAGAAGTAAATGGAAGGATAGATACAGGAGACAGAGACAGGAAGAAATAAAAGGTTGGAATTTAGAATGCTGGACAAGACCCATCATTACAATGGGTCTACAGTAACCCATTATGTAAACACAAAGTAGCCCCTACTTTGTGCTTGACATTACTAAGGCCATGTGAAGGATACAAATGCAACAGAAAACAGGGTCTTCCTCCTCTAAAAGTGATAGCTCCTGTTTGGAGGATATCAAGATGTTTGTTAAACAAGAAATGATCTCCAGGGGGTGTACAAACAAATGCAGGGTGGTTTGATGCCAACTGATGCATATGTGCTACAGAAATTCAGAAAGAGAAAGACCATTCTGTATGGCCTCCTTCCTGGGAATGCTTCCTCTGGCTGGTTTGCAGCATAATTCCTGCTCGCCCCTCAGGACACAGGGCAAGCATCACTCCTCTTCCCTACTGCTCAGATATAGTCACTTCCTCCCCTGTGGCACGACCCTGCCTTGTACAGTCTTCTTTCCTGCTTAGAAATAAACTGTCTGGCTCCCCTATTAGAGTGAAAGCTTCTAGAGAACAGGCACCTTGTTGTTTCATCTTTGCATCCACAGCCCATCACAGAGCACTGGTCCCATACCGGGTTTGAGGGAAGAAGGAATCTCTGAAGGCTGCTGTGGGAGGCAGTGCCAAACTCAATGTGAGGTGTGACTGAATCCAGCTGTGGGATTCTAGGATTATACAGAAAATTATATATCCCAAGATTCTTTAGAAGTTCACTGTGGGATAAAACCTAGTCTCAGTTATTTGGAGATGATTTTAACTTTTAAAACAATTCTATTTGTAAGTTACTAATAACTTTATTTTTAATAAACTATTTTTGAATAGTTTTCTATTTATAAGAAAATTACAAAAATATTACGGGCAGTTTCCACAAACCTGCACCAGTTTCCCCTACTATTAACATCTGCCATTCAGAATGCATACATTTAGTCATCATTTCTCTTTAGGCTCCTCTTGGCTATAAAAGTTTCTCAGACTTTCATTGTTTTGGAGAACTTGACAGTTTTGAGGATCACTGGTAATGTATTTCAAAAATTTATGTTAATTGAAATTTGTGTGATGGTTATCTCATGATTAGACTGGGTTTATACTTTTTTGTGGGGGAAGAAGATCACAGTGGTTGCCATTTTTTTAAAAATATATTTTATTGATTTTACAGAGAGGAAGAGAGAGGGATAGAGAGTTAGAAACATCAATGAGAGAGAAACATTGATCAGCTGCCTTTTGCACACCCCCTACTGGGGATGTGCCCGCAACCAAGGTACATGCCCTTGACCGGAATCGAACCTGGGACCCTTGAGTCTGCAGGCAGACGCTCTATCCACTGAGCCAAACCGGCCTCGGCTGGTTGCCATTTTTTATCACTTCATATCGAGGATGTATATCACCGTCATGTACATTATCAATCTTTATGTTGACTTGGACCATGTGACTGAGACAGTGTCTATCAGATTTCTGAGAAGATGATTTTTAAAGAAATCATTTTTAACTTGATAGAATTTAGATGGATGGAACATAGGGCATTCCTAGAGGGACAGCTTCTCCTCCTTCAAAGACAGAGAGGAGGGTGTGTGTGTGTGTGTGTGTGTGTGTGTGTGTGTGTGTGTGTGTCTTGGGGTGATGGTGGGGCAGGGAGGCTGAGATAAGGAAAATGGCCTAACTCGATCTATCTTCTGATCTATTCAAGAACTAGTAAAGGAAGCTTGATTTACTGATTAAATAACCAAAGGAGGGTCAAGCAATGCAGGGGTTTACATGTATGAAAGACACATTTATATTTTATGTAATATACAATAAGAAGACATTGTAGGTGCTTAACTAGGAAAATGGTAAGAAAATAAGTATTTTAGATTATTTTTTGGAGAAAGTAAGATACAAGTAGCAAAACAGGAGAAATCTGTACAGCTACACTCCAGGATGAGGGGTTGATGGTGAAGGGTCCTAACCAAGCCTCAAGAGTAAGAACCAGATGCCACAGCAGGTGTCAGAGTATATTTCAAGGACTAGAAAACGGAATGAAGAATGGAAGACTGAAAAGACAGTTGCAAGACTGAACTGAATTTGGGGACAATCCCAGGATGGCCTTGTGAGGGAGAAGGAAGCTTTTCCCAAAGGTGGTTTCTTCACATTGATACACTTGGAAGACAGGGATGGTACCACTGCCAGAGAGGTGTAGTCCGCCCTCAGAGCCTGCTCCAGGCAGGGAAAGGAGAAGACACTCGGTTTATTTAGAGTCTGGTGGGACTTGACCTGATGGTGGGAGATGCCTGTGCTCCAGATGAGCATTTGATAGGAAGATGACAGGTGGGGCAAGGCCTCAAGAGAGAACTGGAGATCCCTATAAAAAGAGGGAGAAAAAAGATCGACTGGAAATTAGTAACTCTATTTGCAGGCAAAAATGGTTCAATTTCTTTAAAATCTCCTCCTTACTTACTGCATGAATTTATTTAACAAATCCTTCATCATAGATACAGCGAGGGTAAATGTCACCTTAATCTATATGGAATTACAACTAATTCCAAATATACAGGGCCAGCACAGAGTGTACATCAATCGTGTTTTACTATATTTCAGAACAATTTTTCTCCTTAATGGTCCTCGTGACTCTATAAATACAAATGTTTATGCTCATTATATATCGTGAAGAAAAATATCTGTGGAGTAAGCCTTGGGGTTATCTTTCTTTCAACAAAGAGTTACACAGAATTTCTGATGCTTTCTTTCATTTTCAAAACCAATATTTGTGTCAGGATAAATTTTATTCTCAAACAAGTTATTCTCTGATGTCAAATGGCAGTAAATAATTTTTATGATTAGAAATGTTTTTGTTAATTCCTGGATAGTGTAATGAAATTTAAATCAAAAGTAAGGCACATCGTCCCTTTTTAACAAGTAACTCAAAAGTTTCTCCTGTGTGTTACTAAAACACAGGATCATCTAATCAAATTTTCCTTTGAGGCATCCAGAATCCTTCCAGAGGGTTTTTCCTTTGCTATCTTTCTGCAAATAAAAAAACTGATTTTTATTAGAAATCAAAAGCACCTCTAAATTAAAGCTTGTAAATCCTATGGAGACATAGATTGCACGTGCCTTGTTAAATCCACCAAGACCTAAATATTAATTTTGTAATGAGTACAACCAAGTCAGTTTTCATCTGATGAGTGGCTGGCAGCTGTGTTCGCATCGGCTCTTTTTCTTGGGATGAGATACACAGTGGAGAAAGCTAATGGAACATTGACCAGTCTCCAATTTCCTACTACTACGAATAGTTGCCTTCTCTCACCAAAGACAATGCTGTCCCTGTTATTTGTTCTACCAAACCAGATTTGCCAACACAAAACATGTTAGGAGAAGGCTCTGGGGTCAGATGCAGAGAACAAATCTCAACTCCTCTATCTACCAGCTGTGTCATCTGGATTCAATTACTTAAACTCTCTAAACTTCAGCTTTTGCACCTATAAAATAATAAGTGATGATAGTAACTACCTTCTACAGTAGTTGGAAGAGTGGATGATGCAGTAGGGTGTGGTATGGAGGGTTACAGCTGCTACCATTTGCTGAATGCCAACCATGTACCAGAGACTGCTTTAGGTGTTTTTATGTATTGCCTTAGTAACTCCTCATAACTCTATTATTAGCTCCATTTTACAGCTGAAGAAACTGAAGCATAGTAACTTGCCCAAGATTTACTAAATTACAATTCCAGGATGTTAACCCAGGTATCTGGCTCAAGGTCCACACTCTGAGCTGTTATTTCATATTGCTTCAAGGCAGGAGGTAAAAGTTCTCAGCTTTCTTAGAAGCAAACACCCGTCAGTGAGGGCTCAGATTATTAGCTTGCCTCGAAAGAGAAAGAGAAAGCAATGACCAATTTCTTATTTATGGTCCCTACCAGAGACAATAGGAACAGCCAGCTACCAGAAGACATATTGATGGATATGATGATGACATCCTTATCCACTAGGATATATGAGGACAGATATATATGGCTTTAAAAACTAAAGGGACCACTTCCCCAATAGGATGGCTACTATTTAGGAAAAAACAGAAAATAAGTGTTAGCAAGGATATGGACAAATTGGAACCCTTGTGCACTGCTGATGGGAATGTAAAATTGGGCAACTGCTATGAAAACTGTATGGTGGTTCCTCAAAAAATTAAAAATAGAATTACAAAATTATCTGGCTTTTCCACCTCTGGGTATATACCAAAAAAACTTGAAGGTAGGGACACAAACAGATACTTGTCCATCAGTGTTCATAGCAATATTATTATTCACTATATTTAAAAGGTAGAAGCAACTCATATATCCACCAATAGATGAACATATAAAGAAAATGTGGTGTATACATACAATATTATTCAGCCTTAAAAAAGAAAATTCTGACTCATGCTACAACATGAATGAATGTGGAGGGCATTACACTAAGAGAAATAAACCAATCACCAAAGAACAAATATTATGTGATTTCACAAATAGAAGAGTGGTTGCCAGCAGCTGGGAGGAGATAGGGATGGGGAATTATCATTTAATGGGTATAGAGTTTCAATTTTGCAAGATAAAAATAATTCTGGACATGGGTGGTAGTGATGGTGAATGCATTTAATGCCACTGAACTGTACAGTTATAAAATGGTTATGATGATAAATTTTGTGTTTTACCACAATTTAAGAAATACTAAAAGGAAAAACCACCTGCTAATAGGAATAACCCATATGGAGGAGGTTACTGGAAATGACCTCCAGCAACCTCCCTTACTTCCAAGTGGCATCACAATGTTTTCCAAATGGATAAAGAGTCTAAGCAACACCCATGTGGAGGGTCAGAAACCACAAGTCCCAGCCTCCCCCAGGGAAGCTCTGCAGACCCCTCTGGGGACTGCCATGCACTGCCCCTCCTCCACTTCCATAGATGTTACCTTCTAGGGACCTCCAGGTCTGCCTGCCAGACACTCCACCTTCACCCCATAACTCCACAGTGCAAACTAGAGGGAGTTTCCTCTCTTCAAGCATAAGCATGCAATCTGCATGCCAATAATCCAGGGCCAAAGATGAAGTTAAAGATCAGGTTTTTCTTTCTCTAAATAAAGGGATCTTTACAGAGCCCATGCATACTCAAGACATAAGATAAACAAAAGTAAGTTTTACGTCAGCCACTTGACCTCGCCAGGCCCTGTAAAGTGAGAGGAAAAATTCATTACCACTCTACGCAGGCTGAGCAGCCTTGGTTAGGAGAAGGAAAGCATGGTTTCAGTAACTGGCAGGAATGAGTGCTCCCTCTCATGGCCAGAGGAGAAACAGCAGCTCCACAAGCAGATTTTTTTTCTTACCATGAATTCAGTGGGTCAGGAATTCCTAGAGAACATAGTGGGATGGTTTCTCTCTACTCCGTGATATCTGGGACCACCGCTGCGGGCGAATCAACAACTGGGGCATCTTCATTGACAGGCCTAGCTGTTGATGTGGGTTGTCAGCAGAGACCTCCGCTGGGCTGAGGGCTGGAATACCTACCTACATATGTCCTTTTCATGTCATTTCTCCATGTTGGCTACTTTGGGTTTTCTCACAGCATGATTCCTGGGTTCCATGTGAGCATCCCAAGGTAACAAGGTGGAAAGGCATTGAATTTTAAAAATCTAGCCTCAGAATTCACAGAACACCCTTTCTACCATGTTCTCTTAGTTGAGGTGATAAAGGCTTGCCCAGGTTCAAAGAGAAATAATGCAGGCCTCACCATTCAATAGGAGGAATGGCAAGGTTACATTGTAAAGAAAGTATGCAGGGTGGGATATATTGGTGGCATCTTTAGAAAATACAACCTGCCACATGTCCACCTGGTTATTCAGTGTCCTGTCTGTGATAGATGCTAGACATGGTGGACCTAGACATGCGACACAAGATTCGCACATTTTTGCCACCCCCTCAGGTCCCTCCACACGCCTCTTCCCAGATATCTTTGCTATTGAACTTCAAATATTGTCTTACAGGCCCTTGACCCACTCAAACATGCCATTCACTACTGCTCAAGACTATGTTTATTCTTTTTTTAAAAATATTTTTATTGATTTTTTACAGAGAGGAAGGGATAGGGATAGAGAGTTAGAAACATGGATGAGAGAGAAACATCCATCAGCTGCCTCCTGCACGCCCCCTACTGGGGATGTGCCCGTAACCAAGGTACATACCCTTGACCGGAATCGAACCCGGGACCCTTCAGTCCGCAGGCCGATGCTCTATCCACTGAGCAACACCGGTCAGGGCAAGACTATGCTTATTCTTACCTCAGTCTATTTCTCTCTCCATTCAAAGGTGATGACTAACTGTACATCTTGAAGCTCTGGCCACTAGGATTCTCCTCACCACTGTCCTTTAGGGCCACTCCATGAGGAGGATTGCAGTGCAGTAGCAGTCCATTTTCAGTTCCACCAACATGCCAAACCTGAACCAGTCGTGAACATGTTCCTCCATCATCAGCTGGTCATAAGCAACACCTCATTTGACTGTAGTTGTGAGCTGAGGAATACCATAGACTTGGAGATCTGGACCCGCTGTTCATGTATCTACAACTTCTGAACCCACTTAAATGTGATCTCATGTATACCATTTCTATTGTTCAGTGGGTTTTTGCTGTGCACACCTGACCTTACAAAACACAGGTCCTGAAGGGCAGCTCTGCTCACATAACTATTTGATGTCCCAAGGTCAGATGCTCAGTTTCTACTAGAGTGCAGTATCATGACAGTAGGTGCTTTCTGAATTGTTTGGCTGCAGAAGGCATGGCCTTACTCTGGAACACTATAGGTCCTGCTAGATAATACACAGCATCATTATCTATTACCTAGCACCTTGGGGTCTATCACATCATCATGAACTGAGTGGATGAGCAGCTTGTATCATAGCCTGGACATGCTGCCAGGCCCTATCGTCTCTTGATCCTACTCAAAACTGGCAGTCTTTGATTCACTTATAAATGGGTTAGGAGGTATTTCCAAGTGTGGCACAGGCTATCTGTACAATCCAAAGAGATGCAACAAGTACTGTTTCTGTTTCTTAGTGATGGGAAATGAAAGATAAAATAATTTTCCTTTACCTTAAAGGGGATAACCAGGCATGCCTCAGATATCCAGACTCCTAAAAATGTGATCAACGTTGCAGGCCCCTGGACAGTTGTAAATTATCACCCTCTGGCATGTTAAGGCACTTACTTCCTTCTCCCAAGACCCCTTTAATATGGTGTCATCAATACAACCAATCAATACAATATTTTGAAGAAGAGTCAGGTAAAGTTCTTTTGAACTATATTATGACAAAGAGCAGGAGTTAACCATCCCTGGGAGGGTTCATAGAAAAGCATTCACAGCTTTGAGTGAACATGAAATCAATCCTCTCAAGTGAATGCCAACTGCTTTTGATCTTCTTCCCTGATAGAAATTGAGCGTAAGTAGCATACATTTGCCAGATCAAAATCACACAGGAAGTGCTAGAGGCTGTGTTGATTGGTTCATCCAAATACACAACACCTGCTACAGCCTTTATGATAGAAGATACCATCTGATTAAGTTTACAGTAGCCCACCATCATTTGCCATGGTCCATCTGATTTAGGCAAACCGAACCCCCTCAGCCTCTAAGTCCTTTAGGTTGTCATTAATCTCTGCATTTCCACCGGAGTGAGATAGTGCTTCTGACTTACTATCGTTGCAATGTAGTGGGGTGGGAGAGGCAGACTTCGGGGCTTCCATTTGATCCTTCCTACCCTAATGGTTCCTACTTCATATGTCAGAGGGTCCATGTGATGGTTCTACCATCTGCAAAGTATAGCCATCTCAATTATGCACTCAGCAGCTGAAGAGATGACCATAAGTTGATGGATCCATTGGAGCCACTGACTGTGAAACAGATTTGGGTCAGGACTCTATCACCTGGCCCCTGGATGCCCCACTCTCACAGGAAGTTATGGAAGCAGTTCAGATTCCCTGCATCCATGCAGTTCACCCTGTTTTCCAACATTTCTTGAAAGAGCCAGACACTTCCCATGTCCTCACTGTACAATTAACCTGAAAAATGGTCATAGGTTCTTTTGGAAAAGGTTTGAGTACATATTGCCTACAGGGTGGGGCAAGAGTAGGTTTACAGTTGTGAGTATGCAAAAGACGGAGTTTATTCTTGTATTATTATTTATTAATTATCGTATTATTTTCTATACGAAGAACTGTAACCTACTTTTGCCCCATCCTGTGTACCGGTTCTGTTGCAGAGAACTTTCTCAGGGGAATTCATATTCCCTTTAATCAATGGGCTCCAGGTTTGAGAACTGGCTCATATCTGCGAATGGGTCCAGAGATCATGCTTTTCCATTTGGCAGTTGACAACTGCCTTCTGCTCCTGATTGTGTTGTTTCTGTTGTTGTTATGTAAATCAACCAATACTCTCATTAGCTTCTGACCTATCTTGCCCCTAGGAACATCTTATATGTCAACGACCCCTGACTGCTAATTACATTCACTTTGTTTCTGATGGTTAAGTTCTGCAAACTGCCTTTGCTTTTCTGGAATCCTATCATACTCAGTGACCCTAGGGCATCTCCTATTGTCATCTCTGGCCTGCACAGGACAGCCACCATTGAGCCCCTCATCTAAGTCAGTACCTACTCACTACTGCAATCTTATTGCTTTAGTGAAAGGACTATCCTCTGGGCCCTCCCACAGAACAGTCAGCTGGCAAATTCTCTGATTTCAAATAACAAATCCATTCTAAGAAGTTCACTTCTGAGCCTCCTGACCCTTTCCTTATTAATATGCCAAGACAGTTCCGATGTCGCCATCTCATGTACTATAGATTACCATGTGTCCAAGCTTGAAGTGGCCATCCTCACAGGGTGTTAGGATCTGCTGGGACATTAAATCCTCAGCTACGCGAGAGTATCCCCATATCAACTTCTCTCTTACTTCAGCTTTACATACTGATGGTCCAATACTCTCAAGATATATCCTATCTAATAAAGAGGTAATATGCAAATTGACTGTCACTCCAACACACAAGATGGCCACCCCCATGTGGTCAAAGATGGCCACTCCCATGTGGACACAAGATGGCCACCACAAGATGGCCGGCAGGGGAGGGCAGTTGGGAGGAACCAGGCCTGCAAGGGAGGGCAGTTGGGGGCGATCAGGCCTGCAGGGTAGGGCAGTTGGGAGGGACAAGGCCTGAAGGGAAGGACAGTTAGGGGCCACCAGGCTGTCAGGGGAGGGAAGTTTGGGGTGACTGGGCCAGCAGAGGAGGGCAGTTGTAAGCGACCAGGCCTGCAGAGGAGGGCAGTTAGGGATGATCAGGCCAGCAGGGGAGGGCAGTGGAGGTGATTGGGCCAGCAGAGGAGGGCAGTTGGAAGTGACCAGGCCTGCAGGGGAGGACAGTTAAGGGTGACCAGGCCAGCAGGGGAGGGCAGTGGGGGCGATCGGGCCAGAAGGGGAGGGCAGTTGGAGGCAATCGGGCCAGCAGGGGGGCAGTTAGACGTCGATCAGGCTGGCAGGGGAGTGGTTAGGGGGTGATCAGGCTGGCAGGCAGAAGCAGTTTGGGGCAATCAGGCAGGCAGGCAGGCGAGCGGTTGGGAGCCAGCAGTCCTGGATTGTGAGAGGGATGTCCGACTGCCCATTTTAGCCCGATTCTGGTGGAATCCGGTCTAAACAGGCAGTCGGACATCCCTTGAGGAGTCCCAGATTGGAGAGGGTGCAGGCTGGGCTGAGGGACACACATACACCCCTCACCCCCCCATGCACAAATTTCGTGCACTGGGCCTCTAGTTACACTATAAAATTCTTGGTTCCTGCTGATATATGTAATATATATATTAACCTGTGGCTTTTCTTATGAATAAAGAATTTTCTCCTGTAGTAAAAACTGCACTTTCCATTCCGTCTATACTAAGATCTAACACTAGTTTTCGGTGAAGAAGCAATGAGAGAAGGTGAGGGCATAAACAGCATTTTGTGAGGCAATTGACTAAGGTGAGGCCTTGAATCATCTCCAGATAATGTCTGCTTTTTTCCAGCAAAGGGGAAGAGGCCCTTCTGTCAGCCCAGAAGGCTCAGGAATCTGAGGATTCAGGGACCTCTAGCTTATCTATCCAACTGCCCCCAACTCAGTCCCAGAGTTTGATTTGACTGTAGCATAGAAAACATGTCAGCCTGGGCATTCAATCTCTTTATAGCTCTGCCACCCTTTTGACCAGTTTCTGGGCTGAACTTAAAGTACAGTATGGCTTCTGGTTGCAGAAAATAAGGGTCTCTGAACAATGGTGTGTGGATATGAATCATTTTTGGGTCACAGACAGCTTTGGGAATTTGTGAAAGCCACAGGCAAATGGGAAACCACTTACTGGATTGGTGACGAGGGCAAGTTACTTCTCTGTGCCTAAGTTTCACCTGCTACAACCTTCGCGGCCAGGTTCAGGAACTGAAGGAGGGGCTGATGCACACATTAAAATGCTATACAAGAAATATGAATTTAGAGGGCATTGGGCGGCCAGGTGGAGCCTCTTTCTTGAAGAGACACACCGAGATCTGGCCTAGTCCGCTTTTTATTCAATTTTAGATACACATCTTGCCCTCAATAAAGCACAGCAAACAAGTAGCAGACAGATAGTCTCAAAGGTCAGTAAAGATCAGTAAGGTCCAGTAAACATTTATTTGGAGTCTATCAGGTCAGGAAATTGCTTCGAGCCACTGCTACCTCAACATGAACAATTGGTGCCTAGCGTCAGCCCTGCTAATGCTCAAGGTCCATTGGCCTCCCACATTCCTTGGTGCACACTCATAACAGTATTGGCAAGCGGTGGCTTCCCGCATTCACCATTTATAAAATGGAGAGAATAACAGTACAAATTTGGAGCGGATGCTTTTTGGACCCCTCAGCCCACCTTGGAAGCTGTCCAGCCAAGGAGGAAAGTTCTGGCAACCGGTCACATCCCACTTCAAGCAGGGTGAAAGTGTAGCTCTACTCTTCTGCCTCAGGGCTTTCTGCAATGGCAGTGTAACCTGGGAGTAGCTGGAAATTCAAATCTCCTGGGACAGTCTTCACCCAATGGAAGATGGCGGTCCATGGGTAAATGCCCTAGCCTCTTCCTTCCTGAGAAAAATTCCGTGACACAGTCTACATTATTTCTCAGTGGGTACCCAACAGGATATAAAAGCCAGTTATTGTCCATACCAATAACCAGTTTAATAGTCACTTTCCCTGCCTTTATTCCTGTTCCCCACCTCCCCCATCATCTCCCAAATAAACTACTTACATCTATGCCCTGTCACAGGTTCTGCTTTTGGAAGAACCCAAACTAAGGCAGTGACTGTATCCCCACCCGGGGCCGGGGGGGGGGGGGGGTGTGGGGTGGGGAGGGATGATCACCTTAAACTGGATAATTGAAAAGAATTTAGTAAAGGGACTATGAAGATAAAGTGGAGTTAGGGAAAGAAGGGATGGTGCAGAACCCCAGGGCTAGTAATAGAGCTAAGGGAGTAAGGATGAGCCTTGGTCTTTGCTAGAGGCATGAGGGCCAGGCCTAGGGTGAAGCAAGCAGACACCCCCAGCACAGTTAAGGAGGCTCACACTCTCAGGTTTGCGCAAGTGCCAGGTTGAGAGTAAGATACTTCTTAAATTTTGCACCCTGGGCCTCTGCTTGCCTCACCCTGTCCCAGCCTTAAAGAGAAAACTTAGGGGGTCATTTTTCTCTCATCCTTTAATTTCTTACTGATGCCTCCAATTTGCTTAACCCAAATCTGAAACCAAAGCTCAGGGGACATTTACATCAATCTTCTAGAGCATAGAAAGGTAGACAGTGTTAAATAGAAAATATCCAATTCAGCGCAGTGCCTCAATGGAGTTATGAGGATTACCTGAATTAAGATATAAAGTATTTAGAGAGGTACCTGAAATGTGCTGAATTTTGTGCTTACCATTCGCTAACCTTAAAATCACATATGCATTTTTTTACCTAAACAATTTTTAGTTTTCCTTGTATTTGAACTTTATAAAATGGCATCTAGTACTTGGCTTTTTAAAAAAATATATTTTATTGATTTTTTACAGAGAGGAATAGAGAGTTAGAAACATCAATCAGCTGCCTCCTGCACACCTCTTACTGGGGATGTGCCCACAACCAAGGTACATGTCCTTGACTAGAATCGAACCTGGGACCTTTCAGTCCGCAGGCTGACGCTCTATCCACTGAGCCAAACCGGTGAGAGCTAGTACTTGGCTTTTTTAAAAACTCAGCAATTGTTTCCAAATTATATCCATGTTATTATGTGTATTCATTCATTTATTCTGCTTGATTATATGGCTGTAGTATAATTAATTATCCATTTCCTATACAAACACATTTGGGTTGTTTCTACTTTTTTGCTGTTACTAACAGTGCTGCTGTGAATATTATTTTATAGTTTCCTGGTACACATAGGCAAGAGGTTCCCAAGTGTATATATTTAGGAGTGGAAATTGCTGGATCATAAGGTATGTATGTTGACCTTTACAAGATTTTGCCAAATTGCTTCTCCACGTGGCTATATCAATTTACACTCACGACAATAATGTGTAAGAATTCCTACTGATGCATATACACTCCAGAATTTGGTATTCCCAGACTTAATTTTGTCAATTTATTGACTGAAAATAACAGTATCCCAACATAGCCTTTTTTGTATGTCTCAGATTAATAATGAGACAGAGCATCCTTTCATATGCTTATTAGTCATGGCATTTCCTCTTCCACATTGGAATTTCTTATCCAATTTTCCTTTTCAATAATCTATCAACCATCATAATCATCTGCCATTTATTTACAGTTCCTCGTGGAAGACATTCATTTTTACGATTACAGATGATTTTACATTTGCCACTTTTATACCTCCTATTTTCTCTTTTAGGGTACTTAGGGCACGCTGATCAAGTCTAACTGTAATGCATTTATACACCACCTATTAGCTGGGTGGGTTTGGGTTAATTGTTCACATAATGACTAACCCTATCCTGATCAGATTAAGATTCTTGGTCTTTGTTATTTACCAGGATGTATCTTATCATTAGCCTTTAGCCTTAAAAGTTCTATTTCCTCTACTCTAGTTGGTGACATCTGGAAGGCGCGACCATATCTTACACATCTTTAAACCCCTATTCCAAGCATAGTGCCGGCCACGTTGCGTGTATTTAATACTTTCTTTTTCCTAAAATTTTTACTGCTGTGTAAAAAGACCAGCCTGAAAATATTGTCTATACTTACCTTACAGCTGGCTGCAGCACTCGGCGCCCATCAGGTTTTCCTTGCCCATCTCTGGCACTTCACCTTGAAAGTGCGACAAGAAGCACTGTAGGGCCCTAAATGGTTTGGCTCAGTGGATAGAGCGTCAGCCTGTGGACTGAAAGGTCCCAGGTTCTATTCGGGTCAAGGGCATATGCCCGGGGCGCGGAGGCGGGAGGGGGGTGGGGAAGAGTTGCACAATGGAAGGGGGGTGAGGGAGTCGATTCTAAACTCTTAGGACAAGCAGGGTCTTTCCGTGGGCGAGCCCTTACAGACCAATCATTTTCTTTACATCGTAGAAAAAGAGCAGAAACCACATCTACAACAAAGGCCCAACATTCATGGTCATGAGCTCTTGCGCACCTTTTATAAGGGCAAACTGTATAAGCACAGGACAGCCAGACTTTGACACACACACGAAAACACAGCCACGTGCTAGGGTCTGGTCCCGCGGCTCGGGTTCTTTGAAACTGAGCAGAGCAAAACTGTCTTCGCATCCGGTTTCAAACTTTCGACAATAACTTTAAGCAAAAAATAAAACCTAAAGCTTCAAAATAATTAATTAAAAATATAATGTATATTTTTTGCTTATGCGTCTTCTTGCCTTTGTGCTTTTATGGGGATTTATTTTGAGTCTCCAAACCGATCCTGCCCAGGAGCACAGATGTGGAAACTGCGACCAGTTGGGCGCGGCTGCCGGGGAGGCGGGGCGGAGGTTCTGACGCCATCGCTGCGGGGCGGAGGCGACGCGGTCGGAGGCGAGGTCCTGTGTGCTGCTGCTTCGGACCCCTGGCTGAGAGACAGCGAGTCTCTGCCTCCGTAAGCTTTTCCCTAGTGGTCCGCCCACGGCGAGTCCCGCGTGGAGATGGCAGACGACCTTGGAGACGACTGGTGGGAGAACCAGCCGGCAGGAGCCGCCAGCAGCCCAGGTACCCACTCTGCCTGCGCTCCTGCGGGGCCTCCCCCGCCCCGAGCCCCTCCGCGCGCCCCCGCCCGGGCCGCCCCGGGCCGTCCCCCGCTCCGTCCGGCTGAGGGGCGCACGGCCGAGGGAGCGCGCGGGCATCGCCGGGGCGGTGGTGCTGAGACTTACCAACACGTGGAACCGATAAGTGTGACATTAACCCAGATCTGCCCGCCAGCCAGGAAGGGCCCTTTTCCAAGCTCTGTTTTCTTGTGTTTTGTTTTGTTTTTCCTTATTTCTTAGTGGATAAAGACCGTTTTCGAGAAGACACAGTTTGGGTTGTAGTGGTTAAGAATAACTCCTAGAGTAGGTGCGGACTGCTTCCGTTCAAACCGCGACTCCAGCCCCGTAACACTGCTCCCCCCCCCCCCCATCTCTAAAAAAAGGATAATAACAATGCCAATTTCATAAGGTTGTTGTGAAGGCTAAAGGAAGATAATATAAAGGATGCACTGTAGCACAGTGCTTGGCACATAATAAGTGTGTGGTAAATATAAACTAGAGTTTTTCTTGCTATCGTCGTCATACTGATGTAACTTGGACTGTTGGAGCCTAAAGGAGGCTTGGAGATCATCCGTTTGAACTCATTTTACAGTTGAGGAGCGTGAGACCTAAAGATGTAATTTGACAAGTGCACATAACTAGTTGGAATCGGAAACAGGACTAGAATTAAGTTCACACAATTCATACGGTGTTTGCCATGCTGTGTGTACCCACTGCCAATGCCGTGGGCATTTTATCCTAGAATAGATAGCATGAAGTAACTTCTCACCATAGATCTGGCATTGAACTTTTCAAGTCCCATAAGGCTTAATTATGTTCTTGATTGTCTTTCTTCAAAGTTGGCCGGCCTCTCTACTAGCTTCTGAGATTTTTTTAGGACAAGGCCAAAGTCTGATATATGTCCGTATAGTCCACAGGGCCCTGCACCTGATCGACACTTAATACATATTTGCTGCAAACGTTAATGTTGAAATATGACATGAAATGTCTGTTAAAAACAACAAAATTCTACTAAAGCATGTTTCCACAAGGGCAGCTTTCAGTATAAACTGAGCAGATGTCATTTTTGTTTTAACACTATATTTCTTTAATAAAAATGTCTCCATTAAATATATTACTATTGATAGAGTACTTGACCAATAGAAATGACCCTAAATGAATGGGATACATATATGATCTTGAGCAGAAGTCATTTTTTAAAAGTAGCCAATGTAATACGTCCTCGATTAAACTTCCTGACTCCTTTGCATCTTTATTCCTAGCAAATGCATCTCTGTGTTGCAACGCACAAATAACTTTCTTTGTAGGCTGTGGTGTCCCATATTTACTTTAATTACCCTCTCCCCTTAACTCAGGTGTTAAAGCTATATTTCTTAAAAGGATAGAGACCATTTAAGAACTAATTAAAATCTTTTCTAGTGGTGAATGGAATCCTAATTTTTGATTCTAGTCCTGTCTCTTGCTGCTCACCAGCAATGTGTCTCTAAAGTTAGTTACCCTTTGGAAGGAGGGAAATCAACTTGTATTGAGCATCAGTTATGTGCTAGATGTTTTCATAAATAAGAATTTATTTCATCTTTATAATATCTTTAAAAGGTAAGTGTCATTTTTATAAATGAAAAACAGAAAAGTATTGTTCTGAGAAATACACAGCAAGGAAAAGATCTGGGAAGAGGTTAGTCAAATGTGCCTGACTTTCTAAGTCACAATTTTCCCACTATTACTACATGGCTTCTCGGAGCCTCATTATCATGATCTGTAAAATGAGGGTTCTTAGGGATTATCTTTTTAGGGGTTTTACCCACCAACAGTTCTAAACATTGAATCTAGTAGAACTTTAAAGTGCTACAGCCTCCTTCATCTAAGTTGCCAGAATCCCCATCAAGATAATACATTGGAGTTGCCAGGATCACCTTACTTTTTAGATTCCTTCTGAGCTTTGAAAATTACTAACATTAAATTTGTCAGAGGTCTTTGCTTTGTTAACTGCTTTTAGGTAAAGTGAGCTTGAGTGATAATTTACTGGTAATTTGGCTAACTAATCTGTATAGTATTTCTAATCTGGAAGAAATCACAGTTGAACCGATTCAGATTTCCTGATTCTTCCTACATTAATAGGGAAAAATCAGCCTAAAATGTGTAAGTTATGTTTTGAAGTTCAAAGGAGAAATAGTACCTTAAATCAGAAAAAAGGAAAGATAGTTGTAATGATGCTTTTATTCCTGTTGTGTGCTACTTGTCTATAAAAATAAACATCTTTCCTTATCACCTGTTCCCAGTTCACACCAATGGTGACAATACAATGGAGCATTTTAGTCATTTATTCAACAAATATTTGCTGGTTTTACACTGTGTATAACAGCTGTCAAATGTATCCAGTTATCTGTTTATTATGTGTCTAAGCAAATATACTGTTTTTTGCTGTTCTCATGTCTTCTTAGATGTGGTATGTAATTCGGAGACTCTTACTGAAGCTCTTGATCTAAATACGACCCTTTCTTCATATATCTTGTGGCTTTTCAAGATATGTCATTTTTATATTAGAATCCTGCATTGTAATGGAGCCCAACATGGAACCTGGCACTTGGTGTTTGGTAGATATTAGATGAATGAATGGATGGATGGATGAATGAATGCAAGATGCTGCAGATCTCTTGGCGATTATATACATAAGTAGACATATAATTTCTCATCCAATCCAGACACTTAGAGAGTGGAAAGCCATGCTGTTAGAGTTTTGCTGGAACTGTGCTGGTCCACCTGGCATGTGTGATCTCTCTATAGGTGACATTAATGGTGGTGATTGAAGTCATGGCCTAAGATAAGACAGCTGAGAGTTGCTTCTGTTGAGGAATGTGTAGTGCAGTCTTCTTCAGGCAGCAGAACCCAGGAATTATCTTACAGCATCTAATTTTTTTTCCACTTATTTTCTTATTCCCTGCCTTCCTTAACAAATTGTTTGAACTGATTTAAGTGAACAATACATGCAGTAGAATCATGACTGCAAAACATTAATGATAAAGTGAGCAGACGTATCTGCCTGAGATTTCATGTAGTTGACTCAGTGTGAAGCTGAAAACAGAGAATGTCATTTACTGCATGGATTTCATGACTTAAGGAGCCGAGTTGGGAGTTCCTGGAGATGGAGATGGCCACTTGATCGCTCACTAACTTAAGAGAACACTGATTGTTTCCCCTTTTTATTCCAATAACATGCCTATTAAATTGCCAAGTCAAGTATCTAGTAGTCAGCTGGGTCTGGAGCTCCAGGGTTGGGTCAGGGCTGTAGATACTGATTTAGGAATGACTGGCAAACATATAGCTTACTTTTAAAGAGGATGGTCTTAACAATCTGCAAAACTCTTAGCCTCCACTTCTTTTAGGTGGGTTTTTCATATGATTTCCCTAGTTAATTCTGAATCTTTGATGTCATCTCTTACCAAGCATCTAACTAGAAAACTGAAGTCTGAGGACACTTCTGTGTATAGTGTGGAAGACTGCAAATAATACTAACTTGGATTTGTTGAGTGCTTACTATGTGACAAATAATGTTTTGATTGCTCATTTAATCTTCATAAGTACCCCATGAGGTAGTTAACTATTGTTTTTCCCATTTTATAGATGAGGAAATTGAGGTGGTAATAGTTAAATTATTTGCCCAGTGTTATTCACTTAGTAAGTGAGGAGGCTGTATTCATAGGCAGGTAATCTGAAACCAGTCTGTGCACTTAAATTTCTCATAGATAATTATTCTAATTATCAATGGTAGGAGGATCATCTCTAAAATAACAATCCTTTATCAATTTAAAGAGGTTCATATCTTATAAACCTTTCTGTTTATATAGATCATTGTTATCAAACTGTGTCTATTAACCTCTAGTCTCCTTAAGTTTGCTCTTCTAAAGAACATTGATTACTTGGATACAAATAAGTAGGTTGCACCATTGAAACCTACTCTACCATCTCTACCAAGAACTCAAACTTGATCCTAGAGCTCAAGGCTCAGATACCTGGCTGTCTTCGTAAAGTCTTTACTTATTTCATAGGAATGTCAAATGCAAATGAGACCCAATTACTGAATTATTCCCAAATCTGCCTCTTCTCCAGACTTCCTTATCTCAGTAAATTAAATAACCAGCTACCCAATTTCACAAAGAAAGGCCAAGGAATATCCTGATTTATTCATATTTGGATTTAGTTTTATAAATTATGTTTTGAAAGGGGACAACAGACTTTTGCTTTGTAAATGAGCCAGTAATTGCTACAGGTGACAGCTTTTGTCATTTAGAATCAATGTGATTGTACATTTTGTTTGTGATTGCTGAAATGGGCATTGTAAATTTTTTTGGTAATATTTAATACCAGAGGCCCGGTGCACTAAATTCGTGCACGGAGGGGGGTTGTCCCTCAGCCCAGCCTGTACCCTCTCCAATATGGGACCCCTCAAGGGATGTCCGACTGCCCGTTTAGGCCCGATCCCACTGGGATCGGGCCTAAACGGGCAGTCGGACATCCCTCTCACAATCCAGGACTGCTGGCTCCCAACTGCTTGCCTGCCTGCCTTCCTGATTGCCCCTAACCGCTTCTGCCTGCCAGCCTGATCACCCCCTAACCACTCTGCTGCCAGCCTGTTTGCCCCCAACTTCCCTCCTCTGCCAGCCTGGTCACCCCTAACTGCCCTCTCCTGCAGGGTTGATCACCTCCAACTGCCCTCCCTTGCAGGCTTGGTCCCTCTCAACTGCCCTCCCTTGCAGGCCGGGTGCCTCCCAACTGCCCTCTCCTGCTGGCCATCTTGTGGTGGCCATCTTGTGTCCACATGGGGGCAGGATCTTTGACCACATGGGGGCAGCTATATTGTGTGTTGCAGTGATGATCAATCTGCATATTACTCTTTTATTAGATAGGATAGAGGCCTGGTACAGGGGTGGGGGCCAGCTGGTTTGCCCTGAAGGGTGTCCTGGATCAGGTGGGGGTTTCCCTTGGGGTGTGGGGCGGCCTGAGCGAGGGGCCTGTGGTGGTTTGCAGGCCGGCCACGCCCCCTGGCAACCCAAGGGGAGGCCCTGGTATCTGGAATTTATTTTCCTTCTACAATTGAAACTTTGTAGCCTGGAGCAGAGCCAAGCCTGGGGCTCCCTCCGAGGCCGGCAGCCATTTGTGTTGGGGTTATAATTGAAACTTTGTTGCCTTAAGTGGGTGGGCCCGGCCAGGGTGTGCGGAAAGCTTTGCTTCCCCTGTTGCCTTCGGCAACCCTGGCCTGCTCTCTCAAGCTCCATTCTGCGGCCATTTGTTTGAATTTGTTTACCTTCTATAATTGAAACTTTGTAGCTTGAGTGGAGGCTTAGGCCTGGCAAGGGCAGGTGGAAAGCTTGGCTTCCTCTGTTACCTAGGAAACCTTGCTCTCTGAGGCTGTAGCCATCTTGGTTTGGGTTAATTTGCATACTCGCTCTGATTGGATGGTGGTGTGGCTTGTGGTGTGTCAGAGGTGTGGTCAATTTGCATATTTGTCTATTATTAGATAGGATGTTTTATAGTATCTCTTTCAAATCACGTTGCTTTATCTATGCTGAATTCCTTTTCAAAATGACAAAGTAGGGGAACACTTTGGATCTTTCCTTTAAACCTGAATAACCCAGGGTTTTTTTTGTGGCTTTTTTTTTTTTCCTTTTTCACATGAAAGTTAGGCCTATAGGCAGCCATGCATAGTAGATGTTGTAGAGCAGTGACTCTACATGTAAAACCCAGACTTGGAATATTTACAGTAGATTTTGATAACATACAACAGAGGATCAACTTTCAGGGCATGTTATTTTCAAAATCATTTATTGAGCTCTCACACTTGGCCCTATTTTAGACACTTGTAATGGAATTAGAGGGGGGAAAGCATAATCTGCTTACATTATGGTATTTGCACATTGATGTGGTTCAATCAAAATTCAAATAATATTTCTTTAAGACATAAGTTCAGGGGCAAAAAACAGGGGCAGGATAACTTTTAAAAGGCGAGATGAAGGAGAATGGAGAGAGAGGGAGTGCTACATTGTTCTGAACTTGACTATAACATATGGACCCACAGATAACCTTTATGGGCTAGTTTTATATATTAAGTAGGACAAGGGTCTAAAGGTCTGGGCTGTTCTTACTAAATGTTCTTCTTACTAAATGTTAAAATGTAGCACAGTGTTTGCAGACCAGCTGTAAATAGGATAAGCTTGACAAGAACCCAACTTGATAAGCCAACTGCAAAGAAGAAATCAGCATGTGAAATTGACAAAATCTACAATAATAAAAGCATAATATGCAAATCAACTGAACCGCCATCCAGACATCCTTCCAGATGACCTTCCAGACAAAGCCGGGGCTGCAGCTGCAGTTGCAGCTGTGAGGGAGGGATTGAGGCAGCCACCGCAGCTGCGAAGGCCTACTCTTGCACGAATTTCATGCATCAGGCCTCTAGTAGTGTATATAAGCAAATGGCTAAGCCTCCCTTTAGGGAGGTAGAGCTTTGGATATGAATACCCTGACTCTTGACTTGCTGGAAGTAAATAAAACTGCCTTCAGACAACCACATCTCATTTTTGAATTGAGAGCACCCCAAAGTGGCAAACCTCTTGAATTCAGTAACATAATACAATTTCCATGATCCTTGCAAGTGATTAAAACAAATTCTTGACAACAATTATGAATACGTAAAGGTACAGTTTACACATCTGTCTCCAAATCACAAGTACATTAGTAGTTCTGCTGTAATTTTGCTAAGTGTCTATGAATTTTTTTGAAAAATACCAGGAATTTGGAAGGCCTAGAAATACTTTCATTCAACAATAAGTAACACATTATTTTGTGGCACACATTCTTTGACGTGCTCTTATCTGATGTTCTTTTGTTGAACATTTTAGTGCATTCATAGAATTAAACATTTTACTATATATCACAAACAGCTTGAAATATCGTTTCCCCATTTTCATCAGCTTTCATAGGATTGCTAATTGAATTATTAGTATTAACTAGTTGATTAAGTTTTTCTTAAGCTCTTGTTCCTGAGTTCTTCATTAGACTAGTTCACACTAGAGCAGAGTTCGGCAAACTTCTTTTATAAAAGACCAGATAGTATATATTTTAGGCTTTTCTAGCCAGGCAGTTACTGCTACAGCTACCTGACTGCCATTCTAGCAAAAATACAATCGCAGACAGTAAATATGTTAACAAACATGTGTGGCTGTATCCCAATAGAACTTTATCAACAGACACCAACATTTGAATTTCATGTAATTTTCACATCTCACAAAATTTTCTTCTTATGAGGAACAGACAGTGGGCGGAATTTGTGCCCCAGATTAGAGTCAGACTCCAAGTTGTATGTCACACGTCCCCAGAAAAAGGAAAACTGAAACATAACCCAGGAAGAGTTATGTTTTACATTAATTACTCCATTACTCAGTCCTTAGTTATCAGTCATATATTAGAGCAGTCACATTCCTAAAATCAGATTCAGGCACACCTTGGAGATATTGCAGTTTCAATTCCAGACCACCGCAGTAAAGCAAGTATTGCAAAAATGTGAAGTCATAATCTTTTTGCTGTGGGAAGATCTTGCCTTCAGTTTGTAAAAAACACACTTGTGTGCCTATACTTTATTTCAAACAGTTACAAGATTAGAAATCACTGAAGCTAAATAAGTGAAGGGCTAAGGAAAGATTCCAGGATAAAAGTATCGGATTATTAAAATTTATGTTACATATTGGATTTATTTTCATTCATTTGGATTTTTATCTTCTTCCTACATAAAGTTACTGTAGAATTATTACGACAGCTTCTTTTATTTTCATTGTTCTTCAGAGGGGCTGCATTTCAGCAGAAAATGGGACAGGACTATGCTCAGGAGACAGGATTCTTTTTATTTTAGTTTTGTTATAGGTCCAACACCATTTTATTGAACTCCAAATAATATTCCCAGTTCTTAGATATTTATGCATTTTCATTGTATTACATATTACTTAACATAAGTATGGTTTTGGTTGGTAATCTTTTTGTTAAAATAGACTTAGTTAGTTTAAAGACTTTTAATAGGATTAGAACTGTATTACCATTTAAAGCAGATTTCTGCTGATTGCCAGAGAAGTATAGCTATTTTCCTACCTTGTTTTTAGTACTTTATACAATACCTTGTCCCTCTTTTCTTTCTTGCTCTTGAACTTAGGCCAGCTTGCCATGAAACTGTATTTAGGGAGTCTCCCAACAGAGGAGAAAACAATTTTGGAATCTCCAACATAAAACATAATTTGCACTCCTCTTCAAGGTAAAATGTTCCCAGAGTATTCTGATTTGCTGGGACTGTTGTTGGTACTTTTTTTTCCTATGCTTCTTTTCAGTCTATTTGGTCTCCATTATAGGAGGTCCAGTGTTTTTTCTTTCCATTAGTATAATTATCAGTGTTGAATGTTACCCAGCATAACTTCTCTTCCTGACTCTATCATACACCATTGCCATATCTTAGCACATTTTTTCACTTATGGCTTGACTGAATAGCCCTTCTTTCTTTAATTCACTCTTCCTCTGGTCACTTAACATTACCTGATTATGTCGGACACAGTGCTACACAGCACTACCCACCCGTTACTTCCCTCTGAATTGTCTCTGCACTTCTCTCTGAATTGTCTCTTGTACTATTTTTGGTGTCACAGCTTCATCACCTTTGTTTGTAGTCCACTCTTTCCACTATTCTCTTACTGCTTTCCTTTACTTTAGACTTTTCTACTTCAGACTTTTCATTCACCTGGCCTCCCCACCTTCTCCCTTTGCCACTTGCCTTCTGGGGCTGCTGCACATCATCCCTCTTTCTGACATGCATAGTTTGGTCCTGCCCATGCTTCCAGCCCTTCTCCTCCTCCTGGAAATAGGAGTGGGCTTGGTGGCATCAATGCATTGAAGCAGGCTTGATTTAATGATGAGTGTGGAGAATGACTGTTTCTTTGCTCCTGCTCCATTGGTTCCGTCTCAGGACAGCTGTCTGAAACAGTGTCCTTAGCCATGAGGATTTCTTTCATCATGCCTCCAGTTCTCCATGCAGGATCACAGAAAACATTGGGTCATGCGCTTCTTCTTCTTCTTCTTCTTCTTTTTTTTTTTTTCTGGCTGAAACTTTATGAAATATAACTGTCTCTCATGTCCAAAATGCCTTGTCTTAAAACATCATTGTATTACTCTGTCCACACTGAGTTACAGACACATCTTTTTCTTGATTCAGTAAGAGTGTTCAGTGTGATGAAAATAATTACTTTAGCTTCCTGTCAGGAGACTGAGTTCTGTCTCATAGATGACTGGTTGAATCCAACATTTTGTAGTTAGACATACTCATGGATTATCACAACTGGAAGAGACCTGAAGAATTGTTCAGCTGTCCTGTTTTATGTATGAGAAACTCAACACCTCAACTAATGAATGAGCTCAGTGTCAAATGAGTGAAAAACCGGGTTTGGAATTTGAGTCTCCTGATACCAAGTTTTTGTTGCATCAACTGATTTTTCTATAGCATTGATTCAGGGAAGAGATATTGATTAAAGAATGTCCTATGAAATAATAAATTATGTTTTTTATCACCTAGGACAATGATTCATATCTCCCTAAAATAACTCAATATTAGTGAACTTTGATTCTCCAATGTCCTGATTGCTTATAGAAAGCAGCAATACCAATCTAAAATGATTTGTCTTACAAGCTGGTGATTGCCTTACAATATGAGTCCATGGCCTGGTATATACAGAAGGAACAACCTACTAGAAATATGGGACAGAAGATTAAGTACCAGCAGTCAAGTGTGCATACTGTACCAGCAATTATCAGGTAGGCCACACAATACATGTGTTTAGCTATTACTCATTTTTGTTGTTTTTTTTCTCCTGTAAAAATGGTAAGAATTACCACTTTTTAATTTTCTCCTGCTCATAAAGAAATCAGTTTTAGACCTTAAATATGATTTTAATTGATGGAAGTAATATTACTTTCTTAAAGCAGATTAGGAATTCTCACCAGCACATCTTCTTAGCAAAATATGAATCAATCAAGTTTTGTGGAATGAAGGATTACTTCTGGGTTCACCAGAAAACTTTTGAATTGTCCTAGTGAATTCAGTCCTATCCCAGGATAGTGATAAATAGTCCCAATTTTGGGTTGGATTACAGGTAGGATGAGGATTTGGGGGGTATGTCTGGGCTTGTGATTGTGCATATATGCATTTACACAAATATAGGTGAAAATAATTGTAGTTGTGCTACTCTTTCAGTGTGACATTCATTTACCAGGTCCAGAAACCTGTGAATAAACCACCTGTCAGTTTGCTGCTGCTTCATTTCCTGGAGAGATGGCTTGTCCTCTTTGGCCTTCCATAGTGGTAATTTCAGCTTTCCAGGTCTTTCTGTAGGTTAATGTATCCAGGCAGTGCATTGGCATGACTTACCTTTTCCCTCCCATGTGCAGGAAAGTGTTGGAGGTGACAGTCCTTATGATGTGTAGCTTCCCATAGCCAGTGTGGTTAATGGGCTTATCCATTGGCCCTGGGGGAGGTTTAGGGGGAAGCTTAGTGATGCCTGTAGATTTTGGTTTAGGGATCCGTGTTGGGATTCTCTGCTTGCATACCTCCTTGATCTTGAATTAAACAGAAGAACAAAAGGTAGTTAATGGTACAGTTGGTGGAGAAGCAGACATTTTTAGGACATGGAGTCAGCTTGGAGGATTTGGCTTCTTTTAAAGCACTGGGTTCTGGGGCGGGGGGGCATCAGATTAAAAATTGCCAGGTTTAGAAAAAAAAAAGAGACTTCAGTAAAGCAAGTCAACATGTGTTGAGCATGTGCTACATGCAAGGCTCTCAACAGCCTACCTAGTACTAAATAGGTTATTTTTCTTGCATTCTGGCAATCACAGTACTATGGTGGGAGATAAACAGGAGTAGTGTTCCTTATTCTCAAAGGGTCATGAGATTGCCAGAGAACATTTAATTTAATTGAGGAGGTCTAAGAAAGCTTCAAGAAGGAAGTAGCATGACTTAACTTGGGCCTCTGAAGACTTTTGGGTTTTTAATAGCAGGAATGGGAGGGCATTCCAGAGTAAGGAAATACTTTTAACAGTAGAATGAAGGAATACACTTGGCAGTGTCCCTGAGATAGGAAATTGAACACAGTTGAGAAATGAAGTGACTTTACATCTATAATAATAAAAGCATATATGCTAATTAGACTGGACAGTCAAACGACCTTTCGGACATCATTCCAGACATCCTTCTGGATGAAGCCACGACAGTGGGGGCCACGGCAGAGGTGGTTAGGGGTGATGAGGCAGGCTAGCAGTTAGGGGCGATGAGGCAGGCAGGCAGAGTGGTTAGGGGTGATCAGGCAGGCAGGCGAGTGGTTGGGGTGATCAGGAAGGCAGGCAGAGTGGTTAGGGGCAATCAGGCAGGCCAGCAGGCAGGCAGGTGAGTGGTTAGGAGCCAGCGGTCCCGGATTGCGAGAGGGATGTCCGACTGCTGGTTTAGGCCTGATCCCTAAACCGGCAGTCAGACATCCCCCGAGGGGGTCCCAAATTGCAAGAGGGTGCAGGCCGGGCTGAGGGGACCCCGCCCCCAACCCCATGCACAAATTTCATGCACCGGGCCTCTAATTAGGTTATATTTGGGAGGTAGAATGGGAATGTACATGGGGCCACATAGGAAAATTGTACTGATTATATAGATAGTGTGTAAATGAGGTGGGAGGAGGTCCTGGGGGAGATTAATAAGGATATGGGTTGGGGGAAGACACAGTGTAGAGATAGAATTGTATTAATATTTGTTCCCTGTTAGTGTATGAGGGGTGAGAGGACTCACAGTTAAATGATCTGGACTGGGAGAGTGGGTTGTGGAAAGTGAAGAGTAAAATCTTGACTAAGTTCATATTCACTTAGAAATATAGTTATTTCGTGTATTAAGGAAAAATACTCTTATATGAGAACACATTGTTAAAGAGATAGGAAAAGGTAACTGTAATTCTCCCATTATAATCCAGTATTGATTGTTACTATTATTTCTCCCTCTTTGCTTGCATCATCCTTTCCTTCCTATGAGCTTAAAAATGTAAATCTTTTAAAAATGCACTATAGTTTTCATCATAGATTTTTATACTGTTTTTATGGGAGCCCTTCTTATGTTTTTTGTTTTCACATTTATTATACTGATAAAGTACAGTGAAGTCCCTTTATCTCTTTATGTAAACATTAACTATTTAAAATGCCACCTAACTTTTATAGCAACCATAGTTAGATTTTCAAATAAACACTACACAGACTTGGTTAAAATATGAATCCTATATATTAAAAGGCTAATATGCAAATAGACCCAATGGCAGAACGACTGGTCGCTATGATGTGTACTGACCACCAGGGGTCAGACGCTCAATGCAGGAGCTGCCCCCTGGTGGTCAGTGCGCTCCCAGGGAGGGGGAGCACCACTCAGCCAGAAGCTGGGTTCATGGCTGGCGAGCGCAGTGGCAGTGGTGGGAGCCTCTCCTGCCTCCATGGCAGCACTAAAGATGTCCGACTGCCTAAGCCAGGGGTCCTCAGACTTTTTAAACAGGGGGCCAGTTCACTGTCCCTCAGACCGTTGGAGGGCCGGACTATAGTTTAAAAAAAAACTATGAACAAATTCCTATGCACACTGCACATATCTTATTTTGAAGTAAAAAAACAAAACGGCAAAAACACCCGCATGTGGCCCACGGGCCGTAGTTTGAGGACGCCTGGCCTAAGCCATCAGTTGGACATCCCCTGAGGGCAACGAGAGGGCACAGGCTGGGCTGAGGGACCCCCCAAGTGCACGAATTTCGTGCACAGGGCCTCTAGTCTTCCAATAAATGATAAATTGTATGGGTAATATGCTTTCTGTTGGTATATTTAGTCAGCATAGCAAATGAGATGTCGATATCCTGATTCAGTCTCCTCCTTATATAAATGGTATTCCTACCTTTCATCCTGACCTCATGGTCTCATCCTCAGTGTGGAAATGCTCATTCAATGTTTTTACCTTTCAAATAGGTACAGCTTTTTTTTTTTTTTTTTTTTTTTTTTTAAATAATTAAACTCAGTGCCCAGTAATAGTTTGATGAGATGGGTGGCCTCTTGATAATTAGGAGAGTAGTTTGTTGTGTGTGTATCAAGATCCCTAAAACTCACACTCACCCACTCATTCATTTTTTTGCTTGGAATTTTTTTTCTAGGAAATAATCAGAGATGCTCACAAGGCTTGTTTTAACATTATAACAATGAAAAATGGACACAGTTTAAGACTCCAACAATCAGGATGGAGTAAATGAATTACACCATAATCATATGAATAATATTATGCTGTCTTTAAATAAATAATGCTTTTGAAGATATAAAAGTATTTATTCAGAAATGTGAAAAGCAGGATTAAAAACTTTATATATGCTTTCACTTGTATGTGTGAAGAGAATACTGGAGAACATACACCAGTGGCATCAGTGGTTAACCCTGGTTAGTAGAGTTATAGATTTTTATGCTCTACATTTTCTCTACTAACTTTACACTTAGAAAAGACAACACTAAGTTATACTAAAGGATAAAAAAGGAAGGAAACACTTCAGAGATCAGAACATTTCTGTGAACATCAGCCATATTGTTCAAACCATGACTAATAGCAGCTGCAGTTGAAATTAGTGGTGGACTAATTCAAGTCAGCTGATCTTGTGACCATAGCATTAATTAAAGCTTTTCTAAGATAGGTTTCTGTGATGTCCCTTAATTTTGTCAATTTAGATTGGTTCTATTATACAAAAATCTATGTTGGGATTTTATTTAAATTGCAGATTCCTGGGTCTTCCTCTTAGAAGTTATAATGTATTTGTCCATGGATGCAACCAGTAATCCACATTTTAATAAACTCTCAGAGTGATTCATCTGATGCAGGTGCTCAGCCTGCCACACTTTGAGAAATACTGCCATAGTTGAACCTCCTTTAGATGTAAGCTTTAAGTCTTTCACCTGGAACTTTGGCCTACCTGGATGGGGGAGGTTTAACACTGTGAAAGGTCAGAGCTTCCTGTCCCAGTGGTTACAGGATGCTTTTAAGAACCACCGGCAGGGCTGTTAAAACACTGCAGATGCCCAGATCACATCTCAGCACCCACTGACTTTGTCTAGGACTGGGATATGGGCATGTGAGTGTTTGAGGAGCATCACAGGTTATTCAGAACTGGAATCTGTCCGATAAACTGATCAGTATGGAGCACAGTATTGGTGGTCTTGTTTTTTAAAAGCTATACTGATGTGTTGGTGAAAGCAGTGTGTCTTGGGATAGTGGTCATTGGTAGGGCCAGTTGCCCAAAAGTTATTGGTTTCCCATTGTTTCTACACATGGATGCCGCAAGCTAATTTGGGGTTTTTATAACTCTGATTTCACTACATAGCTTTTACCTCTAGATGTCAGCAAAGGCTGGTTATTTTATTAGGATAACCCTAAATGTCATTCCCAAGTCTTAAAAAAAATGATGCTGTATTTTTTTAGTTTGTTTTCTTGTACGAATTTTATACTTGGGCATGTTTCAGTAACTGAGGTATGAACCATTACAATATGTCATCTCTTGGATCATTTTTATAGAACAGTATGTCAAATAGTTCCAAGAAAGTTTTATCCAAATTAGGAGTGGGTATTGAAAGGAATCCATGAATATGGCTCTTTTAAGACCACACAGTGAATGTTCTACTCAGAGTTCGAGACTCCTGGGTTTCATCAGAAAGCAGATGTCTTGGAAGAGATTAAGGAAGTGCAAAGCTCATGCATAGAAGAAAAAAAAAATTTTTTTTTTTTTTTTAACATAGTTCAACGGGAAATTGGGATTTGGAATAGATAACAAGTTTGAAGGATGCTGAGTTCAATGAGACAGAGGCATCGGTTTTATCTAGAGAGCAGTAGGAAAAAAAGGAGTATATTTGTAGAATGTATTTCTTGAATTCTTAAAATGTTGGCTTATTTGGTCCATAGGTTCTAAAACAAACTGAGCAATCTACAAGACCTCCTGGTTACAAAAGTCATTAGGTGGCAGTGAGTTTTAGTGGGCGAAAGTACAGGAAGGTGAAGATGTCTTTAGTTTTAGTTGAAGTCTTAGTTCTATAGCCTGGTTTCTAATTGATCCTTGCACTCTTTCACATTACCATGGAGGGCAAACATATATTAGAAAAAAATCAGCATTTATGGGGATATTATCAGGTCCTAGTTAGACAGCTGGAGTCAGGATGTTTCCTTTTTTCTAAATAAAATGAATTTTGTAAACTCTTTGAACTTTTTAGAGATATATTAGCAACATATTGTTTAAGTAAGCAGTGCACCCTTAGGAGTGTTCCTAACACCAAGGACTTCAGGACCCTCATTACAACTTTAGCTCCAGAGATTCAAAGGCTCAAGACTCCTAAAGACCTCAGATCATTTTGATTTGTGGTCACTGGGGTGGTGCAGGGAAGGGGCGGATTCAGGGCCACCTGACTCCCTCGGGAACCCAGTTATGGAATGAGCAGTCAAAGCTGGATGTTATCAGAATGACAGTCTTTTGTTGTTGTTTTTTTGAATCTCTGTTTAATGGGAAAGTGCCTAAATAATGATGATGGATATGGTAATGAAAAGGAGGAAATGTAAACTGGAGAAAAATATCTTTGAAATATTGTTTTTCTCCTTCCTTTTGTCTTTTGTATTGTTTGATAAATCACTGCTAATTTGAAGGGGGTTGGGGAGGGGAAATAACAGATAATGAATCTGGCAGATAGCCCAGAATTTTATATGCTGCTTTGGCTTCTTTTCTCATGTTTTCTCAGAATTTCCTCATTATACAGTAAAACTTTATCACTAAAGATTTTATAGTTTTATATGGCAAGAGGTTCTTCAAAAGGAAACTGTGTAGTTTGATTAGCTTGTTCCCATTAACCTCCTGTGAGAGAACATTTGGTTTTAAATATTGTTGCAGTGCTGTGATTTATATTAAAGAGTTGTCTAGTTTCTGAGGTGAAAGTTAGAGGAAATTGATGCATTTTTAAAATAATGTGACATGGTTTGTGGTTATATCTATTCACCTCTCAACCTTTCTGTGGTAATTACACCATGGGCAGTGAGGGCAATCCAATAATAAATATTGAAATACAGTTTTGGAAAATCATTCCTAACCCCAGTTGCTTCCATTTAGTGCCCAGACACATAACATCACATGTAGAAATAGTAGGTTAAAATAAAATATACTAACCTTAAAATGTCTTCCTTGTTTATCCCCTTTCTTTTTATTCATCTGTCAGATTTTTCATTTTAGATATATTTTTTTGTATCTTCCCCCTTATTTTTCGTTCACTTATTTGCACCCATTTAAATTTTTAAAATCATTTGCAGGCTTCCATTTTACAACAGCCGTGGGTTAGTTGCTAGAGCACAGGGTGCAGAGCCAAACTTGGTCCTTCATTCTGGTTCTGGCACCAACTAGTTGAGTGTCCTTGAATAAGTCAGCTTTGCAGACCTCAGTGTCCTCATCTGTAGTCTGTATCTGGGGATTAGAACACCTATTGGCAACTTATTTGGGGAGATATTGTGTAGAAAAGGCCCTGGCACATCCCAAGTGCCAGATAAGTGCTAGTTGTTACTAATGTCAACGTTATTATCATCTTGGTCTTCTCTCCTTGTATCTCTTCTTAAGATGCCTATTTCTGATCATAGTCATAACTTCTTTGATTATTTTACCTTTCTTGTTTTCCTTCTCTATCCCTTCTTCTCCCTCTCTTCAATAAATTATTGGAGATATGCTACTAAACCTAGTAGTTGAGGCAGCTGAACAAGCAGTTCAGTTCCTGGGCTTTGTTTTTAACCACCCCTGGCCGAGAAAAGGATACCATCACACATTCTTTCCCTCCTTATTCTACTTGGTCTGAGCATTGTGAGTCTTTCTTTTTTAGAGTTCCCCTGAAGAGTATTTTCTACTCTTTCCTGCCTTTTCCTATCCTTGAATTGTTTGAGAAATGAAGCAGCTGCACCACTATAAAGTCCTTTGGCTCTGACTCTGTGATTCTGTGAAAAGAACAAATGCTAGTCTGCTGTGGCCACCAGGTGTGTTGTTAGCATGTGCACCTTTGTTGAGCACCTACGACCAGCAGTATGTAAGCTCTGAGTAAGACTGGTTCTGAAACATTATATGCCCCAAGAATAACCCAGGAGGCTTGGTAAGATGCAGAATTCCTGCATTGCAAATCTGCGGAGTCCTAAGTGATTCTAATAAAGGTGATCAGTGATTGCATTTAGAGAAATAATGACATGAGAATTTCAAAAATAAATGATAGCTGATTCTTGCTCTTAAGAAATTATAGTATAGGAGAGTTAAAAAAGAATTATAATAAGAGGCAAAATGAAGTGCTATAATAGAGGCACAGAGAGAAGTATTTTGGATACTCAGAGGAAGGTTATAAAAAAACTAGAGGCCCAGTGCATGAAAATTCATGCACTGGAGGGGGGGTGGTGTCCCTCAGTCCGGCCTGCCCCCCCTCACAGTCCAGAAGCCCTCAGGGGCGGGAGGCAACCCGGCGATCAGGGGAAGGCAACGCCCCCATCACACCTCTGCTGCTGCCACTGCAGGGAGCACAAGCCTCAGCTGGCCCTGGTTACCTGAGCCTCGGGCGGCCCTGGGTGGGCTCGGCAGCCACCATCCGAGGCTTGCCTGCATCTCGGGCCGGCCCTGGGCAGCCGACATCTGAGGCTTGCCTGCGCCTTGGGCTGGCCCTGGGCGGCTGGGGGGTTGAGGGGACTGGGGGACTGGAGGCAGGCACACAGAGCGGCCAGACCCGCCTAGGGGCTGGCCCAGCTGTGCTGCATGCCTGCCTCCCTGAGGGGCTGAGGGGACTGGGCGCCACCATCTTGTGGCTGTGGGCACAGCCGTCTTTGAGGGCATGGCAGCCAATTAGCATATCCCCTCCTTATTGGCTGTGGGTGCCACCATCTTTGTGAGGGCATGGTGGTCAATTAGCATATTCCCTCTTTATTAGATAGGATAAGGTTTTCCAGAGTAAATGGCACTTGAGGTAGGAGTATAGTTTCTTCAATATGAGGAACAAAGAGAAGAGCATTTTAGCCCTTGGAACAGCATAAGCAAAGGTACAGGGTAAGAAAGCATGATGGTATTTGCAAGGATGGTCAGTACCATGTGCTGGGGAGGGTGCAGGATATGTGCAGAGTTTCAAAGGGAGATGAGGTGAGAGATGGAGGCCTGGTAGAAGGTTTGGACTTTGGGCACATAGTACTGTAAGTGCTAAGTAAGTGATGTTTTGGGGGAGACGAGAATTATCATGATCAAAACAGTGTTGTAGAAAGATCACTACCGACACTAGTGAAGGTTGGATTAGAGAGGTGAGAGGTTAAATGTAGTAGATTAACTATCTTACAGGACCATCTGTACTGAGGGCACAAGTAACAAGAGAAGGGCATAGAAAGAGCAATAGGGCACTGCGGCATGAGCACAGGCTTATCTTGAACTGTGATTGGACCTTCCATGTAGGATCGTTTTGTTGGCATTGAAAATTTAAAGATGTTACTTTCAGAATCATCATAGAGAAATTGTTGATACCATTTAAGTGGCTGAGACAGCCCAGGGAGAAAATGTAATTCCTCCTCAGCTATCACTGGTCTCTTTTCCCACACTGGTACTTTTACATTCTAACCAGAGTCTGAGAGTTGAGTTTTTGTCTGGCCCTAGTCTATGCCCACATCCCCTACACAAGGCCATTGATCTTATTAACTGATAAGAGTGTCATTAGTCCTGAGAGCCGCCTCCTAAGGAGGCATTTCTTTCCAGTACTTGAACAATGCACAGTGATTGAACCATTATCCAAGCACTGATTGGCTAGATGGGGAAAAGGAAATCCTGTCCCTCTCTTCCAGTGACCAGGGTGGCCCCTTGTCCATTGTGTCTGGTCCAAGCAGACGGCTTACATAAACTTGTACTCTGTGGGGGGATCTGCCACTTCTTGGTCCCGGAGGTGTTCAGGAAGGACAGGATGGCCCCTTCAGCACATTTCCTTCCTCACTAGCAGTCTAAGAAAACCTGGAATAGGGCCATAGTTGATAGATTGGCCTAGAAAAATAGTAATAATTGTCCATTGTTCTCCCTAGTCCTCTCATTACCCTTTTTAGAAGCTAAAAGCAGCAGTCCTGGAAGCATTTATATTTTCCAAAGTTTTTGTAACAAATATGTATTAATTTTATAGTCAGAAAAAAGTTTTATATAAAAATATTGTGCTGCTTCTGTCATCACTATGAAAGATGTCATCCTTCTCAGTATGATCCCTATCCACTGACCCCGTCCCTGTTGCCCTGAAAGGACTGTCAAGTGTTTAAATGTTTCTTATGTTATGGACCCTTTAGGAATCTGTTGCAGTTGTTAGTTAACTCCTTTCTATGAAATTGTACTTTTCTGAGGCTTCAGAACTGACTGATATTAATTAATTCCCTTAAAAGGCAAAGAACAGAAAAGGAATAGCTCTATTTTTTTTTTAAGAGAAAGAAAAAAACCAACCAACTCACTGATAGTGAACTGATATGAACTACTAATAGTGAAGGATAGTAGTTCATTCTTGAGGAATTTCTTTGAGTTGTTTGAAAAGTGGCTGCATTGAAGCAGATGTTTATATGCATTTAATTGTTATAAGAGATACATTGAAGAACAACTTAAAGACTTGACTCCAAAACAGCACTTTTATTTGTGATGCTTCCTTGGTTTACAACTATTTTAATTCTGAAATGGAAGCAGAATTTGGAAGCTGACAAGGTTGAACCCTAACACTTCTCTCCCTGAGCTGGGAAAATACACGGTGCTTTTTTTTTGAGTGATTTTGGGACTATCAGTCTTTTTTAATAAGTGATGATGTTACTTGAGAAATTAGAGTATATCATCTAGGAAAATTTTCTAGGCTTCTACAAAACCAGCGTCTCTGGGCTTAGCTGATGGTACTTATCTTTATGATGACTGGACCTTGATCCCTTGATTGCCTGGTGGTCCTGCGTCTGTGTCAGGACTGTTAAGATGGCCCCCTCCTTATAAGCTTTGATACGTGTGGCCGTCATGCTCCTTCTATGGATCACCTTCACTAATTTCTGTTGATTTTCTTTCCAGCCATCTCCAAGGCCCATCAGGTCCTTCTGCTCTATAAATGTTGATAGACTGTCCAGGTTCATTCTTCATGCCTGACATTTGTGCCTTTGCTTATAGAATCTTCAGAATAGAGTGGACTTTGACTGTAGCTCTAGTGCTCTGAGTAAAGAGTCTCCCAACAGTGAGGACTTATGCTTTTCCTTGGTCATGGTTTCTCCCCTCTCCTATGCCCAGGTCAGTCTTCCCCATGCCTGCCCTTGTGTGGTGGAGCTTGGCCTCTCACATTGATTATCTCTTGTTACCCTAACCGTGGCCTCTGGGATATAGGAGGAGTTGGAAGGGAGGCAGATCACTCTTGGTTGTGGTGATCATGGAAGGTTTCAGAAGAGGTAAGGCTTGAGCCAGACCTTTCAGTGTGGGTAACTTAATGACAGATGAGCCTGACCGGCATGGCTCAGTGGTTGAGTTTGAACCTATGAACCAGGAGGTCACGGTTTGATTCCCAGTCAGGGCACATGCCTGGGTTGCGGGCTTGATCCCCAATAGGGGGCGTGTGGGAGGCAGCCGATCAATGATTCTTTCTCATCATTGATGTTTCTATCTCTCTCTCCCTCACCCTTCCTCTCTGATAGCAATAAAAATATATTTTTTTAAGTGACAGATGAGAATTCTATCCCTGTAGAGCAGTGGGGAGGAGAGAGGGAAAGCCCTGTGTGTCTTTAGGGGCATTCCGAGTGTTCTGGCTAATGTGGCAGGCTTGTGAGGCAGAGTGCAGGGAGGTAATGTTAGGCAACTTGTCTGCCCCCATAGGTAGTGGAGAGAACTAAATGCAATTCATTGTACTCTTCCCCCTTTCACTAAAGCAGTTTTTCAGTATGTTGCCAGGGAAAGAGAATGGGACAATGGAGTTTGACCTGTTTTTATATCTCATTTTTGTCACATACTAACAATAACCAGAAGCAATTTTCCTTACCTCTCAGAATTTTAATTTCTTTTTGTTTAAAATTGTGATAAAGCCCCATTTATAGGATTGTTGTGAAATAAACTAACATTGTATAAAGGATTAGTTTTCTCCTTTTAATTACGTAGTCTCACTACTCAGAAGCTTTCTCTGAGGACACAGAACATTCCCTAGCACTGTATCAAGGCCTTCACAATCTGACAGAACTATGCCCTTCAAGCCTTACCCCTGCCCCAACCATCTCAACTTCAGCCACATTGCACTGCTCATAGTTCCTTGAGTGTTGATTTCCTGCTCTCCTGCCTTGCCCTCACACCTCTGCTCTTTTGGGCATCTCCCAGGAATACATTTTGTCCTCTTTCCCAGTCTTCTTCATTCCCTAGCCCCTGCTCAAATATTATCTGTTTCTGAAATCTAACCCACAAACCTTGCCCCAGAGCAACCTGCTCCAAATTCCTATAGTTCTTACTAGCTATAGAATTCCTTTTCTGTGTTATGCTCTTAATTACCTTTTAAGGTTGTCCTCAACTCCCACCTTAGATTCTAAATCTTACATCTACAAAGCTGTCCAGTATAGCAATGAGTAACATTAGGTACATTATAAGTATTTGTCAGTTTAATCTTGTAGGTGACTTGTTCAGGAATGAAGAAAACTTATATCTTAACAGAAGACATTTGTGCCTGTGGTGGTTTTACACTAATACAGAAGGAATTGAAACTCTTCAGAGAGGAATCTTTAGAGAGGTTTAAAACAGTAAAGGGAGGTATTTCTTAAGTTCTTTACAATCCTCCTGAAACCCATTATTTTTTCCTCCTTTAAGACAAAGATGATTGTCAAGACTTCTCTTTATTACTCCCAAAGGCATGTGAGAATGGAAAGCTTGTCCAAAAACTCTAGTTTATAATATGGTATCTTTGAAAGAGACAAAGGTACAAGGTATTAATACAAATATAAATATTTAAATATTCACATGATCTGTCAAGTGAGTGGAAACAGTCTTTATGCAACTACAGTCTTCAGTGCAGATTTTTAAAGTTGCTTTGAGGCTTATGTTTTGTCAGATTCAAGATGCCCATCTCTACACACCAGACATAACAATTTTCAAGTGAGCTGTTAAATTTTTTTCACAGCAAGTAATGTAAAGGAGGAATTGGCTCACAGAGTCAGTTTATTCATCTCTAATGCAGTGGTTCTCAATTAGAGAGATGAGCCAGTTCTGAAAATTTGCCCCAAACATGTGGCTATGTCAGGAGACATTTTTGTTTGTCACAGTTGGGGAATGTGACTTAGCATCTAGTAGGTGGAAGCCAAGAATGCTCCTCAACATCCTGCAATGTTCATGACTTCCCCCACAACAAAGAATCATTGAACCCCAACTGTTAAAGAGTCCTGAGGTTGAGAAACTTTGCTCTGGTGAGGAGTAAAGGACATTAATTCATAGACTTTTAGAGAAGAAAACAAATCTTTTATGGAAAGGCACCAACTGGAACCCAATCTTCTGTTTGTTGGCCTCAAATGTTCTCTCCCTGCAATCACTCCACTTACCTAATCTTTCCTTCCCCAGCTTTAAATATTAATTGCTCTATGAAGCCTTGTTAATCTGCTGTAGTCCCCTTAATCTCTAGATTATTGTAGGAAATTTAGTTTGCCCCTTGGTTAAATATTATCTGATACTCTTATTTCTTGTCTCTTCCTTCCCCAAATTAATAAGCTCTTCAAGGATAGTGAATCTTTTGTTTCCATAATACCTGCCTCAGTGTTGGGTAGGAGGTAGGCAATCAGTATGTCATGGTCTGTGTGAGGCTTTGAAGAGAAGAGACTGTGTGCTGAGACACTGTGTATGTCACTGAGATACGTGAACGTTACATCAGTTAGTGAGCCCACCCACCTTTGCAGCGGCCCGAGGAACGGCAGGCAGTGAGGCAGCCTTTGTAGGTCTACAGGATCTCTATATACATGGTTAGTTATCCAACCGTAAAAGCAGAACTTTACAAAACAAAACTCTGAGGCAAACAAAGAAAAAGAAAAAGGTTATCTTAGGTAATCTTAAAAAATATACAGGAGAAGTACAGATTGGTAGTTACAAAAGTCATGGGGATATAAAGTATAGCATAGGAAATATAGTCAATAATGTAATAACTATGTGTGGTGCCAGGTGGGTACTGGAAATATCGGGAGAAACACGTTGTAAAGTATGTTATTGTCTAACCACTACGCTGCTGAAACTAAAACAAAATAACATTGAGGCACACTGTAATTGAAAAAAATAAGACAAAAATTTAAATATACAGAACCATTTGGTTATGAGATGGAGGGGGGAAGAACTCACTAACATATAACTAATTTTAGGCTTTCAAAAAATTGTCTCAAATAATCAGATAAATTTGATCTCTCTTGAACAATAATTTTGTGAAGAACAAGTGATATTTGGAAATGAAGGCACAAGTAAGGAGGATTATCCTATCGCTAGGGTAGCTGATTGTGATGTCAGAGTACATTTTTATGGCACCATTTTAAGTGTAAAACTTTGTGTCCTGATGGAAAGTTGACAGATTTGTATGTGCTGCCATATAAACAGTGTTAATTCATTATCGAATTATAAGTTACTCAGAAGTGTTGGCCAGTTAATTTGCTGGACTCTCTAAGGATTCCTTATCCTACCTACAGTGTTGCCTTTGGGGGATTCTGCTCTGATATATTTGACTGCACAAAAACTTTATCCTTCTTTACTGAGCTTCAAGAGTAAAAGGGTCCATCAATTGGAAAGGACTTGGAGTGTAATGTAAATGAAAATGAATTTTTAAGAAGTTTAAGGTTTGGAAACTAATGAACTACTTGTTTTTCTTGCTCTTTCTTCATTTGCTCACTGTGGCCTGAGGTGAATGGAGTCCTTTGTTTTGGTTCATCCAAACTGCTCTCTTTAATGTGTGTTCTGGACCATTCCCAAGAAATGCTGTAGGCTTATGTTGAAGGTCTGGGATCTGAGAAAGAAATAGACTTGGAGGTGTCAGACAGTGTGCTACTGCTCAGCTAAAGATTCAGGCATCTATGCTTTGTACAGTTATAAAACTGGGAACCTTCCCACCCAATAAAATGGTAATGATTTTTGTTTTTTGTGTTTTTGGTTTTTTTTAAATTGAGCATTTCTTTTGAATAAAAAGTAAACGTGAGGACAGGCCACTAGAGGGCAGAATAGTCACACTTCCAGGTGTAATTCTTTCTGCTAGAGTGAGACTAGTCAGAACACATTTACTAATGTTTATCAATATAGGAATTTGTAAAACAATGGAATACCTACTTTAGGGTACATACTAATCAGCAGAAGAGCTTTTTAAAAATGAGGCTTCCTGGGCCTCTATCCTCAAATATTCTGATTTGATAGCTCTGGATGGGATCCAGGATTCTCTTGGATTTTATTTAGAGAAACGCTGATCTTAATATTTTGGGCATTGTTGCCTGATTATCTTTTCTCTTAGGATTCGAAAGCAAAATGATTATTTTGGAGGAAAACACTTAATAGAAAGCAAGGTTTAGGGGAACTAGAATGTTGTTAATTTAAAGATCTTTGTTTAACAAGTTTCAAAGGACACTGGCTTTATAAAGATTCAGAATCAAAGCTACTTGTTTTTGTGTGGAATTATTCTTCAATCAGTAAAAATGATAGAATTCTTAGGATATAAGTTTAAAAATTTTTAATTAAATATCCCTTTCATGACCTCCTCACAGTGCAAGCTACGGGTAAAATTAACCTTTGGATGTCATAAAGACCCCACAGAAAACGTCTTGGCATTGTGAATTGCAGAGACCTTCTGAGTGGAATTTATGGAATCCCATCATCATCTTGAATAAGTATAGAGAGACTCCTCTATATGTAAATATCCAACTATGGGAAATACACATTTTCCTTCTAGCAGGGGTGCTGATTTTATTTTCACCAGTGCCCCCAAAGAGCAGTGCATCCTTGAGGGGAAAGTTTTGCCATTGCTCTTAAATGGAAAGAAGAATGTGGTAAAATCATTCAAATCTGTGATGACACAGCTCAAAAAGTTAGAGAGCTGAGGGGAGGGGCAAGAAAAATGAAACTTGGTTCTGAAGCTGGGGTTTTGACCAATGAAAGGAAGATGGTATTTTTTCAGATGTATATAAAAGCAGTGTATCTTTTCTTATTCTCTCCTGGGCATTCTTTTCCCCAAGAATATAACCCTCCATCCTTACATATCTCATACAAATATTTTTTAGTGTTACTTTCTCCATCCTAGTTTTCAAGGTTCTTCTGTGATTGTACTAGTATGTGGATGAAAAAGAAAGCTCTGTAACCACACACACACACACACACACACACACACGCAGATATAAAAAATTATCCTATCTATTAAAAGTAATATGCAGATTGACCATCACTCCAACACACAAGATGGCTGCCCCCATGTGGACACAAGATGGCTGCCACAAGATGGCCAGCAGGGGAGGGCAGTTGGGAGGGACTAGGCCTGCAAGGGAGGGCAGTTGTGGGCGATCAGGCCAGCAGGGGAGGGCAGTTGGGAGGGACTAGGACTGCAAGGGAGGGCAGTTGGGGGCGATCAAGCCTGCAGGGGAGGGCAGTTAGGGGTGACCAAGCCGGCAGAGGAGGAAATTTGGGGGCGACCAGGCCTGCAGGGAAGGGCAGTTGGGAGGGACCCAGGCCTGCAGGGGAGAGCAGTTAGGGGCAAACAGGCTGGCAGGGGAGCGGTTAGGCATCAATCAGGCTGGTAGGGGAGTGGTTAGGGGGTGATCAGGTTGGCAGGCAGAAGCGGTTAGGGGCAATCAGGAAGGCAGGCAGGCGAGCAGTTGGGAGCCAGAAGTCCTGGATTGTGAGAGGGGTCCCAGATTGAAGAGGGTGCAGGCTGGGCTGAGGGACACCCCCCCCCCATGCATGAATTTCATGCACCGGGCCTCTAGTTTTTTAAATGAAAGGCTAAAACTCTAGAATGTCATTTTAGGTATGATTTTATAGAAATGGGAAGATTCTTAGAAATGCTGCTGTGTTTATAATAAACTTTAATTATTATTACTTTTAATAATCTCTATATGTTATTAATCTTAACAGTGCTCCTAAAGTTTGATGCTAATATGAATTATTATACCCAAGTAATCCTCCCAGTAGAGGAATCTCTACAAGAGGTTTGACTCTTTGAAAGTTCAATAAATCCAATAATGTTAATCACTTGGGAAGCCTGCTTATAGTTAATATCTGGAACAGATAATAAAATGAGAATCTGTGCACTATAATTATGGAGCTCAGGACATATAGTGTTAACTTTATTGTAGAGAATTGCTCTGGCTCACATAATACAAAAAATTGAATCCTTACAAAATGAATGGACTAATAAATAGCCAGAGATCCTCAAACTGTCTTAGTTGTAGGTATGCCAAGAGTGAATTTTCCCTTCAGCATTTGGGGCAGCCAGGAGAACCTTGGGGTGACGAGTCCGGGGCTGATCATCTCTGCCTCTTCATCCATTTCCCCCCAGTGTCATGGAAACGTGTTCTGTTTGTGCCGTTATGTGACAAAGGTTGGGAAGCACTGTAAAGACCATGTCCTTTAATTCTTTCTAGTTTCCGTTCATAATTTTATGATCAGTACCCTTCAAAATGTTACTAGTATTCTCTCTTGATTTTTATCTAGAAAAACATCTTACGCAGCAGCATTATCAATGTCTACTTTGAAATACTTTGTAAAATGAAGTATGCAGGTTCCTTCTAAAGTTTTACCCTAAGGTGACTTAAAAATAAAAATAGTTTTGAAAAACATTTAGGCCATCATGTATTTTGTAATACAGTTTGGTCACTGCTGATTCCCAAGATACATGTGTTTAAACAGAAGCTTTCTCATTCATCACCAGTCTAAACTTTCATCCAAATTTATTTAATGATGATGCAAGCCCACAGCATTGGTGTTGTAGTTCATCACCATGGAAGTGTTTCTGTCAACAAATCCTCGCTTGGCTATCATGAAATTGATTTGGCAGGGAAAAGGAGGATAATTGTGAAATACTTCTTTAACTTCTAAAGATCTTTACAGTTTGCCTAAATGTGTCCAAATGAATTGTGTTTAAAATCAATAACTAGCAATAAAATTAACCAAACTAAATCAACAGTTACAAGGTTGGAAAGGGAAAATGGCAATGAGCTACTTTGTCTAAAATTATTTTTTGGAAGGTGACTGGGGAACCTGATTTGTAATTTAAAATCTTCCTCTGAAAGCTGCTGTTCTCTGATATAGAAGTATGGATTAAGCTCGGAGAATCCCATGAGCCAGATACCAGAATTTTTAGGCTGTCTCACCTACCTTATAAATGGCATAACAATAATCACAGAGGAAACTTCTCTCAACATACTCTAAGGTCTTTTTTAAACATGCCTTTTCTATAACTTGTGTTTGGCTTTTATTTGCTTGTTAAAAAGTTAAAACAACAACACATGGTTAAGTTGTAAGCTTCTAAAGGCAGCCATTTAAAAGTAAGGTAGGAAGCACCTACCTTAAGTAATCCAAATGATTTGAGGAACCAAATAGGGAAAAGGAACAAAAATGACATTTTTGCTTTGAAACCATATTCAAGAGTACTTGTCCTAGTGGCCAGGTCTAGGTTTGAGTGTAGACATATATGTTTTATGGAGATTTTCATCTATTGTAGAAATACAGTCAACTCTTGATTGTCAAGGTAACTTTTATTACTTGTATTTCCAAATGTACTTTTTCTGGCTTCCTATCACATTTCAAAGTTTTTTACTTTCACCATCAGCTCATTTGCTCACAAAAGCAAATTATTTTATTCAGTTATTATCAGTACATTAAGTTCCTAAGTTCCTAATATGTGTGAAGCATTGTGCTGAGCACCAAAGATATTGAGAGATATCTCCAACACGTAGTTAAGTTTGCTCCTGAGAGATCTTATAGTTCATGTTGAAATCATAAAGTTTTATTTATTTAAACCACTTTCTCTGCCTTTATATGCGATCAAAAGTTGACTGTAAGTGAGAAGTAAGTTCTCTGCTCTTTTTTTTTTCTTTTAAGGAAGAATTAATAGACATTATGAACAGGAAATAAAATTCTACTGTACATGCAAAAATATAACACAAAATGACCAAAAGAAAATTCAGCAAGCAGTGGTAAAAATAACAAATTATTTACTGTTTTATAATGTTAAGGTATTTCACCAAGACAAGTTGCAATCAAATTAATGTGAGTTATGGAAAATGAAATACATAAAGATGTATTTATACAAGTGCAGACTAAATGTTTTTCATACAGGTATGTAAATGAAAAGATATACAGTAAGTGCACACTTGATATGATTATGCAGGCAACAGTTAGTTTCGGGTACTGTTGAATAGTTCATGCACAAACCTTCCCAAAGTACAAGTTCAGTCAGTCTTTGGGGGATGTGGAGGGATAATTAAAGAGGACTGAGTTCCTTGCAATAATCAGTATAGACTGGATGAGGGTCAGTTATATATATTACTTACTGTAATTTGTGATTGTCGAGGAAGAGGTGTGGCTGTTGGTGTGATAGTAATACTGCTGGTGACTTTATTGGTTGTTTTGTTTAGTGCCCCATTAGTTATGCCTTGAGTTCGGTTATCCTGCGGTGGTGTTGAAGGGCTGGCAGGTCTCACGGGGCTGGCTACAGCTTGCATGTAAGGACTTCCTAAGTGAATGTGGATTTTATTATCCTCAGTAGTTATCACACTTGAACTATTACTGTTTGAACGTTGAAACTGCCATGATGACTGCCTGTCTGGAGAGACTCTGAAAATCGCGTGCTTGGCACTGATTTCTAGTGGCTCTGGGGAGCGTCCCTGCTCAGGAGAGCTCGCTGAACCAGTCACAGCCAAAACCTGAATAGGTGACATTGTCCTTTCTGGAGTTATGGAACCACAAGACTCTGGGGTCTGTGCTCTGGCAAAGGCTGCCATGGTAATTGGGGACATGCCTTGCTCTAAATTCATGAGGCCTTCGGCAGAGGTTTTGGATTTCACTGGTGTTATGGAGGCGTTCTGGAGGATGGTTATCCTTTGCTTTGGGGTGCCACAGTTTGGTATCACTGCAGTGCTTGTGTAAGAGTGAGGACTCTCTGTGGTTGGACTTGTGATTTCAAGAGTGGCTGTGTTTTGGATATGGTCTGGAGTAACCTTTATATGAAGTGGCTGCCCAGGTGTGTGGCTTAGGACTAGATCTCCAGTTTGTACAAAGTTGCCATTGGATTTAGTTTGTATTTTTCCATTCTGAGGATGGCCCTCCTTGGATTTCATCCAAGGAATCCATAGCTTCCTGTTAATAGGACAGGGAGTAGATGAGTTGCACTTGAAGGACAGCACAGATTCCTCCTCATTCGGATCCTCTTCCTGGTCCTCACTCTCCTCATAAAACTGACCATTGATGACTGCCCGTTCCAGAGAAATGAGACTCTTGTAATCAGGCGGCTCATTGTCTGCTGCTTCTGTTTGAACTTCTTTAGAAAACACTTGAGGGTCAGAGATTTTTCTTCCATTGAGACTAGGCCGTAGACTCTTACTGAAATGCCGGTACCTCTCTAACTCTTTAGTGAGGTTTTCAATCTCTCTTCCTAAATCTCTGTTCCTGTTTTCTTGTTGATTGAGTTTCTTTTGCAAGACTGAATGGTCTCCCTGGAGGTGACATATCAGGTCCTCAGTTGCCATGTATTCATGAATTTTCTCTTTCAGTGCCTCCACTTCTCTTGAGAGGTGCCCTGATTTAGCTTCTTCTTCTTGAAGCCTTTTGAAAAGCCACTGTTCATGGCTAGACTCTGTCTTTTCTACCAACTGGTACTTGGCAAGTTCCATTTTAACATGTTCCAGCTCTTCAGATAAAAATTGAGCTTTGTCTCTTTCATTAGCATACCTTCGTTCCAGAGTCTCATATTCGTCTTCTGTTTTCATGAGGTCATCCTCAATGGCTTTCATATCCTTTAACTTCAATCTCAGTTTTTCTACTTCTTGAGAGAGCTCTTTAATCTTATTGTTTTCTTGGTGTAATGTTGTTGTGGACTTACTAGAATCTTGATTTAAATTGTTTTTTAGGAAATCTTTCTCAACTGCTTCCAATGATTGAAGCCTATTTTTCAATAAATTAACTTTGGACAGGAGATCATTTCCCTTCTCTTCTTCTGCTTTCAATTTGTTTTTTAAATCATCTCTCTCCTTGGTTATACTGTACATTTTTTCTTCCACATCAGTTTTGGACTTCAGTGCCCTTTTAGTTTCCTCAATTAACTTCTCAGTAACTGTTGTCACTTTATTTTGCTCCACTTGAAGCTGAGAAGCAGCAGCTTGTAACTTATCTTCAGTTTGCTTTAATTTTTCACTCATTGTTTTCCGCTCATCTACTAGCATTACAGTTAATGTTTTCAGTTTAGTTAAATCTTCTTTTAGGGTGAATTCTGTCTTTTCCAGCCGATTTTCAATGGCTTCTAGCTCTTTGATCCTTACTTTTAAACTCTCCAGTTCTTGAGACAACTGCTTTGTGGTCATCCTTTCTTTTTCTAAGTTGCATTTCAGAGAGTAACATTCTTGTTTGCTTTTGTTGAAAGCATCTTCTAATTTTTCCAGAGCCATAATCCTTTTATTGAGTTTTTCAACCTCGAGTTTAAAGTCTTTACTCTGTGATGTTTCCTTTTCAAGCCTCTTATTGAGATCTCTGCACTGCTCCTCCATTTTTATGAGCTCTTCATCCTTCCCTTCCATTTCTAGCACTCGTTTCCTGAGCTCCTCTACCTCGGCCAAGATACCAGAGTTTCCATATTCTCCCTTGTTGATTTTTTCTTTTATATCTTGGAGCTCCTCTTCTGCTTTTCGTAAAGATCTGTTTGTTTCTTCTAACTCATCAATTTGCCGGCTGAGTGCTGCCAGCTTTTGGCGAAGCTGGCGATTTTGGCTGTCCTCATTGGTGAGCTTCGCCATAATTGTTTCTTGGTTCTGGTGAAACTTTGTGGTCTGTGTTTGCAGTTCTTTCTCTAGTCTGGTTGCCTTCTGCTCTTCTTCCTGAACTCTGGCTTCAGCAAGGGCTAGTTTAGCATGTGTTTCCTTCGTACTTGTGGTTAGGTCTCGGATTTTTTGTCTTTGAAGGGCAAGCTGTGCTGTCAGCCTTTGTTGTTCATCTACCACCATCAAAGCAAAAGACTTCAGTTTGGTCAACTCCTCTTTCAGGGCGGTGACCCTCTTCTCCTTTTCTTGCTCCTTTTTCTCCTGGGATTCTGTTTCTTGGTCAATCAGCTTCTTTAATCTGAAAAACACAAGAGTGCATTGGATTTTGTGATTGGTGCCTTAGTAACCTTATCAGCTCTGATTAAACGTTTATGGAATTTAGAAAGATGCATTATCTCTTACAGAATACAGAAAGGAATTCCTGAATTTGATGGGCATGGAGAATCTTGATAGTCATCTTGCTTTTCTGCTTTCACTGACCCCAACTCCCCTACCCTTCATTGACTGGTAACAGTTGCAGTTCACCAGGAGCCTTGTTGGAAGAGTAAGGGCAAGAATATTTGGGTTAAATTGCATGTGTAGTTTACAATCTATAATAATAAAAGCATAATATGCTAATTAGACCGGACATCCTTCCGGACGAAGCCAGGGCTTCGAGGGAAGTCCGGGTCCTGGGTGCCTGCCGGTGGCTGGAGGGAAGCCCGGTTCCTGGGTGCCAGAGGGAAGCCGTGCCAGAGGGAAGCCAGTGCCAGCAGCCGAGGGAAGGAAGGCCTACTCTTGCACAAATTTCATGCATCGGGCCTCTAGTCCCTTATAAACTACTTCTCAGCTTCCTCTTAGTCTCACCTGAAGGCGATGCAAACAGGCACAAGTTTGGGATTCAGTTGGACCTGGCTTCAATACTGGCCCTCCTCTCACAGCTGATTAATCTGGACAGTAATTTAACATCTCTGAGCTTCAGTTTCCTCATATGAAAACTGGAGGCAATCGTATTATCTCAGGGATCATTTGAAAATTAAATGAGGTAATTTGTCTTAAGATTGGTATAGTGCTCGCACATAGTAAGCATTTGATAAGTGTTCATTATTACTGTTCTTTTTTTATTAATGTGGTTATTATATTTATCAAATGGTTTGCTTGAACCATTACAATACATGTACATTAATGTCTGGTGCTCAACTTCCTGATTTGTAGTTAAGATATAATTTTATTCACTGATGGACCTCTCTGCCAATTAAAACTCTGTTTACACTAGCATGACACTGCCAGAAATCACTTCACATATATCTTTGTCCCTATAGTGGATGGTAGTTGAATGAGGGGGAAATAAGAGGCATCTGAAAGGTTGAGTTTTTATAACATGGCAAGAGCACAGGGTTCAATAGGAAAGAGCTTGTTGATGAGATTTAGATACTAGAAATGGTAGAGGAAAAACTCTATTATCAGGAACATAATGATCCTCTCTTAAAAATGATTATATTTTTTTAAACATTTTAAATGTGTTGGCATAACAGGAGGGCGTTTTACATGAAATAAACTATCTCTTCCAAACACTGTTTTCCTCAGTAGTAAGGTCACAGTTTTAAATTTGTGGCACTCTTAATTACACGGCAATGGGCTGATTATAGAGGGTGTAATTATAGCTTTGAAGTATTGTTATACAGAAGCTAAAATAGAATAGGATCCCCGAAGAATTGAACTAAAATACTTGTCATGGATGAAAAGTTATAAATATTTGTTTTCTGGTCAAGCATGAAGAGTGCATAACACTTTAATTTTATTTTTATTTATTGATTTTTACTAGTGGAGAGAGAGATTTGTTGTTCCACTTATTTATGCATTCATTGGTTGATTCTTGTATGTGCACTGACCAGGGATCAAACCCACAACCTTAGCGAATCAGGACAACACTCTAACCAGCTTAGTTACCCAGCCAGGGCACATAATACTTTAATATATCTTTTCTATTAAGAATGAGTTGCCGAAACCGGTTTTGCTCAGTGGATAGAGCGTCGGCCTGCAGACTGAAAGGTCCCAGGTTCGATTCCGGTCAAGGGCATGTACCTTGGTTGCGGGCACATCCCCAGTAGGGGGTGTGCAGGAGGCAGCTGATCGATGTTTCTAGCTTTCTATCCCTCTCCCTTCCTCTCTGTAAAAAAATCAATAAAATATATTTTTAAAAAAAAGAATGAGTTAATTATTCAATGCATGTCTTTAATCCTTGCCAGAGAACCTTTTTTTTGAAAGTTGTTTAAGGATCTGAGAGGACATTTAAACTAATTTGGGATAGGCTTCTTGGAAATAAGAGGTTTTTTTTGAGATCCTAACTGTAATTACCCTACATAAGAGGAACATGTTTAAAATAATTATATAATGTAAGAATTCCCAAGCTTTTTTTGTGGGGAGGATCCACTTTTAGTTTTTCCTGTTTTGGGAATCTGACAGGAGGCTGGGTCAAGGGCTGTGGCCTGTGAAATTCTGAAGAAGCTGGGCTGGATGCTGGGGTGGGGCTGATGATCTCATCCACAGTCTTGGCAAGAGACTTGGCGTGGCTTTCAGCCCTGTCCCTCTCCCTGCTTGAGACACCTGGGAGCCTGAGAAGAGAAACATGGCGGCTCCTTCCTGAATGGTCCTGGGATTTCACAACCCCAGTGGCAGAACCCATGGGTAAATCGCTTTGGTGGTGAAATAGTTAGAGACTTTGGCAAAGTGTTTCTTCCTCCTGCCTTAGCATTGGAATCATGTTAAACAGTGTGCTGAGGATAACTTCTACATCACATTTCTTAGAGTTTTATTAGAGAACAATTAAAAAAAAACTTTTCAAGATTTCTTTTCAACTTATTAAATAATACATATGCTATTTTATTTTCATGAGAAGGAGGTGTGTTTCCTTAGGATATAAAGGAGGGAAGATTGTTTACCAGTGTAATGAAAAGGCCATTAATATTGAATGGCAATTAGTGAATCTTGGCAGTGCCATGGCAGGCAAAAAGGATTTTGAAGAAGTTAAAAATGTTTCCAGGATTTTCAGCAGCAAGCATGATGCATGTTTTCCCGCATGGTGCAAACTCATGTATCTTTTTATGGTTTCTGGAAATTGGCTATTCCCAAGCCCCATCTTACAAGGTAGGCAATAAAAATGTTGATTTGAATACATTTGCTCCCAGCGTTTTCCTACTACTTTCTTCCTAACCATCTGCTACTAGTATTTCCCTGGGCTAGTCCATATGACAGTAAACAAGTTAGTTGGTTAAGCAGGTTAAGCGTGTCCTGGACAGAAATAGGAGTTTATACGCAGAAAGAGTTATATCCCCAGACATCATTTAGGATAGGCAACCAGTGATGTAAACCTTTCAGAACCAGTCAGGTGCTTGTAATGCTATTATACATTGTGGGATTGTGTATATGTATGAGAGAGAGACTGATGGAGAGAGAGAGACAAACAAACAAACTAGTTATGCTACTAGTATTGGAATTAGCACTTATTCTGATATGGTGAATGGGCTTACCCTAAATCATCCACTATTTCTTGCTTTATATCCAGGAGCATTTGAAGGTTGAACTGTGAAGTTAGTTTACGGTCTTGGAGAAAAGAAGTGTTTCTTTGCAAACTTACCTTGTCTTTATAGAATTTGAAGCTGCAAGCCTTGCCTGTTGTATGCAGTGTCCTAAACAAGGAAGCTAATTGTCACACTTCTAATTACTAATGCAGGGATATCTATGTGTATGTGCATGAATATATAAGTGTCTCCCTGTGTGTGTATACACATATACACACATATTTGACAAGGAGTATTTTTTTGTCTTTCAAATATATATAGATGAATGCTTTCAGCAAATATTTGCTGAGTGTTAACTAATTTAGTCATTTAGTCATTTAAGGTCCACAATCATTGTCCAAAACTTTTGAAGCCAAATGTTTTCAAAATACTAAAGTTTTCAAATTTTAGAAAGGTAGTAAGGAGCATCTACCATCAGCTCAGGAGCTGCCCCCTGGTGGTCAGTGCTGCTCAGCTGACAGATGGGCGCTAGATGCCATGCTGATGGCTGGCGAGCACAGCTGCCGTGGCACGAGCCTTTCCTGGGACACTCCCCCTGCACGCCTGAGCAGTGGTGGCAGCGGGGCTGGGATAAGTGGGAGCGGCGCCCAGCCCAGGCTCAGGCTCTTCCTCAGCTGCCTGCCGCTTCACACACTACTTCTTGCTGTGCGGGATCGACACTGATAGTGGGCTGGAGCCCAACAAGCTGGCAGGTAAGGCCGGGCTGCGGTGGCGCGGAGGTCCACTGATCCCCGCAGGGCAGGCCAAGGGACCCCACTAGTACATGGATGGGCCTCTAGTCTATATATATAAAAGACTAAGTGACCGAACAACAGGTCAACCGGTCACTATGACGCGCACTGACCATCAGCGGGCAGAAGCTCAATGCAGAAGCTGCCCCCTGATGGTCAGTGCGATGCCACAGCTAACCTCCCATGGCCCTTCCCCCTGGTTGGCTTGCCCCAATGGCCCCACTTGGGCCAGCCAGCCAACCTCCCGCAGCCCCTACCCGCCACTGGCCAACCTCCGGCGCGCCCCCCCCCCCCCCCCCCCCCGCCCCAGGCCAACCTCCCACAGACCCAATCAGCCCCGATCACAGGCCAGGCCAAGGGACCCCACCTGTGCACGAATTCTTGCACAGGGCCTCTAGTATCTAAATAAGTTCAGACAAGAAGCTTTGCTGCCACAATTTAGCAAAAACTTTGTATAGTCTTTAGATTTTTGAAATTGCAGACAAGGGGTTATGGACAATGAAGGTATAGACTACTGATGTCTTTTGGGTAAGGAGGGTGTGGAGTTGAGGGTCGAAGTCCACTTCCTTCTTCAGTAGGATTGGGTTTTAACCCAAACAGTAAGTTTTCTATCTCCTTTTTTTTTTTTGCATGTTAAGGTTTTAGGCATTGATGCTGACTGACTTTATATGCTAATATAGGTTATTGTTGACTCTGGGTTTGCTAGCAAAAGCAGATAAGTGATTTTCAGAGCTTTTAAACAGGGTACTCATAATCTTGAAAGCAGTATTAGACCCTAGATGCAGAATGTCCACATATGACATTCATTCCTTCAGAGCTGTGTAGTCAATTATTGCTCCCTTTTCCATGAATAGTTCCCACTAATATGCCTTTATGCAGGGGTGTTTGTATAATTTGTGCTAGTGTTTCTCATACCTCAGCACTATTGAGATTTGGGGCCAAATGATTCCTTGGGGACTGTCCTGTATATTATAAGATGTTTGAGCAGCAGCCCTAGACTCTACTCACTAGATGCCATTAGCAGTCCAGTTGTGGCAACCAAAAATATCTTCAGACATTGCCCAATGTCTTGGGGTAGGGAGCCAGGGGTAAGGAGGCATTGGTTCCCAGCTGAGAACCACTGATTTAGGGTGTGTGTGTGTGTGTGTGTGTGTGTGTGTGTGTGTGTGTCAGTCTGTCATTAGAAGTTACACTTTCCATGGTCCTGCCTTACTCAGTTTTAATTAAACAGATGCAACAGAAAGTTCCCACCTGAATTACATATACACCTGGTGATTGTATCTTCTCTGTGAAGGGCCTATTCTTTACGCAGTGCTTCTCACAGATTAAGGTGCATTTGAATCACCTGGGAACCTTGTTAAATTGCAGATTCCAATTCAGTAGGTAGCGATGGGCCTCAAATTTTGCATTATAGCAAGCTACCAGGTGATAATGCTAGGATTGACTATGGATAGCAAGACTACTGCAGGAGTGGGGAAAGTCCAGTCCACAGGCCATATAAGGCCCACAAAATTATTTGGTCTGGCCCTGCCAAGGCATTTGGGGTGAGTTAATTAAATGTTTGACCAAATACAGCAGGCTCATTTTTAAGTTGATAATTTTGCATGGCCCACAAATGATGTTATAATATCCAAATGGCCCTTGACAGAAAAAAGGTTCCCCACCCCTGGTTTACTGTTTACATGTTTATTTTCTGGAAATGGTATTCTGGCTGAATATTAACTTAGCCAGTTGTTCATTATTGACTAGAGGCCCGGTACATGAAAATCGTGCATTGGCGAGGTGGTCCCTCAGCCCAGCCTGCACCCTTTAGCAGTATGGGAGCCCTCAGGGGATGTCCGACTGACAGGTTAGGTCTGCTCCTCACAGGGAGCGGGCCTAAGCCACAGTCGGACATCCTTAGTGCTGCTGCGGAGGCAAGAGAGGCTCCTGCCACCACTGCTGCGCTCACCAGCCTGAGCAGCGCTCCCCCTGTGGGAGTGCACTGACCACCAGGGGGCAGCTCCTGCATTGAGCATCTGCCCCCTAGTGGTCAGTGCGCGTCATAGCGACCGGTCATTCTGCCGTTCTATCGATTTGCATATTACCCTTTTATTATATAGGATTGTACCCCATTGTGTGGACACTGCCTATATTCCTGACCTACAAGGCCATCCATTTTTTCACAGAGAACATCATGACTAAATGAGCTAACGTCTGTTCGCATTACTGGAAAAATGACTGAATAATGCACAGCATAGATGGTTGTTCAGTAGCTACATTTTCACCTAAAAAAGGCAGTAAATAATTTTAGGTCCAATTTGTGATTTTTCTCACAAAGACCAAAGACTAAAATTTGGAGACCATATAATAACTTCCATTTTTTATTTAGTGTCAGTGATGTGTTGCCAAGCAGTGAACTAAATCAGTACATTTATTGGTTCTAAATCTCATGGTAAGCTTATATGGCTTGGGATTATTATCTCTATTTTACAGCTATGAAAATTTAGGGTCAAAAAGGTCAGGAAGGGCAAAGCTGTGCTGTTTCTGCATACTACTTTGCCTCCAACAAAGAACAAAAACTATTGCAGGGACCTAGTCCAGATACAAAGTGTCTTTTTCAAGGAACACTTTCTGTATTAGAAAAACTGTCAACATAACAAAAAATTCTCATCATTGTGCTTGCGTTCTTTTTAGTTCATATCTCATAGAGCAGTGGTTTTCAAATGTGTTTCTTACCTCTCATAAAATAATTATTTTATTATGTATGACTAGAAGAGTAATTGCGGCACTTCTCTTTAACACATTATCTACTTTTTAAATTTAGCTTATAGGAGTATGATTGAAAAAATAAATTTATAAGATATTTAAAGTATACAACATTACCAGTTGACATACATATAAATTGTGAAAGGATTCCCACCAAATTAACACATCCATCACCTCACATATTCACCTTTTTGTGTGTATATGAGAACACTTAAGTTCTACTCTCTTAATCACTTTCATTTATAGCACACAGTACTGTCAACTGTGGTCACATGCCACACATTAGATCCTCATACTTGATTCATCTTATACCTGTACCCTTTTACCAGCCTCATGCTATTTCCGCCACTCCACCCCCCTAGCCCCTGACAGCCACCATTCTACTCTGTTTCTATGAGTTAAAAGTTTTTTTTAGGTTTCACGTATAAGTGATATGCAGTACATACCTGTCTTTCTCTGCCTGGCTTACTTCACTTAGCATAATGCCCTCCAGTTTCATCCACGTTGTTGCAAATATCAAGATTTTTTTAAATGGCTGAATAATATTACTATATATATATAGTAGTATATATACTAGTATGTGTGTGTGTGTGTGTGTATGTATATATATATATATGTGTGTGTGTATATATATATATATATATATATATATATATGAAATCACATTTTCTTTATCCATTCATCTGTTGTTGAACACTTAAGTTGTTTCCTTATCTTGGCTATAGTGAATAATGGTGAACAGGGGAAGTACAGATATCTCTTGAAGACAGTGATTTCATTTCCTTTGGATATATAGCCAGAAGTGGGGTTGCTAGGTCATTTGGTGGTTCTATTGAGGAACTACCATACTGTTTTCCATATTGATTGTACCAGTTTATATTCCCACCAACAGTGGACAAGAATGCCCTTGTCTCTACATCTTTGCTAGCATTTATTATCTCTTTTTGATAATAGACATTTCAACAGGTGTGATTGCTAACTCATTGTGGTTTTGATTTACATTTCCATGATGATTAATGATGTTGAGTACCTTTCCATGTACCTGCTGGCCATTTTTATGTCTTTGGGAAAATGTCTATTTAGGTCCTTTGCCCATTTTTCATTGGGTTATTTGTTTTTTTGCTATTGAGTTGTGTGAGTTCCTTGTATATTTTGGATATTAACTCCTTATGAAATATGTGGTTTGGAAATATGTTCTCCCATTTCATAGGTTACCTTTTTATTTTGTCGATGGTTTCCTTTGCTGTGCAGAAGCTTTTACTTTGGTGTAGTCTCGGTTGTTTAATTTGTGTGGGTTTTTTTGCCTTTGCTTTTGGTATGAATTCCAAAAATCATTGGAAGACAGTGTTTTCTTCTGTGAGTTTTATAGTTTCAGGTCTTAGTTTAAAATCCTCAATCCATTTTGAGTTGATTTTTGTGTGTAATGTAAGATAGCTTCATCTTACATATTTATGATGTAAGTCCAGTTTCTCTCTTTTGCATGTGAATGTCTAGTTTTTCCAGCACATTTATTGAAGAGACTGTCCTTTCCCCGTTGTATATTCTTGACTCCTTTGTTGAAAATTAATTGACTATATATGGATGGGTTTATTTCTGGGTTTTCTATTCTGTTTCATTGATCTATTTGTTTTTATTCTAGTTCCATACTATTTTTATTACTATAGCTTTGTTCTGCGGTTTAAAATCAGGACATGTGATGCCTCTAGATTCATTCTTCCTTCTCAAAATTGCTTTGGTATTCTTTTTTTAATTTATGTGAAAAATGCCATTGGAATTTTGATAGGGATTACATTGAACCTGTAGATCATTTTTTATAATATGGACATTTTAATGTTAATTTTTCAAATTAATGAACAGAATATCTTTCCATTTACTTGTGTCTCCAGTTTATTTCATCAATGCCGGACAGTTTTTTATTGTATAGATTGCTTACCTCCTTGGTTAAATTTATCCCTAAAAATTTTATCCTTTTTGCTGGTATTGTAAGTTGGATTTTTAAAAATTTCTCTTCAATACTTGGTTCTAAAGTAATTTTTAAAAACTAAGTACCCCTTCACACATTTTAAATCTGGCATCTGGGATTTTTTTATTCAAGGTTAAATACTTCAAAAGATATATATTAACCTCTGCCATATAATCTAAAAATAATTATTGGCAAACCAGTCAGTCAAATCAGATGCTCAATAAAAGTTTGACTTCATTTTTCTACTTAGATAAATGTGTAAATACCATCCTATATCCTATATAATAAAGAGCTAATATGCTAATTAGACTGAACAGCAGAACAACAGTCTGGATGACCTTCTGGACGAATCCGGGACTGTGAGAGCTGAGCCCCTTGCATGATTTCATGCATTGGGCCTCTAGTCTTATATAATAAAAGTAATATGCAAATTGACCATCACTCCAACCACAAGATGGCTGCCCCATGTGATCAAAGATGGCCGTCACAAGATGGCAGTTGGGAGGGACCAGGCCTGCAAGAAAGGGCAGTTGGGGGTGATCAAGCCTGCAGGGGAGGGCAGTTAGGGGCGACCAGGCCAGTGGAGGTGGGGGGGTTAGGGGTGATCAGGCCAGCAGGCAGGTGAGCAATTAGGAGCCAGTGATCCCGGATTGGAGAGGGTGCAGGCTGGGCTGAGGGGACCCCCCCATGCACGAATTTCATGCACCAGGCCTCTAGTTTATTTATAAAAGAAATGAAGTATGGGAACTTCCCTGAGTTTTCCTCAGATTAAGTAATAGGCACTGCTCCATCCAGTGGTTGGTTCTGAAACTGCAGCTGCTCTCTCATTGGATCCTCTCAGGAATGTCTTTCTAGGGTTGTCCCTTTGTGCCACAGAGGTGTTTCCAATCCATGAAGATGCATTTGGTAAGATTTTTAAATAAGATAATTTTCTTTCCAACAGAAACAACTGTTTTTGGAAAGAAACAACTCAGAGCACAAGCACTTTTTCTGGTAGATCAGTCTTGGAAAGCACGTGTGTGAGCTGCAGACGTTGACATTGGTTCCTTAAAGCTCCCCAATGCTTATACCTCTGGAAAATTTTTGTGTACCCTCCGGGGTAAGTGTACTCCAGATTGAAGACTACTGTCTTGGAGTACTCATATTCATGTTCAAGTACTGACATCACAGGATTATAGGAACATTCACTGAATCCTGTCCAATAAAAACAGGTTGTGGAAGCTGGTTTTATGGATACAAATGTGAAGTAGTTAAATCCAAACTGGCTTAAAGCAGTATCTTATTACAGCTTTTCTTTAGTTTCTATTGTGGCTTAGAACTGTTGTTAACTTATTGTGGTTTATCACTATTATGTGCAATACCAGTTCCTTGGTTTTTCAAAATATCACATCTGTCATCTTGAATATTCTTTGGTACTAACTATAATGCTGGTTCTTTATTAAAATGATACATTCTGAGGATCTTTTCAGTTTGTATTTACACACACATATCAGCACACATGTGTGACTATATATTTTAGCTCCTGAGTGTGTGAGAGAGACATTGAGTGTTAGTAATATGCATCATATAATACACATATGAAACATATAGTGTGCCTAAATGCTATAATGCCAGTCATACCCATAATAATTTATAATTCTCACTACTTTTGTCTTATTTTTGTACATTACAATCAGCCCTACTAAAATATAAGCTTGTTAAGAATAGGGCACATGTCTGATTCATTTTTGTATTCTATAGTGTCTACTGCAAAGCTCTTACCTGTAGAGGGCACTAAATGAATATTTTTTGAATAAGTAAAAGAACGAACAAATATACCTTCTGGGGAAAATACTATAGCATTGTTCCAAGTAATTTTATTCATCTTTTAAAGACGATGCTCTAATATTTACCATGTGCCTGGTTTTGGATATTTAAGAAAATGAGGTGTAAATGGTTTTCCCATTGGTGTTCTCCAAGTACATTGGCCTCTCGAATGAATCGAGACTTTTGGAACATCTCTGTCCCTTCCTTATTCAGATCCCTGCATTAGAACTGTATGTGCTTGCTTGTTGAAGAGAGTTTGGTGGTAAATGTCCATATCCTAGGCCCCTTACTCTCCTTTTGTTATTTCATTTCTGCAAAGGAGTGGTTCTTTTATTTTTTTCCCAAAGAGCCCAGAACTTTGTTGGACAAATACGTTTGTTTATTACACAAGCAACATTACATCAACAGCAAATGAAGCTGAAATGGAAATATTAATCTATAACCTGACCACTGTAACACATCAATTATGTTTCTACTTTTCCAGTTCTTCAGACAACTGGCCCGTATAAACTTAGGGTGATTATCTAGCAATGAAATCAATTCCACACGCCATTAATGGCATTGTGTTGTTTCTGTTAGCTATAGAAATAAGCCTGTAAGTGGTGAACAACTTCAGAGTCAGTTTAGCTTCTCATCTGTTATTTTTGGGAGACAAATACTGTCTTGAATTTAAAGTTTTGGTGTTATGAATATGGCAAGAGTTTATTTAATTTAATTTGCAAACATCAAAGGACTATAGTTAGTGCTGGGGCTATACTGAGAAGAAAAAGGGATAGTTTCCTGTTCTTAGATTTTGTAAGATGTTGGGAAAGAATGAGCAGATAATTCCAATGCATTTCTGTAAAGGCTCCAGAGTGGTAGTTCTCACATTTTTGGTTTCATGACTCCTTTAAACTCTTAAATATTATTGAGAGCTCCAAAGAGTTTTTGATTGTGTGGATTGTATCTATCAATATTTACTGTATTAGAAATTCAGACTAAGATATTTTTTCTGTCTTTTTTTTATCTTTACCCAAGGATATTTGAGAGAGAGAGAGAGAGAGAGAGAGAGAGAGAGAAAGAAAGAGAAACATTGATGTGAGAGTGAAAGATCAATTGGTTGCCTCCCTTACTTACCCCAACTGGAGATTGAACCAGCAACCTGGGTATGTGCCCTGATTGGGAATTGAACCCCTGCAACCCTGTGGTGTAGGGACAATGCTCCAACTGAGCCAACCAGCCAGGGCTCAGACTAAGTTATTTTAAAAATATTCATGTATTCATTAATAAGCCTGTTATATGTTAACATAAATAGCATGTTTTTATAAAAAAATAACTTCAAAGCAAAACAGCAGGAAAAGTTGTATTGTTTTATATTTCTGCAAACTCCTACTAATGTCTAGCTTAATTGAAGACAGCTGGATTCTCAAATCTGTTTCATATATTCCATTAGCTGTCAGAGTAATGATTGTCACCACACATCATATAGCCTCTGGAAAGTTCCTTGTACACTTGTGAGAGAATGAGAGTGAAAAAATAGTGTTGTTATGTAAATAGCTCTGACATTACAGACTTCTTGAAAGGGCCACACTTCGAGAAACAGTACTCTAAAGGATAGACAGTTGAAGCCTAAATGGTAAATGTCTTTCTCCGGAAAAGCCTCTGGTTTAAGCTCTCACCTTCTTGAAGCTGTTACTAAGCAAGCCCTTTGCTTCATCCTGATGAAGTCGCCAGATTTACTGGCCTAGTCACTGCTTCAATGTTTCCATCATTAATAAAACTAGTTGTTTGCTCCCCACCATAGATGGAAGACTCTCTGCTTTCAAATCCCTCTCTCCCAGTTCTAAGAAAAATCCTAAATGATAAAACAGTCTCCATAAGACATTGGGTTTTGTTTAAAACTACAGCTTGGAATTAGGGCATGGAAACTCCTGAGTTGCCTCGTTTTTAAATGGGTCCATCCGCAGTGATGTGCAAGTCAGCTGACATTTCATTCATTTCAGAACTTTATGAGGCAATTACAGTGAGCACCTACTGTGTGCAAGGTACCGTTTATGTGTCAGTTTACTTTTTTCTGTCAAAACCTGCTTGTATACTTGCATAGATCACTCTGGTCAGAACTTATAATAATAGTTTCCCAGCAACAACCACATAGTGTGATGATATCAAATCCTGTTTAGTCTTTTCTTAAGATATATGAAATAGTGCATCTCATTTTAGTCCAAAATTTGTAACTTCACTTTAATGGAGCTCAATTCCTATATTTACTTTCATTCTTTCAGAGCTAGTTTAATACATTACATTTTCTTCCTGATTTACATATTAATTACTAAGTAGAAAGCAACATATGTCACACTGCTCTATTCAATTTTACATCTGTTCTCACAGCTAAACTTCGATAGTCTGTTTATGATTATATCTTATCGCAATTCTTATCCAATATATAATTTTAATGGTTGCATTGATAGTAGCTCTGTTCATGGTTAAATAACCGCAAAGTTCTAAGCAGTTTGCAGAGTAATTACATAGAATTTATTGGAAAGCTTCCTTAGGCTGAGATAGGTTCTTGGTATTCGGGCCTATAATTTATGTTTCCTTGCACTATTCCCTGATTTTCAATTGGACCTTTCACTGTTTAGTCTAATTTTTAGGAGCACTCATAAAAATAGCTATGACTAGTCTTTATTCTATGTATGTTGCTTCCTTTTATTTCTCTCACAAGTCAAAGGTTTTCTAAAAAACATTACAGCTACAGCATACCATAGTCATAATGTAATGCTCAATTCATTTGACTTGGTCAGCAAGATATAGAAGAACAGTAACACTTTTTTTTTTTTTTGGCATCTGCTAGCTGAGTATGAGTGTACATCTGTGTCTGCTTTCTGTCTTTGTTACTGAAAATCCTGTCATCATCATTGAGATCATTTAGAGACACCATAAATGGGTCCAGATCCAGCAAGTTGGATTACTATTTTCCTTCATTGTGAAATAAGAATTAGGGCATGAGGAGTCTTTCTCTGGTAAAAATGGGGCATCCTGAGTCAGGACTTTGCATCATCTGAACAATCTTGTTTGGCTCCCCAGGGAGCAGGAAAGTGAAATAATAAGATGCAAATAGTCAAACGACCTTTAATTAATTACAAGGACCTTGGGAGCTTTTAACAGAGAAATAGGATCTTCAGAGGAATTCCTGAAATCTTCAAATTGAGCAGAGGGATCTGGGATTGGGGCAAATCTCTCTCTTTTTTTTTTTTTTTTTTTCCTTTTTAAAGCAAAAAAATAAGGGGGGGGGGGGGGCAAAATAACTGACTGAGACAGAGTCTCCTAGAAAGAAAAACTGAAAGATGAAGTTTCAGAGCGTGGGGAGTAAGGCTGTGAGGAGACTGTTTTCTTACTTTTTTTTTTTTTTTTAAATATATTTTATTGATTTTTTACAGAGAGGAAGAGAGAGGGATAGTTAGAAACATCGATGAGAGAGAAACATCGATCAGCTGCCTCTTGCACACCCCCTACTGGGGATGTGCCCGCAACCAAGGTACATGCCCTTGACCGGAATCGAACCCGGGACCCTTGAGTCCGCAGGCCGACGCTCTATCCACTGAGCCAAACCGGCTTCGGCTCGACTGTTTTCTATTTGAGAGCAAGGAATTTGGGCTAGGAAAGACTCTCCACACCCCAATCAAAGGGCCGGGAGGAGACTTAAAAAGGTGCTCAGTGTAGGCCTGGGAGAGGAAATGTGAACTAACACGGAAGGGACAACAAGGGCAACATGTATAAATCCATACTGGGATAATTACTTCGAGCCTGAATCATGTGTTGTTGCTTCTCCAGTGCTATATTGTCAACTTTTTAGAAAGAATGATTGGATGGTGGATGTTCACTTAATACCACTGAGCTGTGCCTCCCCATCCCACATTTTAATTTTTCACATTAAAAAATATCTACTCAGATTATTTTTCTTTTGTAGTTTACTCAGGTGGATTTTTTTACTTTTTTGTTTTTTGCCTTGTTTTGACTATGGTATAGCTAACAAAAGGGAACTTTTTAAAGACCAAGTACTGTGAATACACTACTGTGTTGAAGAGCCTACTCATTTTTCTTTTTGCGTTCTTCTCCTTTGGCCATGGGATTCTTAATTATTTGAAAAAGAGTTCTCAGATCAACATATTAATATTTTTTCCAGACTTTCCATTTTGATTACTTCTACTTCTATCACCACCATCACCACCATCACCACACACACACACACACACACACACACACACACACACAAGCTTATCATTCATTGAATTGATATTGCAGGTCCTTAGCAGACTGAGTTTCAGGAGGGTGTCTCCCTCATCTTTCAAGGCCTGCCCGGACCTAATGTAGCCATGATGCCTTCCTCTAGTTGCCTTGTCTCTCTAAGGAGAAGCATTCAAAAAGCTATCCAGCATGTGATGCTTTGTATTGTCACAGGTGTGTGTGTGTGTGTGTGTGTGTGTGTGTGTGTGTGTGTGTGTATGTATGTGTGCACATGTGCTCCTGAATTCCTGAGTACCTTGCCTGGTATATGGCATGTAGAGCTGACTTTAAGTTTCCATTGGTGATATTGGGCTTCTCCCCAGATTCCTAACACTTTCATTGTTGATCATTCTCTCTGTTCCTTCCTGCCCCTTTCTGTGGTTGATTTTGTACTCCTTGTGAAGTGTTCTTCTGTGTCTTATCTGTTTGGCTCCAAGATAGCCTTCTTTTAGGAAAGGGCCACAGCAATAGATGACAGTAAACAGTGCAGGTGGTTGAGTAGCAAGAGGCAGCCAGGACGACTCACCAACCCTGAAGCACCATAGGAAAGAGGCAATGGAATACTGTGGCGGCAGGGTAGTGCTAGGGGAGAAATTCAGATTCTGGAGTTTAATTTTCAGAGTTGAATCTTGGCTTCCCACTTCTACCTAGTGTGACTGAGAAAGCCATTTGACTGCATTTTTCTCATATATAGAATGGAGAGAATACTGGATCCTCATTCATAATAGTGTTGTTTTGAGGATTAGGTAAAATAATCCATACAAAAGCTCATAGCATACTGTCTGTTACAGTACATATTAGTTACCATTAGAAGTAGAAAATTGTACTCATGGTGAGATAACACAGAAGAATACCTCAGCCACAATAGGTTGGCCTAAAGTAGGAGTCACCTGGGAGAGGGAGTCAGAATTTACATCAGAATGAAAGATACAATTATATAATCTGTTTAGTGTGATCCACCTTCAGGCCATGCACATGGTTAGCCACACTGGTTATCATTTTAGGCCAGAGTTTCTTAGCCATGACACAATTGACATTTTGGGCTGAATAACTCTTTGTTATGGGGGTTGTCCTATGCATTGTAGAATATGTTTAGCAGCATTCCTGGTCTCTACCTACTGATGCCAGAAGTAACCCAGTAACCCCAGGCTCTGTTATGACTACTTAAAAAAGGTCTCCCAACATTGCAAAAAATCCGGGAACATAAAAATCACCTCTGGTGAAAACCACCTAAAATTTTAAGGCATGATTAATTTTTTGGAAAAATTCTGTTTGATCTTTTTGTGTTAGTTGTCTCTACATTCATGACTCTTCTTCATTATCTGATGCTCAAGTGTATTTGAGATCAGCCGTATTTTCCATTTTTCTTTTGTTCATAGATCTATACCATAGCTCTTCTCCCTTCCTGGAAGAGAATGATGCTTTGAATATGCATTATCCACAGAAATGCCAGCAAATCACAATGGGTGCTAATAGCTGGTCTTCCAAAGCCTCTCTGATGTTCTGGTCATCTTACCCCTGTCCTTTGTCCCTTGAGTGTGAATGTGCATTTTCTCTGCTAGGATTAGATGCTCCTAGACATGTCTACTTGGGGACTCAGAGGTGGGGTGGGATAGTTGATTTGGCATAGACCTGGAGGGAACAGTCTTTTTCCATATGCGCCACTGTTGGGCTTGGTTTCCATAATGAAAAATGTGAAGACTATTGAGGATATTGTATAATGTTTTTGAGAATTTCAGAAAAAAAATGCAAAATAATAGGTTGAAGGATGTCCAAATTGTCCAAGAAACAGGTCATTTGTAGTTTTCATATTGTTGTATAATTAACTTTGTAATTATACAAAATTTATTTTGCTCATTTTTAACCCTTCAAGCAAGTTTGAATTTTACTCTTAGATTTTAGATTAACATTTCTAAATATATAATATATATTTCAAAATATGTATATTAAAAAGTATACTGTAGCCTGGTCAGTGAGGCTAGTGGTTGAGCGTAGACTTATAAACGAGGAGGTCATGGTTCAAGTCCCAGTCATGGCACATGCCCAGGTTGTGGGCTTGATCCCTAGTAGGGGGCGTGAAGCAGGAAGCCAATCAATGATTCTTTCTCATCATTGATGTTTCTATCTCTTCCTCCCACTTTTTTTCTGAAATCAATAAAAATATATTTAAAAAAAATAAAAGGTATACTATAAAGTATCTTCCTCCTATCTCATTCTTCATCTGCCCATTCTCCCCCAATCTGTAACCACTGATTAGTTTCTTATATGTACTTTCAGAGTGTCTTTACGAGTAAACATGCAAATATAAATAAAGATTCCTATTCTCTCCCTTTTTAATATAAAAATAGCTTACTCTAAAATAAACACTGTTCATCATCTCAATTTTTGCATTTTAACATTTTCTTGGCAATCTTTCCATTAGATCGGTGTCCTTAAGTGAGGGCAAGAAAGGGGAATGGAAATACATGACTGTTAAATAAACCTTTACAACTTCATGCAAACAATTTTTTAAAATATATTTTTATTGATTTCGGAGAGGAAGGGAGAGGAAAAGAGAGATAGATACATCAATGATGAGAGAGAATCCTTGCTTGGCTGCCTCCTGCACGCCCTCTACTGGAGATGGAGCCTGCAACCTGGTGATATACACTATTCTTAACTAGAATCGAACCTGGGACCCTTCAGTCCACAGGCTGACAACTCTATCCACTGAGCCAAACCAGCTAGGACCATGCTAAACAATTTTTAATTTATAGGATATTTTATCAAATAAGGTAAAAGAATGGGAGTCATATACTTTTGCTGTTTTAAACTTTAGATACTAAGATAAACTAACAGTAACATTATTTTATTATAATTTTAAAACAGCACTTTAACTGTTAGTTATATATCTGTCTTTCTAAGGTCTGTGTGTACCATCTGCATTTCTCAGTTGAGAAACTAAGGCCCAAGAAGATTAAATAACATGCAAGGTTGTTACGGTAGCCTAGAACTGGAACACAGACTCCGGTTCCCAACTGCTGTGTAGTGAGGGGTTTAGCTTGGAGTGAGAAAGAAACAAGTGTACTGAGGGTCTACTCTGTGCTACTTGATTTTACTTAATTCTTACATAATTATTATTCCTGTTTTACAGATGAGGGTAGGTATCAAAACACTAAAATTTAGAATGGTAAAATAATTACCAAACAGCAAAAATAACCAAACCAGAATAAAAACTCACTGACTGCGAAGCATGTGTTCTTTCCACTTAACCAGGCTACATGCCAGAAAGCCCAGACAGAGTATTGACCTCTAAAGAGTTTCACCTTTCTCCTATTCCATGTTTTTAGTGTTCATTTGTTCATTCCTGCACTCTGTCCTCACCTCATCAGCTCTCTGGCCCCTCCTACTTTGCTCACTCTGTTCCAGTCACACCAGCTTCCATGTTGTTCTTTGAACACAACAGAACCTGTGGCTTTAGGACTGGCTGCTTCCCCAGCGAGCTTCTGGACTCTCTCCCTCATGTCATCTAGTACCATCTGGCATACTATATTTTACTTATTTGATCATTGGCTGTGTCATACTAGAATGTACACTTCATTTAAGTAGGGGTGGGTGGGTGTGTGTTTTATTCAATAACTGGTCAATTTCAATTATTGGTCTGTTTTATTCAATGCTATAGTTCTAACTTAAGAACAGTGCCTGATACTTAGTTGGTATTCAAGAAATATTGGTTAAATTTTGAACTACACGTATTCTAATTCTAAACTAGAACCCATTTTAGGGAGTAACTGTAAGCAACAGACACATAGTATATAGTTTCTTTTCTTTATCATCTGTAACAGAATTACCATTTATTGAGCAATTATTATATGCCACGTATAGCATGCTAATCCTGGAAACAGTTATAGCAGGCAAGTTTTATTGTCTTTATTTTACAAATAAGTAACTGAGGCTCAGAGAAGTTAATTTGCAAAGGTCCTGCCTAGTTATTGGCAGAACCACAATGCCAATATAGTATTTACCCCGAACCCTGTTTCTCACCGTGACATACACCCACACCTCCTATCTCATATATCTCACATGCAAATCATCCTCCCCAGTGAATTTGTATTGTAATATCCTGCCTGTCAAAAGCATAGAAAATCACCACCACTTGCAATCTACTGTTTTGTCACAGTATTTTCTGTAGGTTCATGGCTACTTTGAGCCTTGATCATGAGACATTAGCAAATATTCTCTTAATCATTGTAATAATAAAGCCAGTTTAGTCATTTGGCATAAATTCATAATTATTTTTGGATGGTTTAAAAATTTGTGGCTTTGCCAGTAATAACATCTCATATTCCCCAGGGGAGGTAGGTTTGTCATAAATACCATTTCCCTAGAACATTTCAAGGAACTTAAAGTTCTCGGAAAATATTTTTAACAGGCAGCCTTGTCTTAGACAGACTTCAAGGGCATAGTACTCTATACCCTTAAAAGTGTATGCCTATTTGTTTTATCTTACTAAGAATATTTACATGTTTTTGTCTTACTACTTAAAATCCATTTTGTATTTTATATCTTAGTGGATTGAGGAAAACAGAAATAGATTGTTTAGAAGAACATTCTGATGTACTTGCAGAATTTTCTGGTTTTAATTTCCATTAGTCTTTTTTTCTCTTCCCAAATCACATTGTTTTCAATCAGATATTGCAAATAGATATTTTGGAGGATTAGTATAATTCCTTTCTCTTAACATTTATTCCTTGGTAAGTTGCTTTTCTTTCTTTTATTCATTCCCTTTTAAAAAGCTACAAAGAGTATATCCCTTTCCAAATCTTATTCAGCCTCCCCCCCCCCCCCCCTAAATTTTTTAAGCCCCTAGTTCCTGTAAGTCTTTAAGAAAAAGACTTTCCTCCTTTATTTGGCTTTCATATGTTAATTCTCTGGTGTTCAATTTGTCAGATTTAACATAAAAGACCAAAGAAGGAAGCAGTCATGTGCCAAAGTGGATGAGTTCACTGGTTTTCTTTCACCTTCTTGTAGTGTGGCTGCTGCCTGTACTGAGGCAGCGGCTAATGTGGTATGCTTGGGAAACCGAAGGTTTCCTAACTTGTTAGTGGGAAATTCAGATTTCAGAAATTTACAAACCACAACAACAAAGGCTTAGGTTTTATTGTGACTACTGAAGTCATTCAGTTTGCCATGAGAAACAGGGTAGATAGGAGCCCAAAGAGTGTAACATATTAAACATTTTGATCCCTAGAGAACTTTCTTTTTCCTCCCTGTTTATTTTAGCTATAGTAAATCAGTAAATAAGGGACAAAAGAACTAGGAACATTTCATAGCACTGAATAGTATGTAGAGGTGGGGGATGGAGGCTGGCCTGGTTTGGCTTCCTGCTGAGCAGTTAGATCAGGAATCACAGTGCGTGTTCTCCACATGCCCTTTACCCACCTTTCCTAGTTCCTGAGGATGATTGACAGTGCAGAGCATTTGCATTACATTTTCCTTTTCTTTCACTTCGAAGCACTGAGAAGACAGAATTCATGTACACAGAGTTTGATCCTATCTTCTCTCTTCTAAGTTGGGTTCTTTTTAAGATGAATGTGTTCTAGACAATATTAAGCATGTGTAGTGAGGGGCAATTCCATCAAGATGTTATAGTGGTTAGCAGTAGACCTGCTAGAGGTGAGAGCAATGACTTTACATTTCACTTCCCTTGGCCCTGGCTCTGCTGCTGGTTTTGTGCTTGAGTAAGAGTTTCACCCATTTAGTTATGTTTATCTCTGTGAGAAATTCTGTTCATAGCAGAATTAAAGAAGAAGCTATAGTGTACTTCATGTATGTGTTAAATGAATGCCCATCCTTTTCCCCCTGACCATATCTTATCCTGTGATTTGAATTCTAAGAGGGGACAAACTATTTCAGGTTCTGTACTATGTAGTTTAAAAAAAAAAGTATTTTTGAAAAAGTACTGACTTCACTATACCTCACTTTTAAAGTTCACTCATTCACAGCGTTTTAGAAAAAAAGCAAAACCCCAATTCTCAAAACAACAGAAAAGCTACTTTCAGAAGAGCCATGCATCCAGTGGGCAGAGAATATTAGACCAAAATCTGCTGCTGACTTAACTCTGTGTCATTGCCTCATCTGCCTGTCACTTCAGATGCAACATGGGAAAGCAATATAATTTCGTCTCCAAGGTTTACACAGGTTTTTGATGAGCCTCAAATCTCACTTCCACAGAACAAAACCCCCCTCAAAGCTTTGAAGTCCTTTCCTCCCTTCTTTCTGTTAGTATTGTATACAAATTCACGTCAAAAATGTATGTTTCCTTCCATCAGAAGAGATTTTTTAAAAATCCTCACCCTAACATATGTTTATTGATTTTTGGAGAGAGAAACATCAATCAGTTGCCCACTGGGGATTGAACCTGCAACCTAGGTATGTGCCCTGACTGGGAATCAAACCTGCAACCTTTTTGGTGTATGGGATGATGCTCCAACCAAATGAGCCACCCGGCTGGGCTCCGCCAGAAGAGATTTTTATGACTTATCAAGTCTCATAACTATATGGAAACCCTAATTGGAATTTCATGTGATTCAGATTTATTTTTGGTTCTTTATATGTCAAGGTTATAAGTGTGCTATAAAAGTTATGCTAAATTGAAAGTACAATTAAACTGAAAAATTAACACCTGAGAAGAAGTATTTAGACTATTAGTTTCTGAAAAGGGAATGTTTATTATCTGTGTCTAGGATCTGATATAAGCTATAAGATTTGTCTTACCCATTTGTTTTTATGTGTGCCTCGAAGGCATGGTAGGACTTTCAAGGTAAAACAAACAGGGAGATTCCAGGCTAGGTTTTTAATCCTTTGCTATCTTTGGCCCTTTACTCAGTAGGGGAGGGCAGAGGGAGAGAGAGAGGGACACATCTATGTGAGAGAGACACTTGGATTGGTTGCTTCCCACAAGCGCCCCCTGCTGGGGCCAGGGATCAAATCTACAACCAAGGTATGTGCCCTTGACTGAGAATTGAACCTGCAACCCAATGCTCTAACCACTTAGGTAAGCCGGCCAGGGTTTGGTAACTTATTTTTTATCTCAGGTGACTAAGACATATTTAGGAACACTCCTGTGGGTTTCTCATAGGAGGAATTCCCTTCTAGCAAGGACGTCAGGATAAAGGATAACCTCGCTTTTCACAGTGGCTTTTTCAGAGAGGTTAGGCACTAGAGACATGAATTTTCTCCAAGCTTAACCTCTGACTTCACTTTATGGCTGGGTATAGGAGAACAGAGCTCATCAGACTGCATCCTATAAGGCACATCCTCTTTGCGCCTGAGGCAACACCTTGTGCCTCTGTCTGGCAGAAGCCTGTAGCCCCATATGATGATTAGCACTATCCTCGTGGGGACTTGGCATAACTAGAGTGTCATAGGTACCATCTACTGAGAGGCTGCTATGGTTCTGCCACTGTGCCAACTGCTGTATCACATTTAATCTTCACTTTAAGGATAGAAAACATTTAAGGTGCCTTCCTTTCTATGAAGGTTGAGGTTGTTCTGACAGATGATATATTTAATTATCAGAGTTTGGGTGTTCAGATCCTGATGCAAACCTTCTTTTTTTTTTTACCTCATGTTCCCTTTTCATAGTACATTTCCAAGGAATAAATTTGCCATCCTTTTTGGAATGCTCTATTCAATAGCCTCCATTTACATTTCAGTTCCCATCTTTTCCATGAATGTTTCCTAACTTGTCTAACCCTCACTGATTCCCCCCTTTCTGAGTCGCCATAGACCTTACAGTTTTGTGACACAAATATTCTATTGTTTTATACCACTTTCTAGTTTGCTTTTGTGTATTTGTTTTGCTCTTGAACCAACTGTAAGTTCCTTGAAGGATTTGATACTTCTCTGTCCCCTCTGTGGGTTCGAGTTCAGTACATACTTGATGACCAAATAAATGATTGAGGGCTGAGAAGAACCATTTCTTAGGGGAGCATAACCCCATCGTAGGCTGAATGACTGTAAAATTCTCAGAATTTACTTATTATTAGAGCAGGAGAAGTAGAGTAGTGGTTCCTCTTGTTCCTCTCACTTCTTAGGAGAGGAAACCATTCAGTGAAATGAGGAAATCACTTGGAGACAAATTTAAATAAAGTTTAGATGGGGGAAATCCAGCCAGAGAATCTTAACTCTGCCTGGTGATTCTTTGCATCTTTGCTCTACTCAATGAATTTTATGAGACCATAAGAAGAATCTTTGAAGCATAATTTTAGGGGAAATGAGTGGAACCCCAAATCACTTGACAAGGTTATCACCTTTATCTGAAATATCTGATATTTCCAGTTGTATGAAAGCCTAAAGGATAATATGTAACCTCAAGTATAATGTATTTATTTTAATGAGTTTTTAACCATTTTGATAATAGATTGATATTATTTTTAAAGAATAGATAATCATCCCTTTATCAGCAAATGATAACTTTTTCATAAAACTCCACAATGATTTACCTCCTCTGCCATTCCAGTTAATAGACTAACAAGTTAAGGCTAAGGGACTTACACAGCATCTCACTGCATAGCCCTTTGTCTTAGCAAAGAGCTAGAAACTGGGAACTTTCTCATGCTCTCCCCAAGCTCCTAGGCCAAGAAGCTCTTTTTTTTCTTCAAATGTAATAGCAGCAGTCACTTAAGTCTTGTCAGCCCAAATGTGATGAATGTTTTACATTCCTCTTAGAATTTCTGCTCAGAGGTTTGTTTTTGTTTTGATTCACTTAAAAAAAAAAAAGGAATTTTAAAGAGAGAGAGAAACTTAGTTCACCTTTAAACTTTTGTTCCAAGACTGGTGGACCATGAGATAAGATAAATCTGGCAGCTTTGCTCCTGTCAGAGCGGCCAATCCTGGAGGGCTGACCTCATCCTTGAGGCTGCTTTTGGTAAAATGGTTTGGAGTTCTTCCAGGCTCAAGAGCTACAGTTATGTTAATATTTCCTCTGTGTTTAAGTATGGGCTTTCCCCCTCCAATTCCTCCCACTTTCTTTAGCTGAGTTGTGTGGGTATTGATAGATCAGTAGCTTGTATTTTTGTATAATCTTTTGCTCTTCTTGATCAGAACTCCCTCAGTTACTTCCCACTAATATGTCTTTCTCAGTATTGAGAGATACTTATGGTGGGTGACGTTGTTGCCTTTTTTTAGATTTGTGGAAGCCAAGGCTACAGAAAGCTTAACCAGTGGATGGATGGCAGAACCAGGAAAAGTAGAATTTTGATTTATGAGCCATTATTCCTGCTCTTTAGTCTTATCATTGAGATAACACTATTTGTCCATATCCATTTAGAGTCACTACGCAAGCAAGCTTGGAGTAGTCTGTTGAATTGTCTTAAACAGTTCCACACTTTTTAAAATCCTTATTTAATTTTTTATATACAATTGACTTGTCTTATCTACATTGCTTTATCAGTCCATTAAGAAAGAGCAGGGACCCTGGACCATGACTGAAGCCTTTGTGCAGTGTGTTGATGACAAGGACTAATGGTGATCATATTAGTCCTTGTCATCAACACAGTGCTAGTCAGTGCTAGTAGGTGTAGCTGGGTTAGTGACATGGTGTGGTGAGTAGAGAACTTAGTTGCTGCGTCTATTGTCCTGCCTTGTGCTTAGCATAATGCCTGGTAGATGCTCAGTAAATGTTTGCTGCTTCTGAGGAGTTAAAAGCTCTAGGCTGGCTTTATAGGTTGACATTGGAGTTAACTAACTTTGAAAAATTATAGGAAAATCACTCCTTTTTTTGCTTCTATAAAACCTGGCAGATGCTCTGGACTACCCCCAGTAACTTGGGAATCAAAGTGTATGATTGGGAAAAGGCAGTCGGCAGATTTCTAGTTACTGTTAAGTACAAACTGTTTGGACCCAATGTCTGCATCTTCCAGGCCTTCATCTGAGGCACAGAGATTAGGGGAAAACAGAGGAGTCTTCCCTTCATTAAAGACAAAACCACTATTTTCTCCTTCATGTTTCTTTAGAGCCCATTCCAGGTCCCAGAGTGATTCACCTGGTACTCTTTCACCACCTTTATTCACATTATTTTTGGAGGAAGTTAAGGTAAGGTAAGGTAGGTGGAGGTGGGCAGTGAGCAGGGAAACATCTGACTTAGTCTGCCTACACAACAGATACTGTACAGTACAAAGCAGATTTCACTGTTGTGACTTCATCTGAGCCTAATTTGTTTTCTGGTTTTTGTGTTTGTAAGTCAGTTCTATATGGTTACTTCAAATAGTGGCAGAGATTTGTTTTGGGCTCCCAAACAAAATCTAGAAGAGGCTCTTCTTAGTGCACTGTTTTTAGAAAGACTCTTTTCTTACCACGAGGCTTCTAGATTTTAATTTATTTGCAATACTCTTTTTGACACATGTACTGACTATATACCTAGGGTACTTTTCTATGTGCTAGGGATAAATTGGTTGCAAAATTTACCCTCAAGGAGTTTATAGTCCAGGAGACAGACAATAAACAAGTAAGCAATTAATTTGTAATTTGATGTCATGTAGCAGTGCACAATGTGCAGGAAAGTAAAGCAGGGTGAGTATCACCAGGAGTTTACAGCCTTCATTGATAACTTCCTCTGCTGATTTGGGGAGGTTGTTCTTAAGGTACTGAGTCACTTGAAGTTTGAAGGAAACCTGCTAATGTGGGAGGTCTGGGGAGTGCAAAATGCTTAGTTGGAAGATGTGGAGAAGAGGTCACTTGTCAAGTTAGTGGTTCAGACATAAATGTCTTTGACTATTAGCACACACTCTTTCCAGGTCACCTCTCAGCTTCAAAGCAGAGAGTGAACTTTGCCACCCAGAGAACTTTTAAATGCATTTATTATTTGTTTTCTCTGTCGTCTCTTTATCACCTCCTTTCCATTGTTGTATCCTGGTTGAACTGTATTAATTTCACCTCCTTTCTTCCCTTCTGCCTTCTTGCTGCCTATATTTATTTATTAACAAGAACTTTGAACCTTTGACTTTCTTTTTTAAGTGGATTTTATATCCAAATTAACACTTACAATGTTGAGGCTTCTGGGGCTATTGTCTTCTTCTCTTCCTAACACTAATTTAAGGAGAAACCAAAGGATGTAGCCCCAAAATTCAAGGGCCCTTGCCTCTGCCTCTGAGTAGCTGTGTGTCTCTGAAGTAGTAAGTCATACTGTGGACTTCAGCTTCTTCTGCAAGGTGAGGCATTTGGATCAGATGGCCTCCAAGGCCTCTTACAGCTATAACATTTCCTGCCAGGTGTGTATGTACACATGTGTGAATACACTATAGCCTGGGGCATCCCCTTGTCCATACAAAAGAACCTATCAAGGTATTTCTCAAACTCACATCCGTGGAATTGTGTGTTTGCTATTCTGATGTAATTAATATATGCTCTCTTTTACTGATAATAACTGTCGTTTAGGCTAGAATCAGTAGTTATCATAAACAGAAACAATGAATTGGGTGTATGTTGTCTGCACCCTTACCTGCCCCATAATACACTTAACCTGCCTGTTGCTCTATCTACTTCCCCCCAAAACACAAATGCATTATTCCCCAAGCTTGTTATAAAAAATAATAATTGTGTCTTTAAGAGTTAATCTTATTTTGAACCAGTAGGGCATAGGAATGTGAAGATCATTAGATTGGAGAAAGAACACTACTAATGTGTTGTTATCTGTTCTTGGACTCAATTTAAAATTGCTGCTGTCCTGTCTTAATCTGCTAAAGCATCTGAGAGAACAGTCATGAAAGGGGAGTTCTTCCTCCATATCTGAAAAAGAACCAAGGGACTTTCCTTGGAGGGCCTTCCCACTTTTGCTTGCCCAGCTTTCTTTCCCAGTCGGAAATAATGTTAGTGCAAAAGTGAAGGGGAGAGAGAATCTCAACTCTGCTTTTAAGAAAAAGAGGGGTGGAGGAGTGCTTACAACAGTGTTGGTGACTATCCACTAGGAATTAGTTAGTGCACCTAACATTTGAAGTAGAAACTGACCACCAGCCACAGGAGGTTGTAAAAGTCTTTGTAGCGTACATCAAGCTTAAGGATTGGGTTGGTGGCCCAGAAATACTGTAGTGATGGCAGAAGCAGTCATAGAAATATTTCTTTGAAAGTTTGTGTTGCTGGTGGCTCCACATGGAGTGTCTCTTCATCTCTAAATCCTTATTTAAACGTAATTTACAAAAGTAAACTATCAGTTTAAATTAAAGCTACATTCATAGTCAAATATAAATTAAAGGTAAAATGTGTTAGATTTTTAAAAATATAATGACTGGCTATGTGAACAACAGATTTCAGTTTCTGAAGCATGATGAAACCAATATTTCTTTACATCCTCTGATTACTACTCCAGCTCCACAATATTCAGTCTTTTGTAAACAGTTCTCTTCCTGCCCCCTTCCTTTTTCCCTTAAATAGGAGGCTGTGTTTTTTTGTCTTTTCACCTTGTAAAAGCATTCATTTTGCCCTGAAGCACTAGATATAGACAGAACATGACCTAAGAAGAATTAATGGAATTTTATTCTTCCCACATTTTATTTTACCTCAAAATCCATTTATTACCAAAGGCACTTTTTTTTTTTTTTGAAGGGGAAACTTAAAACAAAACTTATAGCCGTTTGAGAAAGCAAGCTAATGGTAATTGCAAGTGAACTTGAAAATTAGGAAGCTCAAAGCTTGATTTCTGTTTTTATATTGGCTGTTACTATAGATTCCATCACAGCACTAGGAAAATATCACAAAAATACCAGTGGCTTAACAGTTCATCATAATCACCATAAAAGGGCAAATGAATTTAATTAAGCATAAAATTAATATGCTTTATTTTAAAATGTAAAAATTCACATTCATTCTATCTAAAACTTTTCTATCATATAGATTGTCCCAAAGACTAAGAAATGCTTACTTGGAGAGCCACTATGACATTAGGTATCCACAATAAATCTTGTTTAACTTTTAAAAGGGGTCTTAATGAGTGATTGTTCCTTGCTTTTAAGTTAATAAAAGGGAAACAGTATTGAAGTGAGTCATTTAAAAAAATTTTTTTTCAAAACTGACGCTTGCCTATTTAAAAAAAATAAAATGCAGACTCTGGGAAACAGCTTTTAGAGCTTTGATAGAGGTTATGATTTTCAACAGTTGAGCTATAGTTTATGGTACAGATGGTACTTTGGGTATAGCTGAAACAATAATTGATGGTTTCTGTTTCCCTTCTCCTCTATTTGATGCAGAAGAGTGGGATACCTTTTTCCCAAGGCAGGAATTTTTCAGTTTCCAATTACAGCCTATATCAAATAAACAACTTTTTCTATGGCATATTCCGTACTTCTCCACAGTGACCTGGGTGTTGGCCCCTTTCTCTTCTCATTATTGTAGGCTTTCCTAGATTTGAAATAATAGTTCTAGGGAAATCCTACTTCTTGGTACTAACCTGCAGTTTATATAGCCTATCTTCACAACAAATAGCATATAATATTTCTTTTAGAATACTAAAACCAAAGTCTTGCATTGCTCCAAACCAAATTAGCAAAGAAAACAAAATCCTATGAAGCAAAAGTAGTAGGCACCAATGTCATACTTTGGAAAACTCACACAGGAATTACTAGAACACAAATAATATCATGAATTTTAAGCATATAAAAATGTTATGTTTCAAATGATAAATAAAACAGACTATTTAAAGAGAAATAATTCAGTCACAATTTTTTAAGTTTTGTTTTACAGTATATGTTCAGACCAAATAAAGTTTGAGTGATAAATCAGTTTTTCATCTTCTATTCTAATGTTTTAAACTTGACATAGCATGTTTTAATTTAATTCCTCTGCTGCTTTTTTATTCTAAAAAGTAAAATATGTAGATTTTTAGCATCTTCCAAGAGTTCAATTATCATACTATAAAGCTTCATTTACTGCAATAGCCTGTTCAGGGTTTAGATGTAACTAATTATGGTTCGAAATGCCACTGATTAACAAAATTCTTATATACGCTTTATCTTTAAAATTAGTTTTGTACATAAATTATTGTCCAAAATATTACTCTAGAGAGCCAGCTTATCTTTAATTTTCAGTGCAGTTTGTCATATACTGTAGGCTTTCCTAGATTTGAAACAATAGTACTGATTGGAATTTAAGTAAAAGTTATAACTTAACACGGTGATGGTTGTTACTTCCTTGTGCAAATTGACATAATGGCGTTTGTAAGATTTTTTTTTAACTTAAAGACTCACTTTCTCTTAATTACAGGATGTATTCCTAACAGGAGTTTTCTAATCTTTTATAATAGATTTACAAAAGGCATGGGGTGGGGTTCACTAACAAACCCACTACCATGTGGCCATGTTTCGCACTCTGCTCTTAAGGGAGTTTCAGTCCGAGGAGAGAGACCAGGAGGATAGCATTGTTGTATTACAATATACTTCCCTCCACCCTGTCCCCAAAGATTTCTCAATACAGGCAGGATTCAATGTATAAGCTCAGTTGGAAAGCTTATGTAATATATAGTCGTCCCCCACCTCTCAACATTTAAAATTAAATCCCAAATCTGTTTCCTCCTTCAAAGAAAACTTTTCCTTTCAAGTTTTGTAGGCGTTGGGAAAAGTTTTGACGCTAGAGTTCATTGGATGCGCTTTTTGAAACCTGTCTGAGTTCATGATGCTGATAACTTCAAAAGCTACCTACCGACTCTCTGGCTCTCTGACAGCAGTGCCCCTTGCTGGAGCAGAGCGGCTCTCCCGGGCTTACCTGAGCTGCCTGCGCCGGGCCGGGCGGGGGCCGCAGTTGCGCCGCGCTGCGAGCGGGCTGTGCGCGCTCCGGGAGTCGCCCGAACAATGCGAGCTGGGCGCCGAGCGCGCCCGGCCTATGGGTGTTACGTCACTGCGCTGCCTTATAAGGCGCTCCGCGTGTGCGGCGCGGGCGGCGGGGGCGCCGGTGACAGCCAGGCCCGCGGTGCTGGCGGCGCAGCAACGTGCCCGGCTCCTCCGACGCTCAGACCTTAGGAACGGACCTTGGGTCCCGGGCCGCCCGCAGAGAGGAATGGGCGGCGGGCCTGGGACGCTGGCGCGCTCCTCCCGGGCAAACCAAGTCATTGGGGGTCATGGTCGATCCGCTTGTACTTTTCTCCCTCTGCTCTGGGGCTCTAAAGCTTCTATTATTACTTAGGATTCTTAAGTACACATCCTGTGCTTTTAAAAATACTATTGTATTTTAATTACAGTTTATATTCAACAATATTTTGTATTAGCTTCAAGTGTTCAGCTTAGTGGTTAGACAATCACATACTTTACAAACACATCTGTAATTCTGTTTAAACTTTTGTAAATACATTTTTGTACATTTGTTTTTTGGTTGCTTGGGGGGAGGCAGGAGAGGAAAGCCAGAAGTCTTTTTTTGCTTTGAGTCATCTCTGGGGGTGAGTTAGACTTCAAACCTTCTCTTTCCTCTTTGTAAAGAGTAGGGGTCCTCAGAGGATAGTATTTTATTTCCTGATGATGTAACTACCAAACAATTCTTCAAGTGATGATGGGAAGGCCAGATGAAATCTTACTTTTTCAGTGTTTTTTCCTGAAAGAAACTCTTAGTTCCTCATTTCTGCTTGCCTGTGTTTTAATGAAAGTAGATAAAACTAATCTTTCTATTTGGCAGGGAAAATATTTATTAAAGAAATTAAATGTTTGCTGCTATACTTCCAAAACAAAAAAGTATAAAAATAGAACTGTAGAACCATTTTTAATACATTTGTTCTCTTCTATCAGCAAACAAAAGACATGATCAGAAAAAGGAAACTGACCAAATATTATTGAATTAGGAGATTTAGCCTCCTAATTATTTTGCACATCAATAAGAGAAGTAATCTCTAAAGTCCTAGCCAACTCTATGAATCTGCTAAATAAATTAGATATGTGGCTGCCTTATTTGCAAGCTTCAAATTAATTGAATAGTTTTAATAACTTGAGTCTATTTAACTCTTTTTAAATTACATTAAGATAGGATTGCTTCCTATTATGATGTACATGTCTATAGAACTATTGTTTCCACATGTTTTGTCAAACAAGAATAATTAAAATAGTGTGCTTGTTTCTTTTTCTTAGTGTGGAGTGAAATAGGCTGATTACAGAGAATGTACAGTTAGTGAAAATGGTGTGGAAAAAAGATGCAGGGTTTAAAAATAAATGCATCATCATTGCTAAATTGTCAGCTCACTTAGACAATTCTAGATCACTCTACCTGCCTACTGAGAAGCCTAAATTAAACTAACCTCTGCTTTTCATATATACTGGTGTGTTTTTTAATTTCAATTTTTTTATTGTTGACACTATTGTACATATACTACTGTAAGAAAAGTGAAAGACCATACTGTTCAACTGAATTTAATATTTGATTTGCAATTTTGTATTAACCTTTTATATGTTGGTCTGTTAGTTTTATTACTCTGCCTTATACTTGTAAAGTGCATTTGAATCTTTTTAGTCTCTTATGCTTGCTTTGTGCTTACTAAACATCCTTTTTGGGACTTTTATGCTAGATTTGATTTATTACACATAAGATGAAATTACTGTTATGAAAGGTGCATGAAGCATAAACACCTGAATCTCAGCTTCAAACTGGTAACATAAAGTACCTGTACTTTAAACTAATATTTGTAACTTGTTTTGCTTCCTTTTTTCTTTTGCTGGGTACAGAGGTTTCTTAACATTTGACACTGCCTTTTATTTATTTCTCACATTTTTGTACTCATGCTTTGTATTTATATATCCCACTTCTGTAAAATTTGTCAGTATTAGTTCCTCCTTCTCTTCAGCTGGGATAACTGAAGAACCGAGAAGTTAAGTGAATACAAGAGTCGTCTAGGGCTTTTGAGGTGAGAGTAAAGAGGATTAGGACTCCTACGCCTTGTGTGCCTTGCCTGGTGCTGTTACTCCCTGAAGTACTGGTCTCTGACCCAGTTATGACTCAGTGTTCCTACTGAGGTTGTGGTACGTGCCCACTCCCTTACGGAGCCAATATGACCTCATTTGTTGAGCTCTTAATTCAAATTCATGTCAATCACTGTATTTAGTGTTCTATGTGCACTCCACCATTTAATCTACTCAAAACATCTCTACCAGCTGTACCAGTTAATAATGCGGATTTTGTAATCAAAGAGAACACGATAATTTGAAGAGAAACATCAAAAGTGCTTTATTCAAAGTAATGTCCATCGCTGGCTACACATTTTCCCCATCTTCCAGGTAATTTGTGGATACCATCCCAATAGAACTTTTCTTGTTTTGAGGTAAACCATTCAGAGACCCAATTTTCCACTTCTTCGTACGTTTTGAAGTGCTGCTCAGAAAGTGCGTGTGCCATTGATCGGAACAAGTGGTCATCTTGAAGGAGCAAGATCTGGTGAATACAGCGGGTGGGTTAATACTTCCCAGGCAAGATCTTTCAAAGGATCTTTAACTGGTTTTGAAGTGTGTGATGGTGCGTCATCATGAAGCAAAATTACTTTGCCGTGTCTTCTGGAACATTCACAATCAATGTGTGGTTCAAATTGATTATTTGTTGTCGGCAGCGATCAGTATTAACTGTTTCACCTAGTTTTAGAAGCTCATAATACACCACACCTTCCTGATCCCACCAAACGCAGAGCATTGTCTTCTTTCCAAAGCGATTTGGCCTTGCAGCTGATGTTGATGGTTGACCTGGATCAACCCATGATTCCGTGCGTTTGGAATTCTCAAAGTAAATCCATTTCATCGCCAGTCACAATTCGATGCAAAAAAGACTTTCTTTCAAGCCATTGAAGCAACATTTTACTGATAACTTTTCGGTTTTCTATTTGTCTTTTGTTCAGTTGATGTGGCACCCATTTTCCTTCCTTTAATATCCTTCCCATTGCTTGTAAATGATAGGAAATTGTTTGCTGAGCAACGTTTAATCTTTCTGCAAGTTGTTTTTGAGTTTGACACGCATCTTCATCTAATAATGCTTATAATTGTTGGTCTTCAGACTTTTTTGGTTGACCTGGACATTCTTTGTCTTTCATATCAAAATCATCACTTTTAAACGTTTAAACCAGCGTTCACAAGTATCTTGAGATGGAGCATGTTCACCATAAGCTCCTGAAATATATTATAACTTTCAGCAGCACTTTTCTTCAAAATAAAGTAATGAATTGAAACTTCCTGCAAATGCTCTTTTTTTGGCACGAAATTTGACATTTTTAAGCGTAAAAATATCTATGATGTTAACACCATCAGAAAATTTGGCGTATGAAGTTTTGAAGCTTGTTGTCAGTACAACAAAATAGCATACATATCAAATCACATATATATCAACATATGTGTAACTCCTGAAAAAAATCCACATTATTAACCAGGACACCTGGTATTTTCTAGATTGAATGTTGAACTAAGAAAACCAAGACTCACCCTCTTTGTAGGCCACACACCAGAGATACCCTTTGGGAGTATTGTTCATATCTGTATATTTACTAAGACAGTTTTCTTGAGGGTGTTAGCAGCATGTCTTGTTCTAAGAAAATTAGAATGTTATGACAGTTTTCCAACAGATGAAAGTAAAGGGTCTTGAAGTAGGGAATCTTTGTCAGAAGAACACCCTGTGTCTTATATCACAAACTCCAGCCAGCCATTGGTATTATGCTCCAGTGGCCACATGAGGTGACCAGCAGAGTTTTATTTATTTCCGTCTTTTCACCAACATTCTCTTTGAGATGTAATTTTTGTTCTCTTGGCTTCTGACATACATTTATTATGAAAAGAGTTATGAACACTGTGCCTCAGTCTTGGCTGAGAAAATTTTACTTCCTTTTAAGGAAAATTTTACTGTACAATTGCTATATGAGTTGTTATTTTATAATCAGGAATTTCTTACAAATAATCACATCTACAAATTAAAGTCCTTTCTTCAATTAGAAATCTGTATTTATGATTCAAAGCAGCAATAGGTTTAAGTTGTTATTTGGAAATAATACTAAGGAATTTTCCTACCAATCTAATTGCCTTCTAATGTTTAAGACGGGTTTATAGGCCACAAGGCTGGGAACTAAGATGTATTGATTCTGTTGAACTGTGTGAAGTCACTTTTGTTAGATAGTCAAAACCAGTTGAATATCAGCTGTTTCCCATGGTTCAAGCTAATGCTATGTTATTACAATGACCACAGCAACTAGTATTAGTAATGTCCACAATGTCCTTGTTATTTAACTTTTAATATACCATTAACATGTTACTAAGCATGTCAAAGCCAGTTCCTCTTTGTGAAGTAACTGTTCTTATTTTCTTTCATGTCCTGTCTTCCTGCCTTTGTTTCTTCTTGTGCTGGTGAAGTCTTCCAGTCATCCACATAAGTGCCAGAGAAGCAGTGTTCATAATTAACTGAACCTTTCTTTCAGCTGCCCACAATTTTCATTACGGGTTCATTCATCAGTTGAGGGGTGATATGTGCTCCCTGAAAGCTCTGCTGCAGGATGTGGAATAGTAATGCTAACTTTGAATGCGACACATTTGCTCCTTTATCTCTGTAGTATATGTTGAAGCACTATAGCATGCAAAGAAAAATCAACAATTCTTATAATGGGCATGGTCCTGTATGAGAAGCTGAACAGAGTGGGACAGATGCAGGACAGACAGCATGGGAAGAGGCAGAATTCTGTGGTCCTGCTTTGTTAGGCTGCAGTTGATTGGTCAGAGTGTGTGCTTTTGGCACTAAGGTACTCCATCTCAGGGAACATTCTGACACCTCATTGGCAGCCTTCTTACAAAGCAGCTTCGCCTCTGAACTGCCTCTGAACTTCAGGCAAACCTGGCCTCTCCTCTGTTGCCACACAGTTTATGAGGAAGGCTGAGACTGAGCACACAGGTGGGCAACTTTAAAATGGAGAGCCAGAAGGAAAGTCTGAGGGGGGAAAGTACCTTCTCTCCATTGCCAGGGGCAGTTTTCTTACTAACCTCTTCCTTTCACTCTTCTTTCTGTTCCTCAGGTGGCATCCACCTAGCTCTGTACATTTACATGCCCACACAAAACATTTCCCCAGGCAGCGCACTTCCTCTGTGCACTGAGAGCCTTTCACCAGCAGTTAATGGCCTATAGGGAACGTGGATTTACAGACAGACCCTCTCACTTATCTGCAGCCCAAATCTCCCCTTCCAGGCTCCATAGTCCTCAAGTTTCTAGAGACTCTTCAACTGTTCCTATTCATACTCCACCTAATTTGATTTTAGAACAGGGACCAATACCCTTAAGAGCTCACTTGGGCTGATTTTAGCAACAGTGTCAGTGGTGATACTGGGGAATGGAAAGCCCTTTGTGAACTTTAAAATGATTACTATTTTGTGGCTTTAAAATTAATTTAAAAATAGTTCAGTGCCATGATAATTTGCAAAATGTAGAAAACTAGAAGACATTTTGCACCTAGTCCTCCTATTTGAATACTGCCAACTATTAACAATTTGATGTACTTCCATTTCTTTTTAGTTATTTTCTAAACATTTGTGAAGTATAATTGTTTTCATCCTCTGGGCATATGTCTTTTACCTTTATTAAATGTATTTTAACCATGCTCATGGATTTTCTATAGACATTGAGTTATTAAAAAAAAAAAGCATATTTGCATATTTTCCCTAGAAATGGTAGTCACAAAGTCAATCACTGCTTACTATCCCCTGGTATTGCCATGGTTTTTGTTCTTCCCTAAATAAAGTAGGGATGTCTGTGTCTAATAGAGAATCTTCTGTTTAGAGACGTTTTAGTCTTGGTTTACATGGGATGCTATGAGTTGGCTATGTGCCTCTAGTGAGCTGCCAGTAGGTGAGCAAAATGACTTGGAGAGAATGAAGAATTGATAATATGACGCCACCATAGAATTATTAAATGGAAAGCAGGAAAAGCCTGCTGTTTAGGTCCAGTCCATTTGCTTATTTATTCCTGCAAACATTTTGTGTTTCCTTGGTAACTAATAATAGTTTTGAGAAATTGTTGAACTCAAAAGTATTACTGCAGGATTAAAAAAATCCTCAAATCACAGAAATTAGAGACGGAAAAGACCTATTAGATCATTTTTGTCCCTTGCCAGTACAGATTGTTCTCAATGCTTTGTCCAGTCCATTTTTTAAAGGGGCCTTGTCAAATAGTTTGTACACCTTATCTGTTTTAGGTAATACATTTTTAAAGAAACCACTCTGACAAATTTTCTGTGTAGTTGTGGAGCTTGATTTCGGGGTAAATATTTGTGAAAAAAGACCTTTGGGTTTAAAGTACAATTTAACAGGTTTTATTAGTTGGAAGTCAGTGGAGCTGTTTAAGATGTAACTGGAATAGTTGGCTAACTAAGGGTAAAAAATGGGTAAGTTCTGTTTAGTATATGTTTACTTTTATCATTGGAAACTCAAATATAGCAATGCATGAGAATTAACTTTTAATCATGTAAACTAATTGACATAGGTCTAGAAGGCCTGAGGAAATAAAACACGGAAGAAGTAAGGAAAAGTGGGAGTGAGTCCTAGTCAGTTTGTTTAGTGGTTAGAGCGTCAGCCTGCAGACAGAAAGGTTGAGGGTTCAATTCCAGTCAAGGGCACATGCCTTGGTTGCAGGCTTGATCCCCAGCACATGCGGGAGACAACTAATCAATATGTCTCTCTAGCATCGATGTTTCTCTCTCTCCCTCCCCCGCTTCACTCCTTCTCCTTTCAACTCTCCCCCTCCCTTCAACTCTCTCTAAAAATCAATGGAAAAAATATCCTCAGGTGACAACAAAAAAAGAAAAGAAAAATATGAGTGAAATGGTTCCTCCCCACTTCTGCTTTGCCCATTACTTTACAGTAATTACTGCTTGGTGTGAAGGTGGAGTCTAACCGTAAAATCTTTTCCTTCAGTGGGGCAACTTCTTCTGAATACCAAGGATGGATTAAACTATCTCATAGACTAAATGCTTCAGTTCCCTGTGTTATGGCTAAAGATGTCTTCTCTGGGAAAAATAATGAACAAATTAAGACTAAGAAATGTGCTTTGAGTTTTATTATGAAGGATGATTGTTTCGTAAAGTCACATTTTTTCGAGTGTAAAAAGGCCTTCGAAAACATCTCTATTTGTTGCCTCCTCTTGTTCCCTCCTAGATGAGATCATTGGAGCTCAGAGAGGCTAAAGGATTAGCCCCAGTGTCAACAGTAAATTGGTGACTCAGCCACTACATTTTCTGGGTTTTCGTATCTCTGTTGGGAAATGTGAAAATTCAAAAATGGCTTAATTAAACAGTGGGGTTAGAACTGTCAAAAAGAGTAAGTCTGAAATCCTAATTATTATTAGAATAATTTATCTATGTTTAGGTAAATTACAGAACTAATTTGGAGCATTAATGACCTACTTGTTCACTTTATTTATTAACAGCGCAATCATTTTATTGCATTTCTTTTTAATTGGAAATTTGTATGTTGATGGTAATTAATTCAAATCATTAAGATTGGCCATTTGTTGATAATTCTGGCCAAAAATTTAATAGAGAGGTCTGAGCTTCTAATATTAATTCTTTGTTATTATTTAATACCATTGCCTTGCATGCTTGCCAATTGGTCATTCTCTATAGGAGAAGTCCTATTAAAATTTATGTTATTATGTATCCAACCTGCCTCATAAACTACACAACTGGAAGTGGTTTCAAAAGCCTTGTAATATTGAATTCAATTATCTCTCAAATGAGAACTTTAACTTTCTTTCTAAGAGCTGGTGCATATACATTAGGTGTCATTAGTCAGTTTCATTAGTCAGTGCTGCACAGTTCCAGGGATTTGTTACTTCCCCATCAAGCCCATTTTATTCCAAATAGAAAACTGGCTTCCTCATAAGTTAAATTGTCAAATTTTAAAACCTATCAGAATTTTAATCCTTGTCTAAAAAATTTAAGGACTTTGGAATACTTTAACACTGAGCATACCCTCCAATTTATATTGTTGTCATCTATTATAGTTCTTTATTAATTCTACAAGATGCTCTCATTATCTATTATTATTTTTTAATCAGTGTTGCTTTAGGTATACCAGTATGTTTACCACTTTCTTTGCTCATCAATCCTTTTTTTTTTTTATTCCAGACTTCCATCTGGGATCACTTTCCTTTAATCTAAATGCATCCTTTTGAAGTTCTTTTACTGGAAGCCAGCTCTTTGCAGATGCTCTCTTTTTACTTATTTGAACACATTTTTATATTATGCCATTGTTCTTGGGAAGATTTTAATTTTGAGTATAGACTTCTAGGTTGATGCTTGTTTTCTATCAGCCCATTGAAGTTATTATTCCACTGACTTCTGGCTTCCCATGTTACTGTTAAAAAGTCAGTCAGCTTCTCTGTAGCTGCTTTTACGATTTTCCCTTTGTCTTTGATATTCTGCAATTTCATTATTAGGTATTTAAGTACAGATTTATTTTTATCCTTTCTGAGTTTCATTGAGATTCCTGAATATGTGGACCTGTGTCTTTTCAGTTCTGGAAATTTCTCAGCCAATATTAACTCATCGAATGTGACTTCTGGAAACTTTTTTTTCTCCTTACCTTTTAAACAGACACATGTTAGACCTTCTTACTCTGTTCTTCATATCCCTTAACTACTCTTCCAGTTGTTCCATCTCATTAGCTCTTTAGACTGTATTTTATAATTTCTTCAGATTTTTCTTCCAGTTAAATAATTCTCATTGCTGATCTGCAATTCTATTTTTCATTTCCAAAAGTTTCTCTTTATTCTCTCTAATTTGGCCATTGATAGTGTATTATTCTTTAAACCCCCCCCCTTTTATTTTTAACATATTAAATATGTTTTGCATTCTGTCTGGGGTATTTAAATATCAGTAGCCCTGATTCTACTGTCATTTCTCTGGCTTTATTTTAGAGACTGTTCCTTGCCTTTAGCCTTTAGTAACTATGGAATAGAAGCAACAGATGTAATGCTTTATTGATAAAATCAGAAATTTCTTTTTTTCTGTGGAAAGTGAATGCTGATATTATGTCACGTGTTAATCTTTTTCGTTTAACATGAAATTTTTCTGTGGGCTGAATTTATTCTGCTTATTCTCATAGAATATTTTGTTTGACAAAGTGAATTATTATTAGTGCTTCTTAAGAATTATTATTAGTGCTTCTTAAGAATCTCAGCTATAAATAATAATGAAATTGATCATTATGCTGACCTTCCGGCTCATGTTTCTATATTCTATAGTTCTGATTTAGAAAGAGTTCAGGTAATAGTTTACTTCCTTTCTCCCCAGATTGTTCCCTTTCTCTTAATTCACTATCATTCTTTTTCACTTAAATAAATAAAATAAAAAAAGGAAACTAGTTTTAAAATAGAAACAAAGTAGTAACAAAATTGAAGAGGTTCAATGGATAGAAATGTTTTTGTTTCTGAGGGTTCTGCTGCCAGTGTTTTCTGATTTTGCTAAAGACCAAACTTTTAGTTGGAAGAAACAAGTTAAGTCACCTGCCTAAGGCTATGTACTGGGATGTTGCCATATTTTATTGCCAGATCATTGCTTTATTGATATGATTTGGTGACTACCGTAAGTTTGTTTTAAATATCATAGAAACCATTATTTGTTTTCAGATGTTTATTCATTTATTACCTTTCTTTAAAATTTGTTTTAATTTATAATTTTTTACTTGTGTTTTTATTGATATTTAGAGAGAGGAAGGGAGAGGGAGAAAGAGATAGAAACATTGATGAGAGAGAAACGTCACTAGGCTGCCTCCTGCACACCCCCTACCGGGGGGTCAAGTCCACAACACAGGCATGTTCCCTGACCTGGAATTGAATCACTGACCTCTTGGTGCAGCCACACCTCCTGGGCCCATTATTTTTCTTAAGTAGATGAATGTGAGTACCTACATATGTGTGCAAGTGTTGATTGTAGTACCTGCTTATGTGTGTTTGTGTGTTTTCCTTATCACTGTATTGCAGTTGCTCTGTCCTCAGCTAGGAGTTGGGGGAATGAGCTCCTGAAGATGATTTTCAGGAGGGAATGACTTGAAGTCCTTAACAATCTAACTATTCAGTCATAGGTCTGCAGCCCTCATTCCAAGTCAGATCTTCATATTTGATGGCCCTGGTCAGCCTTCAAAGAACAAAGAAGAAGTGGGGGCTCCAGTGGTGCCTGTAGATAGGAGTGGCCATGCAGTGCTTAGATGAATGCAGGATGCTGTGTGTCCGTTCTTTTAAGGTGTACCTATGAGGAAATCTGGGGACTCTGAGACACGTCCTTTTACGTTCAGGTATCTCCATATCCAGTAACAACATTTTTTAAATCTAGGTATTTTTGAATGGTAAGCTCAAAAATATTATTGTCCATTTTGTAGAATTTCAAGTCTTTTCTCCAATCTAAGACTAGATAATAGCTGTTTAAGGTATAAGGTTTTATAGATTTTTTTCTATTATAGTGGACACCTAAAAATTATGTAGTTTGTTTGATGAAAGCAAATAGCTAATTCTTTTAATGTAAGTTATCAGAATTGGCTGTCTTCATAAAATAACCTCTAAATGCGTTAATATTTACAACTCACTATGCTTTTTAGATAATTTATTTGTATTTTTATATGAAAGAGAAGTAAAGTTCTGTGCTAATGAGAATGATTTTGTTTATCAATGTCTCTTTATAGAATACATATGTAGATATTTTAAAATATAATTAGATTTTGCCACTAACTCCAGAGGCATCTTTAAAGTTAAAAACCTGACTCCCTCTTTGCTGAATCCACAAATATTTCTATTATTTCTGTAAATTTTCTTATTAAATACCTACTATTTTAAGTGAGATAAATTTGAGGAGAAGAAAGCTACTTAGCCAGCATATCAATAGGCTGCATTAAACTTCCTTTCCTTTCTGTTATTACATCCAAGTTTTGTGCTCTATGGTGAAAAATAAGACAAATCCTCTGCTTCAAGGAATTTGCAGCTAGGAATTAATTGGAGATTTATTAATATGGAAGAGGAGATACACTAGTTAAAAACTAAGTGAATTACACAGGTACATAAATAAAGTACCTTTCCAGGCAGAGGAAGAAGTTCTGCATCTAGAGAGGTATAAGAGAAAGTGGCATTGAGAACTTCAGGTAAAGTTCTGCCCCATTTGCTCCTCTGTTGTGGCTGCATAAGATGTACAACCACTAAGGAGGATCTACAGCTCTGGCTTAGCCGTGGGGTTTCACTGCCACATTATTCTCGTGTGCTGGGGTGTTCTCTATTTTCCATGAATAACCATTTCTTGTTTTTTGGCAGGGGGAAAAGGTTATGCTGTTAAAGACTGTTGCTTATGGTTTTTGATTTCAGAGAGGAGGGGAGAGGGAGAGAGAGATAGAAACATCAATGATGAGAGAAAATCATTGATTGGCTGCCTCCTACACACTACACACTGGGGATCGAGCCCACAACCTGGGCGTGTGCCCTTGACTGGAATCGAACCTGGGACCCTTCAACCCATAGGCTGATGCTCTATCCACTGAGCCAAACCAGCTAGGGTGCTTATGGTTTCTTTTGTTCAAGTAAGAAGCGTGGGGTAATGCTAAATTTGCATAGATATTAGAGCAATTTTACAGCAAGGAGGAAAGTGCATACTTTAATCTTCAAAATGTAGGAAGTTGCCCATCCTCCAAAAAAATTTCAAAGGTTTATTTGAAAGATATTTCCCCATTAAATAGAGAGTTGATTCTCATTCTAGGACAAGGAGGCTTATTAAATGCATAATAAGGCTGAAAACCTATATGTAGGTAGCTGAGATATTATGGTGATATTGTAGCTAAGTAATATAGCTCACAGATTTATACATAATGTGATTATTACAGCATGTGGTGAAAAACAATATTCTTGCAAATGTATAGAATTTAAACTATATTTGGTGTCAGATAGCTTTTGGGAGATTAGCTGGGAGCCTGTGTTTTACAGAAAACATGATATTTATTAGCAAATGTGTTTCAGATTCCCACTTTGGATTCCAGGTGACTACCTCCCTGTCGTACGTATGACAGCCTTGGCAAACCAGCCTGAAGAAAATTAAGTACCTTTGGAAATACACTTGCCCTCCAGGTGTCATCCTTTCTAGCAGAATATAGGCTGGCTTTTTATAAGAGGGAACATTCACAAGTCAGGTGTTCGGCATCCCAGAAATGCCTGTATGTATTTTATGTGGTCAGAATTGTTAAACTTAATATATTTTATTCTTAGCTCTCCAAGGTTCAAACATGATAGTATGTTCTTTTAGGCAACTTGCAGTCACCCATGTTCATGGCTGGAAAAACTGAAACCATTCTCCTTTAAAGGATGAATCATGATTCAACTAGCTTTGCAGTTGGCTTCATAGATTTAGTGGACTGTCGCTCAGCAGGACTGGGGTTTATTTATTTATTGTGTGTGTGTGTGTGTGTGTGTGTTTTCTTTTTGATGTTTGTTTGTTTGTTTTTAACCATATCCCATAACATATGAATGGTAATATTTGTGGGTTTTTCAGGGTACTGTATTTCCTTTTGGCTCATGAACAAGAGCCTATTTTTTGGGCCTATCTCCTTTAACAGAAAAGACAAAATTCCTGGTAGTATCTGCCAGATATAGTTTAAGGAACTTCGTTCAAATAATAACATAACTATTAATCCATGGCAATGCTTTTGACCTATAGATTGGTTTCAGTAAGCCAGAAGAGGACAATCAATGCAGATTGAAATAAGCACTTGTTTATTGTTACTATACATATTACACCAGACTTCCACATTTTATCTCCATAAATCCTGTTCATCTTTGACAGAAAACCCCTTCTTCTTTACTAATCTCTGAGGTGTTTTCTCCGTTTGACTCAGGTTAATCAATCCCCTAGCAACCTGAACCCATGAACAGGTGCCTTATTAAAAGACTGTGGTTAAATGTTGAGTAAACTCTAGCCATGATTGCTAGAAAAGAAAATAATGTTGATATTTGGTGAGGGTTGACAAAGGAGCCTGTCACCTATGTTTGATCAAGTGCTAAGCTGTAAAGATAGGCTTTTTACAGAGGAGGCATGCAGCTCAATGGAAGAGAGAACCATTTGCTCTATAGGGAATTACTGTGATTCTATATTCTAAGGCATGAGTCATAGATGTCTTTATGATTACACATCCTTTCAAGCATATGAGGAATAAACTTTAGAGAAAAGGAAGTTAAGAGAAAACAGAGTGTGAATAACTACTAATGGGGCTCTCTCTGGCTCCGTTCCGTCTGCCATTTCATCATACATAAAGGGGGTAGTTCAGAGATTCCTTTTCTGGCAAATAAGTGGCAACACATGTTTGAAACAGTGAATGGAAACTATAGGGAGAAAATGACAGGCATATGGCAATAGGACGGCAAGGGAAAATTTGTTACCCTGATGTTAGCCACATAATTGGTATGCTCCTCCATAGAGGGCTATTTTACTTTAAAAAGTCTGCATGCCCCATTAATAGAGCATTTCTGTGTGGGGAATGTATATATTTTCTAGAGTTTTTGTTTCGTTTTTTCATGAATGGCAGGCACCTTAAACCATTAAGCTCCATACACAGAGGTTTTGAGAAAAAGGTTCTCAAAGGAGGAAAGACAGACCTAGTTAGGAAATATGCTTCTCTATGAAAGTAGTAAAAACAAAAAATGGGGAAGCACTTAAGAACAGTCACTTTGAAGGGCTGAGAACAGAGAAATGGGCCCCAAATTATTGTCTTCAGGCATGCTCTTCTTTTAAATGATAATTCTACAATAACAATATTTATGATACATTTGTTGTCATAGTAACTAAACCTTTGTTCAGTAGTTTAAGATTCCACAAGTTACCTTAAAGGGCAAGGATTTGATGTTTTTGCTCCACAAACTATGCAGTAACCAATATTTAGCTTCTAACAAATTGAAAGCACATGATTTTCTTTGAAAAAAATAATTTTCTTAACAAGAGAAAAATCAATGTATATTAAGGGCACTGAATATGCCCTTAACATGATTAATACATGTCATAAATGATTAATAAATAGGAAATAGGTTTTAAGTCTCTAAAATTTAATTACATCCTATTGTTATATTGGTTAAAAGTACTAGAGAGAAACATTTTTTTAAACAAATTTCTTTTTGCTTTTTTGCTCAGAGAACATTATCAGCCTTTAAGTTTCTAATATTTAATTAACTACTTGATAAAACTTAACTTTAGTTCAGGTTGTGGGGAAAAAATCAGTCAGTGTTATTATTTTTCTAATTCTCACCCGAGGACATGCTTAGAGAGAGGAAGGGGGGAGGGGAGAGAAGAGGAGAGAGAGGGAAACAACCAGTTGCCTTCTGTACAACCCTGACTGGGGATCAAACTCGCAACCTGGGCATGTACCCTGACCTGGAATCGAACTGGCAACATTTCAGTGTGTAGGAGCACCCTCAACCAACTGAGCCCCTCAGGCCAGGCAGTCAGTGTTAATTTTTATTTGGGCCTTGATAATATTAATAATATTACCATGAACAAAGGACTTTTTAGTATCTGTAAATATGTAAATACTAGAGGCCCAGTGCGTGAAAATTCATGCACTGGAGGGGGGGTCCCTCAGCCCGGCCTGCCCCCTCTCACAGTCTGGGAGTCCTCAGGGGCAGGAGGCGACCTGGCAATCAGAGGAAGGCAATGCTCCATCATACCTCTGCTGCTGCCACTGCCAGCAGTGCAAGCCTTGGCCAGCCCTGGTTACACGAGCCTCAGGTGGCCCTGGGCGGCTGGGAAGCCGCCATCTGAGCCTTGCCTGTGCCTTGGGCGTCAGCTGGGCAGCCGCCACCGAGGCTTGCCTGCACCTTGGGCCAGCCCTGGGTGGCTGAGGGGCTGAGGGAACTGGGCGCTGCCATCTTGTGGCTGTGGGCACTTCCATCTTTGAAGGCGTGACAGTCAATTAGCATATTCCCTCCTTATTGGCTGTGGGTACTGCCATCTTTGAGGGCGGGGCAGTTACTTAGTATATCCCCTCCTTATTGGCTGTGGGTGCTGCCATCTTTACAATGGTGTGAGGGTCAATTAGCATATTCCCTCTTTATTAGGTAGGATAGTAGAGGCCCGGTGCATATATTTGTGCACTGGTGGGGTCCCTCAGCCTGGCCTGCGCCCTCTCGCAATCTGTGATCCCTTGGGGGATGTCGGAGAACCTGTTCAGCTTGATCGCTGCAGGCTAGGCTGAGGGACCCCACTGGTGCACGATCGGGGCCGGGGAGGGACCTCAGGAGGTTGGCCTCTGGGGAGGGAACACAGGAGGGCTCCAGGGTGTGTCTGGCCTGTCTTGCCCAATCCTGATCAGCCAGACCCCAGCAGCAACCTAACCTACAGGTCAGAGTGTCTGCCCCCTGGTGGTAAGTGCTCATCATAGTGACTGGTTGAACTAATGGTCAGACACTTAGCACATTAGGCTTTTATTATATAGGATCTGTAAATATGGTTTAAACAAGTGTCAATGCTATAGAACCCAACTATTCTGTACCTTCTTTCCCACTATCCTGCTTTATTATAATTGGCATGATTTTTTAAATGTCTGATCTCATCCTTTAAAAATGGATACCTAATAAGGTAGTCTAAAGAAAATGTTTTGTTTGTAGTCAGATATTTCTATCTATATTTACATGTACAGGGAGAAGACTTGTCTAAGTTTTATATTCTTCTCACTACCAATATTTGTGCCACCCACAAGCTAAGAACCTTTTTTATAGTTTAAAATAGTTGGAAATAGCAAAGTAATAATATTCCCTAATATGTGAACATTATATTAAATTCAAATTTTAGTGCCCATAAAGATTTTTTGGAATACAGCCCCACCTATTTGTTTACATATTATCTGTAGTTATTTTCTTGTAATAGTAGAATTGAGTGGTTGCAATAAAACCATCTGGCCCACAAAGCATAAACTATTTATTACCTGGTCCTTTACAGAATAAGTTTGCTGACCACTCTTTGTAGCTTTGGCAATAAATAAGTTCAAAACAAAGGGGGAAAGTCAACTAAAAGTTTGGCTTTAAATATATCAACTGATTGGTGTTTATTTACCTGACACCAGTGTTTGCAGTTTTTGTACTAGTTCTTTTTTAGATCTTGAATAGTTTACATTCTCTGAAGGTTAAAATTATTGCCAAGATAGTGGATACCTTTTGATGAAGTACTTAGGTGATGTGGTGTAATTGAGGGGAAATCTAAAATAGTGAAAGTAGAAAATCAATGTTTTGTTTTTGATACTAATGGGAAGCAATGGGGTCCTAAACTGGTTATATTTGGTGCCTATTTTCCTATCATATCACTTTCTCTCATTTTACCTCACCCAGAAAGGGTGTCCAGGATGGGTGATGATGGTTATAGGGTAATTTTGTAAGAGACCCTGCTCCCATAGTGTGTCAAAGCTTTCTGCTTAAGTGCATGCGGCAAAACAAACCACGTGAAAGGATCCATTGCTCATGATTAAATGAAATTTTCTTTGTCTGTAATCACCATGAATAATTGAGGACTGACTGTGTTAAGAAGAGATATTCTACCTTCAATTTAGATTCCTCATAAATATTGATTTAATATTCTAACATTGGTATTTTTATTCCTTGAATAAGCCATTAAAATATATTTCTATAAAATATATTAGTATAGGAAAAAAGATAAAAAATTTTAACAAACTTTCAAAAAAGAAGGGAATCTATAATAATAAAAGCATAATATGCTAATTAGACCAGACGACCTTCCTGATGACCTTCAGGCAAGGGCCAAGGCAGCTGCCGTGGCTGCGAGGTCTGAGCCCCTTGCCTGAATTTCATGCATCGGGCCTCTAGTATTAAAAAGAAGCCTTGTTTAAATATTGCTTATTTGAGAGTTTAGATGTGATACATTATTTTTGTTGCATATTTTGAAAGGTTGTTAGGGAAAAATGTATTTCTATGTTATAGATAGCATTATTTTTAGAAATGTGTTGTGCATAAATGGGATGAAAGATATTTCAGATAAATTGGTCTACATGGAATTACACAATACCCAAGGGCTATGTTTGCTCTGGTATTTTATGCCCAATATCATCCTTTCCAAAATATCTTCCTTTAAAAATAGAAACCTAGGAATTGTCTAAACAATTTTTTTATAGTGACAAATTTCTAACAGACTTTGTACTTTGTATATTGTATATGTATTTTGTATATGTTGTATATTGTGTGTATATTGTATTGCATGTTCACCACCCAAAGTTAAGTCTCCTTCTATCACCATTTATCCCTCCTCCTATACACTCTTCTACCCTCCTCCCCATACACTTTCCCTCTGGTGATTACTGTTTTCTTTGTCTATGAGGGTTTTTTGTTTGTTTGTTGCTCAATCCGTTTACCTTTTTTCACCCAGCTCTGCAACTACCCTCCCCTCTGACAGCTGGCAGTCTATTGTCTATGAGACTATTTCTATTTTATTTGTTAGTCCATTTTGTCCATTAGATTCCACATATAAGTGAAATCACATGGTACTTGTCTTCCTCTGACTGGCTTATTTCACTTAGCATAATGCTCTCTAGGTCCATCCATGCTGTGGCAAAGGGTAAGATTTTCTTCTTTTTATGGCCAAATAGTCTTCCTTGTATAAATGTACCACAGATTTTTTATCCACTCATCTCATGAAGGATACTTGGGCTGCTCCCAGATCTTGGCTATTGTAAATAACACTGCAGTGAACATAGAGGTTCATATATTCTTTCAAATTAGTGTTTCGGGTTTCTTCAGATATAGTCCCAGAAGTGGGATAGCTGGGTCAAAAGACAGTTCCATTTTTTATTTTTATGAGGTAACTCTATACTACTTTTCAAAGTGGTTGCACCAATTATATTCCCATCAACAATGTACAAGGGTTCCCTTTTCTCCACATCCTGGCCAACACTTGTTTGTTGATTTATTGATGGTAGCCATTCTGACTAATGTGGGGTGATACCTCATTGTGGTTTTAATTTGCATTTCTCTGATGGTTCGTGACCCTTAGAAACTTTTCATATGTCTACTGGATATCTGTATGTCCTTTTTGGAGAAGTGTCTACTTAGGTCCTTTGCCGGATGGACTTTTGACACACACATATATCTATATATATAAAACCCTAATGTGCAAATAGACCAAACAGTGGAACAACCAAACAACTGGTCGCTATGACGTGCGTTGACCACCAGGGGGCGCGCGCAAAACATTGCAGGCCTCGGCAGCAGGCAGCAGAGCGTGGAACATGGTGGGCGTCGGCCATGGCGGGATGATGGAGTAGGTGAGCGGGGGTGCCAGACCAAGGGGGCACTGGTCGCTGTCATCAGAGCAAGCCTCTGGTGGTTACTGAAAATTCTTTGCTCCCGCGCACCACGGTCCCGCCCAGCACTCGCACCTGCTGCCGGCACCAGCCCTGCTCGCACCTGCTGCCAGCACTGGAGCCGCTGCTCGCACCCACTCCCGGCGCCGGCCCCGATAGCTTGGCGCCATCAGCGGGTGCAAGCAGCAGGCTGCTGGCCCTGATCGCCCCTCAGGGCTTCTCCACCTCCCCCTGCTCCTGAAGGGTAATTGGGGCAGCAACTGCTGCTCGCACACGTTGACAGCACAGGCCCCAATCACTCCACACCATCAGCAGGTGCAAGCGGGGCCGGCGCCATCAGTGTGTGGGAGCAGCGGCGGCTGGAGCAGGGCTGCCAGAAGAGAGGGGACCAGGGGCCGCGGCAGGAGGGGCTGGGCTGGGGCTTGGAGGATGGGGTGAGATCTGCCCCCATGCCCACCACAGCCTTGCAGCCCACAGTTCCTTTCAAGGTGCACGAATTCGTGCACTGGGCCCCTAGTACTATTACACACACACACACACACACACACACACACACACACACACACTCACACATAAAAATGTATATGCATTTTTTGCATTGTCATAGTAGGTTTGTTTTGTTTTAGTGTGACTGGGATTATCACACAATATCAGAAGAAGGTACAGTTAAATGAGGTATATTCTATGAATACTAAGTCTGAAGCTCTCATAGAAGCTTAGGTAAATTTTAAGCTACTCTGTTATTAGATGATTATTAATATTCATATAAATCAGATTTCTGTTGATATTTCAAATCACCTGAAAAAGATGTGGCTAAACACACATAGAGAAAAAAATGTAATCACTCCATTTTATTTAGGGCTTTAGAGACAGCTTCAATGGATATGTTTTGATCATATTACATGGAGATTTTTATGTATGCATTTATTTAGAGGCTTTAACTTGGGAATCATTTCTTTTCATCTAAAAATATATATATATATTTTTTTTTGGTCAAATTATAAGAAAAAGTTTATTTAGAAAGTTACAGAGGTAGTAGAAGTGAGCCAGCTGGACTGTGTAGGCTCAGGAAACAAGTTACAGAAGCAAAAGAAGGGTCCATATAAAAATCTGTTTAATTTTATTTTGAACAAATATTTGGTTATAGTTTTAACATTAGATTTCTGGTTTCCAGTATCAAGTTATTACACTTGAAGGTATTTTGGTCATTTTTTAACATGCTATGGCCTATAAGTGCTTAGAGTATCACCTACACATAGTAAGTATTCAACTAGTTAGCTCTTATTTTACATTTCTAAGATTTCATCTGTGATGTTCTGGTATATTGGCTCTTTGAAACCCTATAATTCTAAGGTCAGAAGCACTCTGGCAGTATTTTAGGATGAAATCAGTAAAAATGTACATGAATGCTTTTTGAAAAGTTAGAATGTAACACACATATAGAACAGTGTTTGGCACATAATAGATGCTCATTAAGTATTTGTAGAATGAATAAATTAAAAAACTACACATGTAATGATGATGTCTTCTTAATATCCATAATAACTAAGTTCTGGAAATTGATACCATTCAACTCTCTTATGTTTAGGAAAGATCATTCAACTCTCATCTGCATTAATGAGGTGTGAATAACAGTGATGGTGATGGAGAATATTAATAACAATTAATACATACTAGGTTCTTACTCTATATAAAACACTATTCTGAACACTTTATACTTAATTAGATTAATTCATTCAATCTGTACAGCAACCTCATTAAATAGATGAGGAGCCCAGCCAGTGGGGCTCAGTGGTTGAACATCTACCCATGCACATGCCTGGGTTTCAGGCTTGATCCCCAGCAGGGGGTGTGCAGGAGGCACCAGATCCGTGTTGATGCGTTCATATTTCTTTCCCTCTCTCCCTCTCCGTTCCTCTCTCTCTAAAGTTAAAAAAAAAAAAAAAAATAAGATAGATGAAGAAACTGAGTCTGAGAGGTTATAAATATCCAGGATTCAAACCCAGAAAGTTTGGCCTCAGAATGTAGGCTTTTAACTCTGTTATAAATAAACTATAATTCAATAATAGTTATTTAGTCCAACCTTTTTTTTCCCTACTTAATATTCATCAGAACAGCCATAAAGTATCAAAAGTGCTGATCATTGCCTAACCCTGACTCTCTCTCTGCTCGCCCACGCAAGTCTAAAGCACTGATACTCAAACTGGGCAGCACACTAGAATTGCAAGTGCTTTCAGCACTACTAATGCTATGATCTTAGAGATTCTGGTTGATTGGTTTACCCTGGGCATCAGGATTTTTAAAAGCTCCTTTGGTAATTCTAGTACCTAGCAAAGGGTTAGGTCCACTGGGCTAAAGGAGAAAGAAGTCAGTGTAGTCCTAGAGCATGCCTGAGGAGAGGGTTTGGAGTCAGTAGGACCTGTGCATGCAAGGAATACTGGGTGTAAATACTAGGTGACAGGACAGTGGGTTTAGAAATTACCCAGGGATTAAATTGTGTATACTATTCTTTTAACTTGTTATTTTTTTAAAAATCACATAAGCTTTAGCATTGCTTTAGTCATGGGGCCTTACATGGCTGTTGAAAATGCTCAGGAAACTTATTTGAAAAAAACAAAATGGCAGTAAGTAGGAACAGGTTAGTGCTTTATGGTTACCAGCTTATTGCTCTAATGAGAAGAGTAGCCTGCCTTTCCTAAACTGTTTAGGAAAATTGATATTTATTTCAATTGTTTATGGTTTATCGTCTCAGAAGATTAATGCCAAATCCTCAAAAATGTTGTGACGAGCGATGACTCATTTTAGCTCATGTCAAAACAATGCGCTTTTGTAATTTTCCTGTCCCTGGAGAAGCTATTAAACACTAAACAAAATGCCTCAGAATGAAACTGATTGAGTGTTTTAAATTATGTACTTTGGCTTGGCTATTAGCCAGACATTCTTTGGGAAAGTTCATTGCACATCAGGACCTGTGATTTTCACTGACAATGATACTACACAGTTTATGCTGCTTAAATATCAGCGGTGTGTAAACTTAAGCTAAATAGACAAACAAAGCACAATCTTCTTATATAAACAACTAGAAGCCCAGCGCGTGAAATCGCACAGCCCCGCCCACCGGCCTCCAGCCTTGCTGCGATCGGAGCCTGTGGGCCGAGCTGCGTGAGCCACAAGCCCCGCCCCGCCGCCTCGAGGGCTTGTGGGCTGGGGGGAGGGACTGAGAGGGGCTTGATGCACCTCCTGGTGACCCAGGCTGCTTCCCTCCAGCTACTGCCACCACCCACCCGATTCCTCGTGGTTCCCTGTCCAGTCGTTGGTCGTTACGGCGTTATGGCCACGGGCTTTTTATGTATATAGATTTGTGTAACTCTACTCTCAGCCAAGTGATTTTTTTCTTTGTTAAACTCTGGACAAGATATACCTAATAGATAAGGTATTTTTCTCTGCTTTATCTTGTTGATACTAGTAAATAGCAAATATTCTAATAAGCTTAAGAATAGTTACATATGTATTTTTTTCAAGATGTTTATATTTGTTTCTGTGTAAGTAGTACCACATATCTTGTCCCCAGAAGAGCTCAATATAGTGTTTTGCATGTAATCCTATATAATAAAAGGCTAATATGTAAATTATCCCCTTGAAAGTTCTACTGTGGGACCGGGAGTTTGATCGCTTGCTATGACGTGCGCTGACAACCAGGAGCCAGCGCAGAACATGGAGAGTGACCAGGGGCGGTGGCTGGGTGCTAAGGGAGTGAGGGAAGGAGGAGGCGGGGAGGCAGGGAACCTGATTGGCCCTGATCGCTGGCCAGGCCTAGGGACCCTACCATGCACGAATTTCATGCACCGGGCCTATAGTAGGTACATAAAATACATGTGTTGTTGATGATAATGAGTGGCTTTTTCATTTATTTCCTATTAGGGGCCTAGTGCATGAATTTGTGCACCTTGAAAGGAACTGTGGGCCGTGAGGCTGTAGTAGGCACAGGGGCGGGTCTCAGCCCATCCTCTGTGTCCCTGCCCGGCCCCTCCCACTATAGCTCCCAGTCCCCTGTCTGCCGCCACCACTCACATATGCTGATGGCACCAGCCACACTTGCACCCGCTGACAGCGCAGAGTGATTGGGGCCAGCACCAGCAGCAGGTGTGAATGGCAGCTGCTGCCCCGATAGCCCCTCAGGAGCAGGGGGAGGTAGAGAAGCCCTCAGGGGTGATCAGGGCCTGCAGCTGCTGCTCGCACCTGCTGATGGCACCGAGTGGTCGAGACCAGCTCTGGGCACTGGCAGTGGGTGTGAGCGGCAGCTCCGGCGCCGGCTGCAGGTTCGAGCGGGGCCGGTGTTGGAAGTGGGTGTGAGTGGCGGCTCTGGCACCAGCAGTGAGTGCAAGCAGGTCCAGCGCTGGCAGTAGGTGTGAGCGCCAGGCGGGACCGTGGCACGCAGGAGCAAAGAATTTTTCATAACCACCAGTGGCTCACCCTGATGACACCGACCGGCGCCCCCGCTCACCAGCTCCATCATCCCACCACAGCCAACGCCCGCCATGTTCCGCACACACCCCCTGATGGTCAGCGCACGTCATAGCAACCAGTTGTTTGGTTGTTTCGGTGGTTCTGCCGTTCAGTCTATTTGCATATTATCCTTTTTTTTAATCCTTTTTTTAAAAAAAATAAAACTTTATTGTTCAGATTATTACAGTTGTTCCTCTTTTTTCCTCCAATAGCTCCCCTCCACCCTTTCCCCCCCGAGAATTGTCAGTCCACTCCCTTTCTATGCCCCTGATTCTATTATATTCACCAGTTTATTCTGTTCATGAGGTTTTTTTATTCACTTGATTTTTAGATTCACTTGTTGATAGATATGTATTTGTTGTTCATAATTTTTATCTTTACCTTTTCTTCTTCCTCTTCTTAACCCTACCAGACCTGAGGCCCTGAACCTAACTGTCCCCTATACCTAGGCTCCTGAGCATTAAAGAGAAAAAATCAACATGATATAGAAAAATGTTAGCTACATGCAAACAAGTGATTAGAATAAGATGGAACTTGGAGACATTGTAGAAAATAGGTACTAGGCAAAGTACAGAAAATTAGGTAAAGCAGTATAGTGGCAGATTGGGAAATTACCAAAAAATTGGTACAGTGGTCTGGTAGCCTTAAAGAATACCTTTCAGCATTTCATATAATACTGGTTTGGTGGTGATGAACTCCTTTAGCTTTTTCTTATCTGTGAAGCTCTTTATCTCACTTTCAATTCTGAATGATAGCTGTGCTGAGTAATCTTGGTTGTAGGTTGTAGTAATCTTGGTTGTAGGTTCTTGCTATTCATCACTTTGAATATTTCTTGCCACTCTCTTCTGGCCTGCATAGTTTCTGTTGAGAAATCAGCTGACAATCTTATGGGTACTCCTTTGTAGGTAACTAACTGTTTTTCTCTTGCTGCTTTTAAGATTCTCTCTTTGTCTTTTGCTCTTGGCATTTTAATTATGATGTGTCTTGGTGTGGTCCTCTTTGGATTCCTTTTGTTTGGGGTTCTGTGCGCTTTCTGGACTTGTAAGTCTATTTCTTTCACCAGGTGGGGGAAGTTTTCTGTCATTATTTCTTCAAATAGGTTTTCAATATCTTGCTCTTTCTCTTCTTCTGGCACCCCCATAATTCAGATGTTGGTACGCTTGAAGTTGTCCCGGAGGCTCCTTACACTATCTTCATATTTTTGGATTCTTTTTTCTTTTTGCTTTTTCAGTTGGGTGTTTTTTGCTTCTTCATATTTCAAATCTTTGACTTGATTCTTGCGATCCTCTAGTCTGCTGTTGTATCTCTGTATATTATTCTTTATTTCAGTCAGTGTATACTTAATTTCTAGTTGGTCCTTTTTCATATCCTTGAGGGTCTCACTATATTTATCGGCGGTTTCTAGAAGATTCTTGAAAAACCTTATAACCGTGATTTTGAACTCTATATCCAGTAGTTTGCTTTCCTCCATTTCTGTTATTTGTGACCTGTTTCTTTGTCTCCACATTTTGGCTACTTCCCTGTGTTGATAGAGTGGCTTTGTGTGCTAGGTGTCCTATAGGGCCCAGTGGCTCAGCCTCCCCAATTACCTGAGGTGGAGACTCTTGGTGCATCCCTTTGTGGGCTATGTGCACAGTCTTATTGTAGTTAAGCCTTGATTGTTGTTGGTATTACTGTGAGGAATTGACCTCCAGGCCAATTGGCTGTGAGGATCAGTTGTGTCTATGATGGGAGAACTTCTGTGCTGGAGACACCCTTATGGGGCAAGACTTGCTTCAGTGGGGCTTTGGTGCTCACTGAGTCTGCCCCCTGAGTGTGTCTCTTATGGATCTGAGGAGTTGTAATCTGGATGGTCCCACTCTGACCACTGGGTATACTGGCTCTTGGATCTCCAAGGAGGTGCAAATTTAGCCTCTGCCTGGGGCCACCCAGCAGGAGCTACGGAGAGATCTGCAGATTCCTCTTCTTTGTTTGGGGTTTGGAAGTGCCCAAATGAGGCCCAGCTGTGAAGCAGTGCAAGCTGCTGTGGGGCCTTGGGCCTTCTTTTGGAAGTTCTTGGGCTCTCTGACCCAGCTGCAGTTTGTTAGGTAATTTTAGATTTCAAAGGACCAGGCCATTCATATGCAAAAGTCTCTGTGCACAAATTGGGTGGGGCGGGGTCTCAGGGAATCAACAAGGTGGAGCAAACAGCTATGGCTGATCCTCAGCCCTGCCCTAAGAGGCCCCCGGGACTCAGTGTCCCTGGGGCCTCTTAGAGGTGCTGTAAGCACCTCTAAGAGGAAGCCGGCCTCGAGTTCCGCTCGAAGCCAGATAGTCCAGTTTCTCCCCGTATGAGTCTGGGTCCCCAGAGTCTCGCCCGGAACTGGAGTTCAGAGCAGTCAGGAGCTTGTGTCTCCCTCCCGATTGAAAAAGACAACAGTGTACTCAGTTGCCAGCCCTCTCCGCACACGCGCGCCTCTGTACACTTGCACTTCTCCACCTCCTCTGAGTCTCAGTATGCTTTTCTCTTTCCTTCTGGTTGTAGAATTTCCACTCAGCCAGCCTTCCTGTGGTTCTGGATGATGTCCGTTTTGTCTTTTAGTTGTAGTTTTGAAGTGGTTGTGCGAGGCAGCAATTTCAGGTGTGTACCTATGCTACCATCGTGGTTTCTCCCTAGGAAAGCCTGCATATTATCTTTTTATTATATAAGATTATATAGGATTATATAGGATGGTAGGTCTGCCAATACTGTATGAGGCCTTGTAAAAATCAGCGTTGCCCTGGCCAGTTTGGCTCAGTTGATTGGAGCATTGCCCTGTACACGGAAAGGTTGCAGTTTTGATTCCCAGTCAAGGTACATACCCAGGTTTCGGGTTTGATCATCAGTCAGGCAACCAATAGATGTTTCTCTCTCTCCCTCCCCCTTCCTCTCTCTCTAAAAATCAATTTAAAAAAATTAAGCATTAAGCTAACTATATTTAAATTTTTAAGAGGAAAATATTTAAATGATTGACTTATTTTCACCAACCTCCTATGTAATGAGGATATTTACAATGTTAGATTAGACCTTTTAATAAACCACTTTAAAATTGGCTCTTAATATTAGTAACCAAGATATTCTTAGCACCATGTGGCATGTTTTGTTCTTTTTTTTTTTTGAGTAGGCATTTGTGGGCATGGTCCCCTGACAACCAGAAGTATGGGGTCACTCAGATAGTTTCTGTCACTCCCAGTACCTAGGATAGAGTAGGGGCTTAATAGATATTTGTTTAATTGAACTCATACTGACTTCTTATGCAGTAAGAATCAATTTCTCAAATGCAGTTCCATGTGAGGACATGGAAAAGGTAGTGAAAATTAAATACCTTTGGGGTGATTCTATAACTTGGTGATAAACCATCATTCCTAAGGAAGTTATTCTGATGTGTACAAGCATCTAGACTGCCCTTTGAAGGTGGCAAATGGTATGAAGGTTGATGATTCAAGTTGTATCTGAAAAGTATAGTTTTGATCCAGGGAAGAAACTTTGGATTACAGTCAGTTGTTACTGGTAGACTCTGGACAATCAGAAGGGTTAACAAGTCAACAAAATACTTCTTACGAGGGATTTACATGAAATCAATAGCATGATCCTACTTTTTATTAAACATGTACCATATCCACATTTATGTTATGTTTTCTGCCATTTTAGTTACCTGTCCTGAAAAAGGTTTAACCAGAGTTGGTGGTTTCACACAATTGCAAACAAAACAGTAATGAGGTAACTTCCATGTGAAGATAGTGAAAAATTTAGATTATAAATTGCAAAGATTATAGTGGGAAAAGGATATGATTAAAATCTATAAATCATAAGCACTGTAGCAGAGCAGACACACTCTTGTTCACCAGGAACTGTTAGAATCAGAGTCTGTAAGGAAGTGTCCTTCCTCAGAGAGCAGTGCACTAGAGGCAATATGGCCTCATGGTTAAGAATATAGACTAATGCCCTGGCCAATGTGGCTCAATTGGTAGGAGCGGCATCCTGTATATCAAAAGGTTGCGGGTTTGATTCCTGGTCAGGGCACGTACCTAGATTGGGGGGTCAATCCCTAGTTGGGACAAGTACTAGAGGAAACCAACCAATGTTCTTTCTCACATCAATGTCTCCCTTCCCTCCCCCCGACTCTAAAATAAATTCAATAAGCATATTCCTGGATGAGGCCAAAAACAAAGAAAACAAAAAAACAGAGGAACATAGATAAATGTAAACAGTGGGATTCAATTTACCTCTCTGCCCATTTCTAGCTCTGTGTCCTTAGGCACCTTACTTATTTTTCCAGGCCTCAGTTTCTTTATCTGTAAATGGTGCTAATAAAAGTACTTGTCTGGAAGGTTTGTTATGAGGATTAAGGATTAAGTGACAAGCACTTAAAACAGTGACTGGCACATAATATGTTTGTGTGTGTGTGTGTGTGTGTGTGTGTGTGTGTGTGTATGTGTGCACCCTTATGTGCTTATTTTAAAGCATTTGCCATATTGGTTGGGTAGGCTAAAAAAGAAGTCAGTTTAAAAAGAATTTGATAGAGTTATGGGTGAAATCCAAAATTGCTTATTAGGATTAATTCAGCTATTAAGGTTGTATCTTCACAGGCTCCTACAGGGCTTCTTTGGCAGACACTATCAGAGACAGGGACCCTGGGCTGGTTGAATCAGTGACTTGATCCAAACAAGTATGTGTTTCTTTTTTTTAACTAAGATGCTTCACACAGAAAACTGTGTAATGCTTCTTTTTGATTTCCCAAGCTGAAATAATGATAAAGCTGTTGTCCCCTGCTGCTTCATTTATTTGTACTAATCTGTCCTAAATGAAAAACTCTTCATTTGGTAATAGAAAAGTATGGCTTCAAGTAATAGAAACAAGCCCAAGCTAATTGAGTTAAGCAAGATCTTTGGCCAGAAAAAGTAACTATTGAGATATGCATCTTGTTTTTCCAAACAAATGCTCCTACATCAGAATCTGAGTGGGCTTTAATCCACTTACCTGACTGAGTTGCCCAGTTTTCAGACAACACTTTACATTTCTGACAGCAATGAATGTGATGAATGTTTTTGTTATTCTTGCTGTTAATGATAATTGTGTGGTTTTTATTCATACTATAAACAAAGGTTTGTAAGGACCATAGACCACATTGTTTCTCCATTAGAATGTGCTTATTTTGTTATTTCCATCATTTGCTATTATTTTTGTTCCTAAATTGGAATAAGTTTTTCAGTAGGGAGAGAAAAGCATTGCTTTCCAATCAAGTATTTATAACCACTTTAGTAAGTACTAGAACCTGCCTGATAAAAATGTATTCAGTTTCTGTCAAGGCAGTTTTTTTGGCACTGGTATTTTTCAATAACCGAATCAAAATAGGACCTCTTAAAAACATTTAATATACTCCTTTAAAATAGGATATTCCATTAAAATGTGGTCAAAGCCTTCTAAACATTAATTTTTGTTAGTTTGACATCTTCCTATTCCAAACCTAGGAAGCCTAGAGTTTTTCTTACTTTTCTTTGCTCCCCCCTCCCTTTTTTTGAAAAAAATGATTGCTAATTGTTTCTCAGTCAGCCTGGGATTCATGCTTATTTTAACTCCTTGTCACTGTCTGCAGTGACTACCTCTGCCTTTCCTTCCATGCCCTCTTGTCTTCTCTGGGACTAGGCTCCGTTTGTCCTCTCTTATTTCAGCATCTTAGCCTCACTTGGCTCTTTTCTCTCAACTTTACTGTTTATACAAGTGACCAGCTTCTCTCGTCCCTTCTAGTCCCTGACAAGCTTCTTGAAAGAATATTACCACACTCAATGTATCTAAATTTTTACTACCCTCCTCTTTGGATCCTTGAAATCTGGTTTCAGCACTAGTCATTCTGATAAAATTATTCTCCCAAAGGTCATTGGTGACTTCATCATCAGATCCAAAAGGCTTCATTCTCTGGCTTCATGCTTTGCTACTTCAGTTGCATGTCCGTTTACCACAGTTGACATCCTGTCCACTCCTTGAAACTCTCCCTTTAGCTTACAAGACACTGGGCTCTCTAAATTTTCTTTCTATATCTTTTCTATCTTCCTTCATAGCTTATCCCCCTCTGAATGTAGGCACTTGCCAGGCCAGGCCAGGCCAGTCCCTTGTTTTCTATACTGGTTCCCCTCGATAATCTCATCTACTCCTACTGTTTCAAACTCCCCTCTATGCTATAATTCCCAAATCTTTATCTTTAGCCACTGCTTGCCTGAGTTCTATCAACTCCCAGCTTCTCAAGCACAAAATTCGAAAGCGAAACACTCATCTGCATCTCTCAGTCTTCCAATTGCTGTTATTAGGACCAATCTTCTTGTCACCAAGTCTCATAACAGTTACTGCAAGTCCAGTCATTTCTATCTTTTGCATCGTCAGAATGTGTAACATACCCCATTCTGCAATCCATAATCTAAGCATAATTTTTCATTTTTATTGAGGTAAAAGTTATATTTAATAATGTGTACAAATTAAAAATACAGATTGATGAGTTTTTACGTGTGTATGTACCTGTGCAAACTCTATCCAGGTCAAAATATGGAATATTTCCAACTCTGCAGCAGGCCTCCTTTATACCACCTTTCAGGTAATAACTACTTTTTTCCAGGAGGCAACCACCATTTTGACCTCTATTACCATAGTTTTGTATATTTTGAGCTGCATGTAAATGGACTCTCAAGTTAATGGAAATTTAACTTATATAAATGGAACTTATATTGCCACTTTAAATGTATGCAAGTTCCAGTTACTCATCTGTACTTGATGTTGTCTTTTTAATTTTAGCCTTTCTGGCAGGTATCTCATAGTTTCTCTGCTTTATCATAAATTTACATTTCTCTGTTGATTAATAATGTTGAACTTCCTTTTCACATGCTTATTGGATAGCCTATTTCATGAAGTGTCTCTTAAATCTTTGCCTTTTTTATATTGGGTTATCAGTCTTTTTTTATTGATTTGTAGGAGTTCTTTATATATTCTGGATGTTTCTTGTTTATATATATGCAGATATCTTTTCTTAATCTTTGGCTTGCCTTTTCATTCAGTTATATTTCTATTAACAAGTTATTAATTTGAATAAAGTCCAATTTCTTAATCTTTTATGATTGGTGCTTTGTGTGTGTGTGTGTGTGTGTGTGTGTGTGTGCTTTTTCCAGAAATCTTTACCTTCTTCAAAATAATAAAGATAAATTGAGGCACAGAGAGGTTAATTGCTTTGCACTAAGATTGTGACAGACTGTTAGTTTTCTTTGAAACATAATTGGCTCTTTCCTCCTGGGCATATGGATACCCACGCAGACTTTTAAAAAATTTTTTTTATTTGAGAGAGAAGAAGAGAGAGAGAGAGAGAGAGAAAAGCATTGGTTTTGTTGTTCCACTTATTTATGCATTCATTGGATGATTCTTGTATGCCCTGATTGGGTTTTGAACCTACAACTTTGGTGTATCAGGACGCTGCTCTAACCAACTGAGCTGCCCAGCCAGACCCAACCAGACATTTCTAGCTTTCCTTGTATTGAGAAGTGGCTCTGTGAGTTTGGATTGGATCAGTGGGATGTATATAGAATAGATGGTCCTCTCAAACTTGAAAGCAAGATACTCTTCTTATATTTTACCCTTCTTACCAACCCTCTCCATATCCATGCACTGTAGTACAGACATAGTAGGGGTTAAGCTTTGATCATGTAGGTCAAGGCAACACTCAGAATGATCTCAAAGAGCATAGGTCATTTAAGTTCATTTAATCTATATTTAAAATTATTTAAATAATCATGGTAGCTCAAATGCTACCTTTTTCATAAAGACAGTCCTGATTCCCTAATTAGTATTTACCTTTTTTCCACCACCTAAATGCTTTTCTGCTCCTGAGGACACGGGTCATGAGTTTTGTCTTATACCTTCCACATGGTAGGCATTCAGTAAGTATTTTTTTAAATATATTTTTATTGATTTCAGAGAGGAAGGGAGAGGGAGAGAGAGATAGAAACATTAATGATGAGAGAGAATTATTGATCAGCTGCCTCCTGCACACCCACAATTGGGGATCGAGCCCACAACCCAGGCATGTGCCCTTGACCTGAATCAAACCTGGGACCCTTCAATCCTCAGTCCGATGCTCTATCCACTGAGCCAAACCTGCTAGAGCAATAAGTATTTTAAAATGAAGAATAAATGAACTAGAGATAAGTGAATCTTTCCAGGAGTTAAAACTATATATTTAATATTAAGAAATGTTAGTCATGCAATGAGTGTAGCCTCGCTGGGAATTTAAGCTCTCTCCACATTGGTTCTGTGCCTTCTCTCTGGTGAGGTTTTGACTCGGCAGTTTTGAATCAGCAGATTTGCTGTCCCGTATCACATTCATCTTCCATGACACAGCCCATGCAACTCGGAATCTTGATACTAATTGCTGACAGTGTGACCATGACCTCATTTGGCCTTTCAGCAAACAAGACCTTTCTGACTGCCATATAGTGAGAAAAGGTTCACGTGAACAAAGAGATTCTATTTTCTATTTGAGGCAAATGACTTGACTTAGACAACTATGTGACAACTGGCTTCACCCATGTTCTCTTGGCATATTAAAAGAACATTTGAATCATATTTGAGATGCTATTGTGTTTCTACCTTCAGATGCCACATTTGGAGATTCTAATTCAGTACATTTGGGGTTGGGCCCAGAAATCTATACTTTTAAGTAGTTTCCCTGGCAACTCTGATTGACCACTTACTTAGTTTTTAGAATCACTGTCAGAGAAGGGGTAAATAGCCCCGAATCAGGAATCAGAGAGACCCTGTTTCTAATTTGCTATACAATTACTAGCAGTGTAACATTGGGAAAGTTACAGTGTCTTTAAGCTTAAGTTTGATTATCTCAATATTATGTGGCAAATAATACCCACTTTAAAAGATTATTACAAGGAATAAATGAGATAATCCATCTCAGATGCTTAGCACAATGACAGTAAACATTCTGTAAACTGTAACTTTTGTCATCACTATTATTATTTTCATTAATTGTCAGTTCTTATAAGAGATCTTTTTTGTATTGTATAAGAGTATAGAATGTACAAAATAGAATCCACTCTCTCTACAAAATAAAAAGGATTCGTGTTGTGTGTAGATGTGTATGGTCTTACCTTTCTTAATTGGGTTTTTAGTTTAATTAAAGTTCTAGCCGAAACTGGTTTGGCTCAGTGGATAGAGCGTTAGCCTGCGGACTGAAGAGTCCCAGGTTTGGTTCTGGTCAGGGGCACGTACCTTGGTTGAGGGCACATCCCCGGTAGGGGGTGTTGGGGGGGGCAGCTGATCGATGTTTCTCTCTCATCGATGTTTCTAACTCTCTATCCCTCTCCCTTCCTCTCTGTAGAAAATCATAAAATATATTTTTTTAAAAAGTTCTATGTGGGATTACTCTGACCCCAATTCCTCTTCATGAATAATTTTTCAATTAGCCACTCTTTATTAAAAAATTTTCTTTTAAATTATTAAGGGATTATTATTGTGTGTGTGTGTGTGTGTGTGTGTGTGTGTGTGTGTGTGTAATTATTACAAAGAAATGCTACCTGGGAAATTTAAGAACTGAATGTTCTATTGCATTATTTCCCAAATAAGTAGATAGTTAACATATCATAATTTGGGGCTAGAAGTTGAGGCTGTGGCTAAAAGAAACACAGAGAGCCACCTATTTCAAGTTCTGGTCTCTCTTTACATAATTCTCTATCTAGTCCAACATAAGGGAGTGGAACATAGGTATTCTGAGCTAGGATTTGATGGTGCTACCTACAAAATAAACTTGAGTTTTTGATCTGTGTGTCTATATATGTATGTGTGTTTTGTATATACAGGAAGAAGTGATGTGAATCCTTGGGCCAGAACTGGTTCTGGGGCAGTCATAGTTTCAAAGGTTTTAGAGCCACTCCTTTGCACCTTAGTTTATTTGTTATGAATTTACTCCCATGGTTAAATATCAAAAAGTTAAATTTTGTAGCAGAAACACTCTTTTATGGCAGGGACAAGATTTCTTTTAGATAAAGCAAAAACTCTCCAGGGCAAGAAAAATGAATGGATTCAACTGAAGAGTCTTCTTTGCATAAAGAAGTAATACTATATCTAAGAATATAGTATCAAAAGAGGAATATATAGCTTTGACCAGTGTGGCTCAGTTGGTTGAGCATTGTCCCATGCACCAAAAGTCAGTGGTTCAATTCTGGGTCATGGCACATGCCCAGGTTGCGGGATCAACGGGAGGCAATAGATCGATGTATCTCTCTCACATCGATGTTTCTTTTTTTCTCCCTCCCTCTAAAATCAAGAAAACATTATTTTTTTTTAAATAAAAAGAGGAATATACGGTCTTTGGGTCCATGTGTTATGCCTTTCATCTACATGGATTACAAAGTGTATCACATTGCAGACTTTAATTACTCTTATAATAACTTAAAGTTGCTATCAGTTTTACATAATTTAGGTAACTGACATATTTTGGCACATTTTGATTCAATTTGCATTCAGCTGTTTATTGAATTCTCAAATTGACTGGAGAGTAGGTGATGAGAGTCATGGTCTCCAACTCTCACTTTAGTGAACCCTTCACAATCAGAGTTCATTTGTCATCATCAACAAAGAGATGTCATCATTGAAGAGGATGAATGATAAACTGCATTTCTTGAGGCAAAAAGTATATTTAGAGCTGAAAATTTAATTAGAAATAAGGTTGATGAATTAAAAGTTAAGGGCTTCAATTTGGGGTCAGATTACCCTCATTGCTCTTTCAAGTATTGGACATTTTTAGTTATTCAGAACCCATGGAATTCTTAATAGAGTTGGTTTATATATAATTTCTACTCTTTGACTCATATAAACTTAAATCTTGTCTAAAAACCTGCATGGATTTCAGAGGTTTAGTGAGGATTAAAAGGCTATAAAAATTTAAATAACTTCATCTGGTGAGCATGTTTACCTAAATGTGTCATCAAACTTCTCAGTTTTCTGGTTAGAAAACTGGTTTGGGACAGGCTGACTCACACTGTTGACTGATAGAATGCAAACACATTCAGAATTCTCCAGGCAAGACTAATTCCACAAAAACAGGTTTCTGTGAGCTTTTAGAGGTGAAGTGTTTCATTTTTCTAATAAATCTTCCTATCACTAAGAGCTTTCAAAATAAACACGTCTTCACAGTTGTTAGGTGCTGGGTTAGGTGGCATAGGCATACTACTGTCTTAACACCCCCTTGACACTCTTAAAGGAAATAATTTTTAAAGGTAATCTGGGAAATAGTAGTACTGTAGTTAGCCCTTGGATTGATAAAATTAATACTCTGTAATTCTAGATATTATTTTCATATGTGAATGAACATTTTACTGGGTTTATATTTTACTTTTGATCCATACTTACCCATTCTTTGCCCAAATAGTTACCCATATTCTTCTCTTAGCCCTTGTATGAAGAAGATACATAGCAAAAATATTTCTACCCAATTTGCAGATGGAAACCTCAGCACAGAACTCAAGTTACTTTTTAATCGAGTTTGCTCAACGAATTTCAGCAAAACTCAAAAGACAGCCAATGACAGTGATATTCTCTAAGTAAGGTTAGCTGAGTAGCTCTTTTTAATGATGAAGGGATAAAGATTGTTGGAATGTCTTCTTGGCAGAGGTCAGGATACAGTCAAAATAAATAGACACTCCTGTTCCTTTCTCTTTTCTAGTTAGTTATTCTCATTGCCCTTTATTCACATGTTGCTGTAATTATTCAATTTAAGGCCAGACAAAACGGAATAGTAACGTACTACACACTCCTTTTGGGGATTTAGGATAGAATGAGATTTTCTTTTCTATTTACTTTAGTCAAATGGACAAGTACTTCTTCAGTCCCATTTTGTTTAAAGTAAATCTTTATCAGGAAGTTGTACAGTAATCAGTAACATGGAAGCCATTTCTAAAGAGCTTGCCCTGTTTGGTGTGTTGCTTATAATAATTATTTTCTGGTTGTTGTTGCTAATATTATTATTATTGACATCTTATTTCCCAATTTGACTCTGGAACACCTAACATGGTACTTGTGTATGTTGTGGGTTCTCTGACAAATTAAGGGTGGTGGATTGAGATTTTTCTGCATGACACATTTCTCTTGGACTCAGGGTAAAGGGGAAATCCAGGCTAATGGCACACCCTGGCCCTAATCCAGTCATCCTCACAGAGACTTAATACCACTTATTTCTTTGTACCTGTGGGTACATTTTTTCTGCCTGGAATACCTTTTCCCTCTTCTCTGCCTGATAAGACAAGTTAACTAACTGCTTGCTGTTGTAATGACTTCTCAGTCCCTCCATGCAGAACTCCCATCCTCAAATAGGATCTCTGAGCACTCTTACGTATATGTCTTCATTGCAGCCTGCAATTAATTACCTCATATTACTCATGTATGTTATGGGCCTCAAAGAAGCAATCCATATCTTATTCTTTATTTTTTTCCCCGAGATCCTAGTTCCATGCACAGTATTAGGTTAAATGTATGTCAAATGGGTAAATGAACAGATAGATATTCTCATTTCCCCATTTTCCATATATAGAGCAAAAAGCTTTTTTCTTTTTCTCTCAGCAAACGCCATTATATGGTGACTTCATATATTTAAATTTTTTAAGAACTTCCAAACTGTTTTCTAGAGAAGCGGCATCATTTTACATTCCTACCCAGCTGTGTATGAGGGATCCAATTTCCCCACATTCTCACCAACTCCTGTTAAGATCTGTCTTTTTTATTCTAGTCATCCTAGTGGGTTTGGAGTGATATCTCATTGTAGTTTTGGTTTGCATTTTCCTGATGGTTAATAATATTAAGCATCTTTTCACATGTGTATTACCCATTTATATCTCTTTTTTTGGAAACTGTCTATATAGATTTTTGTCAATTTTTAATTGTATTTTTTGTCTTTTATTGAGTTGTAAGAGACCTTTGTTTATTCTGGATACAAGCACCTTATCAGGTAAAAGATTTGCAAATACTTTCAATCATTCTATGGGTGACTTTCAACTTCTTGATGGTGTCTTTTGAAGCACAAATGTTTTTATTTTGATGATGTTTGTCCAGTTTGTTTGTTTGCTTGTTTGTTTGCTTACTTATTTTTGTTGCTGTGCTTTTGGTATTATATCTAAGTAATCATTGCTTAATTAAGGTCATGAAAATTATGCCTATATTTTCTCCTAAGGGTTTTATAATTTTAAGTCTTTCATATATTTTAAGTTAAATTTTAGATGTGGTGTGAGGTATAGGGGTCCAGCTTTATTCTTTTGTTTGTGAATATCAAGTTGTCCCAGCAACATTTGTTTAAAAGACTGTTCTTTTCCTCCATTGAATTGTCTTGGCACACATTTAAAATCAGTTGTGCTAATTTATTTCTGGACTCTTAGTTCTGTTCCATTGACCTATTTTTGTGTCTTTTTGCCAGTACCATACTATCTCAATTCATGTAGCTTTGCAGTAAGTTTTGAAATTGGGAAGTATCAATCATCCAATCATCCAACTTGGATTTTCTTTTTTCAAAACTTTGGCTACTCCTGGGTTCCTTTAATTTCCATATGAATTAGGATCAGCGTTATCAATTTCTGCAAAGAAGTCATCTGGGATTTTGATATATATTGGATCCCATGTTGAATCTCTAGATTTATTTGGGGAGTATTACTACTTTTAATAGTAAGTCTTCTGTTCCATGAACATGGGATGTCTTGCCATTTATTTAGGTCTTTAATTCTATTAGCATTGTTCTTTAGTTTTCAGATATAAATATTATACTTTTGTTTAACTTATTCCCAAGTGTTTTATTTCTAATTGATGCTATTATAAATAGAATTAATTATTATATTTTAATTTTGGTTTGCTTATTGCTACTGTACAGTTGATTTTTTGTTGTTGTTAATCCTCACCTGAGGATATTTTTTCTATTGCTTTACAGAGAGAGTGGGAGGGAGGGAGAGAGAATGAGAGAGAGAGAGGGAGAAACATTGATGTGGAGACATACATCGACTTGTTGCCTCCCACAAGCCCGCAACTCAAATACGTGCCCTGCACCAGGAATCAAACATGTGACCCTTAGGTGCACAGGCCAATGCTCTAACCACTAGCCAGGGCCAATGCGCTAACACTGGTCAGGGCCAATTGATTTTTTCTATATTGATCATGTATCCTGCAACTTTGCTGAGCTCTTTATTAGTTCTTTAGTGGACTTCTTAGGATCTAATTATTACCACTGTTATTATCATCATATTAGTTAATTTCCAAGGTAAAATGTTCTGAGATTATTCATCTTTAATTTTGTGGGATTGTACATTAGCTATTTTATCTCTGCCTAGATGTAAGTTTTCATGATGATTTTATGTGCTACTTTATATAAATATATGTCATCTCTCTTAATTTTGTATTTTGAAGAGAAACTTTATTTCACCCATAAATGGAATTTGCATATGCTTAAAACAATTCTCTGTGGAGATTTTTAGTCTTATTGTACAACTTAGAGTAGTTTAGAAAAGAAAAAAAATATCTGTATTATTTTCTCTGGGAGAGGAAAGTGGTCCTACATGGCAATAACTCACAAATTCATAATAGTTTTACCTCTTATTTGACTTTATTTCTGATTCTCAAAAAAAAAATAAATCTAGAAACAATTTGGAGTTCATGAATTACTTCGTGTTTACCTCAGTGGCAGTGTTCTGTCCAAATAAGCAGTGTTCCTTGTATTGGGGGAATATAAAGAAAGCTGTGGGGGAGGAACAAACTGTCCTTTACCCTCAAGTTTCTTTTGGCTGGTCTAATAATCAAATAAATATGAGACAGATTATCAAGAGAATATAACCAAATTTAATACATACTATGTATGGGAATGCCACTCATATGAGTCAGAGACCCCACATGCAAGAGAGCTTCAGAGATAGAAGGGAACATGGGTATATAAGATATCTCAACTAGGGATGATGTAAGGTGCCTTGGGAGCTTAAAAAGGTCATTGCAGGATGATAAGAAGAGCAGACCTTTAGTAAACAGAAGTTTGCACTATCCCAGTGATGGGCAACCTTTTGAGCTTGGTGTGTCAAACTTCGCCAAAAAACTGAGCATAACTCGGGTAGTGTGTCACTTTGAGGAAAAAACATTATTTCGCAAATGTTTCATCCTCAGGAGCAGCAAATGTTTCAGCCTCAGCATGCGGCCGCCTCAGCGGCCGCGTGTCATCAGAAATGGCTACGCATGTCAGTGCTGACACGCGTGTCATAGGTTCGCCATCACTGCACTAACCTATAGATAGGTCAAAAAAAAGTTATCTCTGATAATAGCTTATTCAAGTTCTCCTAGGTAGTTAGAGGAAGAGGCAGAAGTTTATCTTGTGCCTGAAGCTAAAGTTGCCTTTAACTCCAAGTAATCTGCGTACCACTGAGTCACATCTTGGGGTGGTTCATTCTGAACCTCCACAAAGCTTCTGTGGGCTTTGCTTTTATAAGTCTTGTTTCTTCTGTAACACCCTACCAGCATATGTTAACAGAATATGCCACCCCCAACTATGTCTCTTTGGCATAAGGGTTATTTTGAGCTGATCATTTTGAGAAACAGCAGATGCAAAAGTTCTAAAACCGAGAATAGAGAATATAACCCTTTCTAAAGGAAATTTACATTTTTGAAGGAACTATTAGAGTGAGTGTCTCTCAGTACCAGGAAGAGAAGAATGACTAAATCACAAGAGAATCTTATCAGTAGAAAAGGCAGCAATTTAAATCTACATAACAAACTTTATCCTTACTTTTCCTGATAGCTTCTCATAACTAGCTGCCTCCAAGCCCCACCAACCCTGCCCTTGATCTTTCTTTAGTTTTTAGCTGAAGATGGTATTTAAGTTGGTGGCTTAGGTCATCTTTGAAGTTACTCATTTTTTTCTGGGTATCTCCCATGTATGTATTTATGAGGTATTATACATGTTAATAAATGTCTGTTTGTTTTTTGCTTGTTAAACTGTCCTTTATTACTTGGGGTCTCAGCCAAGTCTCAGAAAGGTTAGAGAGAAAATTATTTTGCCTCCCTTATACCTGCTTCCCACTCCAAATTATATTGAAGCAAATCCATAACATCTTATCATTTCATTTTTAAATATTTTCAGAATCTATAATAATAAAATCGTAATATGCAAATCAACCGAACGACCGAACAGCAGAATGACCATCCAGACGACCACGCTATGACACCCACTGGCACCAGGCCAGCCAAGGGAGGTGCGATGTGATTGGTCAGGGGGCCCCGCCCCACGATTGCCCTTGCAAAGGGAGGCCCAGGCCACCCTCTGCAGGGTGATTGATGGGGGTGGGGGAGGCTCCGCAATTGATCGCCCCAAAATCGGAGGCCTAGGCTACCCGGCCGGAAGCTCTGTGGCAGGTGGACGGTGCCTCCCTCTGCGGGGCAATGGATCACGGGGCTCCCAGACTGCGAGAGGGCACAGGCCGGGCTGAGGGAACCCCCCCAACCCTCCCCACCCCCAGTGCACGAATTTCGTGCACCAGGCCTCTAGTATATATATATAAAATATAAGATTTTTTTAATGCACATCACAAGAGCATTAACACACCTAAACATTAGGAATAATTCATATTGTGAAATATCCCAGATTAGTGTTCAGATTTCCCTGATATTTATTCTCTCTTGTTCTCTCTCTGTCTCTCTCTCTCTTTTATAACATGTCTTGAAATCAAGATTCAAATAAGATCATACATTGCATTTTATAGAAATGTCTAAAATTCTTTTAGCTTATAATTTCCCTCTATATTTTCTCTTGCACATTATTTGTTATTTGTTGTTTCTTAATACATAATTCTCACAATGTTGATTTTATGTATTATATTGTTTTGTTCTGTGTGTGTGTATAAATTTGAAGACATTTAATGTTTCTACATTCTACAGTGTAGAAAAAGCGGAAGTTCATATCTGTAGGTCAGTATAAAAACATTCAGAAGCACAAAAAGAATAACACATTTCTATTCGCACCATCAAAGAGCAGGGGACCTTTCGGGAGAGGTTTCCACTGAAACCAACAGCTTCTTTGAAATCTTTTTAGCTGTTGCTACCAGATATAGTGCTCATGTTAGTAACTATGTTTGGAGAAAGCAATAAATTTATTTATTCTATAAATACCGATTGGGCATCTCTGTGAGGGGCTAGGGATACAGAGATAAACAGAAGATGTCTGCCTTCCTGGAGCTTACACATAAGCAGGGAAGAGAAGGTAGATAAGAGCCACGAGAATCAAGCTAGTCCATCTCCCCTACAATTCCTAGCTTTTGGAGTCCAGTGCTTATCATTCAGATTCAGAACCGGTCTTCTGTTCTTAAGTTACAAAGAACATTTGTCCTCTTGCCTCATCATACACATTCTGTTCTCCAAAGCTGGACTTCTTAAGTCTGGCTTCTTCATTTCTGGATTAACTGTGCCATAGGGTCTATTTTTTATTGAAAATAGAAATAGAATATTTCTTATTGGAGTAATTATTCAGAAAACTGACTGGATGGACTTGGACTTTGCAGGTTTTCATGGTCTCACCATTTCCTATTGTATACGTCCAATCTGCTCCTGTCACTTACCTTATCCTGCTGATAACTTGAAGGCATTTGAGGGTGAGACAACTCCCCCATTCACCCCCACTCCACATACCCATTTATGTTTCATTTCTTTTTTTGATATATTTTAAATGAAAATAATTATTAGTGAATATAGCATCTGTGAGAAGTTTTAATGGGCAATTATTATTTAATAAAAGCAAAATTTGAACATTGTTTGTGAAACATTTTGCAGCGTAGTGTCATCTGAATTGTCTGTTTGTGTGGACAAAAAGGGGGCTCTAAGGAAAGTAACCTTACAAGGTAATCTGATCACAAATTCCTGACAGGGCAGGTCATGGTTGGTAGTCACTCCCCAGATATGTAACTTCTTTAGTTAAAGGCTTATCTTTGTCTTAAGCAAGCCCTTTCCATTGTTTGAGTATTTAGGTTAACACATCCTTGAAATGCCTCTTTTCAGACCCCTCTTTTCTTTTCTTTTTTTTTTAAATCTTTATTGTTGAAAGAATTACATATGTCCCCCTTTTTCCCCCATTGACCCCTTCTAGCCTGCCCCTGCCCTCCACCCCAGACCTCTCCTTCTAAAGCAGTGGTCGCCAACTGGTGGTCCGCAAACTACTGGTGGTCCGTGAGGTCCGAAAGGTTGGCGACTGCTGGTTTAAGGAAACCTTTGGAGCAGCAGTTGCCAACTGGTGGTCCACAGACCACTGGTGGTCCGTGAGGTCCAAAAGGTTGGCGACCGCTGTTCTAAAGCATGACTACCATCAAGAGAGCACATGATCTTGTTACCTATCCTATAATGCAATCTGCCTTGCTTTCTCCTACCTTCATGTAATCTAACCTCCTTAATTCTAAATGCATAAAACGAGCTGCAAACTGACATTTCTTGGAAGCATTTTTCTCAGTCTATTAGAGATCTTGCTTTCATGAGTATCCTCTGTTTAGCTCAAATAACTTTTAATAAAATTTCTCTACAGGTTTGGACATTCTTATGTTGACATTTATATGTTTGTACTATTTTTTTGTCCCTCTAACCCCCAACCTTCTATGGTATAGCTGAAGTCCAAAGAAACCAACTTTCTTTGGGTTCTTTGCATGATTTGAGCAGTTGTGAGGACTCAGCCACAGTGCATGAAAAGTCTGTTTTGAAACCACAAATCTTTATGGATTCTTAAGGTTCTTTCTGGAACTGGAAGTGGGAACTAAGTGACTGTCCCACATTTCCCTAACAAACAAATATAATCAGTCTAAAAAAATACAGGCCTACTCAGAGGACACAGGGAGGCATATTTCAAGATTAAATTCTTCCAGTCTAGAAGAGAATTTTGTTCCCGCCATCTAGAGGTTATTTGGGATGAAGATTTATCTGATTTGCTTTGCTTTGTTATTGAGGCATGCCTCACTTAGACTTCAACACAGATGAAGATTAAGAAGTGATTTTTTTTTCCTTCCAACATTTTTGTCATTCTGTGCCTCTTACTTTGTTTATTGATGAAGATTGTAACCATCAAAGAAATGGTGAGAATAAGCCACTGAATTCTTCTGCATGAAGAAGCCAGGGGAGTTCTCTAGCTGAGTCTCCATACAAATAAACACATAAAAAGACCATCCATCCTATATAATAAAAGCATAATATGCAAATTGAACGGCGGAATGACCAGTCGGCAGTGTTGGGGCTAGTGAGCAGGTGGTGCAAGGCCAGCCAAGGCGCGTGCCAGTGGGCAGAGGAAGGGGATGGCGATTGGGGGCAGCAGCAACTAGTGGTGGCAGAGGGGTGGTCAGGGGGGCAGGGCTGGCCGCTCGCAGACTGTGGCTTAGGAGGAAGCAGGCCTAAGTTGTTAGTCAGACATCCCCTGAGGGCTCCCGGACTGCTAGAGGGTGTAGGCTGGGCTGAGGGACCCCCCACACCTCCGAGTGCACGAATTTTTTGTGCACTGGGCCTCTGGTTTAATATAAATGCTGTCCTAATGACTTAATGTTATCATGTTGGAAAGTATGTCTGTAGAACAGCTGGAGTGTTTTGTGTTTTTCTTTTTTAATATATTTTATTGATTTTTTACAGAGAGGAAGGGAGAGGGATAGAGAGTTAGAAACATTGATGAGAGAGAAACATCGATCAGCTGCCTCCTGCCCACCCCCTACAAGAGATGTGCCTGCAACCAAGGTACATGCCCTTGACTGGAATTGAACCTGGGGCCTTTCAGTCCGCAGGCCGACCCTCTATCCACTGAGCAAAACTGTTTAGGGCTGGAGTGTTTTTGAGTAGATGATTAGCTAGAGTTTTGATTAATCCACAAATCTGTTTAGAGTAAGAAGTAATTTGTCATAAAGCAAATGACAGAGGTGCCCTACAGGGAAATGTTTTTTCTTGTGTGTTTTTTTAACAGCTTCCAAATAATAGGACATTACATTTATTAATTTCCCTTTTAAAACATGCAGGCATTTATGTTTTTCCTCTTTTTAATAATTTTTTTTATTTTTAATTACAGTTTATGTATAATATATTATATTAATTTCAGATATACAACCATTTATATAGCTTATGAAGTGATCACCCTGATAAATCTAGTACTCATCTGACACCATACACAGTTATTACAATATTATTGTCTATGTTCGCTATGCTGTACTTTACATTCCTGTGACTATTCTGTAACTACCAATTTGCACTTCTTGGTGTGTTTCTTTAATTGATCTTAGAGAGGAAGGAAGGGAGAAAGAAAGAGAAACATCGATGTGGGAGAGACACATGGATCAGCTGCTTCCCGTATCACATGGGGCCCTAACTGGGGATTGAACCCACAACCTAGGCATGTTCCCTGACTGGGAATCAAACCCACAACCTTCTGGTGCACCGGACAATGCTCCAACCAACTGAGCCACATTGGCCAGGGCTACCAATTTGTACTTCTTAATCTTTTCACCTTTTTCACCCATCCCCTCACCCTCCTCCCATCTGGCAACCATCAAAATGTTTTCTGTATCTATGAGGCTGTTTCTGTTTTTCTTGCTCCTTCATCTTGTTTTTTAAATTTCACATTTAAGTGAAATCATGTGGCATTTGTCTTTCTCTGTCTGACTTATTTCACTCAGCACAATATCTTCTAGGTCCATCCATGTTGTTGCAGATGGCAAGATTTCATTCTTTTTATGGCTGAGTCATAATTTATTGTATATAAACACTCCTTTACCCATTAATCTATTGATGGACACTTAGATTGCTTTCATATATGGGCTATAGTAAATAATGCTGCATTGACAATATGGATGATATATTTATTGACATTTGTTATTCATGTTTTTCTTCTTCTTCTTCTTCTTCTTCTTCTTCTTCTTCTTCTTCTTCTTCTTCTTCTTTCTTCTGGAAAGCTGTTTATCTGTTCTTCTATTCTAAATGATAGCTTTGCTGGGTAGAGTAATCTTGGTTGTAGGTTCTTGCTTTCCATCGCTTTGAATATTTCATGCCAATTCCTTTTGGCTTGGTAAGTTTTTGTTGAGAAATCAACCGATAATCTTATGGGAGCGCCTTTGTAGGTAACTGTTGTTAAGAATCTTGCTGCTTTTAAGATTTTCTGTCTTTTAACCTTTGGCATTTTAATTATGATGTGACTTGGTGTGGGCCTCTTTGGCTTCATATTGTTTGGGACTTTCTGCACTTCCTGGACTTGTATATCTGTTTCCTTCACCATGTTAGGGAAGTTTTTATTGTTTTTTTTAATTTTGAGAGTATGTTTATTAAAACTAGGGACAGTGAAATGAGAAAGGACTTAGGATAGAAGAATCAACAGAAGAGAGACTAGATAGGGCTACTTTGGCTCCCTAGAAACATTTTGGGAAAGAAGTGAGCAAAGGTGGGGATGCTGTCAGCTCACTGGAAAGTCAGAGAAAAGGCCTTGGAGACAGGTTCAGAGGGTTAGTCTTGGATAAGCTGCTGCTGCCCATTGCTCTCCTGGTTGCAGGTCTCTTGAAGACCCTTTGAGAAAGAAGATTCACTCAAAAAGGAGGATAAAGTGGACATGCCCCAGGGAGGGCATGCCAGGAAGTTTTCACTCATTATTTTCTCAAATAGGTTTTCAATTCTTTGCTCTCTCTCTTCTTGTGCTGACATGCCCATGTTGTGAATATTGGTGTGCTTGAAGTTGTCCCCAGAGATTCCTTAAACTATTCTCTTTTTTTTTAAATTTATTTCTTAGCTGTTCTTGGGTGTTTTCTGCTTCCTTATCTTCCAAATTACCGTCTTGATCTTCTGCTTCATCTACTCTACTATTGATTCCCTATAATGTAGTCTTCATTTCAGTTAGTGTGTTCTTCATTTCTAACTGGTTCTCTTTTAAATTTCTATCTCTGTTTTTATGTTTCCTATTTCTTTGTTGAAAATCTCATTAAACTCAATGAGCATCCTTATAACTAGTGGTAGATTGCTTGTTTCATTTTGCTTAGTTCTTTTTCTGGAGTTTTGTTTTTTCATTTGTGATATGTTTCTTTGTCTCCTCATTTTGGCTACCTCCCTGTGTTTGTTTCTGGGTATTAGGTAGAGCTGCTATGTCACCCTGTCTTGGTAGAGTGGCCTAATGTAGTAATTGTCCTGTAGTGCCTAGTGGCACAGCAGCTTCCTTGGTCACCCGAGCTGAGTGCTCCTGGTGTGTCCTCCAGGTGGACTGTGTTCATCCTCCTGTTGTAGTTGAGCGTTGGTTTCCATCAATAGAAGGGATTTTTCCCCCAGGCCAATCAGCTGCGAGGACTGGCAGTGAACACAGCAGAGGAACTGCTATGCAGGGGCCAACCACATAGAGCAGGACTTGCTTCAGTGGGATGCTGGTGCCGGCTGAGTCTGCCCCTTGAGTGTCTTGTGGAGGTGGTTGGTTGTTGCTTCAATGCAGTCCACCTGGTGCACTGGTTCTGGAACCTCCCAGGAGGTGCAGACCAAGGTTAGAAACCACCTGTACTGTGCCTGAGGCCACCTGGCATGAGCTACAAAATGATCTGCAGATGGCTGTTACTTGTGCTGGGCTTGGAGATGCCCAGGAGAGGCCAAGCTGTGAACCAAGGCTGGCTTCTGCTAGTGTCGCTGGGGCCACTTAGTAAGAGGCACAGGGTACACAGAGGCCCGATGCTGCTTGTTTGAGAGATTTTAGGGAAGTCAGCAGCATGAGCCAAGACAGGCCATTTGTATGAAAAAGACACTGGAAAGGGCTTTGGTGAGCCCCAGAGTTGGGTGAGGCAGCATTTTAGGGAATTATGGGGGTGTAGGATGGAACAGTTTTAGCCAGGTTGATGGAGACTCAGATATGGTGCCTGCCTCTGTGGGGTTTGGCTCAGCAAAGGAATAATGGCCTCTTCCAGCCCTTCTGTCTGGGAGAAAACTGCCCCTCCAGCACTCATCCTGCAGCCTGACAATTTAGTTCCTTCCCATATGTCCCTGGCACCTTTTAGCTGTTGCCCCAGCACTGGAGCTCAAAGCCAGTGAATCCAAGTCTGTGAGCTGGCCCTTTAAATAGAATGCCTGATGGTTGAGCCTTGGATCTCACTCAGCCACAATCCTTGATGGTTTTCACAGCCAGAAGTTTTGGGGACTTTTCTCCCTAGCACTGGGACCCTGGGCTGGGGGTTCTGGTGTGAGGCTTGGACCATTGGCTTCTGGGGGAGGTGGGTCTCTGCAGGGAAGATATACCTCCTTATATTTATGTTGTTAATCTTCACTTGAGGATTTTTTTCCCCCATTGATTTTTAGAGAGAGTGGAAAGGGGGGGGGGGGGGGTCAGAAAGAGAGAAACATCCATGTGAGAGGGACACATCATTGATTGCCTCCCGCACATGCCCCGACCTGGGCCAGGGATCAAGCCTACAACTGAGGTACGTGCCCTTGACCAGAATCAAACCTATGACTCTTCAATCCTTAGGCCAAACTGGCTAGGTCTATACCTCCCTATTTTTAACTGCCACACATGGGTGTGGGATCAGCCTGTTGGGGTCTCCACCCCTCCTATCAGTCTCAATGTGGCTTCTTCTTTATATCCTTAGTTATAGAAATTCTGTTCAGCTAGATTTCTGGCTGGGTTTTGTGTGTTGTTGTTTTTTAATTAAATGTTAAGGTGGTTGTTATTTTTTCCTTTAATATGTTTTTATTGGTTTTAGAGAGAGAGGAAAGGAGAGGATGAGAGAGAGAGAAACATCAATCAGCTGCCTCCTGCACACCCCCTACTAGGCATCACACCCCAAAATCGGGCATGTGCCCTGACAGGGAATCCAACCAGCAACCTCTTGGGTGAAGGAGCAATGCTCAACCTACTGAGCCATACAGGCCAGGGCTCTGGCTGTTTTTTGTTTTGTTAATCCTCACCTGAGTATATTTTTTCCATTGATTTTTAGAGCAAATGGAAGGGATGGGGAGAAACAGAAGTAGAGAAACATTGATGTGAGAGAGACACATTGATCAGTTTCTTCCAGTATGTGCCCCAACTGGGGCCAGGGATTGAGCCTGCAACCGAGGTATGTGCCCTTGACTGGAATCGAACCCCTGATCTTCAGTCTGCAGGCTGATGCTCTACCCACTGAGCAAAACTGGCTAGGGGTGGCTGTTTTTAATGATGGTTGTTATTTAGCTTACTTGTAATTTTGATGTAGTTCTTAGAGGTTTCAAGTATTTGAAACCGCATTTACCTATGCAGCCATCTTGACCGGAAGCCCAAAGTTTTATCTTTTTAATTGCACTTATACTTGGTCCTCGTTATTAACACAAATGGTAACTATTCCATTTTGAGATTTCTCTGCTATCTTTGAAGGAAATGTTTAGTAAGCAGTGTTTTGATAGCCACATGTGATATTTTTTTTGTACATTTTCCTTTACTTATATACAGTATATATTCCAGTTTTTATTATGGTATGAAATCCCTTGAAAGTCATATTTACTCAAAACAAAAAATGCAAATGCATGATATGAAGTGATAAAACTGTGTTAGAAATTGCTTTTTTAAAAATTTCTTTATTAATTATGGTATTACATATGTGTCCTTATTCCCCCTTACCCCCCCATCCCCCCCACTCATACCCTCACCCCCCTGTTGTCTGTGTCCATTGGTTAGGCTTATATGCATGCATACAAGTCCTTTGGTTAATCTCTCCCCCTTACCCCCACCCTCCCCTACCTTCCCTCTAAGGTTTGACAGTTTGATCCATGTTTCTCTGTCTCCGGATCTGTTTTTGTTCATCAGTTTATGTTCATTATATTCCATAAATGAGTGAGATCATGTGATATTCATCTTTCTCTGACTGGCTTATTTCACTTAGCATAATGCTCTCCAGTTCCATCCATGCTGTTGCAAATGGTAAGAACTCCTTTTTTACTGGTGTAGTATTCCATTGTGTAGATGTACCACCCCACCGTTTTTTAATCCATTCATCTGCTGATGGGCATTTAGGCTGTTTCCAAATCTTAGCTATGGTGAATTGTGCTGCTATGAACATAGGGGTGCATATATCCTTTCTAATTGGTGTTTCTAGTTTCTTGGGATATATTCCTAGAAGTGGGATCACTGGGTCAAATGGGAGTTCCATTTTTAGTTTTTTGAGGAAACTCCATATTGTCTTCCACAGTGGCTGCACCAGTCTGCATTCGCCAACACTTGTCATTTGTTGATTTGTTGATGATAGCCATTCTGACAGGTGTGAGATGGTACCGCATTGTCGTTTTGATTTGCATCTCTCAGATGATTAGTGACTTTGAGCATGTTTTCATATGCCTCTTGGCCTTCCTTCTGTCTTCTTTTGAAAAGTATCTATTTAGGTCTGTTACCCATTTTTTGGTTGGGTTGTTTATCTTCCTTTTGTTAAGTTGTATGAGTTCCCTGTTAAGTGTTGGAGATTAAACCCTTATGGTGATAACATTGGCAAATATGTTCTCCCATGCAGTGGGCTTTCTTGTTGTTTTGTTGATAGTTTCTTTTGCTGTGAAAAAGCTTTTTATTTTGATGTAGTCCCATTTGTTTATTTTCTCTTTAGTTTCCATTGCCTTAGGAGCAGTATCAGTGAAGAAATTGCTTTGGCATATGTCTGAGATTTTGCTGCCTGTGGATTCCTCTAGTATTTTTATGGTACTTATTTTTAAGAAAACATGTACTCAGCCTCATAAATCCTCCTAATACTTTCTTCTGAAACATCTACTTAAGATATAAATTACTTGTTTGCCAGGCATCTCTGATATTTCGTGTTATTACTGGGAAATTCACAGAAATAAATGGAAAATGCTATGGGCATAAATGTGTGTGCATAATAAATAGGGAGGAAATGAGAGTTCTTGAGTAGAAATTCAGTTAAATGGGAGAAATTTACACACTCCAAACCAAGAGAGGGAATTTGATCAAATGAAGTTTGGATTCTACAGTGTTAAACAAATTTAAACTTGTCAGGACCATGTAAGGGCAGTGTTATAAACACTGTGAACTATTGTTGAATCCCTCATGTGGTGGGAAAGGTGAGCCAGGACCCTGGATTTGAACTCTAAGGTTTGACGTGGATTGTACTGGGGAGGTGTGGGGGAGGCAGTTTCAGACCATTTAGAGAAGGAGTTACAGAAGCAGTGTTTGGAAGAGCAGTGATGCTAGGCCATCAAAACCTGACTTTGATGGGGAAAGGAAAATATACTGAAATTATATTGACAATGGCAAGATACTCTTTCAAAAAAAATGTTGTGTTTCAGTATAGTTTTGATGATACATTAGAATTTTTTCTTCAGAAGTAGCACATCTCTAAAATCAAAGTCCAAGTCAATAGGAAAGTCTGATTCGTGTTACTAACATTCACTTTACATACTTTTAAACATCATATCATGTTAAAAATGAGATCAGATTCAAGATTAGTCTCAGGCAAAGTTATAACGTAAGACATGGGTACTCTCTTATTGCTAGTAATAATATAAATAGTCTATTTATAGAGCTCTGTTTAGCTACAGTTTTCAAATCCTTAAAAGGTTCATAATTTTGACCCAGCAATTCTACATCCAAGAATTTATTCTAAGGCAACAATCAGGAAAGCGTAAAAATTAATTGGAATGTGAGGCTTTTCATCATAGTGTTCTTTATAAAAATGAAAAAATGGAAAGAATCTAAATGTCCACAATAGGGAATTTGTTAAATAAATTACATCTGTATGAAGCAGTATTATTCATGTACTTAAAAATTGTGGTATAGATGAGTTGTTGGTGATTTAGGAAAATATCATGATGTTTTTGTTTCTGGGGGGAAAATAGGATACCAAAAATGTGCAAGGTATGAATGGAGAGAGTTGTTTTTAGCTTTTTTATAGTTAATGTTTCCAATGTTTTTAACTTTAAAACCCTTTATAGCATCATTCTTTCTTCCTGAACCTTGATAAAGGGCCTGCCTTCCCTCTTCTATCTGCTCTCTCTGGGATAATCACAAAGCTTTCAAACTTGTTCTGCTTCTCCTCTCAAAATCTAGGTGTTTTATATACTGCTATTCTCAAAAAACTAGGCTAAGTCAAGAGAACTAATCTAGAAGCTAATTTATAATATATTAATGGAAAACAATAGGTTAAAATGTAACAACTTTTCATATATCTCAGTCACTTATACAACAAATTATATTTCCATACTTTCGGCCTGCAGAAGGAACTGTGGAAAGTAAGATGACTTACCATATAGTGGGATTATTTTATTTTTCAGCATCACTCTAGGCAAGTAGATGTGATTAGCATAGGGATCTTGTGACAATGGCAGGACAGAGAGCAAGTGGAGTTTTTTGGTGCACTTAAAAACCACCACATGGGTGAGTCTTAATTTTATATACGTTGTTGGTTGTGCTCTTCACAATACCATTGTTTTAATATTTCTCTTTATCTAAGTAGAATGATTTCCAAAAGGGGAACTAGGTTTCCATAGTTAAAATTTTTTTTTTTCATTGAGCACTATAGTGCCCTTCTCAGTGTTAGTGTTAGATTGTTAGGACATTCAGTAATGTCCCTACTCTGAAGGAAATAAGATGCATCCAAGTCTGAAGAATGATCCTTCTTTTGTGCCTCCTCTGTATTTCTGTAACATGACATACCACTTGCTTTTGTGTGTCTCTGCCCCATACTGAAAATTTACCTGGAAATTGCCCCTTGAAAGCTGTTACTCATTATCACATCCTTAGCACCTATACAGGGCCTAATTAAATACCTTCTTGATAATCCTGAAAATGCCCAGTGGTGTGACACAAAGTATATAAAAAATAACCTACTTTGAAGAAAGGCAAATTTGAAGAAAGTTGCAAATGCTTACTGAGTGCTTTCTGTGTGTCAGACACCACACTTAGCACTTTCAATGCATTATATAATTTAGTAATCGCAAGAACCTGAGACCCATATCATTTTTTTAACAGATGGGGAAATTGAGACTCACAGAATTAAGTTCAAGGTTAGGTAGCTATTGGGACCAAATAAGAAGATGGGAACATGTTTCAAACTCCTGTTCTGTGAGTCAATGCTGTTAACTCCCAATACCCTACACCTTTCCAAGAAAAGGCCTTTCTGAGAGGTGATAATTACTCCTCATTTATGCCAGGCATCTCCATCCTCATGGCTGGCCAAAGCTGTTTGGCTTCAAATACTCATGAGGGAATAATACACTTGCCAGGAAAGTTTACCTGCAAGTTGCAAATTCGGGATACAGTTTATTTCTGTTCCACCTTGATTTCCATTTATGAGGCAAAATTTTCCATTTTGATATGGTTTAATGACTCTTTCCCTCTTTATATTTGATAATCAGATGGAACAGAAGTTTGAGGTTGCCTTTCCACATTCAGTCTTTGGTTTCCTGTTTTAAAGGGCTGGTAAACTGCTAGTAGCTATGAGCTGGTTAGATGTATTAATCCAATGCTTAATGTGTGTCCTGCATTTTCCTAGGGTTGTGCTGGATGTTGGATAATTGTAATTCTTAACATCCTTTTTGCCTGACCTTCCATAATGTTGTGGTGTCAGTACATAAATCCTCATTTAATCATCCATCTACAGATTATTTTATGAGGGTCTTGTCTCTTCAGCTATATTATAATTATGTCTTACATTTCTTCTGAACCTACCACAGCACCAAGCACAGGCTTCAGCACCTGGTAATGATTCTAGGGAGAAGAGCAACAAACATGTTATCAGGAGAGCTAGCTCCTTGTCTGGTTTTAGCAGCAAGATTTGGGGATTTCTTAGCTGAGACTTAATGGGTCTTGCTTTTTGCAATAAAAAATCAGTGGGGTGGTCAGATTGCTTGGTCTTTTCTAGCTTACGCTGGAATTTAGAGATCTCTTTAATTTCTTATGGTTAACTGATACTTGCATTCATTATGGTGGCATTAACAGAAATAGAAATATGATAAATTAACCTGAATTTGCAAAGATGATATTAAGTTCAGTTTTGAATACGTGACATTCAAGAAGCAGAACAATGTACCTAAATCTAGATATTTTTTAAGAATGATGCCCTTGCCAGTGTAGCTTAGTTGGTTGGAGCGTCATCCCATGCACCAAAAGCTGGCTGGTTCAATTTCTGGTGAGGACACATATCCAGATTGTGGGTTCGATCCCCAGTCGGGGTGCATGCAGGAGGCAACAGATCATGTTTCTCTCTCACATCAGTGTTTCTCTCTCTTTCTTCCTCTCTAAAATCAATGAAAAAGAAAGAAAGAAAGAAAGAAAGAAAGAAAGAAAGAAAGAAAGAAAGAAAGGAGAGAGAGAGAGAGAGAGAGAGAGAGAGAGAGAGAGAGAGAGAGAGAGAAGGAAGGAAGGAAGGAAGGAAGGAAGGAAGGAAGGAAGGAAGGAAGGAAGGAAGGAAGGAAGGAAGGGGGAAGGAGGGAGGGAAGGAGGGAAGGAAGAGGGAGGGAGGGAGGGAGGGAGGGAAGGAATACAGCTCTGGCCAGCCCTGGCCAGGTGCTTAGTTGATTAGAGCATAGTCCTGATATACGCCAAGATTGAATGTTTGATCACTGTCAGGGCATATACAAGAATCAACCAATTAATGCATAAATAAGTAGAACAACAAATTGGTATTCTTCTCCCTCTCTCATATAAAAAATTTTTTTTTTTAAAGAAAGCACTTTATTTTTTTTTTAAAAGGAGAAGAATGAAAATACAGATTGGATTTTAAGTTGGTGATGGAGGTGCTATCATTCTCACTGACCTCTTTTGTTAGTGTGGATTAGAAAGAAGCATAGGCTTGAAGTAAAAGGTACTTATTCATAACAATCATATAATCGCAACTTTTTAGATCTGAAAGAGATGTACAAATATAGCCTGCCCCAACTGTTTTCTACATGAGATTGGAGAAATGGGATTTGCCCAAGTTACACAATAGCTAAATGCAGATATGGTTTTCAGACTGTGTCCCCTATCTCTAAGTTTCTGGTTCATCCCTCACTGTGCTTGTTTCCTTTTAGACTGCTTTTTAATATTTGTAGTATTCTTTTTTAAATAGTAAATTCACTAATCATTGTGCATCCAAATACACATGCAAAATTATTTGTAAAATTTAGCTCAGCTTTCTGGGAAGGAAAAGCAGTCAAATAGCATCATCACTGTATCCAAATTTTGTCCTCTATAATTAAATGGTGTTGTATGGAAACCACTGAATTGTGCAGTTATTAGGGTATGGTTTTGTGACATCTGTTGAGAGTTAAGTCATGGTGTACAGTCCTAAATGTTTTTTTGGTATTCTCAGGAAGTATTAATCTCTCTGCATCCCTGCCCAGATCCTGTATTAGATCTGGGGTCTATGAAATACAGGCTGATCATGTAGTGATTCTCTATAGAATGATACCAAAATATGTGTTTGTGGTGGGTCTCCATTTTTTTCTGAAAAAGAACTGGATATCCATAACAAAGGTCAAATGGAGATCTGGCATCCATTTCACTACTTGCAAGACATAATCTCAAGAATATGTAATACACATAACTCTTTGCCAGAAAACTGAAAGGAAATGATTACATTTGAGTACAATGTATTCTACAACAATAGTTTAGTGTGTATGAAATTTAAAACTGCTGGGTTTTTTTATGATTTTTTTAAATAGACTTATTTAGTTTTTAAAACATTATACCCACTGTGTAATCCTTTGCAAGATATTCTTAAAAGCTGATATTTAAGACCAAAGAAACTAAAAATCCTAATGATAATAAGTTGCAAGATATTGAATTCTCTAGTACTCTAGTTTAATGTGTTTATTGATTTCTGCTGAATATTTTAATTTCATGAGCACTTCATGTTATGTTATTTTACCATAACACTGCCTTTTTAAATTTTACCCATTATGATTACATAAGTACCTTAGTATTAAGTCTTAAAGTCTACAGTGGTGTCTCTGTTTCACATTTACACAAACTAGTTGGGATTTTATGGTAGGTGGCGACCACATCTACCTCCTCCACCTGGTTATCTAACACAGGACCTGGCATGTAGCAGGCATTTAATTAATTGGGGTGTTTTTCGTTTTGTTTTTTGAGTGACTGAATCAATGAATGAATGACAAGCAGCATTAAGTAGCTAATTAACTAGTTATTTAAACTAAGTAAAAAATAGACAAATATATCTATCTATCTATATATATAATTTCAAGGGAGTATCTAAAGCCTCTGGAGAGATGTCTTTAAAACTCATTCAATATATAGTTGACCCTTGAACAGGTTTGACCTGTTCAGGTCTACTTATATGCAGATTTTTTTCAATAAATACCTGATATTGCAATTTGAAATTCAACCATGGATTGAAAAACGTATTTTTCATCTGTGGTTGGGAATCCATGGATACAGAGGGCTAACTATATACATTTTTCTATGCCATTTTATGTAAGGGACTTGAGTATCTGCATATTTTGGTATCCCTGGGGCAGTGTTTGGGGGGGGGGGGGAGGGGGGAGGGGTCATTTCTTGGAACCAATCCCTTATGGATTACCCAGGGACAACTGTAGTTAAGTTTTGGGGGAATCAAAAGTTATATGCAGATTTTTCAACAGCACAGGAGTCACTGCCCTTAACCCCTGCATTATTCAAGGCTCACCTTATTTATTCAATAGGAGGGTCACATAGGTTCAGTGTTTCAGTCACCTGTCTGATATCAATCTGGAAAACAGGACTGTCAGAGAAGGGTTGGTGATGGAAATCTTCCTTTACAAAGTGTTTCAGCCAAAGGGAGAGGTAAAAGTGCTTTGTTCTTTACTAAAATCTGAATAGCATTAGGACTTAACCCAAGGTGTGGTCAAGCCAACAACCCTTGAAGCTGGGTCCCTGGTGACCTTCCTTCAGAGACTCCTCTGCCCCCTGAGCTAGTGCTCCCTCTAGGCACTCCTAAGCAAGAGAGGAACAAGAAGTTAATTCTGCCTGTGCCTCCTTCCTCATTATGTGGCTTTTGAAAAGCTACCATTTGTCGAATAGGACTATCAGTGCTAACCTACTTGGCCAAGATATTGTGAAAAGTAACTTAAGTCTTTAAAAAAATCCATGTTTGAAGCCACATTTTTACCCAGAGTTGCCATAACAATACTTGTTTTTCACTTTAGTGATTATTTCAAGGCCAAAATGCAGTAATATATATGGTTAGTATACATGGTTTGTTTTAGTACTTTTTAAAAGAATGCATGGTTTCAAAAAAAGGAAAACTTTTTTGTGTGTCTTCATAGCCTTTTACCTCATTGAGCTGAAAAAGGAAAAAAAATTATGCAAACTTTATGAAAGTACAGACAAAATTGGCATTTCACTTATGGGAAAATTTTGCAGAATTGCACTGACTAAAAGTGATTTTTGTTTTGGCTTTCCTGTGAAGCCATCCAGAAAGGCCAAAAATTACTGGCATTGCTTTTGTACAAACCTTTCACATAGACTTCACTTGTAATTCAGCCAAATACATAATTCAAGTCACTGGTGACACACATATCCACACATCAGAGCTGGTGAACAGAAAATTGTCATGAAATGGGGATATTTTATCTTATGGACAGACCAAACCACACACATTACAGCGAAGGAAACATTGCATTAACATGCTTGGGAGCAGGGTTTCCTGAGCTGATCCCTGTCCCTCAGTCCCTCAGTGGGAAAGCCAATTGTTTACTGATTACAATGAAGACATCACTTGGCAAACATTTTGGCCTCAAGTCAATGTGTGACATCAGTCTCCTTTAGGGTTTTCCACATAAAAGGAATTCTCCAAAGAAAACACAAATTGAGCCTTACTTTGAAATCTAAGGTTTCAAATGAACTATCTCAATCATGTATTTCTTATTTCTTATTTTATTTCCAAGTAGATATTACCTAACGCTTAAAATATAAGTGCTAAACTTTCACAGTGTTTTTCAGAGCTTCCATTAGATAGTCCTTTATAGCTATTGTCACCCAACCCCCTTTTATGGGGGTGATATCTTTCCTTGTTTCTCAGTACAGAGGGTCACCAATTTGGGAGTGGTTTACATCACTTTGTTTGAGGAAGGAAGTAAATGTTATTCTTTGACCCCTTAGGGTGTGGCTCTGTGCTTGAGAAGAAAAGTACTCTTACTAAAGTTAGAGGGACTCCATGATGATGCATGTTTTGTCATTTGTCCTGTGAGTGGTATTTCACTCTATTGCGTAAACACCTTCCCTGTCTATACTTATGTGAAATTATTAGAGTTTCCACAACTTCCTCTTTTGTTAGGTGATGTTTATTTAATACTTTGATGCACATGGCCTTAATACAAGTGTGAGTGAGTTATGCCTTATGAGTTTCATAGAAGCAGGGAAGGCCAGTGACCAAAAGTGCCAAGATAAGGGAATTATGATGTTAGACAGGTGGAGCACAGGAAGAATTACCTATGTATCATGAGTTGAAAATAGGTTTAACATTCTCATGCCCAAAGTGTTCTATCTGGAAGCTGTTGCTTAGGAAACATAATATCCTCATATCTTATGAATGACTAAACAGAGAATGAGAATCACTCCAGCCATTTTCCCCCCTATTTTTGGTAATAGTATGTTTACTTTCATTATTCTTCAAGACACAGTCACGTTGTATTCTATAAGACTAAGAAATATGATCTTTTAAATTTTTCCTCTTAAACCCCTTAGATACAGGTAGAAATACTATTCTTTTTTAAAATATATATATATATGTATATATATATGTTTTTATTGATTTTGTAGAGAGAGAGGAAGAGAGAAACATAAATGTGAGAGAAGCATCAATTGGGTACAACCTGCAACCTGGGTATGTGCCCTGATCAGGAACTGAACTGGTGACCCTTCAGTGCACAGGATGATGCTCAACCAACTGAGCCACACTGGCTAGAAATACCATTCTTAATATATTGATTCCATGGTATACAATTTATTTTTATCTCACTATTTTTCTTTTCCTTCAGCCCATGGTTTTTAATCACACTGATATTTTATTCTCATTTCTCATTGTTCCTCTTTGTTTTCTCTTGGTTTAAATAATCTTCACCATCGGCCTCCCATGTTTACAGTATTACTTTTAGATAGAACTTTTCAGCCTTCCTCAAGAAGATAGTAAAGATACAATAGCGAATATTAGAACTATCACCAACAGCCTTCCACATTCCCACCGTAAATATGTTTATTTTGCCTTTCCCGTTAATGTGGTAAGCCCCCTGGGCAAGGCCAGCCAGTACCTCTCTGTTCTATGTTAGGCAGCCCTCTAACCATGGTCAATAAACATTCGTAATAATGAGATATAAGGAAGTGTCGGTGTTCAGCAACTTAGTGCCAGATAAGTGTGGAGATCAAATGAGGCCACAGGGTTTGAAATAATATTTAATATGACATTGTCTCATTGAATAACAAATCTTATATTGCAATGTTTGGGTCACATCTCCATTGGTGCCAGACTTCTTATACTCCTTTAATCAGTCCCTGAAGATATTTCAAGTTTATGAGGTCAAAGTAACAAAATCCCACTCTACACTGAGTGGCCAGATTATTATGATCTATGAACGCATAATAATCTGGCCACTCAGTGTATATCCTATATAATAAAAGGCTAATATGCAAATTGTCTCCTTGACCAGGAGTTCGACCAGCAGGCAGGCCGGTCAACCACCCATGTCCCCTCCCCCTGGCCAGGCTGGCCGGACCCCACCCATGCACGAATTCATGCATCAGGCCTCTAATATATATATATAGAGATCATAATAATCTGGCCACTCAGTGTATGTAGTGAATAGAGAACAAACCTCCTGATGAATGTGGAAAATGAAACTGGGGTGAGGGCCATGGATTCTCTGGCATTCTGACCAAATGTCTACCATGAAGTACATTGAAAAGACATTAAAGTATGCCATTAACCTAACTATTATGTAAGTCATTTACCTACCTAAAGTATGAATTGAAAATAGTTAAATAAAGCAGTTAAGACTAATGGTATTTCAGAAAAGGGAGCTCACAAGTTATTTTTTTTCCCTGCATTTTTCTGCAATTGTTAGAACTCAGCATCATTTTCTCTACAGCTCATTAAAGAAGTATACACAGAATAACAAGTGAAATGATGATCCAGTGAAAATTTGACATTGCAACGATTGGTTATTTTCTATCTTTGCAGTATCAATTGAGGGTCAGTTATCCTTTCATTTAATATGGGTGCTCATGCTTTCTATATTGATTCAACCAATCTCTCCATTTTTGCAGCCAAGCTTCTCAAAATAGTAGTTCACATTTTAAGTTTCTATGTTCTCATTTCTTATTTATTCTTCAAAACATAGTGATTTGGCTTCTGCCCTCACTGTTCTATTGAAGGGGCTCAAGTTCCTCACTGTCTTCCTTGTTGCCAAATTTTGGAACATTTTCTCATCCTTTTCTGTATTGTTTGCAATAATTTAACTGCTTACTCTTTCTTGAAAGTTTTCTTTGTTTGGTTTCTTTCTCTTCTGGTTTTTCTAACCCTCACCATTCTTTCTTAGCTTCCTTTCTTGACCTCTCTTGCTCCAGAAAACCACCAAATATTGATATTTTCTAGAGTTATTTTCTCAGAATTCCCTTTCCTTACCACACCAACACCCACAGCTTTGGCCCAACTACAAATTCACATCACTAGCCCATCCTTTTCCAGACATACACTTTTAACTGTGGGTTGTCTTTAGACATATTGTTCTCCCCACTTAACATTGGAATACACTGGGTACTTCACACTCAGCATATCTAAAACAGAACTCACCTCCTACCTACTACCCCCACCTTTTAAACCATCCTCCCCTACCAAAATCCTTCAGCAACAAAAAGTAGTATCTCATTCCTGTATTATATATCCTGCTGAATAGCTAGTACTTCTCAATAACTCCCTGTTTTCCTTATTCTGCTCTCCAGTCTCATTAGTCACTAATTCAAATTAACTATACATCATAAATATTTCTTTTTTTTAAATAAATATTTCTTGTTTACACTCCATCCTCTCTAACCCCATAACCATTGGAAAACATACACTCCGCCTGTTTTTCTTCCATATTGCCTTAATGATTCTTTAAGAATACCTACCTGATCAATTAATTTCCCTTCTCACAATTTGTCGTTTGCTCCTTGCCAACAATATAAAATCCAGTTATTTGTGGTTAGCTTTTTTTTTTCTCATCCTGCAATTACATCCTGTGCTGTAGCTATGTGGAAAGCTTGAATTTCCTCAGGACCCATATGATGTTCTTCTTCATCTAAATTTATTGATTTGAGAGAGATAGGAACATCGATTTGTTGCTCCACTTATTTATGCGTTCATTGGTTTCTTGTCTGTGCCCTGACCAGAGTTCAAACCCACAGTCTTACTGTATCTGGATGATGCTCTAACCAACTGAGCTATCTGGCCAGGGCCCCATACCTTTGTGGTGTAACACTTATTTCTGCCCCTGCCTTGTATATAGTTTTCATTCTTCTTTGTATAGGGACTAAACCCGTAACCTCCTCTATACAGCTTTTGCAGGGCAATCCCTTGCAGAATAAGGTGCCCAACATTTATGTTTCCACAGTCCTCATTATACTTGGTTATTCTTGCATTGTACTGATAGTGTCTTTAAACTCATCATTTTCATCACTCTGGACCATGAGATCTTTTAGAACAGAGGCTGTATCACATCATCCTTGTGTCCCTATATCCCTGGGTACCCAGCCTTTAGTGAGACGTTAGTAAGAGTTCAGTTTGGGCCCTATCCGGTTTGGCCTGTGGACTGAAGGGTCCCAGGTTCAATTCCGATCAAGGGCATGTACCTTGGTTGCGGGCACATCCCCAGTAGGGAGTGTGCAGGAGATAGCTGATCGATGTTTCTCTCTCATCGATGTTTCTAACTCTCTATCCCTCTCCCTTCCTTTCTGTAAAAAAAATCAATAAAATACATCTTTTTTTAAAAGAGTGCAGTAAAGTTCATTGTCTTGCCCAAAGTAGCCTTACCTTTCGATTTCCTGTTCTTGTAAACTGATGAATTCATCACTCTTCTTCATGTATTCTTTATGTTTTCTCTTTTCTTCCTCTAACTCCAATATGGTTTGCCTATGAGATTTTTCTACTATTAAAAGCTGTTTCAGAATTCGTCTGTGAGATTCTTTATGTTTTTCCACAACTTTGTGCAACTGCAAAAGAAAATAAATTTATAGTCTGTTAACTACAAATCACTCATAATGCTGCCATCTTTCACACTTCAAGAAATGTCCAATTTTTGTCTAATTCAGCAATGTGTTCTGATTTCCTTGTTTAGTTTTTAACGTTTCTCTTGTTCATTGATATTTTTTGATACATTTCAACACAAATGTAATATTTTTACTGTCATTGTTTTCCCTGCAGAGAGAATAATTGGTGCCTCTGTAGATGTCAACACTTCCCCTACATGCCCTTTCTGACACTTCCTTCTCTCTCCAGAGAAACTGTTAGGGATGATGTGCTGCATCTTTGATTCTGCAGCTGCCCTGCTGATCTCTCCTGCCCACCCCTTCCTATAGTACTCTACTAGTGTATGCCTCTTGGATCCCCTAATCTGTTTTTCTGTGTGTGTGTGTGTGTGTGTGTGTGTGTGTGTGTGTGTGTGTGTTTTCTCCTTTTTATTAAATTTATTAGGGATGTTTTTCTTTGAATTATGCATCAAGGTGTTTGAGTATTTAAACGTTTGTTAATTTTGTGTTGGTATGTAGTGTGAATGTGACCAAATGTAAGCATCAAATTCCTTCTAGTTTCCGTGCCTACTTATTTTTCTGTTATAAAACTATTACCCTGTATCTGATTTATGTATTTGGCTTCCCTATTAGACTGTGAACTCGCTGAAGGCAGGGCCTGCATTTTGTTTTTCTTAGCCTCTTATAGAGTGACTTGTCTACAGTAGGTGCCTACTATATGTTTAAAGATTAAAAACAAAATAAGCAAGGAATCAAGAAAGAAAAGAGGGAAAGAGGTTGAAACAAATGTGGCTTGGGATCTTTTGATAAACTGAGATCCAATTAAGAACATAATTTTGAAAGCATGTGACTTTTTAGTTTGTTAAATACTAGGTGCTGTAACTGATAATATTGGTTGATTTTACCCTTTGCCTTTATCATAAAAGATTGAAAATTTGTGACTCTGAATTAAAAGCCAGTATAAATTGTACAGCCTTAAAAAGCACATGCTGCCAAGACCGGTTTGGCTCAGTGGATAGAGCGTCGGCCTGTGGACTGAAGGGTCCCAGGTTCGATTCCGGTCAAGGGCATGTACATTGGTTGCGGGCACATCCCCGGTGGGGGGCGTGCAGGAGGCAGCTGGTCGATGTTTCTCTCTCATCGATGTTTCTAGCTTTCTATCCCTCTCCCTTCCTCTCTGTAAAAAATCAATAAAATATATTTAAAAAAAAAAAAAAAAAGCACATGCTTTACTAGGAATCCAAGGCACAAAATAGCCAAGCCAGTGTAGAATAAGAATAAAACAAAGGTGCACCAGCATATAGGACCTAATTAATTCTCTCAGACCTCTAAATCCTTAGGCTGGTTTTCTAATACTGATTTATAATGGTGTTTTAACACACACAAAATACTTTATTATGCCATATGGTGTTGATGGTTTTTATTAAATGTAACCAGTCCTTTTGAGGAAGCTGAAATTGCTAAGTTGCATTGCCTGCTGGCAGAATCACTGTTAACTAATGACCATCGTCTGAGAGGGAGGTTGTAGTGTTTGTCCTAGGTCTCCAGTCATTAGAGTGAATTGTAAAGGAAATTCAAATGAACTGCTTTTGGAATTTGACAGTGAAATAGTGAAGGATCAGCCTTCATTAGGAAAGTTGTTAGTTGACTTAGGAAAACATTTATTTTAATTTGTATAAGATCAACCCTAGAATTAATGACTAAATGAATGATTAAGGAAAGCTTCTTAAATGCAAGAAAAATGTCTTTCCTTAGATGTCTTGAAATTATATGGATATGGATATTAAACTTAATTTGACCTAAAGAGAGAAAATAGAAGACTTATTTAATCCACTGTTGTTTTCCATTGCAATTTTTTCTCTTTATGTTGTTTGTTTGCTTGCTTGCTTGCTTGCTTGCTTGCTTGTTTGAAGGAACAAGGAAGGAGGGAAAGAATCATTGCCCTCCATTTATTACATGTCCTCTTAAGTTGTCTCCCTTTCTTCCGCCTCACCCCTTTCCAGCCTGTCCTCTTCAGTGACCGATGATCTTTTCACCAATGGGATTGCTCCACTCTCCTATTCAGAGCCAAAAGGTCTTTCACCACTGGTCTCCTGACACTTCCTCCCCATTCTCACTCCATACCTTCCCATTTTTCTTACCCAACCTTTAGGCACACTGGACTTCTGGAAGTTCTTAGAACTTACCACGGTGATTCAAGACTGCTTTTTTTTCGGTACTGAGACCTAGGACACATTTTTCCCTTCTACGCAAAACTTTTCCTGTTCTTCCTTTGTAGCTTTCTCTGATTACTCCTGGGTAGAAGTGTTTGTTCCTACATATCAGTGAGATGCCTGATTCTCTGAGTTGTTCTTTTTTCTTTTTTAATCCTGACCCAAGGATATTTTATATTGATTTTTAGAGAGAGTGGAAGTGAGTGGGAGAGACAGAGAGAGAGAGAAACATCCATGTGAGAGACACATTGACTTGTTGCCTCCCACACACGCCCCATCCAGGGCCAGGGATCGAGCCTACAACCAAGGTACGTGCCCTTGACTGGAATCAAACCTAAGACCCTTTAGTCCAAGGGCCAATGCTCTATCCACTGAGCCAAACTGGGGAGGGCTGATTCTCTGATTTTTTATCTTCTCACATTCCATGATTCTTGAAGGATGACTTGAACTTGCTGCATGCTGTTTGATGCAACCACTAAGGAGCTCATTTTGTCAACAGTGATCATTGGAAAGCTTATGGAATAGTGGTCTGGCAAAGGGAAAGCTCCCCCCAAAAGAATTACTGATTCTAGAGATGGCTTAGCATATACCTGAAGTTTTATTTTGGGCCTTCATTTTCCATGCCCAAAGTGCCTGTTAGTAAATATGTCAGTGGTTCTCAGTTCAGTCTCTTCTTCATTCCTGACAGATCGAATGATGGACCCAAGCCTCCCTGAACTCATTTCATTTCTCCCCACCCCCAAGTGTGAGAGCTTGACCACATCACTTAACCTTATGTATTTCAGGTTTCTCATTTATAAATTAAGTGCTTAGACTTGATTTTTAAGGTTATTTCTAGCATCACAAGGCAACAAGTATTTATTCATTGCCTGTTCTGTGGGCTTAGAACTATGATAGTTGCCATGGGGAATGCAAGAGAAGTTTGAAGTCTCAGTGCTTATACTTTCATTAGGAAATAAGATACGCATGCATGAAACAATTAGGAGCAGCATAAGGTGGTGTATCATTAAGTACTAAGGAACTATCAGACCACTGCCCCCTTTTTATCTGTTCCCACTTACAGATTGAAGCCTGGGAAAGAAAACAGGAAGACTTGTCAGTCATTGCAGGAAGTATCGGGGCAGAAAGACTGAAAAGATGGCTCCTAATGTTTATGGTTCAGTGACAAGCTTCCTGCTTATCATTTTAACTTGCCTGATGTCATGTCTATTCCCAACCCCTAATACAATTCAACTTCTTGCCTAGGATGAAGGAAGTACAGTGTATTTCATTAGGTTAGATTTCTGATGTTTCTTCATGGTCAGAAGGAATGAAGAACAGAGAGGTTTTACATCTTTTGGCTTTAAGTTGCATGATATATGTTTAAAAATGAATAATGACCACCCTGATTTTAGTTTCGTCTCTTTCTGTGCTATGGTTTGGTTCTGTTTGTTCTATTTGTTCTTTTCCATCACCTGTTTGAAGATTGTCCTTTTCAATGAAGCTAATCCATAGAGCAGAGAAATTGGTCATTTTAGTAGATCAAAGGTTACCAAATATACTATTTATAAAATATCCCTTCTTCTTCCTTGTGTCTATTGGAACCTGCTTTTCCTGGGTAACACTGGAATCTCTGTTTTTATAGAGACTGCTCATTCTCTCATTGCCTCCATATCTCAGACTCAAGAAATGGCCCCATGATTCTCATGGCTCTCCACCACCACTGCCAGACCCTTCTGAAAGTGATTCCTTGTTCTCATTATCACCCTTAATGGTGGTAGTCTTTTCTCGTTCTCATTTTGTTCATTTACTGAGCTTCAGGCCACTCCTCCTGTAATCTGTCTTTCTACCTTCAATCTTGGTAGCATTCTGGGTGATTTTCATATTTTGCTGGACATTCCATGTGGCTCTTTCCCTATGCCTGGTCAGCAGGCGTCCTCTTTCCTCAAGGCCCCTATTTGAGGCCCATGCTATTCTGTCTAAACACTAAACCTGCCCTGGCCGGTTTGGCTCAGTGGATAGAGCGTCAGCCTGCTGAGTGAAGGGTCCCAGGTTCATTTCTGGTCAAGGGCACATGCCTGGGTTTCGGGCTCGATCCCCAGTAGGGGGCATGCAGGAGGAAGCCAATCAATGATTCTCTCTCATCATTGATGTTTCTATCTCTCTCTCCCTCTTCTTTCCTCTCTGAAGTCAATAAAAAGATGTTTAAAAAAATAAAAATAAATAAACACTAGACCTGAGCACATCATTACCTTCTTAATTTTATCCCCTACTTGACTGAGTAGAATTCATTAAGCATAAATGGAGCTTTTCTTATATTTCTGCTCTCTTAACTTACCTATATTCTTCTACATTCTTTTTTTAAAATCCTCTCTGGGGATATTTTGTCCATTGATTTTTTTAGAGAGAATGGAAGGGTGGGAGGAGAGGAGGGACACACACACACACACACACACACACACACACACACACACACACATCGATTGGTTGCCTCATGCATACACCTGGACTGGGACTGGACATTGAACCTGCAATCCTTCTATCCACAGACCAATGCTCTAACCACTGAGAAAACTGGTTTTCTACATTCTTAACCACCTCACCTGTATGAACTTCTTTGCACCATTCCTTTTTGTCTCCTTCCAGCCTTTGTTTTGTCCATGAATTTCTTTCTTATATCTTTGACCCCACCTCTGTCCCTTCAAAGTGTGCCTACAAACATGGTCAAGTGTTCCTTTCTAAAAGTGTGCACACATGCTTACGGAGAGGAGGAGGAAGATTTACCATGAAGCTTAAGTTTTAGGGTTCTTCACTGGCATGGGCATCTTCCAAGGCCCTTCCAGTGCCCTAGCAATGTGTTCACCTAAGTCATATATTTAGTAAAATTTTAAAATAATACATTTTAATTATAATCAGTTAAGACCCTGTCTTTTTCCCATTTTTACTTACTTACCTACCATCATATTTCCTTTCATGGCAGGTAGTTTTGAAGAGTCTATGCACATTTCTGGGGTCCTGCTAAAGGGAAGTTCAGTTGGTTTCACAGTCACTTCCATATATAGGCAAGTTATTGCTAACCATCTTGATGTACGAAAGGCTTCAGAAATGCCACTGTGCCAGCTCACCCGGCCATTGTCAAATAAAGGGGAAAGGCCAGAGGTTATATTCCAAAATGAATCTGTCCTTGGTGGTTCTCAGCAATGGAAGTTTGTGGATTGAGAGGAGAAAGGTTCAAATAATTTGGAACCAGAAGCTAATCTTTGTAAATTTCCCTTTCAGTTCCTAGCTTCAGAATTTCTCTTGCTTCCATGTAAGCTCATCCATGCATTGAAGAGTGTATTAGATAGTTTATCTAATGTTTTTATGTATTCTTTTAGAGATATAATTTCACTCAATATGTGTCCACAGTGTTGCTGGAAATGGAATTCCTTTTTGTTCTGCCTGACTAACACATACTCATTCTCTGGATCTTGGCTTTCCCCATTCTCCTATTTAAATTTGACCTCCCCCCCCCCGCCCCCGCCCCATTGTACTCTCTCATAGTGCCTTGTGGTTTTAAACACAGAAGTTAGTATATGTATAAATGTACACTTGTGTGATCATGTTTTTTTTATCACTCTGTTAGACAATAAACACCCTGATTACAGGAACCACAACTATATTTATACATCAATATTAAATAAGTTAATACAATGAAATTTAAAAGCTAATTATATGTTGTTTAAAATAAGTATTCTAAAGATTGCCCTAAGGTAATGCTGATAAGATATGCAGATTTGCCGAAACCGGTTTGGCTCAGTGGATAGAGCATCAGCCTGCGGACTGAGGGGTCCTGGGTTCGATTCCGGTCAAGGGCATGTACCTTGGTTGCAGGCACATCCCCAGTGGGGGGTGTGCAAGAGGCAGCTGATCGATGTTTCTCTCTCATCGATGTTTCTGACTCTCTGTCCCTCTCTCTTCCTCTCTGTAAAAAATCAATAAAATATATTAAAAAAAAGATATGCAGATTCTTTTATCTATCTATCGATCGATCGATCTATCAATCTATCTATCTATCTATCTATCTATCTATCTATCTATCTATCTATCTATGAATCTATGAGCCAGGGTTCGTAATGACCAAGGCTCCACCAAACACCAGAAGTCAGTGCTGGGTTGCCGTGGCGACCCAGCATTGACTGCAACCGGTGCCAGCACAGCAACCCAGCATTGACTGCTGAGGAGGCTGCAGATCAGGCCCAGAGAGAGGCCTGCAGAGAGAGAGGCAGGGTCTGATCCCCAGACTCCGGGGTAGCTGTTGATCAGCTATTGCCTCTCTCTTTCTCTCCCAGCTTCACCAGCAGCCAAGCCTCCTTGGGGGCTGCTGATCAGCCCCGCCTCTTTGATCAGGCCCAGAGACGCTAACTGGCATAGAAACCAACCAATCAGAACCAAATCTGGGTGAAGTGCCAGGAGCCAATGGCTGCCTAGGAGGCAAAGCTTTTGAAGCTGACTGGCATAGAAATCGACCAATCAGAACCTAACCTGGGTGAACTGCGAAGGCAGAACCATAGGTGGGGGCTGAGGAGGGGTTTTAAGGGCAACAGCTGTTTGGTGGAAGGTGTAAGAAAGCCGTTCAATTTTTGCATGACCGGTTTGGTAATATAGTGCATATGGCTGACAATCAGTCCAGATATAGGGATTATGTGTTTTTGTCTGCCAACAGCATCTCCTCCTGCTGAAAAAGCCCCCCCCCCCCATTTAAGCAATCCTATCCTATATAATCTATCTATACTAATAAAAGGTTAATATGCTAATTAGACCAGGTCAACCAGCCATCTTCCGGACGTTCAACTTCCTTCCAGACAAAGCCATGGTGGTGGGGGCCGAGGCAGAGGCAGTTAGGGGCATTCAGGATGGCAGGGGAGGGCAGTTGGGGGCAAGATTAGGCCAGCAGGGGGTTAGGTGCAATCAGGCTGGCAGGGGAAGGCAGTTGGGGGTAACCAGGCCGGCAGGGGAGGGCAGTTGGGGGCAAGATCAGGCCAGCAGGGGAGGGCAGTTGTGGGTGAGATCAGGCTGGCAGGGGAGGGCAGTTAGGGGCGATCAGGCAGGCAGGCAGGTGAGTGGTTAGAAGCCAGCAGTCCCAGATTGCAAGAGGGATGTCCGATTGGAGAGGGTGCAGGCTGGGCTGAGGGAACGCCCCCCCCTCGCTGCCCCCCCCACCCCGTGCACAAATTTCGTGCACTGGGCCCCTAGTCTATAATAATAAAAGTGTAATATGCTAATTAGACTGGACAGCCAAACGACCTTCCGGACAACCTTCTGGGCGAAGCTGGGGCTGCAAGGGCCGAGGCAAGCCACCACAGCTGTGAGGGCTGAGCCCCTTGCATGAATTTCGTGCTTCAGGCCTCTAGTATTCTTATATTTTTCTTCATATCTTTTATGGAAGAACTAATATGTTAGGCCATTAACTCAAGTATTTTTTTAAAGGTAACTTCTCCTATGCAACACTAGCTTTGAAAGCAATAGGAGGCTAAAACTGTTGTGGACTATGAGTTCTTTCGTCTTCCTCCCTCTTAACAACCCAGCTACTCCCTCTCCCCATCCTCATCCTTTATTCCAGCTCCCAGGCCTCCACCAGGTTTTTAGCTTAAGTCAGTGTTTCTGTCATGTGATGTAACTGAGAGCAGTTTGATCTTCTAAGTTATTTTCCCTTAAGAATATATAAATCCTTTTTAGTTTACCCTAGACATGGTTTAGATTTTTTCATTTTTCAAAAAGACCATTGTTAAGAAAATAAAAGGTGGGAGGAAGTTTATACCCTGCAATGGGAGAAAGCAGAAGATTATTTTCTTAGCATGTACATCCTTATTCTGATGTAACTAGGGTGCAGTCACAGACGGTCTTAGTAGGAATGCTGTTCTCTCTTTTCTTCAGCTCTATCTAGGGAACTCTTAGAATTCCCCTTTACTGTTTATTCTCTGGATATCTTCCTTTCACCTGTTACTTTCCATTAGATATAGGAAGAGGGTAGACAACTGGTTGTTGGGTAGGTAGAGTTATGAGGGCCTCCGGGAAAGACTGATAGCTGAGGAGAGACAAATATATAAGGGGAAACTAGAAGGCAAGAGAAGAAAGTGGGCAAATGTTGGAGGTGGGAATGTGAGAAGTCTGTGTGTGTGTGCATGCGCGTGCACACGTGTCTGTGTGTGTGTGTGTGTGTGTGTGTGTGTGTGTGTGTGTGTGTGTGAAGGGGTACTTGTTGGGGGAGTAATCAAAGAAGGTTGAATTTGTGAAGCAGTGCTAACTTATGGATAACTTTCAGGGACAAGCATTTGTAGAGAGGGTCAGGGTGTTTCAGTTTTGCAAGTGTGCAGTGGAATTCTTTTGTAACAAAACTTTGTCCTACAGATTTCAGCATAAGTTTGGAAACATGTTGTTTCATTTTACCCTGAAGTGTTGAGGGGTTGTGTCATTTGTGGAGTTTTGTCAGGATATGTACTGTATTTTTAATTGGCATTTGTGCTCACATGGGTTTGGGAATTTGTATCTCATGCTGCTTCACAGTCATTGTGTTGGGATCCTAGATACAATTTTAACACTATTGACTTGCAGCTTAGCTCCTCTTGTTTAAAATTCGGATTAAAGCACAAGTTAACAGACTTTGGGTGGTCTCATCCTCACCCCTCAGAAAAGCAGATCCATATGACCAAACTCCTTCACAATTTGGCAAGACGCTAATCTTCTCTCATGAGACACCCAAGACGAGAATAGCAAGGACATTGGAGGTCAGTCCTGAGGTGGGTTGCCAGAGTGTATGTGAGGGAAATTTGTCCAAAACTTGCTTTCACTCTCTCCAGCCTTAACTCATGCTCCTAGTTGTTTCCTTTTTATAAAAATGAAAAATTATGAAAATTTCCATTGAGGTTTCAAAGGAAAATAGAAGAATAAAGTAAGGATGTCAAAGAGATTCAGAAATGTCAGCAAGTAAAAGAGAAAGCAGTACCACATCTTTGTGCAGTGGTGGCCCTGTTGGTACTGCTCATCTTTGCTGTTGTCATTGCTGGCACGTGTGGTGGTGAGAGGTCTCTGCTGCCATTAAACTTTCGAAGGAAAAAGAGGATATGCACTCATCTAAAATACATGTTTTTTCTAAACTCTGTTTCTTGGACAGATCTTTAGATCATTTCTATTCATGTTCAAAATTTCTATGACATAATACCTTAGTGTTTTCAAAGAAATTAATCTCTACGGTTGAACTTTATCTGGGTTTTTTTTCTGTTTGTTTTTTTAATACCCGAGGACATGTTTTTTTGTTGTTGTTTTTTTACTTTAGAGAGAAGGGGGGAGAGGGGGGATGTGAGAGTGAAACATCGATCAGTTGCTTTCTGCACGTACCCAGGTATGGAACTGCAACCTGACCAGGGATGGAACCCTCAACCTGGGTATCTATCCTAGCAGTGAATCAAACCCTTGACCTTTTGAGGTATGAGCAATGCTCCAACCAACTTTGCCGCACTGGCGAGAGTATACTTCACCTTTTTTTTAATTGTAACCTAAATAGCATTCAAGTCCCCCAAAAGAAGTTCAGACAGACCCGTGTGTGTGTGTGTGTGTGTGTGTGTGTGTGTGTGTGTAGAGAAAGAGAGAGAGAGAAAGTGAGAAGAAACAGAGAGAAATTCTCTTGCATTTGTTAGGTTTCAGTTTGGTGTCAAGAAGCAAACCTAAATAAAATAAAATTCAAAAAAAAAAAAAAGAAATCAATGTCCATAACCAAAAAAATAAATATGCTCTTTAAAAGTCAACAATAAAGAGTTCTGCTTCCAGTAAAAAAAAAAAAAAAAAATGAAAACATCCTGGCCATGATTTATTCTCTTTTTCTTTCCTGTAGAACATGTAGTATTTATCTACTTTGGGTAGATTTTAAATGTCTTAGAATGCTAAACTTTAAGTAATCAAAAAGGAGTTGTGTGTCATGTTCAACTGCCAGGCCTAGTGCTTAGCTAGCTTGTGAACTTCTTCCATCTCCCAGGTGCACACCCCTGATATGGCACATACCTCAGTCATTGGTCTCTCATAGATGTCGTCCTGCCAAGGGGCAGATTTGGCTTGGAAAGCATCTCGCTGAAGAGCCTCTAACACCTTTTTTGGAGTGACAAACCCATACTGAGCTTCCAGCAAAGCCAAGTCCATTTTTTCAGCCTTTAAAATGCTTATGACTTCATCTCGAGCCTGAAGCAACAAAAGGCATTTCAGAAAGCCACTTTATCTACCAGCAGTCTCCAAAAGTGAGTTCTTATTAGAGTTGGGTATTTTTTATTTCACTTTCAAATATAATCAAATTATATTTAGTTATAGTACCTTTTAGAAAAAGTAGCAAAACTATGTCCCTTCATTCTTCTTACAATCTAATTACATATTGGTAATGTTTTAAAAAGTGATCACTATACAACTTGAGAGAACCTACATTTTTTATTGTGTTTGACAAGCAGATAATATGACACCCCTCAATGGACTGGCATTTACTAGTACATTTTCAGGGTTAGGAAATAAGAGTCTCCTATATGTGTAGCAGCTGTTTTTAGTTTTTTATGTAAGTTAATGATGCCAGGGCAAGTCTAAGAGCCAGTTCACATCAGGTACAAAAACACTTATTGTTATTTAAACCAATCCAGAAGTCAGCTGGCATTGTTGGTACCTATACGTGCCTGTGCACCAAAGCTTGTGAGCAGCATGAACAGAGGATATGACCTTTCATAACGTGCATGCCATTCGCATGTCATACAATAGCCCTTTTAGATGTGATTAATTGCCCTTCAAGTTGGCAGAGGAGAACTGTGTGTATATGTACTTACACTTTCTTTCATGTACAGACAAGTATGGACCATAGATATATATATTTATATATGCACACCAAATTCACAAGCAGCCTTCCCTTTGAAGCATGAGGGGTTTAATTCGAAATCAGCTGACCTGCAGTTCTCCTTCCAGAATGCTTAGAAGAAATAATAGGTCATCTCTTGAGAGGTCTTTTCCTTGGTGGCCATTACCACTGTGTGATGTAGGATGTAGAAGGATTGCATTGGACTCACTGGTGGTGTCTTTGTCTTGCTGTTTCTGCTTCATGTCTTCAGGCGCTTGGAAACTGTAGTCTTTACTGTGTCTTGGAAATTGCTTTAGGGCTGAGCCCTCTGTGTCACTGCTTCTGGAACGCATTCTTTACAGACTGGAAAGAAGGAAGATAATTTGTAACTCTTAATGAAAGTGGAATTTTTAATAAGGGCACCTATTACTGCTTTAACAAGTCTGCACTCTTGTATTTACTGCAGTCAAAGACTCAAAACCTTTCTAAAGTCTACAGCAGAGAACAGCATTAGCAGATTCATAAATCACAGTCTTATTTACTCTTCTGTTTTTGAAATGAACATTTAAAAAAAATGTGTTCTGCTTTGATTAAGGCCACTTATGTCCATGGGTAAACAGACTGTATTTGAAGTTCATCTGCCAAACATTCAACCTCAGGTTCCCAGGTCATACCTCCAACCACGGCCTAAGTGCTTACTTAAGTTAAGACATACTTAACATAACTGCAAAATGATAACTAGGCTAGTTGTTCTAACTTTCTGCAGATTCACATTATGGTATTTCCTTTGCATATTTTTTTTTTATTTTCTTAGCCTTAGGACATTAAGATAGAATTATTGCTACAAAATACTTTGGGTTATTTTGTTGTGATGGCAAAGTCTAATATTAAAAGAATGAGGGCTTGGTCCCTGGCTGTATGCCTGACCTTCTGCTAAAATTCCAGATCTATCCTTGGATAAGTAAACAGTTATATTTAGGACCTCTCATCTCCTATAGTTGTTGAATATTATAGAAACAAAATAATATGATATTTGAGGGATACATTAGCTCTACATCTGATTACAGGCAGTCCTCAGGTTACGCTGGACTCGACTTACGTCTTTTCGTGGTTACATAGCCATTTTCCATTTATTTATAAAAACAAAAAGTTCTGTCATTTCGACGTATGTACATATTGTGCTTTATGTTTTTTATTATTTATTTACCACAAGTAAAAGTCAGGAATTATCTTTCTTTTAAATTTTTTTTACTGTTTCACTTCATTACTGCTGTGTATGTGCTCCATCTGAGTGACGTAGGTGCTTATGTAGGTGGGTTCCGACTTATGGCGAAAATCGAGTTACCTTGCGCCATAGAAATGGATCTCCAACGTAACCCGAGGACTGCCTGTATATGATTATCCAAAGTAATTTATAATAGCAAGAAAAATTGGTCTACCTTTGAAATTGCTCATGAAAAGAGATATTAATTAAACTTATACTCTGCTTCAATAATGTACAGATTATTAATTTTACTCAGCCCTACAAATCATGAAACTTTAATCATCATTAATGTTTTACTTTTAGTTTTTAATAATATTTCTTTAAAAATCTGAAAGAACTGAAGTATACAGCAAAGTATGGAAAATATAGTGAACCACTACATGCTATCATACAAATTTATAAAATCTTAATTTACTATATACATTAGGAAATATTTTTAAGTAAAATATTATAGATACAGCTGCAGCCCCTTACATATCTCTTCCTTAATCTACTCTCTATTCTTTCCACCCCAGAAATAATGATCTTTAATTTGGCATGTATCATACACATGCATGTTTTATACTTTTTAAAACATGTATACATATTGCTGACCAATATATAGTTTTTCTTTGTATATTTCTAAACTTTGTATGAATAACATTGGTTATATCTTTCTAAAACATGCCTTTTAATCATATACTAGAGGCCCGGTGCACGAAATTCGTGCACGGAGGGGGGGTGTCCCTCAGCCCAGCCTGCACCCTCTCCAATCTGGGACCCCTCGGGGGATGTCCAACTGCCGGTTTAGGCCCAATCCCTAAACGGGCAGTTGTACATCTCTCTCACAATCTGGGACTGCTGGCTCCCAACTGCTCGCCTGCCTGCCTGCCTGATTGCCCCTAACCTCTTCTGCCTGCCAGATTGATTGACGCCTAACCACTCCCCTGCCAGCCCGATCGACACCTAACTGCTCCCCTGCTGGCCTGATTGCCCCCAACTGCCCTCCCCTGCCAGCCCAGTCGCCCCTAACTGCTCTCCCCTGCCAGCCCAGTCGCCCCTAACTTCCCTCCCCTGCCGGCCCAGTCGCCCCTAACTGCCCTCCCCTGCCAGCCCAGTCACCCCTAACTGCCCTCCCCTGCCAGCCTGGTTTCCCCCAACTGCCCTCCCCTGCCGGCCTGGTCCCCCCCAACTGCCCTCTCCTGCAGACCATCTTGTGGCGGCTATCTTTGACCATATGGGGGCAGCCATCTTATGTGAGGGCGTGAGGGTCACTTTGCATATTACCTCTTTATTATATAGGATTCTTCCTTGTTCCATTTTACTTTTGTTTATGTGTTTTGATAGCTTTATACTATTTCATTATATGAACAGTCCACCATTTACTTATATGTTTTACTATTGATAGAAATTAAAATAGTTTACATTTTTTTCCATATTAGAAAAAATGCTGCTTTAACATTCTCGTACATTTTTTTCTCGTGTACATTTAGTTCTCTACAGAATATTCTTTAGGGAATAGGATTGTAATTTTTGGAATGTTGAGTACTAGGGATTATTGCTCTCCTAAATAGAATGCCAATTTATAGCAGAGTGTGAGAGTTCTCATTGCTCCATATCTTAATCAACACTTGCTGTTATTGAATTTACAATGTTCCCCAGTTTGATAAGTGAAATTTTAAATTTTCACCCTGTAATTATTAGTGAGGTGAACATCCTTTTCTTTGTTGGGTTTCTTTATAAATTGCTTATTTTCATGGTCTCTGCGCATTTTTTTTTTGTATTTGTTGTCTTTTTATGGATTTGTAGGAATTAATTACATATTCTATAAGTTACTGTTCTGTTGATTAAATGTTTTGCTGTTATCTTTTCTAGTCTGTATCTTGTATTTTCACTTTACTATGTCTTTTATGGTATAGAACTTTTAAATTTTAACTTAGTTAAATTTATAAATTTTTAAGTCAGTTTCTTTAAAAAAAATTACTTTGTATTGGAAACCAAAACTTGAACAGTGACACTATAAAAGGGTTGTTAAAACCATGGATTCTGGAAACACACTGCCTGAGCTCAAATCCATTAGTTATTGGCTATAAAACTTTGGGCAAGTTAGTTAATATTTCTGTGCTTCAGTGTTTTCATCTGTAAAATGGGGATAATAGTAGTTTAGTATGATTGTAACCTAAAGTTGCTGTGAGGATTAAAAGTCAACACATGTCAAATATTTGCAACATGGGTGGTACAAAATTAGCACTCAACAAACGTTATCTATTATCTATATTAATAATAGAGGAATATGCAAATTGTCCAGGACGCCATCACAGTAACAGTAATGACTGAACAGCAGGCTGCGTGGAGCAACAAGCCCAGCAGGGGGGTTAGTGAGGGATGACCAAATGACTGAATAGCAGGCTGCTTGGGGCGACAAGGCCAGCAGGGGGGTTAGTGAGGGATGACCAAACGACTGAACAGCAGGGTGTGTGGGGCGACCAGGCTGGCAGGAGGGGCAGTTGGGGGCAAACAGGCCAGCAGGGAGGGCAGTTGGGGGCGATTGGGCCGGCAGGGGGGCAGTTGGGAGTGACCAGGCCTGCAGGGGAGGGCAGTTGGGTGCGACCAGGCCAGCAGGGGAAGGCAGTTGGGAGTGACCAGGCCAGCAGGGGAGGGCATTTGGGGGCGACCAGGTCTTCAGGGGAGGGCAGTTGGGAGTGATCAGGCAGGCAGTGGAGGGCAGTTGGGGGCGATCGGGCTGGCAGGGGAGGGCAATTGGGGGCTATCGGGCCGGCAGGGGAGGGCAGTTGGGGGCGATCGGGCCGGCAGGGGAGGGCAGTTGGGGGCAATCGAGCTGGCAGGGGAGGGCAGTTGGGGGCAATCGGATTGGCAGGGGAGCAGTTAGGCGTCAATCAGGCTGGCAGGGGAGCGGTTTGGTGGCGATCAGTCTGGCAGGCAGAAGCGGTTAGGGGCAATCAGGCAGGCAGGCAGGTGAGTGATTAGGAGCCAGCAGTCCCGAATTGTGAGGGGATGTCCGACTGCCGGTTTAGGGCCGATCCCAGATTGGAGAGGGTGCAGGTCGGTATGAGGGACACCTCCCACCCCCCACCCCCCATGCACGAATGTCGTATACCGGGCCTCTAGTTATTAATATTACTAATGACATTCGTGCATGGGGGGAGGGGATCCCTCAGCCTGGCCTAGGCCCTCTTGCAGTCCGGGACCCCTCGGGGATTATCTGACTGCCGGCTTGGGGAGCGGGCCTGTGGAAGCGGGAGAGGCTCCCACCACCATCGCTGCACTCGCCCGCCATGGGCCCAGCTTCTGGCTGAGTAGCACTCCCCTTGTGGGATTACACTGACCACCAAGGGGCAGATCCTGCATTGAGCTTCTCCCCCTGGTGGTCAGTGCAAGTCATAGCGACTGGTCATTCTGCTATTCGGTCAGTTTGCATATTAGCCTTTTATTATATAGGACTAGGGGACCAGTGCACGAATTCATGCACCTTGAAAGGAACTGTGGGATGCAAGTCTGCGGTGGGCACAGGGGCAGGTCTCAGCACATCCTCTGCACTCCCGCCCAGCCCCTCCTGCTTCAGACCCTGGTCCCCTGTCTGCCGGCAGCCCTCCTCCCACCGCTGCCGCTCTCATGCGCTGACAGTGCCAGCCCCACTCACACCCACTGACAGCGCAGAGCGATTGCGGCCAGTACCAGCAGCGAGTGAGAGTGGGGCCAGCTCCATCAGTGGGTGCGAGCCGCAGCTGCTGCCCTGATTGCCCCTCAGGAGCAGGGGGAGATGGAAAAGCCCTCAGGGGCATTCGGCGCCAGCACCAGGCGCTGGCAGTGGGTGTGAGTGGTGGCTCTGGTGGCAGGTGCGAGCGGGGCCAGCGCCAGCAGTAGATGCAAGTGCTGGGCAGGACCGCAGTGCACGGGAGCAAAGAATTTTCAGTAACCACCAGAGGCTCGCCTCAGACCTGCACCTCACCTTGGTTTGGCATCCCCGCTCACCTGTTCCACCATCCCGCCGCAGCTGATGCCTGCCATGTTCCGCGCCTGCCCCCTGGTGGTCAGCACACATCATAGCGACTGGTTGTTCAGTTGTTCGGCTGTTCGGTCTATTTGCATATTAGCCTTTTATTATATAGGATTATTAATTTACTTTTATTTTTTAAAATTTTATAGTGAATCTATATGACCTTTATAGTTTTGGGGAATACTCAAGAAGAAAAACAAGTTTATTTGATTATTTCTGTTATTAAATGAGATATGAGACATGATTACAGGGGGGAAAATGATTAAAAGAATGACTTTGTGTCTTTGCTGGGTTCCCTGTTAAGAAGTGATTCTTCCCACCAGCCTCAGCTTGCTGGCACCACTTGAAAGACCTGAGTGTCTGGTCTTGAGGACTTCACAGCCAGCCAGCTAGGCCTCCACTCATCCCTCTCCTCATCCTTCAACAAGCATATGTTGGAAGCCCACTATGTGTCATGCACTAAGTTGATTATTTATGGTGTGGCTTCCTTAATTCCCTTAACACAATGACACACTTTTACTCCAAAGATTTATGGAAATAGTTTCTAAAACTATGAGGTCATGAGAAGTGCACTAAACTAGACAGAAGTCAAAGGAAAAGAATTCTGTCCACTGTGGGACTTACTTAAGACACTGACCCTCTCTGGGCCCAGTACCCTAATCTGTGAAGTGAGGCACATGGGGAGATGATCTCTGTGACCTCTCTCCTCTGTGATATATAACAATTTTTGCCATTGTGCTTTGCTTCTAGCATAGGATCATCAGTAGTGTATTTAGAAGAGATGGATTTGTGAGTCTGCATCTTACAGGAAATCCATAGAAATCTAAATGCTGCACTGGAATATTTAGTAAACCTGTGTCTGATGATTTCCAACAAGGGAGAGATTACATCTTCAAAATACAGTGCTTCAGGAAAAAATCCCCAGTAATAATTTTCAGCTAAGAATTGTTTTACAGCCTCGCCATTATCAGGTGGTAAAAGCAGAACTTGAAGGTGTTTATTGTCTTACATGCTTATTGTTTACGTTTTATTTGTCAGTAACACACCAATTATCAACTGATACTTTTAAAAATCATGCCATTATGCTGCACTGCCAAAGACAGATGGTTACAGATACCCTGTCTGAAAAGTGCTTATAGCCTTGCTGAAGTGACTGTTTATCAATAACAGTACAGACGAACAATGGTCTGTGACAATAGCTATCACTGACTATTCCTTAGGTAGCTAGGGAAAGATTCATGTATCTGAGAAAAGCAAGGCATAGAAGAAATTATTTTTGTGTGGGGGTACAAGGTTGAGGATATGTGGGAGCTAAAACTATAGAAAACCATATAATGTATATATTTATGTGTTTATAAATAATGTTCACATACTATCTTCTATCTAGACTAATAAAAGGGTCATATGCTAATTAGACCAGGTCGACCGGACATCTTCTGGACGTCCGACTTCCTTCTGGACAGTTAGGGGGCGACCAGGCTGGCAGGGGGGCAGTTAGGGGGCAACCAGGCCAGCAAGGGGGCAGTTGGGGGTGACCAGGACAGCAGGGGGGCAGTTGGGAGGCAACCAGGCTGGCAGAGGGGCAGTTGGGGGGTGACCAGCCAGCAGGGTGGCAGTTGCGGGGCGATCAGGCAGGCAGGCAGGTGAGCGGTTAGGAGCTAGCGGTCCCGGATTGTGAGAGGGATGTCCCTGATTGGAGAGGGTGCAGGCCAGGCTGAGGGACCCCCCCCATGCATGAATTTTGTGCACCAGGCCTCTAGTCATATATAATACTAGTGACCCGGCGCACAGAATCACGCGAGACCCAGGACCCCGCCAGTGCCGCAGGACGGCCCCAAGTCCCAGAGTGCTGCCCTGATGCACCACCAGGCCCCACCTCCTCCGGGCCACGCGGAGGAGCCACCGGGACCCGCCTCCTCCGGGCCGCACGGAGGAGCCACTGGGACCCACCTCCTGGTGATGGATTGTGACAGCATGAGGGCTTCACGGCGTGATGGCATGAGAACCACATAGGCTTTTATTAGTAAGATATGCTATGTACCTTATGAGACCATGTATATAACATACCTTATGAAAAGATGTGAAGAATCAAGCAGAAAAAATATTTACTAAAAATAAGTTATCTAATTCTTTTTCTCTCACGTCACTGGATTGTCTTGTATATTCCAGAAAGGCCCTTGCTCTGGTTTTTGTAGAAATATGGAAGATTGTTAATATAGATTTTTTTTTCTTATTTTATTTATTTATTCAGTGTTTTTTTTTAATCCTCACCTGAGGATATTTTTTCCATTGATTTTTAGAGAGACTGGAAGGGAGTGGGAAGGACACAGAGAGAAACACATCGATTGGTAGAGGTAGAGGTATGTGCCCTTGACCAAAATCGAACCTGAGACCCTTCAGACTTTATCCACTGAGCCATACCAGCTAGGGCGGATTAGGTATATTTATTTATTTATTTATTTTTAATTTCTTTATTGATTACGGCGTTACATATGTGTCCTTATTCCCCCATTACCCCCCATCCCCCCCTCATGCCCTCACCCCCCTGTTGTCTGTGTCCATTGGTTAGGCTTATATGCATGCATACAGGTCCTTTGGTTGATCTCTCCCCCTTACCCCCACCCTCCCCTACCTTCCCTCTGAGGTTTAATTGTCTGATCAATGTTTCTCTGTCTCTGGATCTATTTTTGTTCATCAGTTTATGTTGTTCATTATATTCCATAAATGAGTGAGATCATGTGATATTTATCTTTCTCTAAGTGGCTTATTTCACTTAGTATAATGCTCTCCAGTGCCATCCATGCTGTTGCAAATGATAAGAACTCCTTTTTTACCGCAGCGTAGTATTCCATTGTGTAGATGTACCACAGTTTTCTAATCCACTCATCTGCTGATGGGCACTTAGGCTGTTTCCAAATCTTAGCTATTGTAAATTGTGCTGCTATGAACATAGGGGTACATAAGTCCTTTCTAATTGGTGTTTCCAGTTTCTTGGGATATATTCCTAGAAGTGGGATCACTGGGTCAAATGGGAGTTCCATTTTTAGTTTTTTGAGGAAACTCCATACTGTTCTCCACAGTGGCTGCACCAGTCTGCATTCCCACCAGCGGTGCACAAGGACTCCTTTTTCTCCGCATCCTGGCCAGCACTTGTCGTTTGTTGATTTGTTGATGATAGCCATTCTGACAGGTGTGAGATGGTACCTCATTGTCATTTTGATTTGCATCTCTCAGATGATTAGTGACTTTGAGCATGTTTTCATATGCCTCTTGGCCTTCCTTCTGTCTTCTTTCGAAAAGTATCTATTTAGGTCTGTTGCCCATTTTTTGATTGGGTTGTTTATCTTCCTTTTGTTGAGTTGTATGAGTTCCCTGTAGATGTTGGAGATTAAGCCCTTATTGGTGATAACATTGGCAAATATGTTCTCCCAGGATTAGGTATGTTTAAAACAGATAAGTATTGCATGCCACTTAATTTTTAGTTCACATATGAAGGACAGGGCTAGGGCTATCAATGTCTTCCATTCAATATTATTAATATTCATTTATGTCTCTCATGGTGTATCTGACCTGGTGCTTCATACATAATGGGTATTCAACAAGGCTGGTTTGTTCCTGCTACTTTGTGGCCTAAGCCAAAACTTAGGTAGAGCCTAAACAACAATGGCTCAAAATTCTGAGTCACTCTGCAACTTCAGTCATCCTGCACTCAGCTGAGCGGGATGGTCTGGGATGGTCTCACTCACATATCTGACTGCCAGTTAGTTAGGCTGGGTCATCTCATCTCTGCTCTACAAAGATTCTAAACCGTCTTTCCCACATGGTGGTCTCAGAGCAGCATTCCAAGAATGTAAGAGCAGAAACTCCAGGGTTTCATTTTTATTAGTGAAAGAACATTACAAGGTTAGCCCTAATTCAAGAAGTGGAGAAATAGATTCCGCTTCTTGATGGAAGGAGCTGCAAGGTTACATTACAGAAGAATATAAAGAGTTAACTGCAGCCCTAGCCGGTTTGGCTCATTGGATAGAGTGTTAGCCTGCAGACTGAAGGGTCCCAGGTTCGACTCCAGCCAAGGGCACATGCCTGGGTTGTGGGCTCGATCCCCAGTGGGGTCGTGCAGAAGGCAGCCAATCAATGACTCTCTCTCATCATTAATGTTTCTATCTCTCTCCCTCTCCCTTCCTCTCTAAAATCAATAAAAAAATATATTTTTAAAAAAAGAGTTAACTGCAGACATTTTTGTTAAACTAGGTATACCACACCTACAGATTCATCTATAATGATAAAAGCATAATATGCTAATCAGACCAGATGTCCTTCCGGACAACCTTCCAGACGAAGCGGGGGCTGCGAGCGAAGCCTGGTCCCGGGTGCCAGAGGAAGCTGGTGCCGGCAGCAGGGGGAAGGAAGGCCTATTCTTGCATGAATTTCATGCATCGGGCCTCTAGTGTTTCTATAAAAATCCAATAAAAGTCTAGTTTAAAAGAGGGATAAAATCTATTTGGTCTTTACTTCGTTTAGTTTCCTAGAAGTATAAGTTTATTTTTATGATTTATATTATGTATTACTATGCTTTCCTCTTATCTACATATTCATATGTGGAACAGTAGCCTACAGACAAGAATCATCTTGTATTCTATTGCTAATTAATAAGTATTTCTCTGCCACCACTAATTTTATCTATTGTATCCTTCCAGAATTCCAAGGAAAGGTAATGTAAGCTCTATTTAGCAGGGTAGTTTGCTAAGCTTTGCTCATAAGTCAGGCCCTTTCCTTTGAATTGAAGGCTACCCTAAACTGATGCAGAAAACCGAATAGAACTCTCTATATCCTAGCTTCCCTTGCCCCACTCTTAAAGTGGGTTAGGTGAAATCTGCCAGGAGAGAGCAAGTCATTTGCCAATGATGATATTTATATTTTTAAAAAGCATGATCTGAAACATTTTTATACTGTGTTTATTCTTTTTAAAGTGATTAGAGTTTTTCTGAGACTACCATTCCTTTTGGGGCTAGTATAGTAGCATCAACATTCTTGCTGGCATGCATGTTGGATTTGTGAACAGACCCATCGTGTGCAGACCTCTGGTCCACTGAAGAGTGTGTGTTTCCACATGTTTACAGTGGTGGGGTTTCCTTGCCCTTCTGCCAACAACCACAAAATGATCAGCAATTAACTATCTAGAGAAAGAAAACAAAGACATGAATTTCATGACACTCTTATACTTTGTATTATCAATGACTTCATTGTTTCTCTTGGCAAATTTTTAATGCATCTGTGCTTGGCCCACAGGTGCATACTGAGAAAAAAGAAAAAATTTATAATAGCAACAGTGGTTTTAGATTTTCAGGTTACAAGAAAAAGAGAAAAGGGGATGGAAAGTTGCTTTTGTTTATATTAAATAATGATGCCTTACTCTTTTCATAAAGTGCCGGCAGTGACATAATGCCTGATGGTTTTGCAAGGAGAAAAACTGCTTAGTTGTCAGTTTAGCACAGCCTAATGTGTTTTTTATCAGTGACTAGCATAGCCATAGAATGGCAGCCTTCAGGAGTATAAGAGAGCGCTAAACTGGGAATCAGGAAACCTGGCTTCTGATCCCTGGCTCTGCATTTAATTAGCCAAACTCTGGGTTGTCACTATAAAATGAGGATATTGGGTTAGGTTGGCTCCACAAGGTCATTTATGATTGAACAAGGATCTGAGGTTCTTTCCATTGACCTCAACCCTGTTCCTCATCCCTTAACAGATCCCCTGACTGCAGGATTTGGGCCTGGGACTAGATGATCTCGGCAGCCCTGGGACTTCCCGCTTTAGAATTCTGTGATTCCCTGTTGTCTAGTCTCTATGGATACAAGTGCAGTGCAGCTGGCCCTGAGAGGAGATTCTTCTTTGTTTTTCTATGTGGTGACCTCAGTCAGTTTTTCTTGGGTTTAAGCTGTTTGGAATTGTGGTGAACCTTGGTAAGGATGTGTCCATGCTGGAGAAGGACTGGTAAAGAAATTGCAATTATTTACTTAATTTAGTTAACAGGAAATGACCAAATGTAAATAGCAGCCAATTCTACCTATTCAACACACACACACACACACACACACACACACACACACACACACACACACACAGAGCTAACTCCTTACTAAAAGTTAAAATTTCTTGCCCTAGCCGGTTTGGCTCAGTAGATAGAGTGTCGGCCTACAGACTAAAGGGTCCCGGGTTCGATTTCAGTCAAGGGTACATGCCCGGGTTGCGGGCTCGATCCCCAGTAGGGGGAGTGCAGGAGGCAGCCAATCAATGATTCTCTCTCATCATTGATGTTTCTATCTCTCTATCCCTCTCCCTTCCTCTCTGAAATCAATAAAAATATATTTTAAATTTTTTTCTTATTTATTAATCTTGCATATCAAAAATTGCTTTTTGCATATAATCGGGTACTGTTAGACCCGATTTAGTCTGTATGTACCTGTTTGTCTTCCTGTTTGAATGGTGGAGAGGAGGATGTTTTTATATAAGGAACTTCAGAAAGCCTCAAGGAAAAAAGTTGTTTTGGGACTTGATCATTTACTATGATACTGACATAGCCAATCAAAATTACTTAGATTCAAGAAGAAAATAACAGTAATAATGACAGCTTTCATTTCTTCAGTACTTACCAATATGTCTTTTCTAAATGCTTTCCTTTGATTAACTCATTCAGCCTTCACAAACACTTATTTATCCTTATTCTGCAGAGGAGGAAACTGCGCCTCGTAGCTATTAAATACCTTGATGAAGGTTGTATTGCTAGAAAATGGCAAAGCCGGGTCTTAACTTCGGCAGTCTGGCTCCAGAGTCCAGCAAATAATTATGCCGAATCTACTTAGGGTCTTATAAGATGGCATACATAAGGAAGAATCCTGATTCGGCATTATTAATCAACAAACACATATGAAGCACCTACTATGTCAATTATCATGCTAGATAATTTATACTAGCTTTTTCATATCTGGATTAGTGTCCTATTTATTGGTATGGGTATTTAATGTCCCATTTACTGATATAGGTATTTAATGTCCCATTTATTTACATGGGTACAGTTAAGTCTGGGTACCCAGAATTACACAAAAATCTGGATAACATGAATTCACTGGCCCTTTCAGCAATTGGCCTATTCATCTTTATGATTTGTTTTCATACATTATTTATGTGCAGAAAATTATTTGAATGGATTGTTATTTTTTATGTGTTTTTCTCAATCCTTTTGCTGGCATCGAGGGGTGGCAAGAAGCATAGCATAATGGAAAGAGTATGAGATTGTGAAATCAGATGGAACTTTGCTTAAATCAGGGTTTCAGTCTGTTAGCTATGTGTCCTTGAACAAGTTACTAAACATCCCTGAGCCTTCAGATATAAAATAGAAATAATGGTTCCTGGTCATAGGTTTATTGTTTGCGTCCTGTGAGCATAGGGCCCCTTTTGTTCATATTTATATCCGCAGTGTCTGACAGAGTTGGGCCTCAGCAGGAATTCACTGAAGGACTAAATCGTGTAGTTCTTAGTAGAACTGGTTGGCTCTGAGTAGGAACTGCCTCATGGTAAAGCTGACTCATCTGTGAACCACTGGCTAGAAATTTAGAAAAATGGTACTGGGAATCTAATCATAAAAGTAGCTACTCCTCTTAACCACATGCTGGACACTGTCTTAAGTGGTTTGCGTGTATTATCTCACTTAACCTTAAAGAGTTTTAGCCTGAAGTAAAGACTGGAAGAAAAGGCTTGGTAAAGGTAAATTAAGGGTGGAAATTCTAGTAGGAGATAGCAAAGACAAAGAAATTAATATCAATATTAAAATCAGGGTGATAGTGCTGGTGCCTACACAAAATTCAGAGAGAGTGAGTTTGAGCGAGAGAGAGCATGTGACATGTGCTGGTGAGAAGTGACGCTAGATCCCCAAGACTTAATAGAATCTCCAGTTAATGTCACTGAATTTTGAAAACCTTTGATCATAAATACCCTGAACTTCTGCTCTCCCTCATCCCAACCTCCCCACTTACACCCTCACATGTATGAAATCACCCACTGCACTCCTCTTTTTTATTTGAGATTTATGTGAGATTTTATAAAGCAGTGTTGTTTAAACTTGGTTTGGTAGATTTTGGGAGTGAATTATTTTGATGGCAAGATGGCTGCGTAATGCAGAGCCACCCGTGCTAACTGTAGGTTGCTCATCACCAAGGGACAGAGCGGGGAATGACCCAGGGCCTGAAGTTTAACATGTTTAACATCCCACACTTTGCTGGGTTTAGGGAGCAGGCTGTCTGCTAGATTTACATTTCCACTTAGATTTTTCCCTCTCTCTGCATGGAACCATTAAGCTATAACTTAGTTCCCTAGAAGGGGAATGGAAAGAGATGTAGTAAGATTATGAGGTTCTCAGCAGAGCTGGTTGAGCTCTTAATATTAACTGTCTCATGGTAAATGTGATTCATCTATGAAAATACTGGCTATAAATAGATGTTAATAGCGCTCAGTTGCAAAACAGCCAGGTTGTGCTTGCATGGCCACATTAGGGAAAAAAATTCTGTGGAGTATTTTATTTGGTTCCTCTTAAAACAAAACAAAAAAAAATTCTTTACTTTTATTGCCCTAGTCACCCACATTTGAAGATACTAAATTCAGCCAGCCGCAGTAAAGCTATCTGATGGCTAAAAAAGACACACTGACAACCAGATAACCTAATTTAGCCATGGCCACCTTTATATTTTTCTTCCATTTTCAGTAAAAAATCATTGAAACATTCTCTTAATGGTATTTTTCCTTGTAGGGAGGGCATGGGTAGAGCTTCATATAAAGTAATGAAACTTGAGGATGTGAGATTCAGATTTGTATTCCCAAGAATTCTAGTTCTAAGAGAATGTCAAAGTTACAGAAAAAGAACAGTCAAAAAATGAGGTGTAGAAGGCAGTATAGTAGTCACTTCATCCATTCCCCACCCACCAGCCATTCAGTATGTTCTATGATCACCTGCTCAATTGTTACACAACTCTCAGTATCCAGAAGTGCTTCCTTGTGAGCTGAAATCCAGCTCCCAGGAACTTCATTCATTTATCCTGCTTCTGCCTCCTGAGCTAAATCAAACAAGTGTACTCTTCTTGCCACACTGTCGTCCTTCAATGGGAAGGGCTCTATTTCCCTCACACCACATAGTTTAGTCTCTCCTGCCCAGCATACAATCTCACATACACATTTTGATTACATCCTTTTAGACCTACTCTTTATTAAGCCTGGTGTTTCTTCTTTTTTTTTTTTAATATGTTTTTTATTTATTTCAGAGAGAAAGAGAGAGGGAAAGAGAGATAGAAACCTCAATGATGAGAGAGAATCATTGTTTGGCTGCCTTCTACACACCCCGCATTGGGGATCGAGCCCACACCCATGCCCCAACTGGGAATTGAACCATGACCTTCTGGTTCATAGATTGATACTCCATCACTGAGCCACGCCGTCTGGGCAGGCCTGTTGTTTCTTAAAGAAATGCATGGAGTTAGACAAAATTTTCCAGATATTAAACACAACAAAAACAGTGAATTGGTCAGAGTATATACTTAGGGGAGATCTCAGTAGTTCTTCTGATGTTCAATCTCATTGGAATTTTAAGTATAGATCTAGAAATTTGATAGTAAGCATTTCATGAAGATTTATTCCAGCTTATCAGATGAGTGCTTATAATACCTTTAATGTGAATATTGCTTGATACATCAATAGATAGGTAATTACTTGTCCTGTGTTCAAGATAAATTTGAGATTCAGAAAGCTTAAATAAATTTGGCTGATAAACCTTGGAACAGAGATGAAAAAATTAGGAATTCTGATGTCTCTTTCTTTCCAGGCTTATGCTAATAAAAAACTCATACTTTTTTATTTTTCTTGAATATATTCTTTGGTTACTTGTCCATTAAGTATGCCAGTCAGAGAAGCTGCTAGGCTGTAGATACAGAATAAACAGCCTGCCAATGAGGTCTAATAGAACACACTTACATCATGGCTTTTCTTAGCTGTGTGTTCTGAAGAAAGGACAAAAAGAAATGTAAAAATCTCAGAGTATAAATAGTTTATTTATCCAAGTTTTCCATTACAAATCAGTGCCTCTTTAAAGATTCTTTTCTCATTTAAGGTTGACATGGGGCTGGGAATGTTTTCCAGATCTTTGTGGAATAGACCAGAAAAAGAAAATTATTTTCATATAGTCCAAGTAGTCTTAAATTCATTTTTAAATGTAGTACTCCCAGCACTAGATCAGAGCTCTTGAAAATCATATGATTCTTTTAACAGTTTTCAAACTACATCACCTTTAATATTTCTTCCAATTCTGCTCTCTTGTTTTTCTTAGAAGTACAGTGATAGTGAGCCAGTCACTTAACCTTTCTATTCTCTTTGAATTTTTATCCCTTCGGCTCCTGGAACCAATTGTGTTCAATCCCCTTATTCTGCAACTGAGGCCCATGATCATACCCTGAACCAGCTCCAGAACCCAGGTCTCTTGCCTACAGCTCTGCTGCTGTTTTCTATAGCAACTCTGCATGTTCATAGGCCAACCACTGTTTTTCTAGCTCTACATAGATGTGAATCCTGAAAGGTAAAAATGCACCTTTCAGAATACCCAAACTCTTCCACAAAATTTTCTTAGCTTTCTCCCTGAGCGTTTTTTGACCTCCTCTTGGCTAGGCCCACCCAACATAATAAAATAGCTCAGAGGTGAATAAGAGATTCAGACATCAATAGTTCCCATCTATATATTCCAACATGACATCTTTCTTTTCTTTTATCTAACGACTGTGACCAGAATAGAGAGATTGTGTGTAACAGAGAAAATGTTGCAACTGGTAAAGTCCCTAGATAGTTCTGAGATTTATAGCCATTTTGCTCCTTTCCCAGCATCTCTGATACACTTAGTTTTATACTCAGTTTAAATGGGGAAAATTTAACTCCTTACCTCCCAGCATATAAGTCTAGTCTGACAGAGAAAAAGAAGGAAACTAACTTTAGTAAAGCTTCAATTATCTGTCAGATAATATAATTTGTACTTTATATTCTTCACATCTTTTTTGTCCACTCCAGACATATGGAGTTGGTATTATTCTCCTTATTTTACAGATGAAAAAACTGAGGTGTTAGGAAACTCACAACTTAGTGTGGTAGAAATAGAAGCGCATGATTAAATACCAGTAAACATTATTAAAAATGTCCAATATGCAAAGTGCTTTGGGAGCATTTGAAATAAAATGACTGACTTTGCCAAAGGGATTAGTGAAAGCATCTCAAAGATAAGTAGGGCCTTGGTGGATAAGATCACAGGTAGATGAAAAACACAGTATATTGAATATAAATCATTCCTATAGCTGAAGCAAAGGAGGTATTCATTGGTGAAAGATGAGGGTAGAAAGTATACCATGATCACAGTTAAGGCTGTTCATCACAGAATTGTTTGTAATAGTCAAGATGAAACAACAAGTGTCCAACAAATAATGAGAAATAATTAAATTAATCATGGAATATCTGTATACTGGCCAAATAGGCAGCAAGTAAAAGTCAAGTATTCAAAGAATATTTAATAATATGGGGAAACATTCTCAATATATAATGAGTTTAAAAAAATTGAAAATATTAAGCTAATTTATTCAGTCACATTGCTTTCACATTTTGGGGCCCTTTCCAGAGGAGAGAAAATGACAAGAGAAAGCCCTGAAAGTCATCAACAAGGCCATAGAAAGTTGCCTTGGTAGTAGTAGTTGATTGTTCATGGAATGTGAGAAAAGACGACCAAGGAAATTTAAATGTGGACTATGTATTAGGGCAGCGGTCACCAACCTTTCAGACCTCACGGACCACCAATGGTCCACGGGCCACTGGTTGGCAACTGCTGTATTAGATGATAGTAAGAAGTTATTTTTCATTTTGTTAGACATGTTAATAGCATTGCATTTATGTGAGAAAATATTCTTTTCATTTTTCTAGATACATAATGAAGTACCTAAGTGCAAAATGACATGATGTTCCAGACTTTACTTTTATTTATTTATTTATTTATTTATTTATTTATTTATTTATATTGATTTTAGAGAGGGAGAAAGGCAGAGAAAGAGAAACATTGATGTGAGAGATACATCGATCGGTTGCCTCCACGACTGAAGATTGAACCTGGAACCTTAGGTACGTGCCCTGACTGGGAATTGAACACACGACTTTCCAATGGGAAGGTCGATGCTCGAACCAACTGAGCAATACCAGCCAGGGCCAGGCTTTACTTTTAAATATTTCAGAAAAAATAAATGCAGAAGGTAAAAGAGAAACAAGTATGGCAAAGTATTGAGGATTGTTGAAGGTGGGTGATGGGTACACAGGCTTTGTTTTATTCTTTTTTTCTTTTCTTTTTTTACTTTCTGTATATTTAGAAATGGTGATAATAAAAGATTTAAAATGACAGCATGAAGGACATAATATTGGGTACATAAACATTTTAAGAAGTAGGTCTCTTTTTCAAAAAAAAATAAATAAAGGAGAAGGAGTGAGGTAGAGAAAAGAAGGAGGGCCACCAATGTTTGGGTGTCCAGCGGAGATATAGAAGCAGATGACTGAGCTGTGTCTCAGGAGCCAAGAGAGAAAATGATTTCAATGAGCAGAGAGTTGCTTTGACCTCATTTTAACAGCATTGCCACTAAGAACAGTTTTGGAGCTCCACTTTTAGAGTTTTCTGTTTTGGAATATCCGTCAGCCGTGACAAAATTTGGTCCATTGAAGGTGAATTTGACTTCTGACAACAAGGAAAAGTTCCTTGGAAACAAATCTAGTGAATCAAGTTAGAGTTTGGGTCCGCTGTTATTGGTTTTGGTCAAAGAAGCAATTGTGACCTTAAGATAATGGGATTGGCTTTTGAATGTAGCCTTGACGGGGCTTTGAAGACATTTCCAAAATTTGTCAGCTATAAGCTTCATAAGGGAAAACTTTCGACAAAATGACATATTTGGATTTATAACTTTGGGCTTTGCTTTTAATATTTCATTTACATTAGTTACATGTCAGAATTTTGGTGTCCTGAAACTTCTGATTGTTTTTCTAGAATCCCAATGTAAGCAAAAAAGTAGGAAACAGCATGACATGATATATGGCAGGGTTGAAAGAGTGTAAGCTCCAGAGCTGGCCAGGCCAAGTTACAACTCTGCCTCCATCACTGCTTGCTATGGAGTTTTGGGCAAGTTACTTTGTTTCTTCGGGACTCAGTTTCTTGCAGAATTGTTGAGAGGCTTCAAGATCATATGTATAAAATGCTGTGCTCTGTGCCTTGCAGTGACAGGAGCATGTAACTCATCTAGTGGAGATACAATGATACAGTTTTACCTCTTGATTCATCAGACATACCTTCCCTCTTGGGACACCAAATGAGATAAGAAAATAACTAATGGACTTTGCCTTTTAGCATCATGAGGAGAGTATATTACTCAGCCTTACATTGCTGAAGGAAGGAATTCTTACAGTGAGCGCTAAACCTGTATTTTCAGAGTGTTATTTTGTGCCTTGCCAACATGGAGATTGGCAAGCTGAAGACTTTGGAATTTTGCTAGGAACCCGATTGTTGAGCAGAGAGGTGAGAGGTAACTGCCAATTTGGAGGGACTTAACATGAAGTGATTGACCTCTTGGTTCAAACTGGCCATAACTGTTCCGAACAAGATGACTAAGCCCGGTGGTTCAAAAGGGTTAACTCACCCAGGCTGTATGTAGCTGGTGTGCCTCTCCTACCAAGACTTTTAAAATCTTCTCTATCACAACAGTGACACACAACATACTGTCTTCCTGGTCAGGCACTGTGTGTGCTAAGGCACATTACATGCACTATTCCTTTTGATACTGAAATCAACTTTATCAGGCAAATACTGTTTTTTTGCACGTTATGGAAAATTGATATGGTAAGAGTTCTAGTCCATTTGGCCCAAGCCAAAGAACTGGTAAGTGGCAGAGCAGGAATTCCATCTGGCTTCAGAGCCCACCCAGACTTCACAAGCCTGCATTCTGTTGTCTGAGTTCTCATTAGGAAAAATGATCTGTTTAAAGATGGGAGAGACATCTCAACTCTCATGGTACAGCTTTGACTTCCATCAGAAAAATTGAAAAGGCTAGTATCCTTTCACCAAAGACCTGGATTATTAAGTGGTGAAAGGAGAAGAGAACATAGACAGCACCAGGAAGAAAGAATATCTAGACTTGATCAAATCTGTAATTAAGGCACAGTGTGAATTGAGGTCATGCTCTTTCACTGCTCTCCACTGTTCAACTCATTCTAGGCGGTAGGTCTACTTAAGTCAAAAAGCATTAAGGAGCATCATAAAGCATCAAGAAAACCACATGCAGCAGGGTGCACACTGGCCTAGGTAGTGTGGCTCTGGCTAGACCCTATGAGTTTGGGTCAAACTGATATCAGGGCTCTCCTTATATCCTCCTCTGAGAAGGGTGGACCAAGCCCTTTCTGAGGCTCTTAGCACCATTGAGCTCTATGAAGGAATATGTTTCCAGTGCTCTTTTATTAGGGAAGACCCCTTCCCAGTCCTGTTGAATAGATCTAAACCTCCAGAGTCCATTGGAGGTTCGGGGTTCTACCCATTGTGTGTGGTTCCATGTAGCCCTTTGTTAGAAAGCTCCCAAAGCAGCCAAGAGTGCATGTTGACCAGGGAGGGTGACAGAGGCTGCTAGGAGCTATAAGTAAATAAATGGATGTCAGAAGCTTACAATTAAGGGGACTAGGGGGAGGAACAAAGAATCATTACCCTCCCTTGAGCATGTTACTTTGGATGTTTTGTTAATGATTGTGAAGCATTTACACACAGACTAAACTAAGCTCTTTTTGTTCTTTGTAAGGTGGAGAGCTTGCCAAGTCAATTTTAGCATGCAAAGCTCAGAAAATTATTCTTTTGGCATTTAAGGGCCACCCCTGTTTTTGCTGGGGTTTGGAGCGGGCAGCCTGTTGACTCAGAAAGGCTTTATAAAGAAGGCAACTTTGCCCCTTACTTTTTAGAAAAGAAACTCCCCTGTTGAGGTTCTCATGTCCCTACCTCCCATGCTAAACCTCTGTCACAGAGCCAACAGAAAAAAGCCTCTGGCTCAGTAGTGCCACACACACTTTGGTGTCCTCAGCGTGTGACTTCATGGATGTTTTCATTTCCTCTGCTTAGCACCTCATCATAAAATTGTGTATTTCTTTCATGAGTGTGTGCATGCAGATGGTTGATAGCTGTATTTCTATTGATAACCACTGGAGAGAGAACATCCTTGAGATTATGGCCTTGGTCCATTACTTAATACATGCTTTGTAGTAGTTCTTCTCCACCTGTGAATGGGAACCCCTGGGAACTTTTATAGTTGTCAAGGGGCCTTCCTATTTGTATTCCAAAAGCATTATGAGAAACTAAGAATGCATGTAATATGTCTCCATATAGCTATGGGTACTATTGTGTTTGATACCATCCAAGCCATTCATGTGTTTTCTGAATTTGTTGTAGGCTTTTATGGTTTATATCTGTTTTCAGTCCATGAATAGGAAAATCTACAACTACCATCAATGGGGAATTGGGAAACTTTTTGTTATGGAAAAGGAGTTCTCATCCTGGAAAGGATGGGTAAACAGTGTCTGAAGGTCTTTGTTGCAGCAGTTAAACACAAGGCTCCTGTTTCCTTGTTATTGAACCTTTCAGTGCTCTTTCCTGATCCACATGGTTTCATGTCTGGATCGGAATTCCCTAATGGTTGCAGTTGCAGCTGAGGAGTGGGCTGAAGACATTTGGCCTTGCAGACTGTTGACCTTAAAAACTAAAGGATGCATTCTTTTTTCTAATGTCGTAAGAGACCTCATACATCCACCCTACTCTCTTCAGTACAAGTTACTGTACACACCCTAATTACTTTCAGGTGAAAAATTATTGCAATTTAATGTGATGGTGGCTATATGCTGATGCCTGGGTCCAGAATATTCTTATTTTTAGCCTTTAGTAGAGTACGTTTCTTCTAGTATGTTGGCTACAGTTTTTAAAATAGAAATTTGCTGGCTCTATAACACAGCATCAAATTGCCAAGCGTATCCACTTTCTCCATCTGAGGGGTGCAAGCACATTCATTGCACAGGTGCTAACACTTGCCTGCCTTCTGCTGTGAGCGTTTTATTGGTATTGCTTTCTTTTACCTTTTCTGTCAACATTTCCCTTTATTAAAATTTAAAAAAAAATCCTAGTTAAAAAAGTAATATGTGTTAAACACTAAAAATGGAGAAGCAAGCTTAAAGAATTTTAAAAATTATAAAGTGCATGCTGTTTTGGGAACATTATCCATTATCATTATTCTTCCATGCCACAAGTTTCAATGGCTGCATAATATTTCATTATATGACATTATTAATTATAACCACTATTAAAAGACCATTTCCTATATCTGGATATTTCGTTTAGCATCCTCTTTTGTGTCTGTCCTTTATCCCTCCCTTCGCTTTCACCTTAGAGGCCTGTACCCTGTGGATCAGAAGGGATCCAGAGCTAACAAGGAACCTTGACCACTTATCTGGACTTTCTGAAACTGGCTGGCATCTACAAGAACTGCCCTTGGCTCAGAAGCATACCTAGTTGTTGTTTTAAAGTCATGATTTTGGCTTCTGCAGAATTTAATCACAACTCACAATCATTACTCTGCCTCCCTTCTAAATTCTTTTCCCTTTACCAAATTAAAAATATGAAATTGTTTTGAAAACTTTTATAAAGTAAAAAAATATATAAATATAACAATCACTAGATATTGTTAGACCACTGTACCACCTTTTCAGGCCCTGAAAGTTGAGAATTTGAAAATGAAATGAGAATTGGAATACGTATCCAAGCAATTCATCTTTAACAGTGGAAGAATGTTTATTTTCACAAATGTTATCCTTTCATGGAAGAGGCTGCTATTATATTTACAGATTACTTCATTATGTAGCTTTGAATTCAAAAGGAGTATATATTTTTAAAAGTAAAAAGCTATATCAACATTGCCGGTGGTAAGATAAGAAATACTTTTTTAAAAAGCTACAGTATTGTTTCTAATCTCTAGAGTGTATCACCATTATAATAGCCCTTTGTTACCAAAAGACAGTACTTTGTGTGTAAAGCATGGTTACCAAGCAATGTACCAAATATTAAATTGTTATGTGACTTAGGATGTGCAGAGAAGGACCAAATTGGCTTAGAAAAGAGTCTCCACATCATAAAATATCATCAGAGTTGGAAGAGCTTGGAGATAGGTCTGCCCAGCTCTTTCTCAGCAGGCACTGGAGAGGAGGTAGCACCCTCTCTGTACAACCTCTCTAAGTGCTCATTTTTAATAACTGCATGCTCTTAAAAACGTGGCCAATTCTTTCAAGATGTGTTCAGAATGCTTACTTCCCATGACACTGTTATTAGTTTAATGCCACTTGATAATATAAATTATGGTGAATAAATTTCAGTTAGAAGGAAGATTTTCTTTGAAAGCAGGGAACTTTCACATGGCCAATGAGCAAATAGGCCAGAGTGATTTATCATTAAAGGCATAACCTAAGAAAATTTTGTCATTGTAAACTCCTGGTTCTAAAATGCTGAAGAAACGGTAGGCTCTGTCCCCACATTCTATTTTGATGTATCAGTACTATTCAGTTTGTTTTTAATAAAATGTCTTTAAATAAAACCTTCCATACTTGGCAGCTGTCTTCTTGCTTAAATATTTAAGTATGCTTTAGATATTTGTCCTTCAACTTTATCTGAATGCTCAGTTGTATAGCACGATTTCTATTCTTCTCTTCAGGAAGCCAGGAATCCATAACTGTCTATGCTTCCATCTATAATACCACCTTAAGGAGGCCACTCCTCTCTCAGTGCCTTTCATCAGTTGAAAGAAGGAAAAACAAAAAATTCAATTGCAACCTTAAGCTCCTTCTCAGAACACTAACCTGGCTACATTTCAAAATATTTAATGTTTTCCTAAAAGGTATATGGAAGAGCATGGTGTTTACATTAGCATTTTCCAATCAAAAAGGTAAAACACACTTAAAAGATGAGTAGAGGTGCACAATTAAACATTTGTAGTTGTTCAAGCCATCTATCACTAAAGTATAATTTTTACTTTTTAGTTCTTCTGAGTTTTGAGAATTAGAGTAAGGCTGATTTCATATGTAGAAATTATTTCTATTGATATTGCTAATCTTTACTTTAAAGCCAATCACAGTGATTACTAAGGACATTCTTAACAGCTGGTATACAGTACAAGCATGCATGTTGGGAAGAGGAGGAGGTGTCAGGCTAAGGATTGTCATGTTTAAATTTATAAATATTCTCAAATAGGTCATTAAATATTATTCAGGATAACTTAATTCCATAATCAGAGGTACATTTCTGCCTTTGCTTTATGTATTTTTGTTACCTCCTAGGAGGGTTGTAGATAAGGTCATTTAAAGGTCTTAGTATTTTGAGTCATTAGGTTAGAGAACAAAAGTCAAAATTTACAAAGTACTATACTCTGACAAGGAGCCACCTGCTATAATTGCAGATAAAACTTTTTCACTTTTACTTCCTTATTTATATCTTCTATTCTTACTTGCCCCAGTCTATATATATCAGAAATAAATTATACTATTGGGAAAAGAAGAAAACAATATCAGATCTCCTGTTAGATGTTAGAAACTTTTACATTATCTTTTATAATCCTCTTAACAACCCTGTGATGGACACCTGCTTATACTCATTTTTACAAATGGGGAATCCAGAACTAAAAAAATTTAACTTGCCCAAAACCTCACACAGTTAATAAGTGGCTAAGCTCTGGTTCACATATACTGTCCCTGGGATTTTCACTTTTTGTATTACCTACTCTTTTCACTAGTCTCCCCTGGTGCTTTTCCTTGTCTTTTAGCCGCAAAATGCTAGTCATGAAATAGTGTAATTGAAGTTTAAAATTGTGCTGTTGCTAGTGGAAAGCAGCCCATGACTGTGAATATTGCTACCCACACACCTCTTCAGACAGAAAGAGGTATGGAGGCAGCCCACGTAATTTTCTTTATACCTGTTTAATCCATTCACAAAAAGCTACTTAGTAAATTCTTTTTTGTTGTTTTTTGCTTTTCAACTTATTTTTCCCAAGTTAAAGGTAGGATGACATAACATTGTTTTAACTTAAAATGTACAAGTAAATTCTTTATTATCTTCTTTTCTTTATTTTTTTGCTCACTGAATATGATGAAGATTTTGCATGAATATTCAAAATAGAGCTTGATTTTGGTTCACAGTTTTTGAAAGATGGGAAGGAAGGCGGGGGAGGAAGGGGAGAAAGGAGAAAAGAGAAAAGAGGGAGGAAGGAAAGGGAAGGGGAAAAACACTAACTGAACTTGAAGACAGTAGTGGGTCAAGGGGAAAAGACTGCCAGCCAGAGATTACTAGGTTTAACTCTGTCTTGAGAGTAACTTCCAGGGCCCTGCTGGATCTGGCCCACATTTCACCTCATACCCCTCCCTCCTTCACTCTTCTGCTCCAAATGTGCTGGCCTTCTTTTCCTAGCTTCACTCACTTTCTCCCTCTTACCCCTAGGCCTTTGCTCTATTGTGCCCTATGCTTCAACAGTTTTCCTCTGCTCTTCAGGTTAACTCCTCCCACTCAGCCTCTACTCTCAGCTCTAGTGATAACTTCCTTGAGAAGTCCTCCATGACTTTTTTGCCCAGGTCATAACCCTATTATACACTCTAGTGGCACCATGATCTCTTTCTTAAACCAATTATAGTAGCAATTTTACACATCTATCTATCTATCTGTCTGTCTATCTATCTATCTATCTATCTATCTATCTATCTATCTATCTATGTGTATTACCTAAAGAATTTCAGCCTCCTCCACTGGACTATTAGATCCACAAGTGCAGATATAGTCTGTTTGCTCACCATTATGTCCCTGGTACTTTGCACAGAGTGTATATTCAGCCTATTGAATGAAATGAGTTTATTTAATCATCAAATGACCAGATTTTGTTTTAATCCAGTCTTCCTGACAAAATTCTTATTTACTTAATCTAGCAGAGTTGGTATATGTACAGAGCTGTTGGATATTAGATAAAGATGGGGGAAAGAAATGAGGCAAGTGCTTGTGTGGCACTGTTTCTGTCTGACTACCTCTCCCACCATCATGTTGAGCTTGGCTACATGATATCTCCTTCCTAATGACATTCCAGTGACTAATTGGTCCAACAGGTTCCCTTAGATCAGGGGCCAGCAATTTTTTTCTGTAAAGGTCCAAATAGTAAATATTTTAGGCTTTGCAGGCCTTGTATTTCCTTCACCACTCCTCAGTTCTATCTTGCCAGGAAGTAGCCATAGAACAATGCACAAGTGAATGGCCATGGCTGTGTTCCAATACATCCTTCTTTACCAAAACAGCCATATTTTGCTGAGCCCTGCCTTAGATGGTGCTTTGAAGCCATAGTGAGGGAACATAGGAATACGTCAGTCTAAAGAAGAGTGATTCTCTACCCCTTTAGATGAAATTGGTTCACAAAGTCATTATATATTGCAGGAGGATATGGGGCCAACTTTGCAGCTGTTAAATACAAGATATAAATGTGGCACAGGCACCAGCAGAGGCTGTGAGAGCATGATGTTACATAGACCACAGTCTCCTGTGGATGTGCTTTCTTCATTGATATAAGGGGAATGAGGGGCAGTTCCTACTTGAGATCTGATATAATCTCTGATTACAAAATTTGTATCCTTAAGTCTAAATAGGACAATTTCAGTGGAATTATTTTTGGCGTTAGCTAGATGTTCAAGTATTTTCATAATGAGCAAATTATAGTTTTGCCCTGTAGAATTTGAACATTTTCCTCAGCTGTTCTTCAGCGGTCATTTTGCCTGTTCAAATAAACAAACAAACACAAAATAATTTTCTGGCTGGTCCTACCCCAGCTCAGAAACTTCCAACTCTGAGAACCTGTGTAAAAGAATTCAGGATCTGCGTTGAGTTCATTCATGGTTGGTTTAGTCATTGTGGAACAGGAGCCACACGGAATGGAACATTTATATTCTCACTGTATTAAGCTTTCTGTGCTAGAAAACACTGTGCTACAATTCATGTTGAAATAGATACACAGCTTTTAAATACATATGCATAAAGAGAGCTATAAAGAAGCACAAATTTCCTTTTCCCACCCAGATTTTCTTATAATGTCTGTATTTACTTCTTTGAGTGAAGAAGGAAGAAAACAAACACTTAGGTTTTTTTTAATGAAATTGCTCATTAATTAAGTTGCTCATTGCTAAGAGGACATTTAAGAAATTTTTCCTCATGTATTTCAATTGAATCAGTTGAGGTGGTTGAGGATGTTAATCTTTATATTTTGAATTGTTTTTCTGCTGCATGGTGACAAAATGAACACTATTGAAGTATATCTCTAAAATACGCAATAGAATTATAGATAGGTTTGGAAAAACTCCAGAATAACATTTTATTGAGTTCAATAACAGTTTATTGAACCAGGTTGTCTGTGAAGGCGAATTTTCCATCAACTGTTTTCCCTATGAATTGCCAGGACTTTTTTAAAAAATAAAGTTGAATGTTTGGATATTTTTAAAGGTAACTTCATACTTCCCTGCTTAAAGTTCAGTGTTATTTCCATGACCAGCATTTGGGGTATCCTATATAATAAAAGGCTAATATGCAAATAGACCGAACGGGGAACAACTGAACAACTGTACAATCGGTCGCTATCATGTGCGCTGACCACCAGGGGGTGTGTGCGGAACATGGCGGGCGTTGGCCATGGCAGGATGGTGGAGCAGGTGAGCGGGAGCACCAGACCAAGGCGGGGTGCAGTCGCTGTCATCAGGGGGAGCCTCTGGTGGTTACTGAAATTCTTTGCTCCCACACGCCGCGCGCCGCGGTCCCACTCGGCACCAGAGCCATCGCTCACACCCACTGCCAGCGCCGGCCCCGCTCACACCCGCAGCCGGTGCTGGAGCCACCTTTCGCACCTGCTGCCGGTGCCCGGCACTGGTCCCGATCACTCGGAGCCATCAGCGGATGTGAGCAGCGGCTGCTGACCCTGATCACCCCTGAGGGCTTCTCCACCTCCCCCTGCTCCTGATGGGTGATTGGGGCAGCAGCCACTGTCAGCAGGTGCGAGCAGGGCCAGCATGGAAGTGGTGGTGGCGGGAGTGGGGCTGCCGGCAGACGGGGGGGGGGGGGGGGGGGCGGCTGCAGTGGGAGAGGCCAGGCGGGGTCGTGGAGGATGGGCCGAGACCCACCCCTGTGCCTACTGCAGCCTCGCATCCCACAGTTCCTTTCTAGGTGCACAAATTCATGCACTGGGCCCCTAGTTATATAAAAATATCTTTTTTTGCCCCCCTCCTCTGTGTCAAATTATAGCCAGGCATTTATTTGCTCCTTGCCAGCCTTTACCTTCTCCCTTATTTCTGGTTTTTACTTTGAGATTCTTCATGGGTTGAGAAAGCAGGTAACCAGTGAGGTTTTTAAAGTTTTGAGATAATGTTTTTGCTGCAGAGGTTATGAGAGGGTTATTTGAGGTACAGATGCCTTTACATCCTTTTGTCTGGGTTGGAATTGTATGAAAATTGTGTCCTACTTACCTGTCTCTATTTCATGATAAAATGGACCATTTTAACTTTGAACAGAGTCCTAAATCTCTGTATTAAAAAAATAAAATCCATCCAGTCTCTTTTAAAGTGACTTTATTAGTATATTTGTAAGGGCTGCCCCCATTGTCCTGCTCATAGGAAGGTGCTATAAGTATCTTTGAAACACTTCTTACTCATCATTCCTGCTGGATGGTGCTTTTCATGGACATAAGTTTCCTGGGAATTCAGTTTGATATTGATAGAGAACTGCCTCAAGCAATTAATGAGCAATTAACTAGTCATTTATACCCTTTTATGGAAACTCCTGTTTTTCCCTAGATGCCCAAATCATCTGCCCATGATGGAATCAGAAGGCACCAAGGCTCATCTCCCACACTGCCCTGCTCTGTGGTTAACCAGTGCCTCCTTCCCCACATAGTAGGTCTCTTAAACTTCCCAGCAGTCTTCTAAGAAGTCCTGTTCCTTATATTTTGTTGTACTCTTAAGAGAACAACAGGAGAAGAAAAGGAGATGGTGCCTTGGTCTGTAGGAAGCTCTTTCTGAGGAGTCCTCTCACTTAGTCCTTCAGTAACTCTGTGAGGTGTAAGTATTGGTCTTCACTTTTGATAGGTGAGGAAACACAGGCTCAGAGCAGTGAAGTACATGCCCAGTGTCACAGCTAACAAGCAGCAGAGCTGGGCTTTGAGCCCAGGTCATATAATTTCACAGCCCAGGTTCTTTCTTCCACCTCCTCTAGTCCCAAGAAGGAAAAACAGATTCATGGCAGGTGTGCGTTGAGCCAGTATCTCACATAATCTTTCTATCAACCTTGTGAGGTAGGTATCGTGATTATTCCCAGTTTACACAAAGGCATGTGAGACTAGGTAACTCGATGATTGTCACACATCAGTTAATGGCAAGATTAGAACAGGAACTAAATAAAGCTCTACTTGGCTCCCAGCTTCTCTAAGCCCCAATTTCCTCATCGTAAAATAATAATGTCACCAGTCTCTTAGGATTATTGTAAGGACAAAATGAGATAATCCTCATAAAGTGCTTAGCACAGTTCCATGGAATGTAATAAGCCCTCAATAAATATTAGCTATAGTGAGTATAGAACAAAAATGGTAAAATCGCTTTGAATAGAAAAATCCTGCTTTTCCACTATGTATTTCACTATTTAAAAGATTTTTTTTTTTTTTAGTGGGAAAAATGAAAGGATGCCTTCTCTTACTTAAAACAAAAAGTTAAATCGAGTGATGGGTTATTTGCCCTTCATCACATAAACCATTACACAGGTGATTTCAAGGTCCTTCCAATTCCGTGACTGTACCTTTCTAGTGATAGAGTTTCCTGTTAAGAAATCTTAGGTCAGAATTCAAGTCCTTCCTCAGTAATGAAGTGGTGTGCGCTCAGAGTACAGAACAGAGCCCATTAGCAAAGCTGAGTGCAGACGTTGCTTTTCAGAGTTGTAAATGACAAGGAGTATAAACATTGAGTCCTTTGTAATATTTGTTTCTCATAGAAAGATAAGATACCTACAGCATTTTTTAAATGGAAACAAAGCCCAGGTCATTGTTTGTTTTTAGCAAAGGCATTTAAGAAAATGTTTGTTTTGTGCTTGGCACCGGAGGATAACAGAATACAAGTAATAATTAAACCGGAATTTAGTGCCCCGAGTTGGATCAGGAAAATAGATCCCCAGAATATTTCCCAGTAATGCCTGAGGACTTGAACAATGTACAGCCACTGTCAGACACTTTGTTGCTTGTGAACAGATTGTGGAATTGTTTGTTTCTATCATATTCCCGTGGAACTCTGTTTTACCTGCCTAACTCATTGGTGATCATGAAAATTCCATCTCCAAGCATTGATGGTCCAGATCCCTCAGTGCTGTTATGTACATTTACTTGATTTCACATGGAATATGGTTATATATCTTTCTCATTAGTGTATGTTAGAGAGTATAATGAGATGGAGTTCCAATGGCCCATTCTCTATTCTCACAGTTCACAGATAGGACTGTTAATAATTTTAAACAGCTCCTCCAGGAAACTACCCCTCCTCTCTCCCATGCATCCTATGTTCCTGTAACATAGAGTTTGCTCCTTTTCCTTATGGTCCTTTACTTGCCTGACATACTGACTGAACCCTGGAGTCCTTCCTGGCTAGGGCTGCACAGTGCCTGGAACTTTGGAGGGGCTCACTAAATGTTCACTGATCAACCAGCAGACCAACTTAAAGAACATGCTTTTTAAACTTCCAGCTTCAAATGGGCCCTTACTGTCAGTAATAGTTTTATTCATTCCTTGTTGCTGGAATCTGTCTCACTCCTAAACCATGATTCTAAGCCTTTCTCACTAGTCTCACTCCCTCTCTCACCACTCTTGCCCTTCACAGATGACCCTTCTTTCCTCCTCCCCACCTCTGCCCCCAAACCTCTCCCCTTCTTCACACATTTTCTTCTCCCCCCATTTAAAGGAATGTTCCTCTTGGTTTCCAAGTCTGTCCCCTCATCTGAGCTTTGGATCAGAGGCATGTCTGGATTCTTGCCCCATCAGATACCTCCTCTCCGTTGTGTACCTATAGTTTTCTTTTCTCTCACTGCCAGTTCTTTTTATATCACTTGATAACATGCCCAATTTTCCTTTTTCTAATAAAATCTTCTGTCTCATGTTCCACTTTTAACTGTCAATTTCTCTCCCATCTTCACATCGCTGGAACTCATTCTGTTAGTCTCTAGCTCCCTCCCCCCCACCCTTCCCCTCACCCCCCACACACTTGTAGTCCAGCCTGTGCCTTCACCAGTGGCTTCCTAATTTCCAAATTCATGAACCTCTTCTTAGTCTTCATATTTCTGCCCGGGCTTCTAGCTGAATGTAATAATGCTCTTTTCCCCAGATATCCAGACTGACATATTGGCGCTGTTTTCCACTCCACTCTCTCTCCCTTAACATAGTCCCCTCTATGAGAATAAAAGTACTTGTGTGTATGTTTGTAAGTTTATTTTTATGTGGTATACAACAAAATATATTACATAAAGTAGAGGAGTGACTTGAAAACATTCTTCAGGGTGTTCTGATTTAGCATTAAGATGTTGGTACAAGCAAAAGGCCAAGCCAGTAAGAAAGTATGGAAAGTAGTAAAAGTAGTGAATGAACCACATGCATTGTATGCATAGCAGACTATTCTTAAAAGTTCCAATTTCCACACATTCTAAGCACTAACAGAAAGAATCTACTTGAAGAAAGGCCAGCCCAACTAAAGCTTGGAGCCAGAATGTTCTGGTTTTTCACAAATACTTAGGACATTTAAAAAAAAATTTACACAAAATTTATGTATTTACAAGATCCTCATTATGTGTCTATATGGTAATATCATTAAAAGTCTTTTAAAGAACAAAACAGTGCTTTTAATCACTGCATATGTAATTGGAATTTCTCCCCTTTGGGGCCCTCTGTGAACCTCTAGAGCAGTTCAGTCCTCAGACTGGAAGTTAAGCTACTACAGTAGTCAGTGTGCCTGTCACTCTTCTTCCTCTTACAAAAAGTGAGCCTTTTGCCCCCTTGATCTCATTTGCTCCTATACCCTATGAGTTTGGCTTTGTGTTTGCTTTTTTGAAATAGAATTAAGAAGGTTTAACTTGAATTTAAGGGAATAGTAACAGAAGGGGGAAATAATCAGCTACCCTGTTTTTATTGCCCCTATGTGGGCAGAGCCATGAAGAGACAGAACTAGAGCGCTTGTCACACCACCATGAAGAAGCAGTGTCACTGAGGCCCAGCAGGAAAGGTGTTTACCTAGGACTCAGTCCTACCTTTTAAGAACTCACAGAGAAAGGAGAAGTTGTGAACCAGGAAAGAACTATGTCATATTGTATGTGCCACCAAAGGGAAGGAGGAGTCCCAGGAGGAACTGGGTCAAAGGGAGTCCACAATTAGTAGACAGAGATAGCATTTCAGAAAATACTTGAAGTGAAGCTTGATTTGAATCTCGGTGTTCATGCAGGGGAAGAAGCTAGCTGGGGGCAGAGGGCATTGTGAGGCATAGAGGCGGGAACCAGCAGAGCTTGTTCAGGGAACTGCAGAGCAGATATTGGGCTAGAGCTTGAGGTGGGGAGGCTTGTGATACATGGAGAAGGCTAAGGAGGGACGGTGGTGGAGGCAGCGGAGGCAGAATGAATTGCAGAGACAGCCATATTGGCACTCATCTAGCATCTTAAGTTGTTTTATGCTTAAGGCAGTGGAAAGCCATCAGATGTTTCTAAGCAAGTCTTTTTTTATTGTAAGACGGGGATAATGAGCTCTGCAGCACGGAGTTCTTATGAGTAATAAATAGCATAGCAGATAGTCATGCCTTGATAAACATTTGCTCCTTTATTTTTTCCATCAGATAAATTATTGAAGTATGTTATAAATCTAATAAAATTTAAAAAGCTAATGGATATAATCATAATATTTTTTAAAATATTATTCTATAAATGTTCAGGCTGTTCCCATTTCTCTAAACTTTAAATATTCTAATTTCTGTATAAATATAAAAAAGATGAAGAGGAATTAAGTTACTTAATTTTTGTCTGGTTCTAATTCAGTTCATGTCTTGCATCAATTCTCTGGACTTCCCTGAGCCTTGATTTTCTACATGTAAAATTTCTTTTGCAAACTGAATTGAATCAGTAATCCATAGAATAAAATTCAGCAGCCCTTAAAGAGGCTTTAGCGACAGAAAAAAAACAAAATTAGTTATAATGAGGACACTTTACTTCTGACTGACTCCAAAGATAGAGCAACAGTTAGTCTACAGTGAACTATCAAATTAGCTCCCAAAGGGTATGGGATAATTATGTAGAGAACAATTAAAGGAAAGAATTTTACTGGTACTATAATTTTTTTGAATTGCCTAACAGTAAGATTATGAGCATGGTTCTCTGGCTGAGACTCCAAGCTCATTCATGTGGTAGGAATAATACTCAGACTACCCCTGGGAGGTGCAGGGTAATGGCTTGGAGGGAGCATGTCTGTCCCTCTTGCAAAAAGAAATATCAGCATTATACCTGGGACTTCCTTTCACCTTTCTTCTTTTCTTACCTCCCTCCTTCCTTCATACATTAATTGTCTACAGGGTATACAGCACCATGCCTCTTAATATCATACTGATGGGCTCCACCATGACCTGGGCTAAGTTCAACATAGGGAAAATAGTAGTAGCTCAACCAGCTGGGTACCAGAGGGCAGTAGTTCTTTTCTCTCTGAACAGACAAAATCTTGGAGGGTTTCTGGGTGGTTTTCCAGCTAGCTTAGTCACCTTTGCACACCTGGCTTTAGTTATTCCTCTCAACCATGCTATGAGGTAGGTTTTAGGATCTCCATTTTACAGATGAGGAAACTTAGAAAAGCTAAGTGGCAGAATATGGATGATAATAATTTTAATCTAAAGACTGTACTTCTCAGCACAGCCCTCTTTCCATAGTTGCTCCTCGGTTATGCAGCCCAGGAGTTTTTTTTTCTAGTCCTCACCTGAAGATTTTTTATTATTATTACTGATTTTGAGAGAGAGAGAGAGAGAAACATCAAAATGGGAGAGAAGTATCTATAGGTTGCCTCTGGTACACACCCTGACCAGGAATCGAACCCACAGCTTTTTGGTGCACGGTACAACAATCCAACCAACTGAGTCACCCAGCCAATCTCAAGCAGTGCTTGAGATTTTGAACATTTGTAAATGTACCTTTTCTGGTGAGGAGCACAGGGTGTGGCAAAAGTAGGTTTATAGTTGTGAGTATGCAAAACACAGTTTATTTTTGTATTGTTATGTAGTAATTATTGTATTATTTCCCATCTGAACAACGGTAAACCTACTTTTGCCCCACCCTGTATGAAAGCCCATAGGGCTTCCTGAGGTTATAGTGTGGAATGAGATTGCCTTCCCCACCTCCCCATCTCCTGCAGGTCTTGCCCCAATCATTCTTGTGCTCCTTTCTCTATCCCTCCCTCTTTCCACCATTTTGCCTCCCTCCTGATCATTGCCCTCAAGGTGGGGAAGGGTATTGGGATAGGGGTGAAGATCACTTTCACATTTAGGGCTATTGTTCATGCTTCCTTTTGTATGATGTAGTCATTTCTGTTACTCATTTTATGTTTACTTACTGTCTGAATCCATGTCAATTTATGTGCCCTTGGCTCTGAACCACCGTTTATATATTTTTGTGTTGTTAATATTTTTAATTGGTGTTTTTAAAGTAGATGTACTCTGTGTGTTTGGCAGACCAACAAAGTGGAATGTAAAAAGGGCCGATTATTTTTAACCATATAAGGTGAAAAGTCCCTTTGTGTGTGGGTACGTGGGTGCACATTACAAGTTTTATCAGCGCGATATTCATTAATGTTTATTGTAACGTTTACAGTGTGGCCCCTTGAGTGCCTCTGGATTATGTGTAACCCAAATGACGTAACCTTGGAAAATGCAATAAATCTAAAGTTGAAACCACTTCTAATGGGAAGTTTCTTGAAAGTTGTAAAGTTAAATTGGCTCCTCCAGGATGAAGGAGGCTGTATGGAGAATGTCCCAAGGGACCTGGTTTTGCCTCTTACCAGACTTGTCCCCTGTGTTGGAATGCTGGGTTTGGGGTTGGATTACTTTGTTTGCTTGTTTTATTTGAAATCCTCTGACTATTTTTTTGCCCGATTACTCTGGCAGAACCATGGTGACAATGTTTAATCTTTGATCTTCTCTTTTATGTATCCAATATGATTCTTATCCTACATATCCATACCTAGGTGCTCAGAAGTAGAGTTTTATGTCACAGAATCTAACTTTGCAAGGAAACTAGGTATCACTCGGTTCATTCTACCAGCCCCTGTATGCAGTCCTGTAGTTATATATATTTGAATATTGGCCAAAGTTATCTTATGCTCTACATTTTAGAAAGTTCTTTGTTACGTTGTTTTGAAATGTGCCTCCCCAGAGTCTATATCAATGGTCCCGGTGTCTCCTTCTGAAGCTACATAAAATATTCTTCCGTGAAATTTATAGATGTTTGAAGACATCGACAGTGATCTTGCCTTGTCCCCTTTTTGGGGTCAAACATCTCTAGATCTGTCAAACTGTTTTTGGGGTTTTTTTAATGTTTTAGTGCATTTTTCCATTTGTAGAGTACAAACTATGTGTATGTTAGACACAGGTAGAAACTAGGGAAGCAGAGGGGACAAACTAGGCTGTGATCCCTGCCATTGGGGAATTCTGGTTAAGAGTGATTAGGGCTATAGAGGAGGAACCAAATTCTTGGTGATTGGAGATTGAGGGTATCAAGGAAAGTTTTCTGGAGGGTGTACCATATAGTTGAAGTCCAGAAAAATACTATGAGTTACCTAAGGGAGCAGGAGAAGTAAGGGGAGGAAATTGTTTAGGTAGAAGGGCCAATGTGTTGAAAAGCTGAGACAGTGCATGGGGCGTACTGGGAAGGGAAGGTGGTACAGTCTGAGTGAGGCACCGAATGAGGAGGTGGTGAGAAGGATACAGAAGTGCTGGAGTGGAAACCATGCTAACAGATAGTGGGGTGGGAAGGTGGGGTTGGACATTGCAGGAAAGTAGAGAATAATGGATAGTCCTGATGAGGAAAGACATTTAGTATTCTCTTGGTTACACAATAACTATGGAAAACATAACAGGTTCTGTATGAGTTGATATAGGTTGGAAATATTTTTCATATTAGGTTTTGTTGTTAGAGAAAATGTATTCAGTCATTGGGGTTAGACAGATATGGCACATTCTGTAGCAAGATCATTTCTCCATCAACAGAATATTTGGAGAAACAACAGAAAAAAAGGGATAATGCTTGTGACTGTGAGAAAATTTGGGTGAGTTCTATACATAGGACAGCAGCAATAATAGTAGTAGCAAACACTTACATGGCATTATGGTCTTGGCCCTGTTGTACTAACAAACTTAATGTTCACATTAACTCTGTAAGGTAGGTATTATCCACAGATATAGAGAGTTTAAGTAACTTATCAGAGAATACAAAGCTAAGTGGCAGAGCTAGGATTTGATTCTAGGCCCTAAGAACATGTAGGAAAAGATTTAAGTTTCAGATAAAGGAAATGACCTGAGCCTGCAAAATTAAAGACATCTTTATACATGGCTCCTGTCTGCTATTTATGGTCATGACCACACACTCACTGGCATGGTCATGACCAACATAAATAAAGCAAGTATTCACTGATCCATATGTCATATCTTATTCACAGATTACTACATGGCCGAGATCACTCTCCTGATGGCTTTCAGGGGTCAGCCTGGGTTTCGCAAGCAGTTGTGGCTGCCTGCAGCTTTGGTTGATCTACTGCCTCTTACCATTGTCCAAGAGGGTTCACCCTGCCTAGAGAGCATAGGCTAACTAGGGTAACAGTGAACCAGAAAAGGTTTGAAACAAAATTGCCTAGCAGCATTTCCAGGCAATGCTGGCAACCATGAATGTACAGTTGCCCCATTTTCAAATGTGTGATTTCTCTCCAAGGTTGATTGCTTCCGTGTTGAGTGTGTATACACAAGTGCTTCTTGGAGATAGAAGGGATGAAGATGAGAAAGGGAAAGGTTGCAGTGATGATCCATGGAGCCCCTATGTTGGATAGGAAAAGAAGTGAAAGTAGAAGTGGCATCTAACAGAGAAGTAAAGGGATTACTTTACTCTGTGGGTCCAAAAAATGAGGTGGGAACAATTGCTTGAAAGGATTAGAAAAATACGGTAGGAAAGAATGTTGAGTGAAAGGTATATTTGAACTTTTTAAAATACTTTTTTTTTAAATTGATTTTAGAGAGAGGGGAGAAGGGAGAGGGAGAAAAATATCGATGAATTGATCGTCTGCCTCCTGCACGCCCCCTACTGAGGATCGAACTCACAACCTGGACATGTGCCCTGACCAGGAATCGAGCCAGTGACCTCTTGGTGTCTGGGATGATGTACAACCAACTGGGCCATACCCAGGACAGAACTTTTTTTGAGGGAAGGACTCTTAGTACTCCCTCTTGCCTTGGTCAGTGTTATCTGTACATACATCAGTTTATTAATGACTTAATTAAAATGTGTCATAATGAAAATGTTAAATGGACCAGGCCTGAGCTCCTAGGTACAACTAAGGTGAAGCTGATCTCTTTAGATCGCATGACTTTATAATCTTTGAGCACATGTTTGAATATTTGAACATCATGATTATTCTGTTGCATGAGTAAATAAAAGTGGAGGTCATTGGTTAGTTCTGTGATGCAAATTCACACTAAAGATTCATATGCCCAGTAGGAAGTGCCATTGAGGTAACAAGCAATGATAATTTTTAGTTCTAACTCAATTCAATTAGATTTTATATTTACTCATTACTGTCTGTCTTCATTAATGATCTTATCTCTAGCTGGATTACAGGTTCTTTGAGCATAGGGCCAGTATCTGTGTCAACTCCAAGTTTTTGCTACAGCCCCTAGCCCAGGAGGAAGCTGAAGGTGCTCACAGACCTAGGGGTCTCGTGTTAGATGAGCCCTTAAAGAAGATCGAGACCTCTCTGGTTCAGTTGGTTGGAGCATCGTTTCATACACCAAAACGGTTGCGAATTCAGTTCCCAGTCAGGGCACGTACAGGTGGCAACCAATCAATGTTTCTCTTTCACAACAATGTTTCTCTTTCTCTCTCTTTCCTTCTCTCTCTCTCCCCTTTGTCCCCTCTTCCCTCCCCGCTTCCCCCTTCCCCTCTCTCTAAAAGTCAATAAAAACATATCCTCCGGTAAGGATTGGGGTAGGGGTGGGGGAAGAAGATCAAAGTCAATCAGCTTATGTTACCACTAAGGCAGCCCAGGTCCTTACAGGTCAAATGATCAGCTCAGGGTTCAGGGCGGAAGTGAGAAATCTGAGCCACAACCCAAACCCATTTCCCACCTCTGCTTTTGGTACCCTATCAAACTTACACAGCTCAATGAATCAAGTTTTACATTTATCTGTGTGTTTATGTGGTCAAAAGAAAGTTGGTGTTCCCTAAGCTGTGCTTCTCAGCTGGTGTTTCCCAGAGAAAATGGTAATGTTTTATTTAGGACATTAGGGTAAGCAGAAGAGGCTTTTGGAGTGCAACTGAAGCAAGTTACTGGTTTTTGGTTTTGTCTTTTAACAAAGAAAAATATTGTTCCCTTCTTATCTTACTCTCTTCTTTATTTTCTTCGCTTTCTTACTCCCTTTTCCCTTCTTGTCAACCTAAGGCTTGCATCCTTCCAGGTAACTGTTTTTCTTGGGGGGTGGAGGGGAGTTTGTAAAGTTTTAGAGCATGGAACTAGATATAATTCAGTCTAGCAGATTTCTACTTATCTATAAACTAGAGGCCCGGTCCACGAAATTCGTGCACAGGTAGGGTCCCTAGACCTGGCCGGCAATCAAGGCTGATCTGGGCCTTCCTTCCCCCGGCTGCCGGCCGGGGCCTTCCCCAGCTGCAGGCTGCCGGCTGGGGCCTTCCTTAATTCTGTGCTTCCCCCTGGTGGTCAGCGCACGTCATAGCAGGCGGTCGAACTCCCAGTCGGTTGAACTTCTGAGGGGACAATTTGCATATTAGCCTTTCATTATATGGGATGATCGCTATTGTGCAGGGCTTATCAAAATAGTTTGGAGACTTAGTCAGAATTGCCCTAATAAATGTAGTGTGTCAGACTTGAAAAACTAGTTGGAGAGTGGGATCTCTGTTATGTGGGCCACTTGTATGAGATGTAACTAAACAGAATGAATTCTTTGGAGCACTTGGTCGACATGGTGATTTACTCAAACTGAATAAACTTAAGCTGGTAGAGATTGGAGCTGCCCTGATTGAGAGCCCTGGATGGAAGTAGGATGGAGTATGAATGAACTGTACTACCCCAGATGCTGCACAGGTGTGGGCGTGAATGGCTCCTAGGTGACCATTGTGTTCTCCTTTGGTTTCCTTTCAAGAAGGAAAAATTGATAAGAGAGAAAAAGGAATGGGGCACCAAAAAGAAAGGATAAAATTCTTAGACTCTCTTCAAACCCTAAGAAAGACTTTTTGAAAAGCTTGTATTAGATCTGGCAATGGATACAAGCACAGGACGCTTTTGAGTATGTTCTTGGCTCTTACCACTACCCCTGACTTTGAGCAAATCAGCTGACTTCTCCGCCTGTAAAATAATATTCCCTCTGACATTAATACTTACCTCATGAGGTCATCTGGGGGATAATGTTAGTAATAATGTCTTGTGTTTACATCATTCCTTTCACAGAACTCAAAGCATTTTATATACATTGAGAGTGAAGCTTCTTATGAGAAATGAATATAAGTACTCAATTTTTGGAAATGATCTTAGACTATAAGAGCCTGAATTTAATGCATTGCATGAGGACATATGGTACATAGTGATCCAGTGAGTCAGATGAGTTTTTTATTCCACTAAGAGTTCCATCTTTCCACCTTGTTCTATGAATTGAGAGAGTGCAGTGAGTCCATATACATGGATAGGAGATCCCACATATGCGAGCAGAGTGGTCTCTCGTGACACATCCAGATATGGAAGGACAGTCAGAACGTCTTTGATAATACTCTTTTGGATCTTGGTTGTGGCAGGAAGACACCTGAGAAATCTTAGCTCTGAACTATGTAACACCACTAAAGTATTCCAGAAATAGAACATCTAAGCATGTGAGTATTTTCTCTATTCATTTCAGCTCAGTTCAACCAATATTCCTTGAGTGCCTATTATATACATGATTTTGAGGAGTGTGGAGAATGAAAGAAGCACAGCATGCCTAAGAAAATTAAACTGGCATTAGAAAGGAGAGGAGAATTAGATTTATAAGTAGATACATAACCATACTAAGGGAAGTAAGAAAACCACCACAGTATTTTGAGTATTTAAATAGGGGAAAGATTACATCTAGCTGAGTAATCCCAAACATTTATTATCCAGCTACCTGCTATTCATTGGAGAGACATAAGCCCTGCCCTGGAGATTCAGTGGGGAAGATATGTACAAATAAATACTTTTAGCACATCCTCTGCATTGCAGTGATCAAGGGCACTTAATCCAGCATGGGAATTTAGAGAAAGTTTATTAGAGGGCAAGACTTATCCTAAAGTCTCAAAAATTGAAAAGAACATGGAAAAGAATTCCAGGCTGAAAGATTTCCTTGTACAAAGCACCCCCCGCCCTATCCCAGCATTTAGTCTTCTTTCAACAGAAAATGGCAAACTACAGAAAGTTTGGTATTATAGCTTAAAGTTTAATTGGAGGTAATAGTGAGAAATGAAGCTTAAGATAAAGGGCCTATTTGTTGTCTTGTTTACTGCTAAATACTAATATGAAGTCAGGATCATCAAAAATATTTTTTGAAAAACTAAATGAATGATATGCTGGGTTTAAGTTCCTGTGGACTGTCCAAGTAAATAAATGTGGCAGAATTGGGAGAGACTCTGGGCTGGAAATACAGATTGGGAAGTCAACTCTTGTCAATAGTGTTTAAAATCAAGAGCAAATGAAATTGCACCAATAGCGTATGAAGAATGAGCAAAGGGTGAAGCCTTGAGATATACAAACACTTAAGGGGCAAACAAAAGAAGTCCCCCATGAGGGAGACTGGAAAGGAAAAGACAGAAGTAAGAAAAAATAGAAGAGAGATTTGTTATGTGTCCATCAGGCAGGACATTACGGGGTTCATCAGTGGGCTCAGGAGAGTTTTTGGTGCAATAGCCAGGGCAGAAGTTAGATTGCGATTTATTGTAGAGTAAATGGAAGGGTGAGAAAGTTGAGATAGTGAGCATAGACTTCTCTTTCAAGTCACTTAGCTCAGAAGGGAAGAAAGAGGATGATCTCTAAGAGGCAACCCAGGGTCAAGAAGAAAAAAAATACTTTAATATGATGAAAGATTTAAATAGGTTTCTGGGTTAAGGGGAAAGAGCAAATAGGCAGTAAGAGGTTGAAGCTTTAGGTAAATAAAAGGGATATTGACAGAACAAGGTCTTAGAAGAGGTGAAAAAAGAATGGGGCTATGTGTGGGGAGCTGGGCCTTGAACCAGAGGAAGGATACTTCATCCTCTTAACTGGAAGAAACAGTATAGGATAGGTCCAGAGATATCTAGAAAGGGGAGGAGGAGGGTGCTGAGATCACATACATGTAAATGTCTCACTGAAATAGAAGGTGATGTCATCTGCTGAGAAAGATGTAGCTTTGGTTGGGATCTTGAGCATGATGACAGTTTCGAAATGTTGCTGAATAAAATAAGAGTAGTTTTTATAAAATAAGCAAGGGCAAGTGAAAGATTGAACAGAGTTGATTGCCTACTTGAGATTAAGGGCTGCAGATATATAGTGGCATCAGTCTGAACGCTGATTTTCTCCAACTGTGCTCAACAGCTGGGTCAAAGGGAAAGATAGAAAGTGTTTTTTGAATTGATTCTGCATTGAGGTTTTATTAAACAAATGAAGGAAACGGACAGAAATCCAATATAGTTGAAGATATTGGTGAGAGAATTGTTTCGGCAATGAGCCATCTATACCAGCTGGGTAAAGCATTGAGGCCAGGAGAGGGGTCAAGAAACTATGTCTTTCCTGGGATAGAAGAGCAGAGGTGTTGAGAGCAAAGGCAGGAAAAGACTGGAAGGATCAGATATTTTGATCATCTGTAGATATTAGATGGGAAGCAGTCCCACTTAATGACTTTTATGTGGGTGACTCTGGAGGTGAGGAAGATGAGGAATTAGATGGGTTGTGCAGATGGAGACAGAAGTCACCCAGGATGATGAGAGGACAAGGAATATGTTAAAGAATGTAGCCAAGTGCCCTAGTGTTATAAAGGAACCAGGAGATTAGTGAGGGGACATCAATCAATGAGAAAAGACCATTGGGTGATATAAACCAACAAATAAGGGCTGTTACATCAGGGTTATTAGGTTTAGAAGCATCTATGAGAAGAAATAATAACACTTTTTGAGTGTGTGCTACTAGGTAGTGTGTTTTAAATGTTTGATTGAATCATGGGAACTTGCTGATATTTGATCATTTAGACGTATAAAGTGGTAATTTCATATGTTGCATGTGTTAACTCACTCATTCTCACAACTATCTTCTGAATTAGATTGCTGTTTAGCAGCTAAGGAAGCAGAAGCACAGGAATAATAAGTAACTGGCCCAAGGTCACCTGCTAAGTAGTAGAGCCTAGTTTGAGAAGTCTGGCTCCAGAGCCCATAGTCTATCTCAGAGAAGGGAATGCCAACCCTACCCGCACTGTCCTTTTAGCCTTATAGTGTGTGAAGTGTGTGAGCCTGAACTCCTCTGGAGTGTATAATGAACAGGTAAATGCCATCAAAGAAATGAATGTGGTTGTCTCATACCTCCATGTTCTGTGCTTCCCCTTTGTGCTGTGTTCTCCTCCACTCCCAAACTTCCTAATGGCAGAATACAGGCATACCTCAGAGATATTGTAGGTTCAGTTCCAGAACACCACAATAAAGCTGGTATTGCAATAAAGTAAGTTATAATCTTTTTGCTGATGGAGGATCTTGCCTTCAGTTTGTAAAAAACACATCTGTGAAGCACAAAACAAACAAAACAAACGAGGTTGCCTATACCCTTCTGTTCCTCCTTGCCTAATTTAAATCTAGTGTGTTCCTGGTTTCCTTATAGGGGTTTACTAGCAGAGAAGCAGGAAAGGGAATTCTCAGCATTGCACATACACAGTTGTAGGAGTTTGAAAAACAGCAAGGATCACGGTTCATTCAGAAATAACAGGACATTCTATATATGGGACATGAATCGGGATAATGGGAGAGGTAGTTTGTAAGAAAGAGTGACAGAGGTTTTTAAAGTCAGAAGCTGGAATTGGTCTTGAAGGACTTTTTACTATTTTAGAGAACTTAAATGCTTTCCTCTATGTTGTGGCTAGCCATTGAAAGGTTCTAAGCAGCAAACTACCATGAAAAAATTATGAGTAAGTGTCTGTAAGGATGCAATTAAAGGGGAAAATTCTAGAGGCAGGGAGATGAGTTAGGAAGCTATTGCAATTATCCATGTGAAAGAATGGGTCTTGGGAATGATCCTATCTAGGTGACTGAACAGTAATTTCCTAGCATAGATGAATGAATGATCACATTGGGGCCTCTGGATTTAGGTCATCCTAAAAAGCCACTTGTACACACTCTTTTGGTGGGCCTTGTGCAGGTAGAATTATATAGACCTAGTTCCTGACCTAGGGGTATTTAATCTAAATGGGAAATGTGGATTAGGCATATAATTAGCACATTGGCAAGGAGGATAGCCAGCAAATGTGTAAATTGGTTAAATATTGATAATATGGTCTGGCTAAGCAATATGTAAATCAATGTGAATATTATCAATGAGAGGGACCTAGTTCTGATAGGAACAAGACAATATTGTAGGACAAGCCCTAGCTGATTTGGGTCAGTGGATAGAGCGTCGGCCTTCGGACTGAGGGGTGCTGAGTTAAATTCCAGGCAAGGGCACATGCCGGAGTTGCGAGCTCCGTTCCCAGTGGGGGGCGTGTGGGAGGCAGCTGATCAATGATTCTCTCATCATTGATGTTACTCTCTCTCTCTTTCCCTCTCCCTTCCTCGCTGAAATCAATAAAAATATATTTTTTTAAAAAGTATTGACAAATATGTAAAAAAAAAAATGGGAAAAGAACATAGAAAAAGATGTTATTCAAGTAAGTCTTTTCATGAGCTTAGTAAATTTGATAAGGATAACAACCAGTTTTTACTTTCACTTCGGTTGAAATAAACTTCCCTAGTCCTGTTCATTTGCTGAATTGACCTAAGTTCCAGGGATTTGCATGTGGAAAACTAATGCCATGACAGAATTACCAGACTGTAAGTTCATCAAGAAGTCTGGTGATATCATAAACTATGAGAATACAACGTCCTGCAGCAGTATCAGAAACCTCCCAGTTTGATTTAGCACTGGTAATCCATTTTATTCCTCTCCATTAGTTATTACAATAATAACAAATTGGCGACACAGCACCATTTTCTGCCTCTAGAGCTGTCTACTGCTGGGCACAGCTGCTCCCAGTCATTCTTTCCAGTGTAAATAATGGTTCATGTTTCCATGGGCTGTCGTGAGATGTTTCTGTACTTGTGAAAGGAGCCCATGTCACCACCCTGTTGAGGAAGATTGAAGGTATGGTGAAGCCAAGGAAATGAATAAGAAAGCCAGAACTGCCCCCTCCCTAAGAGATAATTTTTGCTTTTAGGACATTTAGATTGACTAGATGTTGATTATGTGAATTTTCATGAGTGTGGGGCAAGCAAATTCTATCACTTGGTTCTGTCTGATGCAGGCCTGTTACTTTGGAACTTTCTCTTTCATGTTAGATGTAAATAATGAACTCCTTTGTTGTGAGATGGTAAGTTGCAGGCAGTAAACACTTCAGCAAGGAGCATCTTTTGATCCTAATGCCTTTGGCAATAAAAGCTGAGAGCCAGAAACAGGCCAGAGATTTTGAGGCAGAAACCATTAAAGCTTCCCTTTTATTTATTCACAAAATTAGGTTCAGAACTATACAAGAAATGGATGGAATGACAATTATTAAGAAAGATGAAGGGTAAAATGAGGCCACCTGAATAATAAAAACTTAAGTTTGGATTTGAAGATCTGTTTTAGAACTCATTGAATTTTGTGAAAAATTGGGAGCATTATGTAGACAAAGCATAAAGGAAATGAATAAAAATGTTTCTCTCTCTTCCTCTGATCTTTATAAGGAATTAGAGGGTATGTTAAAAACTTTTAAATATCGGTTTGAAAATTTGTCAGTAGGGAAACAATTATTTTTCTGTGTGTCGGCAAGCTTATACATTTCAAAATCTGGTCTGTTTTAAAGTCCTAGTTCTGAAAATCCTATTTCAATATGATTATTAATTTAGTCTCATTCTAAATATGAAACCATATAGTCATATAAAAAAAGAAATCTAAAATATAGAGGTGAAAATATATATGCAGATTCTTCCTTTTTATCTTGCTTATTTTGACATTTAAATTGTATTGCTAGATGTTATTGGTAGACATCTATTATCTTCTTTATTATATGAAACATTAATATTTCCACCTCAGGTCTTACAGAATTGATACTCACATCCTGTAGGTAACTAATAGACTGAAAATTAAAACCCCCATAATAATGGGAATAATGAACACCCTACATGGATGATGAGAGACAAATGTACTTGCTCTTAAACCCTGTGTAAGTGGACATCTTTCCCCAATTTCTGCAGCAGAGAGGAAAGCAGAGATTGGGATGCTAGTATCCTGTCAGATGTTCAGTACCTCTATTCTGAGGCCTGCTGCTTGTGATCTGGGGTGGCGGTCTGGGGCAGATTGGCTCTAAAATTTTGCTGTCCTTGGCTGATAATGTATAAGTGATAAATAACTTAAAAGGTCCTGCATAGTTTCCCATTTTATTTTTATCCCACAGTTTCGTATAGTCTATAGTTTCAAATAGCTGGAGGAATTGCTCCGTGATAAAAGGAAATTGAGACTATGTACCATATTCCTTCCAAGCTTTAAGACTAAGAAGGTTCTCTGAATATTTTTCAGAGACGGATTGGGGAAACTATGCTCCATTTTAATGGCCTTTTAATTTGAAAGTTAAACTCAATCCTTCTAATTGCTTGTAGGTATTGGACAATATGAATATTTCCATTGGATAATATGGAGAGGACAATTTATCATTGAAGGACTTGTCATTTTTATCTTAGCTGAATCAGGTGCCAGTATATACAGTTTGTGCTTTCAAGCACAGGTTGATTTATTATGGTGTGGACCTGCAGTTTTTTTAGGACTCCATAAAACTTGATTTTTTTTTTGTAACTTAGTAAAGCCCACATTTTGCCTTGTTGACTTTAAAGCTACCGTTATTGGGTCACACAAGCTAGAAAACAAGGATAAAAACCCAAATTTGGAGGGAAGAGTCTGTCATTTTATGACTATAATAAAAATTCATTCAATTTTATTCAACTAAAGATCATAATTTAGGCAAGATGAGCTAATAAGGAGGGCATGAAATGAGCTTCAACAAGATAGGCAGCATTTTGATGTTCTCTTACCCACCTCTGGGCATAGGTTCTGGTGTCTGCCATGCCTGTGTGGATTCAATTCCACCACTTCATAACTCTATAATCATAGGCACATAGTTTAACCTTTTTGAATTTGCAAACCTGAAAATGGTAGTATCCTCATAGGTTTGTTAAGATGAGTTCATGAGATAAGAACAACAATGAATGATTACAGGTAATAACATTGAGTGTCTGCTAATGTTCCAGGGACTGTGCTGAACATCTTAGATGATCATAGTTAAGTCAATTAAGCACCTTTCACATAGGCATTCAACTTCTACCTGCTTCTGTTCCTCCCTACCCCAAGTTAACTAATTCCTTAGGTGAAAGGAATTTCTTTTATTTGCTCATATATTCATGCATACATTTGTGTATCTATTCAACAAATACATGATAAACTCCTTCTAGTTCCAGGAACTATTCTAAAGGCTGGAGATACAACAAGTGACTAAGAGGGAAACAGTCCCTACTCTCATACATTCTAGTGCAGGAGACTGACAATGGACAGACAAATAAATAAAAAATATAGTACTTCATGTAGTAAAAAATGCTATGAAAAATAAGCTAGGTGAGCAGATAGAAAGTGACCAGAGTACCAGGAGACAGAGGAAGAGAGAGTGCTATTTTAGATAGAACTGCGATTTTCATCCAGGGTTTCACAAGAAATTTTAAAACATGCAATACCTGACTATTTAGTCAGGGTCACTAACCTCTTTTCCCTTAGATTCTCAAATAAATAAATAAATGACAACAGCCAACACAACAATAGCCACCCAGTGTAAATGAATCTAAATTATACCGAATTTTTTGTTGTCAAATTGGCAAAAAAATATATATTTTTTGGTGCGCCACAGAATTTTAGTAATTAGTTTATATGTGCCATCAGATGAAAAAGGTTGAAAATCTCTGATCCAGGGTAAGAGAGATTTCAGCAGTCCTGAGTATACTCATATCATGGTCATTCCAAAAGTAACATTCTTACGCAGATGTGGAACTCAAATATGCAATAAGTTATAGAAAGAAAGTTTTAAAAAATCAGCAGCATACATTATTGCATATTATCTTTGGGCTAGCAAGCAAACAGTAATTCAGTATTTCTTTTATACATATAAAGCACTTAGAAAGTAGGGCATAGTAAGGTTATATAATTGTGTGCAATTATTAGTCTATTTGAGGAGAGTAAAAAGATACTATGACCAACATATACTACTCAGTTCTGCTTATAACTAAAAAATAATCATACATATAGAACAGAATCAGATGGTAATGTGGTGATGTCTGTTTATTGAATTTTTTTAATTTTTTGATTTTGTTAGAGATAGAGGGTGAGAGAGAGAGAGAGAAACATTGATGTGAGAAACATCCATTAATTGCCTCCCATATGCACACCAACGGGGGACTGAGCCCACAACTTGGGCACGTGCCCTGATCAGGAACTGAACTGGCAACCTTTTGGTGCATAGGACAAAGCTCAACCAACTGAGCCACATCAGCCAGGGCTACTTATTGGATTTTGTAGGTAAATTATTAAGCCATGTCCAAAACAAATATATAGACACCATGAATTTGGGAACAAGGGGACTGCAGCCCGATTACTAGTAGGACTCTTGCTGGATCTAGGGTTTACTCCAAGAACTGTCTTATTGCTCAGTGGTTTTCTTTCAACACTTTAAAGATGTCACTTCATTGTCTTCTGCCTTGCATAGTTTGTGGCAGGAAGTCCGCTGTAATTCTTATCTTTGTTCCTCTCTATATAATACTAGAGGCCTGGTGCACGAAATTCGTGCACGGGTGGGGGGGTGTCCCTCAGCCCAGCCTGCACCCTCTCCAATCTGGGACCCCTCAAGGGATGTCTGATCCTACTGGGATCGGGCCTAAACGGGCAGTCAGACATCCCTCTCACAATCCAGGACTGCTGGCTCCCAACTGCTCACCTGCCTGCCTTCCTTATTGCCCCTAACTGCTTCTGCCTGCCAACCTGATCACCCCCAGCACTCCCCTGCCAGCCTGATTGATGCCTAACTGCTCCCCTGCCAGCCTGTTTGCCCCTAACTGCCCTCCCTTGCAGGCCTGGTCACCCCTAACTGCCCACCCCTGAAGGCCTGGTCCCCCTCAACTGCCCTTACCTGCAGGCCCAGTCGCCCCCAACTTCCCTCCTCTGCCGGCCTGGTCACCCCTAATTGCCCACCCGTGCAGGCTTGATCACCCCCAACTGCCCTCCCTTGCAGGCCTGGTCCCTCCCAACTGCCCTCCCCTGCTGGCCTGATCGCCCACAACTGCCCTCCCCTGCTGGCCATCGTGTGGCGGCCATCTTGTGCCCACATGGGGACAGCCATCTTTGACCACATGGGGGCAGCCATCTTGTGTGTTGGAGTGATGGAAAATTTGCATATTACTCTTTTATTAGATAGGATGTCTTTTCCTTTTCTGGCTGCCTTCAAGATTTCCTCCTTATTTTAAGTTTTCAGTAGTTTGATTATGATAGGATTTGTTGTTATTGATGATGATCCTACTCGGGATTCTCTTTGTTTCTCAGACTTATGGTTTGATGTCTTCGGTTATTTTTTGGAAAATTTTGATTGTTGTCCCTTCCAACATTTCTTCTGTCTTATTCTCTCCTGTTCAGAGGTTTTCTCTGGTTTGCAAACCTGCCCCCATATTTCTCATGGAGGTCCCTGGAGAATAGTCTGGGAGTAGGTTTGAACATCCTGTGATTGCAGCTCTCACTCTACCCTATAATTGTCCTTTAGGAAGTCTTTAAATATTTAGCTGAATTCTTTTTAACTACTTATAGCACCTGGTTTCTCTAGTTCTGTGTTCTGCCACAGGTGAGCCAGTCTACAGGTTCCAAAAATCATTGGAGGAGCCTGTCCCTTATTGGATGTTAAGATGTTTGTCCTGTGACATCAGTTCTGTGAGCTCAAGTAATGATTTTATGTTTTATTCAGCTTTTCTTTGGAGGGTGAATCTGATACTCTTTTCAGCTTTCTATACCCTAGGTAGAATCAAACTCAAGTTCAGTGGTTTTTAAATAGTTCTACAGACTTGCTTCAGGAGTTCTGCAAACATGTAATTTAAATTTTATTTTAACTGTGTGAAAATTGTAATAAAATAAATCATGCTAAAATGTTTTATAAAGTAAGATCATCACATTGGAGAACTACCAATTAAAATAATTGGGTTGCTCTGTTGGTTTTCTGTGTTTGTTTGTTTTCAGACTTCATGAAACCTCCTGCCACCACTTCATATTATCTTTGAACTTCTGGCACCCATGGCATTGATTAGGATGGGTGTGGCTCTACATACCTAAATTCAGCCTGTGTGTGTCCACGCTGGTAAAATTGCGAAAGCAGGGTTCGCCATTGCAAGCACATACACACACCAGTCAGTTAAATGCCAGGCAGTGTCAGTGACACCTACCTTCACTGCACACCAGTTAGTTATGCAGGAACAAGTAAACGGATAGCATGCTGCATCATGACATCATGTTCTTAGCATGTATTGTTCTTTTCCTGATTTAGTATTTCATAAGGAATATAAGCAGTTCTTAAATATTTCTAATAATTCTTTGAAAAAAAATTGTTGCTCTTTCTGTTTCAAGCCTGTAGATCAATTTCATTGAAGGCTTTTTTTTAAAAAAAAAAAAAAAAAGAGCTTTTGAAACTATCTGGGTAAATCAAAATTTTCTTGGTTATAGTTTTGGAGGTTGGGATTTTCTAAATGGAAAAATATTTCTAGGATGAAGAAATTAAGCAAAGCGCTACTTACTTACTTTATTTATTGATTGATAAGTAAAGCAGCTTTTTAGAAAAAGTCATTGGAAATCATATTAAATGAAGTCCTAGATGGCTGGACTTGAAAGAACTTTAAAATTATTCACTTTTGAAATATGCCTATTGGTATTATTTTTGCTAAACATGGTGGAATGAAAAGGAAGGAAAGCCAGGTTGCTTCTAATGCTGTCACATACTAGTATTCTATCTGTACTTCCAGACATCTTCATTCTGAAAGTCAGCTGGTAGTGTATCCTAGATATAAAACATCACCAAGTAGCCCTGGCCCGGTGACTCACTTGCTTGGAGCATCGTCCCATGCACCAAAGGTTTGAAGGTTCGATTCCCAGTCAGGGCACATACCTAGATTGGGAGTTTGATTCCTGGTTGGAGTGCGAATGGGAAGGTAAACAATCAGTGTTTCTCTCTTACATTGATTTTTTTCTCTCTCCCTTCCTCTCTCTCTAAAATCAGTTTTTTAAGAACACAAAACATATCCTCTGGTAAAGATTAAAAAAAACACACACACAAAGTAGTCAAAATAGACACTTTGCTAGAAAGCTATGTTTTGCATTAAGCACATTTGAAATTTTCCTATCTTAGGAGACTGGATTTATATACTTGAAATTTATAAAGATTAGATGATAATATGAATATACTAGTGTATTTAGAAGAATTATATTTCTTTCAGAGACTCTCATTATTTGGTATATACAGCATAAATAGAAGACATTCTTCCTCTCATTCAGAATTTGACAGTTCCTTTCCTCTATGGACTATGCCTCTTTGTTGGCTAACATTTTCTATAGGAAAATCTTGCTGAAATTTTTTCTCTAAATAATGATAGAGAAACATAGCTACATTTTGAAACCTGGTTATGATAGTGTGACTTGTTATGGAGAGCAATTCAGCATTACTAGTGCTAAATATTAAAACCTGAGTCAATCTTAGGTAAGAGCCAGAGTATATAGGGTCTATTATTTTATTTTATTGATTTTTAGAAAGAGAGGAAGAAATTGGGATAGAGAAATAGAAACATCTAAGAGAGAGAAACATCATTGATCAGCTGCCTCCTGCATGCCCCTTACTGGGCATCAACCCCACAACCCAGGGCATGTGCCCTGACCATAATCGAACCAGCAACCTCTTGGTTCATGGGTCGACACTCAACCACTGATCCACACCTGCTGGGTAGGACCTATTATTTCTGGTGGGCTTCTCCTAAAAGTCATTTTCTAAATGTCTTTCTTGAGAGCACTAATAAAGGTGATCCTGATTAATCTGCAGATGAAATGGGGACCAATGGAAGTTGCCATGACAACCTGAGTCCAGGGAAGCCAGAGATATGAGTTGAGATTGAATGTTCGCTGGAAGCTCCACACCTTATCCCAACCAATAGATGTCAAAAGAGAGAGTTAAATGTGAGGTTTGCTGCTAGTTCTTGTCTTCTGGATAAAGAGAACAGTATGGGCACCAGCATGGAGGAATGAAACAACCTGGCATGAACCATACACAGTTCCACTGTAAGGAGCACAGAGCTGGATGACCAGACAGGCAGCATAACATGGAAAGAAAGTCAGCCACCCTATGCAGCTGACCATTCCAGAGAAAATTGAAAGCCAGGAAACAGATTTAAGCCAAAAAATAACATTGTGGCTTTACATTTTAGAAAGGGTATTCTAGTGGCTGAGTGGAGGGCAAATTAGGAGGACAGAGCAACCTGAGGCAGGGGAAGCGAATTAAAAATATTGCAGTGGTTCGGTATGATATGATGAGGGCCTATAGGCAACAGAACTGTATTTGAAGAAGAGCTGAATGGATTGAATATGAGACAATTTAAGGAAGATAGTAAATATACCTAAATGATTTGTTTTCATAGGGTTTTACCTTTAGAAGGAATAAAATTCTTCTTTGGTGTCTCCATTTAAAACATTTCAACAGCAACAACAACAAAAATACTTGATTTTAGTATAGAGACCCCAAAATATATAGTACAAATATTATAGTATCTTAAACAAGCTTATTTAACTTCTAAATTTATCATAAAAAATAATAGAATGGAATATTTTGAATTGGGCATGATACTGCTAAGATCAGAACTGTTAGGTGGGTTTCTTTATGGACCAATTTATTTGATGGCCTTATCCTAGCCAGTCATTTACAAAAGTGGATGAAATATGAGGAATCCATTACCATTACTAGAAAGCCAGTTCAAAGCATGTAACATGCATATATACCCATCATTAACCTAAAATAAAAAACTGCAAGATAAATAGAAATAGGCCACAATTTCCATTTATAAATTATTATGTCAGCTGGTCCTCTTTTAAATTAATATTCATTTTTAAAGTCTTTCATAATCCTACCTTAAGTCATCCTTTACATAAAATAAAAAAGGAACATTTCAAAAGAAAGCATTTTGTAAGCCTTACCTCTGAAATAAATTCTTAATAGCAAAACACTTCGAATTTTTATATCCAGAATAGTATCTATATATATACTAGTAAAAGCCTAAGCAACCTTTACAACTGAACACCTGGTCAGCTAGTCACTCTGCGGCATACTGACCACCATGAGGCAGACGCTCAATGCAGGAGCTGCCCCCTGGTGGTCAGTGTGCTCCCATAGCAGGAGAACCGCTCAGCCAGAAGCTGGGCTCATGGCTGGCGAGCACAGCACAGCGGGACTGGGATGAGCGGCTGGGGTCCCGGATTGCAAGAGGGCTCAGGCCAGGCTGAGGGACCCCACCTGTGCATGAATCCATGCACCGGGCCTCTAGTATAAATATAAAAAGTCATCTTCAATAATTTCCTCATGGAAACAAAGTTAAAATTCTTAAATTCACTTTCTTCATAAGAAACTATTTTAAGATGAAATATAAGACTCCACCTAAAATTCCACTATGTCCTCTCTTCATGGCCAACTTTTGGGGCAACACTAAAAATATAAAAAGCTTATCTGGATATATGGCACACTTAAAAGATTTATGCTAGTGGAAAGTTTCTAAAGATATTATATCATATCACTTAACTAAGGATAATTTCGGGGTGGACAATAAAGGTCAAGGTAATGAGCCAGCATTGGAGTCTAGTTGTTCATAAGTGAAAATGGTTGTGTTTTCTTTCCCTATTTTTTAAGGCTCAATTTCACAAGAAACAGGGAAAAATTCTTTCTTTATGAAATTTCCCCTTGGAAATGGTACTGTTTTATAAAGGACAATTAAGGCTTTTGTTCTATGGACATTTCATTCTTTCTAGAATCCAGGACACTTAATGGGGCCAGTGGTATTTAAGAGCAATTCATTCTCTATGTTTTATTCAAGTTCTACTTGATAATACTTATTGTCTAGTTTTAAAGATCATATTTCTATGTAGAAATTTGGGGTATAATTCCATAGAAGTATTTTGGAATACTTTTAATAACATATATATGTACTATACATATATATGTATATGTATGTATACATTTTTCTATTTCTTTGTTGTACCATGATCTCTTTTCTTATGGCAGTCATGCTTATTAAATACATTTCACATCCACCAACTTAATTTGAGGCTGTGTAAGTGAGTGCAAATCTTTCTTCAAATAATTTTGAAACTTTTTGAATCATTGAATTGTTTATTCCTAGAAGCAACCAGACCACCATTCATTTGCATTATTCTCTTAATGCCATATGGAGTATTTCATAAAATGATCCTTACTCATTTTTCAAACATGTGCGTAGAAAATCTGTGATGACAACTGAACAGCCCAACCCTATGAAATAATAATTTATGCAGCAATAAAAAAATAAATAAATCTATGTAATATGGACTTGCAGCTGAAGGCAGCTGTGTTAAGCATGTTTTTTAGTCTCTTACATCAAAGTAAAACATACAGTGCTGTATGAGAATGTGTAGGGTGGATGTCTTTGAAGTATCCCCATAGTAGCTGTGCTTTTGTGCCCACCCCATGAATATGAGGGAAGTCATTGTTCTATGTCCATCAGGAATGATACACACAATAATGAACATTTCAGAAATACTATTTTTTCAGAGGGTTCAAAGCGTTTTTACAGCCATCATCTCACTTGTCTTCAGTGCCTTTTGAAAATAATTTCTCAAGGACATTGTTCTCTAACTCATCTGAATTATTGAAATATCCAAAAAAGGTATCTTTAGCAGTGATGCTGAGAAATTAAATCATTACACTGTTCACCTAGAATCTTCATTCGCAGCTGTTCAAACCAATATTCCATATGACTCTACTGTAGTTACTGAGGAAAGTAAAATCAGAGGATGAAAGCAAAGGAGAATAGAACATCTGAAGGAATAATTTCAGAATGTAGAATAACTTGCCAAAAGTAACGAGAACATAGGTTTGGTCTGAAAAGAGACTGAAGGACAGCCAAGAGATGAAAAGTTCCTCTCTTATGTGATAAAAATTAGTTACATTTAATAGACTTGTATTGTCTTGTTGGTTGATCTCTTGACTTCTGTTATATGTTAATTAGCATGAAAAAGGGGTGTGTGTGTATGTAAAGGTATGAAACACAAGGTAAAATAAAACTGAGTTCTATCAAATGTTCAGATGTGAAATAATGATCCATATTTCTGGAAGTACATCACAATTGACTTAAGCAGATTTTTTAAAAATGAAATTGGAATGTGATAGTTGGGAAGCCCAAAATGCATTCATTGAGTACAATTTTACTAGTAGCAATTCATTTATTTATTCTGTAAGATGTCTTGTCAAAACAAATTAAATGTTATATTTTGTCTTCTCCACAAGTAATCTAGAGCCAAGGATGAAAACCCCATAATATATTTTTAGGATTTAAACATTTATTATGATAGATAATGGCAGAGCAGAAACAGAAGGCACCAGTTAGTCTGCATTAGCTCATGAGCCCTGGAGAACTTTTTTATGAACTCTAAAGGTTTGTGAAATTCTATCACTTGCGTTAGTTTTCTGATGTGGTCAGTTGTCCTCTATCCCTGGTCACTGCAAGTCATTCTGCACACTGCCAAGGAGCTTCTATTCTCAGAGGTTCTTTGCCAAGAATTTCCCCCTTCAGATGCTTTTCAGAAAGAATGAACACCTTTGCCAAAAAAACTAAGAGCCTCCTTTCTAGCCAACCACTTTAACCACCATGGGGGAGGGAACCCAGCACGTAGAAGGGAAAGAATTGTGTAGTAGTAATAGAAAGCCTATTTTTAAAAAAATATTTTTTTATTGATTGATTTGAGAGAGAGAGAGAGAGAGAGAGAAATCAATGATGAGAGAGAATCATTGATTGGCTGCCCCCTGGTCCATAGGTCAACACTCAACCACTTGGCCACACTATTTTTTATTTAGAATCCTGCCTGATTGAAAAGCTAAGTTAAGTATATGATAAAACCAAGAAAATATTATAGCTAATATTTACTGAGGACATTCTGTGTTGCCAAATACCAGCCCAAAACACAGTGTATACAGTAAAAGCTCAAATAGTCCTATAATTCTAGCATGTATGAAATAATGCATTTAGATCTGCGTGCCATATTTTAAAAGGGATATTAACAAACAGATGACTACAGTGATAAGGAATTTGGCCAACTGGGATTCCAGAGTTAATTAAAATGAGGACATTGCTCTAGGAAGAAAAGATTTAGTGGGAACAAGATAAACCTTGTTAAATATAATTACTTAAATGATGTACCATGAGAAAGGTATAAGGGATGGGGGGAGAAGGGGAGGCAGGACATATGTAGCTAGAAACAGCATAATCATTATGTCCTTTACTTATAAAACATATACTACCAAAAGTAAAGCTTTGTAAGATTTGGATTAATTAGAGTAGAGAGAGGATTGAGTGAAAAATCATTTTAGGGGAGGGCATAGTTTTGTGGGTTCTTAATGTTGAGGGATACTGCTTTAGAACATTTAAAGAGCTCCAGAAATAGAATTGGTCATTTAGAAAGGTAAGTCTCAAGAAAATACTTTTAAAAATAAGTCTGATTTTTCTTCAACCAGCTGAATTTTTCTTATAAGAAAAGCTTTGTTTCAAAGGCCATTTCTAAAGTCCTATCGCATATATCCATAAAGCACAGTGAAGGCCAAAGCTAGTGTGACCAAAGAACACATTTGTACTACAATGCCTTCATACTAATAGGACCTCATGAGGTACAGTTTGCACATTAACCAAAATCAACAGCAAGAAATGTACTCACAGATGAATTAAAATTTCTTTCGTATGTGTTTTGAAGTTTATAAGAAGACCCAAGGTAGAATATTTAAATCATTTTTATTTTAATAAGAACCAAATATCCCAAATGTATTGAAATTGTAAGTCATAAAGATAGCTTACATCACCAGGATGGTTGATGGATGGTGCTTATACATCAGTATGTAAGTTGATTGTGACATATCTTGGGATCAGGAGGTCCTTCATGAAGCTTGCTTCATTAAATATATGGCCCTCCATTCCATGGCTATATCATTTTATAAACAAATTAAAAGTATCTCACCAGCATAGATTATTTTTAACAACATAATTTGAAAAGTGCTGGTAACGGTTATCTTCGTAAAAGTTCCTAGTGAAAGAAAACACAGAGGACAGTAACTATATAATTGCAGAACTTGAGGTTGGTTGATTGGTATGTTTATATTTTCTTAATGGGGAGAGAATTGAAATACTAGTTTGTCAAAGACAGTGATCACAGATTACAAATGGAAAGAGAGAGGGAAATGGACTGACTGGGATAAAATGAAGTGGTGATTAGTATGGGCCCAAGAACTCAAGTAGAGGGAAGAGAATGTTTCCTCCCCTAGTTAAGTGGTTCTCAATGGAGGACACGTGAGTCCTACAGGGCACATTTGGCAATGTCTGGTGACAGTTTTGTTTAACCTAACTGGGGTTGTGTGGTGCTGTATCACCTAGTAAGTATAAGCCAGGGATGCTGCTAAACATTCTACAATGTACAGGACAGTACCCATGACAAAGTATTATCTAGTCCAAAATATCTACAGTGCCAAAGTTGAGAAACCCATATGTAGTTCGGAGAGCAAGAATATATTGGGGGACAGTACAAAGAAATATTTTCTGTTGCAGAGATTTAAACTAAAGAAGCTTGAACCTTGTGGCCTTAATCTTATTAAAATAGAGAGCCACAGGTCTGATAGGACTAAGAGTTCTTTTATTAACATGAACCAAAAATCAGAATTGGTTTAGTATAGTCTTTTTTTATATATATTTTATTGATTTTTTACAGAGAGGAAGGGAGAGGGATACAGAGTTAGAAACATCTATCAGCTGCCTCCTGCATACCCCCTACTGGGGATGTGCCCACAACCAAGGTACATGCCCTTGACTGGAATCGATCCTGGGACCCTTCAGTCTGCAGGCCGACACTCTGCACTGAGCCAAACCGGTTAGGGCAGCATAGTCTTGAGACCTCAGTTATTTTTTTCATGGATCTATGTAATAAAAGTATTTGGAAATTCCATTTTAAATTGTATGCATATGTCCAGTGAGCAAGTAAACAAAAATGCTTTTGTTAACTTAAAAATAACACTCTAGCAGTAAACATTTTATTGACTTTATCTAGAAGTAAATAATATACCTAGTTTTAAAATAGAACTGAAAATCTCTCATCCTGAGATTTTGAGGGTAGCATTCTTCTAGGCCATTATCCTCTTTCTGAGGAATGGCTATATTTTGCTAATCAAATCAAAGTGTTTTTTAAAAAAGAGCTAGCCTTGCCCTAACCGGTTTGGCTCAGTGGGTAGATCGTCAGCCTTCGGACTGAAGGGTCCCAGGTTCGATTCCAGTCAAGGGCATCTACCTTGGTTGTGGGCACATCCTCAGTAGGGGGTGTGCAGGAGGCAGCTGATCGATGTTTCACTCTCATCGATGTTTCTCTCTCTTCTTCTCCCTTTCTCTCTGTAAAAAATCAATAAAATATATTTTTTAAAAAGAGCTAGCCTTCCAGACTGCAAAGATGAGCTATACTTTCATTGTTTGTCAGTACATGCTTCATAAAAATCTTGTTAATACCTTTGTTCTATTTCAACAACTTTTTAATTTTATTATCCTATATAATAAGAGAGGAATATGCTAATTATCTGTTATGCCATGAAGCGTAACAACCTACCATGTAACGAATGGATCACAGATCTGTAGGAGGGTGGGGCAGCGAACTACAAGCGGGCGGCGGAGAGCTACAGGAGGGTGGCAGAGAGCTACTGGCACATGGATTTGTGTGCAGGGCTACTAGTAAATTAATAAAAATGAAAAGAATTGTTATGAGATCTTTCATTTCAATCCAAACCATCCCTTTTTAAGAAAGTCTGAAATTTCAACTTAAAACTTTGTTTTAAAAGCCATTACCAAAGTCCTATTTCACAATTTTTAGTTCAATTTCATAATTTTTAGTTCAGCCCTGACTAGAAGCTAGATGGTACAAACAAACAAACCTCTTCTAGTTGTTTCCTCTAAACATGGAAAAGTGAGGATTGTCTGGATTGCCCCTCTTCTTTTTACAAAAACACCTTTTAGGATTACACTTTTACTCCCACCACTGGCCAATTCCTGTCCAGCTCTTCAACTTCTCAGTGTCTGAATCTGATAGTGCTTTCATCCTCCTGGCTTCTATTTTGGTTTCTATTAAAACTTATTTCAATACTAGAGGGATCCACAGGCAGCGAAATCTCAGACATATGCTGAAGCAATTTCTTCACTGATACCGCCCCTAGGGCAATGCAAACTAAATAGAAAATAAACAAATGGAACTACATCAAAATAAAAAGCTTTTGCACAGCAAAGGAAACCATCAACAAAACAACAAGAAAGCCCATTGCATGGGAGAACATATTTGCCAATGATATCACCGATAAGGGTTTAATCTCCAACATTTACAGGGAACTCATACAACTTAACAAAAGGAAGATAAACAACCCAATCAAAAAATGGGCAACTGACCTAAATAGATACTTTTCGAAAGAAGACAAAAGGAAGGCCAAGAGGTATATGAAAACCTGATCAAAGTCACTAATCATCCAAGAGATGCAAATCAAAACAACAATGCGGTATCATCTCACACCTGTCAGAATAGAAAGAAGACAGAAGGAAGGCCAAGAGACATATGAAAACATGCTCAAAGTCACTAATTATCTAAGAGATGCAAATCAAAACGACAATGCGGTACCATCTCATACTCATCAGAATGGCTATCATAAACAAATCAATAAAAGACAAGTGCTGGTGAGGATGTGGAGAAAAAGAAACCCTGGTGCACTGCTGGTGGGAATACAGATTGGTGCAGCCACTGTGGAGAACAGTATGGAGTTTCCTCAAAAAACTAAAAATGAAACTCCCATTTGACCCAGTAATACCACTTCTAGGAATATATCCCAAGAAGCTAGAAACATCAATCAGAAAGGATATATGCACCCCTATGTTCATAGCAGCACAATTCACCATAGCTAAGATTTGGAAACAGCCTAAGTGCCCATCAGCAGATGAGTGGATTAAAAAATGGCGGGGTGGTACATCTACACAATGGAATACTACACTTCACTAAAAAAGAAGGAATTCCTACCATTTGCAACAACATGGATGGAACTGGAGAGCATTATGCTAAGTGAAATAAGCCAGTCAGAGAAAGATAAGTATCACATGATCTCACTCATTTGTGGAATATAATAAACAACATAAACTGATGAACAAAAACAGTTCCAGAGACAGAGAAACATCGATCAGACCATCAAACCTTGGAGGGAAGGTAGGGGAGGGTGGGGATAAGGAGGAAAGATCAACCAAAGGACTTGTATGCATGCATATGGGCCTAACCAATGGACACAGACAACAGGGGGGTGAGGGCGTGATTGGGGTAGGGTGGGGTGGGGGGGTAATGGGGGAATAAGGACACATATGTAACACCTTAATCAATAAAGAAATTAAAAAATAAAATAAAAAATAAAATCAGGCAAAAAAACACACAACAAATCAACAAATGACAAGTGCTGGCGAGGATGCAGAGAAAAAGGAACCCTCATGCACTGCTGGTGGGAATGCAGACTGGTGCAGCCACTGTGGAGATGAGTATGGAGTTTCCTCAAAAAACTAAAAATGGAACTCCCATTTGACCCAGTGATCCCACTTCTAGGAATATATCCCAAGAAACTAGAATGAATCAGAAAGGATATATGCACCCCTATGTTCATAGCAGCACAATTCACCATAGCTAAGATTTGGAAACAGCCTAAGTGCCCATCAGCAGATGACTGGATTAAAAAACTGTGGTACATCTACACAATGGAATACTACGCTGCGGTAAAAAAGAAGGAGTTCTTACCATTTGCAACAACATGGATGGAGCTAGAGAGCATTATGCTAAGTGAAATAAGGCAGTCAGAGAAAGGTAAATATCACATGATCTCATTTATGGAATATAATGAACAACATAAACTGATGAAAAAAAACAGATCCAGAGACAGAGAAACATTGATCAGAACGTCAAACCTCAGGGAAGGGAAGGGACGGTGGGGGTAAGGGGTAGAGATCAACCAAAGGACTTGTATGCATGCATATGGGCCTAACCAATGGACACAGACAACAGGGGGTAAGGGCATGCATTGCGGTGGGGGGGGGGGGCGGGGAGTAATGTGGGAATAAGGACACATATGTAATACCTTAATCAATAAAGAAATTTTAAAAAACCTTATTTTAGAGTACCAAGCAATTGGGAACTTCGTGTGTTTCCAGATTTTTGTATGAAATTGTTAGAAATGTGGTATAACTGTGTTTATACCTTTAGAGCCAGATATATTTTCTCATGGACACCAAAGGAGAAATTAGGGGTGATTATGTTTCTCCAAAAATTCTTCGGTCCAAACCAGCATTTATCTAGTGGTTGGTTCACAGTTCATAGAGGATTTTCTTATACATTATCTTGTTTGGATCTAGCAACAAATGTATGAAGCGAATATTATTATTATACTCTTCTTGGACATAAATGAACTGCCCATTTAAGTGAAGCTTAAGGAAAGTCCAAAGTGAGCCTCTGGAAATTAACAGCCAGGTGTCTGATCCCTGCTTTATGCACTACAGTCCTGAGTTCTGCTCTGCTTTCTCAGGGGCTCCTGACCACATTTCTAGGATCCTAGATATTGAAGTCGGGGTAGGAGGGGAGGCCGGCGGAGTGGAGGGAGGGGGGAAGGAGGGAACAGGAGAAATTTCCCTAGAGAAGTCCATCTCCCCATCTCCTCCTATCTAATAGCCATTTATCGTGTCCCCCTCCCACCCCCATCCCTCGAGTCCCAGCACTGCAGACATCTGCCTTGGCCAGTTGCTCCAGTTAACTGGGACTCATTCCTCAGAGCTGTGACCCTTTTCTCTTGATCCTCCTGTTATTGCACTTCACTGCCCCTGCAACTACTCTGTCTTTATAATGATACATTTTTAAATTGTGGGAGCAGTTTTTTTAAATAGTCATCAATTCAGTCTCCTTAATATCTTCTATAGAAAAGCACTAAGGTGTAAAGAGTAAGGTAATCATGTTTTAATATGCTAGTATGTTATTAGTATGTTAATACTAAAATTTAGGTATTCATGTGATAGAAAGGAAGTGGAAATAACAAACCTTTACTTTTTCAGGCTGATTTTACCAAAACTCATTACATAGTCATTGTTAATGTCTCAGATGGATAAGGAAACTAGAGTAGTTCTAAAGCACTTATCACCTGCCTACTAGTAGAAGAGTGAATTATACCCAGCAAGAATTTAAATGTATGAGTTTTAAAATCCCGTAAAGGGATTATATTTGCAATTCTCTATCTGCATTTGTGTTTGTGTGTGAGAGAAAAAGAAATATATTAAACTCATGTTTACAGAGAGCTATTATATGCAGATAATGCTTTAAGCCCTAGAATACTGTTACAAACAAAACCAAGTGCCAGCCCTAACAGCATTTCCATTGGGAAGTGGGGAAAGTGGTCGAGAGAGGCAAGAAAGGCAGACAGAGATACACATTGTGTTTCCATATCAGGATCTGAACCAGCAAACAAGTCCCAACCACTCCTCCTCTCAATGTAAAATCAAATTAACACATATGTATGGAATACCTATTATGTGCTCCAACAGGTTTTCACTCCTAACAATTAGAATTACTGGAGAGCCTTTTAAAAATACCCATGTTTACTAGTACTAGTATGCTCCACTTAAAACCAATTGAATCAGAATCTTGGGGATGATATCCCGACATTCATATTTTTCCAAAGCTCCCTGGTGTGAATCCGATATATAGCCAGAGTTGAAAACACATTTCCCATCAGAGTCCAGAAGAAGAAAAAAAGTAAAAAGAAAAATCCCCCCCATGTTTGTAAAAAATAGTACCTTTCTGGAATTCTACAAGGAAGCCAAGGATAGGGGAGCAAGCACTTAATTCTCCTTCATATTTTTATCTAACAAGTATTTGTTGACTCCTATAAGCAGGGAGGAGTTGGAAAAACTATAAAGCATATCCTTTCCCTCAAAGCATTTAAATTATAATTTTTATAAAAGTCAGAGAGTTTAGAGAATTAAAAATATAAGAGTGCTCAAGAAATATCCCCAAATGGCAAAAGACACACATAATCTGCTCTATGAATTTCTATACTGGCAAAGGACACTTGAAAGTCAGGATCTTTTCTGATGCAAAAGCAAGAAAAACATCTACCTCACATTAACTATAACAGTTAATATACTCATTATTTTTGCAGCAGAAAATTCCTGCTCATTTACAAATAAGCAGCCCATGTCTTATTAAAGAGAGATGTTCAGCCCTAACTGGTTTGGCTCAGTGGATACAGCGTCGGCCTGCAGACTGAAAGGTCCCAGGTTCTATTCCGGTCAAGGGCATGTACCTTGGTTGCAGACACAACCCCAGTAGGAGGTGTGCAGGAGGCCGCTGATTGATGTTTTGTTCTCATCAATGTTTCTAACTTTCTATCCTTCTCCCTTCCTCTCTGTAAAAAATCAATAAAATATATTTTAAAAATAAAATAAAGAGAAATGTTCTCATTAGGAATGTGTGACCATTTCAAATGGCTGATCAAATGGCTATTTGTGAATGTGATACCTACTTGCAGAGGCATACACTTCTCCAAAAGCTTTAGAACAATTAGTGTCCCCAGTGAGGTGTTTAGGAATAAATAGGATTTTTTAGGGATATAATAATAATAAGTAGGAATAAATTTAGGAATATAATTGTTTAAGAACTATTCCCATTGTTAAAAATATATGAAGTGATTTTTTTTAAAAAAAATTTTTATTGACTTCAGAGAGGAAGGGAGAGGGGGGGAGAGATAGAAACATCAATGATGCGAGAGAATCATCCATCGGCTGCCTCCTGCATGCCCTCCACTGGGGATTGAGCCCACAACCTGGGCATAAGCCCTTGACCAGAATCGAACCCAGGACCCTTCAGTCTGTAGGCCAACGCTTTATCTACTGAGCCAAGCCAGCTAAGACTGAGGTGACTTCTTATGATACCTTATTTAATTCTCACAAGTGTATTACTGAGAAAATGAATCACATGTCACTATTAAGTGACAAATCCAGGTTTTGGGTTTAAGTCTTCCTAGTTCATTGTTCTTTCTTATTCCCCAATGGCTCTCAGTCTTAGCTATACATTTGAATACCTAGGGAAGTTACAATTGCCAGGGCCCTGTTCACCAGTAGTTCTTATAATAGGGGGATGGAGGAGGGGAGATTAGGGGGGAGGTAGCAGGGAAATAAGATAGGTGCTTAAAATATATATATATATATATATATATATATATATATATATATATATTAGTGATTCTTACTATCACTTCCTTTGAAATGGATAATAAAAAGATTTGTTAAGAGTTAAAAACTTTGTACACAGCTCTGAAACTAGTGAATATTTATAAAAAGACAAAATAAGAATAGCATAAGGTAACAAAGTTTTGCTATCCTGTAAATACCAAATATCTGGCAACCTAACTTCTAAATCAGCGGTGGTCCATGAGGTCCGAAATGTTGGCAACCGCTATAAATCACTCTCTTTATTAGACGAACCTTATTAAAATTTAAATGAAATATAGTGTCTTAGAAAGAAAATTGTTTTGAAAATGTGGGCTCAGACTTTCCATGTCAAGAATCAAGATCAAATTAAATTAAAATTTTCAAATTTTATTATTATTATTATTATTATTATTATTATTTTAATTCTCACCCAAGGACATGCTTATAGGGAAGGAGGGAGGGAGAAAGGGAGGGAGGGAGGGGAAGAGAGAAATCCATGTGAGAGAGAAACATGGATCAGTTGCCTTCTGTACACTTTCCAACTGGGGAATGAAACCATAACCCAGGTATGTGCCCTGACCGGGAATCAAACATGCAACTTTTCCATGTACAAGACAATGCTCAGCCAACTGAGTCACTCCAGCCAGGCTAAATAAAAATTTTCAGAAGAGTCATTTCAGACGCTTGCTAAACCATAGAGTTGAAACCAGTTAATCTTACATGGACATTCAGAATTATATTACACTAGAGGCCTGGTGCACGAATTCGTGCACAGGTGGGGTCCCTCGACGTGGCCTGCGGGGATTGAGCTGAAACCAGCAGTCCAATGCCACCTGCCATTCCCACTTGCCATTCCCGCTCATCCCAGCCCCGCTGCACCTGCCACGGACTTGCACCCAGTCAGTCCTGATTGGGAGAGACTAGCGGCGCTCACCATCCATGACCCCTGCCTCTGGCACCCATCCCAAGGGGGTGGAGGGGGGGTGGCCAGGACACGAGCTACCCTCGGGTGGTGTTGGGACACCTTTGCTGGCCTGGGATCCGTCCTGCTGACGTTTGCACAGGTTGTCGGGAGCCACCTGGTGGCCGCTTTTATATCATTTCTTCCTTGTGGAGCCTCTAGGGAGGGAAGCAGCTATGGTGCCCAAGGCCAACTTCCAGGAGCTCACTGGTGGCGGTGCTGTCAGGATCGTGCCAGTGGCACCAGTCTGTCGGTGCCCAGCCCCTTCTCCGGAGATTAGACCTGCAGGACTACTAAGGGAATGAGTGGCTGCCTCTGAGCTGGTGGGCCGCCAGGACGGTCAGCTGAGTGGCATGCTCGCTGTGGGAGCACACTGACCACCAGGGGGCAGCTCCTGCATTGAGTGCCCCCTGGTGGTCAGTGTGCATCATAGCGACCAGTCGATCGGTTGACTGGTCATTCGGTCTCTTGGGCTTATATATATACTAGTAGCCCATTTGCAGGAAGAATCCTGCAAGCGGCCGTTGGGGCCGCGTACGCTGCCTCTGCCGCCGCGCCTGCACCCGCTCACCACTGCCGCCCGCCCCGCTCCGCCCCGCCCGGGCTTTCCCTTTGGCAGCCACCTTGCTTCCCGCTTTTCCTCCCTCTTCCTTCTAAGTTGTCTTCAGTCTTCACTCTTCCCTCCCTCAGCGTATGCAAATTAGCTGCCATCTTTATTGGGTAATTTGCATACTTGCCCTGATTGGCTGGTGGGCGTGGCTTTGGTGGGTGGGTGTGGTTTGGCGTAGCGAAGGTGCGGTCAATTTGCATATTACTATTTTATTAGGTAGGATAGATTACTAAAGTAGTATTTAATCTAAGCAAGATCTGTTGCCATCTGAAAAATTATGTAGTTCCATAAAATTATACATACTTGTTATGGATAAATCTATCCTAGATATCCTTATTGTAGATCTAAAAGTATTTTTTAATGTTGCAATGTTAGCCCATTGAAAAATCTTTAAATGAGATAATTTTAATCTATTTTGCCTGTGTTTAAATGTATGTGTGTCAACACATTCTATGAAGATATACTATGTATTGCCTATCTAAAGAATCTGCATTTTTGGAATTTGGTATTTACCAAACATACACAGTTTCCAAGGGAAGTAGGATTTGTGGGTGGTACTACTTTTCCAGGAGAAAAATGCAACCTTTAGCTTGTGGAAACCTTTGATCATTTTCTTACTTCTTTTATCTTCTGGATGCCTTTTGATCATATAATTTAGATTTCTTTAGGCTAATTAAAGAAAGATGAAACTCAAAGCTGCTATGCTTCCTAGTAATCCCTTGGTATCCATTTCCAGAGAAAGAAGAGTTCCTTCTCTTACCCAAGATAAATTCACTTTATAAGCTATATTTTTAATTTCATTATTGCTAATTTTCTTTAGAATGGGACACCTTCAAGTTGGCCCTCTTTCCTATGTATCTTCAGCCTCCCCTTTTCTTTCCACCATCTTCTTCCCCTCAACCTCCCTTTATCTCCTCATACCCAATTTCTCCTATAGCCTCTTCCTCCAATATGATCTGCTCCCTCTTCACCTCCCTTTCATTATTTAGTCCAGACTTGGGCTTTCACTTCCAACATCCTCACAGTCACACCTAGTGGACACTTTTACACTACCCTCATTTATCTTATATCACCTTCCAACAACATTTAACACTACAAACCACTCTGTCCATCTTGAATTATTTTTTCCCTTACCTTCTGTGACCCCTTTTTCTCCTCTATTCTCCCCACTTGTATGACTACTTTTCCTCAAGCCACTTTGCTAACTTATCTGTCCATCTCTTAAATGTTCATACTTTTCAGGTTTTATTCTTGCTCTTCATTTTGTTCTTGGATAATTTTCTTCATCCTTGGTTTCTGCCAGTGGTATGTTGGAGCCAGGTTCTAAGAACCAGCTGTGCATATCTTTTCTCAACTCTTTGTTCAATGACTGTCATGTTGGTAGCTTTAAATTGGCCAAGCTGGGAGTATTCATGCCATGGAAATTGGCAAATGCTACAAATTGGGGGAGGGGAGTGGGCGGGGAGGTGTCCCTGAAAGCTAGGTTAACAGCACACCAGTGGCTTCAGCAATGATGTATATGCTGCCAATTCCCAAACCTGTCTCTCACACATTCTGAGCTCCCGTCATTATTCCCTGCTGATTTCTAGTCAGCTCTACTTAAATGCCCAAATAGAGCTCATTTCAGCATTTCAGTAGTCTTCCCTTATCCATGGTTTCACTTTCCACAGTTTGTTACCCGTTGTCAACTGTGGTCTGAAAATATTAAATGGAAAATTCCAGAAATAAACAATTCATAAGTTTAAAATTGTGCACCATTGTGAGTAGCATGAGAAATCTCACACCACCCCACTCCATCCCATGAATCATCCCTTTGTCCAGTATGTGCACCCTATATATATTCCCTTCCTGTTACTTAGTAGTCTCAGATTGACTGTCACATTATCACAGTGTTTGTGTTCATATAACTCTTACTTTACTTAACAGTGGCCCCAAAGTGCAAGAGTAGTGATGCCAGTCATTTAGATATGCCAAAGAGAAGCCATAAAGTGCTTCTTTTAAGTGAAAAGGTGAATATAATACAATAAGATATTTTAAGTGAGAGAAAGAGACCTCATTCACATAACATTTGTTACAGTATTTGCCATAATTGTTCTATTTATTATTTTTATTTGTTGTTACTCTCTTACTTGTCTAATTTCTAAATTAAACATACATAGGTATGTAGTATAGTTTATAATTTATAAATTATACATAAATGGGTATGGATGTATGGATGGATGGATGTATAGGGGAAAAAAGAGTTAATAATAGGGTTTGGTACTATACGAATTGCAGGCATCCACTGGAATCTTGGAACATATTCTCTGCAGATAAAGAGGGACTACTGTATCTTCTCCTGAACTATCCCTCTTCCACACTAGTCCATGCTTTGGATAATGGCCCCACTAAGTCTCCTGTCATCCTTGTAGAAAACCAATGGTTCTCTCTCCCTTGACCAGTGTATGTATAGTAGTTTATTACTATATACAGTATATTTTTCCACCTTTTTTCACAAAAGATTCAAGTTAGCTTAACAATGCATATAATAGGACAGGATGGAATAATTTCTCTCATAGTGATTGCAAAGGAAGGAATCTGGGCAAAAGAAAAATAAGCACCAGAAAAATAGATGAACTCAGAAGTGAGATGAGTACACAAAACATGCCATGAAGTCCATATAGCCATATCCTGCCAGTTCATGAACATCCTGAATATCACAACCTATTTATTCACCCTCTCTGCCCCAAGACCTACTGCTTTCCTATCCTCCCATTCACTTTCCACAGTGCTTCCAGAGAATGATTCTCAAACTCTAATCTGATTCTATCATACCATCTTTTTCTTCAGCTTAGAAACTTTCAGTATCTCTCTACTGACTGTGGGACAAAGTCCAAGTACACACCCAGAGGAAACCTCCTCCAGAAGATTTTTGGTTCATCCTTTAAGATTCATCTCAAGTATCACCCCTCTGTGTAACCTTCCCTGGCTCCCAGTTGGCATTTCTTCCACTGTACATCTATAATCCTCATATATATCTTCTTTTACTCAATTTACAGTTGTTGAATGCCTACTTTTGTGCCATGAATTTATATTTGGTATTAAAGATACAGAGTAAGACCATCTTTGTTTTTTAAGAACCTCTAGTTGAGCAAAACTTTAAGCAAATTATAGAAAGTATGATAAGTGTAGAAGAGAGTTCAAGGTGTAGCGATAACATGGAAGAAGAGGAGGAGCACTGTCTCATTGCACATATCACATTCTATTGTGATCAATCTATTGTGTTTCTCTCCCATTGGAATGGGAGGCCTGTATATTCCATGCACCACAGTACAGAGTACAGAGTAGGTGTGCAATGGTGAGTATATTAGATGGATGGATTGGTGAATGAAAGGAAATAGCAAGAACTGTCTGAAATTATTTAGAATATTATTGACAAATTCCAGTGATTCTTGCTTCCCTGGTCATCTATTACCAGCTTTATTTAGAGTTGGGTGAATAGGGGTGTATCAGTATGAGAACATGTATAGTCTTATACTGTATAGGTTAAATCCTTGCCTTGGGAACTTCTCTTTGTGGTTCAGCAAGTTTTGAATCTGTTAGCCTTCAAGGAGCTCAGGGCCTAGACTTTTCAGTCAGCCCTTTGCTAAACATCAAAAAAGTCTGTCACTTGATGGTTCATTTGCTTTACAGCTTGCCAGAGGCTCAGGCAAAAGGTCCCAATTAAAAGATCTATGTGTTTCTATGGTCTCTTACTCAATGGTGAGGGAAAAATTCCCAGGGCTTCATCACATCACTGAACAATGCATCCACTTAATCTTACTGGATTAAAACAAACAAAAAAAAGCCCCATACCATTCTATAACTGTATAGTTTAGTTTTACCCATAGTCCAATTCCCTGTAATCTTTGAAGGCTTCTGTTCATGCTGATATAAAAGTGTCTAGACTCTAGAACATTGTTTCTCATCCTGCCTTTAAAAAAAAAAAAAAAAAAGGAAAAGCAATATCGGACTCCAACTCCAGAGAGTTGCTGGCCTGGCCTGCAGTGGGGCCCAGGCATCAGTATTTTTGAAGGTGCCCTAGTTGATTTTAATGTGTAACCAGGATTTGAAAACACTGGCTTAGAGTCAAGACCAGAAGACTTTATACGTAGCCTGCAATTTACTTCAAAAGCCTGCCACCTTCTTCTCCTTCAGATCTCCACCTACTCAGTGGGGCTGCCCATCACCCAGTCACTGGAAGAAAGAGTGAAAGTTTAAAGGCAAGAAATGCTGTACTCAGTTGAGAGGCACAGAACGTCGTTAGTGGTTGATTCAAGTCAAGAAATAGTACTAAACTGCAGTGCCAAAGTTTGCCTATCCCTATACTTCTTTACAAAATAAAAATAAAACACCTTTTTATTCACAAAGTAATATATCTTGTAAAAAAAAATCAAACAATACTGCTAAAAGTGAAAGTTCTAACCCCCTTTCTCCAGGAGTAACCATTGTTTATAGTTTAGTTTTATCATTTAAAGTATGTATAATGTATACACTAATAGTATACAGGTTGGTTAAAACAGAATTGAACACTTTCAAAATGTATTACTCAGTAGCTGTATTGTATATAAACATGTAATTAAAGCCTGGAGTTGCCCTGTGGTAAGACACCTATAAGGGTAATTTGATGACTTAGTACAAACTCCATTTTCATAAGGTAACCTAGTTACTGAGTGATAGATTTTTTTTGAAGTGTTCAATTTCTTTTGAATTGCTCTGTATTTACACACACACACATACATTCACTGTCCAAAAATGTATTCTTAACATACCCGTTATTAATGAAGGTTAGTTATTTTAGAAGTTAGTTCTACTCCCTAAATTGAAGATTAAATTTAAATTGTTTTAAAGAGGTGAAAAATTTTGGTAGTACTTTATCACAGTTCAGCTATTTGGAAACATACTAACTAGTTCAGGGGTCAGCAAGCCATACCTGTCAAATCCAACCCTTCCCCTTTTTTTTATAAATAAAGTTGTATTAAAAAACAGCTGTGCTTATTAATTTACATATTGTTTATAGCTGTTTCTGTGCTGTAATAGTAGAGATGAGTAGTTGTGACAGAGACCATCCTATCTAATAAAAGGGTAATATGCAAACTAACCATCACTCCATCACAAAGATGGCGGCGCCCATAGCAACCAGGTAGGGATGCTGGCGGCATTGCCCAGGAGACATGAGCCCAGCATCCCGCGCCCCGGCCGTGTGGAGGGAAGGAGGGGCCTCTGGCCAGAGGCCTGGGCACGGGATGCTGGCGTCGTTGCAGGCTGGGCTGAGGAACCCTCCTACCCCCCTCCCCAGGAACTCCTCCCACCCACCACTTCGTGCATGAATTTCATGCACCAGGCCTCTAGTATAGCCCATAAAATCTAAAATATTTAATATCTGGTTCTGTTATCAGTGGGGTGCTCTCCGTGTCCCCATCCATTGCAGTGGGAGTGGAAGTGATGTCAAAAAAAGGAGTTTTGAATGGCATTTATTTGTGTGAAATTAAACCTCTGAGTTTCCAAGGTCCCCTCTCCCTCCACCACCATGGAAGAAGTCCAGCTATGTCTTTAGCAGAGCTAGGATCAAAGCCAATGCCCAGAGTTTCCTCTCTATATTTGCATGGTCCAGTCCAACATCAGGCTAGCTTAAGCTGTGTTCCAAGCTGCAGTCTGTCAGTCCACTGCATGTGGGGTCCACATGGCCATGGGCCATGCAGCTTCACCACATGGCTATGGAGTGAACACAGGTGAAAGCAAGGAAGCATGAGGGAAGCAAGAAGAATAAGAGAGGAACCAGAGAACGATAATTTCGTTAGCTGGGGATTTTAGCCTTCTAAGATTTCCTGCGCTTATGGCGAGTCTACCTCCATTAGCCAATCTATGGTTCCCCAGTATCTTCCCTACGTCATCCGGACTCACTGCTAGTGTGCCTCTCTTTCCCCAGTGATCTGTAGGGAGTGTACTGGTGGTTCCCGGGGGAGTGTGAAATTGCAGCTTCCTGGTGAAGCTACCCAGATGGCCATGCTTATAATGCTTGGCCTCCCTTTTGCTCTTTTCCTATTATTAATTACTAGCTGATTACAACCGTAACAGTTCTTTAGGGAGAAATTTGGCTGACTCCTACCCTGGTTGATCAAAAAGATTACACCATCAGTAAACAATCAGAAGAAACCAACCAAGCCCAGTGTATGAGCATGTGTTGATGGTTCTGGTGTTTTACATTCTACCTAGAAAGAGTGAACTGCACATGTTTGATTGCTTTTCATAGGAAGAAAGTCTGCCAGAGCATTGGTAAGTGATAGGGTGGGGAAGGAGTGGGGAGACATGTTCTATCTAGCTGGGCTCCGTCTTCCTGCTAGGCAGGTCACATCTTCTCCCTTTCTATTCTCTCCCCTCCCAAAGGGAACAGTGCTCATTACAGATGCGGCTAAGGTTCTCAGAATACCTGTAGGTTTGATCCTTTGAATTTAAACCAGTCTGCCCTGTCTTTGCTGCCAAGCTTCATAAATCATTTTGGTTGAACAATTAAAGGGCTGGGCATCTTTTTTAATGCTGCTCCAGGTGCAGTGGGCTTATGCCTCTCCCACACCCAGCTGCTCAACATGCAAGATAGGAGACCCCACACAGTGTCAACTTTGAGGAAAACACTACAAGGCATTTAGTTTTCATCTCTGCTGGGCTTATCTATTTCCCCCCAATCCCAGGTTTGTTGAAAATGCCCCTCTGAGATCCCATTGCAAATCTTCCAGTGTCAGGTCTCTAAGTGTTTGCATTGACTAGCTTCGGAAAGGTGTGGTGCCAGGACAAGCTTGCCAGGCTGACCACCTCCTCTTTGCTCTGTCTTGGTCTCTAATGAGTGCCTCCTTCCTGTGGAGCTTGTGGTGTGTGAGTTCACACGCTGCTCTCTCTTGGTGTATCCTGTACAGACTGGCGCTGAATTTGGTTTAGAGTCAGGGTTCTAGCATCCCTGTTAAGGTATAAATTATTTGGAGGTTGGATTAGCCTTCTCCCCTTCCCATTTATTTTTGCAACCCTTGCAACTCCTTGTTCAAACATTGCCCCTATAGAAAATGGGTGTTAATATTTTATAGCCCCTGATGAATATTCGCTTTCAAGGTTCTATGGTTTAGAGTATCCCTATAATTTCTGGTGTAAGCATTCACATTTTCTAGAACCATCAGTTTCTCCCTTCTGCTTTTTCCCACACTCTCCTAGTAGTTCAAAGAGGGGATGGAGATAGCCAAAATTTGAATGATCTATATAGCTGAGAATAAATAAATCTGATATTGTGGCTGATTTATATAACTAAATGTTTATGCCCATTGTATAGGTGTGATCGGCCTGAATTTTTAATGATGAAATTGCAGAATTGGAAGGGACCTTAAAGATCATCTAATTGTACAGATGTGGAAAGGGCCTATCGACCTGAAGTGACTTGTCCAAAATGATAAATCCTACTCCTTTAGGCCTAGACCAGATGGCTTAATCTATAGTTATATTCCACCCATAAGACTTCCCCTCTAAAGCATTATTTAAACAAAAGGAAATACCAGAAACTTTACTTTGGGTTCATATTGCTCTCTCTGATGAGAATGTGTGTGATCTGAAACTCTCTCTGCTGTCTGCAAATCAGACATTCTTGTTGGGTTGCATCAGAGTCCAGGCGACATGATTGATGAAGAAAGGGCAGAGGAAGGATGACGTAATGGCTCGTGCAACGTTTACCTGCGAATTATCTCTAGCTGTGTACTGCTCGGTGTCTGTGTGACTCATGTGCTGAGGCACTGCCATCCCTGTTATTCAGCACTGTTGTCTCACACTTACCTCACCCTGTGTTTCTCTCCTTTTCTTGCCAAATCTGATTAGAAGCACTTTTGTTTTAAGCCCATGTTTATGAAGCCATAAGAGGACTTTGTACCAATGACCATGTGGAGAAAATAAAAGACTGTTAGAACAAGCAAATTACATACTGACTTGGTCAAATCAGCATCATGTCTCTCTCAGTTTAGTTCAGTATATACTTATATAGCACCTACTATGTGCCCTGTCGTGTCAATACTGATAGTTTTCTTCCTTACATGGCTGTTTTGTCTCTCAGTTTCAGTTCAACAAATTGACAGCAAACAAACCTGAACCATGTCAGTGACTGTGGTGCATGCTTTCACATACACTTTTTCTTGTAAACCTCAAAGCAAAGCAATTCTGCTTGTACCCATTTTAGAGGTGAGGACACTGGCCCAGTTCACTTAGCAAATATATGTCAGAATTTGGATTGAGTCCTAGTCTCTTAACACCAAGTACAGTATTTTTATTCACTCTATCACAAGTGCCTTTGATTTGTGTACTCAGGGAATTTTTGCAAGAAAAATGCCCAGTTCTCTCAAGTTGAAATTCATCCTAATATAGTCTCTGCCTCTGTTTTTGGCTTATCCTTGGGATACTACAAATCAATAAGTATATTCTTTGGTGGATTTGTATCATATGAACACAAAATTTTCATGAATCCAATTACACTGCTCAGGAAATGAATATAAAAAGAAGTAATAACAATTTACATTGTGCTGACATGTATATTCAGGTTATGTTCAATGAGCATATGCCCAGGAGTGAGCCTGAGATAGAAGACGTGTATTGATTTTTCTCAGTCTGTGTCTATTCCATGTTCTCCCTCAAGATGAGCATCTTGCTTTGCTCACTATGCTGTTTCATACAATATACATTCTAAACATAAGCCAACTGTCTCATCTTATATTCAACCAAAGACATGAGAATCTATACCAATGCCAGAGGAAAAACCCACCTGTGCTGGGCCTACCTCAAGATAGTATGTGGGCTTCCAGCATGGGGCTTTCCTGGGGGATTTTCAAGGTAATTTTGACACAATTTGAGTTTTTTTTTCCTTATAGATTCTTTCAAAAACCTAAACTCAAAGTAGAATGCAGCTCCTGTAGGTTGATATTGGTAGGTAGGGGATTTTTGTTTAGGTTGAACTGATATTCTTGGGCTCATCATATATATTGGTAACTAAATATATCTTCAGTTTTCTGTTTGTTGTGCCAGTTTGGAAGGATTAATAAATACTAAGAAGATTAAATACTCACTATGTTCTTAAGAGAATCTTGTTATCACTGAAACCAAGGGAGGAGAAGCAACCGAAGAAAAATGTGATGGGGGTCATTCTACAGTGTAGTGGAGACAGAGAGAGGGAGAGAGAGGAATAAGAAAACCCCATTGAATTTAGCCACTAGTGACATTTGAGAGAGGAGTTGTGATCCATCATACAGGTGTGGGGAACATCTGGCCCATGGGCTGTATAAGGCCCGTGAAATAATTTGGTCTGGCCCTGCTAAGGCATTAGGGGTGAGTTATTTAAATGTTTGACCAAATATAGCAGGCTAATTTTTAAGTTGGTAATTTTGTGTGGCCTGAGAATGGTGTTATACATATCCAATTGGCCCTTGGCAGAAAACAGTTCCCCATCCCTGCACCATAAGGTCAGAAGCAAGATGCAAGATATTAAGCATCATCTAATATCAGAGTAGTCAGTAAGATATTATGAATCCAAGAAAGGGGCAGGAGGAAGAGAGGGCACAAGGGCTGAGAATTGAGGTCTGGGAACCAGGACTGGGTGATAATAGTACCTAAAAGGTAGGATTTATAGGTTAAAAGCAGAAGCACATGGTGTCATCAAGAAGAATTCAGGCTTCTGAACTTTTGAGATTCACCCTGTGGTACTGGTGGAAAGATCTGGCCTCTTAGGGCAGTAGAGGCAGGAGAATCATCGCTGTCTATGGCAAGCAGCTTCTTTGTACCCTTGTACCCATTGCATAGTGGATTTCATGTTGTTATTTTCTAAATAGTTAGGTTCTAATTTGCTTGCAATTTGGGAAATCAAGGCTGGCTCTGCAAGGCTGTCGTTGTTGGAGAAGAGAATGCCAGAAGTCAGCATAAGTAACTGGAAGGCCAGTAAAGGTTCAACTCTCATGAACAGAAAAACCAACTCATTCATAATACCAAACCTCATCATATTCAAGGAAGCAGAGTTAAAGGGCACCTCCCTTTCTTTCCTTTATTTGTTTAACTAAACTAATAGCACCTTGCATTTTTTTAAAGTGAAATCCTGTTGGTGATCATTTTCTTTCTCTCAGATTGCTCACTTTGTATCTTTGACTCACTATGCAGTGTGAAATATAGGAGACTGCTTGAATACTGTCACTAAGAGACAGGCTGACTTGGAGAAGTTTAAGCTTGGAGGGTGCTTAGATTCGATATAGTGGGACCCTTATATCCCTGATGTATGTGTACAAGGATTCCCTTGGGTGCTTATTAAAAATGTAGATCCCATATGAATATATCCTAAGAAATCTGAAACACCAATCAGAAAGAATGTAAGCACCACAATTTACAATAGCTAAGATCTGGAAACAGCCCAAGTGTCCATCAGTAGATGAGTGGATAAAAAAGCTGTGGTACCTTTATACCATGTAATACTATGCCGCAGTAAAAAAGAAGAAACTCTTACCCTTTAAGACAGCATGAGGGACCTAGAGAGTATCATGCTAAGTGAAATAAGTCAGCCAGAGAAAGACAAGTATCACATGATCTCACTCATATGTGGAATCTAAGTAACAAAATAAACTAATGAACAGAGTGGATCCAGAGGCATGGAAGCATAGAACAGAGTGCAGAATCTTGGAGGGAAGGCAGGGGAAGGTGGGTGGGTGGGTGGGAAGTAATCAACCAAGAACCTTGTTTGTATATATGCATGGCCCATAGCCACAGACAATGGGCAGTGAGGGCAGGGTGCTGGGGCGGGCTGGAGGGAGTCAATGGAGGAAAAAGGAGACATATGTAATACTTTGAACAATAAAGAATTATTTCAAAAAATAAAATATTTTTAAAGTGTAAATTTCAGAGCCCCACCCTAGGCCAACTAAATATAAATCCATGATCAGATGTGGCTCAAAAATATGCAAACTAGCCCTGGCAGGTGTGGTTCAATTGGTTGGAGCATCATCCTGTATACCGAAAGGTTGCGGGTTTGATCCCTGGTTGAGTAAGGAAGGCAACCAATGGAAGTTCTCTCTGACATCAGTGTTTTCTCTCTCCCCTGCCTGTCTCTCTCTTTCTCCCATTCCCTCTCTCTAAAATTAATTTATCCTTGTGTGAGAATTTTATTTATTTTTTAAATATATTTTATTGATTTTTTTTTTTTACAGAGAGGAAGGGGGGAGGGATAGAGAGTTAGAAACATCGGATGAGAGAGAGACATCGATCAGCTGACTCCTGCACACCCCCTACTGGGGATGTGCCCGCAACCAAGGTACATGCCCTTGACTGGAATCGAACCTGGGACCCTTAAGTCCGCAGGCCAACACTCTATCCACTGAGCCAAACCAGTTAGGGATTGGGTGAGAATTTTAAAAAAGAATATGCATATTAATATGCACCCCTGAGGAGCCTTATGAAGCCTAAACTTTAAGAACCACTAGTCTAGGATGTGTATGGATTATAATAATCGAAATTCTATAAAAGTAACCTTTTTTACAACCAGAATTCTTATTCTAAAGTTAAATTTTTTAATATATAATATAAGCATATTTGCTTTAATGAAAATTTATAAATCTCTTTGAAACTCTTAGGAAAAAATTTAAATGCAAGGTACATGCAAAATTTTAGTAGTAGTAATAAGTAAACATTTTTGGATATGAGGAAAGATAGTTTTTATGAATTCAGAAAGCTGTGTGTTTTGTGAAAGTTCTGTCATTTCCCATGAAGGGAAAGAGGTGAAAGGAGGGAAGAATACAGGGGAAAACTCCTTGGCTTTGAAGATTCAAATCCTTTTTTCTGCTTGCCTCCAAAATGCAGCTGCTTCCTACTCACAGTCATTTTGCCACAGGCCAGCTGTGTCTCATTCATTCCCATATCCACTACCTCTTTTCAACCCTTATACACCCGAACTAGAATGGAGAATAGCAGAAAAGAGAAAAGCAATTGATAGAGAATAGAATTGAAGTTTAATAGAAAAGAGAGGCAATGATTCTGGGTTCTGAAACGACCTAAACCTTTAAACCAGAAAGCCCTTAGCCACAGACTTCTGGGTTAAACCATTTGTTGTAGTTATAAACTGTGGGGGATGTCGGTGTATTTGGGGAGTGCTAGGGGTAGGGGCAGTAAGAGATTGCCCCAATTGAGATAACCTCAGAAATGAACTCAAATTGGGCTCTTGATTAAATTTTGTTTTTGTGGTCTGAATTGTTAACTTTGTATAAGTTGGTTCCCTAAGTAATCTCTAAATTTCTTCATAATAGAAATTGTTATCTACTTCCTTTGAGTACATTCACCCACACACTGCTTTCCTCCTTTCCCATAATCATCATCACTACTACCCACAGATGGATAAATTTGAGTTTCACCTTTCACCCCTACTTTTCATCAAATTATCATCTGTAGTTTTCTGCTATAAAGTCTCCTTTAAAAAAAATTCTTCCACATAGTTATGGAACCCATCATTTAAATCTTGGAAGTTTTCGTTTTCCTCTTTTTATATTATTAAAACTCAGTTTTGGAATGATAAGACTCCAGCTTGCTTATCTTACATCTTCTCTTCCCTTAAGAAAATGCCAATTTGGAATGCACTCAGCCCTAAGCATAGTGACTCCTAGAATTTGCTACTTAGGTTAAGAAATTAAAGCTAAAAGCAAATGTTTCTGGCACTGTTTTGAATCAGATAACCAAATTAATAATTGCAGCATGTCAGCCAAAGTAAGCAAACATTCTTGATAAGTAGAACCATGATGCATTGTCTTAAGCTGTGTGATTATTAAACCACTGCAAGCTCTTAAAATTGAGCTATTGCTAATATGCATTATAAGGGATTTAAAATTTTTTTTTTACTTTTCAAGTATTTTTGTATGGTCTCGTTTTATGTACTCTATGTCCCAAATCTTACCATATTCATCTTCATAACTGTTTAGTGTCTTACTTAGCTGGTATTTTATACATGAGTTTATCCCATCTCTTGGCCTCTAATTTGCCCTGACTTGCTGTTTCTTGTGTCCTTAGCATTCATTAGCCTAATCATAGATGTTTGAAATGGGAAGAAAAGAAGAAATCACCCGCCATTTTCTGTTCTAAAGGCCTTTATAACTTTTCCTATTTCCTCTTCATGAGCATGAGAGTCAAGGATTTGAGTCTCTCAGATCTAGTGGTTTTATCTTTTATTTATTGAAATCAGTATATCTTCTTGCCTAATTTTTTAAAATATGTTTTTATTTATTTCAGAGAGAGGGAGAGAGAGAGAGAGATAGAAACATCAATGATGAGAGAGAATCATTGATGGGCTGCCACCTGCACACCCCCCACTGGGGATCAAGCCTACAACCCAGGCATGTGCCTGACCCGGTATCAAACCGTGACCTCCTGGTTCATAGGTTGACACCAACCACTGAGCCACAGCGGTCAGGTTTGCCTAAAATTTTTATTTAACTAGAAAACCAAGTTCATAAACCTGATTTTTGCAGGTTCACTGATCCATTTTGTATGAAATATCAAATTCAGGAAATCCATGCTTGTACATCTCCCACCACAAAACAGTGGTACAATGAGAAAAACCAAATCATAAAAAATGCAAAAGTCCAGTCAAGGAAACCATAAAAGATACATTATGCAATGAAGTACAGAGTTAGGGACAAGACACAGGCACAGGGAGGCTAGAATTGTTCCTGAATGTATAGAGACTTGGCTCTGGTTGCAGTTACGCCAACCTCCACAGTGCTCAAGTCAGACAAGTGCTTTATTGATGGAAGCTGGAGTGTTGTATAAGCAAAATGGGCCTTGTTGCTTTGAGCTCCATTGTTATGAATTGTAATATGAGACTGACAAGAATCATTGGGAAAGACACATTAGTCATCTGGTGGCAACAGGGAGTTGGCAAGAGCTGGCCACTGAAGGAGTAAAGGCAGATATCTGTTGGTGAGCAGATGTTCATGGCCTCCTATTCACTGGTTATTGCAGAGCATGGGGTTATTACTTTTCTAAGTACTTAGGTTCTAATTTTCTTGCTATTTGGGAAACTGAGGCCTTCCTTGGGGTTAAGAGTTGGAGTTGGTTTCCCAGCACAACCTTACTACGAGATCTATACACAGGATGGTGCCCTTCTCATCTACAAAGTTGTCATAATATTTTCCACCTTCCTGATCCTTGTACTCACATCATTACCATAAATTGCTGCTGCCCTTGGAGATAATCTCTTTTCTCACATCAGGGTTTTAGTATTTCAGTAAAGCTGTGTAAGCGATGGGGAGAAAAGAGCCTTTCCATAAAGTTAAAGTTTTTCCTGATAAAAGGTAACTACTCCACCCCTCCTTCTTAATTAGTTCCCTGCCAGCAATAGCATAGACTTGAGCCAGTGCCATATATTTTAATACCATAAGGACTCGCTTGATAAAGGCTGTGCATGGCAAAAGGGAAAAAAACAGCCCACGTTTCTAAGCTAAAATTTTCCAAGATTTCCATATGAGATGCAGCCAGGGCACCCTTCATCTAATTGTTACCATGTGTTTTCTGTAGTCGTTGGTACCCTGCAAGTCTCATTCTCCAGCACTTCTAGAGATTAGAAATTACAGGAAATGCGAGCCATGTCAAGATGGAAATCTACTCTAGCTACAGAGAATTTGGTCTTTGACAAAAAGAAGTGCAATGGCAAAGACAGGGAACAACTGTGGGATTAATTCTGTGATCTTTCCAAATAATTACTAAGTAGTTATTGGTCTGTTAGTAGCATTCAGTATTGTATTTCATTGCTCCATTAATATTTTGCATGTGTTTGCTAGTTTTGCTTCCCTTCTTGGTATACACTCTAGATAGGAAAAGGATTGTATTCTTGCTTTGCCCTTATATTTTGTGTGGAGAACTACACAACACTAAGTAGTTGTTGGTATCTGACTAATTGCAGCAAAGTGATTTCCTTGATCCCTGGTCATAGGAGAGATTAATTAATTAATAATAATTGCAGAGTACTCAGACAATTCAGAAACCTGCAATAAATATAAGAAAGAAACCTATAGCCGAAACCGGTTTGGCTCAGTGGATAGAGCGTCGGTCTGCGGACTGGAAGGTCCCAGGTTCGATTCCGGTCAAGGGCATGTACATTGGTTGCGGGCACGTCCCCAGTGGGGGATGTGCAAGAGGCAGCTGGTCGATGTTTCTCTCTCATCGACGTTTCTAACTCTCTATCCCTCTCCCTTCCTCTCTGTAAAAAATCAATAAAATATATTAAAAAAAAGAAAGAAAGAAAGAAACCTATAAATATAAGAAAGATATTTTTCTCTATGTGGCTGATAGTGATTTTCAGATCTCATATAATGATAGTTTTAGCCTCAACATCCACCAAACTTTATCATAGTTGCTAATCTATCCTATATAATAAAAGGATAATATGCAAATCAACTGAATGGCAGAATGACCAGTCGCTATGATGTACACTGACCACAAGGGGGCAGACGCTTAATGCAGGAGCTGCCCCCTGGTGGTCAGTATGCTCCCACAGGGGGAGTGCCGCTCAGCCAAAAGCTCTGAGCTGGGCTCACGGCTGGTGAGTGCAGCGGCGGTGGTGGGAGCCTCTCCTGCCTCCGCCGCAATGCTAAGGATACCCAACTGACGGCTTAGGCCCGCTCCCCGGGGAGTGGACCTAAGCCATCAGTCAGACATCCCCCAAGGGCTCCTGGACTGTTAGAGGGCGCAGGCCAGGCTGAGGGACCCTCCATTCCCAGTGCATGAATGTTGTGCACCAGGCCTCTAGTGTGTGTGTGTGTGTGTGTGTGTGTGTGTGTGTGTGTATGTATGTATGTATGTATATACATACATACAGAGACCAGAGACCAGAATGGCAGAACGACGAGAATAACCAGTGGCTATGATGCACACTGCACAGCTAACCAGCCTGATCTGGGCCCCAATTGGACCCCCTCCTGGCGAGCCCCAACCTTGATCAGCCCTCCCACCCCGATCAGGGGGCGGGCTGGCTGGCCAACTGCCTGCGGCCCCTCCCCCCCACCAGCCCAGCTTGATGGGCCCCCATCAGGGTGGGCCAGCCAGACCACACCCGTGCTCGAATTTGTGCACCGAGTCTCTATATATAAAAGCCTAAGCAACCGGAACAACCGGAACGATCAGTCAACCAGTCACAATGACATGCACTGACCATAGGGGGCAGACACTCAATGCAGGAGCTGCTCCCTGGTGGTCAGTATGCTCCCACAGCCAACCTCCCATGGCCCCTCCTCCCGGCCGGCCGACCCCCATCAGGCCCTGGTGCTAAACCATTCATAGAGACCTGCTTCTGGGTTGGGGTTTCATAGGTAGCAGAGCAGCTTCTCACTGCGATCTATTGAACATCAGCCCTCAACACAAGGGTTTGTCTTGCTCCTGTCTTCTCCCTGCCCCGGGAGCCGCCCGCCCGCTGCAGTGGCAGCACAGCAGTAAGGGAAGGAGGAGGGGGGAAGCGGGGAACTGTGTGGTGGCATCCATTACTTCTACACCTGGCCCAGTGACCGTTGCCTCCCCTCCTGACCCTGCAGAGGCCTTTGGGCCCGGACTGGGACAGGAAACCAGGGTGGGTGACGGCAGACGCGGCCCCTTTCCCAGAGGGGCCAAGGGCCGACTCCCTCCTTGGGGCCAGTGGCCAACCTCCCACAGTCCCTTCCCCCTACCCCATGCCCGAATTCATACACTGGGCCTCTAGTGAGTAATAAAATCGACTAGTTTATGGTAGACTCAAAAGGAAAAATAAAAGATCTGTTACCATTAAATATTAGAATGTCTCTGAATGAGAATTCAACTTGACCACTCAAGACTTTGCCTCCTGTTTGAAAAAAATTAATGGATTTTAACCAAACTTGCAATATTACTTAAGAATGTAAGATTCATCCCAGCCAGTGTGGCTCAGTGGTTGAGCATTGACCTATGAACCAGGAGGGTCACAGTTCAATTCCCGGTCGGTCAGGGCACATGCCCAGGTTGCGGGCTCAATCCCCAGTGTGGGATGTGCAGGAGGCAGGAAATCAATGGTTCTCTCACATCATTGATGTTTCTATCTCTCCCTCTCCTTTCCTCTCTGAAATCAATAAAAATATTTAATTTTTAAAAAAAGAGTGTAAGATTTATCTTCAGTACAGTTTATTTTCCTATTGTCCTGAAACAAAATGATGGCTAATATAAATTTCCACGTAATTTCTCTGAGCAAGTTGGAGCTCACAGTAGTGGTAATAATAATGGTAGCATTGAAAGCAAGAACAAGATTGCCTGCCCCTGTTAGTAACCTAAGCAGTCAAAGGCATTAATGGACCATGAAAACTGGAGAGCTGGGGTGACCGTGGGTCAGAGCTAATGTACATAGGCGAGCACAGTATAGAGGAAACTTTCATCGCCTCCACTACACTGGGCCTTTTCTCTTGATAGAGCAAGCTCTTAATTTCCCCAGGTTGTTAATCTGGCACCTTTCATGAACCTCAGTGTTCACTTTGGAAAATAAAAAAGGAAACAGCCAAAACATCTAAGTGTTAAGGGGGAAAGAAAATCAACAGAGGAAATTACAGTAGCTCTTGATACAGTGGCACCTTTTTCTGGAGTCAGATGAGGTGAAGATATTTGAAAGTTTGCAGCTTTGACAGTCTCTCTTTAAGACAGTAACCAGAGGTTGTGGGAGAAAATGTGGCATGCATATGCTGCCACGGTTTAGTTATGGCCTTTAAGGCATATGTGCCTACATATTCAAAATTGGCCTCTTAAAGTATATGTGAGAATCAAGTGATTTGAAAGTAAATACCACTTCTTTTCCCCTTTGCTTTTGCTCCCTGTTTGCCATTTCCTTTCTAAGGTTAATTACCCTTTCTAAAGGAATTGGTGTTTCCTGGTCTGGTATAGTTTATGTTTGTGCTGGATAGTTGTTAAGATACCTGCCTTGTCTTATGGAATCTAATATATTGAGGGTTTGAGTATGATACCAAGTTCTTACTTTCTTCTCTCTTATTTTTAGGTAAGTCATCATCAGATCGGAGTAACGTTTCATTTAATGGAATTTTCCATTTGGTAACGTATTGCTATTTTTGTCAAATGATGTAAACTTGCATTTTTGTGATGTCTCAATCTGTATTTTCCCACACATTTGACCTCCGTAGTATATGCTATCAAAGGCAAAGGAGTTGGCTGGGAAACAAGGAGAAAGGCATATAACTAAATATATGTATAAGTCAAATACTTTTGAAACAAACCTACCTCTTTATAGCTATTTCTATCAAATTTGCCTTTTAGAAAATGGAAATGCACGAGTTATCATATTTAATTCTATTTATAAAGCATTGGGCTTACTTTAGAGACTCCACCAAGTTTAGAACAGTGGCTTTCCATTTGTTTTGGATGAAAATCTGGCATTCCTCAAAATTTTACTCTGCATCTTGCGAAAACATTTTATATAATCAGAGAGCTTTTCTTTTGAGTCATAGTTTTGAGTCTTTAGATATTTGTTTATTTTAAAACACAGGTATTAAATAGAAGAAGCAAAATACACAGTTTTAGTAGTATAAAACAAGGATTTTGTGGCACATAGATGGTACCAGAGCTTATGGTCCATAATAATAGAAGGTTGAAGCCTCCAAGAGTGAGTATAATGACAAGGGGACACATCCTCCCATCAGATGGTTTCTCCCTGATGTTCTCAATCTTTTCTCTAAAGGAAACATAAAAGATCTGTTACCATTAAATATTAGAATGTCTCTGAATGAGAATTCAACTGAATGTCTCTGAATAAGAAGGATGTCTGTATCTGCTACACTTTCTGCAAAGGTAGGGAGTTGAGTCATGAATCCTAACAATTATTTCTATAGAATGAGGCATTATCAATCTATTGAGGAATAAGCAACCAAAGCCAAAAAATTCTACTCCCAACATCATGCCTTACCCAGCGTTGTGTGTTTTTTTTTAAATGGGAATGTTTGTATGTTTTATTTTAGAGCTTAAACAAAAATATATAACTTAAAATACCCAGAAAATCAGTTGGATGTCATATATTCTTTAGTTCTACTATTCCGTTATCTCTTCCTTTTCACCAGTTTTCAATATTTTAAACTACATGCCTGGTAGTTAGTAATTATAAACCCTACAGAAACCATGGAACATTGGCACTTATTTTGCTGATTCAGAAGAGCCACAGTCCTTTTATATTGGACTAGAGGTCCGGTGCACAAATTCGTGCATGGGTGTGTGTGGTTCCTCAGCCCAGCCTGCACCCTCTCCAATCTGGGACCCCTCGAGGGATGTCTGACCGCCCATTTAGGCCCAATCCCAGTGGATTCCTGCCTGCCTGATTGCCCCTAACCGCTTCTGCCTGCCAGCCTGATCACCCCTAACCACTCCCCTGCCAGCCTGATCGACGCCTAACTGTTCCCCAGCCAGCCCGATTGCCCCTAACTGCCCTCCCCTGCCAGTCTGGTCGCCCCTAACTGTCCTCCCCTGCAGGCCTGGACGGCCCCAACTGCCCTCTCCTGCTGGCCCGGTCACCCCTAACTGCCCTTCCCTGCTGGCCCGGTCATCCCCAACTGCCCTCCCCTGCAGGCCTGGTCCCCCCCCCAACTTCCCTCCCCTGCAGGCCTGGGTCCCCCTCAACTGTCCTCCACTGCAGGTCTTGTCCCTCCCCCCAACTGCCCTCCTCTGCTGGCCCGTTCATCCCTAACTGCCCTCCCTGCTTGCCTGATTGCCCACAACTGCCCTCCCCTGCAGGCCTGGGTCCCCCCCAACTGCTCTCCCTTGCTGGCCTGGTCTCACCCAACTGCCCTCCTCTGCTGGCCTGGTCACCCCTAACTGTCCACAACTGCCCTCCCTTGCTGGCCATCTTGTGGCGGCCATCTTGTGTCCACATAGGGGCAGCCATCTTGTGTGTTGGAGTGATGGTCAGTTTGCATATTACTCTTTTATTAGATAGGATGAAGAAGTGATAGGCATTGACATTTAATTTTAAAAGTTTAGTGGTTGAAGCAAACTTCCTACTAGGTCAGTAGGCTACCCCTTCTCTTCTAAAATATAGGCCTCACCCCACAGATCTAAGAGCGTATAGGATGGGGACCATTTGTAAGCTGCAAAGCACTGTGCTTTTTGGTTGAATGAATGAATAGATGGATGAATACATAAATATTCATATTAGAATTTTTAAGTGAGTTTTAGTATTAGAAACTTTAAAAAATTGATAACTTCTCATTATAGTCACAGTTACCTTGTGTTTGGCTGTATATGATATTGTATGGATGCTTTTTTCATATATTCCCATATCAATAATCATGTACCTAAATTAGATTTTTTAAATACCTTTGTGAGAGGAATGGTAGGTGGGAAGAAAGGCATAGATAATGTCCATTAACCCAAAGTATTCCAAAACAGTTCTTCAAAATCAAAATGTTGTTTGATTCTGTCCTTGAGTTGGATTTTTAACACCTTCCTCTGTCTTTTATGTTCCAAAAGGATAAAATGCCTAAAAATTATTTCTGGTCCTTTTATATCTTTACACTAGAAAGGATATTGGTAAAATGAGTATCTTTTCAACCATTCATAAGATCTGCTAAATATTAATTGTACAAAAATGAATTAATTTCAATGCTGTTTTCCCTTTTTCATTCCTAAGAATCTCTCTAGTTTTCTTATTGATATAATTAAAAGCCCAAAACTGACAAAATATTCTTTGTATTTCCTGAGAAATTGGCTCTTTGAGAAACTCCAGCATTCTAGTATAGTATTTTAGAATTTTGGAGAAAATTTGATGAATACATGTCACCTGGTAAAAGGTAGGAACATCTGGAAATGAGAATTCTTCCTAAAACTGTGGAAGCTGGAAGAAGTTCTAATGCTTAAGGAGAAATTCACCCACCCTGTTCCAAATTAAGTATTGAATGCAGTTCAGCTAAACTGCCATCAGAAAAGGCATAAACATGTGGGTTTCTCAATTATAAAATGAGTTGATAACAAAACCACGTCACCAGTACTGGATTGATTTCTGGATCCCTAAGCATGTTCTGATAGCAGACCCATTTCAAGGCCAATAAATTGAATTAGATAAAATATGCAGAGAATGTTTGAAATTAAATTTAATAGAAAATGGAATGACCAAAGTTTTTGTTTCTTTTCTAAAATAAGCTTCTTCTAAACAGTTGAACAATACTTTAAAAATATTCTCAATCTTAAGTTCTTTGCTTCTGGAATTCTGATGGTTCTTGAAACTGAGTACTGAGATTATTGAAGTAAATGTTGCTACAGCTATGACTGACATTACAGAAGAGAAACTGGCTCTTAAATTCTGTGTGCCTCAGTTTCCTTAATCTGTTTGCCTTCACTCAGCTGAAAGCCCCATGAAGTTAGGGACTGTGTGTGCTTTTTCTTGTTTTTTGTACCTGGAACACTTGCCATACTGCCTGGTAAACAGTAACACTCAGTGAATATCTGATAAATGAAGAGAGATACCATCATATGTAAAATAATCTCAACCTCATATGAAAATTGTGAGAAATGAAATGATATACTTGTATATATATAGATAGATATATCCATCCCAAAAGTAAGTGCTCAAAAACAGTTATCTTAACAAATATGATTTATGCTAACCACATTCACACCAAAAAAGACTCCTTTCAAACCAGGATGCCCCTATTAATTTGTAGTGGATGGCATCTTATACCTGACTAGAGAGCTAGAGTTGCTTATATCCCTAGGTCCCTCCCTGATATTGAATAGATCTACATAAGATAATTAATTAACAACTCAGAAATTATTTGAACATGACATGAGAATAAAGGGAAAACATTAAAACAGGCTAATAATTTCCTTTCTTATTTTAAGGTTTCTATTTAAAATTCGAACCATACCACCCTTTGAATAGTGCTAGGTAAACTGACAAGGTTTTATAACACAGTTTGTTTATTTTATTTATTTACTAGAGGCCCGGTGCACGAAATTCATGCATGGGGGGGCGTTGTGTCCCACAGCCCTGCCTGCACCCGCTCCAATCTAGGACCCCTCGGGGGATGTCAGACTGCCAGTTTAAGCCCGATCCCTCTCACAATCTGGGACCACTGACTCCTAACCGCTCACCTGCTTGCCTGCCTGATCGCCCCTAACCACATCTGCCTGCCTGCCTGCCTGCCTGATCGCCCCTAACTACCTCTGCCTGCCAGCCTGATCGCCCCCAACTTCCCTCCCCTGCCGGCCTGATCTCACCTTTAACTGCCCTCCCCTGCTGTCCTGATCGCTCCCTAACTGCTTGCTCCCCCGCACCGGCCTGATCTCGCCCCTGCTTGCTCCCCCATGCTGGCCTGATCACGCCCCTAGCTGATCACCCCTGCCAGCCTGATCATCCCTAACCGCCTCTGCCTAGGCCCCGCCACCGTGGCTTTGTCCGGAAGGAAGTCGGACGTCTGGAAGATGTCCAGTCAACCTGGTCTAATTAGCATATTACCCTTTTATTAGTATAGATTTTTTTTTTTTTTAATTCTCACCAGAGGATACGCTTTTTATTGATTTTTTAGAGAGAGGAAGGGAGAAAGCAAGAAACATTGATGTGTGAGAGAAAAATTGATGTTGCCTCTTGCACACACTCAGACTAGGGATCGAACCCACAACCTTTTGATGTATGGAACGACGCTCCAACCAAAGGAGCCACACTGGCCAGGGCAGTTTGTTTTTGTGTTTTTTTTATCTGTGAGTGCCGGATTACTACAGACCAATCGATCATTATATGATTTTTGAACATATTTATTTTCGTTCAAATATATCACACTGATCACCTTAATTAGATTAGGAAGTGCCACCTATACTCATTTTTTTAATACATTGGCCACTTTCCAACCAGCTACAGGTTTGATTTGTAACCGTTTTCTAATCTTGTTTATTGTTTTGATCAAAAAGTCCACTTTGCACATTCTATCAGTGTCTTCTCTTATGGAAAACAGTACCATTGGTGATCAGGAAAAACCAATATGGGAGCTAAAGTAATACTTTTTTCAAATAGTGACTGTTTCCATAAATACGTATTGAATTTCTATTGTGTGGGCATCCTGGAATGGGACTCAACAGGTAACATAAATCATGACCATTTGTGAGTGGTGAAACTGAAAGCATAGGTGTTCCCTGTCTTCTAAATCTCAATCCCCAGAACAAAGAGGATGCCATGATGTCCAGCCGTGTTTCCCAAAGTGTGTTCTATGGATCACTAGTCCTGTGTGATGTACTAACAAAAGCCAAGTAAATTTAAGAAAAATAGCAATCAATACTCTTGATGAGTCATGGTGCAAATAAAATAAATCTGGTAAAAGCTCTAAAATGTCCTACACAAAGAAACAAATTTAGCTTTGCTAACTAATTTAATTGGGAATATACTTGGAAGAAAACGAACAGTAACTATACCTTTAGAAGCTTATAAGTCATGTATTCTGTTATTTTTAATTCTATTTCCATTACCTTTTGAGACTCTGAAATTGAGAATATTTTATCCTTCTGCCTGTTCTTCCTCCATGCTATCCCCTCCCCCTGATAGGAAAGATGAATGGGAGAAAAGAGGGGAAGTAGGAGGAAGGGAAGGGGCATGTGTGTTTGTATATATACTATTATTGACTGTTCTTATTTGTTATGTGTCTATACAGAGCCATTGTGTAGTCCTTGTATACTTTAAAACTTTAATTTATACTAATATAAAATCCAAGTTATAAAATTGTTATATTATATAATTAAATACAAAATATTTTTATTTTGATTCTGTAACAAATGAATAATGATTACCTGAGAAAGTATGTCCTATAGTTAACGAAGTTAAATTTGTATTGGAAGAATTTTTTTTAATTTGTATACACAAATTGCTATTGTTTCTGTCATTTTTATTATAGGTTATTAAGTTTAAAAGTTTAAACTTTGCACTCAGATGAAAAGTTATGAAGATATTTGTACTATAGAAAAACGTGCACTCTCTAGGATCTTTGAATTGTTATTTTGGATAATAATATTTTCTCATTCTTGGAGGAACCTCCCTAACACTACCATAAGCTCCAAAACTTTAAAAGTATATTATCTTGACTGGTTTAGATGAAAATTTTTCTAAGATATTTTCATTTATTTGCCTTAAAAGAACATATGCTGACCATACTTTTTCTATGACCCAAGGTCATTATCTAGTTCACTTTGCATTTCAGCAAGTGTACCTCCTGTGTCTGATGATCCTCTCGGGCCCTATTGGATACATTAGTTTCTTTACCACTATTGGACAGCTTCTGAATGTTGTGCTTTGGGGCGATTGGGTCAACTTTTTATAGCATTTCTGATTTCCTTGCTGTGAAGACTAGCAGACACCTGTGAAGGTGCCTCACTGAGCCTCACTCCCTAATCTGATGCTTCTAATCTTCTGTGAGGGTGAAGCTAAAATAACCAACCATATGAACATGGGTGTAAAGTAAGAGCACATTAGGAAGCACTTTTCTATGTAAAATCCGTGAAATTTGTAGATTTGGGCTGCTCAAGAGTACTTCTTTTGCTATTTCTTGACTTTGAATCGTTCAGACATTTTAGATACATGAAATGTTGCTGCACGTTTATAAAGTAGATGCTTTCTTGATCCCTTTCCTTAGTAATGCTTCTAGGAACACCTCCGTCTGTGTTATCTTGTGGCCAAGTGAGAATAGTTGTGTCTAAGATATTAATCAGCATATTTCCATCTAATTATAGTTCACAGCTTCCTTAAGAACCATTTTACATTTACCTGAACCTTGGTTTAATTTTGAACTGTAATGAAGACCTTTAAATGGATTACTAGTTTTTCAAATTCACAGTTTGTGACTATATATTTAATTTACAGTCTGTGACATTACATATACACACATATATGCCATAGAAATTTTAATAAAGGCTTCATAGTAGGCTTATTTTGATATTCTCCTTTGTCAAATTGATGTGTCCTAAGAATGTCTATCATTAAAAATCAATATTTACAAAATATTTGTTAAATTATGTGACTCTGTCTGATTACCAATTAAGCTGAAAATTAATGGAGTGCTAGAGAGAAGGCCAACCCAGTGTGTACATTATACAGAGCTGGAAGAACTAACGTGTTAGATCAGGCAAGGTTTCTATGGCTCTGATATAGATTGTAGCAGTAAAGCTAGATGAGGTTTTTAGCACCTCCAAGTGACTATTGTAATCATACCTGTTCTGTAATTACTTTTCCCATTTTTAGTAATTGTTAGTTAGCTCATCATATCCCTTCAACACCTTTTTATCCTCTTTAAACCTCTGCTTTATTTACATGTCCAAATCTACCTGGCACCCACATTACCAAAGGAGAGCAAGCAGGAAACACTGTAGTAACCGAAAAATGAAATGCCTCCGTATATGCTTTGTATTACCATCAACATATATACTGAGATCTTTTTTGAAAAGTCAGTTAAAGAAGAAATTTGAGAATCTTGGGTTACCTGCCACTTAAAGTTAAATTGTGATATGGACTATTTAAAGAGTGTAGCAGATCCTTTTTTTTTTTTCCTCTCCAAAATGATTTCTAGACTTCTTGGGTACAGCTATTGATTATCTTTCCATTCCTTTCCTATTTAAACATCTTCTCTTTTTAAATAGTATAAAAATAAGCGAATGCATGTTTGTATAAGAGTGTGATTCACATTCTATAGGTCTATAATCTTCCTTTCAAGCTGTTATCACAACATTAGGAATAAGTAAGAGAATTTTAATCATATTGTCATTTAACTTTGTAACTCATTTTCATTTGAATTTATTTTTTATTCATTTGGAATTTATGGGAGAGAATTCCAGAAAGTTAAGTGGTTCGTTCTCTCTCTCTCTCTCTCTCTCTTTCTCTCTCTCTCTCTCTCTTTCTCTCTTCAGTTAGAGGAAGTGGGTGGCTAGCATGAGATTGAGGGCCGGGAGAGTATGGAACTAGTATGAAACCTCTACATGTTAAATGGTTTTCTTTTCTGAGTAATATCTCTATTGAATAATCACCCTGGGTAGTAACTGTACATGTTTAAATCTTTGGAAAGTCTTACTATAATTGAGAAGTTTGCTAGCATATCATGTGCCATGTAATTTTATTTTCTAAATTTATGTGGCATTTAATGTATTCATTTCTCCGTGCAACCTTTTAAAACCTTTGTATCTTCATTTATTTTATTGCTCCCACACCCTTTTCCTATTTTATCTAATTTTTTGCAATTTACGTAGCCATTTTGCAAATAAACCTTTTGCAGATTTTCTAAAAGCTGGATTATTTCACTATGGTCTAGTGCTGTGGTTTCTTAGTGAAAGACAAGTTTACTACCGGAAGCTGTAAGTTTCCTAAGTTCAAAATCTGTACAAGTTTACATTAGAAAGCCAAAATATTTCCTCTGTATCACTGAACTTCCAAAAGAAGACAGAAACCTAGCCGATTCCTTAAGCTTCTGGGTATTTTGAGGGCCTGAAATAGAGCATGTGAGACCCAGCATTGCTTTGGCCTTTTTTTTTTTTTTTTTTTTTTTTTTTTTTTTTTTTTTTTTTTTTTGAGAGCTGCAAATGGGGTGGTATCTTTTGCCAAGACCTAAACGACATAATATAAATTGGCAGGAAGGTAGCCTCTCTTTCACCTTGTTCTTACAAAAAGAACAGCAGGTTAAAAATGAATAACTTTTTTCAAGCAGTCTTAGAAGTTTAAGTATTGGTTTTTTTAATGATGTATCTTAAAATTCACCAAGTCAGTGTGTATGTTGCTATTTTCTAAGAGCTAAGTTAGAAGGAAATGAATAATTTAAAATTTTCTTTGTGACAGTGTATTCTACTTTTTAAGGCCTGTTGATTGCATAGACCTCAAATCCCCATGCAAAATTCCTTACTATTCTTACCTAGAAAATTGGAGAACACAGTCATCCCTGTGTCACTGCTGTTCTAGGCATTAAACAAAACTGTTAAAAGTACTTGAGTTGCCCTAGCCTAAAAGTAGTTGGTTAGAGTATCGGCCCTCACACCAAAGGGTCACAGGTTGGATTCAGGGTCATTGGCACGTTACCTGGGTTGCAAGTTCCCAAGCCCTGGTTAGGACGCATGTGGGAGGCAACCAGTAGATGTGTCTCTCTCACATCGATGTTTCTCTCTCCTCTCTCCCCCTCCTCCCTCCCTACCACTCTCTCTGAAAATTAATGATGAGGATTAACAAAACAAAAAAAGTACTCAAGTTTCTGGTGACACACTCTAGAACTCTCTTATATATAAGTTCATTCTTCTTTGGAATTGCTACGAAAGTGAGACTAAGTTTTGTGCCCTCAAATATATCCCTCTTGGTTTATTATTTCCTTCCAAGTTAAGCATCTTTAGCACCATTACTTCAAGAAATAAGCTAACATAAGCCTAACCAATGGACACAGACACCAGGTGGGTGAGGGCATGAGTGGGAGGTCGGGGTCGGGGGGCAATTGAGGGATAAGGACACATATGTAATACCTTAATCAATAAAGAAAAGATAAGAAATAAGCTAACAATACACAGGATTAGGCAAGAAGCTTCATAGGAGAATGAGTCCTCAGAATTTCAGAATTGCCTCATTGGAGAGAACATTCTTATAACATTGTGTTTTATTCAGAGAATCTACTAAAGCACTGCTTTCAACAAATTAGTGAATTTTATGTCAGGTATCTTGGTTGCTTATATTTTTAAAATCTCAGAATATACATAAAAATAATTCAATAGAAAGAATGATTTGCTGTTTAAAGAAAGAATATCTAAAAAAAAAAAGAATATCTGATACTTGCTAAAACTCTGATCTTTTTAATGGAAAAAGAAGAATAACTTGAATGCTAGGTCTCAGAGTGTGTGTGTATGAAAGAGAGGGAGACAGGAGACCAACCTAGTTTTACACTCATCTCCTTTTTCCACAAAGTGTTGCAGTAACTTGGAAACAAAACACAATAAAATTCACATAGGAATTTTAAATAATAATTTAGAGGGAAGACTAGAGAAAAAGAATGGTATTAGAATAACTTTGGGTCTCTCAGGAATCCTACAGAGCTTTTGATTCAGATGCATGCTCTTGCAGTAGTAGGAGCATTAAGAGGGGAGTCAAAGCACAATCAAAGAAAATATAAGACTTTCCAGTGGTCCTTCCATCCATGCTCATCCTTGTGAACTAATAATGCCAAGTCCACTATCAGCCCTTGGGTTTCATCTGGCCTGTGCATTCATTCTAGCTCCTCTGGCTCTGCCTGCATGTTTGCTATGGCTTGATTGTGCCAGAGTGTTCATTCCATTGCTGTGGAAAGGCCTGCAGTTTCAGCAATTGCACATCCCATTCACGAATAGCATTGAGCATGGTTTTGGAAAAATCACACGTGCATCTTGTATGGAGCTTGAATATTTAAGAGGCCTTCAAAACATCACTCTCAGTTTATTATTCTGGTGACTTCACAGATACTTCCATAGGACCGACATAGGTGAGTGGCATCCAGAAACTGGCCAAGCACAGGGGAAAGGAAAGTGTGATTCTCTTCAGCCTGACTCAGCTATAATAGGTGGAAAACCTGAGGATCTTTTTCTTCAGTGATCACCATTTTGTCATTTTTTTTTTTCATGGTTATTTTTCACTTCCCAGTTGTTATCTGCATTTCTTTCTAAACATAAGCGAGGAGCCTTAAGAAGCAAAGAGAATTGAGGGACTACACAGAGTGAGAAAATTCAAAGTTTCAGACTGAGGTCCCCACCTCTGAGCTCACACTTCTTTTTACACTATTATTTGGCCGAAGATCTGGCACTAGATACAAAGACTGCAATCTCTTGCTTCCTAGATTTCTACTGTCATTTTTGCCTGGAGGAAGGAAAATAATTGGTGGTAAAGAGATGGCACCTGAAAACGGAAAAGTCATGGATGAAAGTGGAGTACGTGTTACCTTCTGGTGCAGGCCAGGTGGTTGGGTGTGGATGTCATGTGTGTCCCTAGTGCAGTCACCCTTGCAGTGGTAATTCCCCCAGTTTAGCCCCCATGGAGTATTGTTCCTTGTTTTTCTATAGTGCTTGTCAAAATGCTATGACAACTGGCTGGTTTTATGCAAACAGAGCCTGGCTCTCAAGAGACAGTGTGTCTGAAAGTCAAACATGGATGGCAGCCATTGGCAAGCACAGGAGTCAGAAACCAGATTGTTTTCTCGTTAGATGAACAGCTTAAAGCAACGTAAAGTTAATTGAAGAATTCCTTGAAAGTGAAGTCAGACTAAAAGAAATGTTCTGGGTCTATAATTTACTAAATGTGAAAGATCTGTAAGTGGTAGGGAGACTAAGAGTTTGGGGGGAGGAGAGAACATTTTTGTAAACAGATCTGGCTTGTATTATTGCCTAAGCAGTTTTAATTATTTGCTCTAATAATGTAGATCTGCAGAAGAATCTCTAATTAGGTAAAGCTTGATTTATAGAGTTGGCCTCATATAAACCATGATGTCATGGTGTGCTGCAGAAAATTACAGGCCTGGTCTTGCCGTTGAAAACTATTATTTCTGCCTAAGACTATTCACACTCTGCATGTCTTACTCTTACGAAATTAAAGCATCCTGTGTTCTCATTCTCAATGCCCATTGCCCAGGTAAATTCAAAGTATATTATTACTCATTAGGTAATTTATCAAATGTATATTTTAAAAATTGAAGAGGCAGGGACAGAGTTTAACTACTAACTATAATAGTTAAAGAAATCTTCTTGGGAACTTGGCAAAGACCAACCTATGATTCTCTGCAGAGTGGATTAATTCTCCCTTCAGCTGACAGACTGACAAGGACATGCCAGACTGTCAACTATAGTGTCTGTCTGTCCTTCCCTGTCACAACCCTAAACCTGTACTCCACTTTTCCTCTCCCTCCCTAGCCACTCTCTGGAAAGCTGGTTCAGTGTCATGATTGCGTATTTCACCTGGTTTTAAATAAGAGCATGGGCTTCTGTAACATCTCACTGTGGTTCTCATTCCTTTTGCCATCACAGTAGAGTCTTGATGTAGGGCCAAGGCCTTTGCTTTGATTATAGGTCTACTGATTATAATTTCCTAACATTTTTCTTGCATTAATTATACCTTAATGGTTGCATTGTTTATGCCTTCCCATTTCAATTTTGTTACAGTAGAAAAGACTTAGAAGGAATCCTTCTAGATTTTCTTTTGCATTAGACAATTCTATTTTAAGTGATTTGCCTTTATCAGGTCTTCTCAAACTATTCAATGTACTTTGCATAGAAAACAATTCCTGCCTTTCACTGTCATATTTCATCAGTTCACATAATATGTGATTAAATTATGTAATTATAATAACTAGTCCAACAGGCATAAACAGGTTTGGGAACAAACACAACTCTTTAAACAGTTGGAAGAATTGCATGGGATGTACTAGAGAATCATCTTCTAGCCTGCAGCATTCAGTATGTGTGGGCTCAGTCTTGAGTTAAACAAAGGGATAAAATTGGGTAAATGGAGCTCAGTTATGAGAACTTCTGAATCAGTACTCTTCACATTCTCTTCATTTTACAGATGCAACCCGGGCGGTTACAGGAATTTCCCAAGGTTGTGTAACTAGTTGGTAGCCAAGCTGGGGGTCCTACCACCCAGGCCAGGGTTTTCCCATGGCACCAGAAGAGGATTGATATCCTAGCCCCGTGGTCGGCAAACTGCGGCTCGCGAGCCACATGCGGCTCTTTGGCCCCTTGAGTGTGGCTCTTCCACAAAATACCACGGCCTGGGCGAGTCTATTTTGAAGAAGTGGCGTTAGAAGAAGTTTAAGTTTAAAAAATTTGACTCTCAAAAGAAATTTCAATAGTTGTACTGTTGATATTTAGCTCTGTTGACTAATGAGTTTGCCGACCACTGTCCTAGCCCTTTATTGTGCTTGTCTGCTGGCTAAATGCAGGTTTGCAGTGTGTACTTTGATTTATTACCACAAAGAATATGTCTTGATGCTTACTTTACCTATAGTGTTTGTGTTACTAATTAAATTCTGCTTGATATCAAAACTGATCCTTCTTTATTATTGGGAGTTAATCCAGGTCTGAGATCTGTCACTTCTGTCTGTAAATGACCATAATTATACGAAAGAGAGGCTGCATGGAAGTACGCTTCTAGCATGGCTTGTCCTTCTCACCAATCTACAGCCCCATTCGGTTCATGGCTGCTTTTGTCCTTCTAAAGGCAGTTTTCAAAGGTCATAGCCTTTGAGACAGAGCTGCTCTGGGGGTAAGGCAGGGCTGTCAGGTTTATATTTATTTGATCTCTCACAATCCATATGTACTGACGTTTGTAATATCATGTTGGAAAGATGTTTTTAAATATCACTTTCCTTTTTCCACTCCTTCCTTCTTCCAGTGTTTCCCTTTTGCCTCACTTCTTTTCAGAAAATATTTGATATTGCCTAGAATCAAAATGTACCTACAACTGGGCAGTTAAAAATAAAATCAAAACCATTCAGATGAATATGAAGAAAGGCGAGGCCAGGGGGAAATGTTGTATTCAAATCCCTGAGGTAAAATGGTTTTGTTGTTATTGAACATTGATTTCATTTAGCTTTGAGCTTCCTGATAGACAAAGCAAAACAAGACATTTGGATTCACATTGTTTTTATGTGCTAAAGGGAAATGTTATCGAGTCTTCCACAAAGACATTGTTACCAAGTACTTTATTCTGAGCCAGTTACACTTATGTAAGGGAAGCTGAACAATCATCTAGAGCAGGGGGTTCTCACATACATTAGAGTTTCACAATCCCTATTGTAGTCCATCTCCATTCTTGCTGATGAGGAACAGATGTCAAGAGAAGATAAGTAATCTGCCAGTCACCAAGCTCGTTGACAATAGCACCAGCCTGGAACTAGTGTCCCTCAGTACCAACCTGGGGCTCAGAGCACCCTTGTTTGGAAATCACAGGTACAGTAAGATGTGGTACTGAACCTGGTATGGACAGTACCATACCTCACTACTGGCACTGTACACATAGGCTGTCTAGTGAGTGGGAGTTAGGCTTGACAAAGTCACAATATGCGAAAAGTGGTTTCTTCAAGGAGCTGCTCTTTTATTTTTATTTTTAATCCTCATCCGAGGATATTTTTCCATTGATTTTTAGAGAGAGTGAAAGACAGAGAGAAACATCGATGTGAGAGAAACACATCAATTGGTTGCCTCCTGCATGCGGCCCGACCAGGGTCCAGGCCGGGGAGGAGCCTGCAAATGAGGTACATGCCCTTGACCAGAATCAAACCCGGGACCCTTTGGTCCGCAGGCCGATGCTCTATCCACTGAGCCAAACCAGCTAGGACCAAGGAGCTTCTCTTTTCACAGAGAAGAGAGACAGAGGCTGGACCTCTGTCCCAGGTTGCTGTCAAATCACTATGGTGGGGAAAATCTAGAATAATAGGTCCCCCTTTAATACTCCATTTTTAAATAAATACTTTGTCAAAACTTCCCTTTCTTTAAAATTATGGTCAAGTTTATGTTGTTTTTTATGACAGTAAGTTTATGAGATAACTTTGGGTATGGGTCCCAAACTCAACTGCAGAATGCAGACAGATACAAACAGCTGTTTATTACCCAGAAGGCCAGGTGTAAGATAACAGGGAGCAAGCCCTATAGTGCATCAAAGGGCCAGTGTCCTCTCTCCAGGGCTGCTGCTTCCCAGCTTCAGTTGAATTTTGTCTTTTGTATAATGCAGATATACAGTTAGCCATATCTTCTAGTGTTTTGAGAGTAACTAGAAGTCTGGATTATTAAATTAAATCTGATTTTAAAAGTTGACAACGTTCTTCCACTTGCTCAAGCCAGAAAACTTGGAGTTGTCCTTGACTCCTCTCTTCTTTCAAAACCCACATGTAATCCATCTGGAAATCCTGTTGGCTCCACCCTCAGAATATATTCAGAATCTGATCGCTTATTACAGATCTCTGTTGGACTACTATAGCCCAAATCATCTCTCTCCAGGATTATTGCAGTAGCCTCCCAACTGGTCTGTCTTCTATGCTTTCTTTCCTGTAATCAGAGAGACCTTATTGCTCATCTACTTACAACCCTTCAAAGGCTTTCCATCTCACTCAGCGTGGAAGCCAAAGGTCTCCCAATGCCCTACAAGGCTATCTGAGCTCCCCACTACAGCCACAAATGGCCTCCTACCTGCTCCCCAAATACACCAGCTCATTTTCTCATCATGACCTCCTCCCTTGCTGTCCCCTTGCCTGAATGCTCTCTCCCAGGTATTTCCATGGCCCATTCACTCCCTCCAACCCTTTGCTCAAACATCATCTTCTCTGAGGCCTTCTTTAGCCTCACTCTCTAAACTTGGAGCCAAACACGCATACCTTACCTCCCCCTTTCAGCTGTTTTCTCTTTAGGACATGTCATGATCTAGCATACTGTAGTTTTTGTTGTTTATTACCTATCTTCCACATTAAACTATAGGTTCCAAAACTATAGGTTTGTATATTTTTGTGTATTTGTTTACTGCTATATACTTAGCATCTAGAAATGTCCTTCACATGCAGTGTGTGCTCAATAAATGTTTGATGAATAAATAAATTTTTTAAAAACCACAATTTTTTCAACTTGGGGGTCAAACAGACTCTTCAGTGGGCCAAACCCAGCCTACACCCGCTGTGAGCTGGGGTCAAAAAGAAGAGTGAGCCGCTCCGCAGCTGTACCTAGTGTCTTGGGGACACACTTCATGACAGCATCCTGGCCCTTCCCTGCTCAGGAAACCTTAGAAGAGCCCTTCCGCTCCACTCCTACACTTTGTCTCCTTGCTTCCATCCTGCGGAACTCATGCATGCTTGTCGTGTTATGTCTCAGCACTGTTTTTCCCAGTGCATGACTGGTTAGAAGATCAAGAACATTCTATAAACTAGTTTAGCCTCCTGAGTGAATTTCCAAACCTCTGAAGGTAGGAAACATTTGAATAATTTGACTTGCTTCCCATGACACAGAGTTTAGAGCTACACAAGCAATGAATCAGAGGAAGAGCACTACAAGCAGAGGGAAAAGCACCTGTAAAGACGCCCAGGTAGAAAAAGCCTTGATTGATACTGTAGAAGAGAGCAAGTGAAAAGATAGCAGGGAGTAAAGTGGAAAAGTGGTTGGGAAAAGGTTGGAAAGGTAGGCAGAGCCAAATCCTGCAGGCTGTGGTAAGAAGTTTGGATATTATTGTTAAGTCCAATGGGAAGACCAGAACTCCTGAACTATTCATAGTGGTGATTGTTTTAAATACAGCTTTTTACTGAAGTATGACATATATAAGTCCTGTGATGTTTTTCAAGCAAGTCAGTGAATTGGTAACAGTCATTTCAACACTTAGACTTTATTCCTTTTGTTCAAAAAAAATTTTTTGGACTTAATTGACTGACCAAAAAAATATTATTTTCACATTTATAACTAAAATATTAAAGTTTATTTTTAAAGCTTACTAAAATAAGTAAATGTATTTGTACAGAAAATAAGCTTTATTTTAGTTACATAGCATTATAGATTTGGTTATGATGATTGTTTAATAAACTAAGATTCCCCGGGGACATTCAGTCTTTTTAATTGTATCCACTTTAGTTCCATAAATAAAATGATAACAGAGCCATTCATTTTAGTGTTGCATTTCTAGCCTTTTTCAAAGTACTATCACGTTAAAATGTGACATTTTTTGCTTCTAAAAATGTAATTTAGTATACTTACACTATACCAAATACACATTAATTGCAGTTTTCAGAATAAGTACAGCATTAAAAAAAGACAAAGTTCAAGGTTTATTTCAGCTCATTTGTTCCATTCATAAAATAGAATCAAATATTGAGCAGTTTACTAACATCCCATAGAAGATAGAACAAGATGTTTTTAGTTCAGCATATGAGAACAGTAAAACATTAGTCACGTGTTGTTGTTATTGTTTTAAACTTCAAAATTCTGTAGGCCAAACTGAGCCACTTGGAGGGATTTTTTTTTTTTTTTTTTTTTTTTTTTTTAGTTTAATCTTGGCTATCTGGTTGCTAAAAGGCCAGATTTTTAGTCATGATAACTTTTGGGATATCAACAGTCAGAGCAAAATCAAGCTATAGATAAACTGGATAGCCGAGGGAATGATAAGGAGTTAGGTTAAAGTCTTGCAACACTCAGAGGCAGCCCAGATGTGACATAAGTTGCAACAATAAGGAGAAAAACTTCACAGCTCTTCATAGCCTTCTCACAACTGATTTTTACTTCAGTAGCATGAAATGGAGGTAAAGAAGTAGAGAGATTTAGAACTGGGAAGGATCATAGAGTCCCTATTTTATAGATGAGGAAACTGAGGGCCAGAGAGATAGACTTCTATCTTCAAAGACTTGCTCAGTGTCACACTGAGTTAACCCTTTGCACTCGCTTGCTTTTTTCATCGAGCTACCACCGATGCTAACCGTGTCAAGTCACACTCGACATCCGAGTACAAAAGGTTAATGTAGGACTGAAGTTGGAATTCAGAGATCCTGTTTTCTAGCTCACTATTCTTTTCTCTACTTTGGGTTACTCTGTAGTCATTGGAATTGTATCGAAATGGAATGAGCTGGCTGAGGTGAGGAAGGGAGCTCTCTGCCACCAGAGCGAGTTATCAGGCAAAAGCTGAACTATGGCTACTACTTGACATGCATTTTGATTTTCCATGAAGGAAACTTGGGTTCAGAGTCTTCTAAGAGCTTTTCCAACTCTAATTTTAATGAGTTTAGATAATTTTCATCATATTTGTAATCAGGTAATCATTTGACCTTTCTACTTACAACAGTCATTGTTCATTCTTATTCATGCACGTGTCATCCACTCTAGTCTCGAGTCTTTTCTCAGACCTTTTTTCCCTTTGAGGGCACCTGTTCCAAAGTTGCTCAGTAATGCGGAATGACAAAAAGGCAGGCCAAGACTCCAAGCTCTGCTCACCACTGGGAATGATGAGTAGTCATTTTCCCCGTAACCAATTTAACTTTCTACATTAGACCAGTATCCAATGACTGCTGATTTCCTTCTACCACACATATACAAAATTAGCTATATAATTAGTGAAAGGGAGATCCATGATAATGAAATCAACCAGCTTTCCTACCTCTAACAAGCACTTGAAATAGTAAAAGATCAGGTGATTTCATAACCCAATAAGGTATAAATTATTTTTAAAGTAGATCACAGTAAAATTTCTTTACTGTGTAGCGATATAGTCTATTCTTGGCTTAGAAATGACTTACATAGATTTACATTACAATATAAAATGCATGAAATAGGAACTCTGATTAGAAATGTATTTGCCAACTGATAATGTCTGTGTGACTAGAAAGTCTCTGCATATTGCTCTATTTGAACATAAAATTATCTCTGCCCATCCCATCTCCATCCCTTTGTCTAGCTTTACACCCTATTTTTTTCTGCTATAATTTAGGAAGTATTTTCCTAGACAATATTTTTAGACTATTTGCTTAGCAGTCATATTTATGATAGGGAATTTCCAGAAAACAAGTGATTCAGTCTCATATGCCCTAAGTATCCCTATTCTCTAGTGGAGCCCATGTTGAATTACTCATTGTAGTAAATATATGGTCACATTGGGAACCATCTCCATAGGTTCAAAACTGAGTTTTAAACTACCACCCTGGAGTCCTGTAGGGAGATTTCTAATATCCTTATTCCCTTCACTTCCACTGACCCTGAATTTGGGATTTGGGAAGGGGGGTGAGAGAGGAAGTGGTAGGGTTTCACATATTATCACGGTGATCCAGTAAGACAGTGACGGACTAACTCTATTTTTCAAACAACGGAAACTCAAAACCCAACAAAGTAGAAGCCATGTTATAGGACTTGAGAAGTTGAGTACTTTAGTTGTCCAGAACGAACATAACAACAAAACCTGAGACTCACATCTCCTGGCTCCTGCGTCAGTTCTTTTTTTATACAATCCTATTTTATTCATACTGAAAAGTCAAGCTAAGACTCTATTTCTTTCCAAAGCTGAGGACAAACCCTATATCTTTTTTTTAAATATATTTTTATTGATTTCAGAGAGGAAGGAAGAGTGAGAGATAGAAACAGACCCAGGCATGTTCCCTGACTGGGAATTGAACCATGACCTCCTAGTTCATAGGTCGATGCTCAACCACTGAGCCAAACTGGCCAGATAGGTCCTGTATCTTATGTGTGTTTGACCCACTTTCTCCCAAGAGGAAGACCCCCCCCCCCAGGGCAGGGTCCACAAACTTCTGTGAACTGTCAGAAGTTTCAGCTTTGCCAGCCCTATGGTCTCGGTAACAACCACTGGGCACTGTTGTAGCCCAAAAGTAGCCACAGATATTATGTGAACAAGTGAGCATGGCTGTGTGCCAATAATACTTTATTTATGGTCACTGAAGTTTCAATTGTATGTATTTGTCATGTGTCTGAAAAAAATATTCTAATTTTGATTCCCCCCTCCCCATCACCATTTAACAATGTAAAAGTTATCCCCATTGGTTATACAGAAAAAGACTATGATCAGAATTTTGGCCCACTAGCCATAGTTTGCTAAGCCCTGTCCTAGGGGAATAAATCATGAACTATGAGGAAGACTATAGGTATTAAAACATGAAGAGACAAAACATGACACCTGAAGGACAGATTTAAATGTGGCCGGACATGACTGATGGATGTGGGTATGCAGGGAGAAGTAGTTGGATGCCCTGACCCTTGATGCTATTTTAGATAATCTTGGTTGGTACTCAGTCAAATTCCAGATTGGCCATTTTGATTTACTCTCCTAAGATTTACAAAAAGCAGGTTTTAGCGGACCTTACAGAAGAAAAGCAGATACCAGAAATGGACATGTGACTTAGTTTGCCATAAAGTATGTAAAGCCAGCAGAAAAGTTTCTTAGGAATGGCAGCTGGTGGATTTGTTATCAGTGAGTCATTGTGAAGTCTGTCTGAGGCAAGACTCATTCCCCTTTAGCAAAAACTAGTCTGTGACTTTGGACTATATCTTCTGCCACTCTGAAAGAACCCATAATAATCTCTGTTTTTATGACATAAAATAAAAGGTAGGTTGATAAACTTTTAAGTTTAAAAATACCTGTAAATTCAGAACCATAAAGGACCATTTTTAAAAACAGTATGGATATTTAGGTGCAATTGAATATAGCTGTGTTGCTCCATAGGGTAAATCACCTATAACAATTGCATAAATGGTCATTTGCTTATTTATAACAAGAGCACATTATTATGATAATGATCATATAATTTCCATTTTTTGAGCAGCTGTCTACTGTTCCCTAACACATAAGTTTATTTATTCCCACAACAACCTGGCAAGTAGGTGTGACTCTCCTGTTGAAGATGAAATTGAGGCCCAGTCACACACACTGAGTACAGGACCAAATCTGTATCTCCCTGACTAGAAAGTTTATGCTCTTTCCACTGTTACCATTACCCTGATGAAAAATAGTGGCAGAAAAAAAAAAAAAAAAAAAAAAAGACCAAACAGAATTTGGAAAATCATTTTCAACTACATTGCTGGCTATCATTACTTTATGCTAATCTTACTCTGTATGGTTATTATATAGTAATAAAATTATTTCAGGCCCTTAAAACTTTGAAAAATCAAACCCATTGTGTTTTTTTTACATTTGTGGTTTGTGTGTCCATTCGTTGCTGGCAATTTCTAGGCAGGCTGAAGCCTTGAACTATTCACTGTCTGAACTTGCCCTCAAAGAATTCTTCCTCCCGCCCTACTTCTATCAGGTGACAACCAGTGGAAAACCCACAAGCTCAGCAGCTGCAGCTCTGGAAAACTTCCATCAAAACCCTCATTCCATATCCCCTTTGAAAATCAGAGTTCCTAGAACTTGCTATTATCTTTTTGAAGGTCATGACTAATGTTTATAACATTGTAAAACTTCCACTGCAAACATTGTCTGCAAGACTCAGATTCCTTAACTTGAGCTCTGTGTTAACTTCACCTATATCAGGACATTTACTGCCCCTCAACTGTTCTACCCTAAATTCTTACCCAGTAACCAGGAAAGCAAGTATTTGTATGTTTGTGTTTTAAATAGCTGGTAGGAAAATTGGAAAGTTTAATGCACTTCAGAAAGTGCCTCTTTGACAGATCAGAATTGAGTAAAAATCCCTGGCATAATGAGAATCTGAGGTGACTCAGCCCTGTTCTTGTCCCTCTAAATTTTATTCTTTCCATGAGTTGTTCTTAGGATTCAGAGATAAAGTATCCAGTATACCTGTCTCAGAGGAAACAATTTCATTTTTCCTAAATGTAAAAATGTAGTGCAAAATTGGCTGTTTTATGTATGACTGAGTGATACGAAAATCCATTTTCTAGCAGCCTTTTCATATGTGAATCATGTTATTTAATCCAGATTTCTTTGAAACCACAACCAGACACACAATATGGATATTTAATTGAAGAAATGTGGTTGCTGTTATTCACCCTGCCATGCTTTATTTTGCTTACATTAATGACCCATTAATATACTTAAGAAAAAAAGTAAATTTGCTTTGTCAGCCATTGAAATTAACAAGACTGGATGCTGGTGAGTACCCACACAAGACTTGATCAAAAAATAATTTCCTGCCCTGGCAGGGTAGCTCAGTTGGTTAGAGTATCATCCCCATATGTCACGATTGTGGGTTTGATCCCCAGTCAGGGTACATATAAGAATTTACCAGTGAATACATAAATAAGTGGAACAACAAATCTCTCTCTTTCTCTTTCTCTCTCTCTTTCTCTCTCTCTCCCTCTCCCTCTCCCTCTCCCTCTCCCTCTCCCTCTCCCTCTCCCTCTCCTTCTCCCTCCCTCTCCTTCTCCCTCCCTCTCTAGAATCAGTGAATAAATTTTAAAAATTAAAGAGATAATTTCCTCATCTGTATCACAACATTGATTTTTCAAGACTCTCCCACAAATATGTCCAGAAACTTAGGGAGAAAAAAAAGCTGCAGCCAGGAGACAAATATATGCTAATGCACCACTTATTGTCTGGAGAAAATATATGTTCATGGCAGCAGTAAGAAATTTAGTCTGTATTTATTTACAATGTACAGGCTGCAGAATGTTAGCATTCTAAGTGTGCCCAGATGTAATGGAAAGAACTCACTTGTTCTTTCTCACTAGCTTTATAAGGAATGCACCTTTTGAATCAATTTTGCTTAAAAGGTTGCATTTAGTTCCAGTAATCCCAAAGGGTTTTCTCTATTGCCTAAATAATGGAGAAAATGGTTTGAGATTTCAAATCCCAAATGAATTGACTTATTTTGGTCACTCAAGCATATTTCCTTTTCAGTAAAACACATTTTTTTAAAAATTTTGACAAATATCTACTATTTAAGTAAGACAGTGAGCTCAGATTTATGGTGAGAAAATCTTCATAATTCAAAATAGGTTGTCTTGAAATAAGGTTGATAAAGAATATGTGCCAGTTTTCCTAATGGAAAGGAGCCAAGATTTTCTGTTAAATAAACAGCCTCAGGAGAATGCCCATGCTCATCAGTAAGCAATATATACATATAAATACTAGTATATTTGTTTGAGGTTCTCCCCACCCCCAGAGTAGGATATCTCAATGACTGCAATTTTCTACTCTCATGCTTTAATATTTTGAATATCAGTTAAATTTAAGTATCAGAAAACAACTTGGGCCCTAACCGGTTTGGCTCAGTGGATAGTGCGTCGGCCTGCGGACTGAAGGGTCCCAGGTTCGATTCCGGTCAAGGGCATGTACCTTGGTTGCGGGCACATCCCCAGTAGGGGGTGTGCAGGAGGCAGCTGGTTGATGTTTCTCTATCATCAGTGTTTCTAACTCTCTATCCCTCTCCCTTCCTCTCTGTAAAAAAATCAATAAAATATATTTTTTTTAAAAAAGAAAACAATTTGGGATATCAAAGGAAAAAATCTTTGTATATTTCTTCATCAAAATGTTGGGGTTGTCTTTGTCCAGTTAGCTCTAAAGCCTATTTATTATACTTTATTGTATTTTTTAGGGGTTGATGTAATATCCTATATAATAAAAGGCTAATAGGCAACTCAACTGAACGGCAGAATGACTGGTCGCTATGACACGCACTGACCACCGGGGGCAGACAATCCATGCAGGAGCTGCCCCCTGGTGGTCAGTGCGCTCCCACAGGGGGAGCACCACTCAGCCAGAAGCCTGCTGACAGGGAGCGGGCCTAAGCCAGCAGTGGGACATCCCCCAAGGGCTCCTGGACTGCAAGAGGCTGCAGACCGGGCTGAGGACCTCCACCCCCACACCCTGAGTGCATGAATTTCATGCACTGGGCCTCGTGTGTGTGTTTGTGTGTGTGTGTGTGTGTGTGTGTGTGTGTGTGTGTATTCAGAATGACTATCCAAATTATTTGTGTTTCAATTTAGTGCTTTCCAAGATGTATTGACTAGTGATTCAATGGTGAAAATCATAGACATTTTCAAGTTCCTTGGACCAAATGTATTGAAAAGTTAAATTCATAAATGAGTGAGCATTCTATAAGCATTTTTCCCCTTAAATTTTAAGTGAAGAGACATTCACTTTAACCTTATACTGCTCTCTGGATTCTGGTAATGCAAGCACCTTGACTTATTTTCACCACACTGTGCTGATAAAGAAATTGAACCATAGATGAGGCAGAAACTCTTTTCATTTAGGTAAGGAAGTATTTCTTAATTGCCTTTAAATTATTTCATTATTATGTAAAATTTCAGATATAGAGAAAAAAGAACCCCCATGGCAGCTGCAGTAGTCAACTCTTGGCCACCTTGGTTATGTCTTTATCCCTTACTGGATTCCTTTCCCCACCCTAGATTTTTGGGAAGCAACTTCCAAAACCTCATATAATTTCTATGGATTGTCTGTTATGTGATTTAAACTTTTTTGGGCAATGAGATTTTTTAAAAAAAAGAAAGGAATGAGACTTGGTCCTTGTTCTTAGAGACTTCTTGAAATCCATATGTAATCCAATGTAATTATAATGTAAGTCCATAATAACATAGACCCAAACACTAAAACCACTGAACCAGCTCTCAACCTAGCAAAACCTAATATAAAAGGAATATTGTATAATAAAAGGCTAATATGCAAATTGTTTCCTCAACCAGGAGTTGAATCAGGGGGCAGGGCCAGCCAGCCGGCCAACCTCCCACGTCCCCTTCCCCTGGCCAGCCTGGCCCGATCCGTCCCAATTGGGGCAAGCCAAGTGGACTCGTGTGCACGAATTCGTGCACTAGGCCTCTAGTGATTTTTTATAATATGAGTCCCTGGAACCAAATTTATGAAAACCTTTTAAAGTATGAAAAATTTTCTAGTTCCATTTGCAACAAGGGCCTGGAAGCAATGACACCGAGCAGCAATGAGCACACATAGCATCTAGATTTTGGCTTCTACATCTCCTTTTCCACTAAAAGGAGCCCATGCACCTTAGAGAAACAGCTAGCTCCAGGGCTGATTTTCTGGAGGAAAATCAAGATGAGCCTTGGAATATTTTCATGCAAAGAGGTTAGGAAGTACTCAGAAAGTGATGGAGACATGCCAAAAGGACAAAGGAAACAACTTGAAATGACTCTCACCTGTCAAATCTGGAACAATTTGAGCAACACAGTAACTAATAATAATAATGGAATACAACTCATTGAGTAAGATAAGAATCCATGAGTGAGTTCATAGTGATACTATATAAATGGATGCTACATGGATAAGAAGGAAAAGGTTTTTTGCAGTAGAATGCTAATTAATAAATGTGGAATGAAGGATAGAATGGAAAATAATTTTGCAACCATCATATTACAAGAAGTATCAATGGACACTAGAATTTGGAAGTAAAAGTTAATGGGGAACAGGATACTTACATATTTCAAAGGCCCCACAAATTATTTATGAATAGCCATGTGAAATAGTAGCTTTAGAGTGGACAGGTCTGATAGTGACACCTTAAGTGATCCAAATTACATTCACCAATAATAGAACAAACAGACATCATGTGCATTAAGAAAGATGTCTGTGAGCACTAGTCAGTTTGGCTCAGTGGATAGAGCGTCAGCCTGTGGACTGAAGGGTCCTGGATTCAATTCCGGTCAAAGGCATGTACCTCAGTTGCAGTCTCCACCCCAGCCCAGGCCCTGGTCGGGGCTCGTGCAGGAGGCAACCAATCAATGTGTTTCTCTCACATCAATATTTCTCTCTGTCTTTCCCTCTCTCTTCCACTGTCTCTAAAAATTAATGAAAAAATATCCTCAGGTGAGGACTAAAAAAAAAGTCTGTGATATTCTTGCCCCCAAAAGGGCATAATTAATTTAGTATTAATGAAATAGGCAAGTCCAAACTAAAAGATACTGTTAAAAATGGCAGTGTCCTGAAATGGAAAGAAAGTCTTGGGAGGTGTTTCAGATTAAAGGAAACCAAAGAGATATGAAAACTAAATGTATGCACAACCTTGGATTGGATTCTAGACTAGGAAAAAAAATGCAGAGAGAACATTATTGGGACAGTGTGTAAAATTTTAATAAGTTCTGTGGATTAAGTAACAATATTGTGACATGTAAGTTTCCTGATTTTGACCATTGTACTGTCATTAGATAAGTGATTATCTTTGTTCTTAGGAGATATGCATTGAAATATTTACGAGCAAAGGACATGATGTCTGCAATTTAATCAGATGGTTTAGAAAAACGAATAGTGTGTATATATGGAAAGAATAAAATACAAAAGTAGAAACATTTAACAATTGTTGAAAATGGATAGAATATAGAAGAGTTTTTGGTGCTGTTCTTGCAACTTTTAAGTTGGAAGTTATTACAAAATTTAAAAATTTTAAATGCTAAAATAAAGCAAATACACCCTACACACACACACACACACACACACACACACACACACACACACACAGAGTTGTCTTCACTTTAAATAAAGCTAACTCAAAATACAGAAACCTGAAAAAACAAACTGAGGAAGTTCATTTTTATTCTTTCAACAAAATTACTACAGAAATATTTTAAATAGCAACCTTCATCTAGAAATTATTAAGTTCATAAAAGTTTAATAAATATAAAAAGTTTCCACACCCCCATCTGTAAATTGAGACGCACCTGCATTTGCTTTATCTTTGTCATGGTAATAGTTCCGGTGTGCATCTGGCTTCCTTTGGAAAGCTCCTTGCATAGAGCTGTGTATGAGTTGCAGCTTACATGCCTTTGAAGAAAATCGTGATGGTAAGCTGCCCAAAATACAGATTAAGACCTGTGTGGAACTGAGGCTCCACCTCAGATTTCTCTCTTCCAGTTATCTGATAGTTTTTCAGGTCATATGAAGCTAAATTTTAGGAAACCTGTTCCTTCCAATAGCTCAGAACCTCTTGGATTTTCCCCGTTATCTCTTTCCTCTCATTAAAATGTAACTTTCACAGGAATAATAAGAATAGTAATAAAGTAATGAGTTTATTATTTTGAACCTATTCAAAAATATATTGCTTTACTAATCACACAAAAAAGAGAGTAAGATCTTCAATGCTTCAAAAGCTGGTTAGCCAAGAACTCATTTTGCCTCTTCTTTTTTTAAATCATTATTGTTGAGAGTATTACAGATGTTCCCCCTATTTATTTCCCCAGCCCTGCCCCAGGCCTTCACCATACTATTGTCTGTGTCTATGACTTATGCATATATACCTATAAGTTCTTTGGTTGATCTCTTCCTACCTCTCTCCCCCCTTTCCTCTGAGATTCATCAGTCTGTTCCATATTTCCATGCCTCTGGTTCTATTTTATTCATCAGTTTATTTTATTCATTAGATTCACATATAAGTGAGATCATGGGATATTTGTCTTTCTCCGATTGGCTTATTTCATTTAGCATAATAATTTCCAGGTCCCTCCATATTGTCTCAAAGGGTAAGAGATCCTTCTTTTTTACTGATGCATAGTATTCCTTTGTATAATTGTACCATAGTTTTTTTTATCTACTCATCTACTGATGGGCATTTGGGCTGTTTCCAGATCTTAGCTATTATAAACTAGAGGCCCAGTGCACAAATTCGTGCACCAGTGGGGTCCCTCAGCCTGGCCTGCGGGATTGGGCTGAAACCAGCTCTCTGATATCCCCTTAGGGGCCCCAGAATGCGAGAGGGCGCAGGCCAGGCCGAGGGACCCCACCAATCCACAATCAGGCCAGGGAGGGATGCAGGAGGTTGGCCAGCAGGGAGGGACTGCAGGAGGGCTCCAGGGTATGTCTGGCCCATCTCGCTCAATCCTGATTGGCCGGACCCCAGCAGCAAGGTAACCTACCGGTCAGAGTGTCTGCCCCCTGGTGGTCAGTACAGGTCATAGCGAGAAGTTGAGAGGCCTTAGCATATCATTAGCATATTACACATTGATTGGTTGAATGGCCAACCAGTTGACCAGACACTTAGCATATTAGGCTTTTATTATATAGGATAACGCTTCTATGAACATAGATTCTTTCTGGTTGGTGTTTTAGGATTCTTAGGATATATTCCTAGAGCAAGAGAAACAAAGGAAAATATAAACAAATGGAACTAAATCAAACTAAAAAGCTTCTGCACAGCAAAAGAAACCAGCATTGAAATAAAAAGGGGATCTACTGTATGGGAGAACATATTTGCCAATGATACATCTGATAGGGGGTTAATTTCCAAAATATATAAAGTACTCACACAACTCAACAAAAAGAAGACAAACAATCCAATTTAAAAATGGGCAGAGGACCTGAATAAACACTTCTCCAAAGAGGACATACAAATAGCCAAGAAACATGAAAAAATGTTCAGCATCACTAATGATCAGAGAGATGCAAATTAAAAGGACAATGAGGTACCACCTCACACCTGCCAAAAAGGCTATCATCAATAAATCAAACAAGTGCAGGCAAGGATGTGGAAAAAAAATTCCTAGTACACTGCTGGTAGGAATGCAAACTGGTACAGCCACTAGGAAAAACAGTGTGGAGTTTCCTCAAAAAATTAAAAATGCAACTGCCATATGACCCAGTGATGCCACTTCTAGGAATATAGCCTCTTCTTTTTTTTTTTTTTAAGATTTTGCTACTCAGCAATTGGAGTAGGAAGTGGAAACAAGCAAAACTAGGCAGTCAAATGTAATTTCCTAAAAACAGTTTGTTTTAATTTTAAAATTACAGACATTGCCTATAATAGTGAAAGATTGGAAATAATCTAAATGTACTTCCATAGGGACCGGTTAATACTGGTGGAATACTATGCTTCCATAAACAAAGACTGGAAAGGTCTTTGTGTATTGATACAGAACAATCTCCAACATGTAATGTGAAGTCCAAGTAGTACAGTACAGAAAAGTTGGTATTGAATGCTACCATCTGCATATAATAAAAGGAGAATAGAATACACACACACACACATATATATGTATATATACTAGAGGCCCAGTGCACAAATTCGTGCATGGGTGGGGTCCCTCTGGGTGGCCTGCAGGGATCGGGCCAAAACCTGCAGTCCAACACCACCTGCAGCTCCTACCTGCTGGTCCCACTCATCCCAGCCCCACTGTGCCTGCTGCAGGCTCACGCCCAATCAGTCCCAATCAGGAGAGGCTCGCGCTGCCACAGCAGCGCTCCCCATCCATGAGCCCTGCGTGTGGTGCCCTCCTAAGGGGAGTGGCCTGCGGGATCAGGCTGAAACTGGCTCTCCGACATCCCCTGAGGGGTCCTGCATTGCAAGAGGGTTCAGGCCAGGCTGAGGGACCCCACCAGTGCTTGATCGGGCCAGGGAGGGACTGCGGGAGGGCTCCAGGGCGTGTCCAGCCCATCTTGCTCAGTCCTGATCAGCCGACTCCAGCAAGCTAACCTACTGCCCCCTAGTTGTCAGTGCACATCATAGCAACTGGTGGACCAGTTGACTGTCTGCCCCCTGGTGGTCAGTGCACATCATAGCAAGCAGTTGAGCAGCCTTAGCATATCATTAGCATATTACACTTTGATTGGTTGTTTGGTTATTCTGCCGTTTGGTCTATTTGCATATTACCCTTTTATTATATAATATATATATATATATATATATATATATATATATATATATATATATATATATATGTTTATGTATAAAATATCTCCAAAAAGATAACATACACACACACACTTATTTGCCTAAGGCAGTGATAGCGAACCTATGACACGCGTGTCAGCACTGACACGCATAGCCATTTCTGATGACACGCGGCCCCTGAGGCGGCCGCATGCTGAGGATGAAACATTTGCTGCTCCTGAGGATGAAACATTTGCGAAATAATGTTTTTTCCTCAAAGTGACACTACCCGAGTTATGCTCAGTTTTTTGGCAAAGTTTGACACACCAAGCTCAAAAGGTTGCCCATCACTGGCCTAAGGAGATGAGAATTTGGTATTGGGGCAAAGGTTCATTAATTTCAGCATTAATGGATATTGAGAAGCTCCTAAATTAAATGTTTATAGAAGAAAATAGAAAATTGTATTTTTCAACACTGTTTTATTGATATAGAAATTACTGTCCTATAATGATAGTTCAAAGACCTTGAGGCACTCCCAGACCTTTCACTGTAGTGATTGAAATCAGTATGCATTTTATCTGATTCAGTCAGTCTAGTTCACTTACTAATGTGATCTCAGAAAGCTGATCAACATTTTTTTCTGAAGTATTCTTTTTTAAAAAATATATTTTTATTGATTTCAGAGAGGAAGGGAGAGGGAGAGAGAGATGGAAACATCAATGATGAGAGAGTATCATTGATCGGCTGCCTCCTGCCCGCCCCCTACTGGGGATCGAGCCCGCAACCTGGGCATGTGCCCTTGACCGGAATCTAACCCGGGACCCTTCAGTCCACAGTCTGATGCTCTCTCCACTGAGCAAAACCAGCTAGTGCCTGAAGTATTCTTGGTCCAGGAGTACATACTGTGAATGAATACAAAACGCGGTGGCTATAGACTATTGAAGTATAAAGTATAAAGTATAAAGTATAAAGCTTATTTCAGTGGAGCTCTACCAAAATACCAGTTTAGTTTAATCCATGGAAGTAGAAGGGTAAAACTTATTTTAAATTGGTGTAAGATTCAGTGTTCTTGTAACATGTGGAATAGCAGTAGTCTCTCAGGAAAGCCAGAAACCAAATAAGACCTAGGAAATTTTTTGAAATCCAAGAGAATCTAGAAGAGCATCCTCCCTGGAATTGAAAATTTAATACATTGCTAATTGTTTTTCAGCCAAGATCTTAAATAGGATATTAAACAGCATGTAGTACTTTTTTGCCTTAATGGTTATCTTTGTAGTTAACAGCCTTCTTTTTCAGTCCACCTGCATTTTATAAGTGGATAAGTAGAATCACTCCAAGGTGTCTGAATACTCCTTTTCTTTCTGCATCCGCCAAAATCAATCAGAAGTAGGAACCTGAAACAGGTAACAGTCTATTGCCACTTACAGTATAAAATTAAGCAGAGGAACTTTTGTGGTTTATTTGCATATACATGGTTCTTGTGTTTAACTTCTTTTTTAAAAAAAAAATCATTATAATTTAAATAAAAACTACTCATCCAGCTATGTGTTGTATTAAAGCTCTCTCTGCTGAGAATTATTTGTATAGTTCTATTGTATTTTAATAGGAAAAAGTACACAGTTGTGACAGTAGTTTTGGAAACAACTTAGGTAGCGTCAAGAAACATCTGTACATTTTTCTGGCAGTCTGAGTAATGAAGTAGTGTTTTGTACAGACTTCTCTACATCTGTCTTTCCCGCCTTCCTTATTTCAGCACATCTAGATGATTAATAAACTGAATACTTTGTATATGCATTCTCACAGCCATGAGGACTGGCAGGGTTGATAATACACACATTTACCCAGTGTGTTATCATGAGAAACCTGATTGGGTGCCCTATAGCAGGGAGCTGTGGCATTTTGAGAGGGTGATGCTGGGGAGCTGTGTGGGACTCTTGTCATCCATCATAACCCAGTTGCTATTTTCTCAGGTTATGGAGTCAGTGGCTGGGCAGGCATACTTTTGAGACTGGATTATGCACTTAAAGAAATAGTTCCTGCCCAGCCGCTGTGGCTCAGTGGTTGAGCGTCAACCTATGAACCTGGTTATGGTTCAATTCCAAGTCAGGGCACATGCTTGGGTTGTGGGTTCAATCCCCAGTGGGGGACATTTAGGAGGCAGGCAATCAATGATTCTCTCTCATCATTGATGTTTCTATCTCTCCCTCTCCCTTTCCCTCTGAAATCAATAAAAATATTTTTTAAAAATAGTTTCTTTGCCTTAGAGAAGAAGAGTATAGTCTCATCATCTTAAAAAGTAAAGCCTTATTATCTTAAAAAGTAAAAAGACCATTTTAATAACAGTTTAAGTCATGGCACTATGAATTATGCTGAAAGACCTGTCATAAAGCATGTCTCTACTGCCAAATTCCAAAGTTGACTCTCTATGACCTTTTACATTTTCCATAGGTTGGATGTGATCAGAGGAAAGTGATTGCCAGGATTTTATTTAATTCAGATATAACTAAATGCAAGAAATTACTGACACCTTTATTCTGCCTGCCCCACCCTAAATGACCATTTTGGGGAAAAGTTATAGGATCCACAAAATGGCCTGCCTGTGTTCCAAGTTAATTTTGAGAATGACTTTTTATGTCTGGTATACAGTCTCTTTAGAAAAGCAGAACTATGATGGAAACACTGTGACATCCTAAGCTGTAACAAATGAGCTGTTCTTGAAGATAAATGAAACTTCATGTCTATGAAGCTAAATATTTACTTTACAGATGATTTAGTGTATCTTTGTTCCTTTCCACACTAAGCTTATTCTTTCTGTGCATCCCCTCATCTCCAGGCTACTTTTTTGTTGCCCTGTTATATCAGTGTTTTGTGATGTTACAAAAAAGCAAAGAGTGTGAGGTCAAATTTTCCATTACATACCTCAATAGGAATGCTAGGGAACTTAGCCAAACTAAGTCTACAAAAAATAAAAATTACAGGAAAGATGATTCATTAATCAACAATCGCCCTACCAAAAAAAGTAATAATAATAGAATCAGTTGTATTTGGTTTGGGAGGCAGGGAATTAGTGCAGACAGCCGTAATGGATTTAAACTGTAAAATTCAGGGAAAGAATAACTCATTTTTTGCCTTAATTTCTCTTAACTTTCTTCTCTCAAAATGAAAGTATATCATACACTGACTCCAGCTACAGTTTTATTAAAAATAATAATGGCAGCTGAAAGATACAAGTGAAAGGCACAGACTGCAGCTCATGAGCTTTGGGAACATGAGCCATTCCTTCATCTCTCTCTATTATGTGGTCTTTGTCCTTCCTCTTCCTGAACATACTACACTCCTCTGTATGCCTTTCTTGTGCCATAAATTCAGGATCTTGGTCTCTCCTTAAAATGTTGTCAGATCAGTAGAAATGCTACCTTTTTTTTAAGTTCCTAAATATTAAAGGAACTGAAAAGTGTAAAAATTCTGACACTGAAGGAAAAAATTAGTCACTGAATTAGACAAAGCCCTCAAGTTCCTAAACAAATAGAATTATCTGATCACAGAACTAATACCATAAATTTCAGACTCAATGTGAAGCTTCATTTTTTGGTGTTCTTAATAGAAAACCAGCCAGTAACAAATACAGTTGGCAGTGTGACCAGCCAGTAATCGATGCCATGAACTGTGTTATTGAATGTTTTATTAGCCAGCCCCTAAGCACCATCATGCAATAAACGTTCAAAACAGCAATCCAGAGGGCTCCAGGATCCTTGTGCACCTTCTGACTCATCAAAGAAAGGTAGTTGTAAGGTCCTATACCATTTTATTACTAAGTATATTTTATTTTAATTCTCAGAAAACTGGTATTCAATGTGTGGTTTAGACACCATTAACCACAGTGTGTAATTAGAACAATTCCAACCATGTTGAATGATACTGAATTTACTGAAGTTTTTTGTTTGTTTGTTTTTTTTGTTCTTTTGCCTTTTATGGAGAAATTAGGGGAAAATGGAGAACAGGTTTTTATTTGTTTGTTTGTTTGTTTTCCTTTGCCAAGAAGCTGATTACCCAATTGTTATCATTTCATTCACACAAAGCCACAGCAGTGCCAGAAAGAAACTTTTTAAAGTTCCTAATAATAGTGTTTCTTGTGAGAGGCTGGGACAGTTCAAGAAAAGAAGAGGAACAAAGCCAACGTTCCCAGACTTTGACAACTAGGGCAAATGTAACAAGTTCACATTCATCATGGAAAAATGTGGAGTCCTGCACTTTTTTAGTACACTTGACTGCATGAACAGAACCAGGGCTATAAGGACCTAATGAAGTCGGTGCTGGTCAGACCCTTCTGTGTTCCTCTCTCCTCACCTCCTTCTGAGGCTCAATGACAGACCACCCAGCAGAGAACATGTTTAGAATAGTGCAGATGGAGGCAAACATCCAAGGTCTCATATAGAAAAGAACTCCCCTGTTCTCAAAGCTCAGAAAGGCTTTTTTCAGGCATTTCCTGTAGTTCATGCTTTAAAAAAAAAAAAATGTTTTTAATGACTTTAGAGAGAGAGAGAAATATCAGTGATGAGAGAGAATCATTGATCGGCTGCCTCCTGCACACCCCATACTGGGGATCAAGCCCACAACCCAGATATGTGCCCTGACTGGGAATCGAACTGTGACCTCCTGGTTCATGTGTCAATGCTTAACCACAGAGCCACACTGACCAGGAACCTATAGTTCATTCTTTACTCCCTTCTGCCTTATGTGCAATGCTGCCTCCACACACACACACACACACACACACACACACACACACACACACTTAGCAAGAAGAAAAGATACATGTAATGAGTTTTCTTCCCCTTAAAAGATAATACTGTATTTTGTCTTTTTAGAATCTCCATGCCTTTGCTCTTTCAGCTATATTAAAGACTTGTTTCCTTGGTTTTTAAATCTCATTTTATTCAGCTTTATAGCAGCCCCGCAATCTTCTATATATATAAAATGCAAATATGCAAAGTGTCCCCTCGGGAGTTTGACCGGGAGACCGGGAGTTCAATCACGCACTATGACATGCGCAGACCACCAGGTGGCGGCGTGGAATGAAGGAAGGCTCCAGCCAGCAACTGGAAGGCTCTGATTGCCGGCCAGGCCTAGGGACCCTACCCGTGCACGAATTTCGTGCACGAATTTCGTGCACCGGGCCTTTAGTCTCTAATAGTTTCATCCATGCTCTCCTTTCTCTATTATGACTACTCATGCAGGCCAGTGGATGTTTCTTATGTCATGTATGCTATGGGAGACAGTTCCTTCCCATCCCAGCATACTCCCAGACCCCATTCCTTTCAAGCATCTAACCTTCCTTCCATTCATCCATCCATCCGTTCATCCATTTATTTGAGGCAGAATGACTTTGAGATTCAGGAAATTAACATCCCTGAAATCGATTGCTACATGTTGAATATATAAGGAACTTTTTTCTGCTTTGCAAGACTTTAAAAGAGAATATGCTTCAGAATAAGACAGATCTGAGTTCAAATACTGTGTGACGTTGAGCAAGTTACTTGCCTCATTCATTTAACAAATATTCATTGAAAATTTCTAAGAGACAGGCATTGTGTGAGGCATATTGGGTACAGTTATTTACAAGACATGGAGTTTATACGCCAGTTGGGGAAACTAAAGAAAAACAAACTTTTATATAAATAAATATAAAGAAGAAACACAAGGGGAGTCTAACTGAGTCCGAAGGGCAGAGAAGACTATTTTTGTGAAATACTATTTAAACTGAGGATCAAAGGATAGGTAAGAGTTAGCCAATCAAAGAGTGAGTGTAAAAGTATCACCAGCCGAAGGGCAGCTTATTCCAAGACCCAAAGTCAGAAAGGAACTTTGGTACAAAAAAGGAATGAGAGAAGATGGCCTAGACTGGAGCCCAGTGAGTGAAAGCAAAGTAGAAAGATACAGAAGTAGAGCAGCCAAGTTAAGCAGGGTGCTACAGATGCTGACAAGAATTTTTGTCTTTTCTAGTAGCAATGAGTAGCCATTGGAAGTTTTTTTGTGGGAGAAAAGCATCATCACACTCATGTTTGGATCATACAGCGTATTAGAGGAGTGTAGGCTAATGCGGTTTTACAGATGAGAAATGATGGTGGCAGTCAATGGGGAAATGGATGGACTCAACATAGATTTAGGAGGTAGAGTTTATAGGACTTCAGCTCCCTGGATTTGTGGCATTGCAGAAAAGGAAAGTGTTGCTGATGACTTTCAGTTTTCTAACATGAGGTACTATTTCCTGACATGAAAATTTTTGGAGGAGAGCCTAGCCTGCGGGTGCAGTAGGGTAGGGGATAGGAGTAGATCAGGTCAGTTTTAGAAATGTTTGATCTGAGATGCTTGTGATTCATCCAAGTGGAGATGTCCTATGGGTAATTGTAAAATCAGATTTGAAGCTCAGAAGAGGTGTCTAGTCTGGAGATATAAATTGAGTAACAACTCATAGATTATAGATAAAGCCATGAGTATGGACAAGATCACCTGTGAAGAGAGCATGTGCCCAGAAGAGGGCCCAGGACACCTGTCCAAGGCTGCATTGTCTCATCTGTAGCATGGAAGTAATGGTCTGTCTGTGCAGTGAGGCTGAGAGGCGTGCATATAGCACATAGCCCTGTGTCCAGCTTGTAGTAGGCACTCAGTAGATGGTAATTGCTGTTATTATGTCTGGAAAAATCTCACAGCTTCATTCTCTGGAATGAGTTGGCACTAATTCACAGAGAGGAGAGTAGGGAAGAGTGAATTAATGCATGGAGAAATGAACATGAATCTATAGTGATATGCCTGTAAAATTTGAGTTCAAAGCATTAGCTTTTATTGTGACACTGTGTTAAAATAATGTTTTATAATTTTTATTTCCTGGGCAGCCCTCCTCTTGCAAACAAGTTCCTAAAATTCTTCTCCTTAAAAATCAGCAGTCTTCATGTTTTCTAAAATGGGACTTTTATAACAAACGACCTATGAGGCTACCACCACCTTCATCATCTTGGTGGGTTCTTATCATTGTTGCTACAGTCACTGATGAGTCTGTTAAGAAATATCTAAATGCTCTTTTGGTAACATTATTTTTAGGAAGGCAAAGCCTTTACATTTCCAGACAGCAGCTTCTTTGTGAATGTGGGGAGACCACAGAGCTGTAACACATTGCACATGTCGACAAGGCCGTCTGGGCCTCTTGGCATTACTAATGATGAGAATGATCCCACTTGGTGGAGGCAGACCCTCCCTGCAGCTGGTGTCCTTTCTGTGCAAGGATGAGGTCATATGGTGGGGTGGGGAAAGACGGAACTCTGGAGGATGAAAGAAGAGAAGGGGAAGAAGTTGTCACATCTGCATTCTTGATTGAAAAATAGAAGCTTATTTGCTACATGCTTGTTTTTACATATTTATTTATTTACTTACTTGGTTATTGTTAAGACAAGGGAATGGAAAGGCAAGCGGATGGTGAGGAATTATAACATGATGACAGCTCGGTTTCCCCCCAAAGCTGCGACAGCTATCAGTATTCACAGTAACAAGTTAATGAAATCTCTAGGGTACTGATAGCCCTATGAATCTAATCACTAGAATTTTTTAAACTGCTCAGAGCAGGATATTCCAGCAATTTAGATCCCAGTAACTTCTTTAAGAGTTGTATAAAAGCCTAATTCTAGATAGTGCACGCCTCCTTCTGCCTCAAATGTGTCTAAATAAGAGAAATTTAAAAATATTGTTCCTTTGGCAATATAGTTAAAAGCATCAGCTCATTCTTCATTTACTTCTCAATGTCATCACCAAAACCAAATATAAATAGTCTTTTTTTTTTTTTTTTTTTTTTTTTAGTTTACCAGTAATTATGTACTGGCGAAGCCTAGGTTTATTTCTAGAGTTTGCATACACAAAGACTATCTGTCCCCATGGTTTGGGGTTGTTGTTACAGTTGGTTGTTGTTGAGGGCTTTTTAAGGGGAGCAGTTAGTGAAAGAGGGGTCACTTTGACATCTCAGGGAACGACCCTACCCTGGGCACAACCAGCCACTCACAATCAACTATTTGGCCCTATCTGCTCAGGAGAACAGAAGTGAGTCATCTCTGACTGGAATGAGGAAAATACTAAGAATGTTCTTCAAAGGCAAGACCAGGTCTGATTAGTCTTCGCACCCTTGGTGCCTCAGCCTGGCCCTGACACCAAGTGAGTGCTCAGGGAGTGGGCAGTGTGCACGTGACCCTGTGTGTCCATTTCCTGGCCCAGGGCGACTGCTGTTGGCAAGTGCAAGTAACCATGAGTAATTATGTGGAAGGAAAAAAATAATATTTTCTACTGAATGCTGGAGAAAGAGGCTGAATTATTTAAGTAATTGTTGCCTCTAAACAGTGTTCCCTACTTGTATGTAGAGAATACAATGTAGAGAATACTGGACTGGAGGTCAGAAATCTGACCCTGCAGCAAGCCACTGAAATTTCTTAACCTCCATTTCCTTGTATGTAAAATGGAGATAATACTTTCTCTGCCTACCTCCTAGAGTTATTTTTAGGATTAAAACCTATTAAGGCAGTGAAACTAATAAGAACTGTAGGGGATAGGTGTTGTTGGCTTCTTTTGAGAATACTATATATTTTAATATTTTTAAAAGAAAAAAAGATTTTTAATTTCTTGAAGAAAAGGTTCTTCAAAACATATTTATTGGTTTCTCTTTCTGGAAAGCTTTTACTGGTATGTTTAACTCCAAATATTATGTGCTTAAAAATCAAAGTATCAGGTCCTCCTTTAAAAAATACCATTATTATTATTAATACCCTCTGAAACCAGCAAGGGTTACGAAGCTACCAGAAAGGGTTATGAAGCTTCTGACTGCATATGATTAAGTGGTCACAATCAAACACTGGTATTATCATATGTAAATTCTTCCCCTAAAGTTTTTGCCTCTACCCGCAGTGATTCAACTACAGGTGTCTATTAGGAAACAGTAGACTTTTGCCCAGAAAGAGCACTGTAGATGTCAAGAACAATGCCTTGGCCACTTTCTAGCTGTGGCTTTAGTGAAATCATTGAACCTTTCTTAAGGTTCAGCTCCCTTGTTTCGTAACAGAAAGAGTACCTGGTGGCCCTGAGTTAGGGCTCTACTGCTCTCCCCAGAAGGCTTTGGGAAGAGGGAGAGCATTTGGGGTTGTCAAAATGATAGGGTGGACAAAAAATGATAGGGTAGAGATATGCTGCTGGCATTTAGTGGTCAGAAGTAAGTCCATTTTCAACAGTGAGCAGAGCAGTCTCGTGAAAGGAAGAATTGTCCCCCTACAGTATAAATGTGCCCTCCTAAGAAACATTGGGCCAGACCTTTCAAGAGTGAAAGGAGATGCAATGAAAAATATAGGACTGTCTCAGACAAACTGGGATATATAGACCACCTAAGGCACAGTCCAAGGCCACTTTGCTTGCATTGTCTTCCTACATTCTAGATCCCAAGCAATGCTGAACATTCTCTATGTGGAAGGGGACAGACAAGTCCAGACCACATACCTTCTATGGGCTATTTTACCAGGAAAACTAGCAGTAGACTTAAAGTTTGCTCATTTATTCATCCCTCAATTGAGCCCACAATTGAGCCTTCCTTCTCTTCCCTCAGCCTCAGAGCCTTGGGCACGGCCAGCTCTCAAGTGTGGCAGCTGCCTGAAGCATTTGTTTGGGGTGGGTGGAGAAAGAGGAAGAAGGGAGAGGAGCCAGTTCTTCCCTGCAGCTGCAGCTAACCAAAGCAAGCTGCCGACACAGACAGCTCACTCCACTGCAGGGGCCACCCCGAAGCCATATTTGTGGGTGCAAAGTTATTGTGACACATTTCACCATGGGGTGTGAGGGGAGAAACTGCCGCAGGGCAGTAAAGGTGCCAGATGATTCTTAACACTACTTTTTTGCACTGCATTTAGAGAGGGGAAAACAAACCCGCAGTCAGGAATCCCTTCCACTCTGTGGACACCTGGGCTGAAGGAGGCAGTCCAGTCCAGGTGGGCTTGATGCTTCTTAGCTCCTATATATGGATAAAGATTAGGATGCCAGAATTTCCTGTCTAGCTCCAGATTTTTCTCCTAGTTAAATTTACTTTTAGCTTCTTAAATTGTATTTTACTCTTTAAAGAAAATCTGTTGTGCAGAATCGTATAAGGCTTGACGTGACGGTATAGACTAATTGCTTAAATATGGGCTTGGAAAATTGCTGAAAAGCAATTTCATTTGTGTCATGGAATGCAAGTTACCACATACACAATGGTCTATTTTCAAACCTAAATAAGTTACCTCTTAAAGGAAATAAAAGAGCATAGCAAATAATAATAATAATAATAAATAAAAATTCAGGAATACATTTGTTAGGCCAAAAACAAAGTTGATGTTTAAATTCAACTGGGAAGAACTGTAGAAATTTGCCTCTGACATTGACAGACAGGTCTATTTCCTCTTTTGTTTTCTTTGACCTTACCTCAGTACTTGAAGTTGAGTCTTTGGGAATATGTGGCTTCTCTGCATTAGAAAAGTATAAACCGTGGTACCAAACAGACCATTTTTTGTTTTACTTAGCTCTACTTCAAAGGAATATCACCTTTTTTGAGGAACAAGCAGGCCCAACAAAGATCAAGGTTAGCCATTGCTTTTCTAACTTTCCCATGAAACCTTAGAATTTTCCAGAAATTACCAAAGGTAGAAGGGTTAATTTGAGGAAAGCTTTCTTTAAAAATCACATAGTGCTGGCCAGCTGGTGTGACTCAGTGTTTGAGCATTGACCTATGAACCAGGAGGTCATGGTTTGATTCCTGGTCAGGGCACATGCCTGGGTAGCGGGCTCGATCCCCAGTGGAGGGCGTGCAGGAAACAGCAGATCAATGATTCTCACCATTGGTATTGATGTTTCTATTTCCCTCTCCCTTCCTCTCTGAAATCAATAAAATATATATTTTTTAAATCACACAGTGTACCCGGCTGGTGTGGCTCAGTGGTTGAGCATCAATCTAAGAACCAGGAGGTCAGGGTTTGATTCCTGGTCTTGATCCCCAGTGTGGGGTATACAGGAGGCAGCCAATCAGTGATTCCCATCATTGATGTTTCTATCTCTCTCTCCCTCTCCCTTCCTCTCTGAAATCAATAAAAATATATTACAAAACAAAGTCGCATAGTGTTATAGGGGAGGTTAATAGTTACTGGAGTTTCATGTTCTTTTTATGTATTAATGTATATCTCCTGTCCAAATAACATGCAATATGGAATTTAGGTAATTGGAATATAAAGCCAGAGATAAGAGTGAGAAACAGAAATAAATATTACCTGGTCCTTTATAGTGGTTAGGAGTAAATCACAAATTTAGCTGTAAGTTTCCTAGTGGCCTCAGTGAAAAGGAACATCCTATTTTAGTTACCCAGACTCATCCTGTGGAATACATTTATTAAGGGCATCATATGGCATTGTTCAGGGGCAAGTGGTTTTTTATTTGTTCATTCATTTACCAACATTTCTTGAGCACCTTTAAGTACTTATATTAACAGATAGCTTGGACAATATCAGAGAACAGCATATCTTTATTAGATTTGTGTGAAATGCTCTATGTGGAAATGTAAAATCTCTAAAATTGATTTTAACCATATTTTAATGCTAAAATAGAATGTTGATCTGTTTATGGACAGATTAGATCAGACATTTTTGTGGATTTTTCTTTTTTCTTTCTTTCTTTTTTTTTTTTTTTTTAGATAAATCTCTGTGAATTCCTCCCAGGTCTTGTTAAATTACCACCTTTGACCCTGAAAGATGCCACATCTCTATGAGACATGCTCCTTGGAGCCCAGAAGTAGTTCCTTGTGGGTGAAAGTCTTCAGAATCAGAATTTGGTCCAAAGACAGCTTGTTGTTTTCAAAGGTCTTAGCAAACAATGTTATGCCCACCCTCAATATAGTAAAGACATATATAAATGATATTTTATTAATGCAAATTTATATTTAAAATTGTTACATATCTACTTATTATTAAGACACTTGCTTGCTAAGACCAATGAAATGCTTTCCATAAGTCAGAAATTGGTATGCATGATAATTGTTCTTTGTCAGTCTCAGCATCTTATTTTTCCCCCACATTTTGTTTTGGTGCAGTTTTTTAAAACTAATTTTGATACTTCAGGATATGCTATGCAATTAGACTTATCCAGAATCTTAAAGAAAGAGTAGTAAATAATTTTATTTTAGAGTTAAATAACTAATAAAAAACAACTGCTCACATTTCTAAAAACATATATATTATAAATGTATAATTTAATACATTTTATATATTACCTCGTAAATATATTTTATGTTAAATCACATTCATAATATGAAACGTTATTAAAGATTTTATGTATTATATATAGATTATAAGTATATTATAAATACAAAATATACCACACAGGAAGAACACAAAGCTTACCAATGTACCATGAAATGATCAATAATACAGGTAGGTTAAAAGTGGTATGCAAAACAGAGTTTATTCTTGTTTAATTATTATATTGTTAAATATTAATGTTATTAATTAGTTATTAATTATTATATTATTAAACATTAATTATTATATTACTAGAGGCTCGGTGCACGAATTCATGCACGGATGGGAGTCCCTCTGCCTGGCTGGCTGGCCGGGGTAGGCACTGCGGGAGGTTGGCTAGCCGCAGGAGGTTGGCTGTGAGAGCGCATTGACCGCCAGAGGGCAGCTCCTGCGTTGAGCATCTGCCCCCTGGTGGTCAATGCATCGTCATAGCGACTGGTCATTCGGTCAACCTATTGTAATGGTCGCTTAGGCATAGATAGATAGATAGATAGATAGATAGATAGATAGATTTCCCACAGGAATAACTGTAAACCTACTTTTGCCCTACCCTGTATTATCATGACATGTATTTGTCGTGTTATTTAGGCTGTCAATGGGTGTAACTTATGGTCTGAGAATTCAGCTCTCAATAGAGCTGACCAGGACCCTATGATATACACTTGGAATAAGCAGATGTGTTCAAGCTTTTCTTGACATGTAATTGAGCACGGCACATGTTTGCTATAGTAATGTACTCCATTGGAGTTTTACATGAGCAGACATCCACAATCCAGAATTTAACCAAATTGATACAGAGCAATACCCTTCCTAATGAATGGCACACTTAAAAGAGATTCATTTATGTGTACTAAAATTGCAGGGGGAACTTTGGGTCCAACGTCTGGATGGTGATTGTGGTGGTAGTAATGGTGGTTGCTATTGATATATGGATATGTGTTAGTCCTACTAGAATTGAGTGCATCCAGGGGGAGGATGGACTTTATGGCATCATTTGTGTTTTTGTGGCTTTATTAACTGAACCTTGTGAGACTCATTAAGCCTCCCCTTCCTTTCTTTGGGCTTAGATGAGAAATTCCAGGCTGGTGTGGGAAAGTGGTTATGAGACCCCCCCACACACACACCATGAAGATACAAAACCGAGGAGAAAGTATTAACACTGAAAATCCATGGGTAAATTAATGCTGTGTGTGTGTGTGTGTGTGTGTGTGTGTGTGTGTGTGTGTGTGTGTTTATTTATTAATTTTTTTTAATCCTCACCCAAGGACATGCTTAGAGAAAGTAAGGGAGAGAGAGAGAAATGTTGATGTGAAAGAGAAACATCCATTGGCTGCTTTCGGTACATACCTCGACCAGAGATCGAACCCACAGCCCAAGTATGTGCCGTGACTGGGAATCAAACCGGCAACCTTTTGGTGCATGGGACAATGCTTCAACCCACTGTGCCACTCCAGCCGGGCTCTTTCTCTATTTTTAAATGCTACATTGCTACTTGGCCTTTTGACTAAGATCAAGTGTATTTTTAAATAATACAAAGGCAACATGGAAAGCACCCCTCCAACAATTATGTAAATCTATTGTTTGAGTGTATATTGTATAAGGAAAACTTCCTGCATATGGGACAAAGTTATAAATAGATTAATACTTAATCTTGTTCTTTACATACATGAAAACAGTAAAATACCTGTAGTTATTTTTTGTTTGTTTGTTGGTATTGTTTCACAAAAAGGAAGCTAAGTTGGGCAAGGATAGGATAAATACAGTTTTTTAAATCTGTATTGTGTTTATTCCCCTAAATGAAATGAAATTTATTTCAACTCTGGGATAAATTCTATGTATATCACCACTGGAGTTTGAGTTCTCCAGCCCTCCATTTGGTTACCAGTCATTAGTCCTCATTTCCATTCTCTCCAGAAACTGCATTTTCATGCTCTGTTGACAGTATGTTTCCTGTGGCTTTATCTGCCCTACATATTGCTCCAATTTGGGGCATAATTGTAAGTCATTGTGTAATTTACCATAGCAACTCTTCCATCCAGAAGTGGCTTGAAAAGGGCCTAGGGCTGCCATTACCACAAATTGGGTGGCTTATAACAATAGGAATTTTTCTCTCAGAGTTCTGGAGGCTGGAAGGCTGAAATCAAGGAGCCAGCAGGGCTTTGCCTCCTCCAAAGGCTTTTGGGAGAATCATTCCTTGCCTCTTATAACATCTGGTGGTTGCTAGTAGTCCTTGGAGGGAGGGAGGGAGAGGTGGTAACTCCAAAACCTTCCTGTCTTCATATGGTTGTCTTCCTTCAATGTGTGTCTGTGTCTAAATCCCATCTTCTCATAAGGACATCAATCATTGGATTAGAGCCCACCCTCATCCAATATGATTTCATCTTAACTTGTTTACATCTACAAAGACCGAATTTCCAAATAGTCACATTCACAAGTTCTCAGTGAACATGAATGGGGTTGGGGGTGGGGTACAAACCAGTCAACCCAGTACAGGTAGTGAGAATCTTGTTAAATTCTCTCACTTCCTTGTGCATTTAGGGGTCTATACTTGTATTTTTCTAATCTCTAACAAAGAAAGCATCCTTGAGCTTTCCATCCACTATATTGTTTTCAATATAGTATCTTTTACCTGGGAATCTAGCCAAAGCCTTAGAAACCCTAAGTAATTGATTCTTTAGTCGCTGGAGTAGCACATGGTGAGTCTGTATGGTTTCATAAAATTTCCCTTGGGGACCAGGTTTTGTTCTCCAGTATTCATTGCAACTTCCTACTAGAATCAAAAGTAAATTGCATGCAAGTGTTTTCAAGCTTTGACTCTGGCCCACACTTAACTCCTTCCCAAATTCTATACTTTGTTCTTTGTACATCTGGATGTTAGGCTTACTTAAACTTGTGTAATATTCTCCCCAAGGCATTAGCTGTGAAGAGCTACATTATCCCAAATTTTTTTACCACGTGAGCTTTCCTAGCATTCTAAAGGCTGGCCAAAGGTCAGGTATTTGCCTGCTTTCAAGATAGCATGTAGTGTTTAAATCCCTTCTTTAACCAAAGTTTCAATTGTACTGAGGAAGGGGTCCAGGGAAAAGAATACAAACCAGCTCGGGTCCAACATTCCTCCCCAGATATATTTTCTTTGATCTGCATGATGTGTTTTTTTTTTAAAGATATTAAGTTAGTTACTAACAGTAGAAGATTTCACAAATAAATTCAGATATCTGTCTTTTCCTGAAAACTAATAAGATTTGGCAACCCTGGGCACACATTTCCACAGTTGTTCCTTCAGACAGAGCAGGGGCTCTCACCTGCACCATGGCCACTCTGAATTGGACCACTTTATTTGTTTATGTTACCTGTCTGACCCTTGTTGGTATTGGAGCTATCCACCCCTGGCCCAAGACTTAGGAATTTAACCTTAATTTTCTTCCTAATGTAGTTCAAAGAAACTCTATTGAACACACTGGGGCAAGGAGGGCAGATCATTGGTTTACTCTTCCCTGTTTTGCACTGTTTTTTGGCAGATTTCCAACAATACCTCCAAGCTCAGGATGAGATGTACACATTCAATCACACTCTGGATTCTGGATTCCATATCCTTCCGACCCTTCTTTCTCACCATCTCTGGTGTTACAGTTGCATTCAAATGCAAGAACTGCCTGGCCAGTGTTGCTTAGTGATTGAACATTGACCCATGAACCAGGAGATCACAGTTCAATTCCTGGTCAGGGCACATGCCCAGGTGCAGGCTCGATCCCCAGTAGGGGGCGTGCAGGAGGCAGCCAATCAATGATTCTCTCTCATCGTTGATGTTTCTATCTCTCCCTCTCCCTTCTCTCTGAAATCAATAAAAATATATTTTTTTTTAAAAATGCAAGAACTGACATTTTCAAAATAATCTCAAATTCTGTCTCATGTTTCTCTCTTAAGCTTGGATTTCATTAATCACAGCACAGGCCCTTCTAGAAATTTTTGAAAGCCCTTTAATAACCGTGGAGCCTCTTTTGGCCCTTGTGCTTCCATCTTTTCTGCTCCCAAGCTCCCCCCATTATCTCTTGGTCCACAGTATTTTGACTTCAGGTTAGAATTGTCTTTCTGGAAGTCTCTTGTCTTAGACTCCCTATAGACACTGATCTTGCCCTATAGAACATCTCTGGGCAGTCCCTAGCCTGGGTTTAGGGTCTGCCAGTTCTCCCTGTCATGGTTTCATACAATTACTTCTTGTACGCATATTGTTTCAGTAGGTGGATGTCACTTCAAGCCCTAACCTCAGATCCTGAATAATGCCTCTCTAGCTTTCCTCAGAATCATCAATAAAACTAAAACACCCTCTTAGCTCTTCATTATCGCCAATCCCATTGGCAAATTTGATCCATTAAGCCTATGTATGGAAATCACATTCACTATACTATTCATGTGGCCACATGCTCTTCTTGGGAATTCTCGGACATTGTAATCATGTCATGGCACTCACCATCTAATGCTAAGAACACCCTAATTTGTCTTTCTTCAAATATCAGTATATTAAGATTTTATCTTTACCTTTATTTTAAAGCTTCTTAGAGTTTCTCTCTGGTTATAAGAGTAGCATGTTCATGGTAATGAATGTGGGAAATACACAAAGATGCAAAGATAAAAATAAAATTACCCATAACTGCACCTCCTAGAGATAACAACTGCTAGCACATTGATATGTTTGTTTTCACATTTACATTTTAATCTTTTCCTTTCCCAGTTCTTTAGTCCTCAAATACTCTTGAGAGAAGGGTAGTTTTTGTGGTTATCCCAAAAATTTAGAAAAAAGGAGTTATGTAACTCAAGAAAATTCTAGCCTTAAGCATTTGAGAATCTAATTAGTGTTGTACACTCTTGCTCATTTTATGTTAAATTATTTTACCCTTTCACAATATGATGAATATTGGGATTTTTCTGACTACCTTTGAGGAGTCCAAAGATTCCTTCACATTTCCAGCTGATGAACTGACAAGTCTCCAATATATCATTTCATAAGTACTATTAAATTTTCTAGAGCTCACATCTATTTTTTTCACATCTACTTTTTAAAATTTTATAAGAGGATTTTTAGAAATTTTTATTTAATGTGTACAGTCCCCTCATTTTCTAATAGGATAGTGTGTATCATGGACAGCCCATGGGTGTAAAGCTTTGGCTTAGTTTTAGGCATTTATTGTAGTCTGAATTGTGTACTCCTCACCCCAAATTCTTATGTTGAAATCCCTCTCCTCATAATGTGATGTTATTAGGAGGTGGATACTGTTGGAGGTCATTAGGATTGGATGAGATCATGAGGCAAGAGTTATGCATGAGATTAGTGTCCTTAGAAGAAACATGAGAGATTGCTTTCTCTCTGCTCTCCACCAGGTGAGGCTATGAAAGGTTGGCAGTCTACAGTTCAGAAGAGTGCCCTCACCAGGACTTCACTATGCTGACACCCTGATCTCAGACTTCCAGTCTCCAAAATTGTGAGAAATAATTGCCTGTTGTTTATAAACCACTCAGTCTATGAAATTCTGTTATAGCAGCCTGAACTAAGACAGCATTCAAGGAAGGAGATCCAGACTGATCTGGTTGTGGACATGAGATACAGATGTAAGAAGATTCATACTTGCCCAAAGTAGCCTGTGGGTACCAGGTGAATGGTAGGTCATGAGTGACAGCTAGGGTGGACCAAGAGCTTATTGGAGCTTGAAGGGAGGAAAAGACTGGGAATAAAGAGGAAAGCTATTTGGGTGCATTTTATAATAGGAAAAATCTTAGGGTATCAAGAATTATTACTGGCTGAGAGTGTGGCAAGACCCTGGCTAGGAACCAAGTCTGACTCGGCTCTGGGATTCCTTCACAATATTTTCAGCTGATGAACTGACAAGCCTCCAATATATCATTTCATAAGTACTATTAAATTTTTTAGAGCTCACATCTATTTTTTTCACATCTACTTTTTAAAATTTTATGAGAGGGTTTTTAGAAATTTTTATTTAATAACCCAGAAATATCTATTTTAAACAAAAATAGCTCAATATTAAAATAAATACATCATAGTTACTGAATGCTTACTAGCTGGTGATGCAAAGTTAAGGAACATTCATAATATATTCTAGTTGAGCTAAATAGAAATATCCTAACATTTTGGCGTCTAGGTGAGAGTTGCTTCTAGCACTTGCTGGCTTACATGCTGGTGATTAATAACTGTGTAGTAATATAATTAACATAGCTAATGTTAGCTTTATAGGCAGCTGTAAACAAATATCTCGTTGCTTTGCACATCCATATAACCTGGTGGCAGCTCTAGACCATTAAAAAAATGAAAAAGCTGTTTGTCCCACAACTTCTGGGTAGTGATGTGAGAGGGATTGATGGTTGGATGGTTCAGGGTGGCAGATTGTAATGGAAGCTCTGGACTTGGAGTCAGGGAATAGTGCTAGCAGAGCCAACGCTTAGTTATATAATCTTTGCCTATCACACGGTTTCTTTGCTCCTCCAGTGGACTAAACTCTGAATACTCTTCTAGCTCTACTATTCTGTGACTCTATATTCTTCAAGTGTCTTTATTTAGGAAACCAAGATGCAGTGGGATGTTGTTACTTTAAGGAAAGATGACGTGATCTCTAGTTCTGAGCTTCTCTCCAGCCTTAGGCATGTCAGTTTCAGATACTCATTACATCATCAGGGAAAAAGGCCAATAAAAGCCCATATCTCTCAGGGTGTAGAATCTGCTTATGAATTGGAGTGGACAGAGTAGCTGTGGTTTTTGCAAACTCCGAAACATTACATGTTCTTGGGTATTACTAAAATGCATTTTGTGTTCTGCATCTTGTTAAAGTTTTGTGATGTGTCCCTGTAAAGGTCTGCTGAGCTCCAGCAAGCAGGGACCATGCCTTTGGTTATCTGTTACCAGTTAGCTCAGTTGGATAAAATCCAAGGCTGTGGGATTGGGCCCCAAATGGGAGAGTTGGCTTCATGCAGAGCATCCCCCCACTTGCCTGACTGATTCAGAAGTGCATGCATTTGATCACAGAGGACAGAAGTGTGAGCATGGCTGGCTCAGCCTACTGGAAAAATCACTCAGAGCCCATGTTCTTCTGACAGGGGTTATTGACCTCAACCTTGTTTAGAATTACCAACTGTGAGCTAGATACCAGGACCAGTTTATGTGTTTATTCCTTGAAGATCCTGATGACCTTTCACCCAACTGGCCATCTAAGTTTTTCTACATTGTGAGAAATTCTGATGAAAATAGCTTGTTATTAGAACTTGACTCTGCAAGGTGCTGTGCTAAGTAATCTGAATGCATTTTCTCACTCACACCTTAGAGTAATTCCATGCAGTATGCACTATTTTTATCCTCCTTTTGTAGGTGAGAAAACTGTGGCTCCAAGAAGTTGTCTGACTTTTCTAGGGCCCCAAATTCACTGACAGGCATAGTCAGCACTCCAAGCTAAGTCTTGTCTGACCCCAGAGCCTTTACTACCCACTACACTCTAATCCCTCTCTCAGGATACTGCACAGGACACTGAACAATGTGAGATTTTAGAAACTGTGGAATGAAACTTCCTATAATCTGATGTTTATCAGTGGTTATGAGATTTTAAGTTGTAATTTCTTGAAATGAAAATGGATTCACCTTTGCGGCAGACAGAGAAAACTTGCCAAATGGTCAAGGGAGCAGGTGTCTGTTCTTGGATGCGTCTATGTGTTTTCCATTAGTGACCTCCTCTCTATCCCAGCAGCTCTGCTCAGCTTTCCTTTATCAAGCTTGTCGTTCAAACTCCCATCGTGGACAAGTTGAAAAGTCTCTCCACTTCTCTGAATTCCCCAGCACCCCACCTCCAACTCAGCTTACTTTATACCTTCAAACCCAGAGGCACCAACAGACCAATGAGGCACATCACATTTTTCCTGACTGCTCTGCTCAGCAGTCAACTTACAGAGGCTTTTCAATAGGAAGGGGAAGCTGTAAAACCTCCAGTGTTCAAACATTGAGTAAAGCCTTGACTTCTCTGAAGCTACAGTTTCATGATGTTTAACTTTAAGTTTAGTCATTAAGTAATGTGTTTAGTATTCTGGAAGCCTGTTCTTTCTGACCTTCTGAACTTGACTCTCATTTGAATGGAAGGAGCATCATGGAAGGCAAAGAGAAGTATTTGGTGCAAGTTCAGGAAAAGGGCCTTGGTAACATGCATCTCTCACAGTGTATTCATAGGTAGACATGAAACAAAGGTGGCCTTTAGGATCATTTCTCTTTTACCTAGTCAGCAATACAAAGCAAGGCATGAAGCGTGTGGTTTTCCTTTTAAAAAGGAAAGACTGGCTCACTTCACTGTTGACATAGTAAAGTATACTCAGAGTTGAAGAGCCTCATTAAGATAATCTAAGTTGTTTCTCTTGTCCAGCTTCTGAGAAGTTATTTAAAAAACAAAATGCCTCTTTTAATTTTCTAAAAGAGCTTTATGCATCACTGCCATTTGAAACTATAAAAGAACAAGGTCTTCCATTTCCCATTCTTTTTGAGGCACCGAAAAACGCTGCACTCATGTGTCCTTAGCTGTAGCCTCCTTTCATCCTCATCTCTCTGATTCATCACTTTCATCTGCTTCTTTACTTCTGGCCTTTCTTCCTTCCACTCAGGAAGTAGTTTTTCATCACCTGTTATGTAAATAGCAGTGTGCTAAGCACTGAGGAAGTGAGGAGATGAAGACAAAGGCAGTGTCCTCCAGGGACTTAGAGTGTAGTTCAGAGGTTGCAAGTTTAAAGGGCTGCAGGAGACAGTAAGTTCTGTGAAGGAGCTGGGGTCGGGCGCAGGACTGTGGGGGTGCTGAAGTGGAGAGGACACACCACTTCTAAAGGGATCATCATTGCGCAGCTCCAGCTGATTGAAACCATCCTGGAATGCTGTTCCTACATTGTCAGAGCTTTCCATGTGTCAAGAAGAGTCAGAAATCCAGAGTTTTATTATGTGCCACCTCCTGATTTTTTAAAAATGCTGGCAACTAATTCAAATTCTTCAAAAACATTGCGTGGGCCAAGCAAAACATGTACTAGTATGTGGGCTGAATTCAACCCATGGGCCTCCAATTTGGGGAGTTCTGGTCTGGTTAGTGAGGTAAATCACACATGCATGAAATCATTCATTTAAAATGTGGCCCATATGACTAAGAGCCCTAAGGAGTGACACAGACATTTCCTGCTAGAGGAGTTCAGAGAAGGGAGAAGAAAGAGGAGGAGGAGGACTGGGGAGATGAGAGGAAGATGGGCTCCAGGCACTGTGTCCGCAGCTCTGCCAGGTGCCTTGAGAGATGTGAGGAAACTGAAGGGTGTCTGTTAGGATTTGGGAGACTCACTGCGGCCATGTGAGGCATGGCCTCCAGTGCCAGGCTGAAGAGGCTGGGCTTTGTCTTCTGTGTCATGGGGAACCACTCAGTATGTGTTGATCTGCCTTTTTTTAAAAATGTATTTTATTGATTTTTTTACGGAGAGGAAGGGAGAGGGATAGAGAGTTAGAAACATCGATGAGAGAGAAACATCCATCAGCTGCCTCCTGCACACCCCCTACTGGGGATGTACCTGCAACCAAGGTACATGCCCATGACTGGAATCGAAACCAGGACCTTTCAGTCTGCAGTCCGACGCTCCATCCACTGAGGCAAACCGGTCAGGGCTGATCTGCTATTTTATAAAATAAAGGTTGTTGGTGGGTAGAAGAGTAAAGCAGCATGGGAGGAAAATCAATCAGGAGACTTGCTATAGTACTTGCTCATTTTCCACTCCACCTCCTGTTCCACCTCTCTGAGCCATACAGATCTATCTAATCAGTAAGGCCTGTGTGGCTCTAAAATAAGGATGGGAAGGTGCAGAACTATATTCTCAGTAGGTACACAAGTTGATCAGGAATAGCTCAGCAATAGCCACAGTCAAAAACCACACACTTTGCCCTAACATTGATTAGCAAAATTGTCTTAAGTGACTGATAGAGGTGCACATAGAAAGAGGCCCTCCCTTTTCTTTTCAACAAAGCAGGAAGGCACTGTTATTTTTAAAATTGTTTTAATGAAGAAAAGGCACAAATTTTTAGATATTAGAGTATATACTGAGTGGCCAGATTATTATGATCTCTGAACGCATAATAATCTGGCCACTCAGTGTATATCCTATATAATAAAAGGCTAATATGCAAATTGTCCCCTCGACCAGGAGTTCGACCAGCAGGCAGGCCAATCGCCCATGGCCCCTCCCCCTGGCCAGGCTGGCCGGTCCCCACCCATGCACAAATTCATGCACCGGGCCTCTAACATATATATACACTGAGTGGCCAGATTATTATGTGTTCAGCGATCATAATAATCTGGCCACTCAGTGTATAGCAACCTTCCAAATGAATCTTACCTAATAATAGACAAACATGTAAAATGACTATACCTCCGCTACGCCCACAGCCAATCAGAGTGAGTATGCAAATTGGCCAAAGATGGCAGCCGCCCAGCTGCTCCAGGCGCAGAGTGACCAGGCAGGGCAGGACGCCTGCTATGAGAGGGAGGGCGGGGGCGGGGGGATGAAGGGATCTACAGGAACAGAGTGCCACAGCGAAGACAAGCCCGCAGTCTCCGGAGTCTGCAGCGAAGACGAAGATGGCAGACTCCAGCTGGAGTCTGCAGCAAAGACGAAGAAGGCAGACTCTGGCTGGAGCGAAGGCCTGGGTCCCAGGTGCCGGAGGAAAACCGGTGCTGGAAGCCAAGGGAAGGAAGGCCTATTGCATGATTCTCTTCGTGCAACAGGCCTCTAGTCTAAAGATAAAAAATGAGTCATTCCTGGCTGCAATGGTGGGCTGCCCTTGTACATTATTGGACAGTTAGTTACCTGGGCCCCACCTCTGGACAATCATGGTTGGTTAGTATGAGGTGGGACCAAGCATGTGGACTTTTGCAAATCTTCACAGGTGGTTCAAGACCCTACACAATTTTGCTTGGAGATTGGAATTTAAATATTTGGCTATTGTATACAATTCTTGGTTATTCCAGATCTGATTGTGCAGGGTTTTAATTTTCCAGGGCCCTTGTTTAACTTATTCTTTCTACCCACATTTCCCTCCTCTCTTCCCCCTCCCCCCCCCCCACATTTTATTTATTATTAGTCTACCAGAGAATGAAAAGAGAAAGAGAAAAAAATCTGGGACTTTTTAAAAACTATATTATTTTATTTCATAATAAGAGAAACAATAGTAATTATAACACCAGTAACAACAGCTAGCATTTCTTGAGCATTTATTGTCAGGCATTGTTCTAAATGCTTTCCACATATTAATTCATTTAATTCTCACCTACTCTATGAGGTACATGCTTTTATCCTCCCCATTTTGAGATGAGAAAACTGAAGCACAGAGAGGTTATTACATTCCTACCCAAGGTCTACTAGTACGGGTAGGAAGTCTCAGAGGCAGTATTTGAACTGAACAGAACTGTCTCTGGATCCTTAACTTTTTTTTTTTTTTTTTTTGGTGGTAAAATATATATAACAAAATCTATCATTTTAACTATGTTTAACTGTACAAGCCAGTGATATTAAGTACAACCAACATCACTATCCATCTCCAGAACTTTTTCATCCTCCCAAATTGAGAGCCTTCACTTTTATTGCCCGCTCAGTAATACCTAGAGATCTGGACATGTCCATGTTTGTAGTGAACCTGTCTTAACACGAAAGGTTTCATACCTTTTCTTTCTTAGCATCCATACGGTCCTCTTGTCCTCTGTGCCACTGCATGGATTGCAGCCAGCCCCTCCCTCAGTCACACCAGCCTCTCCAAGTTTCACAGTGTTATCTTCTCCCAGAGATTTGTGTGTTGGCAGTGACCTCATCTGCCTCTCTTTTGACATTTATTCTAAGCTGCATCCTAATACCAATAATCTTTAAAAGTTCAAAACCATGTATTTTAGGATTGAGGAAATCCAGTGTTCTTCCAGGCCCAGATGTCACCATGCAGTAGCTCAGTCCTGGTTCCTCACCGTTCACCCCACCACCACTCTTATCCAAGCCGCATCCCATCTGGCTTAGGTCACCATCATAACTGGTCTCCCAGCTCTCAGCTGCTTGGATAAAGTGGACATCATGAAGCCTAATGCTAGTCCTGTAACCTTGAGTAGTTTGGCAATCTCTCTGAGCCCACAGACCTTTCTTCCACTGGAGAGGAGCACAGAAATACATGCTCTTTTTGATTCATGAGACCGATTCCAGTTCTCGGGCATTCTCAAGAGGGGATTTGAAGGTCATTGCTGCCAAAGTCAAAAGAACTTCAAGCTAGAGTAAATGTTTCTTTGTCATTATTTTACCACTAGTAGCCCATTTGCAGGAAAAATCCTGCAAGCGGCCGCCGCACCCGCACCCGCACCCGCACCCGTGTGCTGCTGCCACCCGCCCCGCTCCGCCCTGCTCCGCCCCACTCCGCCCAGGCTTTCCCTCTGGCAGCCATCTTGCTTTCCACTTTTCCTCCGTCTTCCTTCTAAGTTGTCTTCAGTCTTCACTCCTCCCTCCCTCCGCGTATGCAAATTAACCGCCATCTTTGTTGGGTAATTTGCATGCTCGCCCTGATTGGCTGGTGGGCGTGGCTTTGGATGGTGGGCATGGCTTGGGCGTAGCGAAGGTGCAGTCAATTTGCATATTACTATTTTATTAGGTAGGATTTGCCACCCTGTTTTCTTTACTGCTGAGGTACCAGTGCCCTCATCTGCTACTTGTTGGCCATCTAAAACCTTTTTACCCTGAGACTCTACCTCTGTTCCGCTTATTCCCAAATAATCCCTGATATTTCTTCTCCTTTTTTCCTGTCTTCCCATTTAAAAAAAAAAATTTTTTTAAGAAAAAAATTTAAGACTTGGCTCTATCCTTAACAATTTCAATCAACCATTACGGATCTGAATGGCTTATTACTATATATCTGAACAGCTGTATTATTACTATGAACATAATAATTATTATTACTGTATTATTATTACACTAGACGACCAGTGCACGAAATTTGTGCATGGGAGGAGGAGGTCTCTTAGCCCAACCTGCACCCTCTCGCAACCCGGGACCCCTCGGGGAATGTCGGACTGCCGATTTAGGCCCGATTCTCTGGGGATCAGGCCTAAACTGGCAGTGGAACATCCCTCTCACAATCCGGGACCGCTGGCTCCTAACCACTTGCCTGCCTGATCACCCCTAACCACTCACCTACCTGCCTGATAGCCCCTAACCACCTCTGTCTCAGCCCCCACCACCGTGGCTTCATCCAGAAGGACGTCCAGAATGACGTCCAGAATGCCGTTAGGCTGTCCAGTCTAATTAGCATATTATCCTTTTATTATTATAGATTATCTGAATAGCTTATTACTGTAATTCAAAGAATGACAGCCTTAATTTTCTCTGGGTGAATTTGTGTATGTGTGTGTGTAAACTATTTTAAAAGTGTTCCATAAACCAAACTTAAAAACTCTTGAGCTTCTACCCCACCCTGAACAATTAGCAACTAATGCAGAGATGAATATTTTCTTGTCCAGACTTTGACAGTCTTTAAGTTAAGGATTATTCTAATTTGGGAGCTTGACTTTTTATTTTTTTAAAAAATGATCAATGGTTCTCTCATAGCCTCTTTCTCTCTCTCTCTCTTCCTCTCCCTTTCTCTCTGAAATAAATAAAAATATATTTTTAAAAAGAAAACTTGATTAGCTAGTTTTGTAATTTTGTTTGTTTGTTTTATAATTTGCAAGGTCACCTGCATAAAATCTCACCAGAACTCTGGAGTTAGAGCACAGTGGATAACTAATTTTTAAAAGCATTTGGTTTCTTCTCTCTGTAAAGAGAGCTCCAGTTAAAGAGATAAACTGTCTTACCCTGTTATTTGAAATAGGTTTCATCCCTAATCAAATGTTAAAATCTCTCACCATCTCTGTCCCCTAGACTATTACAAATAAATACTGTCAAGCGTAACCATTGCCAGTACTAAATGCTCACACCTAAGACTGGAAAAGCTGCTTTCAGTCCTCTCAAAGCTCAACTTTCTGGACCTTCTAGAAGCAGGCAGAAGAGTGCTTGTTTTATTTTGGTTTTGTTTCATTGCTTCTGACTCAGAGATCCCAGAAGAAGAGATTTTGGAAGTGAATTTGAGTCTGCTGTAAACCTTCCAGGGCTCTTTCCTTCTACAGTTGTTGGATTTTCTGAGCATGTATTTGGGATGTGGTGAATTGGGGAGACAGAGGATGTATCAAAGTAAACATTGTACGAGCTTGTACTTTGCAGTTTAATTTACTAAATAGACAAAATCTCTGAGTATTTCCTGTGTATCTTAAAGGATAAATTTGTCACCCGCTCCCCAGCCCCACTGTTTCTCTTTTACCAACTACCTCTCCCCCACCCCCCTTACACACACACACACACACACACACACACACACACTATTTTTTTTTTTTTTCGTTAAAGCTACTCATCAGATGTGGGACTGGCATGTGTGTTTGTCTGAACTATGCTGGATTGTGTGGTGTAACTTAATGGAATTTATGGTATAAACCAGTTTTCATTCTTTAGCTTTTAACAAATGCAGCCCAATATTAAATACAGAGAACTTAAAGACCCTGTAGCTCTCTAGGGGACTGAAGGCCCTGGAGTGGAGGAAGGGAGACTCTGGCAGAGAGCTTGGAAAATGCATACAGTCCTAATGGAACTTGTGATTTTCACTTGCTGATTTTCTTTAGCCTCAGATTCATTGAGGACATGTTGGCAAATCATGCTCATACTTAGGAACAATTTTAATAACTTCTGTGTTGCCATCTATCATATAAGACTGATTTTGCCAAACAGCTAATTGTTAAAGAAATTCAGCAGTTATATATTCTCATAGTGAATTGATTGATAGAGGGCAAATTTGAGCAAAAAGAACCTAAATAAATAAACGTATTCCTGTTGCTGCTCATATATGCTGTACATATCAATCCACCAACATATGTTACACACATACACACATGTGCATAGCACACTGTGCTAGACATTATCCTATATAATAAAAGGCTAATATGCAAATAGACAGAACGGTGGAACAACCAACCGGTCACTATGATGTGTGCTGACCACCAGGAGGCATGTGCAGAACATGGCGGGCGTTGGCTGCGGTGGGATGGTGGAGCAGGTGAGCAGGGGCGCCAGACCAAGGCGGGGCGCCGGTCACTGTCATCGGGGTGAGATTCTGGTGGTTACTGAAAATTCTTTGCTCCCGCGCACCACGGTCCTGCCCGGCACTTGCCCCTGCTGCCTGCACTGGCCCCACTTGCACCCACTGCCAGTGCCCAGCACTGGCCCCGATCACTTGGCGCCATCAGCTGGTGCGAGCAGTGGTTGCAAGCAGCGGCTGCCAGTTCCAATCGCCCCTCAGGGCTTCTCCACCTCCTCCTGCTCCTGAGGGGAGATCAGGGCCAGCAGACGCCTCTTGCACCTGCTGCCAGCGACGGCCCTGCTCGCACCTGCTGCTGGTGCTGGAACTGCTACTCACACCCACTGCCAGTGCCAGCCCCACTCACACCCACTGCTGGTGCCCAGCGCCAGTCCCGATCAGCGCCATCAGCAGGTGCGAGCAGCAGCTGCCGGCCCTGATCGCCTCTGAGGGCTTCTCCACCTCCCCCTCTCCTGAGGGGTGATTAGTGCAGCAGCTGCCCCTCACACCCGCTGACAGCGCCAGCCCCACTCGCACCCGCTGCTGGCACTGGCCCCAATCACTTCACGCCTTCAGCGGGTGTAAGCAGGGCCGGTGCCATCAGCATGTGGGAGCAGCGGCAGGAGCAGGACTGCTGGCAGACAGGTGACCAGATACCGCGGCAGGAGGGGCCAAGCGGGGGCGCGGAGGATGGGCCAAGACCCCTCCTGTGCCTACCACATCCTCACGGCCCACAGTTCCTTTCAAGGTGCACGAATTTGTGCACTGGGTCTCTGGTGTGTAATATAAGGAGGAACAAGACACAGTTCTTGCTTTAGGGTGAGTCTGATAGTGTTGAAAACAATGAGTCGAGGTGACATAAGATAGAATACGGAAAGAGATGTAATTGAGACATGCATTGAGAAATCTACTTGGTGTGATGTTTAGTGGCAGCTGGAAGTGCTATTCAAAGTATAGTCTGAAAACTGGCTACACCAGCATAAGAAATGCAGATTCCCAGGCTCTATCCCAGACTCACTGATTCTGAATCTCTGGAGGTCTCACCCAGCAATCTGTATTTTAAAGGTGTTTGCTTTTCAACAAGAATCTCCAGGTCATTCTTAAGCCTGCCACATTTTGAGAACTAATGTTCTAAACCACAGTTCCCAGGCCATTCCAGTTCTCATGATAGGTATTATCATTCAAGTCACAATTGAAGAAACTAAGAGTCAAAGAGATTTAAGTAATTTTGCAAAAAGTCATTCTGCTAACATTATGGCAGTCTAGATTCAATCCCAGTTCTGTTGAACCATGTCATATAATTCATACTCTTTCTGTCCCTTGCTGTCTCATCCTAGAAACTATTGTCCACCATGAAAACATTTTCCTAAAGAGTTCTTTTATAGTTTTCTGCCTTTCATGTTACTTTTGCTGCCTATCTAAAAAGGTACCCACTTTAATAATTTCACAACTGCCATAGTGCTCCATGGCTGTCACTATTTTGATGCTGAGGTTCAGGTGATGCTTTTGTTTTCCTTGCCATGTCATCATCAGATGGTCAGTTGGTGTCACCAAGGACTAGGTTTCTATGCCTAATCAGTCCACCAGCATGTCATTGCGTATGCAAATTATTGGGTCCCACCTGGACCTTCTAAGTCAAAGGCTCAGGGTGTGGGGCCCAGTAGCCTGATTCTAATGTGTACTAAAGTTTATGAATCACTGCTGTAAGAGATATAAGGAGTTACAGACATAATCTTTACTCTCAAAGATTTTATCATCTATTTTACCTTGCCTACCTGTCAATGGCTAAATTCAAACTGGGGTTTCTGGTGGCTAACTGCTGATGGGGGATATTATGATTTCTCTTTACTATGTCTGCAAAATTCCAAAATGCCTCCCACAGCTCTTTGTGGGTTTTTTTTCTTCCTCTTTTAATGAGAGTCAATCACTCATTTATAAAACCACTTACAGAAATTTCAGTATGTTTTAGATGGCAATTACACGTTTTACTCTCTCCAGGGGTCTCAATTGCAAAGAATTCTTATAGAACTGAATTGTTTTGTTTATGTAGGCAGTCATTTGCCATGTGGTGAGCTTGAAAATAGACTAAATAAGTGGTTTGGATGGTGATGTCATGGATAGTGGTGATTAAAGCAAGGATATGTGGAAGGCTGTGCTTCTTAAACAACCCAGGACCGGACCAACTCCTGACATACTGGGTCACACTTTAAAGGTTTTTGTGTGGCTATATTTATAGCCAAGTTGTTCCCCTTTTTTCCCTTCAGGATATTTTGTTTCTAGAGAAATCCATTCGCCTTCTTCAGAGAGACATCTGAAAATATCTATGCCACACAGATTTCGTGCTCACGTGTGCTTTGTATGCAGCAGAACAAGCCTGGACTGTGACTAGGTTATCTATCACAGAGCCACCGGATTCACAGTCCTAGGGCGCCAGTCACATTGAATGCAGGAGCCTTGTACTTTGGTGGCCCAGTCTACATTTTCAAATTTCACTTATGAAATAGGGAAATTTCCAGTGCTCACAGTTGATCTAAATTAGGGGATCCCTATTCAGATGGAATTATATTGACCCTTTCTCTCTCTTCTTGCCCTTTCTCGGCATTTTCACAAATTATTTGGGCCTCTCTTGCAGCAAATAAGAGTATACCAGTAGAAAGAAAACCTTGGAAAACTAGGAACTAGCCACCCTGGGGAAGTTCTTATGTCTATGCAGGGTGAAGGCTGTTAGAATGTCTGTTGAGTCCCTGGGTCTGACTTGTCGTGTTCCTCCATTGGTAGACATGACTGAGAAAAGTGAGTGATTTGCACATGAAGTCTGACCTAAAGTCACGTTAGCTAAAATGCTGTCAGATCATCTGAATTTTGCAGATGTTATTCAAATAAGGTTTATGTAATGTCAACATAAGCCCTTATGGGGAGGGAAGAACACCTAGAATTCAGATTATCTATGCTATCCAAGTTGGTATCGTACTGGTTTGGGTAATAAACTGATTAATGTTTAACTAGTTTAAAAACTGTATTGCGCACTGAGTCGGTGATGAATAGTAATTTAAAATATAATCCTGTGGTCTCTACCCATGCCTTAAGCCATGTGGACTGCTATTTCAAAGAGGTTTTATTTGCTACCTGGAGGCCTCTAGGTTTAGTAGAATGCAGAAGCACTGTATAGAAAGGTAGTATAGTAAACAGATATCAAAGCTGCCCCATACCCCACAACTCATTTGTGCTTTTGTGTCAATTCATTTTTCAAAGACTCAAGGCACCTCCATTCCAAGCTCCTCTGCAACACAAAGTCTCACAGGGGGTCGTGGGAGGAGGATAAACTCTGAGGCAGACCTAGATTTACCCTTAATGATGAATTAGAAGTAACTCCTTCATAAAATTGTTGAAGATTACATGGAGCCTATCAAAATCCAGACGATCAGAGAAATGCATGTTTAATTGAATAAATACCATTTTTAGTATATCAGATTGCCAAATTTTGTTAATGATCATACCTGGCATTGACGAAGATACAGGGAAATAGGTGCTCTTGCACACTGTTGTTGGGAGTGTAAATTACCTCTAAGGCAATTTTGCAATATTACCATAAACCCAAATGGATGGACAGAGAGACAGAATTATCGTGTCTTTTGACCCAGCAATTTTGTTTTAAGGTATTTATCCCAAAGAAATCATAAGGTACACATTACCAAAATTTAGCTACCAGGATATTTTTCATACTATTGTTTATAGCGTTGAAAAACTAGGAGTAATAACATAGGGCTATAACTTTGTTGGTATTGGATGATAAGTGATTCCCTCCCACCTACCCTGGAACCCCCATTCACTGCCATTGCCACCACTATTTCCACTCCAATGCAACCAGAAAGAAAACCAGGGTTAAAAATGTTATCTTCCACAAACTCCAAAAACCAAGATAACCACCAGTGTTTCAGCCACTTAAAAAAACCAGTACTGGTCACTGCTTTGCCTCTTTTTTATTAAAATCAAGACTTAATTACCCATTATTTTCAATTTTGAAATCCCAAAATCCCCCCCAAACACAACTTTTTTAAGTTTTATTCAAACTCCTTTGACATCAATACCTGACCTGAACTGATACAAGTCTAGTAGAGTCTTTACCCATTTGGTATGAATATATCTTTTTTTTTAATCCTCCCTGAGGATATTTTTTATTGATTTGAGAGAGAGAGAGAAACATTGATGTGAGAAACGTGCCTGATCAGGGATCAAACCCACAACCAAGTATGTGCCCTGACAGGGAATCAAACTCACAACCTTTTTGGTATACGGGACAATGTTGGAACCAACTGAGCCACCCGGCCTGGGGAGTATGAATGCATCTTACTGCAGGAATATTAATGTTTGATTAGTGGGTGCTGCCCCAGGACCCACTGGAAGTGTTACATAATACAAATACTATTTTACATTTCTAAAATCTGAAAAGTTCTGAAACACTTTTGGCCTAGGAGTTCCTGATGAGTCATTTTGGGCCTTTATCTCCTTCTCGAAGGAGGACAAATGAACATATCTATTCAAGGTTAAACAAACAATAATGCTTAGGATATGGAGTAACTTCTTAACATTCCAGGGAACCTTAGTGGTTTATGTGACAGCGAATCTTTCTTTAGCCACACTTTTATTTTATTTTTTAGCTGCAAAGAGTTTAGGTGCTTATTATGTTAGGGCTGGATATTAAATGTTTTTCTGAAGAGGGTTAATTATGAAAATAGAATTAACTTCATCTAGAAGGGATACTTACATTGCTCTCTTAAATATAATGAGAAACCCATCCAGTTTTTAAAGGTTATAATTCAGATGACCTGTCTGCTGTGATGGGCATGTAGCTATTCTTCATGTAAGGCCCATATTTTATGGTCTTGGTTTTAATGCTCCTATTTCCTGTTTGGACATTGCAAAGGAAGTACTCATCACTGGACTGTGGGTGACTATGAGAGCAGCAAAGCAGCAGGGATGTGTCCTTGCCATCAAGGAGAGCACTGTCTCTCAGTGTGCTGTGTACAGTGAAAAGAGTGAAGACATTTCTCCTTTCCTTGAATTCATAGGTTATATATCAATCTGACAAAATTCAGCTCTTTCCATTCTCACCCGGCAGGTGGTGCTGTGAAGTAGAGGGATATAACACTGCATTGAGCTAGCTGCCTTTCTGCTCCACAAATGAAGTCAAAGCCTAGCAAGTACCCACATGATTTTGGCACTTAATAATAATCAGTTGAAGTATCGTTAAGGCCCAGTGCCTCGGGCAAGTTTTGTTAATTTAGCCTCTAGTCTTCTGTAAAGCTCCTGCTTCAAGATCAGCTGTGTCAAGTGCTCAGTGTGGCTCTAGCATTAGCAGAACCACTGGGGTCCTTTAAAAAGGTACAGTTCTCTTTCTGCACCTGGATGTTAGAATGGATCCTTTCTTCTCATTTGTGGGGAAGGCCACTGGCACTCTCCTCTTCCAGGTGTAGGCCTTTTTATCCCTCCTACTTGGGTATAACTACTTGAATGAATTAACTGATTTGTGGAACAGCCTTAACTGAGCCAGCCATCAGCTACTCTACTGTGGGCAAGAAAGCGGTTAAGAGAAAGGGAGGGAAAAGTCTGTTGTGTCTCCCAGACCTTTCTTTTTGGAAAGGCACTTGCCTCTGCTCCGCTAATAGTGGTGTTTTGGAGCTCTGATATAGCAGCCAGTTGAATCAGTGTCACAGTAAAGACCAGTGGTTCCTTCAGGCTGCAGTCTCCTGGGGCACCAGACAGTTTATGCTCATAAGAACTTGCACTTCTTTTTCACAGACATTAATAGTTTCCTGGCACTGCCTTTCAGGAAATGTCGTCATGGTCTGGAGGAACCAATAAAAATACAAGTAACCTGTTTTGACAGATCTTTTTTTCTGCCAGAAATTTCAGAATTGGGGGGTGAGGGTAGGCAAACCAGTCCATTTGTGAGGACATAAGGAGGAATCATGGATTTGCCATGAGAGGGAGATGATATCTGCCCTAGACATGAGATATAGAAGGCTTTAAAGCTATAAAGGAATTACAGCTCATTTCAGCGAACTTCTTTTAAAAATCTAATTTGGTAGGGCAATTCAAGTCTATGGTACATTAGGAGATTTATCTCATTTTTTCCTTTTCATTTCAAGCTCAATTTTTAACCCTTTTGATCCTCAAATAGAAAACGCATGCATTAAAATTAACACCATTTGATTGTGGATGCACACGTGGCAGTGCCATAAAGTATGCAGAAAAAAAGGCCATGGCTTGGGATAATTATTACCAAATGGCTAACACTAGATGCTCTCTGCTTACCTCTGTTATGGCCAGAGCATAGATGTGAACCCCATTAATGTGAGAAACATTGAATTTTGCTCTAAGACATTGAAATTAGTGAGGTTTTATTTTGTGGGGCAGGAAGGGAGGGGTTTGTTGACTCCCTTGAAAGTTTTTGAAGAAAGTTGATCATCATAATACTAAAAGAATGTAAAACTAACAAGAGACATTGGAAATGATTGTGTGCTCTTTACTAACCAGTGAATTAAAAGTACATTTTCACACTAGTGCTGATTTTTTAATACTCTTCTTTTTCTCAGGACTAGAATTTTGAATAAAATTGCTTTACTCTCCTGATCAGTTTTAGCTTCAACCTAAATACATTGCAAGATATATAATTTAAAGATTAACCTTGTATCTATCAATTTATGAGACTGTGTGAGGTTATAATAAGATGCTGCCCCAAACCCTTCAAAAGTTGCCTATAAGATTATCAGCAATGTTGTGGTTTTTCGCTGTGTGTGATTTTCCTTATTAAACTCTCTCCTGTATAATAATTCCTTTTTTAATTAAAACAAACTTTTGTTTGTGTATTTGTTTTTAAAGAGCAGGTATTTTTTTTATTGGTTGGACTAGCATTTCCAATCTTCCTTTTTATGTCAAGTCCTTATAATTGCCCCTATTTCAGACATAATCACTATCGATTTATGTTGGGGAAGTGAGGGGAAATAGATTTTACCCTGATTTGCTCTCACCCACTCCATATTTTAATTAAGAGCCTGATTTTGGACACAACTAGCTGGATATAATGGAGAATTTATTGGTCAAGAAGACAGTCAGAACAGGGGCCGTGACCTCCTGTTCCCTATGATAGAATTTCCTCAGCAGATATTTAGTCACTGCTAAGATTATCAGCTTCTCCCATCATGCTCTAGCCTGTGCCCCACCTGAGAAGAGGGGATATTTTTTTCCTCTTTCTAAGCCTGCCCAGATTTCAAAGCATTCACTAGACCAGTGATGGCGAACCTATGACACGCGTGTCAGCACTGAAAGGTGTCAGGTTCAATTCTGAGGCGGCTGCATGCCTAGGATGAAACATTTGCTGCTCCTGAGGATGAAACATTTGCGAAATAATGTTTTTTCCTCAAAGTGACACACTACCCGAGTTATGCTCAGTTTTTTGGCGAAGTTTGACACACCAAGCTCAAAAGGTTGCCCATCACTACACTAGACCTTACTTGAAGGAAGGCTTAAAGGGAGTTCAGAAAAGCCTAGGGTGTAAGTTTATACTCCTGATTCCAACCAGAACCAAGCCCATCTTTAATGTGCTCGGGCCTGCGGACATGGAGGCTGACTTTGAACAGATCTTTCTTGGTCTATGATCAGGCCTTTCTCTCACCCTGCTTCAAAATTGCCCTAACCTGGCCATGACTATTCCTCCCCAAATGATCCATGTCCAGCTTTCCCTCTTGACTTCAACTATTGTCATCCACTTCTGTGGAGAGCGGCTACAGTGTTTGGACAGGTTCAAGCCTCGGACTAATGAGAGGGCACAGTCCTCTCATGGCCACGTGCAAGTCCCAGCTTGGAGGGCAGAGCCCTCCCAGCACAATTATAGACAACAGCTATGGTTGTAAGCTTGAACCTATGGTCCAAACAAGTGGCCCTATGTGCCTAAGTGATATAGGCTGCAAGTAAACAAAGCTTGATCAGGTGCATGTAATTAAGTAGGATCGAAACCAACGAGAATGTTGTAAACATCTTGACCATGCCCTTACTTTGCCTCGTGGCATCTGGCTATAAAATAAAGAGACGGCTTGTAGTCCGTGGCGCTGTCTCTCCTTCCGGGAGCAGCGTCCCACCCAGACCCAGCTTTTATTCTCTTGTCTGTCTTTTCTCAATCCTTCACTGCCCCCTCTCAGGCTCACCGAACCTGGCTCAGCTGGCGTGGCACATAAGGTGCCCTGGGGCTGAGTGTGCCATGGCCGTGGTGGCTCGCCACACACTTCTTCCTGCCCTGGTGTCTTTTCCTATTAGCTCCCACTGGCTTTTGGTTTCCACCTGAAGAGAATCTCTGTGACAGTTCTCAACCTGGAGAGGTGATTAATGCTCTCAAGGTTCACACTCATTGGGAGCCCAACTTCATAATTTCTCAGGTGTGAACCAATAACCTAGCAATCGGGTGCCTTTAGGGGGTCTTTGCCATATCAGCTAGTAATTAATCACATTTTTATAATTTGATATCTTGATCCACAGACTGAAACTGAACTATTGAGAATTTATCTGCAAAGGTTCATAGGACCATTCTTCCCAGTGGCAAAGGTAATTAATTAGCACATTAGGATAAAGCATCTCTGATGGTCTTAGGACTGTCATTCTTCCAAATGAGCCAGTTGTACTTACCACTCTCTTGAGTGTTACATGGGCCATATTTTAGGACAAAGCACTAGGTAGTAAGCTCTGAATTAAAGGTCCACTGATCTTAGCAACTTCAAATCTTCTGTGCCAAGATCCTTCAGGTCTTATTTCCACAAACCCATTGATTATTCACTTGAGAAAGAAATGTGCCTAGCATTGATGGGAGACAATTTTCTCAATGACCACCTGCCCTAGGTGGTTCCCTGCATTCTCAGATCTAGACTCAAACTTGAGCATTATTTTGAGCTCCCCTTGACTTGAGCTTGGGACCCAGATAAGAGTTGTCTCTGGCTGGATTCCTCGTTTCTTCTCTACCTATGGTCTTAACTTGTTTCTACTTCTTTCTCATGACTCTGATTTTGTCAACTCAGTGTTCTGAAAGATGCAAAAAATAGGTTCCTGATCCCTGACTTACAGCAAAATGAAACAGGCTTTCACATCACAAGTACACATTTAAATACAAATAAAGTAGCTTTTGTCTGCAGCTTCCAGGAAAATATTGGGGTAGGGAGGCGTGAGGGGAAACTTCTAGGCCTAGGTCAAGAAAACAAATCTTGAGATTTTTCTTTTTGGCCTTTAGTCCAAAACCAAATAAGGAATTTGGGACCAGGGTGCAAGAAAGTGAATGTTGTGAGCAAATATCTGTATTTGGCACATTTTGTTAGAGCTTCTCAAAAGCCAGGAAATGTTCAGTGCCAAGCACTGACCTCAAGGGATTCTGGGAAATAATCTGTTGGTCTCCGTACTAACGTTACAGCTGGTGTTCACTTTAACACTCAAAGTGAAGATCAGGGCTCACGCTGGGCAAGACCTCCCGTTTGATGCCTCTGTGGATTGTGGCACCACAAAGACTTATTCACAGCCCTTCCTACTCATTTATTCTTCTGAAGCTTGCATCCCTTTTCGTTTACAACTCTGGAGTTCAGCATTACCTTTCTCCCTTTGATTACCCATTAATGTTCTCACACACAGAGGAAGTAATGCTTTTCCTGCTTCCTTTCTGGGACATTTAGCATACTGTGGTTCTACTCTCCTTTTTTCAGTCTTGCATGTGAGTCAAAGCAAGTCGTCTTCCACAATTAACTGCAGGAAAAGGTTTGTGGGAGCCTTTTTTCCCTTGCCTTTCCTCCTCCACAACTGGAAAATATGAGGCAGATCCTGTTTATATATGCTCTGACCTCAAAACGAGCTGATATGCTGTTGTCATTAAAGAAGAATCCGGAGCTGTTTATCCTGCAGAGGAGCTCTGGATCCGAAAGCCCCCCTGGGCCCTCCAGGCAGGCTGTGGAGAGCCTTTGCCGCTCTCCCAAGGCTGCTTCCAAATCAAAGGTTAGCACTTCTGCTACTGAATCTGCTCCCTGCACTCGGAACAGACAAGATGGCAGTTGTACCTTTATAAGAATCAGGGGGCTTCTTCCTTTGCATTAATTAACTTGTTCTTTGAAATCTGTTTTCTAAATATATTTTTATTGATTTCAGAGAGGAAGGGAGAGGGGGAGAGAGAGAGAAACATCAATGATGAGAGAGAATCACTGATCAGCTGCATCCTGCACGCCCCACACTGGGGATCAAGCCCACAACCCGGGCATGTGTCCTGACCAGGAATCGAACCATGACCTCCTGGTTCATAGGTTAATGCTCAACCACTGAGCCACACTGGCCAGGCTGTTTGTTTTCTAATCATCTCATTTTCATGTATATCAAAAGAATATTCTGTTTTATCATAATAATTTTTATTATAAGGCTATACTAACATAAGGCTATTTTAACCTGTTATCATTTTTCATAATTTACTTTATTGATCCATGTTAGTTCGCTTTTGTTTTGGTTTGGCTTGGAGGCAAACCCAGATTCCCATGACAAGATTATAAATTGTCAAACTGGAAATGGCCAAACTGAGACATTACCTGGCCAACCCTTGGTAAAAGAGAGCATTTTAGTGCAACATGATTGCTTTTCAAATAAAAGACCCCTAATGATATGGGAGAGCTATCCAGAACATGCTAGTTGCTGCCACAGAAATAGTTACGGAGACAAGTCACAAACTGGTTCTCACCTCTATGTCCTTTACCCCATAGGCTTATGATAACAAGGCAGAGATTTCATATTTTTTAGGAAGCTAAGATGTCGATTGCCTTTCCTAAAGTGAAAAGCCGTTATAAATCAGGGAAAATAAAAGGTGATAGAATTCTAAAACAGCCACACGAATATGAGATAAGGAAGATAAGAGGTTTGTTTAATCTTTAAAACCCTGGCTGACAGTTCTTAAGTTATTGAAACAATATCTGTGAGGATTGAGAACTATAAGAAAAACCTTTGAGTACAGACCGTTGTGTGGTTCTGTCTTTCGCTGCTTTATGGCATTCTGTATTTAGAAGTAATTTAGGATTCGGAGAGTGGATCCTCACAGTGCCATCCCTGTATGGTGGCCCAGAGGGATCATTTCCATTTACCCATCTCATGCCCATCTCTTCCAAGATGGCAGATTCAGAGGTAGGCCCAAGGGGAGGCACAGCCATTCCTAAAATCACCTCTCCCCTCTTTCAAGATGAACCTACACAAGGCCCATGAGATTGAGCCAAACCTACCTCAGGATCCTTTTAGGGCTAGTTTCTCTCTTTTTTCTTATAAATGTATGTTTGATGGATGGGAGATAAGGACTAAAGGCCTTTCTGTTCAGACAGTGTTTCAACTTCATTCATTTAAATGTATTATATTTATCAGAGGCTAGTTAGTCATTTCTGACTAAAAGAGTTTTTCCTGTTTCCTAACCCAGATTTTGTTCTGTGTTTTCTTTCACCCCCCTCCTTTATTACCCAAGTATTAAAGGAAGCAGCATCTAGAATATCAATTAAATTCTCCAAAAAACAAACAAAACAAAAAAAAAACATGGTTTAATAATAAAAACAGTTTGTAGATTTGGGGAGAGTTTCATCCCAGAGTGATGGTAGCAACCTTGGACCAGGAGCCAGGACTTACTAGTACCTGACCCTGCACAGCTTCCCTCTCCGGGCCTTGTTTTACTTATCAATAGGAAGAGGCTCTTAATCTCTGCATGCTTCCCAGATCAGTCCCCTTGGACATTAGGATCCAGGATGGCTGAGTAGCACTGAGAAAGCTTGTTTTTTAAACCTCACCCAAGGAGATGCTTAGAGAGGGGAAGAAAGAAAGAACGAGAAACATTGATCGGTTGTCTTCCACATGCGCCCCAATCTGGGGTGAACCCACAACACAGGTATGTGCCCCGACCTGGAATCGAATTGGCAACCTTTCTGTACACAGGACAAAGCTCAACCAACTGAGCCTCTCTGGCCGGCAAGAAAGCTTCATTTTGAATGAGCTCTCCAGGCAATTCTAAGTTAGGTGGCCCTCAGACCTCACTGTGAAGACACCAAACTAGATCATCTCTAAGATTCCCTCCTTCTCTAAAATTCCATGTTGTGAAACTTCTTTCAGTTCCATGGTTTTGTGGCTGATGCTTCCTGTAAATTCTCCTTTTCATCTGCCATATGTATAACTAAAAAATATATTGGATCATTATCTTGCCTGGAAAACCCTTAAAATATAAACAACAACTTGATCAGAGTTAAATACCTCTTCTTGTCATTGCTCAGTGGAGTTTTTTGTTTCCTTCTTTTAACCTGTCATCATATGCCTATTTCTGTAAGAAATTTTCCCTCTAAAGGTCTCAGGTGCTTTTTATCTCTCTCAAAAGAGTTTAAATCCAAAGCAGAAGTTCAGATGTCCACACTCTTGGACCAAAAACTGAGTTTTCATTACTTTATGTTTTGTTTTGTTTTTAAACTACCATCAGCATTTGCTGAGGCCCTCTGATGGGCAGCTTGAGATATACTTTATGTTTTACTATTGATGTTACATTACAAACTCCTGTCTGTTCTGTAGGTTACAATATGCATTCAGTTGCTTATGACATGCTTTTGAGGTATTATCCCCCCAGTGAATGTCAATCTTCTGAGTTAGTTTTTTCTGGATGCTTGTACTTCATTGTATTCTGCCAGACTGAACTCATGGTGTACTTACTTTACTGTCTATATTTGTAATCTCCATGGATTCGTTAATGTTTGGCCTCACCTGTCTTTCCCACCATCTCTACATTTATTACTATCCAAGGAACTTATTAATGTAACGTCCACTCAAGTTTCCAGATCATTAATAAGGCTGTTTCATGAGACGGCTATGCAGACTTAATGTTTTACAGCCCTGCTATTGTTTCTTGTCCAACATTGTGTCCTATACAGTTACGAATACAATACAGACAAAGGGACTTTTTAAATTATGGTTCAGACAGGAGATGCCTCTTCCCAGAAGACCCTTTGCTGTTCCACATGAGAAATCAGAACTATCATTTACTTAGGCCTTTTAGTGCAAGACCGGCCAGGGTATGCTTACATAAGCTTGTTTGCAAATTCTGATGAGGTCTCCCAAGGTCACAGGCAGCTGTGTTATGAAAGTTTTGTCCTTTTAAGGAAGAGTGGATGCTGGGATAGCTCTTATTTGGCATGTAAAGAGCTTGGGAAAACCAGACATTCACACAGTGTTCATAGGTTTATAGGTTCATAGGAGCAAATGGCAACACCCCATCATGTAGAGACTCTGCCATTATCCTTTGAGCCCCCACACAGTTATGTGTTGTGTTTTTCAGGAGATTTGGGAGAAGACCAAAGTTGTCTCTCTCTTAGATTCTAAAAAGCAGATGTGTTGCACCTTGCTTAGTATGTTTCAGGACAGCAACCATATTCAAAACATGAAAGTAGTTGAACAACAAGTAGGTGTTTAGCTGCTAGGCCATAGCTGGATTCAGCCTTTAAGAAGTTTATAACATAAAAAACTAATACAAGTCAGTGTGTATTTAAGATAAAGAAAATTTAGGCAAATGGAGAAGGGAGAAGAATAACATTCCAGGTAGAAGAATTAAAAGATAACCTTCCTCCCAGAGAGTTAAATATTAGATATCTATATTCACATTTCAGAACAAAAATCAATCCCATGATAAAATCCAGATTGGGGAAGATACTGCCATTTTACAATTTCTATGGCTCATTACTCTTATTGTGACCTAAAATAAAAATCGGGTTTTCATTGCTTTAAAAAACCTCACACAGAATAAAATAGACGTTGATGTATTTCATTTTTTATTTTATTAAAATACTAGAGGTCCAGCGCACGATTAAATCGTGCGGGTAGGGTCCCTAGGCCTAGCCTTCTGCGATCAGGGCCATCTTCTGCCTGTTCGCCAGTCCCCAGGCCCAATGCTGCCTCCACCGCCGCCACTGAGCTGCCAGGCTGTTGGGATCCCCAGCTCATCCCCAGCCGCTGCCGCTGCTGCTGGGGTTGAGGCGCTGACAAAGGGGAGCACGGCAGGGGAGCCGGGTGCACGCGCGCGTGCACCAGGCCAAAAGCCTCCTTGGCCTGGTGCACGCACCGTGCTCCCCTTCGTCCTGCCGAGGCTTTTGGCCTGGAGCCGGTGCGGACAACTGGCTCCCCTCCTCCCATGGCAGCCCCCCTCAGCGGCCGCCAATACGACCGTTGAGAGGCGCGCGGGGGGGGGGGGGGGGTGCGCGGGGGGGTGGGGTGGGCGGGGGGGGGCCAGGTGCCCCCCGCGCCTCTCAACGGCCGGATATGCCACCCCGAGTCCCGCCCCCCAGCCTCCCACTGCCCAATCGTGGGCATAGCGGAGTGATGGTTATTTGCATATTACCTTTTTATTAGGTATGATAATGAACTTACATATGGTGTAATGTAATCTATATCAAAGATTCCCATAGTATTTTGAGAAACAGAGTAGAAGATTGAAGGAGATGGATCAAGCAACTCAGAATCCACCATGTGAGAAGTTAAATGCATCACAAAATTAGTCTCGACCTTGGTTTTTCTATCTCCTTTAACCTTTACTTCATCCTTCTGCTGAAATAAGCTATCTTAGAGGGGGAAATTTATTTTTTAGATATTTATTGTTGAAAGTATTACATATGTCTTCTTTTTTTCCCCATTGACCCCCTTCTAGCCCACCCCCCCAACCCAGGTCTTCACCATACTATTGTCTATATCCATGGGTTATGCATATATGCATAGAAGTTCTTTGGTTGATCTCTTCCCACTCACCCCTGCCTTCCCTCTGAGATTCAACAGTCTGTTCCATGCTTCTATGTCTCTGGACCTATTTTGTTCATCAGTTTATTTTTTAAACTATGTTTTATAACTTCAGGGTTCTAACTGAGCAGACTATGTTTCTACAAAGGGTTTCGTCAAAAATACCCAAGGAGCCCAGCCGGTGTGGTTCAGTGGTTGAGCATTGACCATGAACCAGAAAGTCATGGTTTGATTCCCGGTCAGGGCACATGCCTGGGTTGTGGGCATGATCTCCAGTAGGGGCTGGGGTAGGATACAGCCTATCAATGATTCTCTTTCATCATTGATGTTTCCGTCTCTCTCTCCTTCCTTTTCTCTCTCTGAAGTCAATAAAAACATATTTTTAACAACATTTTTTAAAATGCCCATGGAACATAATAAGATACAGATTCCTGGACATACTCCTGGACAATTTTATAGTGAGAGATGGAACCCAGGAATCTGTTAGCACCATGGGTAATACAGACAGAGATAATTCTAGCTTAAATATTCTGTCAGCCCTAGAAAGGATGAAACCTGTTATGTTTTGAAAGATTGATGTTTTGTCCTATTCCTCCACTGGCAAGAAGCAATTGCGGTGGCAGGAGACATATATGGGTTCAGAAATAATTAGAACTGATGTCATTTCTTGGGCAATATCAGCTGGTTCTTTATTTGTATTGGATCTGGAAGGCTTGTAAGAATAGATATGAAATGTTATATTTTTCAACAGTCACTTATTACCCGGATAAGGCATGGACTAAATTTTCTTGCGTGGCCCTATTTTGGAATATATATGTATGCTTTCCTATCATGGTTAACAAAACAATCCATTTGAAACTGGCTCTTACCAATATCCAAAAGTATGAGCTTAGTATACAAATTGGTTTTAGGTCTGTGTTTGCAAAAGATAGAGTCTCACATTTCTGTCATTATTCACTTGTTTATTCAAGAAATGTCTAATGAGCCTGTTTTATGAGGAAGGCATTGTTTAGGCTCTGTCAACAGCCAGTGTTATCTCCATTAGTCTGCTGATAGTCTAGCCCTTCATTTATGCTCCCTAATTTCAGAAAAATGATTGCAAGACTTTAAACCCCTTCCATTGTCTGTAATCCTCTCTCTCCAGATGGAACTTTACCTGAGCCGCCCAACAATCCTTTTTCTGGTGTCAACATTGTAAAGATCTTTTAGTACAATTTATAGCCTGACATTTTTCACAATCCCTGCCTGTCTTCTACCTAATCTTAATCTATACTGATGCAATTAAAAAGTCATTTTTTTATCAGCAATAAAGATGGAGAACAGTGGATCACCTTTCACATAAAACAGGTTATATACCAACATTTATTATTATCCAACAGATATCCTGATGGTTAGTAATAGTCCTTGGAAACCTAATAATATTCTTTTAAATTCTGGTGTCATTCTTTTGGATGAACTTGACTCTTTCCTCTCAATGCCAGCCTCTTAAAAGAGTCTGGTTGTGTTCGGTACCCTTGATCTTCCATGTACATTTGTGTAGAAAGATCTCTCTGGAAATAGCTTAAGGGTTAACAACTTAGGAAGATTCTTTGGTTTGGAGCTGAGATCTCCTTGTAGCTTGGCCTCTGCACCCTAATTTGTGCATGCTTGAAGCCTAGGTGACATTATAGTTTGATTTTATTAATGTGACTGTCACAAAAAGTTCTCTAGAAAGTGAGCTTTTTATAAATAGTAACATCAGAAAATTGAAGTTTACCAGGATGGTCAGGCTGGCTATGTTACTTTCACATCATGTCTTCTTGTTAATACCTTCTCTCAGTTGTTTCCAAAGCAGGTTTCTCAGGCAGCAGCAATAGTGACATTTTGGGCTGGGTAGAGCTTAGTTGTGGGGGATTGTCCTGTGCATGTCCTGTGCATGTTCAGCAGCATCCCTGGCCTCTACCTGCCAGATGTGAGTAGCACCCTCCCATTGTGACAATTAAAAATTACTCCAAACATTCTCAAATGTCCCCCAGGGACAAAATTGCCTTGGTTTGAGAACCATCATTTTAGAGTATGAGGCATGGCATAGTTAGACTTAAGGCTATATGAAAATGAACTGTGCCAATCCTAATATATAAAAAGCCAAGGGCCGTCACGACCAAAACAACTGGAAGGACGACCGAACAGCAGGCTGCATGGGGTGACCAGGTGGCAGGGGGTTAGTGAGGGACAACCAACAACTGAACCAGCAAGCTGCATGGGGCAATCAGGCCAGCAGGGGTGGGGGAAGTTGGGGGCGACCAGGCCGGCAGGGTGGGGGCAGTTGGGGAGACTAGGCTGGCATGGGGGGCAGTTGGGGACAACCAGGCCAGTGGGGAGGATAGTGAGGGGCAACCAGGCCAGCAGGGGGGGGCAGTTAGGGGTGACCAGGCTAGCAGAGGGGGGCGGTTGGGGGTGACCAGGATGGCACGGGGGTGGGGGGGGCAGTAAGGGGCAACCAGGCTGGCGGGGGGTGAAGCAATTGGGGGTGACCAGGCCAGTGGGGGGGAGGGGCAGTTGGGGGTGGCCAGGCTGACAGGGAGAGCAATAAGGGGCGACCAGGCCAGCGGGCGTTGGGGGGGGGGGGAGTTAGGGGCGACCAGGCTGGCAGAGGGGGGCAGTTGGGGGCAACCAGGCCAGCAGGGGTGGCAGTTAGGGGCGATCAGGCTGGCAGGCAGAGGCAGTTAGGGGTGATCAGGCAGGCAGGTGAGCAGTTAGGAGTCAGTAGTCCCGGATTGTGAGAGGGATGTCCGACTGCTGGTTTCAGGCCTAAACCAGCAGTCAGACATCCCCCGTGGGGTCCTAGATTAGAGAGGGTGCAGGCTGGACTGGGGGGACCCCCCCCTCCCCGTGCACAAATTTCATGCACCAGGCCTTTAATATCTTATAATATTCCCTCTCCATCTTTGAAAAACTACTCCATAATGTCTCGAAGGTATATGCATCTAGACATTTTAAGTTCCACTGAATCTTTAGAATGGAGTTGCGAAATACAAGAGCCTTTTGATTCTTCATTGTGTTTTTTATAACAAGCCAAGAACATTATTGTTCAACTAGCAAGTCCTATAATTGTAGAATAAAGTATTCTGCATAGAATTCATAGAATAGAATCTACTCTGTTTAACATACTAAAATTGCACATGTAAAAACTAAATACTAATGCCCTGGCTGCATGGCTCAGTTGGTTGGAGCATCCTCCCATACATCAAAAGGTTGTGGGTTGTGCTCGCTTCGGCAGCACATATACTAAAAGGTTGTGGGTTGACTCCCAGTCAGGGCACATACTAGGTTATGGGTTCAGTTCCCAGATGGGCTGTGTACACAAGGCAACCAATCCATGTATCTCTCTCTCCCCCTCCCCCTCCCCCTCTCCTTCTGTCCCTCTCCCTCTCCCTTTCCTTATCCCTCTCCCTCCCTTCCTCTCTAAAATCAGTAAACATATCCTCAGGTGAAGATAAAAAAGAAAAGTAAATATTACATAGTACTTATAACTCATAGGCAAGAATTTACAAATACAATGTAGCAAAAACTTAAAGGAACTCTACTGTACTGTTAAGGAGAAAAAAAATTTTATCATTACAGATGAGAAATTTCATTCATTAAACTTATAACTCAAGGGTGGTAGTTAATGGTTTTTATCATCTTCTATCAATAAGATAGTATTCATTTCCAGAAATGTCTTGGAGAAGATGGCCCATAATATCTGGGTGAGGCATGAGCCAACTATGAAGGCCCTTAGCAGCATGGCGTCTATATTTCTGCTCAGAAGAATGCAGATCTGGAAAACAGTCCTCCAGGGTAGCCACTTTTTACTTACAGTCTAGCTGCAACAACTTTTCTGTAGAGAAACTTTATAGGCACCACACCAACACCCCCATTTTTTATACCCTTGCCTAAATTTACTGCCACATGTTTCTGTTTCTGTGCGGTCCATAAATGTCACAAAATCTGCTTCTCAGCATGATAGTCAAAGACTTGCTCTTGTCGACTTAAGATGCCACATAGTTTGAAGAGATATAATTCACCCTTGGGGTTTATTTAGTGAGACTGGCCTATTGTGCATCTTAAAATCTGTAGAATTAGCTTGCCTGTGGTTTTGAAATAAGAACAAATGGAGAACTCTTGCCCTTGTGGTTTTATTTAACGTTTAGAAAAGTTCAAGTTTAATCTAGTAATTTAGAATGTATACATTTGACTGCCTATATTTATGAAATTACAATTCTTTAGTAGTAGTTGAAAATTCTGAAAACTTGTGTGGTTTTTATTATTCAGGGTCAGACATGTTGGCAACAGTACCTGACAGGGTCAAAGTAGTCTAGAAAATGGTTCAAAGAAAGGACTTTTACTGAATCTCAGGAGTGGTTGAACCTGTAGCAACTTCTTCTTCCCTTTTTTTTTTTTTTTTTTTTTATCTTTACCAACTAGTTAATTTCCAAAGGGTTATTTCAGATGAGCAATTCTCAAAGTATGTTGCCTGGAACAGCAGCATTAGCAACACCAGTGAACTTGTTAGAAATGTATGTGTAGGCCTCATCCCCGAGCCTGTATTTCAATAAGCTTTCCAGGTGATTCTGATATACAACAAAAATATGAGAACCATTGTTTTTTACTGTCATAGTCATTGTGATTTTTTTTTCTGCCTGATTTGATGGTTGTTGTCTCTGATGCTATAAAAAGCAGATGGTTTTTACTAAGAAGATAATATTCTTCGCTCAGAAGCATGCTTCCTTATCTCCTTTATAATATAATATGAGGTCTGCATTTATTGTCACATTTTAAAATGTCCTAGAAGAAGTAGTCATAACTGAGCTCTGTTTTCAACTTTATAAAAAAAATTTTAACATTACTATTTCTTTGATTCTTGTCATAGATGGTCTAAGTAATTTTTGAACTAAAGTATTAAGATTGCAAGCATAACTGTCACAATAAAAATTGTGTATCTTGAAACTGACAACTAATTTACAAAGGACATTTCACTAAGTCATCATTTGTGTTATTTCTTCCTTTCATGAAATAATAATGCTTGCATTAAGACTCTAGCTACCCTGCTACCTTCACTCCAGCAGAAAGGTGCTCAGCTTTCAAGGAAAATTGGACGGTGAGACCCACCTCACTAGCTGCATGTCTGGGCCTCTATTGCACATGTACCCCAGCTAACCAAAAGTTCCATATTGTTTTTTCATGCATATGTATAGTTTAATGCCAACCTTTTGAATGGTTCATTTTAAAAGGTCCTGTTAGTCTCCCATGTCGTATTTTTCACTAGCCTGTAGGACAGAGTTTTGTTTTGTTTTTATACCACACTTTTAAAAAGTATACAAGTACTTATAAGCTCAGGTCAACCTAACTGGTTAATTTGGTCCTAAATATGAATTCTGATCAAGGTTGCTTATAAATTCACATTTTGGGTTCACTTTGAGATATATGGAAAAATTTAAAGAGAATTAGTAAAGCTATTCAAAGATTTGTTTAAAGGAAGCATCCACTAAAAACTGGAAGATAGTATGTATGATAGTATCAGAAATAAGAACCTTGTGGTGGCTGTATCTATTCAGGGAAACTTTATAAACAGAAACTGCTATGGTTTTATTCTATATTAGAGGCCTGGTGCATGAAATTCATGCACTCTGGCGGGGGGTTCCCTCAGCCCGGCCTGCACCCTCTCACAGTCCAAAAGCCCTCAGTCGGACATCCTTAGCAGAGGGAGGAGAGGCTCCCGCCACTGCTGCTGCGCTCACCAGCCATGAGCCCGGCTTCTGGCTGAGTGGCACTTCCCCTGTAGGAGCGCACTGACCACCAGGGGCAGCTCCTGTGTTGAGCGTCTGCCCCCTGGTGGTCAGTGCACGTCATAGCAACCGGTTATTCTGCTGTCAGGCCGAAACCAGCTCTCCCACATATCCCGAGGGGTTCCAGATTGCTAGAGGGTGCAGGCCAGGTCGAGGGACCCCACTGGTGCACAATCGGGGCCAGGGAGGGATGGGAGGTTGGCCAGCCAGGGAGGGACCACAGGAGGGCTCCAGGGTGTGTCTGGCCCATCTTGCTCAGTCCTGATCAGCCAGACCCCAGCAGTAAGCGAACCTACTGGCCGGAGCATCTGCCCCCGGTGGTCAGTGCACATCATAGCGACTGGTCAACTGGTTGACTATCTGCCCCCTGGTGGTTACTGCACATCATAGTGACTGGTGGACTGGTAGAGTGCCTGCCCCCTGGTGGTCAGTGCATGTCATAGCGAGTGGTTGAGCAGCCTTAGCATATCATTAGCATATTATGCTTTGATTGGTTGAACGGCCGACCAGACACTTAGCATATTAGGCTTTTATTATATAGGATATCCAAGGGATTTGACCATAAAACGTATGTTAGAGAAATCATTACTTATATACAAGCACAGGCATATTTTTTTTTAATGTGTGCATTTTTTTTAATATATATTTCTTTATTGATTTCAGAGAGGAAGGGAGAGAGGTAGAGAGATAGAAACATCAGTGATGAGAGAGAATCATTGATCAGCTGCCTCCTGCACGCCCCCTATTGGGGATCGAGCCCGCAACCCAGGCATGTGCCCTTGGCCGGAATCGAACCTGGGACCCTTCAGTCCGCAGGCCTACGCTCTATCCACTGAGCCAAGCCGGCCAGGGCAAGCACAGGCATATTAATATACAGGTGGACCTCACTTTTTCCACTTAGGTGGGTTCCTAAAATATCAGATGAAAACAATATAAGTTAAAACATAATTTTTAGTTGGCTCATGTTATCTAAGAGGTACTTTATCTTTTCTTCTGCTAACGTAGGTGAAATAAAGCTGCTAAAATATCTGTCCCCAATTAAACCCAGCTTAGCATCAAGTGAGTGAGTTCTAAAGTAGCCATTCTTTAAAGAATGAATCTATAAAATTATTTCAGAATGTAGAAATTCATTCCTGGTCCATCTCTTTAGCTTCAGAATTTCTGTCAAGTTTGTTGAATTATGGCACACTTTCAAATATGTATGTATGGTTGAAGGTCTCAGCTGATCCTCCTAACCAAATCATATCCCCTACTACTCAATAGAATCACAAGAGGAACTTTTAAAACTATTACTGCCTGGCCACAACCCTGATTAGTATAATTAAAATCACTGGGGATGAATTGTTTTAACATTGATTAAGGTGATTCTACTCTGCAGGCAGAGTTGATAACCATGTACCTGAAGAGAATATTGATATTTTGACAGTTTATTGTAGTCGTAATGTGACCTTAAATTAATGAGAGTATTTCATGACTAGCTGGCAGTCATTTTATACATTTGTTGCCCATTTGGGGATATGTTCTTTTCTAAGCACTTGTCATTTCTCAAAATTGAATGTCAATTCAATTTTTCCCCCCTTTTTACCGCAGAAGCAAAAATGCTTCTATTCCTTGCTCTCATCGCCAAAACCCCTCTATAGTCCTCTTCCATCCTTCATGTCAGCACAGCCCTAAGATATAGGCATTTAACACCCCCAAACATAGGCTTTCCAACTCTCATGAGGGAACTAAGTACCTTTCCTACAACTGAAATGTTTCTCAAGTATCTCAGCCACCTAAGTGTTCGGTCATTTTTGTCTGTCACCTAAAAATCAGATCCATGCATGTTGGTGACTCCCTTCCTAAGTGGCCTAGTGGGAGAAATTACATTATGCCTTTTATTCATTCAGTATTCCTCTGGAGACCTCCAGTAGCAGGAACAGAGTTGGTTAAATTTGTAAAAAGTAACATATCCCTCATGTTGGATTTTAATGGCAAACTTAGCTTCCCAGTAGATTCTTTGGCAAAAGGTCACTACATTTAATGTAGAGAGAGCATCATGAGTTTAAGTCATTGGACTAGTTAATCAAATGCCTGCTGTAGTTCAAACGTACATCTGCATTTAGTTGATTCATGTTAGAGAGCTAACCTTGACATTTGGTTTCCACCAGGTAACCAAATAACTTTTAATGAAATAAACATGTACCTTTCTGAAACAAACCTGCATAAAGCACATAGCATAGCAGCATTTTCCTCATTGGCAGTCGTGGGAAATCTTTGATTTGCCACAGCCTGCTGCAGTTTACTTGTTTGTTTGTTTGTTTGTTTGTTTAAATAAATATTTTTATTTTTTAGCTTTATTATTATTGTTTACACTATAACAGATATTCCCATTTTACCCTCCTTTGCCCACCTCCACCCAGCCCTTGCCCGCCCCCCCCCCCCCCCCGCCCCGCCCCGCTTTCCTTCTGGCCTCTGTTTCATTTAGCTGATTAGCAGAACAATTTGGAACCATTACCAGCACCACAGATGAAAGAAACAGAAAAGTCACAAAGTTAGTTATATCTATGTGGACATTCACATCACTGATTATATCATTTCAAGTGCTGCTACTGAGAAATCAGCTTCTGTATTTATAGAACCCCTTATATCTCTAACACTGTTTAGGGGCAAACACAAGTTCTACTCTTGTCTATTTTATCATTTATAACCCTACCTGACCCCTAATGACACACTTAATGCTTTTTTTAATTTAAATAATTTAAATTCTGTAAAATGTATTATCTGCCAGGCTAAAGTTCAAAATATGATGTCTTTTTCTGTGGATCAATACAACCATTTAATGTAGAACATCTTAAAATTTTTTTAAAAAATCACTGGAAAGTTTAGCACAATGGCTAACACATTTTTTTCACTTTTTAAAAATATACATTTATTAAAATTCACTTTTTGTGTATAGTTCTGTGATTTAGACAATGCATACAGTGATGTAACCACCACAATCAAAACACAGAACACTTTCATCATCCCTAAAAATTCCCTCATGCTGGCTTTTTAAATTAACCCCTTCCCCCACTCTCAACCCTTGGCAACCACTTGGTTTTCTTCTCTCTAATATCACCTTTTCCTATAATGTCATATAAAAAGAATGATAGCATTTAAAGTTTTGTTTCTTTGAATTAATGTACTCGAGATTCATCCAAGTTGTTGTGTGTACCAACAGTTTGTTGCCTTTAGCTGCTGTGTAATATTCCATCATATAGAAAGAAGTACCACTGTTTACTTAACCACTCACCAGTTGGAGGACGTCTGGGTTGTTCCCTGTTTGGTGCAGTTATGAATAAAACCACTATGAATGTTCATGGACAGGTTTTTAAGTAAATGGAACGTTTTGTTTTTCAGGGGTCTTTCTCTAGAAGTGAGAATACTATAGTTTACTGTAAATGTATGTTTAGCATTCTATAAAGTACTGCCAAACTGTTTTCCAAAGTGGCTGTACTACATCCATAGGCAGTGTCTGAGAGTTCCAGTTACTCCCAGTTTTCTTCAGCACTTGGTATTGTCAGTGTTGTTTTGTTTGGTTGATTGGTTTTTGTGTGTTTCCTTTTGTTTTTTTAGCCATTCTTGTCATTTAGCTATCCATGTTAGTGAAACATCTATTCAAATCTTTTTGAAGTTGCTCATTTGTCTTATTGAGTTTTGAGATTTATTTGGATACTAGAGGCCCAGTGCATGATTGAATCGTGCACATGTAGGGTCCCCTACACGCTTTCGCTTTCGATCGCGGGGGAGCTGGGTGCCTGTCCGCTGGTGCCGGAGCAGACAGGCACCCAGCTTCCCCGCTTTTGATGGTCCGTGGCAGGACGTGAGCTCGCTGCCCCAGAGGCCCCTTCTGTGCCGCAGCACAGCCATGGCGCAGACACTGAGCTCGCGCCGCCACTGGCGACACGAGCTCAGCATCCTGCCGGCCCAATCGGCTACCCCGGCCACCCCGAGTCCCGCCCCCTGCTCCTCCCTCTGGCCCAATCGTGGGTGTAGCGGAGTGATGGTAATTTACATATTACCATTTTATTAGGTAGGATTCTGAATAGAACTCTTTTTCAGATATATGATTTGCAAAGATTTTTCTGTGTCTTGCCCTTTTTCTTTTCTTAACAGTGTCTTACACAGAAGATACATTATTAATTTTTATGAAGTCCAGTGTATCAATGTTTTGTTTTGTTTTAGATTTTGCTGTCATACCTAAGAAATCTTTCCTGTACCCACTGTCACAACGATTTTCTCCTGTTTTCAACTGGAAAAAATTTTTAAGTATTTCTATAGGGTTTATTATTATTATTATTGGTGTTCTTTTTAGAGAGAATGAAAGGTAAAGAAAGAGAGAGGAACATCTGTTTGTTGTTCCACTATTTATGCATCCATTGGTTGAGCCTTGTATGTGCTCTGACTGGGATTGAACTTGCAACCTTGGTGTATCAGGACAATCCTCTTACCAACTGAGCTACTCAACCAGAGTTCTATAGGTTTTTAAAGTTAAATTTGAGAGCTTGTTTGGAGGGAGGAGGAAAAAAAAAAAAGAGGAGAGGTTCTCATATGTGTGTTCCCTAAACATCTCAACTAAATCAAAAGCTGAATTTGATATAAAAAAATTAGTCATATTTCAAACTAATATAGGTTTCCATATAGCATTCAGACATTATGGAATAAGCACATCTCATTAGAATGAGGTGCATCCTCCAAATTAAAAATGATGCAATGGAGAAGACTCTTATCAAAAAAATACATCAAGGCATAGCCCATACTCAGGCAGATTCCTTTTGGTTTTATAATAAATTTGTAAAACCTAAATCATGCCTTTACACATACTCAAAATATTAACATTGGTGGTAAATAAATATATGCATTAACAATAATAGTAATAAGTTGCTGAGAAAATGTTACATTGTTAACTGTTAGAACAATCTTAGTTAAAAGCCTTAAAGAGAAGATAGAGATGGAGATATGAAGATTTTTCTGCATTCACCTATAGGTCAAAGCCTATGGCAAGCAAAAAGCCTATTAAGCAGGAAACATATTTAAAATAATCCTGCTTTAGTTTAACAAAGTAGAATTAAGCATTCTTCATTATGGTTCTTTATAATGGTACTCTATGACCAAATCACTTTTTTTTATCTTAACTTTGAGGGGATCTTACCTCCCTAGAGAAGTAGTATTGTATAAATACCAATTTTACGAAGTGTTTGTATAGAGTAAGAAATCATTGTTCCCTAGTAATATGGAAGAGAAGACACCTAGTGTGTAACTGAGGAAGATTGGGACAGGCTTTTTAAGTAGCACGTGAAGTAGAAACAGTTGGGTTCTAGTTTCCATTTTGCTACCTACTAACTAGCTGGCTTAGCTGACCTAGAGCAAGTCAGCTTGTCTTTCATTTTCCATTTCCTCAACTTAAATGTAGGAATTAAATAAGATGATCTCTAAATTATTTTAGTTCTAAACAGAATTTGAGGAGAATGAAAGTCAGACACTTAGTTCCCACTACAAGCCCAGGGTGCGAAATTGCGCAGCCCCTCCCACCCGCGCGGCCTCAGCCCCACCCATCCACGCCGGTCTTTGGTCCTTATGGCGTTAGGGCCACTGGGTTTTTATAATATAGACTAGAGGCCCGATGCATGAAATTCGTGCACGGGGGTGGGGGGGGGGCCCTCAGCCCAGCCTGCACCCTCTCCAATCTGGGACCCTAGTAATCACAATCCAGGACTGCTGGCTCCCAACCGCTCGCCTGCCTCTGCCTGATTGTCCCTAACCACTTCTGCCTGTCAGCCTGATCACCCCTAACTACTTTCTTGCCAGTCTGGTCGATGCCTAACTGCTCCCTGGCCGGCCCGATTGCCCCTAACTGCCCTCCCCTGCTGGCCTGGTCACCCCTAACTGCCCTCCTCTGCTGGCCCGGTCACCCCTAACTTCCCTCCCTGCTGGCCTGATCGCCCACAACTGCTCTCCCCTGCAGACCTGATCTCCCCCAACTGCCCTCCTCTGCTGGCCCCGTCACCCCTAACTGCCCTCCCTGCTGGCCTGATCGCCCACAACTGCCCTCCCCTACAGGCCTGTTCCCCCCCAATTGCCCTACCCTGCAGGCCTGGTCTCCCCCAACTGCCCTCCCCTGCAGGCCTGGGTCTCCCCCCCCAACTGTCCTCCACTGCAGGCTTGGTCCCACCCAAACTGTCCTCCACTGCAGGCCTGGTCCCCCCCCAACTGCTCTCCCCTGAAGTCCTGGTTCCCCCCAACTGCCCTCCCCTGTTGACTTGGTCTCCCCCAACTGCCCTCCTCTGCTGGCCCGGTCACCCCTAACTGCCCTCCCTGCTTGCCTGATCACCCACAACTGCCCTCCCCTGCTGGCCTGGTCCCCCCAACTGCCCTTCCCTGCAGGCCTGGTCCCTCCCCAACTGCCCTCCCCTGCAGGCCTGGGTTCCCCCCAACTGCCCTCCCTTGCAGGCCTGGTCTCCCCCAGTTGCCCTCCTCTGCCGGCCTGGTCACCTCCAACTGCCCTCCTCTGCTGGCCTGGTCACCCCTAACTTCCCACAACTGCCCTCCCCTGCTGGCCATCTTGTGGCGGCCATCTTGTATCCACATGGGGGCAGCCAACTTGTGTCTTGGAGTGACAATTTACGTATTACTCTTTTATTAGATAGGATTACTCTTTTATTAGTTAGGATACCCTACCCTACCCCAAAGCCAGCCAGTTTTTCTCATACTAGAAGTAGTGGTTCCTGTGGCCACAGAAAACCTCACTCACATTTTCTCAAAGCTGTTTACTTCACTGTTCTGTCCTGTGGTTGCCCCAGTTCAGTCCAGGGCAGTCGCTCCCTGGACTCTGGACCCCTCTGTGAGCGCCACTTCTAGTTACACAGGCATCTGTTCCCTGGGTCCACTGAGCAGCTGTTTGCTATTGTTTTCTTCAAGATTCGAATTTAATTGTCCTGTTCTTCTAAGTCTTCAAGATAGACAAGGGAATATCAGCTCACTGAAAATAATTGAAAACACCTTTTGGAAAAGTGCAGCTGGGAATGCAAGCATGACATTCAGTCATGCTGATCATGGTGTTTCAGGGAAGAGCTCATTTCTCTACCGTGTAACATTTTCTAATAAATTTCTAGAGGAGTTCCTCCTCAGATTTTCTGAGTCATAGACTTTCAGAGCAAGCGAGGCCATAGAAGTGTGTGATTACCAGGGCCTTCAGGAAGGTAGGTGGTAAAGCTGCTTCAGGACCCCTTCCTGGGCTCCTTCTCTGCAGGGCCAGCCTGTCTTCCCAAGCCATGCAGTCAGTCATCTTTTCTATAGCATTTTGCTTTCCTGACCCACTCTGAGCATGAGTTTCCTCAAAGGGAAGAACCAGATCTACATAATGAGCCCACTGAATGTGAAGGGAAATTTCTCCACGGAACTGCACAAACTGTCTCACCCCGCACTCTGGGGGACAATTTGCAGGTGTGCCAGTGTTCACAGGCCAGCCTCCCCCGGCTCCACCACCCCCCCCCCCCCCCGCCGCCCCAGAATGTGGCTCTTGTCCTTCTCCCCAGAGCTTGCTGCTTCATTCCAGCCCATGTAGTCCAAAGTATATTTTAAGAACACTTGAAATTAGTGTAGAGGTTAAACATTTGCAAAGCAACTTGGGCTTACAAGTAATTTTAACACAAGGTCATTTAGAAAATGTCATTCTTGTAACCCTACTCTACCTTTAAGGGTGTGTGTGTGTGTGTGTGTGTGTGTGTGTGTGTGTGTGCGTGTGTGCGCCCGCACGCACGTGCGCCCATGTGTCCTCTTCCCCCAAAACAAAATGCTTTCATAAAAGAACTTTGTGGAACTTGAGTAGAAAGACCTCTTGTTATGTAAGGGAAGAAGCACAGTGTGGGAAATTATGTAACAATGAAGGAGCATTCAGTTTTAACGATACTAAGTAGTACAACACTTCTACCATATCCCAAGTAATAAGCATCGTAAGTTATTCTGTCACTAGAAATATAAACATATTTTGACTTAAGTGCCTGATTTATGTTTTAAAAACATACTGGCTCCTCAATTTTCCAGATAATGTTTGTATTTGAACCCATTTAAGCATCCCAAATTCCTGTTTCTGCCATCTCTGGAAGATAATAAAAATAATATTGGAAAACTAACAATTTTCTACCAGAATCAAGCTAACCTAATCTTTGTAGACATTTTCCAATATTTTCTTAAGACAGAATTCTTTGTTCAGTATCTCCTCACATGAATCAGAGGTACATTGTTCTGATTTCTTGGCAGGCCTGAACTGAAATTCAGAAGACAGTATCATATATATTTGGGGGCGGGCGGTTAAGAGCTCAGGTTCTGGGGCCAGATTCCTCAGGTTAGAATCTTAATTATGACCTTTAACAGCTGTGTGTTCTAGGGCAAGTTGGTTAACCTCTCTGATCCACATTAGTGCAACATCTGTAAAGTGGGGATGAAGATATTAATATCTACCTCATAGGGTTGTTAGGAGCAGCGGTCTTCAAAAACGTACTACTCCAAAAGTAATTTAGAGAAACTGTATCCTTCTTTGCACATATTAAAGTTGAAATATAAAACTTTTCATCATAGGCTTTAGTTTATTTTTTTAATAAGAGGTAGAAAGGAGTAAATATTATATAACATGAAGTAAGATGAGAATTGGTTGTGGCTGAAATAGTTGACATGACTTGAAAAAATAAGTTTTACCTGCCTTGTTGAATAACTCAAAAGGAATTGAAAAGAAATCATTTAAAAAGTTATCCACATGTTTTATGTATGTATTTTGAGTAATTTAGCATTCCCAGAAGATATATACAACATGTAAAAGAGTCAACATCCTTAACATATTTCACTCTGTTGTTAAGAACTCAGAACATATCAACACTGATTTTAAAACCAGTAGTATTTTTAATCATAACAAGTGTTGGATTTCAGGAAGTTTGTATACCTCAAGACAATGAACTATAATAAGATTGGTCTTGGATGAGGAGTTTGCCTTTTAGTAAGGTGAAAGGGCTGATCTGAATGCAGGTGAGTTCTCGGGCAGTTAAAAAGTAAAGTACAAAAGAAAGTAAAGAGGTCTGGAGACTAATTTCCTTGAGATACTCTTGCATGTGCACATCTTGCAAAATATGTTCATACCCAGTGCACAAATCCCAGGTTGAAGACTACTAGTTATGTTGATTAAATGAGTCAATGCATGCTAAGTTCTTAGAACATTTCCTGGTATCTAATAAGCACTGAGCAAAAGTAAGTTATTACTACTATTATTTTTAGGCTCCCCTTCAAATTCCTAGCTTGTTCTCAGGACTTCTGTGCCTGCATTCAGCAGTTTTTAGAATTAAGTGACTAACTGTCAGGAAAATCAGTTACCTCAGTATTTGAATCACAGTTCCATTCTTCTCAGGAGACAAACTATTTCCAAGTATAATTTATGGAACTTTTTGGTCAGATTCCATTTAGTTTGGCTATCCATAAATGTGTTATTCTCCTGGATGCACATAACTTTCTCTGTGAATGGATCTAACCTGGTGCTAAGGTCCCATAAATTGGGAATCTGTGATTTCATAAGTACCTTGAGAGATTAGAAATTACTGGGTAACTGAAGGAATAGAATACAAACTAAAAAAAAATTTTTTCTTTGAAACGTGAAGTTTAAAAAGGAAAGGACAACTCATTTCAAACATTCTATGCACTGGACTCCTTAGAATCTCACAATCAAGACAGGGACTGGCCTAACATATTACTAACTTTTCTCAGTTGGGCCACTTAGATCATTAGACTTTAGGTCTATTGTTATAGCCAATGTCTTTCTTAACTTTTTAATTACCTAAATAATGTATTTCATTGTAGGAAAAGTTAGATAATCCAAAAGAAGAAAATAAAAGTCACTGATTCACTGCTACCCAGGGATAAAGATTGATACATATCTTCACATTCTTTTTCTTATATAAAACCAAAATATATACTTTTGATCTTTTTAATTAAACATTTTACCTTGAGATACTTGTAGTTTTATGCAATTGTAAAAAATCATATGGAGAGAACCCATGTATCCTTTACCCAGTTTTCCCAATGGTAATATCTTGCAAAACCACAGTACAATATCAGAACCAGTATATAAATATTGATGCAGTCAAGATACAGAACATGTCCATCGCCCCAAGGATGATGACCTTTTATGGCCACAACTGTTTCCCTCACATCTCCACCATCTCATTAAACCCTAGCAACCACTATTCTCCATTTCTGTAAATGGAATCATAAAATATTAGGGGCCCAGTGCACAAATTCGTGCACCTTGAAAGGAACTGTGGGCCACAAGACTGTGCTAGACACAGGGGCGGGTCTCAGCCCATCCTCCGCGCCCCCGCCCAGCCCCTCCTGCCACGGCCCACTGGTCCCCTATATGCGGGCAGCCCCACTTCCACCGCCACCACTACCACGCACTGATGGCACTGGCCCCGCTCGCACCCACTGACAAGGCAGAGCAATTAGGGCCAGTGCCAGCAGGGGATGCAAGCAGGGCCAGCACCAGCAGCGGGTGCAAGCAGGGCCAGCACCAGCAGTGGCTGCTGCCCCAATCACCCCTTAGGAGCAGGGGGAGGTGGAGCAGCCCTCAGGGGCGATCAGGACCGGCAGCCACCACTCGCACCCACTGATGGTGCCGAGCGATCAGTGCTCACACCAGCTGCAGGTGTGAGCAGGGCCAGCATTGGCAGTGGGTGCGAGTGGCAGCTCTGGCGCCAGCAGCAGGTATGAGCACCGAATGGGACCATGTCATGCGGGAGCAAAGAATTTTCAGTAACCCCCAGAGGCTCGCCCCAATGACAGTGACCGGTGCCCTGCCTTGGTCTGGCGCCCCAGCTCACCTGCTTCACCATCCTGCCACACCCGATGCCCGCCACATTCCGCGCACACCCCCTGGTGGTCAGCACACGTCATAGCGACTAGTTGTTCGGTTCCGGTTGTCCTGCTGTTCGCTCTATTTGTATATTAGCCCTTTATTATATAGGACATAACCTTTGGGATTGATTTTTTCCCCCCACTCAGAATAATTCTCTAGAGATTCATCTAGGTTATGTGTATCAATAGTTTCTTCCTTTTTTCCTGAGTGATAATCTGCAATATGGGTATAATCATATCATTCACCATTAGAGAACATCTAGATTGTTTCCAATTTGGGACCATTAAAATAAAGCTGCTATAAACATTTGGGTACAGGTTGTTGTGTGAACGTAAGTTTTCATTTCTCTGGGACAAATGCCCAGGATTGCAATTGCTGGGTCATATTTTAGTTTTATAAGAGATTGCCAAATTGTTTTCCAGAGTAACTGTACCAGTTTACATTCCCACCAGCAATGTATGAGTAATCTAGTTTCTCCAAATTCTTCACCAGCATTTGGTATTGTCACTATTTTTTAATTTTAGCCATTCTGACAAGTGTGTAGTAGTATCTCATTTTGATTTTAATTGGTATTTCCTTAATAGGTAATGATGTGGAATATCTTCTCATGTGTCTATTTACCATCTCTATATTCCTTTGGTGGAATGTCTGTTCATGTCATTTGCCCATTTTCTAATTGTATTGTTTGTCTTTTACTGTTGAATCTTGCAGGTTCTTTATATATTCTAAAACAAGCATAGCAAACTTAGAGGCTAACAGGGCAAATAAACAAGGTTTAAGTTTATGTGGGCCGCAAAAAACAAAAGCTTCAATTTTCATAGAAACATAGGTTTATTTCGATGGAGACATGCTGAATACAAAGAGCTGAAATAAATGAGTAATCGTTAACATAAAATAATAGAGCATTTTAATAAAAATTAATATTTTTTCTTGAACATTAACTTACCAGACACTGAATAACTGCACAAATTAATAAGCGTAACGCAAATAAACCTATTTTTCTTGTTCTCCAAAAGCGAAATATTTCCTGTTGTGCACACCAAACAAGTCAGTCCAAGACTAATGACGTGGCAACCGGCTGCTAAAATATTCACTGCTAGTATTAGTGGAGAGAAATGGTGCACCTGTGCATAAGGCCCATAAGGGAAATGAATGCAACACGATTATGGTAATCAGTCATTAGTGAACGTTGTAGTTCGTTATTAATAATTATGTATAACAGGATATTATAAAAATTAAGTTACAAAATGTTTATTAAAACGTTTCTTACATACCGTTATATTGACTGGGCCGCAAAAATACTCGTGGGCCACATGCGGTCCATGGGCTGCAAGTTTGACATGCTTGTTCTAAATAGTTTCGCCCAATCTCAAGACTCTTTTCATTCTCTTAAAAAGATGTTTCGCAGAGTAGAAAGTTTGTCATTTTGATTAAAATAAATTTGTCTATTTTTCCTTTTATGGAGTGTACTTTTAGTGTCAAATGTAGCATCTCTTTATGTAGCCTTTGATCCCAAAGATTTTCTCTTACTTTTTTTCTAAGCATTTTTAGTTTTATATTTAAGTCCATGATCTATTTTTAGTTACTTTTTTTTGTGCATTTTGTAGTTCATTTTTTTTCCTCTGACTGTCCAATTGCTCCAACACCATTTGTTGAAAAGGCTTATCTTCTGTTTGTTTGTTTGTTTTTTTGGTTGGTGAGTGGCGTTTGCACCTTTTTCTTTTTTTAATATATATATTTTTTATTGATTTCAGAGAGGAAGGGGGAGGGAAAGAGAGATAGAAACATCAATGATGAGAGAGAACCATTGATCGGCTGCCTCCTGCACACCCCAGCACTGGGGATCAATCCCACAACCCAGTTGCCCTGACCGGGAATTTAACCGTGACCTTCTGGTTCATAGATCAACACACAACCACTGAGCCACGCCTGCTGGGTTGTTTGCACCTTTTTAAAAAATCAGTTAGGCATATTTGCATGAGTCTATTTCTGAGTTCTCTATTCTGTTCCATTTACCTATGTGTCTATTCCTCCACCAATATACACAGTCTTGATTAGTATATATGTAAATATTGAAATTAGGTATACTGTTTTATCATATTTTTTCCTTATTTTTCAACATTGTCTTAGCTATTCTAGTTCCTTTGCCTTCCCATATACATCTTAGAATTATCTCGTCTCTATCTACAAAAAAATTGCTATATTTTTATTGGATTAAATTAAACCTATGTATCAATTTAGAGCAAATAGACGTATTTGCTATATTGTGTTCCAATCCAGGAACATAGTATGTCTCTCCATTTATTTAAATCGCTGGTGACTCATGAGCATTTATAGTTTTCAGCATACAAGGACTGTTCATGTTTTACTGGATTTTCATGTAAAAGTGGAATCACACTGTTTCAAATCCACTTTTATATATGAACATGCATATCTAAACTTTTTCGAAATTGTTATTTTCCACATAATTTTTAATTGGCTGCAATAATTAGTTCAGGATTTGAATATTCTTGGTTATTCAGCTAATGTCACACAGACTTTTTACTTGGTTTTACATTTTTCCTCAACCCAGGATTGGGTCTCCATTCCAACAAAATATTCAACTAGGTTATTTGCTACCATCTAAATTTCAGTAGCTTTATTGAATTTTTTTAAATAGCTTTTTAAAATGTTTTTACTCAATAGAAACTTTTATCAGTCAGTTTGTTGGTTTTAAAAATTTTGTGAACAATGGCATATCTTTTTAAAAAATAATAATTTTGAGTGTTTAGCTAGATCTAGTGATGGTACATGATACATCGTTATTTGAAAAATCTAGTAAAATCAAAATAGCAACAAGACCATAGGTCGGTGACTACTTTGACTCTCGGCAGTGCTGTAATGTGTCATTGCCAAGCCACTGGCCTCTTCTGTGTTGGTTGCTGCACAGCCAACTAAAAGCCACCTGTGTGTCCCTCAGCAATTAGCAGAGTCACTAACAGTAGGTAAGAAAAATAAAGTAATATTTGTGTTGGTGGGGAGATGCTTCAGTGGGAAATAATGAGATGGAATGGAACAAGCTCTGTGTTTTAGAGTCAAAAACTCTGTATTTCAGTCACAGTTCTACCATTTAACCAGCTCTTTGACTTTAGGCAAGTCACTGTATCTCTCAGGCTAAAGTTCCTCATCAGTAACCTGGTGATTATAACACCTACCTCATAACATTCTTAGAATTAAATAGGTTGTTGTATTAAAGTCTTCAGCATAGTACTTGACAGATAGCAAGCTCTTAGATGTTGACTATTATTGTCATTTATTTTTGTTAACATTAATTGAACTTTGGCTCTTGCTGCCAGTTGATATCAGTTCTTGCTGAGGAAACTTGCTTGTGGTATGGATATTATTGTGCATATCTTTCTTCATTACTGGAGTATAAGTCCATATAACCTGAAAACTTTGTATCCATTACAGTCTAACACAGCAATACCTTCCTAAAGAATGTTGAATTTCACAAAAATCATTGCCATATACAGGGCTGGAAACAACATTCAAGGAAGCCAGTAGCACCTTTCCAGCCATGACAACCTCCCCACAACAACATGCCTCTCGCTAAGGATCTCCCTCATCCCTCTCCAGAACAGGAGAAGGGGAAACACTAGAAGAAGTACCTGGTGCAGAGCTCCAGTTTCTACTTCCTGGATGTGAGATGCCCAGGATGCTATAAAATCACCACTGTCTTCAGCCCGCACAGACTGCCATTTCATGTTCGCAAACAGAACTCCACGCGCCCTGTCAGCCTGCGGGAGGAAAAGCACAGCCTGCAGAGGATGCTCCTTCAGGAGGAAGCAGCACTAAAAGGACCGCCATCAAGATGAGCAGGAAACCATCCAAATAAACACATTTGGGGTTAAAAAGCAAAAACAAACAAACAAACAAAAAAAAACAGAAGCCATTAGCTATAATTCCCCCTTTTTTAATGGCTTCCTTTAATTCGGAAAATATTTTAAAGATCACAAATGCCTCATGCAGATAAGAAAGATTTTTCATTCACTCCTGAAACCAGATACTTTGCAGTTTTGGATTGTAAATCAGATTCCAGTTAAGAATTTAGGATTCAGCCATGTATGGGATGTGGCATAGACTGGTTCAGTGGGCAGTTCTTGCTTTGCCAATTGCAGAACTCAGCTTTATATATTAAAAGGGAATTTTCAAGTTTTTGCCAGTGATCATTTTTCATTGGTAACCCAAGAGGAGTTTTGGATTGTCATTTTGTGGGCTTTATCAGAAAGCACAAATCCAGGATTGAATTAATCAGAGGATGCAAGATTAGGTTTCTGCACTTTCTAGTTTTGAAATCTCCTTAATGTGGGTAATAAACTGAGCATTTTTCATGTATGTTAGTATTTGCACTGAGGGCAATGAAATATAACATTGCATAACTCTGTTAAGAAGATCCTGAGTGTTTAATGTACAGCCTGATGGCAGGAGACCCTCGGGACCTCCGAGATGCATAATCCTCTCAGAAATGTTCGTATGTGCATGAGATGAATAAGCTATCATCTTTCCACATTTTCTTTTTCATTAAAAAAAAAACACACAAGTATACAAGGGAAAGAAGGGAAGGGAAGAAAGAGCTGTTCTTATAGCTGGGGTGATAGGGAAAACCCCATCTGGCCTTTAGGTGATATAGTATATACAGGTGGTTCCTGTAGACTGACTATGTAACCTTATAAGTCACTTAATTTTCCTGAGCCTCAATTTTGTATTTACACAAGGGCATTCTAATACTGTTTCTACTTTCCTAAAGCAATAGTCAAATAAGATAATACAGAGAAAAGCATATTATAAACTAAAAAATGAAGAAACGTGCTATGTTACTCATTCCATAAGTATTTATTAAACACCCAGTGTGTACCAGACTCTATCCTAGGAATAAGGATAAAAGTCAAATATTAGATGATATCTAAATTCACCAAGAGAGACAGACTTGTGAACTTAAGTACAGTCAAGTAACAGGTGGGCAGAGGTAGAACATTCCAGGTGAAGCCGTGAAACTGGACAGCTGAGGTAGAGTGGGCAAAGGGTTTTAGAGTAAAGAAACTCTAACGTCTCATTATTGTAAAAATCATCCATGTTTAAGAGGTTACCCACAGTGGGAAGGGAATTAGGAGGAGAAGAAGTTTGACCTCGTTGCCCGTCCTTATTGAGTAGATGGAATGATGAGAGGTCAGTAGGCAGACCTGAGGCCTGGGCAAGCATGGCATGAGCTGATGGCATGAGCCTCAAGACAGGAGAGGTTTTGATGTGACAGTGGGACGGAATGGCCTGGAAACAGCAATGGGGACCTGGAGACTAATGCTTCCCCAGGCTTGGAGCTTGGGCTGTGGAGCAGGAACCATCTTTTCTCGAGAGGCCGAGGTGTTGTATGTCCTGGAGGATGGGTTGGACAAGAGGTGGAAAAAGAGGAGGGAAGAAGAGCCTGTGAGCAGGGTGAGCATGTGGAGATACCAGTAACAGCAATATCTCATTTATTAAGCACCTATGACGGGCCAGGCACTCTACTTGACTGTTTTATGCATTTAAGCCTCACAGGACCCTCCAGACCAGTTACTGAGACCTGGATTTTACAGATGAGGGCGTAAGGCACAGAGAGACCACGTGCATCACTTTGAGTCACACAGAAAGTCCACATTAGACTCATTGAACCCAGACCTGCCAGACTGCAAAGCTGTGCTTTTGCACTGTTCACGTCTTGAAAGAGATTCAGAGAGCGCCATTGTAAGGATTTGGAGGGAAGTCAGGGAGGACGGGAAGAATCTGAGGGAGAATGCAGAGTTGCATGGGAATGAAAATAAAATAGATTGAGTTGCATTATTGACTGGAGGTGCCTGCATTTTGCTACTGGGTGAGAATGCAGGCGGTGAGGACTAGAGTCACTGAAACCTCTGGTGGATTCTGGGGCCTGGTGAGGTGAGCAGCCGCCTTGCTGCAGGTTCAGGTGGAACGCTGTCGTGAAGGTGTCCTGGTGCCTTTTGAAGGGGATTCTCCTGGGCAGTTACGAAGAAGGTCTCTTTTTCCTAACTCTTCCATTCTGTGGAGTGGTCTGAGGAGGCTTAGTTAGCTCCCTCAGGTGCCAGGAGTCAGCCCTGTAGCCCAGGTAATGGAGAGCAGAGAAGGGTGGTGCTGGCCTCTCGCTTGCATGTCGGGTGGGAGCCAATCGGAGTGTGGTGCAAATTAGGGTTCTCATTACACTGCGGTGAGAAGCAAGCCAGTGCCTTAGCTTCTCCTGAGCGTTGTTACCAGCTGCTGTCCCGGACAGCATTATACAGAGGCTGGTGAAGGAGGAGTTTTTTCTTCCTCGTCATCCAGGCACAGCTAATGTCCTACACTCCTTTACTGAGGGGCAGTTAATGCTACAGCTGAAATGGCAGCTCCTCATTGCCCCAAGAAGAGGTGGTGTATTGTCTCTGGGCACAAGCCAGGACCAGACTTTTCTGGAAGCAAGCTTTGCTATTTGTGGGGGGAGGAGCAATCCAGCTGAGCAGCTGGGTAAGAGTGGTCTTCGGTAACAGGGATCAGGTTAGAAGCAAAGGAAAGGCAGCGGGTGAGCACCTGAAGAAAAGTTATGACTCACAAACTTGCTTTCAGTAAAATGCTTCCGTTGGAATTATTGATTGCAGTGAAAATAAATATGCCCTTCAAAGGAACTCATGTGCCATCTGGTCCACTCCATGACAGGAGGGATTGGGGCGGTGAGAGGATTAATCAATGTGCTTGGAAAGGGGATAATAAGGAAAGAGAGGCAGAAGTTACCTTAGAGCCCTTCTCTTTGCATAGGATGCTTGCAGAAGAATTTGGATCTGTGTTGTAAACGATTTGTTTCTCCACAGATGGGAGTTCTCTTCTTCCTTTGAATCACCCCAGCACCTCTCTTGTGGCACTCTTCATATCCCATACTGTTTTATAGTTTTGATGTTTTTCCTGGTTCTCCTACGGAACTGACAGTTCCTCAAGGGCAAAGATAGTGCTGGATTCCATTCTGCATCTCCCACAATGCTTTGCATTCAGTAGCTAGTCAGTGTTTGACTGAAAGAACAAACCCAAGGACACTGTGGATTCTCTGAATTTGTTAGTTCTTTATTTGGCTACCAAAGGCATCACCTTGCAAAGCCAACTTCCTTCTTTTTCTAGGATCAGGGACTAAATTATATTTAAAAGGTGTTCTATAGTACTTTGGGAATATAGGAGAGATATTTTCTGTTTAGGGAATATTTCTAAGCCCTCTCATCAAAAATAGCCTTTCCTTCTACCTTCAAGCTCTGCCAAGGCAGAGCAGATTGGCAAGGGAAGTTTAAAGGGAAAAGCAATGTAATTTCTTTTGCTCATGGCCATGCAGAGGCCAGTGGAGGAGACAAATGTACTAGTATGTGGTTGAGGCTTGGAATGCAAAGTGCTGTAAAAATGAGCCCTACTAACTGACTAAGGGTTGCGTAGATCTAGAGTTTGTGAAAGACCTCCAACTTTTGTGTATTCCTGTGTACTCTGTGTTCCTAGGCCAGGAGTCTTTACAAGGCAACTGGTGATTAGAAGTCACCACATAAGCAGAGTAAGGGCTCTTTAAGAGGAGCCCACTGAGACCATGGAGAAGGCAGCAGCTCAGAATGGCAGGAGTAGCTGGCTAGAAAGACAAATAGAAGCCCTGCATCCTGGGCCGAACAGCTCCATCCTGAAGGCTGTTGTTGCTCCTTTAGAGGCTGTCATGTAGGTATTGACCTGAAACCAAGCCAGTGACAGGATAGGCATTTTAATTGTTCCAAAATCTACTCTAAGCATGAGTCTTCTATGTACCTAAAGATCTAGAGTCCTTAGTGGTTTGTTCCCCAAATCTTGAATTGGGCTTTTTTCTAGGAAAGTTGGAAGCATTGATTTGGCAGGTAACAGCAACCATTCTGAGTATTGAGCTAAAGGGAAGTGTGGGCAGTGAAGGGCCAAAGTTGGGATGTCAGCTGCTGGCATGGACTGAATTAGAAGCCCTAGAATGGACAAATCCCATGGCTTTTACCAACTGCCCCCTGGAAAATTTAAACAGGAAAACCTTTGGATTTGGCCTGACTGGCTTTACAATAAGCAGGATTGTTCAAATAGATTTTACATTAAAATGGATCTGTCTCTTCTACCCTAAAGAAAAAAGTCTTTGTACCCTGAATGTTGGAGACATTATCAGTGAACTTTATGTGATATTTATGTGAAGATAAATGAGAACCATGAATACAGCCTTGCCAAGATTCCCATAGGCTTGTTCCATCAGCTGTATTAATGCAGAAATTTTCAATTATTAGAAATGTCCATCTGCAACCCTTATTTGCTTGTAAGTCCAGAGGCCAGGTCACCAAATTGGGGCTTCTAGTCATCCTATCAGGAGAGGTTACTTCTTATTTCCCTGAAATGAAGGCAACTACTGTCTGTGTATGTTTGGGTTGGAGCGGGCATGCTATAGTCCTCTCTGCCCCAGCCAGTTTGGCTTAGTCGATAGAACATCGGCCCATGGAATGAAGGGTCGAGGGTTCAATTCCAGTCAAAGGCACCTACCTTTGTTGCAGGCTTAATTCCTGGCCCAGGTCGGGGCACGTGCAGGAGTTAACCAGTACATGTGTCTCTCTCACATCAATGTTTCTCTCTGTGTGTCTCTCTCCCTTCCTTCCACTCTCGCTAAAAATCAGTGATTTCCCATCTTACGTTTAAGTCCTTTATCCATTTTGAGTTTATTTTTGTGTATGGTGTAAGTTGGTGGTCTAGTTTCATTTTTTTTTGCATGTATCTGTCCAATTTTCCCAATACCACTTATTGAAGAGACTGTCTTGACTCTATTGTATGTTCTTGCCTCCTTTGTCAAATATTAATTGAGCATAGTGGTTTGGGTCGCTTTCTGGGTTCTCTGTTCTATTCCATTGGTCTATATGTCTGTTCTTGTGCCAGTGGCTATCATCAACAAACGACAGGTGCTGGCGAGGTTGCAGAGAAAAAGGAACCCTCGTGCACTGCTGGTGGGAATGCAGACTGGTGCAGCCATTGTGGAGAACAGTATGGAGTTTCTTCAAAAAACTAAAAATGGAACTCCCATTGATCCAGTGATCCCACTTCTAGGAATATATCCCAAGAAACTGGAAACACCAGTCAGAAAGGATATATGCACCCCTATGTTCATAGCAGCACAATTTACCATAGCTCAGATTTGGAAACAGCCTAAGTGCCCATCAGCAGATGAGTGGATTAAACAACTGTGGTACATCTACACAATGGAATACTACGCTACTCTAAAAAGGAAGGCATTCTTACTATTTGCAACAGCATGGATGGACCTGGAGAGCATTATGCTAAGCAAAATAAGCCAGTCAGAGAAAGATAAATATCACATGATCTCATCTCACTCATTTGTGGAATATAATGAATAACATAAACTGATGAACAAAAACGTATCCAGAGACAGAGAAGCATCGATCAGACCGTCAAACCTCAGAGGGAAGGTAGGGGAGGGTGGAGGTAAGGGGTGGAGATCAACCAAAGGACTTATATGCATGCATATAAACCTAACCAATGGACACAGACTCCAGGGGGGTGGAAGGGGCAAGGGGGGAATAAGGACACATATTTAATACCTTAATCAATAAAGAAAAAAAATAAGTAAAAAAAATAAAAATAAATGAAAAAATATCCTTGGGTGAGGATTAACCAAAAAAAAATTTTTTTTTTCAAGATAGCCCTCTCTGCCCCCTACAGTCATGCCCAGTGGCAGGGTGGGGCTGCATGGAAGCTTGCTCTGGCCGAGTGTTCAGGTGGATTGGTTGGAGGCCTCTTCGCTAAATGGCTCACCCTGACCTCTGCCCAAGCAAGAAACAGAAGACCAAGATGACATAGCTGTGGTTACACCAAGACTGTTAACTATATCAGTTATCTCTATTTGTTTATTTTAGAACTCTGAGCTTCTTTTTCTGTTCTTTTTTTATTTTTTTAACAAGAAAGTTGAACCACGTTTTGTTTGAGATACTCCAGGGAGGTTTAGCAAACAAAACTGTTAGCAGTCACAACTTTGTGTAAAGGACAATGGCTTGGAGCACAGGCCTGTCTTCTCAAGACCCAGAGGACAGTGACCAAGGCAGAGAAGAGTCCAGTGCAGAGCTGGCTGACCAAAGCCTGCTTTTACAAAACCTAGGAATCCAAAGTTTCTGGTGAAGGGCCTCCCATTTAGCAGAAGCAGCAGATAGGGTAGCCCTGTTGCTTTAGTGATTTATGCCAAATGCAAATGTCCTCACCTCCTCAGGTGGCAAAGAAATTCAGGAAAAGTGGGGATGGAAATAATCCCCTCTTTGTTTTCCCTTACCATAGAGAGTGGCTAAGAACAACACTTTTTATCAGGAGCAGGCTCACTGTCCAGCCATTGTCATCCTGGTTTCTTTCCCTCCATAGTTTTTACCTCTATAGTCACTTCTGTCTGTAACAGCCAAAACTTCACCCGTGCTGTCATTCTAATATTCCTATTAAAATATTTGCCTTTATCTAACTTTCTCTTCATAATATGGTCTGTATTTATAGGAAACTTTATGGATGAGTTGTTTCTTGTACTATGGTTAGCTACAGCTATTGTTCTTTTAACCTTGTCTTGGACAGGGTGTTCACAAGAACACTTAACAAGAAGTATTATTTTAGTTTCCTCTAACAAATATTGATGCTTATGTTGCTTTTTCTAAGCCATTTAAAAGCTGATTTAGTAGATAATGTATTCTCCTACTAAAGATTAAAATAGAAATAACCTATTATTGAATTTGACCAATAATATTGATTTGGGGGTGGCAACATTCGTTTCCAAGTACTCAAAACACATACAAATTGTAGAGATTTAGACTAGTAACATCCTTTTTAACACATGTATTTGAAAACTCAGTTTACCCTCCAAAAAGGCTTTTTTTTTTTTTTTTACCATTTACAATTCTGTGTTAACAACTCCATAGCCTACAAGTAAGACTAAAATGTGATTAAAATGTCAACCAATTCTGATGCAAAAGGGAATTCCAGGAAAGCTCAGTAATCACTGAAAAGGGTAGTTAAATGGCTGTAAGATTAACCATTTTTAACCTAACACACAGCATTTCTCATGTATCCTTTAAGCAACACTGACAAGGTATTTCCTGGAGATTAATGACAGTCCAAGTTAATGGCCTGGGGGAAGGTCATTAATCCTTACACAAAGGTAGTTTGGAAAGTAGAAATGAAAAACAACTGCTCGCTCAAGATGATGGCATCCCAGGAGACGTTTCAGATTAGTTCCCTTTTCAGAAGCCCATACTTGCTACTGTTCTCACTCTCCCTTCTCCATACAACATACCTCAGACTCAGGTTTTCACCCACCTCGGATGCAAGTAAGCTTTTGAAAGTGCCTTGTAATCTCTCTTTCACCAAACAAAACCCTATTTATCAATGAGCTTTCTCACTTAAAACTCAACCTTGGAAGTCATTCATTTTACATAGCTTTTCATTATCAGACTTATTTTATTGGTTTGGAAAGAATTGTGCTTGGGAGTCTAGAAATCAAGGCAGTCAGAATATACCTTCTGGGGTTTTGGTCAGAAAATATATGTGTGTGCTGTAAGAGATGCAAAAAATATGAAATTACTGTATCAGTGGTAGGCTGGGATCCATGGAACAATCAGACCTAGACACTTCAGTAAATCAGAAGAGGTTAACTCCTCAAAGGGACACACAAACAAGTTGGTACAATCAGAATTCCATTACAAGCAGAAGTACAACATTCCTGACTGGAATACCCCAGAGATGTACACTTGCAGGTGATGATGTCAGACTTTTAGGAAGCTCAGGTCTCCTCCAAGCCAGCCTATGCTGCACCCATTCTGCATGTTGTCTGACCTGGGTCTGTTCCCATGACCTTCCCCTCTGGCCAGATTTAGTAACCTCAGGATTATGCAAGATACAGCATGACCTCTGGAGCAAGAAGGACTCTTTAGAGATAGCAGGAAATGGTGGCAAAGGGTCTGTAGTCACCCTGTGAAGAACTGTCTTTAAAAATCCCACTTTGGCTCAAAGAGCAGTGGAGAGCTAAAGAATGATCTTAGTTGAAAAGGAGATCTGCCTTTGTGCATGGGCATCCTCATCCGTAACTTTGCTTCCCTGGTAAGGGTTGTAGGACCCAGAAGCTCACACCCTTGCCTGTGCTCGGGCATGCTGCTTGCCTTCCTGCTGAGAATGTAAGCTTCCTGGGGAATCCTTCAGATGAGTTCAACCTCATCTGATTCCTGCATGTGGTGTCCGACTGGTTGTTCCACTAATCCCGAGCTATACTCTGATTCCTATAGTATATTCTCACATTTGGAAAATTTTAAGTAACTGAGGTTATTTTGCTGCTTAAAAAGAAAAAAAAAAAAGCTACAGTTGGCCCTCTATAACTACATGTTGCTCATCCCCCAATTCAACAAACCACAGATAGAAAATACTCGTAAGAAAAATGTTACACTGTTGCTGATGTACTATTGTAGTTAGACCTATGATGGTTGCATCTGTGCTGAATGTGTAGAGATGGTTTTTCTTGTCATTTTGGCAAACCAATACAGTATAACAACTATTTGCATAGCATTTACATTGTATTAGGCATTATAAGTAATCTAGAGATGATTTAAAGTATATAGGAGGATGTACATAGGATATATACAAATACTATACCATCATATATAATAAAAGCCTAATATGCTAAGTGTCCAACCGTTCATTCGACCATTTGACCAGTCACTATGACGCGCACTGACCACCAGGGGGCAGATGATCCGACCAGTAGGTTAGCTTGCTGCTGGGGTCCGGCTGATCAGGACTGGGCGAAACGGGCCGGACACGCCCTGGAGCCCTCCCGCAGTCCCTCCCCAACCCAATCGTGCACCAGTGGGATCCCTCGACCTGGCCTGCGCCCCCTCACAAGCCAGGACCCCTCGAGCAATGTCAGAGAGCTGGTTTCGGCCCAATCCCTGCAGGCCAGTCTGAGGGACCCCACCGGTACATGAATCTGTGCATCGAGCCTCTAGTTTTATATAAGAGACTTGAGCATATGCAGATTTTGGTGTCCTCAGTGGTCCAGGAACCAATCCCCTGTGGATAGTGAGGTATAATTGTACTGAAAATTAGTAAGATAACTGACGTGTGCTAAAGGAAACACCAAGAAAAATGTTTTCTGGTCAGTGGGGCAAAGGGTAGAAATGCGAAAGCCCCATTAAAATGGCAATTGGCATTTTGCCACTAGCATGTATCTGATCTAACTCTGAAAGCATTAAATACTTGTATATTTTGAAACACAGCCAAGAGATGTAAATTTGTAGCTACCAATTCAAACTGAACTACTGTTTAGGTCTGTAAGTACAAGTGAAAATCTTTAGGTTCTTCCATAGTGTCAAAAAAAATTATTATTTATATACAGATTAGTTCCACTAGACCAGGCTGGACCTTTTGAGCTCTCTGCAACTGAAATTGCCTTGTACAAATGAACTATCCAGATGTGGATGAGAACATAATAATAGAATTCTCGCTGAAACAACTAGACTATTTAGGTCATGATTGTAGTTTTATGATACCATCTGGGAAAATTACTAAATACATATGAATTTGGGGTAAATTCAAGTTTTTCTCGCTTCAGTAGGCATTCTGGCCTCTTTCAGCAATTTGCAGGTACTGGAATTTCCTGGTGACTTTGCTTACTTTAAGGGCATCCGCTTCACCATTGCTGGAGAGAGGCAAGAGACTGGTGGCAAACAGCACTGGGTGAAATGATCTCTATGTGACATGATTGGAAGAGTCTTTGTACTTAGTTACAGATATTACAGCATGAAAAAAAGAAAAAGAAAGAAGAGTGATGGATCTACAGCCGTCATAGTTTGAGCTGGAGCCTTCCTTTCACACATTGGGCAGGTATCTACTGCACCAGTACAGTCTCTCTGAAATCTGACCTAACATCAGGATAGGAGAACTTGCTAGTTTGTGTACAAATACTCTCTTTCCAAATTAGGAAAGAACAAGTAAAACCCTGTGGAAGTGCCTTGTTTTAAAAGGAGTCATTTAATGCTCTCCCAATAACATTCTCCCAAGGTAGACTTATATAATTACTGCTATATGGGGGAAGTCATTTCCCATTCTGAAATAAGTTACACACATTTAGAATTTCATTGTCTCCTCAGAATCCTCTGGGCTGTGAGCCCAGAAGTTTTTACTTTGTGAGTGTGGAAGTTTCATTACATGATTTAAATTTTATGGCAGGAAAGAGCAAAATAATTGGGAGGGGGGCAGAATTAGTCACTTGACTATGGCTAGAGAATCTCAGGAAAGACAGATATTTCTATCTTTAACATAGATTAAGGAAATTAATGGTTTGCTTTAAATAATCAATTTTCTGGGTTTTTGTTTTGTTTTGTTTTAAATGCCAAAACCACAAAATTTGGCATTTTAAATTCATACCTGTGTGTGGGTGTGTAGTGTTTAAAGTAGTGGTTCTTAGGGTCCCAAAGACAACGCATCATTCAGATGTCAGGTCCCTTAGTTTCTAGATGATGTTTCTAGCCCCAGTGTTCTTAATTTGGTCCAAGGAATCCAAAGTTTTGTGTCTGTGTGTGTTCTGGGCCTTGTAGCATTTATTCATTTCTCAGAAGTACCTGGCATACCACTTTTTATTTATTTATTTATTTATTTTTATTGGTTTCAGAGAGGAAGGGAGAGGGAGAGAGAGATAGAAACATCAATGATGAGAAACATCGATTGACTGCCTCTTGCACGCTCCCTACTGGGGATTGAGCCCACAGCCTGAGCATGTGCCCTTGACTGGAATCAAACCTGGGACCCTTCAGTCCACAGGCCGACGCTCTATCCACTGAGCCAAACCAGCTATGGCCATACTACTTTTTCAAGATAGAATTTTGTTAGACCCAATCTGTGCTATTATTATTAAGATAGAAAACTCCCATGGTGGGAGTTTTCTATCTTAATAATAATAGCTCCTGCCCTGGCCGGTTTGGCTCAGTGGATAGAGCGTCGGCCTGCGGACTGAAAGGTCCCAAGTTCGATTCCAGTCAAGGGCATGTACCTTGGTTGCGGGCACATCCCCAGTAGGAGGTGTGCAGGAGGCAGCTGATCGATCTTTCTCTCCCATCGATGTTTCTGACTCTCTATCCCTCTCCCTTCCTCTCTGTAAAAAATCAATAAAATAAATATTTTTTTTAAAAAATAATAATAATAATAATAATAGCTCCTGATTGTTGAACACTGTGTGCCACTAATTGTACTTAACACTTTATATTTCTCATTTTATTGCTCCCAACAAGGAACGTAGTTTTTATCTCCATTTTATGATTGAGGAATCTGAAAGCTTTGTAAGTTTAAGTAACTTGAAGATCACACAGAACTGGAATTAGAACCCATGATGCCATCCGGGCAAGCCCATGCTCTTAGGCATTATGTATTACTAGAGGCCCGGTGCACGAAATTCGTGCACGGAAGGGGGTTGTCCCTCAGCCCAGCCTGTACCCTCTCCAATCTGGGATCCCTCTCAACAATCCAAGACTGCTGGCTCCCAACTGCTTGCCTGCCTGCCTTCCTGATTGCCCCTAACCGCTTCTGCCTGCCAGCCTGATCACCCCCTAACCACTCTGCTACCAGCCTGTTTGCCCCCAACTTCCCTCCTCTGCCGACCTGGTTACCCCTAACTGCCCTCTCCTGCAGGGCTGATCACCTCCAACTGCCCTCCCTTGCAGGCCTGGTCCTTCTCAACTGCCCTCCCTTGCAGGCCGGGTGCCTCCCAACTGCCCTCTCCTGCTGGCCATCTTGTGGTGGCCATCTTGTGTCCACATGGGGGCAGGATCTTTGACCACATGGGGGCAGCTATATTGTGTGTTGCAGTGATGATCAATCTGCATAGTACTCTTTTATTAGATAGGATAGAGGCCTGGTACAGGGGTGGGGGCCAGCTGGTTTGCCCTGAAGGGCGTCCCGGATCAGGTGGGGGTTCCCTTGGGGTGTGGGGCAGCCAGAGCAAGGGGCCTGTGGTGGTTTGCAGGCCGGCCACAACCCCTGGCAACCCAAGCAGAGGCCCTGGTATCTGGAATTTATTTTCCTTCTACAATTGAAACTTTGTAGCCTGGAGCGGAGCCAAGCCTGGGGCTCCCTCCGTGGCTGGCAGCCATTTGTGTTGGGGTTTTAATTGAAACTTTGTTGCCTTAAGCAGGTGGGCCCGGCCAGGGTGTGCGGAAAGCTTTGCTTCCCCTGTTGCCGGCGGCAACCCTGGCCTGCTCTCTCAAGCTCCATTCTGCCGCCATTTGTTTGAATTTGTTTACCTTCTATAATTGAAACTTTGTAGCTCGAGTGGAGGCTTAGGCCGGGCCAGGGCAGGCGGAAAGCTTGGCTTCCTCTGTTACCTAGGAAACCTTGCTCTCTGTGGCTGTAGCCATCTTGGTTTGGGTTAATTTGCATACTCGCTCTGATTGGATTGTGGGTGTGGCTTGTGGGCGTGGCTTTGTGGGTGTGTCGGAGGTATGGTCAATTTGCATATTTGTCTATTATTAGATAGGATAATAAAAAATTCATTTATTGGTTTAGTTTTAACTGAGATTTTGTCTGGTATTTCTATATTCAAACAGCCCTTAGTATGTTCTAGTGGTTGAACATTGCTCCTTATCTAGATGCTACTATGTTATAATTCCAAGATCAACACTGGATTGTAGGGCCCAGAAAGTGTCTAGCATTTGTTTGTTACATGAATAAACCAATGAATAAATGTTTGCCCCTCCCAAACATGGCCAGGGCCATCTTTTTTTGTGATATTCTCCCATAGTGAGTGTAGGCTGTGGTGGTGGTGGTGGCAACAGGGTGGTGACTCTTGCTTTTAGCAAGTACCATGCATGCAATAATGTCTACTGACCACTAAAATGAACTGATTTTCCCTTGTAATTGTGTATTTGTCAGAAGCCAGCAGTCTTTGGCCAGTTTCTCAACACAGCATTTGGGAGGCAGCAACGTGAGGTTTTTGCCTGTGGCTTTTTCCATCAGACCATGCAATTTTGACAGTGTTGCAGGAGAGTAATTAGAGAGTTGAATTTCTGTAGCTTGATCACTTTTAACTATCTCCAGAGAAAGATGTGTCTTTCCCTGCAACTAACTAGTTCTGAGACTTTGGGAAACACACAGGCCTCAGTTCTTCCTCTGTGTAATGGCAAGTGGGGGTGGACTCTATCAGTTGTTTGTCACGCATTCTTTTTCCTTTGTTTATTTTAGTACCCTAAAATTTCTGTTTTTATCTTTTCTCACTGAAAACCTCTGCAAGCACTCAGTACATCAACATGAAAGCAGAATATGTGGATTGAAGTTTGCAATGGAAGGCTTTTATGTGGAGCCACATAGATAGTGATTCTTAACATCGTTTTTGCATTTATTTTATTAAGGTATGATTTACATGCAGTAAAGTTCACCTTGTATAGTGTACAATCCTGCAAATTTGGCAACTCATACAATCATATAACCATGGAAACAGTCAGGACATAAAACTGAAATGAACAATTCCAGTTCCAATGCATGTGTGTCTGGTGGATGATTAGAGAATAGTTTCAACAGACGGGAAAGACCTATGTAAATGTTACAGGGATTTAGAAATGCTTAGCTTAAAACATTTTTTTAAAAATTATTTTTGTTTTGTACTGCCTTTCCTTTTGTTTCAGCTCTATGTAGCATCAGAGAGTGGGATGAGTCTTAGAGGATATTTTTCTCTAATTGTCAAAGTTCAAGAGGGAAATCACAGTTTAATATTGTCAGACGATCCTGGATATTCATAATATGCTGGTATCCTTGTCCACAATATTCTAAGCACAATAAGTAGAATATAGGGTTACATTATGGGCCTTAGCACAAATAGTTATAGGTAGTTCTAACTCTAGCAAATGGCCTTATTTATTTTTTTATATTTTTAACCAAAAATTGCCAAACAAAAATTATGATGGAAAATAACAGTGATTTTTTTTTTAATTCATCTCTTAAAAGCTAATTTTATTTAAGGAACAAGTCTCCATCTCAATAACATACATTTTTCCCTTAATATAAAGTTATTTTCGCATTGGTTGGGGTGATATACAGTAATAATGTTTTTAAATTCTGAACTACTAAGTGCACCTGCTTAGAATCTGAAACTGAAATGGAAAGCACAAGGCTTAACCCCGCATGCTCCCTGATCAAATGCAAAGGTTCTTAAAATAGCTTCCTGTGAAGATGTTCAGAGCAGCTGAAAACCAAGATGTTGGTGTCCCTCGTCACAACCTGGTAGTTTAAATCCAGGGCTCAGAGGCAGCTGCCTCCGCCTCTTTGTTTCCAGGCCAGGAGCTGCGGCTCTGAGGAGAAGCACAAAAGCGGCCTGTGCCTTGTCCACCTCGCTATCCTCCCCGAATGCTACTTCCCTCGTGAAGGATTGTCCCTAGACCCATCATGAAGACCGACGGCATTCATTTTTAGCCACCAGTACGACGGCAAAGGAGCTTCAAGTTTCCAAACAATTGCAGCAAACTTTAAATAGGTAGACAATAAATTCCAGGGAAAATGTAAGGAAGAAATGAAGTCTCGTGTATTTGATTGGTCATGGGTAGTACCCGATAGTACTAACTGTGTCTGGTAGCCTACACACTGTCACCCTCAGCAGTTTAGTTACAGCTGATCAGTGTGCTCTCTCAAAATATATCAAAAAGGCCTCCTCTTCCACGAAGACTGCTCTGTTCAGCTCCGCCTATCTTGATATGGCTCTCAGTTGGCCGTGCTTTTCCATGTTTCCATGTAGAGAAGGTTTTCCTGTGATGTTCTCTCTACCCATGATGAACTGCTTTTCTCAAGGCCCACTTATGCTTCCACCAGAAGCAGGACCTAGACTGGGCGGGCAGTAGCACTGATCTGAGGAGACAGTGTTTTATGTTGCCAGGCTGGTGGTAGCACTCACTAACAGTTTTAAAACTCCACTTGCATTTACATACAGGTGAATATACTCTACTGTTTCTGTCCAAAAAAAAATAATAATAAAGGAAGGGAAGGAGCGAGGGAGGGAGGAGACAAAGAGGCAGTAGCTTTTACCTCTTTTAGCAACTAAACTGATTTTTCAAGATCCAGAGGAAGGAACTGCAGGGTGAGTACCCAGAAGGGAAATAGAGGCAGGAAGAGGATATGTGTGGGGAGGCCAGAAACTCTCCTCTAGTGGCATCGTTTCCAGTGTCTGCTTCCACCTCAAGCAGTAGGTAGGAGCTGTGAGTACTCATGTTGAAAACTCAGAATTTTTCTAGTCTTTCATTTGAGAAATTACTTAATGACACTGTGCATTAGAGAGAAGTTAGCTGGGCTAGTCTCTTCAACAACTAAAACCTAGTTTTCCACCTGCTGAACAGGGAATAATACCTGCCTTTCCTTTTGTGTGCGGTGACCATAGGATGAAGTGAGTGACTGATACTGAAATTCCATAAACAATGTAAAGCACTTCATTGGCATAAAATGACATTGATGTTATGATTGATGCCCTAATAACATCTCCTCCACCAAGGTGAGAAACACAAGACGGCCACTCTTTCAGATGCAGCCTCCAGTGACTGCCCAATTCTCTCCGACAGATTAGACAGAGACATCTTGAACTTCCATCACATTTGAATCCCAGATCGCTATGAGACTATAGTACCAACTTGGTTCTAATGTCTTCCTTAGGGACTTCCTGTCTGACCCAATTCTAAAGGAACAGCCTACCAGTATGGGAGCCTTTTATCTAATACCTGTAGTTTAAAACAGCAGAAATGTCAGCATCCTTCAAGAAAGCGCAGGAACTTGCACTACAATGTATATTCGAACTTGACTATTTGATTTAGTCTGTGGCCTTGTCTCCAATTCTCACAGACACTAAATAACCTTTATAAAGTAGAAAAACATAATTGGGGTGGGGTGTCCTTAAGTTTCCTTTTTATCAGAAATGAGGGAGAAAACACTTATTTACCTGGTAAACAATATGAACAATACAGAGGTTCAAATCACCAGTAATGGGACCCTCTGTGAAGATTCCTACACTCGGGATGTGGAAACCATATTTGCCTAATTCACTGCTGCATCCCAAAAATCCCAGCACATAGTAAGCACTCTAAAACATTTGCTGAATGAAGAAACAAATGAGAAAACAAATTAAGCCCTTTACTATAAAAGTGCTTCCCCCAATTATAATGAAACAGGAAAAAAATTAATTTTGTGCTCAGCATGAATTGCTATTAAATACTGATGGTCAGTAGTTCAAGCAACTAACATTTTAAAAATGTTTTAATGCAACATTTTAGAGAAACAAGGCATGTATTTCAGTGGTAATGAAAATTTTGCTTTAAAACAAAGAATAATATGGACTCTTCTGAAGAGAGACTGCAGGGCCCTTTACTTTTAGTCTTTTCCCATCCTTAGAAACTGAACTCTTTTTTTAAATTGTACTTCTTTGTTTATAATCAATACTGTCCTTTGCCCAGAATTTTACCAATTTTTTTTTTGCATTGGTTATCATAAAAACCCAAACCCACATTGCTTTGGGAAATTATTTGGAAAATTCTCATCAGCGTAGACATGCCTTAATTGCCCTACATATTTGTTAGAAAAAAAGTAGAAATAACCCCTCAACATTATCTGCCTTTAAAATTTTTCAGTAGCAAATAGCTCTTAAGTTATTTATGCTGATTTTTAATTAAATACTAGAAGCCCGATGCACGAAATTCGTGCAAGGCGGGGGGGTTGTCCCTCAGCCCAGCCTGTACCCTCTCCAATCTGGGACTCCTGGAGGGATGTCCGACTGCCCGTTTAGGCCCGATCCTGGTGGGATCGGGCCTAAACGGGCAGTCAGACATCCCTCTCACAATCCAGGACTGCTGGTTCCCAACTGCTTGCCTGCCTGCCTTCCTGATTGCCCCTAACTGCTTCTGCCTGCCAGCCTGATCACCCCCTAACCACTCTGCTGCCAGCCTGGTTGATGCTTAACTGCTCCCCTGCCAGCCTGTTTGCCCCCAACTTCTCTCCTCTGCCAGCCTGGTCACCCCTAACTGCCCTCTCCTGCAGGGTTGATCACCTCCAACTGCCCTCCCTTGCAAGCCTGGTCCCTCTCAACTGCCCTCCCTTTCAGGCCTGGTCCCTCACAACTGCCCTCCCTTGCAGGCCGGGTGCCTCCCAACTGCCCTCTCCTGCTGGCCATCTTGTAGTGGCCATCTTGTGTCCACATGGTGGCAGGATCTTTGACCACAGGGGGCAGCTATATTGTGTGTTGCAGTGATGATCAATCTGTATATTACTTTTATTAGATAGGATAGAGGCCTGGTGCACGGGTGGGGGCCAGCTGGTTTGCCCTGAAGGGTGTCACAGATAAGGGTGGGGGTTCCCTTGGGGTGTGGGGCGGCCTGAGCGAGGGGCCTGTGGTGGTTTGCAGGCCGGCCACGCCCCCTGGCAACCCAAGGGGAGGCCCTGGTATCTGGAATTTATTTTCCTTCTACAATTGAAACTTTGTAGCCTGGAGCAGAGCCAAGCCTGGGGCTCCGGCAGCCATTTCTGTGGCAGTTAATTCACCTTCTACAGTTGAAACTTTGTAGCCTTAAGTGGGTGAGCCCGGCCAGGGTGTGCAGAAAGCTTTGCTTCCCCTGTTGCCGCCGGCAACCCTGGCCTGCTCTCTCAAGCTCCATTCTGCCTTTGTTTGAATTTGGTTACCTTCTATAATTGAAACTTTGTAGCTTGAGTGGAGGCTTAGGCCTGCAACGGCTATGTAAAGCTTGGCTTCCTCTGTTACCTGGGAAACCTTGCTCTCTGTGGCTGTAGCCATCTTGGATTGGGGTTAATTTGCATACTCTCCCTGATTGGCTGGTGGGCGTGGCTTGGCTGGTGGGCGTGGCTTATGTAGCAGAGTGATGGTTAATTTGCATATTACCATTTTATTAGAGAGGCTTATGGGAGTTTCATAATACTGTCAACTGATTCTGTGGAGATATATTTACTTGGAATATTGGTTTTTGAGGCATAGAAAATTGATACAGGCACACCTCAGAGATATTGTGGTTCAATTTCAGACCACTGCAATAAAGCAAGTATACTAAAGTGAGTTGTAATCTTGTGCTCGCTTCGGCAGCACATATACTAAAGTGAGTTGTAATCTTTTGTTGGTGGAGGGAGGGTCTTGCCTTAAGTTTGTTTTAAAACACACACACATACACACATATACACACAATATCCATGAAGTGCAATAAAGCAAAGCACAATAAAACAAGGTATACCTGTATCTTAGAAAGTGTCGTTGTAGGAAAAGCATTTTTTTTTTTTTTTTTTTTTTTTTTTTTTGCAGCTGGAGGAATATTGCCTTAATTTGAGAGAATTCTCTCCAGTAGTACGATATTCCATGCCCTCCTTTATACAATCTTGCTGCAAACATGGAGCATGGTGAGTGTAGTTAAGCAATACAGGGTTGGGAAAAAGTTGGTTTACCCATTAGTTGTTCCTAATACAAGAATGAACTGTTTTACATACTCACAACTGTAAACCTACTTTTGCCCACCCCTGTATATACATTGCACCTCTTGTAATCCTTCTTGAGACTTGCACAGATATCGGGGGGCCCGGGGGGGTGGGGGGGAGACATGTGATCATCTGTCATTATGAAGAGAAATAGCAATGATTATATCAAGTATTGTAGCTGACATATTTATATTCTCTGTTGACTGGGGCTCCAGTATTCAAAACTATGCAATCACCCTAAACGTTGACTAATATTCCTATTGAGCAAGTGCAATGAGCAGAACTTTCTCTGGTATTATTTGGCGCAATCCAGCATCATTTCCTATTGACATTGAGATGTGATGTGCAGTGGATATCCAATCATGTTCTTTGAGGTGATAGCTAACTACCACCACTGCCCCTCAGGACCTTCCAAAAATCCTGCCTCAAAAGTCTGCTTCTGTTCTCTGTCTCCCATTCACCAAATCTTAGCATTAAAGAAATGGGAACAAAAATAAAGAAGAAGGTACTCTAGTTGCCATTTTATGTTAGTTTCTTCTGTCTTTCCATGAAAAGAGAATTCCTCCTCTTCAATCTTGCCTATCCAGTATAATTTTCCATTTTCATCACATCATGACGGTTCTGAAATTATGTATTGATCACTCACATCAGTTTATAAAATCAACAATTAACAATGCAAGTTTTTTGCCCAAACCATTTTTTAACTTTGTAACCATTTGTCTTACTCTTAAGAGGAGAACAATTTAAAATTTCATTTTGGTTTTCTTGCATGCCTACCATTTTGGCAAAAGTAATTGTCAGGATAGTTCTATTTTGCAAGCAGCTCTTACTCATATTAGTCTAAAAATCATCATCATAAGCTCTTAATCATACCTGAGATTACTGCATCCCCTTGATTATATCCAGAAGATCCTGCTCCTGGAGAGCAGCAGTGTTGGCAATTCCCGGATGTTGGATTACACAGAAACATCCCCAAAGCCTGTCCTCAGAAGCGATTGGGACACTTACCTCACCGCACAGGCACCTTTGCTTGATCACACCCAGCAGTCCACTCTTATCCCACCAAAATCCAATCGTGGAATCCAAGGACCAGCACCAATGTTTTCTTCTTTTCTTTTTGCACACTCTCTCAGTTTTTGTTCTGGGGGCTTCAAAGCCACCGAGTATTTGCAACCAGGGGCCACTGACGGTTCTGTAAAGGAGAGGCAGTGGGGAGCCCAGCACTAACTGGGCCCAAACACTAAATATAACCCTCTTCACTCGCCGGCCAGCGTCCTTCATACTCTGAAGACAGGCGACCTTGCAGAATCCCTCACCCCACGGCTTGCCAGTCTCCACGGAAGAAAGGACCTAACAGGACTGGGCTGCGGAATGAGGTGACCCAAAAGCCAGGAGCCATCTGCCCAGAGAAGACAAGTAGTGGCAGGTATAGGCTCTGTGAGAGAGTGTGTGTGTGTGTGTGTGTGTGTGTGTGTGTGTGTGTGTGTGTGTGTGTTTGCATGCCTGTGCCCAGCAGCTGCTCTCCAGATTAGAAGACACCACTCTTTGGCAGGCAGCTCTGAAACACCCTCTTGGGTAATTTCAAATTCATGTGCACATCTTGGCTGAGAGAAGAAACCTCCCAGTCACAACCTGAGTCCCCTTCTCTGCCCTGTCACTGCCCCAAATACACTGTGAACCACAAACAAGCAGCAGTGCCAGCATCTTAGGAACAGAGGCCCAGATGGACATGCAGTTGCACCTCCTTCTGTACCCTGCAGCCATGAACCGATGCAGCCTTGCTTGAGATTTTTTAAATAACAAGGGCATGACCTCTTTGACAGCCATAACCCAAGGCAGTGGAGAGAGTCGCTGTTATTAACACTGTGTTGAACTTGAACTTGAATGCCTGCCTGTTCCGTTCACTGTCACATGAGATGTGAGTACCAAGTGCTGAGCAAACTTTAGAGCAGCATCCAAATGTGTGGTGGTACTTATTGTTATTCCAGTGTTTGTTTTATCTTACTCGGGTGTTAAGAGAAATCTCACACATTAGATTGCTAAAATTTGAAGAATCTAAATTTCTTTAAGTGCCATCGCTTGGTCCAACTGAAGTAGGAGGGGCAGAAAAAAGGAACTTGCTCATTTTTTCAGCAAGTGTGTATTGAGGCACTCGTTAGGTAGCAGGTCCTCTGCCAGACAAACCCACTACCGACCAGTGCTCAGTCTGTGAATTCGTATGTAATCTGTACAGCATTCCTTTAAATTAGTCCTGTATTGGTGACCAAATAAGAAAAACAATATATGTTGATATAGAGTATGTGTGTTTATATTTTTCTGAATCAGTTTATATACTTTAGTGTTACTATTCTAGAAGGTAAATACAATCTTCTGCATAACCACAGCATGACAATCAAATTCAGTAAGTTAACATTGATACAATATTAATTTCTAGTCCACGATTCCCATTCCATTTTTCACCAAATGTCTCAATAATAATATCTTTTATAGGGGAAAAATTACTTTTTTTCTGTGGTCTAGCATTATATGTTACATTTAGTTGTCAAGGGTCTCCTTTAATTTTAAACAGTCCTGCAGCCTTTCCTTAAAGTCTTTTGTGACTTGACATTTTTGAAGAGTAAACTGTGCCTCAATTTAGGGTTGTGTGATGTTTCCTCAATAAGACTGAGTTTGTGCATTTTTTGCAGCAATACTAGAGAAGCAATGCTTCTTGGTTAATCATATCAGGAGACTCATAAATGGAGTTGGTCCATACCAGCCCTACTTGGTTAAGGTGGCATCTGCCAGATTTCTCTCCTTTGCAATTAATAAATATTTTGTGGGAAGACACTTAGATTATGTAAATATATTGCTCCTAAATAAACTGTCTACTGCAGGAAGAGCTTTCCCTTCTCCCTGTTTATTTTTGTATTTATCTATATCAATATGCACTTGTGGGTTCCTATTTTAGTCAGTAGACTATAAAACATTAATATCATTATTTATTTTGATGCCTAGATTATCTCAGATTTGGCCAGTGGGGGCCTCTTCAAGCTGTGTTCCCTGAACACTTTCTTGCTTTCTGGCACAAGAAAATGTCCCAAGTGCATCTTATACTTTCTCTACTGAGCCCTGGAATTAGCCACATTTTCTGGAAGACCTGGGTCCTTTATGGAAAATCTTATATGGAAATGGAGATCTGGGTATTGGGTGTGCTCACTGACCTGAAATGTTCCCATTGCTTTCAGGCCCTCTCAACCAAAAGAACTGGGAAATAGACACACACACACACACACACACACACAGCCATATCTGTTTCTCTGTCTGTCTCTGTTACACACAGTGAAAGCACATTGATAGCTCCAGTTACAATCTGATGCCATAGGCATTCTAGCTTTTTACCTTTTCCACATTTGTAACTCCCTTCACTTACAGTGCTCTTGTTATTCCCAAACTCTTTATTTATTCGCTCATTGCCTGTGTGTAACCCTGACAGCTCCTTTCTTGGTCCTGACAGTTTTCAGCTCCATCAGCCCCAATCCCTCTAGGAAAGAGAACGGCTTCTCTAAAGCTTCATATTCCTGCCTACTCACGGGCAACCAAATAAAGATGGGAAATGTGAAGAAAAAATACTCCTAATCCTGTAGTGGTCATTTTTTCATTGACTCTGAGCTTCCTCCCCTGTGGAGGTTTTGCACTGAAAAGAAGATCACATCTTAGTGCTGTTTGGGCACTAACATTCTGTGAGTCTGTCAGTTGATGGCCTGAAAGTGATCCAGGAAAACCTACCCCTGTGCTTTTTGCTCAACTTTGACAAGCCGTTGTTACTACAGATGTCTGGAAGGTGTTGAAAGAGATAGATAGTACAAGTTCTTGAAAATGGGGTGATTTGTTTCTCCTTTTTTGTTTGTTTTGATGAATTGTAAAAAAAATTGATAAAAGAACCATGGGGTTCTTGATAGTAGAACTGGATCACAGGACCTCAGAGCCAGCTCTCTGTGTCTGCCTCACATTTTCTTGTCCCAGGTTCCAGATCCCATCCTTCCCACTGTCCTCTCCCCACCCTGGGTGGACTGTGTTCCTCCATGGTATTCCCAAGGCACCCAGAGCTTAACCACACCTTAGCCTCAGTCGCACTTCATTGCAATTGCCAGCATACTCGTCTCTCCCTGATAGCCCGGGAGTTCCTGGAGAGCGGAGTGCACCTCCCAACATCATGGCCCTGGCCGCAGCACACAGCCAGTGCACAATAAATATGTACTGACAAAGTGGACAAAGGAAAGATGCAACCCTAGAGGAAAGCAAAGTTGGAACAGCATCTCACTGAACTGGAAGGTAAAGAAATAAGGAAAACACACATTAAACCTATCAGTCATTTTTAAATTCCAGGGTTTTAAAATTCTTTTTCTAACAGACATTTTACCAGCAGCAAAATTGACAGATTTAAATGTCACATATTATCCCATCCCTCATGGGTTTCCTAAGATGGGTTTAATGACCTATACATAAAAATGAAAGGTGTGCCGAAACCGGTTTGGCTCAGTGGATAGAGCATCGGCCTGCGGACTCAAGGGTCCCAGGTTCGATTCCGGTCAAGGGCATGTACCTTGGTTGCGGGCACATCCCCAGTAGGGGGTGTGCAAGAGGCAGCTGATCGATGTTTCTCTCTCATCGATGTTTCTAACTCTCTATCCCTCTCTCTTCCTCTCTGTAAAAAATCAATAAAATCCTACCTAATAATAGACAAATATGCAAATTGACCGTACCTTTGCTATGCCCACGATTGGCCAGGAGGCGTGGGGGGGCGGGACTTGGGGTGGCCGGGGTGGCCTATTGGGCCGGCAGGATGCTGAGCTCGCGTCGCCAGCGGCGGCGCGAGCTCAGCATCTGCGCCATGGCTGTGCTGCGGCACAGAAGGGGCCTCTGGGGCAGCGAGCTCACCTCTTGCCGCGGACAATCAAAAGCAGGGAGCTGGGTGCCTGTCCACTCCGGCACCAGGCTTTTCAGAAGCCTCCGCCACACCGGAGGCTTCTGAAAGGCCTGGTGCACCAGCGGACAGTCACCCAGCTCCCCCACAATCGAAAGTGAAAGCGTGGGAGCTGGGTGCCTGTCCGCTCAGGCACCAGGCCTTTCAGAAGCCTTCGCCGCGCCGGAGGCTTCTGAAAGGTCTGGTGTACCAGCGGACAGGCATCCAGCTCCCCCGTGATTGAAAGCGAAAGCGTGTAGGGGACCCTACACATGCATGATTTAATCATGCACTGGGCCTCTAGTATATTTAATTAAAAAAATGAAAAGTCTAGATAGTCCACAAAATAGAAAGCATCTCCAAATAAAGAAATATTCTTGGGAAAACCTGGTAATTGAGGAGTGCCTCTCTCTTCCTTTGAAACCAACCTATACGCAATGTTTTGGAATTATACATATTGTAGGGTTTCATATTTTTCTAAAGTGAGAATGGCACTAACAGTTTAACTTTGAGAGAGAGGGAGAGAAAGATGAGGAAAACATAGTCTTGACCTCAGAATCTTATTGTTGCAAATAATTTTTACTCTTCAGTTTCCATGGGCTATTTCTTCATGTACTTCAAGAATGCCAAAATACCAGGTGACAGCTGTTTAAGCTCTAAGACATTCCTCACGCATCCTATTTTGAGGTCATTATGTAATGCTTTTCTCTTGGCATAGCTGTGATCATTCAGTAGCTTTGTTGATGTATCACGGCATGGCTGTCTTCATTTTTGCACCTATATTGCTCTTTCAAATAGGAACTGGTTCTCTGAAAACTAGAGAAAAAAGGAGAGAAGGAATAATTCCAGCAACATCCAAGTTGGACCAATGTTTTCTCTTTGGCTAGAAAGTTCCTTTTTAAATAGGAAAATAAATGAGTTAGAAGTCTTTTTCTCCTCTCAGCCCTTCTTCCCTTTAAAAATGTTAATTCACTCTAGTCTTGTTTTCTTTTCTAACTGCACATCTTATCAATAGACATGTATCAGCAGAGAATTTGTTTAATTTTTTTAGCTCTAATCTTGGTAACTGTTGTCTCTGATAGCCTGAAGGACAGATGTACACAGTTTTCAGTTCACTTCAACAGATATTTACTGTGTGCTCCCAATTTACCATGTGCTATGCAAGGTTCGGTGCTATACAGATAAAGCGTTACACCATCCTGGTCCCTCAAAAACTCTAGTAGGAGAGGCACACATCAAAATTCTAATTTTAATGGGCTGGTGTTATAAGGTAGTGCTAAACGTAATTTTGTCTGACTGAACCTGAGCTGCAGGTCAGGGAAGCTGCACAGGGTGGGGGTGGGGTGGAAATACTTGAACTGGCCACATTGAGGGAGAGGAGTAGATTCCTGCCAGGGGAGGAGTAAGGAGAAGGAAATTCTCGGCAGAGGACATGACGGAAGCACAGGGCAGGAGAGCGCATGACGGGTTCAGCAATGGCGAGCCGCTCCCATGCCTGGAGGACAGGGTTATGGTGTCCAGCTTTGTACTAGGTAAAGTACAGTTGTTATTTGCCCCCAGAATGTTAAATACCATAGATGCTTTGATGCTAGATGTAGTAACTGTACTCCACGGGCAGTGGGAAACCACCAGAGGCCTTTTGGCAGGAAATCATAGTCAAGGAAGTGTAGTGGGAAATGCATAGGGTTTAGAACCAGAAGGCTTTTTGTGGGACACTGGAATGTTACACTTGAAGAGAAATGTAAGACTCATCTATTTTTACCTCTTGTTTTACTCACCAAAAGTGTGTGACCTGGCTTTAAATTTCACACCAGTGGGTGCTATGTATCCTACATAAGCCTGAAGAAGGATACTGGGACCTCAGAGGCCAGCTGTGGGGTGGGGACAAGCAATGGATGAGGCTGCCCCAGCATGGGGACGAGTAGCATAGATTGGGGGAGAGGGGCGTTTCAACCCTACAGGGAGAATGTGGGAGAGCGGCTGCAGTATGATTCCATGTGAGCTGCCTATTTGGGGCCAGATCCCAAGCAATAACTAGGGAATGGGGATCAGGTGACATGGAAAGACAAGAATTATGCAAGAAAGCTAAACCTCATCCAAATAAACTAGGTGCTGAGCAACTGTCGTCCTAGCAATCTTTCTCCTGTTCCCTTGCACTGAGGAAACAGGAGAAAGATTGATACGAAGGACTGAGCAAATCAGGAGTTAGTGGAGAAAGGCTGCTGTGCATCTGGTAGACAAGTACCCAGGACTTCTCCAGGCCTGCAGAGAGCATCCCTGGTATGGACGAGCAGCCTGCCAGACTTGGTCCTCACTGATCAAAGAACCAGACAGGACACAGTCCGAAGACTCAAAATCCTCCCTGTTAGCCACTGGATGGTACTGAGGAGGCAGGGACAGGCACCCAGGGCACTTCTGAGCTTCCAAACAGCTCAGCTGTTCAGGTCATCCTAGGCCAGTGGTCGGCAAACTGCGGCTCTGTTGACTAATGAGTTTGCCAACCACTGTCCTAGGCCATAGCCAAATGGCAAAGGTGTTCCACTCAGACCAGTTTCACAACAACTTCCCAGGAAAACCTTGTGCTGTCTTTATACTTAAGTGTTGTAGTGCTTGACTTTAAAGTTCTTCTGTGATTTTTCTTAAGTTAAGAAACTACATGATACATATATATGAGCAACTCTGCTTTCAACCACAAATACCTTAAAATGAGAAAGGGCTAATCCCCCCTATTCAGAATGCATTGTGTGCCAAACCTGAAAGTTTCTAACTGTGGCCGTAAGTTAGGTGTCCATCCTCTCAGCTTCTCAAGTTCAGTCAGGGTGGTCCTGGTTAAAATGAACACATGAAAATCCTCCAACAGAAATAGAAGATTTACAGTAGTATAATAGCATTTGTGGTGATAGAAACATAAAATAACATTAAAAAGATGGCCCTCTTATATTGTTTTTTTTTTAATTTATTATTTGCTGTTTTATTCACTTCATGCATCTGTTTGGCAGTGATTTGTTGCCTATCTGCTCTGTTGGGTCATTATCCGAGCACTGGAGATATGGCATTGCAAAGTAGATGTTACTGGTTCCAACCGTCTTAGCATTTTAAAGTCTATGCGAAGAATCAAATAAAAACAAGTTAGCAAATAAGCCAGATAATTAGTTTGTGGTAGTACCATGATAAAAAGTAAGAGAAAATTGTGGCAGAGAGAGGAGAGGGAGGGGAGTACCTCCTTTTGATAACAGAGGAGACCTGAGTGATTTGAAGGATCAAGACCAGGAGGAGCAGGCCAAGTATGGGAGCAAGCACCTCAAGGCCCCGAGATGAGAAAGGATCAGCATGTTCTAGGAGCCCTAGGAGGTCAGTGTGGCTGGGGTGTAGCAGAGCAAGTAGAACCGAGAAAGGCTGAGGGGTAAGTGGAGACCCAGTCATGACAGGGCCTTGTGGTTTGTGGTAGGGAATGTAGGTATTATTCTCAGTATAAAATCAAACTGCTGTGTGTAACCTTCCAGGTTAAAAATCCAATTCACGTTTTAAAAAGAGCCTTCTGGCTCTCCTGTGGGGAGTAGAAGGGGTCAAAGTGGTTACTGGGGGGACCAGCCACGGCCTGAGCCAGGTGCTGCCAGGTCATGCTCTGGGGTTTTCCCGAGGGTGCTGACCTGAGAATTCTTGGACTCTAGGAAACCTGTCATTAACTTTTCTTCACCTGCTTTTCCTCTGCACACCACAGCCATTTCTCTCTCTGCTTGATGGATAATAGAAGAAAAGATGGCAGAAGCACTGACTTTCAGGTGAGCCAGTTCAGGCAGAGTGCTGGCCCTGACACCTTTCACAGGAATCTTGCATGTCATTTTCACTTTGCAAGTTGGTTATACTCATGCCAATCTCCCACTGTTCCTCAGCTTTGCTCCTGGTCCACAGAAAGTATTCAGTAAATGTTGTTAAATTGACTTGACCTGGATTCCCAGTGATGTGAGTAGAGAGGGAGACTTAGGAAGGCCGGTGGGATCCTCTTCACATCCTCTCTGGAGATTGTATGTGTCAGTGGGTTACCAGGGCTTTTAAAAGAGTTAGTATTTTCTGTCTATAGTGTATGCAATTCAAGGGTGAATAAAATGACTCTCTGCTAGAATAAAAGGTGCTATGAACATGTAAAAAGTGTTTAAAGAGCATCTGGTTAGAGTTTAATGTGGCTGAAAAACATCCCTATTTTTTTCATGTTTCAATTACGTGAATATGGCTAAAGTGTGCTTTGGAGATTTTCCAAAATAAAAACACTTGAGGTGAGAGAAATTTCAGCCCCAACAATAACTTGAAAATTGAAGTTGGAATAGCAACTGTTTTTTCAACTGTCTTAACTCTGTCACCAACACTATGATGATTTGATTACATGTGACATGTCTGGTTTCTGGCCATTAAATTGCACACTTCAGCTATAGGCATCAGTCTTTCCCTTCTTTTCTTTCACCATGTGTCAGTGTGGGGGCAGAAATGAGAAGGATGGGAGAAAGCAAGAGTTGGGGAGCCTTTCCATTGGCTCCAAGTTACAGCTGGTGACCCTGACATTCTCCGAAATCTCATGTGATTCAGGCCCTGCAGCAACCCAGTCACAAGGTAGCTCTCTTCTGTTCCTCACCGTCCTCAACATCCCACTTGTTATTCATGTGCGTTAGCTTGTGTGAACATCAAGGACATTCCTGCAGGGGAAATGCATCTCCAAATGGCAAAGGGCCACCTGGGAGCTATGTGGGGAGGAGACAGCACTCCTTGGAGAGGTCATGGACACCAAGCTCTCGGTGCAGTGCCCGGCACAGAGCAGTCACTCACTGTATGGCGGCAGCAGCTGCTACCACTGTTATTTTTATTATTGAGGAGTGGTTTATAAATTGATTAGGTGTATATGAATCCCATGCTGTCAGATACCAGCTTTCAGATCTACTGCTGCCACTGTTTCTCAGGCCCACCAGCCCCTCAGGCATTGCTTCATGCCCTCTCTAAGTAACGGGCTTTTATCCTCATTTATACCTTGTATTTTAGTCTCTTCTGTTCATGGTACTCCAGTCATTCCAACATCTCCATGTGGAAATTGGCATTTCTTCTTATTGCCACTCTGAATGTCTTCAATGGGGGGAAATAAGTCTTCAAAAATTCAGTGGTACATACCTATACCGTTCTGGCCACATCGTTCATGCCCCACTTCTCCCTCTTTCCCTCGTACAAAAGGTTGTTTTCTTACCATCTCACCTCAGGGCTTTTCATAACAGAACATAACTCAACTAATTTCTTCTGTCGTCTTTTGCACTTTGCTAAAGAGCTCTGAGATCTCATTTTGCTGGAAAAGAAGGAGCATGATACATCTGATCCCTCACTTAAGGAGGCAGGAAATCATTTCAGTTAGGGGCCTGGGAGACACGTCTATTTATAAAAGAAAGGGTTGCTATTTCTCTGACTGCTAGCTTCCTTCTTTCTGCCCCAAAACCCACCTTTGGAAGTAATGGCTGGGCATCTCTCTCAATGAAATAAATATTGTAATGGGTCAAGTAATTAGCAGGCAGAATTATGTTTAGGCTGTAACCTGACTCTAATTGCTGACCTCAGAGAATTAATTTCATATGACATAGCACCTTAGCCGGCTCCGAAGTTTCCACTCGTCTCTCCCTTCCCTCCTGATTGCTTTTTCTATTTCTGGGCTTGTCGTGTCGATGAGTCAGATGGCCCCAGACTCTTCCTGTGGGTGAAAGGGGCATTCCTGACTTGGATGTATTTTCTGCATATATAAATTACAAAAAGGAAAAACTCTTGTGTCCATTCCTTGGCATAAAAGTAAGGGAAACTGGAGGGTTGCGTGAGGAAAATATAAAATACCCAATGTAAATAAAGCCTGCCCCTGGGGCCTGAATGCAGCAGGATGTGCAGTGGGATAAAAAGGCATTCGGGAGTAATGCTTTTCTATATTAAAAGCAGTCATAAGGGATGTAAGATGTGTAAGGTCCTGTTAATTTTTGCCACCACGTCCTAATCGTGATGTTAACACAAGTTACAAAATGAGATTTAACATCTCTATAAAGACCTATTTATTTCTGCAGCAGAGTGCATAGGTTTTTGTCTTTTCCCCGTAGCAAGTGTGGGAACAGTCGCAGGCCTTATCTCCCTGGGTCCTGAAACTATTTCAACAACTAATGAGTTCACTGGGGCCTTACCTGCTTTGATTTTCATAAGCGGAATTTGTTACAGGAGTTTAGAAACTGTTGTATACTGACAAAACAGTGTGAAGACCAGTATCACCTTTCTTTTTTTTCAGAGTTCAGCTTTTTATTGAAGGGTTACAAAAGAGCTTTAGTCAAAAAGACCAAAGCCCGTGTCATCAGATTCTTCTTTCTTTGCTTCCCCTTTCTCCTCCTCAGCTGGGCAGCACCCACTGTCTAGGCAGGCCCACCAGCCCCTACACTGCAGATGAGGCTCCGATGTTGACATTGGCCAAAGCCTTTGCAAACAAGCCTGGCCAGAAAGGTTCAACATTGACACCAGCTGCTGTAATGAGGGCATTGATCTTGTCCTCTGTCACTATCACCTCATGTTTGCAGGATAAGGGCTGAGTAGATGCACATGAGCTCCGAAGGGGGGCTATGGTATGGGCCAGTGCTAGGCCAGGGCTGCTAGTCCCCTGGTAAGTGAGGGCCTCACCCCAGCAGGGCCTGAGCTTCCTTAGAATAACAAAGTGCCTTTCCCCGGGGCCTGAGTCACCTTTTTATTTTCAATCCTTGCTCAAGGATATGTTTCCGTAGGGTGTTTTGTTTTGTTTTGTTTTGTTTTGTTTTGTTTTGTTTTAAGAGAGAGAGAGAAACATCGATGTTGATTGGCTGCCTCTCACAAGCGCCCTGACTGGGGATAGAACCGCAACCCAGGCATGTTCCCCAACTGGGAATGGAATCTGCAGCCTTCTGGTGCCGGATGACGTTCCAACCAACCAACTGAGCCCCCAGCCAGGGCCAGAATCACCTTTTAAGGTCTAATTCAAAGCTGTGAAGTCATCAAAGGAAGTTGCTGTGCTTCCCTACTTGTATTGGGTTTATTAAGAACCTAAAATCATGCTTCGCCCCTGAGAAACTGGTTGGTGTGTTGTTGTTTTAGCCTATGGCTACTCTGAAGAGTGACTGTTCTTTTCCACATTGAATCCTAAAAGCTTAGAACCAAATTTGTACCCCACCAATTGCAAAAATATAGGGCATTATAACATCTTTATTGGAACTCTTTGATTGATTTCAGGTCTGATTCTTACGTTGCTTTCATATTTGCTCCCACTTTTAATTTATACTATTTTTATTATATTTTTTGTAACCCTGTAAACTGCTTAAATTCTTCCTAGAATAAGACCATAGTGAAATAAGTCAGTCAATGAAAGAAAAATACCACATGATCTCACTCATTTATGGATAATAAAGAACATTATAAACTTAAACAAAAAGATAGATACAGAGACAGTAAAGCATCAAACAGACTGTCAAATTACAAGGGGAAGGTTAGGGAGAGGTGGGGGAGATAAGAGATCAATCAAAGGACTTGTATGCATGCATATAAGCATAACCAATGGATGCAAAACTCTGGGGGGTGGGGGCATATATGGGAGTGGGGTGTGTGGGGGGGCAATGGTAAGATATGTACACATATAATACCTTAATAAAAAATTGAAAAAAAAAAAGATACCCATAGTTAACCAATAGGTAGATATTTTTTAAAACTTAAAGAAGAAAGTTGAGCAGAGAGGGAGGGAAGGAACTAAGGGGGGAAAGTAGGCAGGTGAGCAAACTATGAAAGTGTCAGCAACTTAACTTCCCTAGTCCTCAGTTTCTTCATCTGTTAAATGCTGACCTTCAGAAATTTGGTGGGGCTCAAAATTATTTTTAGACCATGAATATGAATACATTTTATAAATTTCTAAGCTCTGTGCAGCTTTATTGTGATTATTTTTAAGATGTTATTAATTAAGGCAATTCTCCAATGCTAATGCTAAGCCCTTGACCTGGTCCTAATCTCTGTGCAGCAGAAGGCACTTCCCTAGGAAGTGTCTGTTCTAAGAGAAGGGCCTGGACTCTTCTGAGAGCCTTCTTAGGGGTCCCCTCCAGCAGAGAACTATAATCCCTGGACCACCACAGAAGCAATGCCCTCTCCCCAGGGTAGCTCTGAAATCTGCAAGCCTGATGGACTTTTATACCTGAGCCAGTCGAGAGGCCAGAACATCCACATTGTCACCAAAACCTGGAAAATACCTGGTCAGCAAATCCTGTTTACCTCAGTGTCTCAGCATCCTTTGGGATATTTGGTTAGGACATCGCACAAAATCCCCCAAAACCAGCCCCTCCGTTCCATACATGTTCTCATTTAGATTTGGGGATCTCAAGAGTACCCCATCTCCCACTTAGAAATTTACAGAACTGTCATTTCATTGCTGACCCAATTTTAAAATTAGAACCTATTAGAGGAAGCGGATGGTGTTTTGGGGGAATGGGAAGCATAAAGATAGCCTTTGGTGATCACTGCTTGGCCACCATTACTAATGACCTTTAAAATAGTTGTGTTATCAAGTGAGTTGAAGCAGAAAAAAAAAGAGAGACCGAGAATCACCCCCAATGATCCATTCTCATTAGAGGCCCTTTATTCCTGCACGCAGATTCTGGTCAGGTAAAAGCTTCCCTGCACACCAAGCACAGGCCAGACTCCTCAGCATGGCAGAAAGGAGGCAGCACCATTGAGTGTGAGAGTGAGAGCCCCAGTTACCCGTATAGGAATGCTCGCCCACTGCATCAGGGCCTAGGGATCCGGGCTGGCCCTGCACTTCCCAAGCCCCAATTCTGAACAATGGAGGTGATTGTGAGGATTAAATTAGGCACATGAAGTGCTTAGCCTGGGGGTGGGGGAGGCGAGAGGGTGACCTTTACCAGCTGGACCCTGCCCTCTCTAGAACTTCTTTTCCCACAGCACCTATGTGCAGCTCGCCCATTAAGACTTCCCCGGCCCTCTCACATCTGACTTTTCACATGTTCTCCAATGCTTACTCTTTCCTGTCTGTGCATCAACCTCCTGCTCTTTCTTCAACATCCAGATGAGATTCACTTCTTTCTGAAAGTGTCTGATGCACCAAAAGAGCGTAGAGTTCTGCCCTCCTCATCCCTCTACTGCTGCATACTCTGTACATTGCATTTACTTGTTTGTCACAAGATCTATAATTGGTTGATTTCATTAAGAATCCAAAAGAAATCCAGTTTCTCTTACAAAGAAAATGATGACATGTGGTACAGAAGTTGTTACTGTTTTTTATAACTGTAAACACCATAAGAAATCCTGTGTTGTAAAAGATAAGACCACTAAATACATATTTTATTGAGGTATAATGTACATTTATTGAGGGTCTCAGTAAATCTTACGTGTACTTTTCAATCAGTTTTGACCAAGACCTAGAACATTGCAGTCACACTTGAAAGTTCCCCAAGATCCCCTCCCAGTGAATCCCTACCCCACCCCACAAAAGCAATCACTGCTCTGTTTCTGAAATTCTATGTTAATGTCGCCTACTCTAGAAGTTCATATAAATGGAATCATAGGATGTACTGCTTTTCTTCAGTAACGCTTTTGTGACTCATCCATGTCATTGCATTTACCAATAGTCCATTCCTTTTATTACTCAGTAGTATTCCATTATGCAAATATACCATAGTTTATTTATCTGTAATCATATCGTAAAATTGGCCTTTTTTTTTTTCTTTTGACATACAGGTCTGTGAATTTAACAGCCATACAGATTTCTGTGGCCACCATCACATCAGGACTATTCACACAGTTTCATCACCATAGAAAACTCCCTAATGCTGTCACTTTCTAATCCCACCTTCCCCTGCCAAAGACCCTGACCACTTCATACTCGTTCTTCATCACTATAGCATCACATTGCATTGTAATTGCTTATACACCTCTCTCGTTCTCACTTGTCAGCTTCTCAGAGTGAGGACCATATCTTATTTATCTTGCTTCCTCCTGGGCTTACTTAGCACAGTACCAGGTACATAGTAGGTGCTCATTAACTATTTGAAGAATGAATGAATAACTGTCCATGTGCCTACATAATAAATCCTTTCATAATTCTTAGGAGGGAAGGAGAAGTAGAAACTAAAGGAAACCAACAATAACTTGTTCTTTTTAAGAAAACCTTTGGTCCTTTTTTTACAGTAATAATGATTTTATGATTTGAAGAAATTTTAAAGAGTGCTGTCTGGTAATTGCCACTTGAGAGAATATGTTGAGTCACACAAAATGAGTAATCTCCTATAAAAAGAGTTCAGCAAATGTTTAATTATACTAAAAATATCACTGCTGGTTAAGTTTGAACATGGAAATTAAAAGGAAGAAGTTTAACATGGTTCTTTGCCTACTACCTATTTTTAAATATATTCCAGAACTCTAAAATTCTCCCCCTGGAGTCTCTAATATATTTCCCAGGCATTCTTAGCTGTATAAGGATTCTCTACACTATATTTAGAGAAACTCAATATTCACACTTACTTTTGAGTGAGATTTTGGTTTCCATATGTTCTCCTAAACCCGTGTCATCCTTATCTAAAATTTATTTTAATAAATCCATTATTATTGCAATTGATACTTGGTTCTCATAGTTAGTGCCTTCCCTAGAGCATATTCAGTTCTTTTCAGCTTCAACTTTACTTTTCTTACCCTTCAGTGTTTATTGATGTTTCTTTTTTTTATTAATCACAATGCTGAAATGCCTCTCTATATATCCTTTTTATCTTCTTAACTTCACCCACCAAGACATTATCTTTTACAAACTGAGCCCTTTGTCAACTCCATGTCACATTTCTTTAAGCAAATAAATTTTCTCCACATGTTTAGCATATACTCCTGAGTCCTGTAGCCTATTTCCTCTTTTAAAACAGAAATGGGGAAACAGCTGTTTCTCCATTCCTATAAAGTGTGTTCTGTTTTATAGATCATGCTGGACAGCTCTATTTTGATGTCTGCAATATTACTTGGTCCTTGACATTGTGAATTTCCGGGACCTGAGTTTCCCTCTCACATTAAAGGAAGAAAGATTAATTCTGCTAGATGTTCCAGTGTGTTAAACAGGCCATGAGGTCTTCTCTGTAGTTTGTTTTGGTAGCTACTGAAGGGCTCACATGCTTTCTGCCTTGTAGCACAACCAAGTTTTTAACAGTTAAGATTGATATTATGTGGTCATCTCATTCTGTGTTTCAGGAGATATTGATTAACTATATCTGCCAGATTCTATGCTCCTTGCAGGGTTTACGGGGATGGAAGGACACCCTGCTCTCAGATAGCCCACTGTCCAGTAGTGAGGACAGATGCAGTATGATGAGTGGTCTAATTACATGATACGTGAGCTATAACAACTACCTAGAGGAGCAGTTGGCAAACTATGGCCCATGCACTGGCTGCCTATTTTTGTATAGAAAGTTTTCCTGTAATATAACCAGGCCCACTCATGTACACATTTTCACTGGGTAGTTTCAAGATTCAATGTGTAGAGATCATATGGCCCACAAACCTGTTTACCATGGGCTATGCATTGTTCTGTTTTTACACTAACTCATTTTATCCTCTCAACCACCTCAGTATATATGTAAGAAAATCACAGCACAGAAAGGTGAACTTACTTGTCCAAAGCCAAAGAGCCATTGAGTGACAGAGGTGAAATTCTGTAGCAAAACAGCTTAACCTCCACACCTACATCCTTACTAACCTTCATCTATTCCGGGCCCATCCCCAGCGTTTTCAGAGATTTTGGCCTGGATCTGGAGCTCCCTCTCTTGCCATTCCCTGTATTCTAATGTGTCAGCCATTTAGGAACATAAAGAAGAACGCTCAATATATTTTTTAAATAATATGGTGTGGTACCTATAGAAGAGTCAGAGGCAGATCAGTGGAACCAGACCCTAGCGTATGTAAGCTTTATGTTTTGATTAAATGAAAGTACCATAACATGTCAGTGAGGAAGGAAGCATCATTCAGGAAGATGTTAGGAGAATTGATTAAATATTTGGAAAAATAATAAAGTTAGAGCTTCACTTTATACCATTCAACAAAATCTACTCCATAGGATTTAAGTTAAATGTTTAAAGAAAATTAGACCATTTAACGATTATTTGAGAATTGAATCATTAATGTGAACATTGATTACTGTACTATAATATCATTGTCCAAACTACTTTGCTTACTTGAATCCATGCATCTATTTGTTTTTATAGTTTTCTCTTCTTTCCCTCCACTTTAGGATATGCGCTGTCACTTTTCATTTCCCTCAGATGTCTGTCTTTCTAAACCTGTGCCCCTCTTGAATTTTACTGCCTTTAATATCAAGAGTTTCTGCTATGCCCTAGCCAGTTTTTCTTAGTAGTTAGAGCATCCTCCCTCAGACTGAAAGGTCAAGAGTTTGATTCAGGTACCTCTGTTGCAGACTCAATCCCTGGCCCATTCCCAGTGCATGCAGGAGGCAATCAATCAATATGTCTCTCTCACATCCATGTTTTTCTCTTTGTGTGTTTCTACCCTTCTCTTCTACTCTCTCAAAAAAATCAATGGAAAAATATCCTCGGGTGAGGATTAAAAAATAAACATGGTTACCTTTTTACAATGTAATTTCTCTTCTAGAAACATGTTCTAGTCAGAAATACATAAAATGTTACAAAGTTATCTATTACAATATATTTGCAAAGGCAAAATTTTGTCTAAGTAATGATTAAAGAACAAATAAATGTAATGCAGGCAAACAACATGTTGTTATATAGCCATTGAAAATGTTTTTCAAGACTACTGGAGATGCGAAAATGCTCATGATAGAATGTTAAATGTATTTGGAATTATATTTGATATGTAATTCTAGATATATAAAGTTGTGTGGACATGTGTGTGCGTGTGTGTGTGTATACACACTGAGACAGAAAAAAGGTAGAAGTAAATGTGTCAATATTATAATAGATCTTTTGTTATAGTGGGACCATCTTTGTATAGTAATTAGAGGCCAGGTACATGAAATTTGTGCACAGGTACGGTCCCTAGGTCTGACCTGCAATCAGGGCCATCTTCCCCAGCTGCTGGTAGCCGGCCCCAGCCCCCTCCACCACCCACCGGCCATCGAGCGATCAGAGCCTGCCGGCTGGGGGAAGGGACTGAGAAGTCAGCCATTCCCGCCTGCTCACCTGCCCCGCCCCCCCCCCCCCCCACCTCCACCCAACGCCAGTTCCCCGTTCGCCATCGGGCGATCGGAGCCTGCCAACCGAGGGGAGGGACTAAAAGGTTATCAGTTCCTGCCCGCTCACCGGCCCTGCCCCCGCCGCGGGTTGCCCTCTGTGTGGGGGGCCACCAGCAGGGTGGGGGCCTTGGCCTGGTGCTGTCCACATCCCCCACAACCCACCCCCGGTTCCTCGTTCGCCATCGGGCAATGGGAGCCTACCTGCCGAGGAAAAGAACCGAAAAGTGGTCAGTGCACGTCATAGTGACTGGTCAAGCTGTCGTTCTGGTCGTTCCACCATTAGGGTCAATTTGCATATTACCCTTTTATTATATAGGATACCAAATTTTTGTTTCTTTTTACTTGTCTTTATTTTCTACAATCTCTACAATTAGTATTACCTTTATATCAGGGAAAAGTATAAAAAATAATTAACGACAACCGCATCAAATTGGTAGTACAGTTTTGACAATTCAAGTCTTATTTTAGTCTCTCTTATCTATTTATCTCATTAGATTGTACGTCTCAGCTTCATCCCATATCATCGTGGAGAACATCATTCCAAACACAAATCCCTCTCTGTGTATTTCCCATATAGTGGGTAATTCATTGATAGGTTAATACCTCTAAGCTTAGTTTACCAGTAGGAAACTTTAAGGATGGAGTAATAGAGTGTCTTGTCCTAAGCTACACAAAACAGTGGTTAAGACCTGGCTTTTTCCATTGAGAAGCTGCGTAAGAAAAGTAAGCATTCTGAAGCCGAGCATGTGAACATTACACCCACTTTTAACAATATACACAATGTACATTAAGGGCATACAGTGAGTAATCTGATAGGTAGTTGGAGTCTCTGTGAAGGCTATGGGGCAGTCTTAATAGAAACAGTGTGCTTTTCCATTGTAACATTTCTCTTCCTTGGGATCCCACTTTATAGCAAGGTGAATGTGTAGCAGACCTCACTGCAGCCTCATAGGCCGCTTCCTTATGAAATTTCTGTTCAGAGGACATGATGTCACTCACCATATAACAGGCCATGTTCACCTTTTTTATTTATTTTTTTTATTTTACCTATGCCTCTGTACTCCAGCATTCCACCTCACTATGGAAATTTTGACTTGTCCAGGATACAGCATTTTTAATAGAAATTGGCCTGAACCAGGAGAGAATCATAAATCACAGCAGTATGACTTTAGTTCACAAATGGGAAAACTGTGGCACAAAGTAAGAGATTTGCCTAAGATCACAAAAGTTGGAACTAGAGTCTAGGCCTTCTAAGACCTCCTTTGTCACTCCTCTACACTGGCACTTCCCAAATGTGCGCACAGAGTACTGTTCTGGGAGTGCTAACAGTTGTGCTGCACAGACAGAGGTCAGGGGTCAGAGAAGTCTGAGGATGACCTCATTTCCATTCCCACACTTGGATAGTAATGCATATTAATATATTAAAGAATCCTTGCAATAAGACAGATACTAAACAGATGGGATGTGGGAATGACAGGCATAAACCAGGACTAGCCTAGGCAAACAGAATATGTTTTCTCCGCAGCTAAAATACAGGATGAAGGTGGGTTGTGGGGGAGAGTTACTAACACATAACTGGGCAAATTGAGTTTGTTTGTTTGTTTGTTTGTTTGTTTTAGAGGGGGATGCTCAGCACATTCAGGAGCTTCTGTCCCAATTAAATGAGTGTTATCCTATATAATAAAAGCCTAATATGCAAATGGACCAAACTGGCGGAATGACCAGTCGCAATGACATGCACTGACCACCGGGGGCAGACACTCAATGCAGGAGCTGCCCCCTGGTGGTCACTGTGCTCCCACAGGGGGAGCACCGCTCAGCCAGAAGCCAGGCTCATGGCTGGCGAGCACCGCAGTGGTGGCAGCGCTAAGGATGTCTGACTGCTGGCTTAGGGGAGCGGGCCTAAGCCATCAGTCAGACATCCCCCAAGGGCTCCCGGACTGTGAGAGGGTGCAGACCGGGCTGAGGGACACCCCCCCCCCCCAGTGCATGAATTTTGTGCACTGGGCCTCTAGTTCAAATATAAGAACATACATTATTATGTTAAACTGGGCTCTACCCACAGAGGCCCATGAATTCCAATACTCTGCTTAGAGACCAGAACCATGGGAAAGCTAACTAGTTTGTTTTTAAGTTAGAGGGGCAGCATTGCGTAGTGATTCAGAGTAGACTCTGAATCAAGACTGCCTAGATCCAAATCCAGGCGCTCTCTCTCATTTACCTTGGGCAAGTACCTCAATCTCCACCTCGGTAAAACATTATCGTAACAGTACCCATCTCATAAGATTGCCATGGGAATTAAATAAGTGAGTGGATTCAGAACATGTTTCTTAAAGGTCAGCCTCCTGTGGCTCTGGGTGCTTTGTCACCATGTAGGCTGGTGGTTCCTGAGGATGCTTGCTATGTGCATTTTTAGAAATTAGTAAACGAAGTATTACTAACCCAGAGCAGTCAGAATTTTGAAAAACAACCCTCAAGATTTAATTTTGCTGGCATGTAACTGGTGGCACAAATCTTGTAGCATTTAAGCTCCCTGCAGAAAGGAGGTGAAAGATTTTTCATCAGGCATGTATTTTTGAGATTATCTTATTGATCTTAGTATTTTACCTTCTTTCAGAGTTTTGGGAACCATAAAGCAACTCCAGTTCAGAGTTTTGACATCTTATTTCAGAAATTCTAACTCTAAAGTTTTCTGTGGGAACTGGCAAGATGTATTGTAAGCAAAGTCTGGATTTGTTGCTAGGAACATCTTCAGCTGTGAAAATAACATGATTGGAAGGTAGACCAGGCTGCATCAATTGCCACTGGAAATGGCAAAATTAAAGGTGAAAAGGGATTTATTTCCCCCACTCCCCATTCCAGTTAAGAATGACAACAAAACTTCTGATAGAGAGAACCAACTCATAAGAACTTATATTCAGAAGCATTTGTTTTGTCAAATCTTGTGGAGAGAGGGAGAAGACATCTTAAGAAGCCTGAGAGATGGAAGAGGTAGATTGTGCTGTTTCTTGCGGGATATGGGGACTAGGAAAAACAAAACCTGAGAGGTATGTGCAGAGCTAATTTAAGCCTAATGAGCCACCACAAGCCCGTGGAAGACTTGGAGTGGTCCAGTGTCCCCACACCTGGACCCGGGACTGCATGGCCAGAAAAGGCTGTGACACTGACGACTGAACCTACCCCAGCTTCTCTGAACACCCGCTCAAAGCCACCAGAGCCCTGCATTAGGCACCACACACTTGGCCTTGGGTTTTCTGCTCCTCCTGCCATCCATCTATCACTGAATTTATTTGCACACTAGATCCTAGTCTTCTTCTCTCCACATTTTCCTTTCTTAGTGAAAATTGTGACTACTTGTTGGATTATAGCCCTAAGACAGCCTTGTTTCTACTTTCAGAAGGTCTTTACAGAGGAGGTGAAACTTGACCTGAATTTTGGAAGGGTGAGATTTTGATAGAAAAGCCGACATGAAAAGAATAAAGGGAGATGTGGCATTCTGAATAGTTAGAGTAAGTGAGAGATACATTTACAGACAGTACGATTCTTTTCTGGTGTGGATTAATTGATTATAAGCCCTTATTCTTTGGTGATGGCATAGCTGTACTAATTATTTTGAAAAGTGTACAGAAGCAATAAAGGATGGAACATGACCACAGTTAGTATAAGTGGAATCAGAATTGAGAGCCCCTTTCTCATTGGCTGTGCTTCTCACTGCTCACCCCTCCCCTCCACTTCTCTCCCTCTTCTCCCCTCCACTGCCCTGTGTTGTTTTGCTGGCTTGGCCTTAGGACCTTCACCAAGTTCACTCTTCACAGGGTCTTGTTCTTTGGATGTGGGAACTGTGTTCTTTCTCAGTGATGCTGGTGGGAGTCCCTTAATAAGCTGAGAACATGTTTCTTAAGGAGTTGTTCCCAGCCCTGCCTCTCCTGGCCAAATAAAACATTCTGACTCCTAGGGATGAGTAATTTTAGCAAAACACTTAGACTGTTGAAGTACAGCTGTGTCTCTGGCATTAGTTTTCAGCGTATATAAGATTTCTCAGAGGACAGCTGACTACCTCTAGAAATAAAGAACACCCCCACCCCAATAAGTGAAATTGGACTAAATTAAACAAGAAGGATTTTTAAAAACTGGGTCACAACCTAATGATAAGCAGTTCGACCAACAGAATGTTGTAACAGTTCTCAATTTGCATGCACCTAATATACCTAGGAGATAAAACCTGGTAGAATTAAAACGTGGACAGATCCCAAATAAGAGTGGGAGATATTAATAAACATTTCAATTATTAATAGATAAAACAGAAATATTCATAAAAATATAACAGATTTGAAAAACATGCATTAGTTTATCTATAATCATATATATGTGTGTGTGTGTGTGTATATATATATATATATATATATATATATATATACACACACATATATATGTAGATATATAGCTCTACATCTAACGGTTAGAAACTATACATTCTATTCAAAAAGAACCTTGATACATTTTTAAAAATTGACTATATACTAGGTCATAGGCTGGCAAACAGAAACAGACTCATAGATATAGAGAAAAAACTAATGGTTGACAGATGGGAGGGAGTTTGGGTAAAAAGGTGGAGGTATTAAGTACAAATTGGCAGTTACAAAATAGTCCTGGGGGAAATATAGCCAATAATACTATAATAATTATGTATGGTGCCAGGGGGGTACTAGACTTATCAGGGGGATCACTTTATCTATATATATAAAAGCCTAAGCAACCGGTCAGCCGAACGACCAGTTGACCAGTCGCTGTGATGACACACTGACCACCAGGGGGCAGACGCTCAACACAGGAGCTGCCTCCTGGTGGTCAGTGCACTCCCACAGCCAACCTCCCGTGGCTGGCCAACCTCCCACAGCCAGCTAACCTGCGGTCCTTCCCCCTGGCTGACCAGCCCCAATCAGCCCGATCGCTGACCAAGCTGAGGGACCCCACCCATGCACCAATTCGTGCACTGGGCCTCTAGTCTATCATAAAAGGCCTGTGGTCATAATGGCATCACAACCACAACCGGTCACCAGGAGGTGCATGGAGCACCTCTCGCAGGCCGGGACTTGTGGCTTGTGTGGCGAAGCAGGGCTCACATGGGGCTGGTGGGGCTCACGCGATTGCACGTGCTGGGCCTCTAGTCCTATCTAATAATAGAGTAAAATGTAAATTACCATCACTCCGCTACGCCCACGATTGGGCGGTGGGAGGCTGGGGGCCGGGACTCGGGGTAGCCTATCCGGCCATTGAGAGGCACGGATCCGCTGCCACTGAGGGGGGCGGGACTCCCGCCCCCTGCGACTCTCAACGGCCAGATCGAGGCCAGATCTGCGGCCGCTGAGGGGGCCTGCGCGGACACCCAGCTGCGCCTCTCAACGGCAGGGTAGCCAGGTGTCCGCGGCAGGCCCCCTCAGCGGCCGTTGAGAGGCGCAGGGGGTGGGAGTCCCGCCCCCTGCGCCTCTCAACAGCAGGGTAGCCCCCCTCAGCGGCCACGGACCATCAAAAGCGTGGGAGCTGGGTGCCTGTCCGCTCAGGCACCCAGCTCCCCGTGATCAAAAGCAAAAGTGTGGCAGCTGGATGCCTTTCCGCTCAAGCACCAGGCCTTTCAGAAGCCTCCGCCACGCCGGAGGCTTCTGAAAGGCCTGGTGCACCAGCGATCGAAAGTGAAAGCGTGGCAGCTGGATGCCTGTCCCCTCAGACACCAGGCCTTTCAGAAGCCTCCGCTGCGCTGGAGGCTTCTGAAAGGCCTGGTGCACCAGCAGACAGGCACCCAACTCCCCACGATCAAAAGCAAAAGCATGGCAGCTGGATGCCTTTCCGCTCAGACACCAGGCCTTTCAGAAGCCTCCGCCGCGCTGGAGAGGCACCCAGCTCCCCGTGATCAAAAGCAAAAGCGTGTAGGGGACCCTACACGTGCATGATTCAATCATGCACTGGGCCTCTAGTAAGTTATATAAATGTCTAAATAATATGCTGTACATGTGAAATTAATATATTGAATGTCAACTGTAACTGAAATAAATCAAAATTTTTAAAAGGATATGTCATTAAGCTATAAGAGACATCTTTTCAAGCAGGGCTATGTTAAGATTGTGGACTTCAGGTTTAGTATACCTGGGATTCAAATCCAACCCCTGCCAGTTACTTAGTTGAGCTATATTGTGCAAGTGCTACAAATTGTTTATGAAAATTAACTTTTTTAAATATATTTTTATTGATTTAAGAGAGGAAGTGAGAGGGAGAGAAAGAGATAGAAACATCAATGATGAGAGAGAATCATTGATCGGCTGCCTCCTGCAAGCCCTCTACTGGGCATTGAGCCCACAACCCAGGCATGTGCACTTGACCAGAATTGAACCGGGGACCCTTTAGTCCGCAGGCCAACACTCTATCCACTGAGCCAAACCAGCTAAGGCAACTTTTATTATTTTTTAAGTCAGGTTTATTGAGGAGTAATTTACATATAGTAAAATTAACCCCTTTTAGTATACAGTTCTGTAAATTTTGATTAACGAATACAGTAGTACAACCACCACAACAATTTAGAGAATATTTTCATCACCCTCCAGAGGTCTCCCTTCTCCACTGCTCAGTGGCTGCTGATCTGTTTTTGTCCCTATCGTTTTAAATAAACTAGAGTGTTAAATAAATGGAATCACACATTAGATAGCCTCTTGAATCAGTCTTCTTTTGCTTAGCATCAGTCTTTTTTAAAAAATACGTTTTTATTAATTTTAGAGAAAGGAAGGGCGAAGGATAGATAGAAACATTAATGAGAGAGAAACATCGGCCAGCTGCCTCCTGTATGCCCCCTACTGGGGATGGGGCCTGCAACCTGAACATGTGCCCTGACAGGCAATCAAACCAGTAACCTCTTGGTTCCTGGGTCAATACTCAACCATTGGGCTATACTGGCTGGGCTAGCATCAGTCTTTTGAAACTTATTCATGTTGTTGTGTGTTTCAGTAATTTGTTTTGTTGAGAAACAATGAGAATGAATAAGAGAATTTAGCAGGTTTCTCACCAGGGTAGATCTAGGTTTTTGTGAGGCCTGAAGCTCATACAATTGGGGGGAGAGGGGGCTCTCTTAGAAAAGAACATAAAGTTACTGATACAAAATTAGGTATGAGAGAAGTTATCCTCTCTAATAAAATGGTAATATGCAAATTAACCATCACTCCGCTACATAAACCACGCCCACCAGCCAATCAGGGCGAGTATGCAAATTAACCCAAGCCAAGATGGCTACAGCCACAGAGAGCAAGGTTTCCCAGGTAACAGAACAAGCCAAGCTTTCCATAGCCGTTGCAGGCCTAAGCCTCCACTCAAGCTACAAAGTTTCAATTATAGAAGGTAAACAAATTCAAACAAATGGCGGCAGAATGGAGCTTGAGAGAGCAGGCCAGGGTTGCCGGCGGCAACAGGGGAAACAAAGCTTTCTGCACACCCTGGCCGGGCTCACCCGCTTAAGGCTACAAAGTTTCAATTGTAGAAGGTGAATTAACTGCCACAGATATGGCTGCCGCCCCCGAGGGAGCAGCAGGCTTGGCTCCGCTCCAGGCTACAAAGTTTCAATTGTAGAAGGAAAATAAATCCCAGATACCAGGGCCTCTGCTTGGGTTGCCAGGGGGCGTGGCTGGCCTGCAAACCACCACAGGCCCCTTGCTCTGGCCGCCCCACACCCCAAGGGAACCCCACCCTGATCCGGGACACCCTTCAGGGCAAACCAGCTGGCCCCCACCTGTTCACCAGGCCTCTATCTTATCTAATAAAAGAGTAATATACAGATTGATCATCACTGCAACACACAATATAGCTGCCCTCATGTGGTCAAAGACCCTGCCCCCAAGATGGCCACTACAAGATGGCCATGGCCACTACAAGATGGCCAGCAGGGGAGGGCAGTTGGGAGGCACCCAGCCTGCAAGGGAGGGCAGTTGAGAGGGACCAGGCTTGCAAGGGAGGGCAGTTGGAGGTGATCAACCCTGCAGGAGAGGGCTGTTAGGGGTGACCAGGCCGGCAGAGGAGGGCAGTTGGAGGTGATCAACCCTGCAGGAGAGGGCAGTTAGGGGTGACCAGGCTGGCACAGGAGGGATGTTGGAGGGCAAACAGGCTGGCAGGGGAGCAGTTAAGCATCAACCAGGCTGGCAGCGGAGTGGTTAGGGGGTGATCAGGCTGGCAGGCAGAAGCGGTTAGGGGCAATCAGGAAGGCAGGCAGGCAAGCAGTTGGGAGCCAGCAGTCCTGGATTGTGAGAGGGATGTCCGACTGCCCGATGATGCCATCGGGCCTAAGCGGGCAGTCGGACATCCCTCCAGGAGTCCCAGATTGGAGAGGGTACAGGCTGGGCTGAGGGACAACCTCCCGCCATGCACGAATTTCGCGGGCTTCTAGTTTTGAATAAGAAAGCACAACAATATTGCTACAAACACAGGAATTCTGAAAATTTTTATTTTATTCACCTCATCAAAGAAGAAATAATAAAATATGGTTTCTTTAAAACTATGCAAAATGCACCATCTGCTATATCCTATTTTGAATAGGTAAAAATGGGAACCTAATTCTCTGTTTAGCTTTACATTTTTGATGATTGGGAGAATTTTTTCCTGACTGATTTCTGACTCCATGCATCCAACCCTGGCTTCTCTTCCACTTCCCACATAGTTATAGGGATGGGTGCTATGGGCACATTTGTGTCATGACCTACAACATCCTGTCCCCTCACTTTGCATCCAGGTGTCCGGTTAGCACAGGGTGGTTGGATTATTTCTTGAAGCATTCCTACCCTAGGACAGCTCCAATAAATAATTTAAATATATATTATGATTGTGAACCAGGTAATATCCCATTACACTTATACTAAATGTGTGTTCAACCAACTTCCTCTGACTGTATCCCCACAATGCTCACTCCCACTCCGACACCACTCATTAGGGAATGTGTGACACAGGATAATTCTGACTGGAAATAGACAGTAGTCTTAACATACTGTGGTTAAAATACCTTTCTTTTGTAAATTTTTAAAGAAAAAAAAAGGCTCTATGATTTATTGCCAAGGTCCCTCCCAGAGCCTAGAAAGGGTTGATGCAAGCAAGTAGAAAGCTTTAAGAAATCAATGGGAAATTGGGCTTCTGATATTTCTCATACAGAGGACAAAGACAAGGATTGGGGGAAAGAAGTCCTTTTTCGGCAGGCCAGTGTTGCTAAGTGGTTGAGCATCATTGACCCATGAATCAGGAGGACACAGTTTGATTCCCAGTCAGGGCACATGCCCAGGTTCTGGTTCAATCCCCAGTCAGAGTGTGTACAGAAGGCAACCAATCAATGATTCTCTCTCACATCTCTCACCCTCTCTCTTCCTCTCTAAAAATTAATAAAAACGTATTTTTTAAAAAAAGACCTTTTTCAGCCTGCTCTTTTGCGATATATTTTATTTTTTTAAGATATTTTTCTTGATTTCAGAGAGGAAGGAAGAGGGAGAAAGAGATAGAAACACCAATGATGAGAGAGAATCATTGGTCAGCTGCTTCCTGCATGCCCCACACAGGGGATCGAGCCCACACCCCAGGCCTGTGCCCTGACCTGGAATCGAACTGTGACCTCCTGGTTCACAGGTCAACACTTAACCACTGAGCCATGCCAGCCGGGCCTTGCCATATATTTTAAAACTAGAGGCCTGGTGCATGAAATTCGTGCTCGGGGGGGTGGGTGTCCTTCAGCTCAGCCTGCACCCTCTCCAATCTGGGACTCCTCAGGGGATGTCCAACTGCCCTCAGGGATCGGGCCTAAACCGACAGTTGGATATCCCCCTCACAATCTGGGACTGTTGGCTCCTAACCACTCGCCTGCCTGATCGCCCCTAACTGCCTCTGCCTGCCAGCCTGTTCACCCCCAACTGCCCTCCCCTGCTGGCCTGATCGCCCCCAACTGCCCTCCCCTGCTGGCCTGATCTTTCCCCTAACTGCTTGCTCCCACACACCGGCCTGATCTCGCCCCTAACTGCTTGCTCCCCCCTGCCAGCCTGATTGCCCCTAACTGCTTGCTCCCCCATGCCGGCCTGATCGCCCCTAACTGCTTGCTCCCCTGACAGCCTGATCACCCCTAACTGCTTGCTTCCCTGATGGCCTGATCACTCCTAACGGCCTCTGCCTCAGCCCCCGCCACCGTGGCTTTGTCCGGAAGGAAGTTGGATGTCCAAAGATGTCCAGTCAACCTGGTGTAATTAGCATATTACCTTTTTATTAGTATAGACTAGAGGCCCAGTGCACGAAATTCATGCACAAGGGGGGGGGGGGTGCTAACCCTCAGCCCGGCCTGCACCCTCTCCAATCTGGGACCCCTCGAAGGATGTCCTACTGCCAGTTTACAGGGATCGGGCCTAAACCGGCAGTCGGACATCCCTCTCGCAATCTGGGACTGCTGGCTCCTAACTGCTCACCTGCCTGCCTAATTGCCCCTAACCACTCTGCCTGCCGGCATGCTTGCCCCCAATTGCCCCCCACCGCCAGCCAGATCACCCCCAACTGCCCCCCCGTGCCAGTGTGCTCGCCCCCAACTGCCTCCCCTGCCAGCCTGCTCACCCCCAACTGCCCCCCCGCTGTCCTGATCACCTCCAACTGACCCCCACTGATGGCCTGCTCACCCCCAACTGGCCCCCCTGCTGGTCTGCTTACCCCCAACGGCCCCGCCCCCCACCAGCCTGATCACCCCACAACTGCCGTCCCATCCTGGCCTGATCACCCACAACTGCCCTCCCATCTTGGCCTCTAACCATCTCTACCTTGGCCCCACCACCATGGCTTTGTCCAGAAGAACGTCTGGAAGGTCTCCCAGTCTAATTAGCATATTACTCTTTTATTAGTATAGATAGAGGCCTGGTGCATGGATGGGGGCCAGCTGGTTTGCCCTGAAGAGTGTCCCAGATCAGGGTGGGGGTTCCCTTGGGGCATGGGGCGGCCTGGGTGAGGGGCCTGTGGTGGTTTGCAGGCTGGCCACGCCCCCTTGGGGTGAGGGACCCTGCTGGGGGGCGTGGCCAGCCTGGGTGAGGGTCTGAGACCTTTTTTCAAGCTGGCCACAGCCCCTTCAGGGTGGGGGTCCCCACTGGGGTGCCTGGCCAGCCTGGGTGAGGGGCTGATGGCTGTTTGCAGGCTGGCCAAGTCCCCCAGCAGGGACCCTCACCCCATGGGAGTGTGGCCAACCTGGGTGAGGAGCTGATGGCTGTTTTCAGGCTGGCTATGTCCCCGCATCGATCCAGGCTCACAGCCCCTCCTTTTTTTCTTTTTTCTTTTTTTTTCAGCGCCTCCTTGAGCGGAGGCCAGGGCCGGCTGGAAGAAGGTATCTGGGATTTATTTATCTTCTATAATTGAAACTTTGTAGCCTTGAGCGGAGGCCAGGGCGGGCAGGAAGCTTGGTTTTCTCCATCACCAGAAGCAACCCAAGCCTCCTGCTCACTCCAGCTCTGTGGCCGCAGCCATCTTTGTTGGGCTAATTTGCATACTCCTGATTGGCTGGTGGGTGTAGCAGAGTGATCATCAATTTGCATGTTTCTCTTTTATTAGTGTAGATAACAGTGTACTTGATAAGAATTCAACAAATTCCATCTGGTAGATATCTTTTTTATTTTTTAAGTAGATTCAGGGATTTGGAGGTGAGGTGACACCTTAATGGTGGCTCCAGTCCACGGTCTCAATCAACCACTAGGACTGAGTGGCACAGGTCTAGCATAACTTCCTCAAATGCCAGCAACTCTAGAGGAACCCTGGTGCTGGGCCCAGGTTGGGTGGCTTGGGTCTCCATGCTTTTCTTTCAGTATTCTCTTAATGGAAATCACAGAACTAGCATCCTTATTTCAGAAGAGCACTTTTCTCTTTTGGAACCAAAAAATATCAGACTAAAGAAACTAATATATTCAACCCATAGTGATATGATATGAGGTCATTTTATATATTAAAAGGTTTCAAATGAAATAATGTTTTGTAACAAGAAATAACTCATAGTTAGAGCATTTGATTAACAGTATTTTAAATATTTCTCTTGGGTTTTTGTTGTGTAAGAGTAACATCACTTTTTAAGTATGCTATTTTCAGCTAGATTGCTTAAATACAGATTGTGTACACTTCCATTTTCAGGCTCTGGGCAATGGAGGAATACAGAATTCAGACATTTTTTAAAATAGCTTGATTTTTAAAAATTTATGGTTTTGATCCTGACATTTATTTGTTTCATCCTTTTTATCTTAAAGTGATTTTAAAGCTAATAAAAGGATAGAAGACTTAAGGAAGGAGTTTGATGTTTTACATATATTCTATAAGAGAAATGTAAATAAAGCAATAGAAAGGAGCACTTTCTACTTATAATCAACACTGGGTCAAGTACTTGAGGTACTCATGAGTACCCTCAAACTGTTTACAGTTGAGATGGAGAGAAAGCCTAGCAATTATGCAATATGTGCACACACTGTGAGGAAGGTTAAAATTTTATGCTGATTTATAAGATACGGTAAGTGTACAAGTCCTAGCAAAGGCTTACTTGAAGGATTTCAGATGAAGAGGGTTGTAGGATGTTAAAAGAAAGAGGACACTATGAATAGAAGCCAGTGTAAGAAATTTCACAGGACTAAAGGTGGCCTTTTCTGGGGAAGGGTATTCCCCAGGTAGGGTTGCCAGATTTAGCAAGTAAAAATACAAAGCACCATGTTAAATTTGAATTTTAGATCAACAGTTAATAATTTAGATATTCCCAATGCAATATTTGGGACTTACCTATATTAAAAAATTATTCAGTGTGTATATGAACTTCAAATTTAACAGAGCCTCCTGTATTTTAGTGCACCCTAGCCCTCAGGCTTTTATTTTTTTAACTACATTGTGGCCTCCCTGGGTTGACCGCCATTCTGAACCCAGCTGCCCTCCTGGCACTGAGTAAGAACTGCAGTGACAGGGATGCCTCCGCAGCAGGATGGTGCTCCAGTCTGGTCCATAGCCAGCCACGCAGCTTTTCCAGCATAATGATTTTGGGCTTCCTGAAAAAGAGTGAATTTCCTTTAAAGACTTTTTGTTTTTATTAAACTTTTTATTTTGAAATCAGTGTCGATTCATATGCAGCTGTTAAAAAACAATACAAAGAGATCAACTGAAGGACTTGTATGCATGCATATTAGCATAACCAATGGACGCAAGACACTGGGGGGGGGGGTGCGCTGAGGGCAAGTGTGGGGGAGGGGTAGCGGGGGGAGGTCAATGGGGAAAAGAAGGAGACATATGTACTACTATTTGTAATACCTTAAACAATAAAATATAAAAATAAAGAAACTTGGGGGGAAAATGACCAAACATATTTGGAAAAGTACCAAACATAATTTATAGAAATGGGAAATGTAATTACTAAAATTAAACCTTCAATGAATGGTTAAAAGTCAGATTATATGAAATTGAGTAAATAATTACTGGATGAGCTGATAAAACCAAGAACATTACCCAAAATTTGACCCAGTCAGACAAAATAAGAAGAAAAATACCGTATTTTCTGGCATATAAGACGACTGGGCGTATAAGATTTTCCTGGGTTAAAAAGTCATCTTATACGCCGGAAAATACGGTACATGTTGCTAATAATATGGTCTCAATACATACATCAAAAGAATTATAAGGTACCGTATTTTCCGGTGTATAAGATGACTTTTTAACCCAGGAAAATCTTATACGCCCAGTTGTCTTATACGCCGGAAAATACGGTATGAAAAAGAGATTAAAATACATAGAAGGTATATGGAAAGGTCTAACATAGATTATCAGAGTTCCAGAGAGAAACAATAGAAAGAAAAGAAACAATATTCAATTATTTAATGACAGAGCATTTTTCAGAACTGTGGGAATATACTTATATAGTACTAGAGGCCCGGTGCACGAAATTCGTTCATGGGGGGCTGTCCCTCAGCCCAGCCTGCACCCTCTCCAATCTGGGACCCCTCGAGGGATGTCCGACTGCCTGTTTAGGTCCGATCCCGGTCGGACATCCCTCTCACAATCTAGGACTGCTGGCTCCCAACTGCTCGCCTGCCTGCCTTCCTGATTGCCCCTAACCACTTCTGCCTGCCAGCCTGATCACCCCCTAACCACTCCCCTGACAGCCTGATTGATGCCTAACTGCTCCCCTGCCAGCCTGTTTGCCCCTAAGTGCCCTCCCCTGTAGGCCTGGTCCCCCCCAACTGCTCTCCCCTGCAGGCCTGGGTCCCCCCCCCCCCCAACTGCCCTTCCCTGCAGGCCTGGTTGCCCCCAACTTTCCTCCTCTGCCAACCTGGTCACCTCTAACTGCCCTCCCCTCCAGGCTTGATCACCCCCAACTGCCCTCCCTTGCAGGCCTGGTCCCTCCCAACTGCCCTCCCCTGCTGGCCATCTTGTGGTGGCTATCTTGTGTCCACATGGGGATGGCTGCCATCTTTGACCACATGGGGGCAGCCATCTTTGACCACATGGGGGCAGCCATCTTGTGTGTTGGAGTGATGGTCAATTTGCATATTACTCTTTTATTAGATAGGATAAGTTGTGGATTAAAGGGGCCACATGCTGACCTGACAAGCTCAGGGGAGGCCTCCATGGCAGCCTTGCAAACTCAGAGACCTAAAGTAACCACAAAGGAAGGTCTGAAACTAAACTTCAACTAAACCCAGTTATGGTGGGCAGTTACATCCTAGGCCAGTATCTTCATTGACAAGGTCAACCTTTACCTTAACTGAGCCTATCTGTCTTTTTGCATCTATGATAACATACTCTTGAAATGTCTGGGTAACTTGTAACTTCCCTTTTTCTGGAGCCCCTGGGGCACAACCAAACATGGTGGGCACCAGGACAGATACCACAAATTCCTTCATTATCATTTTAATTGTTCCTGCACCCACCTAAGTATGTGTCCATCATTTTACTTTTTATCTAATCCCAGGGGTTTCCCCCCACTTTGCTTTATTTCACCTCCTTAATCTATCACCAATGAATTTCATGTAACCCACCTACATCCCTCCTTTGATTGCAATATATAAATACAAATGTAACCCGCCATTCTCCAGAGCATTATCTCAATTCATTTTAGGTTCTGCTTCCCGGGATATGTCGACAGTTTGGCTCAAATAAACTCACAAAAATTCTTTACAGGTTTCAATGGTTTTTTTACGTTAACAAAATATAACTATGATAGAAATTGTGATTTTTTTGTATACATTTTGCTATAACTTAATAAACTGAAATGTGATTTTTCCTTACATCTCAAAAAAAAAAAATACAAAGAAATCACATGTCCCCTTTCCTAGATACCCTCAGTGATAACAACTCGCAAAACTATAGATCAAAATCAAAACAAGGATATTGACATGACACAGTCAGGATACAGAACATTTCCATCCCAACAAGAATCCTTCTTGTTGCTCTCTTGTAGCCACACCCACTTCCCTCCCAACCCCATCCTGTCAACTCCTTGTAACCTCTATTCTGTTCTCCATTTCTATAATTTTGTCATTTCAGTAATGTTATATAAATGAAATCTCACAATATGTAACCTTTTGGGATGGGCTTTTTTTACTCAGCATAATTCTCTGGAAATTAATTTCTGCGCCTATCAATAGTTCATTTCATTTTATTGCTGATTAGTATTCCATGGTATGGATATACTACAGGTTGCTTAACCATTCACCCACTGAAGGTCATCTTGGTTATTTCCAATTTGGGGGCTATTATAAATAATAAATAAAGCTGCTGTAAACATTTATATACAGTTTGTTGTATAAACATGTTTTTATTTCTCTGGGATAAATGTCCAGGAGTACAATTGATGTATTATCTAGTAGTTACAGGTTTAGTTTTTATAAGAAACTGCTAAACTATTTTCCATTTGTGGAATGGAAGTGTTTGTACCATTTTACATTCCCAGTGCAATATATGAGTTATCAGTCTCTCTGTACCCTCACTCACCACCATTTGGTATTGGTGCTATTTTTTAAATGTTAGGTGTTATAAGTTTATCGTAGAAGTATCTCATAGTTTTAATTTGCATTTTCCTAGTGTTTAATGATGTGGAACATATTTTAATCTACTTATTTGCCATATTGTATCCACTTTAATGAAATATCTGTTCATGTCTTTTGATATTTCCTAATTTAATTGTCTGGGTTTTTAGTGTTGAATTTTGAGAATTTTTTAATGCTGTCTAGATACTAGTCTGTCCTTTGTTAGATATATGGTTTGTAACTATTTTTCCCACTCTTAGTCTTATTATTTCAAGGGTCCTTGCAAAGCAAAAGTTTTCAATTTGGATAAAGTCTAACATTAATTATTTATTTTATTGATTGTACTCTTGGTGTCAAAATTAAGGACTCTGCCTAACTCTAAACTCTCAGAGATTTTTTTCTAAACTATAAAGGTTTTATACATTTTTCCCCATTTGTTGAAAGGACCTTTCCTTCATTAAATTGCTTTTATACATTGGTCAAAAATCAATAGGACATATTTGTATGGGTCTCTTTCTGGGTCTATATTCTATTTCTATAGCTATGTAAGTCTTGAAATTGTGTAAACTAATTTCTCTCACTTGATTATTCTTTTTCAAAATTATTTTTACTATTCCAGTTCCTTTGCCATTCTACATAAATCTATAATAATAAAGTGTAATGTGCTAATTAGACCAGACAGCTGAATGACCTTCCGGATGTCCTTCTAGACGACCTTCCAGACGAAGCCAGGGCTGTGAGGGCCAAGGCAAACTGCTATGGCTGCGAGGGCCAAGACTCTTGCACAAATTTCATGCATCAGGCCTCTAGTTTTATAATAATTGTATATATCTAGAGAAAATCTTGCTGGGATTTTGTTAGAAATAGTGTTAAACCTGTATATCATTTTAAGGAGAACTTGTATCTTTACTATGATTCATTGTCCAGTTTATGAACATGGTATATCTCTCCATTTATTTAGGTCTTCTTTGGTTTATTTCATCTGTTTTTTGTGGTTTTCAGCATGCAATCAAAAATAGTTACATGTTTTGTTAAATTTACACCTAATTATTTTGGGAATTTTTCAGCAATTGTAAATGGTGCTGTATTTTTTTAATATGTCTTTATTGATTTCAGGGAGGAAGGAAGAGGGAGAGAGAGATAGGGACATCAATGATGAGAGAGAATCATTGATCGGCTGCCTTCTGCACCATTGGGGATTGAGCCTGCAACCTGGGCATATGATATGCTCTGACTGGGAATCGAACTGTGACTTCCTGGTTCATAAGTTGACGCTCTACTACTGAGCCACCTTGGGGTCTGACATGCTCCAGATCCAGGAAGAGCCCATGTTCAGTTCAAGTCCAAAGGCACTGTATTTTTTTTTTATTCACATTCTCATTTCTAATATTTAGAAATTAAATTGATTTTTGCATGTTTATCTTTTATTCTGCAACTTTGCTAACTCTCTTATTAGTTCTAGCAGGGGATTTTTTGTTGTTGTTTTTAAAGATTCCTTGAGATTTTCTATGAAAACAATATGTCATCTGCAAATGGGAATAGCTTGATTTCTTCCTTTCTGATTATATGCCTTTTATTTCACTTTCTTGTCTTATTGCACTGGTTAAAAGTTCCTGCACTATGTGGAATAATATTGGTCAGAGTAGCTATCTTGTTCTCACACAGGGGAAAGCATTCGGTCTTGCATTATAAAGTATGTTTGTTGTAGGGTTTTTTTACATGCTATTTATCAATTTCAATTTTCTTAAATTTGTTGTTTTATTTCCTACAATATGATCTATACTGGTATATGTTCCATAACACTTGAAAAGAATATGTAATTCCACTCTTGAGTGGAGTGTTCTACAAAATGTTGATCAGATCCTGTTGGTTACTGTTGTCACTCAGTATTTCTATATGTCCTTGCTGATTTTCTGTCTAGTAATTCTCTCAATTTCTGAGAGGACTGTTGAAGTTTGCGACTTAATTGTAAGTTTGTTTATTTCTTCTTTCATTTCTATCAGGGTTTTTTTGTGTGTTTTTGTGTGTTTGTTTGTTTGTTTGCTTTTGCTTCTCATATTTTGTAGCTCTGTTGTTTGATGCATACGCATTTAAGATTGCTGTGTCATCTTGGCAAATTCACCCTTTGTCATTATATAATGTCCTCTTTTTCTGGTCATTTTATTTACTTTGAAGTCTACTTTTTTTAAGTCTACTTTACCAGATATTAATATATCCACTCCTGCTTTCTTTTGATCAGTATTTGTATGTTATATTTTTTTCCTTCATTTTGCTTTCCAAACTTGCCTATATTGTTATATTTGAGGTAAGTTTCTTATAACCAGTATATAGTTAGTTCATCTCTTTTAATCCACTCTGTCAATCTCTGCCTTTAAATTGGTGTGGTTAGACCATTTACATTATTATAATTATAGATATGTTGGGGTTTAAATCTACCATATTATTTTGTTGGGGTTTTTTTTTTTTTTTCTGTTTGTTTGCTGTGTTTTGTTTCTCTATTTTCTCTTTCCTAATTTCCAGTGGGTTACTTGAACATATTTACAATTCTATTTCATTTTATCTTTCTGTTTTTGAGTTTATCTTTCTAAAGCTTTTTTAGTGGTTGCTAAAATTATTAGTGTGGATGTGATCTTGTTACCATTGGGCAGCATGAGAAGTCCTGACTTTACTAGGACTCTGATAATATCCTAGTGGGGAGTGAGAGGAAGTCCAGGCTCGCCATGTGGTCTCCATTAATACTACAACAGTGGTGGTGGTGATGAGAGGAGGGAACACGGGTTTGTTACCACTCTTCAGGGATGCAAATCCCTTCAGGGGTCCATTCCCACTTGGTAGGCAGTGGAGGAGGAGTTAGGGAGTCTCATTACAGCCTTGCAAGGATGAAAACTTGGCTCCCCACTCAGCCTTTGCTGGTGGGGACTAGGCCACAGTTTTGTGTGGTGTTGGCTGGAGTCAAGTGATTACTGTCTAAAAGTTTTCAGTCTTCCTAGGCTGCCCCTTTCCTGGTTATTTTGTTGACTAGAGAAGATATTTATTGGGGCCTTTTTTGTCTGGTCCCAAATTGGCATTTTCAAGTTGATGCTTCTTAAGATCCAAGTCTGAGATAATGAGGCAAAAAGAAAACCTAAGGAGCTCACATTTATGTTCATTCATTGGGCCCCAGAATTCCTCGCCAGTCTGCCTTCTTCCCGCTACCTTTCAGAGACTTCTTATGTTTGTTTTATACCTATATAAGGCTCAGGATTTTAAGCTGTACTTAGCAGGAGGAATAAGGAAAAATATGATTACTAATACTTTCTCCCCAAAGGGAAAAATTCTATAAATACTTTTAATACCAATGTAATCACTCATTTAAAATTCCCTGTTAATTCTCTACCTGCTCACTGCTCACTCACATCCATTTGCAGCTTTTTCACATTTTGTGTCCCTCAAACCTGATTGATTACCATGTGTGAAATTTTTTTTTTGAAAATTTTATTTTGTTTTTAATTTGTTGGGTAGAATTCTTTTTCATGCTACACAGTTGAAAGTATGTGTATAAATCAGGGTTCTCCAGAAAAACAGAACCAATAGGGGATAGATATCTATATATCTATCTATACATGTATATAGCTAGATGTAGATATAAAATAAGGTTTTGGCTCATGCAATTATGGAGGCTGACAAGTCTCAGTATCTGCAAGATGAACTGGCAAGCTGGAGACCTGGAGAGCCTATGCTTTAGTTCCTGTCTGGGGTCTGACATGCTCCAAATCCAGGAAGAGCCCATGTTCAGTTCAAGTCCAAAGGCAGAAAATATTCTCTTACTCAGAGGAGGGCCAGCCTATTCAGTCCTTCATCTGGTTGGATATCTGAAATCAGCCACATTAGGGAGGGCAATCTGCTTTATTCAGTGTACCCATCCCAATGTTATTTCATTGAGAAATGCCCAGAATAATGTTTGACCAAATATGTAGACACCTTGTGGCTCAATCAAGTTGACACAAAATGAATCATTATAGCATGCAAACTTTAAATGCTGGAGACTACCAGATGGGTTAATTTGGACCTAAATCTGAATTCTGACCAAGATTTGCTCACAAATTCATATTTTGAGCTGACTGAGATATATAGAGAAACTCAAAGGGAATGAGTAAAACCTTTCAAAGTTTCCAAATGTCTCTATAAAGCAACTGCTATAATCGGGAAGGCTGTATGGCAAAGGAAGGTAGGAAAGTTAGGGTTGCTATGCTTCTTCAAGAGAACTTTATAAACAGGAAAAACATTAAAACTTTTATTTTTCCTGATTCTTAGAGTAAGAATTTATCTTTTCCATATTTGAAATATTTTAAAAATTCAAAATAAGAATTTCTCATAACCTATAATCCCCTCTAAGTAGCAGTAGCTTTTTTTAATCTAAACATAAAGAGTGTAATATCTGTAAAATCAGTGTGAGTTGTGTGTTCCATAATTAAACATCCTCTAATGTTAGACATCTGGATAATCTTCAGTGTTGCAGCTTTATAAATAAAACTGCCATCTTGGTGCTGAAATCTCCAGCTTCATTTTGGGTCATTTCCTTAACTGTATCTTCCTAGAGGTGGAATTGCTAAGTCAAGGGATAGACCCTTCTAGAGAGGTCTCATACCGAGATTGTAGCAGTCATAGCAATTGTGGGGAGGGTGAGAGGCTTTTCTGATTTTTAAACTTTGTATTTTCTAGAAGCATCAGATGGTGAAGGAGGGGGAGACGTAGAAATGATGCAGCAGGAGACAGCTCCAGTTCCTGTCCTGTCGAAGAAAACCAAACAGGTGACAGTCACTATGGGAAAGTCCCAGCTGTTGGATTCTGTGGTCATCCTCTTCCACCCTGTGCCGTATTCCCTGTGCCCTAAGAGCAGCTGCTGGCCAGATTTCAGGGAAGCTTTTACCCTCTCTGCTTTGAAAGAGCCATGCTGCATTAATTATCAACAAGCAAGGCCTATTTTTCCCCCTAATATTTTTGATATATAAATGTACTTTACAATAATGGTATCTTAGATTTCTGTATTACATTTTCACCAAATATCCAGTCTTGTTGTTTTAGGTACAGTTCCTAAAAGGAGACAGATTTCATTAAGATATTCGAGCTTACCCCCCCCCCCCCCCGCCCCCCACCAACACATGATTGCAGCGCCATGCTATGCTGCCAGCAGGCTCCAGAACCACATGTTACCCAGCATTATGGTCCGTTGTATGAATTCTTATCACAGTGTTTGCTGCCTTCAGAGTAGACATTTGATAAACTTTGTTTCCTGTGCCTATGACCTTTTGTTTCTTTTTAATCTTCACACTGCCAACTCACATCCATTTGCAGCTTTTTCACATTATGTGTCCCTCAAACCTGATTGATTACCATGTGTGTGTGTTGTGGTTTTTGTAATTTTTATTTTGTTTTTAATTTTTTTAAATTACAGTTGACATATCCTATCTAATAATAGAGTAACATGTAAATTACCATCACTCCGCTACGCCCACGATTGGGCAGCGGGAGGCTGGGGGGCGGGACTCGGGGTGGCCTATCCGGCCATTGAGAGGCACAGATCCGATGCCACTGAGGGGGCTACCCTGCTGTTGAGAGGCGCAGGGGGCGGGACTCCCGCCCCCTGTTCCTCTCAACGGCCAGATCCGCGGCCGCTGAGGGGGCCTGCCGCGGACACCCAGCTGCGCCTCTCAAAGGCAAGGTAGCCAGGTGTCCGCGGCAGTCCCCCTCAGCGGCCGTTGAGAGGCGCAGGGGGCGGGAGTCCCGCCCCCTGAGCCTCTCAACAGCAGGGTAGCCCCCCTCAGCGGCTGCGGACCATCAAAAGCGTGGGAGCTGGGTGCCTGTCTGCTCCAGCACCAGGCCTTTCAGAAAGGCCTGGTGCACCAGCGGACAGGCACCCAGCTCCACCGCGAAAAGCGAAAGCGTGTAGGGGACCCTACACGTGCATGATTCAATCATGCACTGGGCCTCTAGTAATATCATATTAGTTTGAGGTGTACGGCCCCATTTTTAACATTTATATAGCTTATAAAGTGATCACCTCAATAAATCTATTACCCATCTGATAGCATATATAGTTATTACAATATTAATATTTCCTATGCTGTACTTTACATTCCCATGATTATTCTGTAACTACCAATTTGTACTATGTCTTTTTTTTTAATCCTCATCCAAGTAGTGAGGATATTTTTCAGTTGATTTTTTTAGAGAGGGGAAGGGAAGAGTGAGGAGAGAGAAACATTGATGTGACAGAGACACATGGATTGGTTGCCTCCCACACCCGCCCCAACCAGGGGTAGGGTTTGAGACCTGCAACTCAGGTATGTGCCTTTGACCGGGAATCAAGCCCAAGACCTTCCGTGAGAAGTCCAACACTCTAAACACTGAGCCACGCAGGTCAGGGCTATACTTCTTAATCCCTTTACCTTTTCCACCCAGCCCCACAACATCCTTCTCATCTGGCAATCATCAAAATATCTTCTGTACCTATGAGTCAGTTTCTGTTCTGCTTGTTCATTTATTTTGTTTTTCAGATTCTACATGTAAGGGAAGGTCATATGGCATTTGTGTTTCTCTGTCTGACTTTATTTCACTCAGGAAAATATGCTCTAGACCCATCCATGTTGTTGCAGATGGCAAGATTTCATTCCATTCTTTTTTTTTTTTTCATTCTTTTTTATGGCTGAATCATATTCCATTGTATATATGTACCACTTCTTTTTTTTTTAATTGAATTTATTGGGGTGACATTGCTTCACAAAGCCATACAGGTTTCAAGGGTACAACTCAATAAAACATCATATGCACTGCATCATGCCCCCATTGCCCCACAGAAAGTCCCTTTCCATCCCTATTCTTTCCCACTTTGCCCACCTCTTCCTACCCATACTTCCTTTCCCTCTGGTTATCACTACTTTTTGTGTTATATATACATTTGGGGCTTAACCCTTTGCACTCGCTTGCTTTTTTCTCGATTCCTTTATTCTACTCGGGATTTAATTTTTTAAATACCCCAGATTTTACAAAGCCTGGCAGTAGAATAAAAAACTGGAGTTTCTTTTCATACAAACTTATTTATTTGGATTTTTTTATATTTCAAATTATTGATACATTCAATACAATTCGACATACGAGTTGCTACCGATGCTAACCGTGTCGAGTCACACTCGACATCCAAGTGCAAAAGGTTAATCCCTTCACCTTCTTTCATCCAATACCCTAACATTCCTCCCCTCTGACAGCTGCCAGTCTGTTCCATGTATGTATGCCTCTGTTTTTATTTTGTTTGTCAGTTTATTTTTCATTAGATTTCACTTATAAGTGAGATCATATGGTATTTGTCTTTCTCTGACTGGCTTATTTCACTTAGCATTATAATCTCCAGGTCCATCCAAACTGTCACAAAGGTAACATTTCCTTTTTTTGTGTGTGTTTTTTTTTACAGCCAAGTAGAATTCCATTGTACAAATGCACCACAGCTTTTTTAACCACTCATCTACTGATGGGCACTTGAACTCTTTCCAGATCTTGGCTATTGTAAACAATGCTGCTGCAAACATAAGGGTGCATATATTATTTCTGATTGGTATTTTGGAATTATCCTATCTAATAAAGAGGGAATATGCAAATTGACCATCACACCGTCACAAATATGGCGGCGCCCATAGCCACAAGATGGTGGCGCCCAGTCCTCTCAGCCCCACCGGAGTCCCACAGTCCTTTCAGCCCCACTGGGGGGAGGGGGGCGGCAGGCGCACAGTGCGGCTGGACCCGCCCTCAGCCCCCCAGCTACCCAGAGCTGCCCCGAGGCACAGGCAAGCCTTGGATGTCGGCTTCCCAGCCAATGCCTGAGGTGCAGGCAAGCCTCTGATGTTGGCTACCCAGCCGCCTAGGGCCGGCCCAAGGCACAGGTAAGCCTCGGATGGCAGCTGCCCAGCCACCCAGGGCCGCCCAGGGCTCAGGTAACCAGGGCCAGCCAAGGCTTGCGCTGCCGGCAGTGGCAGCAGCAGAGGTGTGATGGGGGCGTCGCCTTCCCCTGATTGCCAGGTTGCCTCCTGCCCCTGAGGGCTCCAGGACTGTGAGAGGGGGCAGAAAGGGCTGAGGGACTCCCCCATCCAGTGCATGAATTTTCATGCACCGGGCCTCTAATTATTTCCAGAAGTGAATCACTGGGTCAAAAGGCAGATTCATTTTTAATTTTTTGAGGAAACTCCATACTGTTTTCCAGAATGGCTGCACCAGTCTGGATACCCAACAACAGTGCATGAGGGTTCTCTTTTCTCCACTTCATTGCCAGCATTTGTTGGTTGATTTATTGATGATAGCCACTTTGACAGGCATGAGGTGATATCTCAGTGTGTGTGTGTTGTGTGTTTAATCTTTATTGTGAAAGTATTATATATGTTCCCTTCTCCCCCTCCCCCCCATTGGCTCCTTCTAGCCCACCCCACCTCCCCGCTCCAGGCCATTGTATTTATGCACCACTTCTTTTTTATCCGGTCATCTATTGATGGACAGTTAGGTTGCTTCTATATCCTGGCTATTGTAAGTAATGCTGCAATAAATATATGGATGTATATGTCTTTTCAATTTAGTATTTTGGGTTTCTTTGGATAAATACCTAGAAGTAGAGTTGCTAGGTCCTTCTTTGTCTCTTGTTGTAGCCTTTGTTTTAAAGTCTATTTTGTCTGGTATAAGTATTGCTACCTTAGCTTTGTTTGTTTCCATTTTCATGAAATATCTTTTTCCTGGGCCAGGGGTTCTGGTGTGAGGCTGGGACCCCTGGCTCTCTAGGGGACCTTTGCAGCCAAGATACTTTTAACCGCCTCACATAGGTGTGGGACCAGCCTGTTGGCATCTCCGCCTCTCCTACCAGTCTCAGTGGCTTCTTCTTTATATCCTTAGTCCTATAGGACTTCCGGTTAGCTAGATTTCAAGGGGTTCTGAATTATGGTTGTTCTGTAGTTTGGTTGCAATTTTGATGTGATTGTGGGAGGATTTTAGTATCACATTTACCTATGCCTCCATCTTGACTGGAAACTCCCTATGTCTGATTTTTAAAGGACTACCTAGCGTCAGTACAAATTTGTCATCTTTGTAATAATGATTTGTAGTCTTATTGTAAGCGGCCCTAAACTCTTTCCAATGGAGGGTGACTCTACCCAAATTTTGTGACCAGTTTGTGGAGCAGATTGGCATAGTGACTACCTATAAGCTGTGACACCTTAAACAAGTTAAACTCTCTGAGCATCAGTCTCCTTATTGGAAAAATGATGATAGTAATTGTGTTTTCCTCACAAAGTTGCAATGGGTACTAAATGACTAATACTTGTAAAGCACTTTCAATAATGGTTGACAAAAAGAGTAAACACTGAAGTGTTAATAATTATAGTGAAATACATACTTCAAATCTCTTTTATTTTGTTCATTATTTTTAATCTGCAGAAAGAGGAAGGCAGAAAGATATTTTTTATATTTTTATTAGCTTTCTCCTCAGCCATTAAATATTTTGCTCAAAGGCCCTATATCAGTTCTAGTTTTAACCATCCTTTCAAAGGCCTATAATTAACAGCCTTAGCTTTCAATTTATTTCACCAAGGTGTGGTTTGATTTTACCTTAACTTATTCCACTGACCACACCATAGTCATGCCTTCTTTGACCTACCTGCAGAACTCGGTTCTTAATAACTTCTTCATACCCGATTGGCTTCCTTTTCCCTTACTTTCTGCCTTGATATTTTTCTTGCTTGCTGCTCATGTTTTCTCATCACTGGAAGAAATTTGCATTAATAAACTTGCCCAAGCCTTCATTTTTCCTGTCTTCTCCTTGGTGGTGCGTTGCTAATTCCTGTTTTTAGTGCCTTGGCTCTTCTTTTCCCACAGCCACCATGTTAAGAAAGGACAGGGGACCACAGGAAGAAGAGGGGAGAGTTAAATACATTCTTCATTTCTGTGAGCATTCACCTCTTTCCATGACCCAGGTTTCAACAACAAAGGCCTTTTATTGAGCACGTAACACAGGCAGTGTGCACGGCACTGACTCACACAGTCCTCACAGCTGCCCTTTGAAGTACAGGGTATCCCATTTGACAAATTACCTGAGGCTCAGAGTGATGGGTTCTGGGGGTTATGGCCACTTGGGTGGGTGCGAACAGGTGCTGAAGATCTATTTCCACTTCTCTTTTCACCTGTGTTTCCTTTCAACTTGGAAACACTGGATTCACCATGTCTTCATGTGCTTTGTTGATCACATGCCATTGCTGTTTTTTGCTAAGAAAAAAAATTATGATTTTATGGCCCATTTTATTCATCTCCCTCCTGCTTTAATTTCTTTTACTATCAAATTGCTTTACAGAATTCAAGTCCTAGGTAGACAAATGCCCTAAGCCCTTCCTCCAAGCCTCTCATTTCCCTGTCCAGAGAATTTACACGGGACTCTCCTGGGTCCCTCTGCCTCTGGAGTGTTATCCGTCTAGCTCCCTGGTCTCCCCGACCAGGCTGCACACCTGGAGGCCAGAGTTTATCTCCACACACCTGGTATAGAATCGTGCCCCTAATTGGCACTCATTATTTGTGAAATGAAGGATTGGGTGACTATAGCAGTATTTCACTTTTTCTTACCACTCTTTCCATCTCAACCCTTTGGGTCCCAGCGTGTGAGTCATCAGCTCCCTGACCCTGCTGCCTGCTGTGGTCTTTTGGACCCTGGATATCCAGTGTCCCTCCTCTAGCCCCCTCCTTGAAAGGTTTCTCCATCTGAACAATCAGAGCTGGACTCTCTTCCTCCACCCCACCTGACTGCCCTCTGGATCCTCTGTGGGCTCCCTATCCTCTCTCTAGCTGCTCTTCTCCCTCTGGACCCATCATCACACCAAGGATGACCTTCTTGTCAGGCAGACTGTCCTTTCTTAAATCTTCCTCTGGTTGTTTATGCACAAAGAGCTTGAGTCTCCAACTAGTTAATAAGCTCCTTGGGGGCCAGGGTTCTTTTGTGTTCACCACAGTACCTAGCACAGTGCTAGGCAATTGACTCATTTGGTAGATATGACTGAATATTTATTCTCTAATACTAATTACATTTTTTTCCTGAATAAAAAAATATTTTTATGCTTTATAAAATTTTTAATTTTTAAATTAGCTTAGTCACTTCACTGTTCTTTATGGTTTTTGTTTTGTTTTGTTTTTAAATATATTTTTTATTTATTTCAGAGAGGAAGGGAGAGGGAGAAGAGAGAGAGCTAGAAACACTAATGATGAGAATCATTGATCAGCTGCCTCCTGCACTCCCCCTACTGGCAATTGAGCCTGCAACCCAGTCATGTGCCCTGACCAGGAATCAAAGGTCAAGAGCTCAACCACTCCTGGTTCATAGGTCAACAGCTCAACCACTGAGCCATACCTGGCCAGGCTGTTATTTATGTTTTTAGGATTTTTTGTGCTTGCATAAGGAACTGCCTGGCATTATGCTGTTAGCTATAATATATACTTAGGCTTTAGTTTCACCAGGTGAGAGTGTCTGTCAAGTTAGGTAGTGTTCCCCTCTGCACCACAGCTAGCCTCACTTTTATTACTAAGTCCAAGCCTCTAGCTGTCCAGTATTTCGAGCCCCAGATTTATAATTTTGTAGAACTTTTTTACCCATGCAACTACATCATCTCTAGAAACCATTTCACATCTAATCATCCTTGGCCTCCTTAATAATGTAAGTATAAAGATTTGCCAACAGTTCTTTTTTTTCCAGATATTGCTTCCAAAATAAATGATGAATTCCCCTACTCATAGAAATTGCATCACCCTCTTCCCTCCTCAACCTCAGTGATTTCAGAGCCAGCCCTGGTGACTTTGTAATTATGGTTCCCTTAAGGAATATAATCTCTTCGGAGGGATTTCATGACTTTTCATTGATGCCTCCATGATGTCAGTAGCCTTTCAGTGGTTCCATGATCCATCCTCTCCCCATCAGAGGCCACACAGGAGTTCTTTTTCTTAAGCCAGGCTTTTGTTTATCTCCTTGGTTCATAAAGGGATCTTCCGCAAGAGTACTTATCCCTTTCCCACCTTACTCACCTTTCTCTACTGTTGTATTTTCTTACTGTTTCATTATTTTAGCATTGATCATTTCATATCTCTCGCACTCTTTATCTTTAAGATTTCTCTTGATGATTTTAAGTGAAAAGACTATGTCCTCTCCACTCTCCTATTTACCTTCTACCTTGCCATGGTAGTGTCTCAATTCTCTTTATATTCATTTAGTGTGGTATAACAAATTGACCCAAAAGTTAGTAGCTTAAAACATAAAAATTCTTTTTTTTTTCTTTATTGATTAAGGTATTACATATGTGTGCTTATCCCCCCATTATCCCTCCCACACCCCCGCTCATGCCCTCACCCCTCAGTGTCTGTGTCCATTGGTTAGGCTTATATGCATGCATACAAGTCCTTTGGTTGATCTCTCCCCCTTCCCCCCACCCTCCCCGACCCTCCCTCTGAGGTTTGACGGTCTGATCGATGCTTCTCTGTCTCTGGATCCATAAAAATTCTTTACCTCATAGTTGCTGTTCTCTCACAGGCATGACTTAGTTCTGTCCCTCTGGCTCTACACATATCAAATGCCAGTCAAGTTGTGGGCAAGGGTTTGGGGGCTTAACCCCCTTGTTGCCAGGCCTCAATCCCTCACCATGTGAGCCTCCCACTGGGTTGCCTCACAACATTGTCATTGGCACAACCACAGATCATTTCCAGATAAACTCTTTCCTGCCTTGGCGCCCTGCCGAGGCAATTGAGGAGCAATACCCCTTAAGCTTCCTAGAGACAGGTTTGAGAAAATCTGTGAGGCAAACCTTTAAATTCTTTATAGAGCTCTTATGTGACTAAATAGTACTCTGGGGTCTACGGTCTTAACAAATGGATTTGCAGCCATACCCTGGACTTCTTTCATAGTCCCTCTTTCCACCACACTCCCTCCTTTTCATTTTACTCTAAGTCACAAGAAAACAGGTAACACCTTCAACAATATATGGATCTTCTTTACTATTTAACCCATGGCATTTGATACATGTTCTACTTTTCATGCAACTGCAGATAACAGTATTGCTAAACTTTCTATCACTACATAACAAAGATTCTCTCTCCTTCCGTTTTCAGTAAGACTTTCCTCACTTTATACAAATCCTTACCCTCAGTGTCCTCAAAGTTCAAAACTTTATGAATAGTGTGTTGAGACACACTATCTGTCCATCAATCATCTTATTTTTGGCACATTTCAAAGTAATTTGAAAAATCAGTACACTCCCCCAGACACTTCATCATGCATATCATTAACAAAAGTCCAATATTTAAAGATTCTTTTTGTCTTTTCGAGATAAAGTTAGCATACAATAAAATGCACAAATGTCAAATTTACCATTCAATAAATGGTAAAATTGTCAAATCCATGTAATTCCTTTATACAGACCACAACAGGATAAAGAAGGTTACCATCGCTCCATTCCCTTTCATGCCACCTCCCAGTTGATCACTGTTCCACACTCTGTGACCCAGAGGCTGTTCTGACATTCTCCCCTCAATTAGTTTTGCCTATTCTAGAATTTTCCGAACATGAACAGACAGTATATGTTCTTTATTCAAGGCCTCTTTTATTCAGCACAGTGTTATTTAGATGCATTATGTTGATATATAGTGGCTCTCTTCTTTTGTATTGCTGAGTGTATTATTCTGCCAGGGCTGCCATAACAAAATACCAATCTGGGTGGCTTCTTTTTAATTGAACTTATTGGGTGACATTGATTAATAAAATTATATAGGTTCAGAATTATGGAAAACAGTATGGATTTTCCTCAAAAAATTAAATATGGACCTGCCATTTGACTCAATGATCCCACTTCTAGGAATATATCCTAAGAAACCCGAAGTACCATTCAGAAAGAATGTATACACCCCTATGTTCATAGCAGCACAATTTATAATAGCTAAGATCTGGAAACAGCCCAAGTGTCCATCAGTAGATGAGTAGATAAAAAAACTGTGATACATTTATACCATGGAATACTATGCAGCAGTTAAAAAGAAGACTCTCTTACCCTTTGAGACAGCATGGAGGGACCTAAAGAATATCATGCTAAATGAAGTAAGTCAATCAGAGAAAGACAAGTATCACATGATTGCACTCATATGTGGAATCTAAGTAACAAAATAAACTAATGAACAGAGTGGATCCAGAGACTCAAAGCATGGAACAGAGTATGAAATCTCAGAGGGAAGGCAGGGGAGGGTGAGAGGTAATCAACCAAAGACCTTGTATGCATATATTCATAACACATGGACACAGACAATAGGGTGCTGAAGGGGTTGGGGACAGGGGCGGGCTGGAAGGAGTCAATTGGGGGGAAAAGGAGACATATGTAATACTTTTAACAATAAAGAATATTTTTTAAAAAAAGAAAACAAAAATAAATAAATAAAAGTTAATCCCCCCCCCCAAAAAAAATTATATAGGTTTAGGTATACAGTTCTATAATACATCGTCTGTATATTGTACTGTGTTCACCACTCCACATCAAGTCTCCTTCCATCACCATTTACCCTGCCTTTTCCTCTTCTACCTCACCCTCACTCCACTTTCTGTCTGGCTACCACCATACTGTTGTCTATTTCTATGAGGTAGTTTTTGTTGTTGCTGCTTAATCCCTTTACCTTTTCACCCAGTCCAACCCTTCTCCCCTCTGACAGCTGTCATTCTGTTCTCTATATCTATGAGACTGTTTCTATTTTGATGGTTGGTTTATTTTGTTCATTAGACTCCACATATAAGTAAAATCTTATGGTATTTGTCTTTCTCCCACTGGCTTATTTCACTTAGCACAATATTCTCCAGGTCCATCCATGATGTCGCAAAAGGTAAAATTTTCTTCCTTTTTACCACTGAATAGTATTCCATTGTATAAATGTAGGATAGCTGTTTTATCCACTCATCTAATGGGCACTTGAGCTGTTTCCAAATCTTGGCTATTGTAAACAACACTGCAATGAACATAGTGGGGTGCATATATTCTTTCAAATTGGTGTTTTGGGTTTCTTCTGATACATTCCCAGAAGTGGAATCGCTATATCATCATGCAGTTCCATTTTTAATTCTTGAGGAAACTCCATAGTGTTTTCCACAATGGCTGCACCAGTCTGCATTCCCACCAACAGGGCACAGGGGTTCCCTTTCCTCCACATCCTTGCCAGCACTTGTTGTTTGTTGATTTATTGATGATAGCCATTCTGAAGGTGAGAGGTGATTCATCATTGTGGTTTTAATTTGCATTTCTGTGATGATTAGTGATGTTGAGCATCTTTTCATATGTCTATTGGCCATTTGTATGGCCTCTTTGGATAAGTCAGACTGGGTGGCTTAAACAACAGAGATTTTATTTCTCATAGTTCTGGAGGCTAGAAGTCCAAGTCAAGGTGTTGGCAGGTTTGGTTTCTCCTTGCTTTGTTGTGTCCTTACATGGTCTTGCTTCTTGCCGTGTTCTCACATGGTCTTTCCTCTGTGAGCACATCCCTGGTTTCTCTTCCTCCTCATACAAAGACACAAATTTATTGGTTTAGGACCTCATGCTTATGACCTCATTTAATTACCTCTTAAAAGGCTATCTACAAATATAGTCATATAGGGGTGTTAGGACTTTAACATGAATTGGGGGTGGGGCACAATTCAGTCTGCCTCACAAATTTTCTGACTAATATTCAATTATATGAATACTAGAGGCCCAGTGCATGAAATTCCTGCACGGGTAGGGTTCCTAGCTGCTGCTGGCTGCCAGCCGGGGCCTTCCTTCCCCCGACTGCTGGCCGGGGCCTCCCCTCACACCCGCCTTGGCCTTGCGCCACCTGCTCACCTGCTCCACCATCCTGCCGTGGTCCCGCTCTCGTCGGGGTCCATTGGGGCCATCAGCACCTCCACTGCCACCACTGCCAGTGCCACGTCGCTGACGCCCACCATGTTCCGCCACCCCCTGGTGGTCAATGAAAGTCTACCTCCCACCTGTAGGGACAATTTGCATATTAGCCTTTTATTATATAGGATACCACAGTTTGTTTATCCATTCCTCTCTGATGGATACCTGGAGCTATTTTCTATTTGGGGCTATTATGAATAAATCTGTCATGAACATTCATATACAAGTCGTTTTGTGAACATGTATTTTTATTTCTCTTGAGTAAATACCAGGAATGGAATTGCTGAGTCATGTTTAGGTTTATAAAAACTAGACTTTTCCCCAAAATGATTGTAACATTTTTGCATTCCCACCATCAGTATATGAGACTTTTAGTTGCTTTATATCAGCATTTGGGTTTATTAATCTTTTAATTTTAAATATTTTAGTGGTGTGTATTGAATAACTTTTGACTAAACCCAAAAGAAACTAAAAGCCACTTCTAAATTGTTTTTCTTTTTATAATGAACATTCTCATTTTTGTTATAAAATGGCAATTAAATTTTTTAACAAAGTAATATTCAAATGCTATTAAAATTTTTAATGAAAAAACAGCAATCCCTTTTCCTACTGTTACCCTAACTTTTTCCTCAGAAGTAGTCATCCTCAACTTTTAGTTGTTTTTCTTATTTGCTACCTTACAGTTTTTATTGCTGTTTCTTGATTTATCCATTTCTGACATGATATGTTAACTTCTCAAGGTAGCATATGAAAACATAACTCGCCCTTTTCCCCTCTAATCCATCTCCAATTGCCACATCCCCTGCCAACACAATATCATATTTTGGGTAAAATGGGTGTCATTCTTTTATTATTATGACCATAGAAATACTGTTCAATCCTGAGAAAAAGAGAAGCTTTAATCACTCCCCCTTTCTTATACAAGTCTTTATTTTCATGACATCAATAAAGTTACTGCACTTCTCCCTTTGTCTAGCTTGCTGTATTCCTATTTTTAATTATTTCCATATGTTCCAACATCTCTTCCACATGCTCATGAATAATATTTTTCATATCCTCAAAGAGATCAGTTATTGTTATTTTCTGCAGACCTCTATGCTCCTCTTCCACTCTGAATTAGCTATTCTCTGGGCCTTTTGAACAATTGAGACTTTTCTTTACTGCCCCTTCAACACTTTTCTGGATTAGTTTCCCTGTTTGCTGAATTCCATATCTTCCTTGGTCTTGGTTTATTAAACCTTTATTTTGCTGGGGTACACCTTCAGTATCTGTGGGTAGAAAGCAAATTTATTAAGACCTTAATTTACTCTTTATTGATAGTTTGGATGGGTATAAAAATCTAGTTTTTAAATACGTTTTCTTTATAATTTTGAAGGCACTGCTCAATGAGTTCTAGCATCCAGTAATGCTATTCAAGATCTGAAACCAGTCTTATTCTGACCCTTTATTTTGAATGTTATTGTTTTTCACTTTGAAATTTTTTAGAATCTTTTAGTTGTCCATAATGTTCTCCAATTTCACAGTGATGCTCTTTGGGGTGAGTATTTTCCTTATTTGTTATACTCTATACCTAACGGGATTTCAATTTTGAGTTTCATGTCCTAGAAAGTTTCCATCACTCCATCTTCATATTTTATATGACCCCTTTTTCTTCAATTCCTTTACTGGAATGTTGAATCTCTTGACCTGATTCTCTAATTTTCTTACCACTTTTAAATTTTTTCTGGGAGATTGTCTCTACTTTATCTTTAAGCCTTCCTTCTACATTTTTATTTCAACTTTTTAATTTGTTTTAATGTTCAAATGTTTTCTGATCATATCTTTTTATGGCATCTGTTTTTCATGGATGCAAATTCTTCCCTTATATATCTGAGAATATTAATTGTAATTATTTTCAAGGAATATACCTCTTTCCTCGGGATTCTTTTTTTGTTGTTATTTGCTCTTACGTTGGAGACTGTACTTAGTTGTCTGATGAACTTTAGCTGTCTATTCATAGTAAAGAGAGATACATTAAACAGTTGTTAGAAAATTTTTGTACAAAGTAAGGCTTGTTGATTAGTGGATTTCTATGTAGGGGTAGGATGACAAGGTAGATTTTTAATATGGTACCCCCAAATGTCACTTTTTGTGGCATTCCTCTTAGGCCATTTCATTTTTCCAAAGAATAATTTAGTGGTTTCCTGCTGGTAATATATAAGCCTGGCTTGAAACATCCTGAAAGAGGGACAGGAAAAGGAAGTGAGCCTCCACCTCTGTCCTGTCTCCCCTGTGTCAGACATCTTGGTCCTCTGGTCCTCTCCAGAGAATAAACCTCCAGTCTGTTGCCAAGAAAAGCAGATGAGAGGAAGCAGTAATAAGAGGGTTGCTTGCCTGCCTGGGCAGGAGATACAGCTCAATGGAAGGTGTGAGGGAGGCTAATCTTTCTAAACATAAACTTTCAAACAATCTCTTTCTTTTAAACCTTTCGTTCTCTATAGTATCTTCTACCTCCACCCACTAAACCTTTTCAGAGGCCAACAGGTCCAACAGACTCACTTATTAGCTTCCACCTCTCCAGAAACCCAGGTGCTAGCTTTCTCTCTCTGCTAAATCACTTCCATGCAGTTTTATTCACTTTCTATTTTCAAAAAAGTTGTTGAAATCTCTCCACTACTGTTAACCTCTCTGTTTCTTGGTTCTTATAGGTTTGTATCTTTTCACTTTTCTTTATTTCCAGTATATTGGCATTTTGCCATTGTTTTGCTATGTTTAACCAGAAGAATTATTATTAAAGAATATAATTTTTGCACTTTAAAGGATTGATTATATGCCCCAATTACTTCATTTAAAAGCTTTAACTCTTTCATATATTTTTGGGAAGTGTGATTCTTCTAAATACATATTTAAACTACATCTTTTGCTACATATTTAAAATGATTATATTTCTTATAAAGTTATATAATGGCATTACTTATCCTACATAATAAAATGGTAATATGTAAATTACCATCACTCCGCTACGCCCACGATTGGGCCAGCAGGAGGCGCAGGGGGCGGGACTCAGGGTGGCCAGGGTAGCTGATTGGGCCAGCAGGAGGCGCAGGGGGCGGGACTCAGGGTGGCCAGGGTAGCTGATTGGGCCACTGGCGCCGCGAGCTCAACGTCTGTGTCATGGCTGCGCCGGAGGCTTTCGGAAGGCCTGGTGCACCGGCGGACAGCCGGCCAGCTCCCCCGCGATCAAAAGCCAAAGCGGGGGAGCTGGCCGGCTGTCTGCTCCGGCACAAGGCCTTTCGAAAGCCTCCACCGCTCCGGAGGCTTTCGGAAGGCCTGGTGCACCGGCGGACAGCCGGCCAGCTCCCCTGCAATCAAAAGCCAAAGCGGGGGAGCTGGCCGGCTGTCTGCTCCGGCACAAGGCCTTTCGGAAGCCTCCGCCGTGCCGGAGGCTTTCGGAAGGCCTGGTGCACCGGCGGACAGCCAGCCCGCTGGTGCACCAGGTGCATGATTAAATCATGCACTGGGCCTCTAGTCAATTATAAAAGACATATATGCTGTTCGAATTTGTTTCCAGAAATGGTTAGTTTAGCCTGGCCTAAGTCTTCCACATCTTCTTACCTAGTCTGTGAGGGTAAGCATCAGCATTCATTAGACAGCTAAGTTTAGGAATCTTCAATACTATGGATTTGTATTTCCTCATAAAGTCATCTTACCACTCTAGAAATTGACCCAATAAACTTGGCTTCTTTGTACACTACCTCAACCAGCTAAGGTGACTGCTCCCAGAAAACAAACATACTGCATCTTCTTTAGGATGATCTAAGAATTTGAACCTAGCATGTAAAACTGATTCTGTATCTTGACTAAAGCAATTCATAAAGCATGTTTCCTTTTTCCAATGCATGATTCAGACTTACATTTTTATTTTTTTCCAGAGTCTATACTCTTTCTTTTTTTTAAATATATTTCTTTATTGATTTCAGAGAGGAAGGGAGGAGAGAGAGAAACATCAATGATTAGAATCATTGATTGGCTGCCTCCTGCACGCCCCCTACTGGGGATTGAGCCTGCAAACCAGGCATGTGCCCTTGGCTGGAATCGAACCTGGGTCCTTTTAGTCCACAGGCTGATGCTCTATCCACTGAGCCAAGCCAGCTAGGGCCAGAGTCTATACTCTTATAACTGAGCTCATTTCCAGATTTGTGTCATGTTGAGCTGATTTGTTTTGTAAACCTAGCATAAATACAACCTAGCACATTGAATATACTCTTAAAGAGTACCCTCATTTGCTAAATAAGAAAATGGAACAGGTTTCTACATCTGCTTCCCAAAAACCTTGATACTGGTGACAAGATACTGCAGAATGCCTTAAGGGGTCTGCTAATCGTATCTGGGCCTTTGCCTTAGGAGTATGAGCTGAATCTTGGCCTGGTCTGTAATTGGACTCTGGCAGCTTCTGTGACACATTAGTGGCCTTGGCCCAGTTTCTAATTGGCATGTATCTGCATCCACAAGACAGCTTAACTTTCTAAATAAGAGAGGTCATAATATCTTTTTTATTCTTTAGCTATGATGCAATTGCTCTTTGTAGGTTTTTTTTGTTTTAACTGAGAAGAAGCTAAAATTTCAAGATTCCATGTTACTTTAATCTTGAGCCCTTTGCATCTACTTCTCTACTAACTGAAACAGTGTCTAGAAACTGCTGGTCCTGGCTCCGTGTCTTGAAGAAATTATGTAGCATTATATCTTTCTCTCTCTCTGGCTTCAGGCCATAGGCATTCTTAATCTGCAGACAGTCTGTAAACTGTAATAGAAAGCTTCATCTGTAATCATTTTAAACAGAGCCAGTGGAGACAAGATTGCTTTAGTTAGTAGCTTACCAGTTTAAATTGAGTACACTCTAGTTGGGATGGAAACTTAATCAAGGAAAAACTCAGAATAAGTTTTCACTTACATTTTATATCTTACTTGGTCACTTTTTTGAAAATGTTGCATAAAAGACCCAGCACAGGAAACATTTTATATTCCTGCTTATGATTAATAAATATGGAATCTGAGGAATTCTATTTTATAAATCAAGGACATAGTCCAAATTTCCTGTTTTTCTACATTAAAAAAAAAAAAAAGAGGCAGGGTAAAAATAGCACTAAACAGTATAGGGTATTCAGGGGTCAAGGCAACAGGCAAAATCAGTTACTCAAGATGCCTGGTGCCAAGACTTCTCAGACCATCAATAGAAACATTCATTTTGTAGTCACTATAGATAGGTAAGATGTTTGTTCCAGGTATTATAAAAATATAAGTAAATATATCCTATTTCAGATTTTCTATGCTTATTGAGAAAAGGAAAGAGTTACAAAATAATAAAGTAATACACTAGTGACTTGGAAACACAGGTTCACACATTGCTAGTTCATGGAGAACACAAGTCTCACCAGTCAGACATTCTCATTACATCTTCATTTTCATCACATCTATTTCTGCCTGTATTTTACAAACCTGGCTACTGTCTTTAATCTTTAAGATCCTGCACCACCTCCCCAAACACACATGTGCACTCACATATTCTGACCTTTGTTCAAAGATTTTTTCCGTCTGCCTAATAGCCTACAGTCTATCTGTAGAATATTACCAAGATGCTCTGAAGAATATATTCATGGCTATAGGACTTTGGGATTGGTACCATTAGTTGATACTTCCTCATGCTAAGAGGAAAGTTTTCTCATTTGTATTTTTTATAGCCTACGGAATGTTTCTTGGTACAACCAAAGGAAACAAAAGAAGATGCCACCAAGACCAGGAAGAGGAGAAAGGTAATATTAATTCCTTACCATGGTGTGGCCCTACATGGGTTACATCACCTTTTTGTATAGTGTGCTTTGATGAGGCAATTATTATCATCGCGACTTTAGAGATGCAGAAATTGTAAGATTCAGTGGGGTTTGGTGACTTTCCTAAGGTCACTTGTAATAAGTGTTTCTGTTGTAGCTAAAAATAAATCCTTCTGATTCCTATTTCAGTTTTGTGAAACACTAAACATCTTTCTTACCCACCCTGTGTTTTCACTGTGGTTAGAAGTCAGACATGGGTTTCTAATTCTAGAAGGGGCCCAGAGCTCTCCTGCCCTATGGCCTTTCTGGCTCTGTCTGATGAAAGAAGTTTACCAACCTTCTTTTCTTACCCATTTCAGTTTTTAAAACCTTTTATCTTAGAGTATTAACAAAAAGAAAATAAGCCAATGAAGGTAGTATAAGGCATTTCAGCCTCTCATTTGGAACCATAATTTAAAGCAAAAGGCACCCCTTGTATTTTAATACTTGCCTGTGAGCATATGGAAGACTCTTGCTCCTATACAAACTTTCTTATGGCTCAGACTTGGAGAAAGTGTGGTTAGCTCTGACCTTCCACCACAGTTGTGAAAACAGGAGTATAATTCTCTCGCTGCCAAGAAGGGTCTTGCTGAAGTCAGCAGAGGAAATATGATTGGGATTAGAGGAGAGAAGATGGACTCAAACCAATTACTTAACAGCAAGCTTTTAGAAAACTGCAGTGTGTGTGTGTGCATATGTTTTCTTTGCTTGCAAATGGCCAAATAGGAAGATAGGAGATGCCAAATTGGCTGAGGTTTGGCAAGTCCTTAAAGAAGTAACGTTAACTTCTCTTTGATAGTTTGTGCACTAATGGCCTTCAGGAGTGTTAAGTTCTTGGTGGCTCAAGGTCAGAACTCTGGCTAGATAGTTTAGCCTTGGCTGAGGTCATGCTAAAATGTGCCCACCGATGACATATTTTTTAAAGTTAATTCACTTGACAGAACTTTGACCATTCTCGGCAGTGGTATAGAAATGAGGACATTGTGGAAGGAGGGAAAAAACTTTGGTGACTGGGAGGTTGGTGAGGAACAGCTCTTTCTAGATCTTTGGTAAAACATTAGAAGGAAATGAGAAGGGAAGTTTATGATGAAAATTAAAGGAACGATTGTGTGTTCCTAGTACATTGCAGGCATTCGGTAAATGCTACACAAATAGGTCCAAATCAAAATAGATGTACAGTATTCCCTGTTCTGCTTCCCATAGGACCACTTCAAGACTTGAGAATTGAGGGTCTAAAAGTCTCCCTTTGCAGCGAGTCCTATGCTCAAATTACTCCTGTAGCTTTTACTTAATCCCCGAAATCCAAAGTGAGAGTCAGTGCTTGAAAAACCAGGTTAGGCAAGAAATTCTCAAAATTCTGCCCTTCCAGGTTTAAGGAGAGTTTCCACAGAATCAAGATTTCTTAACTTTTAACAGAAAATAAAATCCTATTATGAAGACTGCTGTAAAAATGTCGGTTCTCCTAGATGTCTTTGTAACTAGGAGTTACAAGGAATCTTTTAGATCCTCCATTCGTTTTTCAAAGCAGCAGTGCCCAAAAAAATTGCTATTATGTTTTCTCAAGTGTGTTTATTAGAACTCACATTCATACTTGGCTACCACCAAAGCCTATGTGCAGTTTAAATGCCAGAGGAATCAACCCATCATAAGCCAAATGCCATTCTATAGTCTTTCCTCCTTGTTTTTTTTTTTTCTTTCTTTCTTTCTTCTCGTCTTAGAAGAAAATTACTGACATTCTTGCAAAATCAGAGCCAAAACCTGGGACACCTGAAGACCTGCAGAAACTGATGAAGGACTATTACAGCAGCAGCCGCTCAGTGATTGAATTAGAAGAACTGAAGCTACCAGGTACAGCCAGGCTTCTTTGGGTTTTTTCCTTTTTTTTATTTTTTTTTAATTTCTTACTATTCTGAGGTTACTCATTCAGAAGGATCCATTGTTAATTGCTAGCAATTTTCCTGATGAGGAGGAGCAAAACAGATTCATCTTTATGTTATGGCAAGGTATCTCAACCAGACATTAATATATTTTCCCCATACTAATGCTCCTTTCCTCAACCTCGTAATTTTAATTTGTGGATGATTTCTTTATTAAGATGCTACATGGTAATCTAATAATTTTAATTATATTTTTATTCAAAAGGCTAGTTGTTGAGTATGCTTTTTTTAAAATATTTTTTTATTGATTTCAGAGAGGGAGAGAGAGAGATAGAAACGTAAATGAGAGACAATCATTGATTGGCTGCCTCCTCCATGCCCCCTACTGGCTATTGAGCCCATAACCTGGGCATGTGCCCTGACTAGGAATCAAACTGTGACCTCCTGTTCATAGGTCGATGGCTCAACCACTGAGCCACACCAGCTGGGTGCTTTTATTTATTTATTTTTTCTGACCAGATTCTTCAAAGAGTAACAATCCCTAAGGAGGATAGAAGTTAAATAAAGATAAACCACACATTTAAAAGTATACACATGAAACACTAATTTATTCATCCTTTATAGATAAAAAGCAGCTTAGTTTTATTGTTGCTCTTATCATGGATTTCTAATTATGGTTTTGCTTTTAGGATAGTTGTTGGGTCCTGGCCCAAACTTTTTCAAGCCAAACTACCTAAAGATAGGGACAAAATTGTGCATTGTTAGCAAGGCTGACACATCACCCAGGTGACTCTTCACCCTACTATTGTTTGGAATCTACTGTCTTAGAGAATTTATAATTAAGTTAAAATACATTGAAAAAATTTTAAAACAACCTACTTTCATTAATTTTAAATTTATGATACATCCTATAACTCCTGGGCAGAGATTGAAGAAAAAAGATGTTGTCATAAACTCAAAATGCAAACAGTTTGGGTGCCATGCCTGAGGTGAGCTACTTATAGACCACAAGGGCTACCTAATGCTGCTTTTGGAAAAAGTCAAGGGTGGCTTGACTTCCTTTTTCCATTACAACTGTGTGCTTTCTAGAGGCCTGAGAAGCTGAAAAACAGCCTGTTCCCTGAATTTTTATAATTCCTCTGTGATAAGCTTTTTTTATAAAATGCACATTGGGTTGGAGACCTGAGTGCCCTGTGCATTTCTTTTCCAAAAGGGGTGTCCTTTAGGGAATGGAAAGAGTGCATTTCCGCATAGCGAGACCTGGAGTTCTGGCTTACTGGGCCCCCCGGCTCCCACTGCAGTTAGCAGCGCTCTTCTCAGCACAGCAGTCCCTCCGGAGGAGCGCTGGGTCCTGGCTGCTCTTTCTCAGGAAGCAAGTGTTAGAACAAAGCCTCTTTTCAAGGTTTAATTGGGAGTGTGGTTTTACTGTGGCTCAGTGGCCATTTTTCCTTTCTTGTTTTTTGTTAGAGCATACCTTCAACTTTGGGAGGACTAGTGAGATAATGGGACCACTGCTCCCCTGTAACCTCATGGAACATCAAAAACCTTAATTTGCTAGAACAGTAGAGAGTCAAAGGTCAGAAGAAGCCTTTAAAGAGTCATTTGAGTTCCATAGTGAGTTTACATTATATTATTGCTGTATTAGAGTTCAGTAATATAGGTAAGCAAGAATATGTGGGCGTGAGTTGGTTTAGGGAGGAATTTAGAAAATAATTGTAAATATGTTAAAAATACTATTATGAACAAAAAGAGCAGGTTTTCATTTTCAGTTAAGAAATTAGGCCATTCTGATTCCCAGTGATTGAATGCATCATAGGAAGGGTTGAGAGAAAAGACCCATCACTACACTGATGAGACCAAGGACAGAGAGGAAGTGTGTGCTAGGTGAGAGTAGGGACATGCCATGGGTTGTTTGGTGCAGGCTCAGGAAGGGGTGTAAACTGGCTGTAAATAATAAAATATTTTCCTATTTAGTTTGCCAAGTGTGTAACTTGGTTTTGATTTGAGGTTGTTTGTGTCTGTAGGGCAGGAACATGTCTTTTCAATTAACATGGTGTGCTGTACATTGTTAATGTCAGACACATGGGCACTTAATTAGTTTCGAGGCAGGAGTCCCTTGGAGCTAACCGTGCTGTCCTCCTGAGAGCTGCAGTGTGGTTTAGATCAGCGCTAAAAGCCTGAAGGCTAGCTGCAACTTAAAAAGCAAACTCCCAGGCTCACCCCCAGGGAATCCTGATTCACTATGAAAAAGTCAGTCCATCCCAGGAATCTGTATCTTCTGCAAAGCTCTCCAGGTAAGCCTGATCATATCCAGGCTTGGGAAATTAGTTTTAAAGACCATGGAAGGTTCCACAACACTACAGGAGGCAACATCTTTGAACTTCATTATTCACATAATGTGTTATAAATGCTGGGTCACAATATAAATGTCATTTAATTTAGTAATAGTTTGCTCCCTAGCAGTCTGCTGTGTGACAGACTTTTCCTTGTAGAAGAAGTGGGACAGCCCTAGTCAGTTTGGCTCCGTGGATAGAGCGTCGGGTCCCTGTTTCAATTCCGGTTTTGGGGTGTGTGCAGGAGCAGTGGCGGCAACCAATCGGTGTAGCTCTCTCACACCAATGTCTCTCTCTTCGTGTCTCTCCCCATCCTTTCTACTCTCTCTAAAAATCAATGGGGAAAATATCCTTGGGTGAGGATTAAAAAAAATAATAATAATTAGGACAATAAACCTGCTGGTTTTTTTATCATCTCCGTTACAGAGTTAACAATACTACATGATTGCTAAACCATGATTGTCATTGATTGAGCAATTCCCTATGTTTGAATGTTATATTGGGAATATATCGACATAGATTTTTGTTTCAGCTTTGCCTTTGTATATTGCCTGCTATTTGAAAAATAATGATGTTTCATTAATCCATTGAATAATACAATAAGCTTGTACTTCCCTACCCTAAGAAACTATGGACAGTTAATGTTTACTTGTTATTGCTGCTGCTAATGTTTAATATCCTAGACAACACTTTAAATATGTGATGAGCCCCCAGTTCGCTAATGATATACAACCTGGTTTAATCTGTTTTTATTATGTGAAATCAACAATGAAATAGTTGCAGAATTCTCTACAAAGCATGTTTCTCATAATCCTAGACTCCTGTTTCCTCAAGGCCAACGATTTGACTCATAGTCTTTCATCATACCTAAAAGAAAGTAAGTAAGCTCTCATTTTTTAAAAAAATATTCACCAAATTGTTATTATGTTAAAACATAAATTCAGTCTCTTCAAAATAAAAATTTTCAAAACTACATTTAAAATAAAAAGTTTCCACCTCAAATGGATTTTAAATGGAGGGTGTTTTAGGTCCTCTTCATATTAACTTTTTTTTAATTTAAGTTTATTCTTGTTTTGGTCTGGCTTTGAGAATTTGTGACTTGGTCTGATTTTTGTTTTATAACACATGAGAATTATTGGTCTACGAACCTAGAGAATAATTAGCATTCTAGTTCAGATCCATCACTAATTTGCTCTTTGACCTGGGGAAAGTCACTGAGCATTCTCTGAGACTTGACTTTGTTATCTAAAAGATGAGGAAGTTGGACTGTGTGACCCCTGTTCCAGCTCTGAGATTCTGAGGCTCTGTCCGCATCTTCAGAACTCTGACCCTGAGTATTATATAGTCCATCTAATTTGACCTTTTCAACATGTATTGTGTGTAGTCAGAAATAACTAGATTATTCACACGAGCTAGTCGTTTATCTGTAACCAACAATGAAATATTTAAATGTAGAGGATTTATCATTCTTCTTTCAAACTCTATTCAGTTCTGAGGACACTCAGCTTGAGTTCATAAACCTTTCTCCCCCTCAAATTCAGCAAATGTAAATGTAATCAACTGCACGGGGCTATGAGAGCTAAACAAGAGAACACATGTAAAGTGCCTAGCACAGTGTCACTGCTCACCAGATGGTTGCTATTATCTTAATGTCATTTCTATTTTACATTTTATGCTCAGTGTCCCTTTAAAATTTAACATCATTGAATCAGAATTCTTTTCCTGCTAAACATTGCCTTCAAGCATCAAACCAATTAAAGGTATCACAAATGCATTCTTTTAAACTTTTTTTACTTAGTCCTAAAACTAGTCACTTTAGCTATTTGGCATAATATATGTTTTGTGTTGTAAGTTAATGATATTTCATTTTAATCCAATACCTACAATAACCAGAGAATAGAATCTAAACAGTGCTCATTTATCTTATTTTACTTAAACACTAATTTAGAATAATGTTTTCTCTTATGGTATTTTTTTTTTTTCAGTCTGCCCTAAGTGGGTAAAACTTCGGAAAAACCATACAGAGAAGAAGTCAGTCCTAATGCTGATCATCTGCAGCTCTGCCATCCGAGCCCTGGAGCTCATTAGGTTGGACGCTTTACCTATTAGTTTGTTCATGTTTCCTGAATAGCTGTGTGTGCCGTATTGATATGTTCTGTATGCTGAAGATGTTGCAATGAGCGAAACAGAATCCGCTCTCTCGTAGGACTTTCTAGTGAGGGACACAGACAAACAAATAAATATACATTGTAATGTCAGCTAGTGATAATTATATAAGAAAAAATACAGTATAGAAGTGGATGGGGGCTTCTTTTAAAAGGTGATCCCAGAAAGCTTCTCTAAGGAGATGGCATGTGAGCCAAGACTTGAACACAGTGAAGGAGAAAGCCAAGCAGAGGGCTAAGAGCGTGCCAGGCAGAGGGGACAGTCAGAATGATCTGGATAATCATCCTGAAGGGTCCCTTTGGCTGCTGTGTGGAGAGCACACATGGTAGAGGGCAAGGGTGGAAACAGGGAGACCATAGCAATAACCAGTTAGAAGAAAACATAAAACACCAAGAAATAAACTTATGAAAGCCTACATAAAGAAAATTTTTCAGAGTGATGCAGAAGACCTTGAACAATCACAAAGGCATACCATGTCCTTGAATAATTAGACTCAGTGATGTAAAAATGTCTGTTTTACCTAAGATAATCCACAAGCTTCATAGATTCCCAATGGAACTCCAAAAGAATTATTTTTAAACTAGGTAAACTAGTTCTAAGTCCATATGAGAAGAAATCTGTCCTCAGCAAAAATCTGAAAAAGATACTAATGAGCAGGTACTATGCCTATAGTATCAGATTTTTTAAAAAAACATATTACAAAGTCTCAATAATCAATACAGTATGGAACTGGCTCATGCATGACAGACAGATTAGATCCGTGGAAGAGAACTGGAAGTTCAGAAATAGACTTACATGTATATGAAAATGTAGCGTATGGCCAAGGTGACAAATCAGTAGGGAAAGATGGATTGTTTAATAAATGGTACTGGAACAACTGGGCAGCCGCCTGGAAAAATAAACTTGGATCCATATCTCACTTATACCAAGATAAATTCCAGTGGACCAGAATTTTTAATGTAAAAATTACGTTGTAAAGATAATTTGTCAGTGCTTTACTGCGTGCTTTCACATACTTTTTCATTTACTGTCATTTGTGTAGAATAAACAAAAGGGCTTCCACCAGGTCTGGGTAACACTCGGCTCTCGGGGAAGAGCCATCAGAGTGAAAGAGGATTTACTGAAAGGGCCAGGCTCTGTGCCAGGTTTTGGCACAAGACAAAGTAAAGGAAAATTTAAGTCCTGAAGAAAGAGGAACTTGATCAAATAGACTTAGGTGCACATGTAGACACTCAGTAGGTATTTAGCATCTACCTGTCTAAATGAACTAATCAGATCATTAATTTAGGAAAGTAGTCGTTAAGCTTTGTTAATAGTCCTTCAAACTCTCCTTTCCCCATTAGGCACACACAGAAGTGTTTCTTTCAACTATTTCTGCTTAGAAAATTGATCTTCAAGACTCCCACTACTCTGGGAAGCTCTATTTGAAGTAATAGGAGTTTGCATGGACTTTTCCATGTTTTAAAAACTACCACCACAGAACTTATTTCATATTCAAGCTCTAATGGCAAAGAGGTTGGCCTCAAGGTGGCCTCTTAAAAACAACTTGTCAAATTAATTTGAGTGCTTACTTTACATAAATACCTTTCTGGGGGACATAAAAGCACTATGTTGTCGCACTTCATTTACCAATTCTCAGTGTTTCCCTGTGTCACCTGGTAATATTATGATCCATTTCAAGGTTAGGGGATTTGCAAAAGGTGAATTTTGAGCGGGCACAATGAGCCCTATTCATAAAGACTAATGGTGAATAATTCTAACTTTTGTAAGAATATCTGCTCCCTTGAGAACCATGAGTTATGTCAAATATGTCCCCTAAATTGTCTTCCTAGTTAACCTTGCCTTGGAGAAAGCTTACATATAAGTAAAAAATCAAGTGCAGCCCGGGCGGCATGGCTCAGTGTTGAGCATCAACCTGTGAACCAGGAGCATCAACCTATGTACCTGTGGTTTGATTCCCAGTCAGGGCACATACCCGGGTTGTGGGCTCGATCCCCAATAGGGGACATGCAGGAGGCAGCCAATCAATGCTTCTCTCTCATCATTGATGTTTCCCTCTCTCTCCCTCCCACTTCCTCTCTGAAATCAATAAAAATATATTTTTAAAAATCAAGTGCAACAGCACTTGTATAACATGATTCACTATTTCCAAACTCATAGATTCCTGCTGACCAATAATATTTCCCCAAACATAATAATGATATCTAAAGGAAAATAATATTCTAAAGCAGTTTTTCCATGTTAGTTCTTGCCCCAAACATCGACTAAAAGGTATTGCTATTTTATACCCATTTATATCTGAAGCATTTCTACATAAAACATTTGATGGAAAAGCTCACTCTGCAAAGTAAATAAAAGAGGAGGCTGCTCTGATGAAAGACACAAACCCTCTTGCTCCACCCTGTCAGCTCATCCCAGCTCCCCCACTGCCCTGGAGCACAGGCTGACCCCAGTGTTGTAAGAGATTTCTCACAACCACATTTTATATGAGAATATACTACAGAGTTTGAAGATCAATTCTCTACGAGGAACCTGAAATATAGAAATTCTGTATTGCAAGTAAAGTGCAGATCCATGTTTCAGTATCCAAGAAAACCTAAGTAAAGCTAACCCTGTATGTGAGAATGAGAAGCCTGAATAAAAGGCCACCCATTTTCATTTCAGAGAGGGCTAGCCTGAAAATCTCAGAACTGTTTTTTGTGTGTATATATACACATACAGGTGAACATATCTATATATATAAAACCCTAATATGCAAATAGACCAAATAGCAGAACAACCGAACAACCAGTCACTATGACGTGCACTGACCAGCAGGGGGTGCGTGCAGAACATGGTGGGCATCAGCAACAGGCAGCAGAGTGTGGAACATGGCGGGTGTCGGCCACAGTGGGATGGTGGAGCAGGTGAGCGGGGGCGCCAGACCAAGGTGGGGCGCCAGTTGCTATCATCGCGGTGAGCCTCTGGTGGTTACTGAAAATTCTTTGCTCCCGCGTGCCACAGTCCCGCCCGGTGCTCGCACCTGCTGCCAGAGCCAGCCCCACTCGCACCCGCTGCCAGTGCCCAGTGCCAGCTCTGATCGCTCAGCGCCATCAGCGGGTGAGAGTGGCAGCTGCCAGCCCTAATCTCCCCTCAGGGCTTCTCGACCTCCCCCTGCTCCTGAGGGGCAATCAGGGCAGCAGCCGCTGCTCACACCTGCTGACAGTGCTGGCCCCACTCGCATCCACTGCTGGCACTGGCCCCAATCACTCCACACCATCAGCTGGTGCTAGCAGGGCTGGCACGGTCAGCACGTGGGAGCAGCGGCGGTAGGAGCGGGGCTGCTGGCGGAGAGGAGCCGCAGTGGGAGGGGCCAGGCGGGGGCGCGGAGGATGGCCTGAGACCCGTCCCTGTGCCCACCTTAGCCTCGCAGCCCACAGTTCCTTTCAAGGTGCACAAATTCGTTCACTGGGCCCCTAGTATACATATCAATAAATGCACGTATTCTTTGAATAAAGAAAGATAATACTGAATTAGTCAACAGGCCCAGAAGGAGTGACTTCTTGTGCATTAATCTATTCCTTTTCATTAGGTCAATGACAGCATTCAGAGGAGACAGCAAAGTTATGAAATTATTTGCAAAACACATAAAGGTAAGCAAAGCGCCTGTGGTTCTTGGTGGAAGATGTTAGTGATTCTTAAGGGTCACTTCTAGACCTCAGCTTTTCTCTCCAACCTCTTTGTAACTCCTTAGCAAGGGTTTTTTTTGGTGCCTCCTTCTACAACACATTTGATGACCATTTTGGTTTTCTTTGCATTCCCTAATACTACACACCCACCTCTCCCCACAGCAGTCACACTCTTCCCTGCTCCGAGGTTCCTCTACAGAAGCTGAGGCTTGACCCTGGACTCTGAAGATTTACCAGTTTTCTTCTATCTTGATGTTAACCTCCTTTGCCCTAAACAAGGGTAGTCTCATTTGCTTTTTAACTTTCTTAACTTTTAGACAAAATGCTCTAAATTGGCCCAGGATTGATTGCACTTTCTAATGACTCTTTGAAAAGAGTTTCTGGACCCAATTTCCAACATGTGGAGGGGGTGCTTCCTCGCATATCCAGGAAATGCTCTGGACACCAGCTTCACGTCCTACAATGCACTCAGTTCTGACATTGTCTACCTAGAAACACATCAGGTTCCACAGGTTGAGGGCTCAGTCCTACAAGACCGCATGCACACCTCATACCCCAACTTCAGACACCGGTTGAAAGTCCAGGATGTTACCTATTCTTTTGACCAACTGATTCTAAATCAGAGGTTCCCACAACCCCCTCCTCGGATTCAATTAATTTGCTAGAGCAGCTGATGAAACATTTTACTTACTAGATCACTGATTCGTTATAAAAACATGTAACTCAGGAACAGCCAGATGGAAGAGATGCCTAGGGCAGGGATGGGGAAGGTTGTGGAGCTTCCATGCCCTCTCCAGGCACACCACTCTCCCCAAATCTCCATGTGTTCACCAACCCAGAAGCTCTTCAAACCCTTCCTCTCAGGTATTTTAAGGAGTTGCAGTACTTAGGCATGATTGATTAAACATCAGCCATTGGCGATTGATTCACCCTCAGCCCCCCACTCCTCCCTGGAGGTTGGGGGTGGGAGTGAAAGTTTCAACCCTCAACACAGGAGATTCTCCTGGAACCAGTCTCCATCCTCAGCTGCTTCCAAAAGTCTCCTCATTCAAATAACAAAAGACAGCTTTATCACTCTCAACACTTAGGAACTTGCAAAGGCTTGGGGAGTTATGAGTCAGAAACTGTGGACGAAGTCCACATTTGTATGAGAAATATATTTTGGTAGTCTGCCTCAATATCACACTTCTCTTTCTTCTCTTCCATCTTGGAATAGGTCCAGGAGCAGGTAAAGTTGCTGGAGAAGCGGGCCGTGCACCTGGGTGTAGGAACTCCAGGGAGAATTAAAGAACTCGTTAAACAAGGTATGAAAAGAGCCAGTGATAGTCTTCAGAGCTGGGAGTTGGCCGTACCCCCATGTGAGTTTTGGGAACCACATGTGTGATGCAGTGAAACCAGATCTCTGTGTTAATTAAGGAGTTGGAAATTCAGCTGTGAGTCTCTAAAGTCAGCCAGCAGGTATGATGGAGTAGGGAAGGATGAGAACTGTGAAACTGAAGGGCATGTGCCCACCTAAATACATTCAGATTTCAATTGCTTTAAACAGGTTAGTGGATCCACAATTGATTCCATCATTTTGCACCCTCTGAAATTTGTAGAGCTGGATATGTTCAGTATTTCCCTCTCACTTAATTGTGTCTTGGTTCCCCACAACTTCCATTCCACTTGAAAACATGTTGAAACAGAAATGCAGTTTCACCAGCTGGCATGGCTCAGTGGTTGGGCGTCGACCTATGAACTAGGAGGTCACGATTCGATTCCCGGTCAGGGCCCATGCCTGAGTTGCAGGCTTGATCCCCAATGGGGGGCGTGTAGGAGGTAGCCAATCAATGATTCTCTTACATCACTGACATTTCTATCTCTCTCCCTCTCCCTTCCTCTCTGAAATCAATTAAAAAAAAACATTTTTAAAATGTAGTTTCTGTGGATGAAATATTGATATTCTAAATCATTTCTCTTGTAGTGCTTTACCCAGAAAGTATTCCAGACAACATCCACCTGCTAACCTACTAATGATCTTATTACCTGTTCTGCCTGCCAGACAGATTAAAGATTTCTTATCAATTCTCATTTCCAAATTACTTCTTCAATATAGTAATACACATTGTTTCATAACTGACAGGAGCTATTCCTGGATTTTTCATATTTCTAAACATAATGTGTTCATTAGTATAGTAACTCGGTATAGAGATAGTCATTTGCCAGAAAGCAAAATATACTAGTGTTTCTCTTCAGATGAAAGCCACCCAGGATAAATATACCCACTGTACACAGAGCTCTGTGCAATTATAAGTAACAAACTGAAGGCCCCAGATAAGGAAGGGAAAAACATATTTTTTAGTTCCTTTGTGAACTTAGCAGTATGCTAGACACATTTACATATATCTCATGTAGTACTCACCTCACCCTTGCAGGCTAGGGTTCTGATTTCCTGAGAGAGAAAACCAAAGCACACAGGGTTAAGTGGCCCTCCCAGAGTCACTCAATCTAGGCTTTCCTGGTTCCTGAGCCGTCCCCAAAAGGGATCTCCTGATCCCATTGAGAGATAAGTGCACATAGAATTAGATTGACCATACAAGACAGTAAAGCCCAAAGGCCAAGTGAGCACTTCTGAGTCTAGAGGAGTTGAAATGAGGGAGAGATTGATGTGGTAGCTGAGTCTGCAGGGAAAGCTTTATAGAGTTTTTAACTGATCTTTAAATATGGGGAAAATTAAAGTAGGATCTGTGGAGATGTGAGGAAAGCATTCAGGAACATTCAGGAACAGGAGAAGAGCTGAATCAGAGGAGGGCAGGTGGAGAGGTATACCTAGAGGAGATGATAAATGAGCAATACTGTGTTGAGTCCAAGAAACCCTGTTATGGATTCAGATCCCAGGTCCAACAACATAACCATGCCAGCTCTATGACCTTGCAAGTTACCTTCTCTAAACCTGTTTCTCTATCAGAATGGCAGAGACAGAAATAGTACCTTTCTCAAAGGATTATTATGAAAATTGAATGCCAATAAAGAGCTCAGCACAGTGAGTGTCATACCTTAAGAACTCAAAAAATGCTAGTTGTTTATACTGAAGAGACCACGTTTCTTACTCGCAGACTTCATGGACTGTACTGTCTTGTGATTCAACTGGGTAGAAAGTCAGATTGTGAGGGAGGGCCTTGAACAGTAATCTGAGGAGTTTGGATTTTTGTCTTGTGAACGTGATGGGGCGATGAAAATGAAGGAATAGGTGAGAGGTGCTCATAGGCCTTCTGTGAAACGCAGACTTGGAAGAGCTTGGCTGGGCAGCGGGAGAGGCCAGGGATGGACGCCGCCTCTCCCCCAGCCAGAGGTTCACCTCTCTCTTTCCTGGAATACAGATGGGTTTTTGTGGTCATCAGGCCCCAGTACAATGGGGCCACTCTTCTTTATATTTAGAAGAGAGAGAAAAAAAACAAAGCTGTACAGATCATTGAAATTAGATTTCTACAGAGTTGTGAGACACGTTTTGAGATAGAGATTTCATTTTCTTTGGCTATGTACACAGAAATGGGATAGGTGGATCATATGGTAGTTATCTTTTTAATGTTTTGAGGAACTTCCATACCATTTTCCATAGTGGTTGCACCAATTTACATTTCCACTAACAGTGTGCAAGACTTCTCTTTTCTCCACATTCTTGCCAACACTTGTTATCTTTTGTCTTTTTGATAACAGGTGTGAGGTGATATCTCATTGTGTTTGTTTTTTATATATTTTTATTGATTTCAGAGATAGGAAAGGAAAAGGAGAAAGAGATAGAAACATCAATGATGAGAGAGAATAATTGATAGGCTGCTTCCTGCACGCTCCACACTGAGGATCAAGGCCGAGGCCAAAACCCAGGCATGTGCCCTGACTGAGAGTCAAACCATGACCTGGTTCATAGGTGAACGCTCAACCACTGGGCCATGCCAGCCAGGCCTTTCACTGTGGTTTTTATTTGTATTTCCCTGATAATTAGTGATGTTGAACATCTTTTCATGTACTTGTTAGCCGTTTGGATGTCTTCTTTGGAAAAATGCCTACTCGGTTCCTCTGCCCATTTTTAAATTAGATTTTTTTTCTATCGAGTTATATGAGTTCTTTCTGTATTTTGTATATTAAACCCAAGTTAGATTGTTTTTCAACAATTCTATCATGGTAGGATATTTGGGTTGTTTCTTATTTTTTGCTATTATAAATAATACTGCAATGATCATTTTGTAAGTAACTGTGTTTAAATTTCTGATATTTTTATTGGGATATGTGTAGATGGAGAATTCTTTTATCAATAGGAAGCATTTTAAAGCTCCTTTTTTGTAATGCCCAGTACTTTTTTAGAGAAGTTGTACCTGTTTGCTCTACACCGGCAGTGAATTATTTTTAAAGAAGACTACCAACCCATTGTCATTCTTTACTTATCATTTTTAATTTTTCAGAGAATTTTAAATAAGAGGCATTGTAATTATAAGAAGCATTAAAAAATTCTTTTGGGCCTGGCTGATGTAGCTCAGTGGTTGAGCGTGGGCCTATGAACCAGGAAGTCTAGGTTCAATTCCCGGTTAGGCCACATGCCCCAGTTGCAGGCTTGATCCCCAGTAAGGGGCATGCAGGAGGCAGCTGATCAATAATTCTCTGTCATCATTGATGTTTCTATCTCTCTCTCCCTCGCCCTTCCTTTCTGAAATCAATAAAAAAATTTGTTTTAAATTATTCTGGGCAGAGAGGGAAATATTGAAATGATCACAGGAGAGCTGAAGGGACATGCTGCAGTTGTGTAAAAGAAGGCTTCAGTTATGTTTCCAAGTGAAACATGAACAGCTTGGGGCAGTGGGGAAAACATGGAGAGTGAGAAGAGCTAACTGTGCCCGACTCTGAGGCCCCGGAAAGGCAGACAATCCCTGAGGTCCCCTGGAGCCCCACATTCTATTATTGTCTCTAGATAGACAGGAAGAAAGTGGGAATTTCCCTAAGGGCTTTCCCAGTCTCCTAAGGGGATAGCAGCCTTTAATAGGGTCCATTCACCTTAGCTTCCTTTTCTGCCCTGTCCTCAGCCTTTTGTCCACTCACCTCCTCGGTCAGGTGGCCTCAGGTAGACTCAACTCCAAACTGCAGGAATCTTATCAAATCCCTGTCAGGAATGAAACTTCACCCTCTGGCTCTTCCTGGAGGCGTGGGATTGATTTTTTGCCAGCACTTGAGCATTTGACCAGTTTAGCAAGAGCAGCTTCTCTGCTTCTCAGAATCAGTGATAAGGTTATAGGAGGGGAGTCTGGGACTACCGCATTTGTTTTCCGTCATCGATTAGTTACTGGGGAGTGGACCGCAAATGAGGCAAAAAGCAACCAAGAGAATAAAAAGTAAGTTTAATTCGTTCACGTCATGAGGTCTTGACTGCGGCAACCCTCTCCCTATCTCTTTCAGGTGGCCTTAATTTGAACCCCTTAAAGTTTCTGGTTTTTGACTGGAATTGGAGAGATCAGAAGTTGAGGAGGATGATGGACATTCCCGAGGTACCGTGTAACCAGCAGTTGTCTTTAATCTTTTTTTTTTTTTTAATCTGAACTTGAGTTCAAACACAGTAATAAAGTCTTTGACATGAAGACCAGCACATCCTGGCCTTTGACAGTTACTGTAAAGGAATAATTAAGGACCCCATCTCACCCCTTACACATAACCCTATCCTTCCCATGTGTTTTATAGGAATCAGCTTTGTTTCCTCATTCAATGACCGAGAGCTTCTGCCTCACTAGGGACCATAGCCCTACTGTACCTTTGAGAAACAGGAATGTCTGGAGAACTTGGTATACTTCCCTGTGCTTTGCTTTAGAGACACAATCACCTTTGCTTTTCATCCTTATAAGTGCACTTGAAGGTGGGGGTGCAAATTTGCCTCATGCTCACATCTTTATGAGTTGAGTGTGTTTTTTTTCTGAGCAGGACACAGGGGTGATTTCTTTCCCAGGTTTTTGTCCAGGTGGATTTGAAGAATGAAACCACAGACAAAAGGTGGTAGATGAAAAGGTGAAATTTATTGGAAACAAGTACAGACTCCCATTTAGGGAGGGGGTCCCAAAGGGGGTAGCCCCCCAAGCCCCTTTTTGCTAAGGTTGATAAAGGCTGCAGTTCTTTGTCTCTTCATGCTGCCTTCCAGTTGGTAGAATTCCAATTGTCTCTTCATGCTGCCTTCCAATTGGTAGCTTCAAAGCCCAAACCCCACGTGGTGCCCCCTCTTTGTCTCCCCCTTCAGTGGTAGAATTCTCTGTCTCCTATGAAACTCTGTTTTCCTCTTTCTGCCATTTGTCGGCATTTCTCTGTCCTCTGTGAAAGTTTGTTTCCTCTTTCTCCCCATACCCTTGGCTCTTTCCTATCTCCTGTGAATAGATGTCTTCCTCTCCCCTTATCCTGTGGCACCTTTTGTTCTCTGTGAATGTAAGTCTTTTGGCCATTCCAAGCCTCCACTTATGGACTCCAAGCCTTCCTCCTGAATGGACCCTCTTTATTTCTAAAACTCCCTAAACCTGCCTATTTTACCCCCTAAAACTCCTTTCATTTATATCTCCTAAAACCCACTTATTTAATTAAGAAGGCTATTTTGGTTTCGGGGGATTTTTTGATGTCTCAGTAGATTAAAATTGAATGCCTGCCCTTACCCAGCCTGAGTGGCTTCGTGGTTGAGCATTAACCTATGAACCAGGAGGTCATGGTTCAATTCCCAGTCAGGGCACATGCCCAAGTAGTGGGCTCGATTCCCAATGTGGGGTGTAGGAGGCAGCCAATCTACTTTTCGCTCTCATCAATGTTTCTCTCTCTCTCTCTCTCCCTCTCTGAAATCAATAAAAATTAAAAATGAACTGGTTTAACCAATTTGATGTCCAGCACATGAGGCCATATTTGATTATTTCAGATTTAATATTAAATCTGAGTAATCTACCACTAGTTTTCTAATTACAATAATACAGAGAAATAGTAACAACAAAAATAGTCACCCATAGTTATTTTTTTTATGTTGATGTCATTATTAGCAGTTATCCTATACTAGAGGCCCGGTGCATGAAATTCATGCACAGGGGTAAGGAGACCCTCAACCTGGCCTGTTCCCTCTCATGGGGAGCAGGCCTAAGCCAGAAGGCAGACATCCCTCTTGCAGTCCAGGACCCCTCGCTCCTTACCACCCGCCTGCTCACTGCTCCTTACCATTCAGCTTGCTGCTCCTTAGCGCTGTCGCAAAGGTGAGAGAGGCTCCTGCCACCACCACTGCACTCGCCAGCCATGAACTTGGCTTCTGGCTGAGCAGCACTCCCCCTGTGAGAGCACACTGACCACCAGGGGGCAGCTCCTGTGTTGAGCGTCTGCCTCTGGTGGTCAGTGCTCATCATAGCAACCGGTCGTTCCGATCATTCCACCGTAACTGTCGCTTAGGCTTTTATTACATAGATATTGTGTATAATCTGGGCACACTTTAGATATCTTTGTATGATTTTATTTTAAGTGGTTGCAAGCAAAAGGACACTTGAACAAAACTGGTGTTTTATATAATACCTCTTCCTTTACTTGTGCAACTATTCCAGCTCTGAATAAAATATGGGTTAGAATTTCTGCCGTCCCTGACTCTGGCCATGTCAGCTGCATAAATACCAGAGAGTACAGAAGGTTGAATTTATTCACCAAGACCATCTTTTCTTAATCTTAACCTTTTTCTTTCTTTCTTCTTCTTCTTTTTTTTTTTTTTTTTTTTTTTTTGTCTTTTCTCTCATTTAGATAAAAAAGGAAGTTTTTGAACTTCTGGAAATGGGAGTCCTCAGTCTGTGCAAGTCGGAATCCTTGAAGCTGGGCCTCTTCTAATCTGTGTCCCAGTGAAAATCCCAGGATTTGCCTCTTGTTCAATGGCTCAGACACACTGCAGACACTCAGTACATATCAGCTGCTGTTTTATTGCGTTAGCTGCATCACCAGGTAGACCCTTGGGAATGTGTGATCAACATGAATCTGTCCTTTGCCAACCCCCTGTATAATAAAATATTGCCAGCTTGTTTTTCTCTCACCAACTGGCCTCTGATGTGACTGTGCTGGGCCACCTTAGGCAAACGCTTCCCCTTCTGAGCCTCAGTCTCATCAGCTGCAAAATGGGAATGATATTTGGCAGGATTGTTGAGGATTCCATGTGATGGTACATGTGGAACAGATTTGCAAACAGTGTGAAGCATGGCAGTAGTAGTATTAGGAAGAGCTGTAAGTGTATGCGGCACTTTGTAAATACAAAAGACAACAATATAACTACAACTATCTTATTTATTTTTTACCTTGTTATTTTGAAATAATTTCAGACTTAGAAAAAAGTTACAAAAATAGTGTAGAGAATTCCCATATGTCCTTCATCTGGCTTTTTCCAATATTAACATCATGTATAACCACGATAGTTATCAGAACTAAGAAATCAATGTTGGTACAGTACAATTAACCAAATTACAGACTTCATTCAATTTCACCACTTTTTCCACTGATGCCTGTTGGCTTTCTTTCTTTCTTTAATATATCTTTACTAGAGGCCCGGTACATGAAAATTCATGCACTGGAGGGGGGTCCCTCAGCCTGGCCTGCCCCCTCGCACAGTCCGGGAGCCCCAGGGGCAGGAGGCGAACCAGTGATCAGGAGAAGGTGATGCCCCCATCACACCTCTGCTGCTGCCACTGCCAGCAGCACAAGCCTCAGCTGGCCCTGGTTACATGAGCCTCAGGCGGCCATGGGCGGCTGGGCAGCTACCATCCAAGGCTTACCTGTGCCTCAGGTGTTGGCTGGGCAGCCACCATCCAAGGCTTGCCTGCACCTTGGGCCAGCCCTGGGTGGCTGGGGGGCTGAGGGTGGGTCCAGCCACACCATGCACCTGCTGCCCCCCAAGCTGGGCTGAAAGGACTGTGGGACTCCAGCAGCAGGCACAAGGAGCGGCCGGACCTGCCTGAGGGCCGTCCGACTGTACCATATGTCTGCCATCGCCACCCCACCAGCTGGGCTGAAAGGACTGGGGAACTCTGGCAGGGCTGAGGGGACTGGGCACCGCCATCTTGTGTCTATGGCACCGCCATCTTTGTGACTGTGTGACGGTCAATTTGCATATTCCCTCTTTATTATATAAGATTGATTTCAGAGAGGAAGGGAGAGGGAGAGAGAGAAAGAAACATCAATTATGTGCCCGACCAGGGATTGAACCCGCAACCTAGGTATGTCCCATGACTGGGAATTGAGCCTGCAACCTGGTGTATGGGATGATTCTCTAACCAGGGATTGATGTGCCATTTTTTATGCAACATAGCAGGGGGTATATAATGTTGATTCATCTTATTATTGGTGACGCCAACTTTGTTCACCTGGTTCCAGTAGTGCCTGCTGAATTTCCCCCCTGTGAAGTTACTATTTTTTCCTTATAATTAATATTTATCTTGGAGGAAATAGTTTAGGCTACACAAATATCCTGTTTTCCCTCATACTTTGCCTATTAATTTTAGCAACATTAGTAGTTCTTGCCCGAAACCATTATTCTGTAGTGATTTTTCTGTTTCCCTCATTATTTCAATATTTATTAATTGGAATTCTTCTGTAAGAAAAAGGTGTTTCTTTTCCCCATTTACTTGTTCATTCAATTTTTTACATCAGTATGGACTCGTGAGTGTTTATTTTGTTCTATGAATTATAACCCAATACTATTGGTTTTATTTTGTTGCTTAAATTCACTTACTTACTTACTCATTTAAATAATTTTTATTGATTACCCATCTGTGTTAAGCAATATTTAGGGCTTTCACTTACATAGATCTGTCATGTTTAATCACTGACATAGTACTGAAGGAAAAGTATTATTATTCACATTTTTTAGATGTTGAAAGTGAATCTCAGGAAGGACACCCAGTAGTTTTAAGTAGCAGAACCAGAAGTCCCCAGATCTCCCATGGCAGGACACCATGATCACCATTTTAGGGATTCAGGCATATCCTCCTATCTAATAATAGAGGAATATGTAAATTACCATCACTCCGCTACGCCCACAATTGGGCCAGCGGAGGCGCAGGGGGTGGGACTCGGGGTGGCTGGGGTGGCCAATTGGTGACGCTGGGGTGCGACAGATGGCAGGCAACTGGCGGTCGGCTCCTGCGATCCGTCGCCGGGACGCTGGGGTGCAGCCGAGCCCAAGGCTGGGCAAAAGCAGAGAGCCTGCGATGGATGGCAGGCAACTTGCGGTCAGCTCCTGCGACAACCAGAGGCTCACCAACTGGAAGTCAGTGCTGGCCCCGCCCCCAAGCAAGTGGTTAGGGGCAATCAGGCAGGCAGAGGGGTTAAGGGTGATCAGGTAGGCAGAGCAGTGGTTAGGGGTGATCAGATAGGCAGGCAAGTGGTTAGGGGAGATTAGGTAGGCAGACCAGTGGTTAGGGGCGATCAGGTAGGCAGACCAGTGGTAGGGGCGATCAGGTAGGCAGACAGACCCTCACTGGGCTGGCCCCACCCCCAAGCAAGCTGTTAGGGGCAATCAGGCAGGCAGGCAGAGTGGATAGGGGTGATCAGGTAGGCAGACCAGTGGTTAGGGGTGATCAGGCAGGTAGGCTAGCGCTTAGGGGCAATCAGGTAGGCAGACAGCCCCTTGCATGGCTGGCCCCACCCCCCAGCAAAGAAAGAGGGAGGCCCAGGCCAGCCAATCCATTGCACCCCAGCCTGTCGCCTGCAGAGGGAGGCCACCGGTGGCAGGGGAGGGGAGGCAGTGCTGCACAGATGGCAAGCAGTGGCAGCGGTGGGGGTGGGCCCAGCTGCCTGCAGCCTGGGGAAGGAAAGACCCGATAGGCCCTGATCTCAGGCCAGGCCTAGGGACCCTACCGAGGGGTCCCGGATTGTGAGAGGGTGGTCGGGCTGAGGGACACCCCCGAGTGCATGAATCTTCATGCACTGGGCCTCTAGTAGATCAAATAAGAGAGAAAAACAAACAGATGCCACTACTGGTACATAAAATTCCACATTTGAATACTGTGACATTTTAATGAGCCTGGCAGTCTAGCACATCAACCTCCAGCAAAAACATACTTCTGCACACCAGAGACTTGCTGCTAGTGCACCTCTTTGTCTGGAAGCCACCCACAGGGACTCAAAGGGAAGAAAAGCAAGTTCCATTCTGCAGGATCCTGACTCGGGCCCACCAGTTAGAGGGAAAGAAGAAAAGCTGCCACAATGTGAAAATCTATTCAACTTGGCTAAACTTAGCCCTATTCTTGTCATCCCTTTAATCTTAACACATGAGTTGTTCTTTGTCAATAGTAAGAAAAAAGAATAGATCACATGCCTTCACAGTTCAGGCATTTAACTTCCTGTCAACAGGTCTTAGATTAATCTGGAGGAAAACATCAAGCATCTATACTAATAAAAGGGCAATATGCTAATTAGACCAGACATCTTCTGGACGTCCTTCCTGACAAAGCCGGGGCATGGCCAGCCTGCAAACTGACCACAACCCCTCGTCCAGGCCAACCCATGCCCCAGCGGGGACCCCCACCCCAATTGAGGCGTGGCTGGCCTGCAAACCACCCCAGGCCCCTCGCCCAGACTGGCCCCATCCCAGTGGGGACCCCCAACCCTGATCCAGGGCACACTTCAGGGCAGGCCAGCTGGTCCCCACCCATGCACCAGGCCTCTATCCTATATAATACAGGGGTAATATGCAAATTCACCCTAATGGCGGAACTACTGCTGGACCAGTCACTATGAGGCGCACTGACTATCTCTTGGTCTCTTTCCCCGGCCGACAGGCTCCAATCGCCTGATGGCCACTCACTGCAGGGGCGGGGCCAGCAAGCAGGCAGGAATAACTGACTTCTCAGTCCCTTCCCCTGGCCGTCAGGCACCGATCACTCGATGGCGAACGGGGAACCAGGGGTGGGTGGTGGCGGGGGGTGGGGCTGGCTGCAGGCAGCTGGGTGAGATGGCCCTGATCGCAGGCCAGGCCTAGGGACCGTACCCATGCACAAATTTCATGCACCAGGCCTCTAGTGTGTATATATATATCTTACCTTATAATAGAGAAACATGCAAATTGACCGCACCTCCGCTATGCCCACGATTGGGCCGGCAGGAAGCTGGGGGCGGGACTCCGGGTGGCATATCCGCCGTTGAGAAGATCAAGATGGCGGTGCCCAGTGGCCGGGCCCATGCCGCTGCTCCCGGGGGTGCCTGGGGCGATCGCCACCCCGGGGGGCGTGGCCGGACCCATGCCGCCGCTCCCTGGGGTGCCTGGGGCGATTGGCTCCCCGGAGGGGCGTGGCCGGGCCCATGCCACTGCTCACGGGGGTGCCTGGGGCGATGGCACCCCGGGGGGGCGTGGCCGGGCCCATCGGCACCCCGGGGGGGCATGACCGGGCCCATGCCGCCGCTCCCGGGGGTGCCTGGGGCGATCGGCACCCCGGGGGGGCGTGGCCGGGCCCATGCCGCCGCTCCCAGGGGTGCCTGGGCCCATCGGCACCCCGGGGGGGCGTGGCTGGACCCATGCCGCCGCTCACCGGGGTGCCTGGGTGATCGGCACCCCGGGGGGGCGTGGCCGGGCCCATCGGCACCCCGGGGGGCGTGACCCGGCCCATGCCGCCGCTCCCGGGGGTGCCTGGGGTGATCGGCACCCCGGGGGGCGTGGCCGGGCCCATGCCGCCGCTCCCCAGGGTGCCTGGGGCGATCGGCACCTCGGGGGGCGTGGCCGGGCCCATCGGCACCCCGGGGGGGCATAGCCAGGCCCATTCAGCCGCTCCCAGGGGTGCCTGGGGCAATCGGCACCCCGGGGGGGCATGGCCGGGCCCATGCTGCCGCCCCCAGGGGTGCCTGGGGCGATCGACACCCCGGGGAGCGTGGCCGGGCCCATCGGCACCCCGGGGGGGCATGGCCGGGCCCATTCAGCCGCTCCCAGGGGTGTCTGGGGCAATCGGCACCCCGGGGGGGGCGTGGCCGGGCCCATGCCGCCGCCCCCCGGGGTGCCTGGGGCGATCGGCACCCCGGGGGGGCGTGGCCGGGCCCCTCCCACCCCTCCCGGGGGTCCCGGGGTTGATCTGGGAGGGCGTGGCCCGGCCCCTCCCGCCCCTCCTGGGGGTCCGGGGGTCGATCGGCCACCTGGGGGGGCGTGGCCCGGCCCCTCCCCCGGCTCCCGGGGGTCCCAGGGGCCGAGGCTTTCCGGGCCTTGGGCACCAGCGGGGAGCCTGCACCGATTGCAGGAAACCACTGGGGGTCGGCTCCTGCGATCCTTAGCAAGGATGTTGGGTGCCGCCGAGCCCAAGGCCACCGCCCGGGGCCAAGTCCCGACCCTGAAAAAGGCAGAAGGCAGTGGCCACAGCCAAGGCCTGGGTCCCTGGTGCCGGCAGAAAACTGGTGCAGGCAGCCAGGTGAATGAAGGTCTATTGCACGAATCTTCGTGCAAACGGGCTACTAGTGTGTGTGTGTATATATATATATGCCTAATATGCAAATTATCCCCTCGGGAGTTTGACCGGCAGACCAGGAATTCGATTACTGGCTATGATGTGCGCTGACCACCAGGAGTCGGCACAGAACAAAGGGAGGCCTCAGCTGGCAGCTGGGGAAGGGAGGCCCCAGCCAGCAGCCAGAAGGCCCCGATCGGCTCTGATTGCTGGACAGGCCTACGGACCCTACTCGTGCATGAATTTCATGCACTGGGCCTCTAATGATTGTATAAGCCAGTGATGGGCAACCTTTTGAGCTTGGTGTGTCAAACTTCGCCAAAAAACTGAGCATAACTCGGGTAGTGTGTCACTTTGAGGGAAAAACTAACTCCAAGACTCTAGTCGCAAATGTTTCATCCTCAGGAGCAGCAAATGTTTCATCCTCGGCATGTGGCCGCGTGTCATCAGAAATGGCTACGCGTGTCAGTGCTGATACGCGTGTCATAGGTTCGCCATCACTGGTATAAGAGTACAGATTTGCAAATTGAGACATCAAGTCTATGCATATCAAAATTCAGACCAATCCACTAAGCCAGTGGTTGGCAAACGGCGGCTGGCGAGCCACATGCAGCTCACATGCGGCTCACGAGCCGCAGTTTGCCGCTCTGTTGACTAATGAGTTTGCCGACCACTGGGATAGGGGCTTAATCACAAGGAACAACAACAGCCTGTAATTATTGGAATCGAGAGTCTAGGTCAGTGGTTGGCAAACTCATTAGTCAACAGAGCGGCAAACCACGGCTCGCGAGCCACATGTGGCTCCCGAGCCGCAGTTTGCCGACCACTGCACTAAGTCACTATTGATTTACCAAAACCAAAAAATGAGACCACCATGAATGATTATTATGTTTGCATATAAGTTATGTGTGGGTGTGTGTTCCACACACAACCACTTCCTGATTCTACACTTATATTTAGTACATTTGCATCCCAGCAGTTAATCGGAAAAGGCAGTGAAATATGAGGCAACTCCAAATATATAAAATGACTGCCGATGCCTAGGAGGCTATATACACAAAGGTTAAAGAAAAATGAAAGCAAGGACTTAAAAAGTCATGCTCTGAAGTTTCTAATGATACTGCAACACCAGCTGCCAACAGATCATCACGCCCACATCAGTTTAGAGCAGTGGTTCTCAACCAGAGGAGAATTTGCCTCGTGTCTGGAGACATTTTGTTGTCACAAGTAGGGGGCTACTATTGGCACATAGTGGCGGGTGGTGACTGGCAGTTAGTGGGTGAGGCCAGGGATACTACTACACATTCTACAACCTACAGGGCAGCCCCTCAGCACAAAGACATCTGGCCCAAATGTCAACATTGCTGATGTTGAGGAACCCTGTTCTAGAAATTTGGAAAGCAAAGCAAATGAAGTATAATTGTTTGCTTAAAACAAGTTTACTTAGAAGCAAGAAATATGTAAATTCAAAAATACTTATAAAATGTGTATTTGAAAAAAAAATAAAATGTGTATCTGGTGATCTCTCAAGCATGTTGCCCCAGAAGTATTTTTCTTACTATCTGTGATGGTTAATTTTATGTGTCAACTTGACTGGGCCACAGGGTGCCCAGACAGTTAGTTGATCAAATATTATTCTGGGTGTTTCTGTGAGGGTGTTCTGGATGCGGTTAACATTTAAATTGGTGGCTGTGGTGAAGCAGATTGCCCTCCATCCTGTGGGAGGGCCTCCTTCTGTCAGTTGAGACCCAAATAGAACAAAGGTTGAGCCCCCTCCCCCACCCCCCACCAAGTGAGAAAGAATTCTGCCCCCAACTGACAGCTCCCTGGCTGATGGCCTTCAGACGGGGACAACAGCTCTGCAGAGTTAGACTCGCCTCCTCCATAATCAGGTGAGCCAATTCTTTATAGCCCCCCCCCTTCTCTCTCTCTCTCTCTCTCTCTCTCTCTCTCTCTCTCTCTCTCTCTATTTCTCTCTCTCTCTCTCTCTCTTTCTAGGGCAGAAGTAGATTTACAGTTGTTGGCATGGAAAATAATACAATACTTAATAAATAATAATATAAGAATAAACTCTGTATTTTGTGTACTCACAACTGTAATCCTACTTTTGACCACCCCCTCCCCACCCCCCGTATATAATCTCCTATTGGTTCTGTTTCTTTGGAGAATCCTAGCATACTAGCTGTGAATCCCCTTTAGTTTGGGACTGTGGTTGGTTTGGTTTGGTTTTTTATAAAAAGTCCAAGAAAGCCCTGGCTGGTGTGGCTCAGTGTATAGAGCATCAGGCACCAAAGAGTCTCAGGTTTGATTCCCAGTCAAGGGATGTACCTGGGTTGCAGGTTCGATCCTCGGCACTGGTCGGGATGAGTGTGGGAAGCAACCAATCAATGTGTCTCTTTCACATCAATACTTCTCTCTCCTCGTCCTCCTCCTCTCTCCCTCCCTCCCTCCCTCCCTTCCACTCTCTCTAAAAATCAATGGAAAAAATATCCTTGGGTGAGAATAAACAACAACAACAAAGCCCAAGAAATACAGTTCCTATTGATTTGTTACTATAGTGACCCTTTTCCTAGGCCCTTTTCTATGATGTATAATCCCCACCAATGTTGGATCAAATACCTACATTGTAAGCATACCTGATACCAACAGCCACACTACACTCGTCACTACCTCCAAGCCAGATCCTAATGGCGTGCTGAAGAGTTTCCATTGGTATTGTGCTTTTTCACCAGTTCTGCAAGTGGGAAGTTCTGACTCTGAATTGGAAACCTTCTACTACATGTATTTGCATTTATTTTGTATTCTTTTAAACTAGGCACATTTGCCAAAGTCATTGCCTTGTTTAACTTAAAAAATAAAATTGTCCATCATGGCTTTCCTCCCTAATGTACAAAAGAGGAAGGATTAGAAACTCACCTAATTTTTTAAAAATCCTAATTCTACATCTTAAATTCAACTTAAAGAAAAGGGAGTAATTAACATCCTAATGAAAATGATGTTAATAGATTTCTAATAAGTGAAAAACAAAACCAATAACACCATCTATCTATATAATAGAGGAATATGCAAATTAGCCGAGACACCATAATGTCACGAATGAACATCAGGGACCTGAGGCTGCATGGCGCCTGGCCAGGGTGAGGGACCTCAGGCCGAGTCCCTTGCCCTGCAGGGCTTGACGGGGGACCTCAGGCTGCGCCCTCCGCCCCAGCACCTGGCCAGGAGACCTCAGGCCACACCCCACCTCAGTGCCGGGCTGGGGGATCTCAGGCCGCGCCCCCTTCCTGGTGGAGCTTGACAGGGGATCTCAGCCCGCACCCCCCGTCCCGGCGCCAGGCTGGGGGACCTGAGGCTGTGCCCCCCACCCAGCACCAGGCCAGGGGACCTGAGGCTAAGCTGCCCCACCCAGAGGGTCTTGATGAGGGTGGAGCCGGCCGGGTCTGGGTCTCCTGCGTTTTCGAAGCATGTGCAGGTGGTGGGCGGGGACTTAACTCTAGGTCCCATGGCACGCCCCAGAATCTGACAGGAGGGAGATTTTCATATACATTTTACTAATTTTCTTTCATCTATGATACTTCTATTATAGAGAAAGGGCAAATAGCAATATTAAAATATTTCCTCTAATTCCCTTTTAATGTGCACAAATTTCGTGCACCGGGCTAATATGCAAATAGACTGAACGGCTGAACAACTAGTTGCTATGACAGGGGGCACACAGGAAACATGGCGGGTGTCGGCCACGGCGGGATGGTGGAGCAGATGAGCAGGGTGCCAGACCAAGGCGGAGTGCCAATTGCTGTCATCGGAGTGAGCCTCTGGTGGTTACTGAAAATTCTTTGCTCCAGTGCACTGCGGTCCCACCTCTTGGACCCGCTGCCAGCACCGGAGCCGCCGCTCACACCTCCTGACAGTGCTGAGCAATCGGGACCAGCACTAGACACTGGCAGCAGATGCAAGCAGCAGCTGCTGGCCCCAATTGCCCCTGAGGGCTTCTCCACCTCCCCATGCTCCTGAGGGGTGATCAGAGCAGCAGCCGCCACTTGCTCCCGCTGCTGGCACCAACCCCAATCACTCTGTGCCGTCAGCGGGTGCGAGCGGGCGAGCGCCATCAGCACATGAGAGCAGCAGCGGCGGGAGCGGGCTGCCGGCAGACGGGACCAGGGGCTGGGGCGGGGGCATGGAGGAGAGGCCAAGACCTGCTCCTGTGCCCACCGCAGCCTTGGGGCCCACAGTTCCTTTCAAGGTGCAGGAATTCATGCACTCGGCCCCTAGTAATATAATATTGAACATGTCATTGTTATCTGTCTTTTTCTTCTGCCTCATTTGGGTTACTCCAAAGCATGCACTTGGGAAAGGTTGGGAGAGATGTTTTAATCTACATTTTTTTACTCTAGCCTTTCTTGTGGATGAAAAAATGGAAGCTGTTGAGATTAGACATCTGGGTTCTACAATCCCTGTTTGCTTCTTTCTCATGATCACAAATAGCAAAGTTAGCTGTAACCTGAGAGCATTTTCCCAACTGAAATTATATTCATGTTACAGGATAGCCACATTTGGGGGGAAAACTGAAGGTCCTATTTTTTTTTTGTATTCATTTTCAAGGATTTAGGCAGGTTTTCAAAGATAAATTCATTTCCCCGCTTTCAGGAAGGTCTTGCCTTGGATTAGTCCCCTCATCCCATTAGAGCTGCTTCCCAGGGTCACCTGCTGGGGAGTGTTCCTCGTCAGCACGGCATTTAGCACAAACTTTTGGAACCTAAGTAAAATATACCTCATAGTGGCTAATTGAAGAAAGCGGTGCTCCTACTGAATGTCAGGCCTGGTTGAGAAATAATTCAGAAAGCCAAAAGATTGTAACTACAAAGGAAAGTCCACTTCGTTCTTAAGTTAATATTGCCATTATGGGGGATGACTCTGAGTAGTAATGTTATAAATGTCTTAAAAGTCTATCTCAGTCACCTGCAGGACCAAAATGGACAGGCCACCCCAGGCACAGCTGTCCCTGTTGCCAGACAACACTGCCTTGAAGCAGCAGCGATTGCCGGCCTACCGGCTGCAGCTCTCGGCCTCCAAGGTCCTCTCTGGCTTCTTTGCCACGGGAGCATTCTGCCTGGGCATGGGCATCATCCTTCTATTGTCTGCAAAGAGCATCAAGGAAATAGAGGTTTGTTTCTTCTTACATGTTTAATGCGATTTCTAAGAATTTTCTGCTTTGGGACTATGAATGAGCTGTCCATTTGAAAACACAACCCCTCCACAGGAGCTAAATGAGACTGCAACATCCCTGTTTCAGCTGGCAGGTGCCCATGGTGACAGAGCCTGTGTGTGGTGGCTTTATTCGTCCCTATTTCCTAATGAGGACAAATCACTCTCACACTGTTGGCTCAACCATACTTGTTTACAAGGTCTGGGAAAGTCAGGCTTTTGTGCTGGCAGAGGACTGAGGAAGCACTTGATAGGGGTGGGAGGAGAGGCAAGGCCAAAGGACTGCCTGTCTGGGTGGCCCAGTTGTTTGGAGAATCATCCCATACACCAGGTTGCAGGTTCGATCCCTGGTCGGGGCACATATGGGAGGCAACTGATCAATGTTTCTCTCACATCAATGTCTCTCCCTCTCCCTCTTTCTCTTCCTCTGGTTCTCCTTCTCCCTCTCCTTCTTCCTCTCTCTCTCCCTCTTCCTTCCTAACAATCAATAAAAACATATCCTCGGGTGAGGATTAAAAAGAAAAAAGTGAAGAGCCAAAGACAGAGGCTCTTCTATTTTAGCCCACTTTCAAGCATAGTGTCTTTCCCTTTGCAAATGAACTCTCTCTGGGTTCATCAACTCAATCTAGGAAAGGCAAGAACCAACCCAAATCTTTCTGGCTTATTAGGGACACTTAGCAAAATAAACCAAGTTCTACTCAGTGAGAAAAGCTGACATTAAGGGCACACCCCTCAGTCACAAGCCTCTTGCCAATGTGATTAACAAGCTGTTGGGGGATGAGACCCCCAGAAGCTCGTCTGAGGAGAGCTGGTCTAAAGCTAAATTGGCCATGCCCATTTTTCAGTCTAATGAATTAAGAAATGTCTTATTTACATCAGCTCTGAGCAGATTGCCCTACGTCCCAGACTGTGTGACCTTTACTCCACAGGCAGCCATGGAAAGCTGATCTGTTCCCTCTGCCCACATGGCTAGTGGCAACATGTTGAAGGCCAAGTTTGTCGAGGGTGATTTAACATTCAGGAGTGTGAGAGGTGCTGAGAATTCTGTGGGGTGTGCAGATGAGGCAGATAAGCCAAGGTTGATTTGTGCCCACAGTGAGCTAATGATCGAGTAGGTAAGACAGTGTGTGGTAAGAACAGAGAGCTCAGCCATGCCTGGCTTGTTCACAGTACCCACAACCCCTTCCTGTTCAGTGCCCAGTACATAATAGCCAGAAACTTGTTGAAAGAATGGATTATAGCAAATGGTGAGGACTTTAGAAAGGAGAACATCGGTTCAGTCCCACTCCTCCTATTGCCTTTCTACTTGGTTTTTTTTTTTTTTTTTTTTTTTTTTTTTGCTGCCCCTCCCAGCTCCCAGCATCTCTCTTCAGGAATAAGTGACCTTCACACAACGGAGTCCCTCAGGCAGAGCTCACAGGATTTGCTCATTTGGGATACACTTCCCTTTTTTTAAAAAGTCCACCCTACCATTTTCAAAGAATTGAACTTTTAAAAAATAGAATGTAACATTAAAAATCAGATTTATTCCACACATGTCAATAACCCTACATTTTGGAAATAGTTATTTTTCTATGTTTGGTGATTTTTAATAACGTCTTCTAGATGCCATGTAGAATAATTCCTTTGTATACATACTTTCCACACAATAAAATGGAAAAACAGTGAAGTGACTTCCCCATAAAGCTGATTAGACTCTGGCCATAGGCCCACTCCTTATGAGACATTGACTAATACTTTCCTAATGACACCTTTTTATGATCCAGGCATAAGGCTTTATCACAATAGGTTACATAAATAGTCAATAAAAACACTGAATTCCAGATCAGTGGCAAAATGCTACAGGTCCCCAAATGAAAGGCCCATTCCTCCGGAGTGACACAGAAGCTCTCCCTGCACACCGGGCTGCCCTCTAGTCGTGGCCAGACAACATGCCCTTGACCCAGGCAGCCTGACCTTGGTGGACTCAGGGCTTGAATTTTAAGATATATACTCATGTAATTTCTTTTTTTAATTACATTTATTGAGGGGACAATGTTTAACAAGATTATATAGGTTTAAGTGTGCAGTTTTAGGATACATCATCTGTAGATTGCATTGTGTCCACCACCCAAAGTCAAATCTTCTTCCTTGTTCTTTTCCCTACCTGACAGATAAATTACACAAATATATGTGAAAACTGTGCAAAACTTCGGGAAAACGCCATTAATTTTGACAAAGAATGCTTCTGCTCCATTCCTTTTTACCTGCCAGAGACAATGCAAGTAAGTGAAATCAAGAGCCTTCAATTGGCTATATGCTGATCTCCTACTTCACACCTGGCAATAAGTTCATGATTTCCAACAAGTGCTTCCTGAAACTGAAAATACAAAAAGTAAGGCCGTGCGGGTGGGGGTCTTATAAAGTTCTGAGTTCATGTGCGACTCCTCACCCCTTTTTAACCTTTGGAATGTTGTTCTCCTTTGTCTCTTAAGTTTCCAGATTCTTTCCCTGCTCAGTGTTGTCACATAATTCTTCACATCAATCAAGCCGGTTTTACTCCAATGTCAGCACAAGTGGGGATACTAGAGATCACGGAATCTAACCACTCATTTTATAGTGAGAAAATTAATGGGCTGAGAGGTTAAGTGTCCGCACCAAGGTCACACAGTGAGTTAGTGTCAGAGGGTCACACACCTGGTGGGACTCTCCTTGGGACCCTCCAAGCCATTCTACATATGCAGTTGCCTAATCCAAGTCTTGGCCTGGCTGTCAGACGCAGTGAGAAATGCCAAAGAAATATTAAGAGAGTCCCTGCTCTTGGGCTGATCAAAGTCGTGTCTGAGAAGCAGATGCCAAGACAGGATTAAACATGCAAGATATTTATTGGGGGAACTGCCTGTAAGGGAAAATGGGAGGGAGCCCGAGGAGACGGAGAGCAGTCAGACAACACAGCTCTGGCCCCTGGAGGAGAGGGAAGAAGGGGAGCAGGAAGGAGGGAGTGGAAGAGGGAGAAAAGGAAGGAAGGAAACTAAGTCCTAGACTGTAGTGTATTCCTAAGGAAGTTTCAGAAGGCTCAGCGAAATTGCAAGGTTGCCAATGTCTTCCATGTGGATAAATCCAGCTGGGAGTCCTCGGTTCCTTGTCAGCCCGGCAGACACAGGCGATGATCACTCCCGCATCCCTGACACACGTCCGTCTCATGAATTTCAGGATACCGCGCTCCTGGAAAACCTCCTAGCTCTCTGGCTGCCCTTCTTTGGTTTATTTGCTGTCTCTCCAACTTCCTCACACTCTGTGCTGAGATCTGCAGGGTTTTAGTCTTAGCCTTCAGCATTCTCCTCGCTATGCGCACTCGCTTCCTTGGAAACGGCATCAACCTCCTGGCTTTAAGTGCCAACTATTGCTGACACTCTTTTCTATCTCTAGCCCAAACCTCCTTTCCACTAGCCACTCTTGTATTTCCAATTGTCTTCCTGATGTCAACATTTGGATGATCACCAGATATGTGAAGCTCAACTTTTCCAAAACTGAACTCCTGACACCCACTTTTCCCCACCCCCACCCCCAAAAAAACCCCATACCAACCACAGACTTCTCAATCTCAGCTGATAGCAGCTCCATCCCTCTGGTGCCCAGGCCAAAACCCAGGAGTCATTCTTGACTCCTTCTGCTTTCTAACATCTCACATCCATCCATTCCACCCTGTTTGCTCTGCCTTCAGAATGTGTCCAGAGTCTGCCCACTTCTCCACCCCTCTGCCACAGCTACCTAGCCCCATGCCACATCCAGCTCTCACCTGATTCTCTGCAGTAGCCTCCTAACAGGTCTCCCTGTTTGCATCAGTCTCAACGGAGCAGCTAGAGCAAGCTTTATAAGCACAAGTCATATTATGTTATTCCTTTGCTTAAAAATTCCTGCAATGGCTCCTCTTTCCACCAAGTGAAAAAGTACAAGGCTTTACAAGGCCCACCTGATCTGGCTTCGTGCCTCCTCTCTGACCTAATCTCGCCATTCTCTTCCACCCACCCCCACACCAACCACAGTGGAATCCTCATTCCTCAGACAAGTTGGGCATACTCTTGGGTTGCTCCCTGTACCTGATATCCACTTGTCTAACTCCCCTGCCTCCTTCAGGTCTTGGCTCAGTTCTCACCTCAGTTCTCACCTCGGTTCTCACCTCGGCTGGCCAACCTGTTTCTTGCTGTAGCCTGGCTACTTACTCCACCCCTGCACTCCTGATCCTTGTTACCTTGCTGTAAGTTCAATTTTTTCCATAGTACTTATCACCTCTAGTCCTATATAATAAAGAGGTGATATGCAAATTGACCATCACTCCAACACACAAGATGGCCGCCACAAGATGGCCAGCAGGGGAGGGCAGTTGGGGGTGATCAGGCCAACAGGGGAGGGCAATTGGGAGGGACTGGGCCTGTAAGGGAGGGCAGTTGGGGGCAACCAGGCTGGCAAGGGAGGGCAGTTAGGGTGTGATCAGGCTGGCAGGCAGAAACGGTTAAGGGCAATCAGACAGGCAGGCAGATGAGCAGTTGGGAGCCAGCAGTCCTGGATTGTGAGAGGGATGTCCCAGATTGCAGAGGGTGAAGGCTGGGCTGAGGGACACACACACACACACACCCCCCATGCATGAATTTTGTGCACCGGGCCTCTAGTATACTATATAAATTAAAAGTTTGTTATATAGATGTATTGTTTGTTGTCTCTCACTGTACTGTTGTATCCCAAACCCTGGTAACAATGCTTGGCTTGATTCATGTTTATTGAATGAGTACATGAATCTTTGCTTCCTCCACGGTGCATAGCATTGTATATTTCACATGGTAGATGCTCAGGAAACACTTTCTAGAATAGTAAATGAATGGAGGAAAGATAAAGTGCTAAATTATATGGCTTTATGTTCTAGGAGGCTTTGGTTTTATTTTTTTAAGGCTAATTATAAGCTCATTTCTTTCTTTTTTTTAAATATATATTTTATTGATTTCAGAAAGGGAGAGGGAGACAGAGATAGAAACATCAATGATGAGAGAGAATCTTCATCGGCTGCCTTCTGCATGCTCCCTACTGGGGACCGAGCCTGCAACCCAGTTATGTGCGCTGACCTCCTGGTTAATAGGTTGATGCTCAACCACTAAGCCACGTCAGCTGGGCAGTTTTGGTTCTATGTTGTATCTTTCTTATTTTCCCCTTGACCCCATAAGAAAGCATGTTGGTATCAATAATATTCTGAACACATCTGTATTGATTATGGGTAGCTCTAATCATTTTTGTAAGTCAGGTATAAATTTCAAGGAAATTACTGAGTTGTACTTGGGTTATAACTGAAATCTATATAAAGTCAGTGGGGGGAGTTTTACAAATGTATCCTTTTATTGTAAGTCAAAATTCTAGTTCTCTACAGGTGTACCCTTTCTTGCCTTCCTCAGTTCCCTATGCTTCCCCCCAAAGTAAAAGTTCGAGTCACTTAGTTTAGAGGGAAGGCTTAAAACAACAGAAATTTATTCTCTCACAGTTCTGCAAGTCAAAAAACTTGAAATCATTTTGTCAAGCAGGGTTGTTCCTTCTTGAGGGGCTCAGAGTACTTACACTTTTTTAAGAAAAAGATCCAAAGGACAAAACCTTTAAAGGGCTTCAGTTCCTATCTGTCTGCGTCCTTTGAAACCCTAAAGCAAAGGAAGTGTTTCAGCTGCTAACCATTCCTTTCAGGCTAAGGCTTTCCCATACAAATCCAACCAACTGCTTAGGGCAGTGATGGCGAACCTATGACACGCGTGTCAGCACTGACACGCGTAGCCATTTCTGATGACACGCGGCCGCTTGCCGAGGATGAAACATTTGCTGCTCCTGAGGATGAAACATTTGCGACTAGAGTCTTGGAGTTAGTTTTTTCCTCAAAGTGACACACTACCCGAGTTATGCTCAGTTTTTGGGGGAAGTTTGACACACCAAGCTCAAAAGGTTGCCCATCACTGGCTTAGGGCAATCACAGGGCCTTTTGCTCGCCAGTCAGCACGCATGGCGTGCGCTTGGTGATGAACCCATGTGAGACTCTGCCTTCAGTTCGGAGTCCTGCACCAAGTGCCACTGGTGGAAAGAGAAGAAATGCCATAAAGTATGTGCCGCCAGGACTAATCAGAGAGGTGATGACCTTTAAGGCCTTGTTAAGCAAAAACTTGGACAAAGAATCATTGAAAAAAGGTTATGAAAACACTCCTCTCCCTAATGTGGTGTGTTCTCTGCCTGTTTATTTTATCATTTACATAAATATATAACTTTGGGTGAGTAGAATTCTCTTTTTAGCTTCCAAGAAAATGTATGGTAAATTCCTTTCTGTGGACTTCACATTTTCTGTAGTTAAGGGTCAACAATAGAGGTTTCCCCTTTGGGTGAGGAAATGTAATCAGTCATTCTCGCTACGCCTGGCTTATCCACCTTCACATCCAAGCTCTGTGTTTGTTATGCTGCAGCCTGCCTCTGTCATGGCCCAGCATCTCCCTTCTCGGTGTTCCAAAGATTTTTCTCTTACAACCGATTAAGCTCGCTGGCGTTCGTTGTTTTCTGTAACTGGACGCACTTACCATGACCTTTATTTCCAGTCTGCCCTGGTACCTGCTCCCATTTTCCACACTCATCCTCTTAAAGGCTTTTAGGGTGGGGCCAAAATTCTTTCCAAATGCTGTTTTTGCATAGTGTAAGGAAATTGACTCGGGCAATTGTAAAGGAATACTTATGTGTTTCTGGCAAAGAACATAGCACATAACATGTGGGAGGCACTTTAAATAAATGGGAAGCCGTCATATATTTTTGGACTCAGGCCTCATTATTTTGGAGGTAGCTCATATATTAATTATAAAAGCTACATTGGCCATTTCCAGTTGCATTATATACGCTGTTAGTAAAATCTGTATCAAGTCTGCCTAGAGAATTTCCAGGGCCTTGGTATGTTACCATAAAGGTGGAAGCATGAAAGTGGCCTGTGACTGGGCAGCCTCACGCAGCAGTGCCCATGAAAAGGCACGCCTCTCATGGCAACAAGGCTACTTAAAACTAAGGTGAAAATCACCTGTTTTAGGATCAGTGAATTATTCCACCTTTTTGTCCAAGGGGTTCGCCATTTCTGGAGCAAGTACTATACGCCAGGTACTGTGCTACATCCTAAGGATAAAAAGACGAAAACCCTGGGAGCTGGACCACAGAGAACCAGTCTCATCCTTTCACATGCCCAGTATGCACAGGCACCTAAATACGCTCAGTGGCTCCCATTTTAAATTATGCTTCATGGGTTTGCTTTGAAATCACGTGACTTTGATGCCTACCACAACCCCTAGGAAAACATATCTCCTAGTATTGCTGGGAAATAACAGTATTTGTAAAATCAAATTTTACATATTGAGAATACAAAGCCCGGTTATAAAAATACTAGAGGCCCGGTGCATGAAAATTCATGCACTGGAGGGGGGATCCCTCAGCCCGGCCTGCCCCCTCTCACAGTCTGGGAGCCCTCAGGGACAGGAGGCGACCAGGCGATCAGGGGAAGGTGATGCCCCCATCACACCTCTGCTGCTGCCACTGCCGGCAGCACAAGCCTCAGCCGGCCCTGGTTACCTGAGCCTCGGGCAGCCCTGGGCGGCTGGGGGGCTGAAGGGACTGGGGGAGTGCCGGGGCAGGTGCAGCGCTGAGGGGACTGGGTGCCGCCATCCTGTGGCTGTGGGCGCTGCCATCTTTGAGGCCATGGCCCTCAATTAATATATTCCCTCTTTATTAGATAGGATTTTCAAAGCAGGAATGCAGTAGCCCTTATAAAAGCATTAAAAATAAGTTATTTTGCCATTTTAATAATTCTTTATAGACCAGGATTTTCCAACACTGTTTTTTTTTTATTATTTTAATTATTTTTCAATTCCAGCTGGCATTCAATATTATATCCAACAATGATTTTTTTCTCAGATGAGCAACACTGTTTTCTTTTCTTAATCCTCACCCAAGGCTATGTTTTATTGACTTTAGAGAGAGGAAGTGGGAGAGAGAGAGAAAGAAAAACGTCAGTGTGAAAAAGAAACATTGACCAGTTGCGTCCCATACATGCCCCAACCAGGGATCAAACCCGAAACCCAGGTATGTGTCCTGACCAGGAATCAAACGCACAACCTTTTGGTGTACGGGACAACCCTTCAACCAACCGAGCTACCCCACCCCACCCCCACCCCTGCCCGGTTCCAACACTGATTTTTAATAATGATTTCTTGGGTTTTCTATTTGATATTTTAAAAAAAACTTTGTTTCCATCATTTTTTCTTTACCACTTTTTATATTTTGAAAGTCCTGTGTTTATTAATATTCCAATTTATTTTTTTACTCTCTTCCTACTTTTCACTGTTTTCCTTTACAGGGTAATGTTTATATGTACTACAAATTGTATGGCTTCCATCAGAACCTCTATCATTATATTCTATCCAGAAGTAATAGCCAACTGATGGGTAGAAATATAAAGGTAAGGCTTTTTTAACTTTGGCATAATATCCTTTTTTTTTAAATCGTCACCCCAAAATTGAGGATATTTTTTCCTTCCAGGAAGGAAGGAAGGGAGAGGAGAGAGAGAGAGAGAGAGAGAGAGAGAGAGAGAGAGAGAGAGAGAGAGAGAGAAACATCGATGTGAGAGAGACACATCCATTGGTTGCTTTATGCATGCACCCAAATCCTTGACTGGGAATTGAACCTACAACCCTCCAGTGGGCAGACCGATTCTCTGATCACTGAGCACACTGGCCAGGCTCCTTTTTTTTTTAACCAGATGGATTTTTCAGTCTAAAAGAGAATATAGAAAATTAACTCAAAAGCTGAGATTTTACAGATAGAAATGTTCATTTCATTCTTGCATAAATTGAAGGGGCTGTGTATTCAGAGTAACTGCTATTGAGAAAAGGAGTTATTTCCTCCCTTCAGAGCAGCGTGGATCTTGCTGATTAAAAAGGGGTACCCTTTCATGCTCCAACCATTTTTTTTATTTGACAGAATTTTACATTAAAATTGGATACATATTGGATTGTCCAAATCTTGGTAATAATGAATGTGTCAGAAGGGCAAATCTTCAAGTATCTTTCAATCACAATCAGGATTTTATGTTTCTGTTAAAGTTGATGGCATACTAGGTTGACGCATTGATTAGATTTTAGTATTATTCCTTCACCCGTAATTTCTGTTGTTATCTTTAAAGTTGCCCATTTTAGTTGATGGAATCACCAACCGTTTTGATAGTAACTCCGAGAGATTTGTCTTAGTCTGGCTCACCGTGTCTAGCAGTGTCTTTCCTATAACCGGGGCCGTCAATCTAGCCAAGTTTAAGGAAGTTGGGCTCCGTTTGGAGGGTATGTAATTGAATACCCTTGCAGTCCTAGGATTGCAAAACTTTACTCTTGGTAAATGATATTTAGCATGCCAGTGAGAAAAACAAGGAGAAAACCATTTTTTCTATACTGACATTTTTATATTAAAGTAATAAACAAATGATTTTTAGCAACTATTCTTTTAAAAATATATTCTGGTTCTTAGGTAGGTAAGTCATCTAGCCTATAGATTCTTGATTTTTATACTTTTTGGAATATAAATTGCACTTCAATAAAAACAGGTTTTAAAATGTATTTAAGTGTAGACGTAAGGTGATATTTAGCACAGCCAGTAAGGTAAAGTTTCTTCTTACAAACATATTTGCTATACTATGTATTGTTAATGAGGGGAAAAAACTTTTTTCTTTTCAGTCTAAAATATTTATTTTATTTAAATATTTATTTTATTGTTCAATATCAGTTTTTTATTTGCTATTAAATCCCTTTAGCTGTAAAGGGATTTACACACACACACACACACACACACACACACACACACGTCCAAAACACAAAGATTTTCTAGTCTTAGCGAGCGGGAAGCCTGGGAAAAACCAGTTAGTAGACCATAGTCTTGGTCTGTACCAATAAATCCGTGCGGGAAGATTTACATTGCCAGTGTTCTCACTTTCAACATTCTAAGGGAGTTGAGCAAAAGCACTTCTCAATCATGTATCATCTTCTATCCAGGATGTTGAAGGCTGTGGTTCATTCAAAAAGACCCACAATGGAACCCCCATCTGTCCTTGTGGAGCTATCGCCAACAGCATGTTCAATGGTAGGTGGTTTTTTTTTTCTATCTCCATGGTGTGCCCTTTCATAAGTGTGTAACTAAATGTTCAGAAGATCATCTCTGCAACAGAATGGCAGGTTTGTTGTTTTTTAAATAATTTTGTATTCATTATCCACTGACTTAACTGTGTTTCATTTGCAAGTAAGTTCTTCCTTACCAGAGTTTCAAAGTAGTTAGGGACATGAGTTCAATGGAGCTTAAGAGTATTTTCAATCACTGGTGCCTTGGCATGATATTTCATATAAAAAATAATATTGTAATTCCAGCATCTATAGCATGTAGGCATGTTGTGAGTTTGCTAAAACGCTGGTTTATTTGTCATGTCTACCTTTGCATATCAGAGGGTGCAAAAACACTTGCATCTATAACACAATTTTTAATTTCCTTACAGACACCATCATTCTTTTATACAACCTTAATTCATCTATATATATCAAAGTCCCAATGCTGTCCCGTGGAATTACATGGTGGACAGACAAGTACATAAAGTTTCAGAATCCAAAATCCATTGATCTTCCTAGTGCATTTGCAGGTAAGATCCATACATTAGTGTAATGTTTTTTTATCTCTTTGTAGATACTTTGGTGTTTATGTGTGAGGAAGTAATTATGATTTCCTCTTCTTTCCTTCTTTGTTGATTTCCTTTTTGTTTTAATTTTCCATACCTGTGAGCACCTCTATCACATACCTGTCAGAAACATGAAATAAATGTTGCCCTGGTTCCGTCCAGTTTACCATTAGTAAAAAGGCAATGTTTTAAGAAACTGGTTGCTTCATCTAAAATTAGAGTGACCACGTAATTTACTGTCTGAGCTGGTGTGCTTTTGAGAAAAAAAGGGGGCACTAGAATGACTACAGATATATTTATTTGAAATTTTTATTTATTGATCAATAAATTAACATCATTTTGGTAGACCTATAAATAATTATATTACAAACTACTTTAAAAATGAAACTATTTAAAGTTGCATTTTATGGTTAATCAATTCGAATTTGTTAACACCTTTAATTGATTCTTCTATTTTAACCCTAATTTTTTTAATTGAGAAAATATCTATAGGTGCTGAGGTGTACCTATTATGCTCTCAGCCAATTTTACTAAATGGGGGATGTTCTTAGTTTCAGTGTTTTTGTATTGAAATATACTAATATTGTGACCCAAATATTTTCATAGGTAGTGTCTTTTCAAGTTCACTTTTTTTTCTATTTATGATTCTTTTGAATGTATTACTAAATTTAGATGCTACAAAATCTTGATATCATTTAATTCTGGTAGAGTAGAAAATTTTACTAAGTTAAAAATAGGAGCTCCATCAAAATATACATTGAGATATTCTAAAGCACACTTATATAATTTAAATTTGAATCTTATACACATTTTGAACTCTCATTATATTTTAAATTATTCCCTTGCTTTTATAGAGGTAAGTTTCAATATCTTCTTGTTTGCTATATACTAAATCTTCAAAAACTAAAGTTCTTTGGCATTCCATATTTCAGATACTTAAAAAAATTTGACAACTATTTTGAACAAAAGTCAACCAAAAGTTAGAAGGCTCATTTATCAAAAAATGTTCACAATCATTATAGGACACATTGGTTGTCGTATGAAAATAGTTCTTTAAGAGCTCAAACATTTCTAAAATTCTGTTTGATGTGTAGAAAGACAGACCACATATATACCATGCTGAAGAATTTTTTTCATTTAGCATCCATGTCCTTGTAAAAATTTTGCAATTTAAGGAGGCAGAGGGAGGCTGGGAGAGGTCAATGTGGAGGAGTGGGAGGGAACTTATGTAATACTTTCAACAATAAAGAATTTTTTAAAATTTGCAGTTTAGTTTCTCTATGAATATATAAAAATACTCAATTTTGCACAACGTACAACTCTTTTTTTGATTAATAAAATATCAGAGCTTATTTAGGTATAATTGTGAATTATATACATACCTCAAACAATTTTAAACATATTTCTCTCTATTTTTGAATATAATTGTATTAATTTCAGAGAGGAAGGGAGGGGGAGAGAGGGATAAAAACATCAATGATGAGAGAAAATCATTGATCAGCTGCCTCCTGCACTGGGGCTTGAGCCTGCAACCGGGCATGTGCCCTGACCAGAAATCAAACTGTGACCTTCTGGTTCATAGGTCGATGCTCAACCACTGAGCCACACTGGCTGGGAACATTTCTCTTTAAATTTCTCAATTAACTAAGAAAATTATCTTTATTCAGATGTTGTGCTCCACCAAATTTGCATATATGTTCTCACTACAAAACCAAAAAATTTACATTCAATTATTGAATTTGTAAACTGACTTTATAGTAATATTTATTTTAATGTCAGAGGTTTTGTCTTCCAAGATTGAATGTCAAAAAGCTTTGCTCTGATTCCATAAAGAATCAAACAAAAAAATTAAGCCATTATTATAATTAACTTATTCTGATTTTCTATTTGAAGCATCTGAAGACACTGATGCAAAATTGGCCTTATTTAACTGTTTACAAAGTTCTTTTGTGCTAATGGAGCGAACACATTAAAGGTTTCTTTTAATTATAAAAAAATCAAATAAAAAAGTGTAACTAGAAGGAAACTCATTTGATCTAAATGGAAAGTCAAGTCATGCCCACATAATGAAATAAATGGACCTTCTATAGCTGCACATGGTAAAGCATTGTCTTTGGATACACTCTTTTAAAAATAAGCACAAACTTTTGAAGTAGATTCTGAGGTTCTGTAGCAGATTTATGTCTTTTGATTTTCATGTGGGTCATTGACACCATCATGGTTTCAAATGCCAACCAACTTTGCAAGTATCGCATTCATCAACTTTCTTGAGAAACTGTACTTAATTTGACATCAAACATACATGTTCCATTTTTTACTCTTTACAGTTAAAGGGATTTAGTAGCAAATAAAAAACTGATATCAAACAATAAAATAAATATTTAAATTATGCAATAAACTAGAGGCCTGGTGCACGAAATTCGTGCATGGGGGGTGGGGTGTCCCTCAGCCCAGCCTGCACCCTCTCCAATCTGGGACCCTTTGAGGGATGCCTGACCACCCATTTAGGCCCAATCCCAGTGGGGGTGGGGGGGACCGGGCCTGCAGTGGAGGACAGTTGGGGGGGACCCAGGCCTGCAGGGGAGGACAGTTTGGGGGACCCAGTGGGATCAGGCCTAAATGGGCAGTTGGACATCCCTCTCACAAATCCAGGACTGCTGGCTCCCAACTGCTTGCCTGCCTCTGCCTGATTGCCCCTAACTGCTTTTGCCTGCCAGCCTGATCACCCACTAACCACTCCCTTGCCAGCCTGATCGATGCCTAACTGCTCCCTGGCTGGCTCGATTGCCCCTAACTGTCCTCCCCTGCAGGCCTGGATACCCCCAACTGCCCTCCCCTGCAGGCCAACCCCTCCCCAACTGCCCTCCCCTGCAGGCCAACCCCTCCCCAACTGCCCTCCCCTGCAGGCCTAGGTTACCCCACACAACTGTCCACCCCTGCAGCCCTGGTCCCCCCAAACTGCCCTCCCCTGCAGGCCTGGGCCCCCCCAACTGCCCTCCCCTGCAGGCCTGGGCCCCTCCCCCAACTGTCCACACCTGCAGCCGTGGTACCCCCAAACTGCCCTCACCTGCAGACCTGGGTCCCCCCAACTGCCCTCCCCTACAGGCCTGGTTCCCCCCCAACTACCCTCCCCTGCAGGCCTGGTCCCTCCCCCCAACTGCCCTCCCCTGCAGGCCTGGGTCCCACACAACTGCCCTTCCCTGCAGGCCTGGTCCCCCCCCACCAACTGTCCTCCCCTGCAGGCCTGGTCCCCCCAACTTCCCTCCTCTGCCAGCCTGGTCACCCCCTACTACCCTCCCCTGCAGGCCTGGGTCCCCCCCAACTGGACTCCCCTACAGGCCTGGTCCCCCCCAACTGCCCTACCCTGCTGTCCTGGTCCCCCCCCCAACTGCCCTCCCCTGCAGGTCTGGTCCCCCCAAACTGCCCTCCCCTGCAGGCCTGGGTCCCCCCAAACTGCCCTCCCCTGCAGGCCTGCCCCCCCCCCAACTGTCCAAACCTGCAGGCCTGGTCCCCCCCACCAACTACCCTCCCCTGCAGGCCTGGTCCCTCCCCTCAACTGCCCTCCCCTGCAGGCCTGGGTCCCCCCCAACTGTCTTCCACTGCAGGCCTGGTCCCCCCCACAACTGTCCTCCCCTGCAGGCCTGGTCCCCCCAACTGCCCTCCTCTGCCAGCCTGGTCACCCCCTACTACCCTCCCCTGCAGGCCTGGGTCCCCCCCAACTGGACTCCCCTACAGGCCTGGTCCCCCCCCAACTGCCCTACCCTGCTGTCCTGGTCCCCCCAACTACCCTCCCCTGCAGGCCTGGGCCCCCCCAACTGTCCACACCTGCAGCCGTGGTCCCCCCAAACTGCCCTCCCCTGCAGGCCTGGTCCCCCCCAACTACCCTCCCCTGCAGGCCTGGTCCCTCCCCTCAACTGCCCTCCCCTGCAGGCCTGGTCCCCCCAAACTGTCCTCCCCTGCAGGCCTGGGTCCCCCCCAACTGCCCTCCCCTGCAGGCCTGGTCCCCCCCCCCAACTGCCCTCCTCTGCCAGCCTGGTCACCCCCTACTGCCCTCCCCTGCAGGCCTGGGTCCCCCCCAACTGAACTCCCCTACAGGCCTGGTCCCCCCCAACTGCCCTACCCTGCTGTCCTGGTCCCCCCCAACTGCCCTCCCTTGCAGGCCTGGTCCCCCCAAACTGCCCTCCCCTGCTGGCCTAGTCCCCCCAACTGCCCTCCCCTGCTGACCTGGTCTCCCCCAACTGCCCTCCTCTGCCAGCCTGGTCACCCCCAACTGCCCTCCTCTGCTGGCCTGGTCCCCCCCCAGCTGCCCTACCCTGCTGTCCTGGTCCCCCCCAACTGCCCTACCCTGCAGGCCTGGTCCCCTCCAACTGCCCTCCCCTACTGGCCTGGTCCCCCCCAACTGCCCTCCCCTGCAGGCCTGGGTCCCCCCCAACTGCCCTCCCTTGCTGACCTGGTCACCCCCAACTTCTCTCCTCTGCTGGCCTGGTCACTCCTAACTGCCCACAACTGCCCTCCCCTGCAGGCCATCTTGTGGCAGCCATCTTGTGTCCACATGGGGGCAGCTATCTTTGACCACATGGGGGCGGCCATATTGTGTCTTGGAGTGGCAGTCAATTTGCATATTACTCTTTTATTAGATAGGATAACAAAATCAATGTTGCAAGGAGTTCAAACTACTCTCAGCAAGACCACTCAGCATCTATTTCCCACACTGTGGCATGTACATGTAACATAACATGTAATTTCCCATGTTTGCCACTGATCCCACTGACTTGCAGTCTGACAGCTTCCTGTGTCTCATAGGCCAAGACAGAGGCTCTGGCCTAACTGGTTGGAATGTCTAGCAGCTTGCAGGGATATGTGACTGAAAAGGTCTCAGGTTATCTCTCACTAATCACAGGTTAAAGTAATCACTCCATTCACTTCACATGAGTATCTCATACCCTGTATACAATAATTGTTTGGGATAGGTGCTTATCAGCTGGGATAACAGACAATAGGCATAACCTGGGAGTGTCTTAGGCAAAAATGGCATGAATGGTCACTACTATGTAATTGAATTCTGAGGTTTTCACTTTTTTTTTCTTTTTTTTTTTTTTACTTTTATTAGTATTTATTTTATGTTGAATTTACTCCTGGGCCTAGTTGTTTGGAGTTTTTTTCTTTTTTTTTTTTTATTGTTTAAAGTATTACAAATAATAGTACATATGTCTCCTTTTTCCCCCATTGACCTCTCCCCGGGCTCCCCTACCTCCCTGGCACATGCCCTCACTCTCCCCCATCCCCCCAGTGTCTTTGTCCATTGTTTATCTTTATATATATGCATATAAGTCCTTCAGTTGATCTCTTACCCCCCCACACAACCCTCCCCTGCCTTCCCACTGTGGTTTGACAGTCTGTTTAATGCTTCTTTGTCTCTGTATCTGTTTCTGTTATGATGTTCATTATCTACGCTAATAAAAGAGTAAGATGCAAGTTGACTGTACCTTCACAATGTCTACCAGCCAATCAGGAGTGAGTATGCAAATTAACTCAACAAAGATGGTGGGTTAATTTGCATACACAGGCGCTGAGTGGCCAGGGGCAGGGCAGGACACAGGCGTTCCACACTGCCCCAGCTGCTCCAGGCCTCTGGGCAGCATGGGAAGGTAGAAATGCAGTTCCGGGCCAGAGCTAAAAGGCAGCTCCGGCCGGAGCGAAGGCGGTGCCGGAAACCAGGGGAAGGAAGGCCCATTCTTGCATGAATCTTCATACATCGGGCCTCTAGTCTATACTAATAAAAGGGTAGTATGCTAATTAGACCGGGAGACCTTCCAGACGTCCTTCCGGATAAAGCCATGGTTGCAGGGCCGAGGCAGAGGCAGTTGGGGCAATCAGGCCAGGAGGGGAGGGCAGTTGGGGGTGATCAGGCCGGTGGGGGCGGGCAGTTAGGGGTGAGCAGGCTGGCAGGGGGGAGCAGTCGGGAGTGATTAGGCCAGCAAGGGGGGACAGTTGAGGGCGAGAATGCCGCTGGGGGGACAGTTGGGGGCAAGCAGGCTGGCAGGCAGAGTGGTTAGGGGCAATCAGGCAGGCAGGCAGGTGAGCAGTTAGGAGCCAGCGGTCCCGAATTGCGAGAGGGATGTCCCAGATTGGAGAGGGTGCAGGCCGGGCTGAGGGACACCCTGCCCCATGCACGAATTTCATGCACTGGGCCACTAGTATTCCATAAATGAGTGAGATCATGTGATATTTATCTTTCTCTGGCTGGCTTATTTTGCTTAGCATAATGCTCTCCAGGTCCATCCACACTGTTGCAAATGGTAATAATTCCTTCTTTTTAAAGCAGCCTAGTATTCCATTGTGTAGAGGTACCACAGTTTTCCAATCCACTCATCTGCTGATGGGCATTTAGGCTGTTTCCAAATCTTAGCAATTGTAAATTGTGCTGCTATGAACATAGGGGTGTATATATTCTTTCTGATTGAGGTTTCTGTTTTCTTGGGATATATACCTACAAGTAGTATTACTGAGTAAAATGGCAGTTCCATTTTTAGTTTTTTGAAGAAATGCCGTACTATTTTCAATGGTGGCTGCACTAGTCTGCATTCCCACCAGCAGTGCACGAGAGTTTCTTTTTCTCTGCATCCTCATCAGCACTTGACATTTGGTTTGAGATGGTACCTCATTGTTGTTTTTATTTGCATCTCTCGGATGATTAGTGACTTTGAACACATTTTCATATGTCTCCTGGCCTTCTGTATGTCCTCTTTCAAAAAGTATCTATTTAGATCCTTTGCCCATTTTTTAATTGGATTTTTTATCTTCTTTTTGTTAAGTTGTATGTGTTCCCTATAAATTTTGGAGATTAAATCTTTATCAGAGATAACACTGGCAAATATGTTCTCCCATGCAGTGGGCTTTCTTGTTGTTTTGTTGATGGTTTCTTTTGCTGTGCAAGCTTTTTATTTTGATGTAGTCCCATATGTTTATTTTATCTTTAGTTTCCATTGCTCTAGGAACTGTGTTGGTAAAGATATTGCTACAACAAATGTCTGCTATTTTGCTGCCTATAGCTTCTTCTAAGGTTTTTATGGTTTCCTGTCTTACATTTAAGTCCTTTATCCATTTTGAGTTCATTTTTGTGTATGGTGTAAGTTGGTGGTCTAGTTTCATTTTTTTACCTATATCTGTCTAATTTTCCCAGCACTGTTTATTGAAGAGACTGTCTTGGCTCCATTGTATGCTCTTGCCTCCTTTGTCAAATATTAATTGAGCATAATGGCTTGTGTCGATTTCTGGGTTCTCTGTTGTGTTCCACTGGTCTATATGTCTGTTCTTATGCCAGTACCAGGTAGTTTTGAGAACAGTGGCTTTGTAGTATAGCTTGATATCTGATATTGTGATCCCTCCAACTTTGTTCTTCTTAAGATTGCTGCGGCTATTCAGGGTCTTTTTTTATTCCAGATGAATTTTTGGATTGTTTGTTCTAGGTCTGTGAAGTATGCCATTGGTATTTTAATGGGGATTGCCTTGATTTTATAGATTGCTTGGGTAGTATAGACATTTTAATGATGTTGATTCTACCAATCCATGAATATGGTATATTCTTCCATTTGTTTATGTCTTCCTCTATCTCTTTTTTCAGTGTCCTGTAATTTTCTGAGTACAGAAATTTTACCTACTTGGTTAAGTTTATTCCTAAGTATCTTCATTTTTGTTGCCATGATAAATGGTATTATTTGTTTAAGTTCTCTTTCTGAGAGTTTATTATTGGTGTATAAAAAATACCATAGATTTCTGGGTGTTAATGTTGTACCCTGCTACGTTGCCAAATTCCTTTATTAAATGTACTAGTTTTTTAATGGAGTTTGTAAGGTTTTCTATGTACAATACCTTGTCATCTGTGAATAATGATAGTTTTACTTCCTCCTTCCAATTTGGATGCCTTTTATTTCTTCTTATCTGATCCCTATGACTAGAACTTCAGCATTATCCTATCTAATAAAACAGTAATATGCAAATTGACCGCACCTTCGCTACACCCATAAGCCACGCCCACCGGCCACGCCCCCGGCCACGCCCACCGGCCAACCAGGAGCAAATATACACGTTAAACCAGCAAAGATGGCGGGGGGAAAGGGCAGCACCCATGTCAGTGAGATCCAAGCCATGATGGTGGACCAGGGCAGGCGGCGTGGGTTAAGGCCGGCAGCCGCCTGCCCAGGTCCACCATCCCCGATCGCGGACCTGGGCAGGTGGCGTGGGTTCACGCCCGCTGCCGCCTGCCCAGGTCCGCCATCCCCGATCGCGGACCTGGGCAGGCGGCGTGGGTTAAGGCCGGCAGCCGCCTGCCCAGGTCCGCCATCCCCGATCGCGGACCTGGGCAGGCGGCGTGGGTTAAGGCCGGCAGCCGCCTGCCCAGGTCCGCCATCCCCGATCGCGGACCTGGGCAGGCGGCGTGGGTTCACGCCCGCTGCCGCCTGCCCAGGTCCGCCATCCCCGATCGCGAACCTGGGCAGGCGGCGTGGGTTCACGCCGGCAGCCGCCTGCCCAGGTCCGCCATCCCCGATCGCGGACCAGGGCAGGCGGCGTGGGTTCACGCCCGCTGCCGCCTGCCCAGGTCCGCCATCCCCGATCGCGGACCAGGGCAGGCGGCGTGGGTTCACGCCCGCTGCCGCCTGCCCAGGTCCGCCATCCCCGATCGCGGACCTTGGCAGGCGGCGTGGGTTAAGGCCGGCAGCCGCCTGCCCAGGTCCGCCATCCCCGATCGCGGACCTGGGCAGGCGGCGTGGGTTCACGCCCGCTGCCGCCTGCCCAGGTCCGCCATCCCCGATCGCGGACCTGGGCAGGCGGCGTGGGTTCACGCCCGCTGCCGCCTGCCCAGGTCCGCCATCACCGATCGCGGACCAGGGCAGGCGGCGTGGGTTAAGGCCGGCAGCCGGCTGCCCAGGTCCACGATCACAGATCACGGACCAGGACAGCTGCCTGCCCAGGTCCATCACTGATCTCAGAGCTGGGCAGGCAGCGTGGGTTAAGGCCTGCAGCCGCCTGCCCAGGTCCATGATGAGGGATCACGGACCAGGGAAGGCGGCGAGGGTTAGCGCCCGTAGCTGCCTGCCCAGGTCCGCCATCACCGATCTCGGACGAGGGCAGGCAGCTTGGGTTAGCGCCCACAGCCGCCTGACCAGGTCCTGGATAAGGGCTTCGAGTCAGCCATTGCCAGTGGCAGCTGACTTAAAGCCCCTATCAGGGATCATGGACCAGGTCAGGCAGCGTGGGTTAAAGCCCACAGCCGGCTGCCCAGGTCCGTGATCACCGATCTCAGAGCAGGGCAGGCAGCGTGGGTTAAAGCCTGCAGCAGGCTGCCCAGGTCCACGATCATGGATCACAGACCATGGCAGGCGTCATGGGTTAGCACCCGCAGAGGCCTGCCCAGGTACCGGATCACGGATCCAGGTGGCGTGGGTTAGCACCCACAGCCGCCTGACCAAGTCCCCGATAGGGACTTGGAGTCTAGCATAAGGAAAAGAATAGTCAGCAAAAGCAGGAGACAAGGTTTCATAAGTTCTCCCCCAGGTCACCACTGTTCTCTTATACATTTTAAGTATCCCAGACTTTGCATGATGGGATTTGATTTGAATTATGCCTGATAGAGATTTCATGACATGAATTGTAGGCTCATTCTTTCTTTTTGTGGTTGCCTGACTGAGAAAGGCCTTGGAATGAGAGAAGGCACTTTTATTTTCCTTTTTCATTCTTTAGAGGCTGAGGAATTACAGTTATATGAAGAAGTTAGTGAGAGAATGAAAGTCTCATGCTGTATTATTCTGTAAGTTTTATCATGTGGACTATAAAAAACTTGGTGGGATCCTTTTCAAGAGGTGTTACAAAAATTATGTTGAAATTAACATTCAAGAGTAAAAGGAGAGAAGTGAGTGGTGGGTAAAGGAAAGAACTTTGTCCTAGAAACCAAATAGAAGCCACATAAACCTTCAGATTCTTACTCATTGTGCTTTGGAGGTATCCTATCTAATGAAAGAGTAATATACAGATTGATCATCACTGCAACACACAATATAGCTGCCCCCATGTGGTCAAAGATCCTGCCCCCATGTGGACACAAGATGGCCACCACAAGATGGCCAGCAGGAGAGGGCAGTTGGGAGGCACCCAGCCTGCAAGGGAGGGCAGTTGAGAAGGACTAGGCCTGCAAGGGAGGGCAGTTGGAGGTGATCAACCCTGCAGGAGAGGGCAGTTAGGGGTGACCAGGCCGGCAGAGGAGGGAAGTTGGGGGCAAACAGGCTGGCAGCAGAGTGGTTAGGGGCAATCAGGAAGGCAGGCAGGCAAGCAGTTGGGAGCCAGCAGTCCTGGATTGTGAGAGGGATGTTCGACTGCCCGTTTAGGCCCGATGGGATCATTAGGCCTGATGTCCGTTTAGGCAGTCGGACATCCCTTGAGGGGTCCCATATTGGAGAGGGTACAGGCTGGGCTGAGGGACAACCCCCCTCCGTGCACGAATTTCGTGCACCGGGCCTCTAGTCCTAATATATAAAAACCCAGGGTCCGTAACATCCAAAACGACCAAAGGCTCGACTGACCAGAAATTAGTGCTGGATGTTGTGGTGACGCAGCACTGACTGCCACTGCTGCGGGCAGCCCAACCCAGCACTGACTGCCCAGGGGGCTGCGGATCAGGCCTGAAGAGAGGCCTGGAGAGAGAAGCAGGGTCTGATCCATAACCTCCATGGCAGCTGTTGATCAGCCCTTGCTTCTCTCTTTTGCTCCAGGCCTGGCCAGCAGCCATGCCTCTCTTTCTCTCGGGCCTCTGCTGGGGCTGCTGATCAGTGCCACCTCTCTAATCAGGCCCATTGATAGGCCCAGAGACGCTGACTGAACCAATCAGAACCAAATCTGGGTGAAGTGTGAGGAGCCAATGGCTGCCTAGGAGGCGGAGCTTTTGATGCTGACTGTCATAGAAACTGACCAATCAGAACCTAATCTGGTGAACTGCGAAGGCAGAACCTAAGGTGGGGGCTGAGGAGGGGTTTTAAGGGCAACAGCTGTTTGGTGTAAGGTGTTAGAAAGCGGTTCAACTTTTTAATGACCAGTTTGGCAGTATAGTGCATATGGCTGGCTATCAGTCCAGATATAGGGATTATGTATTTTTGTCTGCCAAGAGCATCTCCTCCTGATGGAAAAGGCTTCCCTCCCCCCCCCCCCCATTTAAGCAATCCTATCCTATATAATCAATCTATACTACTAAAAGGGTAATATGCTAATTAGACCGGGTTGACCGGCCATCTTCCAGATGTCCCACTTCCTTCCGGACAAAGTCATGGTGGTGGGGGCCAAGGCAGAGGCCTTTAGGGGTAATCAGGCCAGCAGGGGAGGGCAGTTGGGGGCAACCAGGCCAGCAGGGGAGGGCAGTTGGGGGCAAGATCAGGCCAGCAGGGGAAGGCAGTTGGGGGCAAGATCAGGCCGGCAAGGGAGGGCAATTAGGGGTGATCAGGCAGGCAGAGGCAGTTAGGGGAAAGATCAGGCAGGCAGGGGAGGGCAGTTAGGGGCAATCAGGCAGGCAGGCAGAGGCAGTTAGGGGCGATCAGGCAGGCAGGCAGGTGAGCGGTTAGGAGCCAGCAGTCCCAGATTGCTGTGGGACCCTGTGGGATCGGGCCTAAATCGGCAGTCGGACATCCCCCAAGGGGTCCCCGATTGGAGAGGGTGCAGACTGGGCTGAGGGAACCCCCCACCCCACCCGTGCATGGATTTTGTGCACCAGTCCACTAGTCTATAATAATAAAAGCATAATATGCTAATTAGACTGGACAGCCAAATGACCTTCTGGATGAAGCCATCATGCATTGGGCCTCTAGTGCTGAATAAGAGTGATGAGTGTCTTGTTCCTATTCTTAAGGGAAAAACTTTTAGTTTTTGCCCATTGAGTATTATGTTAGCTGTAGGTTTGTTGTATATGGCCTTTATTATGTTGAGGTATGATCCCTCTAGTCACACTTTACTGAGAGTTTTTATCAAAAAAGGGTGCTGGATTTTGTTGAATGCTTTTCTGCATCTATTGATATGATCATGTGATTTTTGACTTTCAATTTATGTGATGTATCACATTTATTGATTTGCAAATATTGTACCAGCCTGGCATCCCTGGAATAAATCCTACTTGTCATGGTCTGTAATCTTTTTAATATATTCTGTGGTATCAGTGGTTACTTCTGCACTTTTTTTTCTGATTTTATTTATTTGGGTCCTCTCTCTTTGTTTCTGGCTAGGAGTTCGTCAATCTTGTTTATCTTTTCAAAGAACCAGCTCTTGGTTTCATTGATTTTTTTTGTATTGTTTTTTAGCTTCAATGTCAATTATTTCTGCTCTAATCTTTATTTCCTTCCTTCTACTTACTCTGGGCTTTTCTTGTTGTTTTCTTTCTAATTCTTTAAGTTGTAGGGTTAAATAATTTATTCTTAATTTTTTTGGTTTTATGTGGTATGCCTGCAGTGCTCTGACATTCCCTCTCAGAACTGCTTTCGCTGTGTCCCATAGATTTGGGGTAGTTGTTGGTTCATTTTCATTTGTTTCCAGGAAGTTTTTAATTTCTTTCTTGATCTCATTGGTAACCCATTCATTGTTTAATAACATGCTATATGTTTGAATGTTTTTGAATGTTTAACTATCATTGATTTCTAATTTCATGCTATTGTGATCTGATAAGATGCTTGATAAAATTTCAATCTTCTTGAACTTATAGAAACTTGTTTTGTATCCTAACATGTTGTCTATCTTTGAGAATGACCCATGTACACTTGAAAAAAATGCATATTTTGTAACTTTGGGGTGAAATGTTCTATACATGTCAATTAAATCCACCTGATGCAATGTGTCATTTAGTCTCTATTTCCTTATTAATTTTTTGTCTGGAAGATCTATCCAGTGAATTCAGTGGGTGTTAAACTCCCCTACTATGACTGTATTACTTTCTATCTCTCCCTTAAAGTACTTTAGAAGTATTTTTATATATTTAGGTGCTCCTATATCGGGTTATATATGTTTACCAGGGTTATATCCTCTTGTTGGATCTATCCTTTCAGTATTATGTAGTGATATTTTTTGTTTCTTGTGATGGCCTTCAATACTTCAGATATGAGTATTGCTACCCCAGCTTTTTTTTTCATTTGCATTTGCATGGAAAAATTCTTCCCTTCCTTTCACTCTCATCCTGTGTGAGTCTTTTCTTTGGTTCTGAGGTGGGACTCCTGTAGACAGCATGTAATTGGGTCATGTTTTTTTATCCATTCAGCTACCCTGGAGCTGATTGGAGAATTTTGATTGGCGCATTTAATCAATTTACATTTAATGTTATTATTGATAGGTGCTTACTTATTGTCATTTTAATTCTCTTTGCCTAGGTTTCTCTCTCTGTTTCTTCTTTTCATTACAGCAGTCCCTTTAGCATTTCTTGTAATGCTGGCTTGGTGGTGTTGAACTCCTTTAACCTTTTTTTGTCCGGGAAGCTCTGTATTTCACAGTCTATTTTGAATGATAGTCTTGCTTGATATAGTAATCTTGGTTTCAGATCCTTGCTTTCCATTACCTTGAATACTTCATGCCATTCTCTTCTGGCTTGTAGAGTTTCTAGTGAACAGTCAGCTGACTGCCTTATGGGAGTTCCTTTGTAGGTTACAAATTGCTTTTCTCTTGCTACTTTTAAGATTCTTTCTTTGTCTTTAATTTTTGGCATTTTAATTATGATGTGTCTGGTCATGGCCTGTTTGGGTTCTTCTTGCTTGAAATTCTCTGTAACTCCTGAAATTATGTGACTTTTTCCTTCACCAGGTTAGGGAAGTTTCTACCATTATTTCTTCAAACATGTTCCCTATCCCTTGCTCATTTTCTTCCCCTTCTGGTACTCCTATTGTGTAAATATTGTTACATTTCATGTTGTCCCACAGCTCCCTTAAGCTGTCCTCCTGTTTTTAATTGTGGTGGTTTTTTTTTTCCTTTTTGTTTTTCTGATAGAGTGATTTTTTTTTCTACTCTGTCTTCTAATTCAGTGATCTGATCCTTGGCTTCCACTAATCTGCTGTGTATTATTTCTACTGTGTTCTTTTTGTTTGTTTGTTTGTTTGTTTGTTTTTTGGTAACTCAATTTATTTATTTATTTATTTTTAAATTTCTTTATTGATTAAGGTATCACATATTTGTCCTCATCCCCCCATTCCCATCCCACACCCCTCCCCACACATGCCCCCACCCCCCTGTTGTCCTTGACCGCTGGTTAGGCTCATATGCTTGCACACAAGTCCTTTGGTTGGTCTCCCCCTTTATTAGTGCTATGTCATTATTCATATCTTTTCTCATGCTGTTGAGCATGTTTGCCATCATTATTCTGAACTCTATGTCTAATAAATGTCTTATCTCCATTTCATTGAGTTCTTCTGGAGAATTCTCTTATTCTTTCATTTGGTACTTTTCTTTTTGTCTCCCCATTTTAGCTGTCTATTTCAGTTTGTCTCTATGTATTAGTAGATCTGATACACCTCCCAATCTCTAGTGCGGGACAGTTTCAGACACTGTTTGTTACTGGCCCTGAGTCCCCTGTTTGGAGCTATCAGCAATCCACAGCTTATGGCTCCCTCTGCTGGAGCTGGGTGCCTTTGGAAAGGACCAAGATTCGCACCCTGCTCTGCTTTTCCTAGCCCCAGGCCCAGCATTAGCTCAGACAAAGATTCAAAGCCTCCAGAGACCTGTCTCTGCTGCAGACCCATTGACACTCAGTCTTGATTATCCTCAGGCTATCAACCACAGGGTGGGGCAAGAAGTCTTCCAATAGGGTGGGACAACTGCCTTCCACACAGGCAAAAACTGCCTGGATAGCAAAGGTCTACTGGAGAAAGATGTCCTCTGCAGTGTGAGGGAATGACTCAGCATAAGAAACCGAGGTGGCTGCCCTCCAAACTCAACCCTAGAGCTCCCATTCCTGGCTTCTGCTCACACAGCTCCAGTCCACTCTGCCCTCCCTCTGATGGAGCCTGACGTGTGTGGCTGCACATGAATTTTGTGCATTAGCCCTTTAAGAGCTTGATGCATTTCCAGCAATCTCTGTCGGGCAGACAGCAACCCTGCTGTTTTTCACGGCAGATGTTATGTGAGTACCTTTTCAGTTTTGGTGCTCTCTGCTGGGGAGAATATGATGCTATCACAGAATACTCCCAGAGTTCTCAGTGGGATCTCCCCACAGCTGAGATATCCCTCCAGAATTTCAGCTGCTGTCTGTGGGACCCCAGCCAGCCCTTTCACACCTCAGCCCTTCCCACCAGTCTCTATGTGGTCTCCACTTTCTGTCCTTGTTTATCAGAGTTCTATCCAGCTAATCTTCAGTTGATTTTTCAGGGTAGTTGTTTCTGTATTTTAGTTGTATTTCCAGTTTGGTCCTGGGAGAGTGTCAGTGTAGCTTCCACTTACTCTGCTGCCATATTAGAAGTCCCACACATATTCTTTCAAATTAGTGTTTCAGGCCCTAACTGGTTTGGCTCAGTGGATAGAGCGTTGGCCTAGGGACTGAAGGGTCCCAGGTTTGATTCCAGTCAAGGGCATGTACCTTGGTTGCGGGCACATTCTCAGTAGGGGGTGTGCAGGAGCTGATCAATGATTCTCTCTCATTGATGTTTCTAACTCTCTATTCCTCTCTGTAAAATTCAATAAAATATATTTTTTTAAAAACCAACAAATTAGTGTTTCAGCTTCTTTGGATATATTCTCAAAAGTGGGATCATTGGGTAAAAAGGTGGTTCCATTTTTAATTTTTTGAGAAAACTTCATACTGTTTTCCACAGTGGCTACAAAAATGTATATTCCTACCAACAGTGCATGAAGGTTCCCTTTTCTCCACATCCTTGCCAACAATTGTTGTTTTTTAATTGGTAGCCATTCTGATAGGGTGAGATAATATTTCATTGTGGTTTTCATTTGCATCTCTCTGATGATTAATGATGTTGAGCATTTTTCATATGTCTATTGGCCAACTAAATGTCTTTTTTGGAGAAGTGTCTATTTAGGTCCTTTAATTGAGATGTTTGTCTTCTTAGTGTTGAGTTGTATGCGTTCTTTATATATTTTGGAAATTAACTCCTTATCATATATAGCATTGGCAAATATGTTCTCCAATTTATTGGGTTGCCTTTCATTTTGTTGATGGTTTCTTCACTTACAGAAGTTGATAATAAAACTGTATTGCCTGGCTGGTGTGGCTCGGTGTTTGGGCATTGACCCATGAACCAGGAGGTCATGGTTCAATTACTGGTCAGGACATATGCCTGGATTATGGGCTCAGCACCTACTATGTGCCAGGCACTGGACTTTGAAAAGAAGATGAGAAAGACACTGTACGCAAGAGTCTGCTGTGGAGTAAGAATGACAGACATGCCCACAGTCGAGTAAGCAGTGAGAGGATGACAGTAAACACAACAGGCTCACCCCCTGGCACTGGCCCCCACCCTGTGCTTTCACTATTGCTACCGCACTGAAACCTGCCAGGCCTCCTGGTTTTAGAACAGACTTGCAGCACCTGTGCTCTCTACCTCCCCCCATTTACCAATTCCTCCCCCTTGCCTCTAATTTTGAGCTCTTAGGCACAGTGCTACAGAGAATATCTATGCAACACAATCTTCATGCACTTTCATGATTATTTCCTTAGAATGCATTCCTAGAAGTAGAATTTCTGGGCTGAACTGTATGCAACATATATTAAAGCTTTTGATGCATGTTCCTAGATTGTCAGAAATAATGTTGTGTGTGTGTGCGTGTGTGTGCGTGTGTGTGTGTGTGTGTGTGTGTGTTTATTTCTTTTGCCAGAGATAATGTTTATCCACACACTTATATATTCCACACAAGAGTTCCCATTTCCACTGCCTCATCAATAGTTGTCATTCTTTTCTCTTTAAATATTAACCAACTATCTTATTTTCATTTACTCTCTTTAGATCACTAGTGAAGTTATGATGCTATCAGAGCATATGATGCTATCACAGAACACGGCCACTGTTATTGTGCTCTACCTATTTTTTCAGTGCTTCATTTAGAACACATAAGATACATATAATTTTATATTCCACTGTGTTTTTTACCTTATAAAAACATAATCAGCACCTGTTTCCTTAAGTCTTTATAACCATTATTTTTAATGGTTACATACTCAGGTAGTTTACACACACACACACACACACACACACACACACTTTTTCAAAAATTTCTCTTTCCTAAAAAAAATCAAAAGTTATTTCATTCTCTAAGGAAAACTGAAGGTGGGTAGGTGATTTTTCCCAACCACGTCCATTATTTTGTTCCCACAGGAACTGCAAAGCCGCCATACTGGCCTAAGCCTGTCTATGAACTGGACGAAGAGGACTCAGAGAACAATGGCTTCATCAATGAGGACTTCATCGTGTGGATGCGGACAGCTGCCTTTCCCACTTTCAAGAAACTGCACCGTCGACTCAATCGAGTACAGTATTTTACTGAAGGTTTGCCTGCTGGTAACTATAGTTTCAACATAACCTACAGTATCCTTTTATACTACTTCTTTTTGTAATGAAGGAAAATTAGTGTCCATCTGGGTGCTAGTTGTCAAATTATTTCATTCTGTACTTTTCTATTCTTCAAACAAATCTTTGGGAGGCAGAATCTTTCCAGGGTTTGTACACAGCTTTGAGGTCAGCCCTGTGGCATCTCAAGGTTGCTGGCTAGGAGTGGTTCATGGGACCCCCAGTGGGCCAGAGGATCTTAGCACAAAATACCTCCTCTGTTTCTTTATCTGCCGGGGAGCTTGAATGAGAAATCTTGGGGATAAGTGAATGACTACTCCATCATTTCTATCCAGAGTAGAGTGAGGACATTTCCATCCTGACAGGGGAGTAGGGATGTTCCTCAGTCAGAGGTTCCTCACTGATGTGACACCATCTCTACCTGTCAGTTTGTTGCCTCCTTCTGTTTGCCTTCAATTCCTTCCTTTTAGCGAGGCCTCTAATTCTATTCTGTGAAAATGAAAGCTATAAAGAGTAAAATTTCAACAACCCTGCCTTCTCCCCCCCCCCCCCCCCGCCAAAAAAAATTGAGATTGAAAGTTGCTTGCACTGCTGGTGGGAATGCAGACTGGTGCAGCCACTGTGGAAGGCAGTGTGGAGTTTCCTCAAAAAGTTAAAAATGGAACTCCCATTTGACCCAGTGATCCCACTTCTAGGAATATATCCCAAGAAACCAGAAACACCAATCAGAAAGGATATATGCACCCCTATGTTCCTAGCAGCACAATTTACAATAGCTAAGATTTGGAAATAGCCTAAGTGCCCATCAGCAGATGAGTGGATTTAATTAAAAACTATGGTACATCTACACAATGGAATACTATGCCACTATAAAAAAGAAGGAACTTTTACCATTTGCAACAGCATGGATGGAACTGGAGAGCATTATGCTAAGCGAAATAAGCCAGTCGGAGAAAGATAAATGTCACATGATCTCACTCATATGTGGGATATAATTATCAACATAAACTAATGTACAAAAATAAATCCAAAGACAAATGGCAGGGGATTGGGGGGGGGGGGGTTAGAAATCAACCAAAGGACTTGTATGCATGCATATTAGCATAACCAATGGACACAGACACTGGGTTGGTGGAGGCTTGCCCTAGAGGGGTGGGAATTGGTGTGGGGGGGGGGGTGGATGTCAATTGGGGGAAAATGATACATTTGTAAAACTTTAGACAATAAAAAGAATTTTAACAACAACAACAACAACAAAGAAGTGGTCTCCGGAGTTGGACCTTCTGATCCCATCGACTCTGTCTGTGATTGCCTTACCAGTAAAGCAGGTGCAGTTGCCATCAAGAAATAGGGAGGGGGGAAACAAATGTCATGAACTGCTGTCCTCACAGTGCCTGGTGGTGAGTTTGGGGCAGAGGGGAAGAAGGGGGTGTCTGTGTTCCAAACAAAGGAGACCCTCTCTTTCTCCTCTGGAGACAGGCTCTCCTTGGGTGACTTCAGCCAGTCACATTTTAATGCTGATGACTCTCGGGTCTAAATCTTGGACGTAGAACCTCCATCCTGAGCTTCAGTCCTAGCCTTGCACTACCTGTGTTAAGCCCTGGGGTGTTATGACCCACCCAGCCTCAAGGCCCGGCAGATGTGCACAGAGAATGAAGCCTGAGCTACAGACAACGCCTACCACTTCTAACAGAGAGAGGATGTTCTCTGTGTGAGGAAAAGACCCTCTGCTAGAGCTGAGGGAGAGGGAAAACAGGCAGATGAGTTGAGGTGGCACTCAAGGAGCTGGTGACAATGAGGAATTTTGACGTAAAAGAGAGACTGAGTTTCCTTGTGCCTTTAAGTAGCATGTGGCCGAGAGAACTTTGCTGGGAAATGCTGCTGTCCTGTGCCGTTGCTATGAGAAGCCTTTATTTGTTTATTAGTTTGGTTTACCAAAAGGCACCAGATGTTTAAAAACCTCAAACCACATGGATAATCAAAATGACATCATTAAAATGCTAATGATAGCAAACCCACGTCAAGCACTTTCACCCCAGCAGTGAGGGATGCTGGCCTTTCCGAAACCCAAACCAATGCCCTGTCTTTAGTTTTCCCACCAAAAATACTTCACCATGCAGCTCACTATTTTTTTCATATGTTTTTATTGATTTTTAGAGGGAGAGGAAGTGAGAGGAAGAGAGAGAGAAACATCAATGTGAGAGAGAAACATTGATCCGTTTCCTCCTGCACCCACCCCGACCCACAACCGCGTGACGGCGCTCAACCAACTGAGCCACACCCGCCAGGGCGATAGCTCACTATTACTTTGTTCTTCACTCCACTTGAAGAATTTTCCCTGAGGTAGGAATTCGGACCTTAGCCTAAGAAGGATTTTAGCCTACCCTGGGTCTTCTGAGTCATAAAACGAAAAGTCAGGTTTGCTATAAAACCTATCTGTATTCTTTTTATTTCCTTGGGTTAAAATATATTTGTTCAATTTAAGTTGGCTGTAAGTCAGTCCAAGCTGTCTACGTGTCAGAATCACTCTTGTACATGATAATGACGTAGAGGGAAGCCTTGTCTTTACTTAATTTCATGACAGTAACGTACAATGTCCTACTTGATAAAGATTAGACCATAGGAAATTATTCACCCCTGTTTTTACCTACAAAAACAGCAATTTTATGTGGTTCAACCTGGTGTATTTAGGAGATACGGAGGTAGAGCTGAGAAGTGCGAAGACAGATCCTTAACAGATCTCCTTTCCTCAGACTTTCCAGTGACCAGATTCCGAGGAGAGAAGTCGGTCGTTCTGTCCACCCTGACGTGGAGTGGCGGCGGCAGCCTTTTCCTCGGTCTCGCCTACACAGTGACGGGGGCCGTGACGTGGCTGGCCTCCTTTTCCATGATGGCAATTCACTTGATGCTGGCAAAAAAGAAAATGTTCTTCCCCAACTATAAAGTCAAGCTTTGAAAAGAAGAGCAGAAAGCACAGACGTGGACGGTGAAGTGGCAGAGCCAAAGATCTCTGACGAGGCTGGAAGGGGCTGGGATAGTTCAAGGGGGGCTGCACTGATGGACCAGGTTCGATCCCAGGTGGATAAATGAGAGTTCCCGGGGAGGCGGAGAGGAGAAGGGAAAGGCATAGTATGTGTAGTAATGTGTCCTTGAGGAAGATAAACCATCCTTGAGCTCTAAACCAAGTCTCGGATATTTATTTAAAGCCCTTGTGCCTCAGGGCAGGTTAATGCCTGGGAGAGGACCATCACCAGACAAGAGTAAGCTGGCTGAGTCCCCGAGATCAGGTTAGTCCTTTCAACCATCACCCAGACCCCGGTCTTGACTGAAATTATTATAAACTACCCTACAGCAATCTTTGAGCACTGAATTGAGCAATCAGGATGATTTTGAAAACTGATTTAGTTGGTGTTCTCTCCTTTCTATGGAGTCAAAACTAAGTTTTCTCTGCCAGAAGTAAACCAAGCAAAGGTTATGGCAGTGCCCTGAGCACTCACGGTGCAGCCGGGAGGGGAGCACTGTGAGTGACTGATACCCCCCAAACGGTGCTCAGCACAGAACAACTCGAGACCTCAGCCGGGATAACATTCTAGAAAGTCAACAATGACGTGGATTTAAGATACTCGAATTGTATGTCTTTAGGAGCTTCTCAGAGTCTAACTTAAAAGGTTTGAATTCCTACTAAAAGTCACTTACAGGAGACTTAACAACAAAGTACTTGGTAAAGCTGCCAGGACAAGAGGCCCCATGGATTTGTGTCCCTCGATGACCAGAATATTTTACTTTTAAAAACATGTTTGTCTTATTTTATTTGTTTAGTTGCGGGGGGAGGGGGCAGGGGGGGTGGAGCTTTACTCTGCAATGACTTTAGGAGCCGAATTTTCATTGTTGAAGAAACATACAGCACCAACACATATGTGTCTCTTTAGCAGCCAAGAAAGCATTTCTTTGTTGCAGCTTTCTGCATTTACCAAATAGTTGAATACTTTTCCAAAATGACCCAAAATGGTTTCAAGTGCCAGCTCTGAAACCTGGAAACCTCTCCCCTATCTCACCTTCCAGGTGTAACCAGTGACCTCAGGTGTGGTAGGCTGAATAATGCCCACCCCCACCCCAAAGATAGCCATGTCCTAATCCCCATGACCTGTGAATGTTAACTTCTATGTCAAAAGAGACTTTGCAGGAGTGATTAAATTAAAGAGATTGCTGTGGAGAGATTACCCTGGTTTACCTGAGTGGGCCCAGCGTAATAATTAAGGTACTCATAGGAGAGAGAGAGACAGGAGATCGGAAGCAAGAGGTTGGTGTGGTGGAAGGAAGGGGCCCTGATCCAAAGAATGCAGGCAACCTCTAGAAGTTGAACAAAGCAAGAAACAGATCCTCCCCTGAAGCCTCCAGAAGCCAAGCTGTCATCTTGATTTGAGACTTCTGACCTCCAGGACGGTAAGAGAATATATTTACGATGTTTTAAAATCCCAGTGTGTGGGGGGAAAAAACACAACACAACAGACCTTCCGCCTTCCCAACCCCCACCCTCGGCCCCCTGACAATGTGGTCATTTGTTACAGCAGCAAAAGGAAGCTAATACACCAGGAGCTGGCAATGCTCTAGTCGTCTGAGCAACTGCTGCTTCTCGGGTTTTAGGGGAGCTGTGCCAGGCAGAGGGCTGGGAAGGAACAGGCCCCTTGACTTCAGCCCTGGGCTCTCACCCCTCTGGTCCGCACTCCTCAGTTACGGTGCTGACTGGAAAAAGGCTTACACACGTTGTTACACCTCAACCTTGTCTGTCAGCTTATAGGATGCTGTCTCAGTCAGAGTTCTACAAAGAAACAGAACCAACTGTGTGTGTGTGTGTGTGTGTGTGTGTGTGTGTGTGTGTGTGTGTGTGTGAGGAACTGGCTCCCATGATTGTGGAGGCCTGGCAAGGGCAACATCTGATGGGGGAGGCTGCAGGCTGGGGGCTCAGGAAAGAGTTGCAATTCAAACCAAAAGGCAGCTGATGGAAATCCAGGGAGAGTCGATGTTTCGGATGAAGACTGGAGTCTGCCTGCTGGGGAATTCCCTCTTGCTCAGGGGAGGTCAGCCTTTTGTTTTATTCGGTCCTTCAACTGACTGGATGAGACCACCCATGTTATGGAGGACAATGTGCTTTACTCTGTCTACCCATGCAAATGTAAATCTCGTCCAAAGACGCCCTCACGGAAACAGTGAGAATATGACCGACCCCAACGTCTGGGCACCAGGGCCCGATCAAGTTGACACACAGAATGAAGAATCACAGAAGGCACCTGCATTCGCCAAGACTTTCTAAACAAGTCCTCCTCGTTTCACTTTGTCCTCCAGTTGAGTCCATGGAAAGGACCTGTACAAAATATACGTCTATCCATACGCTAGACGTGAACAAAAGTGTGGAGTTGACCTTTATTTGAAATTTACCAATTGAACTCCTACTTCGTGGGACAAATTCACAATGCCAAGGAGACCGGAATGAGCCAGCTGGCGCTCCTGCTCTCAAGGGACTTGTGCCACACAGGTCTCTGTGTCCGTCTGGGCCCCCTTCCCTTGCCCCGCACGGCTGTGCACGGATCCCACACGCACCCTGGGTTTCTCTGCGTTTCCTGACTGTCACACCGGCCTCCCCAGCGGCAGAGCATGTGCCCCCACGGGGCAGCGCCAGGCTCCCCACTCCCCCTGTACGACCCCGAAGCTCGCAAGTCCACGCTGGGCACAGAGAGGTGTTCAAGTTGATAAAGAAAACTCCCGACTTGGACACGGCCCAGTCTTTCCCAGCCTGCACTCGGGCCTTCCTAACGAAGGCTGGCTTTTCATCTGGATTATTTCATGGTGGAGGCTTTATTAACCAAATGTTAATGAGAGAAGCTCGCTTCAGACAGCTGCTGGTTTCCCTGTGCACTGTGTCCACCAGAATCCCAAGTGCCGTGGCCCACAGCTGTCAACATATATTGTCTCCGATGTTCGTAAAGGAAAGGACTGCAGAGCGGACTTCTCCCGGCTCCTCCAGCGGGTGCGACAAGAGGAGCCACTCGGGCTCGGCGGGGACCCTCTCCCAGCGCTGGGTCAGAGTCCGCTGCTCAGTCAGCCTCGGCTCCGCAGAGTGCAGCCCTCTGAAGGCCTTCTCTCCTCACCAGGCCTCTGAAAGCTCCACTCTCCTCGTCCCTGTTTACAGTGTCAGGACTTCATCGGCACTTCTTAGTTAATCGCATTCTAGGTAAGCCATGGCCCCCTTTTCATCTCTTCCTCCATCTATCCCCCTCACCCTTAAAATAGCCATCTGGAAAAATGATTAGGAGAGAAGGTGAAATTATGAGATTTGGATTGCAGTGACTCGGAGAGCAGCTAGAGGAGCTCATTTAAGGAGAAAAAGGAAAAACTTCTCTGCGGAGGGTCAGGCTTGTACAGCATCCCCCTGCTAATCCCGCGGCAGTCCACGAAATGATTCAGAGCCGCTCCGACAAATCTAGGATCTCTTCTAAGTCTGGAGCGTGACCTGTTGTCGTATAACGAATCTTCCTTTTCTGATTAGTGCAGGGCCCATGTCCTGCTTCCAGAGGCAGGATCCAGTTTTCTTATTCATTTTCACCACGGCTGGAACGGAAAAACTGAAGTCATTACTCTGATGGCAAGGAACATCTTGTGGGACTCGCACAGCCAGCCGCCGGCACAGACAGGCGTGGGGCACCTTTTGCTCCTGGTCTGTATGGGAAGAGCCTCCCTCCGCTGACACAGAAGCTTTTTAGGGCAGGTTAACATTGTAAAAATAACTTAGACTCTGTTGTTGTTGTTTTTTTCTTGTTTATGAACATTTCTCAGTGTTTGTTTTTTTTATAACCAGCATCCATGGGCTGCCTGGCTATAAAAATGTATTCTTCAGTCTGAGGCCAGGAATTTTCTGGACAGGTTGGGGGAGGTTCCAAATGGTTTGTAGAAACTAGAGCTACAGAACTCCAAAGGGTAAGTGGGGGTGGAAGAGACAAACAGTGCACTTGTTTAGGGAAAGTGAGGAAATTTTGGATTTCCATTTTCCTTCTAATGCAGAAAAATGAGGAAGGACACCTGAAGGAGAGAGAGCATGGGGAAAATGAAGGAAAGCAATGAGGGTGGAGCCCTCTCCATGCCTTACCACATTGCTGCGTTTAATCCCAACCACAGAGTGAGGCAGATGGTTATCCTCAGGGGTCTTTTCTCTTACCTTCTTCCCACTTGTCAAAGCCCACTTCACATCAGTATAAAAATGCTAGCTACATGCTTTGCCTTCAGGTAGGAATGGCCAAGGGACCCAGTTCTGACTCTGGGGCATAAGAGAAAGTCTGTTGGGATGACTTGGGAAAATATTTTCTTCCAAGACAACACACACACACACACACACACACACACACACACACACACACACGGGAAGAGCTTCCTAAATATGCACTGGAAGTTCTAGCCAGAGCAGTAAGGCAAGAAAAAGAGATAAAAGGCATCTAATTTGGAAAGGAAGAAGTAAATTATCTCTTTTCACAAATGACAAGATCCTATATATAGGAAACTAAAGATTTCACACCAAAAAAATCAAAAATCAAAACCTGTTAGAACTAATAAGAGATTTCAGCAAAGTTGCAAGATACAAAATCACACAAAAATTAGTTGCAATTTTGTATACAACAATGAACAATCCAAAAGGAGATTAATAAAATAATTCAATTTACAAGAGCATCAAAAATAATAAAATGCTTGGGAATAAACTTAATGAGACACCACTTCACATCCATTAGGATGGCTATTATAAAAAAAATAACAGGTGTTGACAAGGATGTGAAGAAAGTGGAACTTATTGCTGATGGAAATGTAAAATGGTGCAGCCACTATGGGAAATGATATGGTGATTTTTTTTCAAAAATAAAATAGAACTACAATATGACCCAATAATTACACTTCTGGATATATATCCAAAAGAATTGTAAGCAGGAGCTTGAACATATAATTTGTACATCCATGTTCATAGCAGCTTTATTCACAATAGCCAAAATGTAGAAACAACTCAAGTGTTCATCAATGGATGAATATGTAAACAAATTGTGATTGAGATATATATCTATATATTGGTGTATTATTGAGTTTTAAAAAGCAATGAACTTATAACACATGTTACAACATGGATGCACCTAGAAGACATTATGCTACATGAAGTAAGCTGGTCACAAAAGGGCAAATATTGTATGGTTCCACTAATATGAGATTTCTAGAGTCATAAAACTTACAGAGACAGAAGATAGAATGGTGGGTGCCACAGGCTAGGGAAAGAGGTGAATGGGAAATTATTTTACATTATGTATATTTTACCACTGCAACAATAACAACAAAATCTCAGGGTCAGTGTGCTATGCTTGGAATTCAGAATGGCACCAAAAAGCCTTTTTGAGATGTTCTGATACATGTGCTAAGCATTTGAACAAGCCAAATATCAGCAAAGAACAAGGAGTGATAATGGCTGTGGCTTTCAGCTGCAGTATCTTCCAACAAGTTAGGACAGCATGCCAGTTGTGTGAGGTTCCTGCCTTGCTAGTTTCATTGGGAATGAATAGTCTCCACATCAGTGAGGAGTTGTAGTAACTAGGGTTTATTGGGTTCACTAAATCAGCCCCATTATTTAATCACTCAAAAAAGTTCTTCAGCCACAGACATCTTATGTCACTACATCACCAAATAGAACTCTAAGATGCTCTGAAGATAACTTGTAAGCACAAGGAATGCATTCTCCTGGGAACACACTGGAGCCTCCACATGGCCCTTAAGAAGACACTGACCTCTTTGAAACTAGGACTGAAAGATCAGGGGGCTGGGGCGACTTCCAGTTGCACAGATTCTTCTGAACTCTGGTTCTCAAGAAAGATTAAACGAAGGACTCATCGAAAGACCCAAAATAGAATTTGTCACATACCGATCCTATGAGATAATGCATGATCTTGCAAAGGCATTAAGAAGAAGGAAGACAGATAGTCCGGGCCTCTTTTAATGTGATTTATTGGCTTCTAAAGACTCAAAGACTGGAAAAATTCTCTTATGAGAATATTAAAATATATAGATTTAAACCGAAAATAATAGTTAAATCCTAGGATCAGGACTAGCACCAACATAAGGAAGAAGGAATTTCCAACCTCCCAGCCTCCTTCCAGCCAACGCAGATGCCATCAGTCTCCCAGCCAGGGTAGAGACAGAGTCTATATTTCAAGATTTTCATCTTTGACCTTTCTGTCTAAAACATGAAGTAGCATTGTCTGGGGGGTTAGACAGCCTCTAGCTTCATGCAAGCTTCTTTGGTTCACACCAGTGAGTTTCCCATACGGACTGAGGTCAATTCTTGACCTCTGGAATCCTCCATATGTTATCCTCAAGGCAGCTGCCTTCTTCCTTATAAATTAGCTGTGCATTTTCTGGGATCAACCACATCCTTGGAAAACTGACTGCAGCTCATCCAAGAAACTTGGCTTCCACTCCGTGCTCTCCAGAGACAGCTGTGTGAACGTTTCAGGAGCAATAACTCAGGAAGAAGGTCCGCTGTGGTCAGGAGAGCCCCAAATTTGGATAAGATTTCACTTGAATATTCATTGGCTTGAGCAATTTGGCAGAAGGAGGCAAGGACTGCTAATTCCATGGGGTCACGTATCCTCCCTGAAAAGATGAACTGACTCACGGAAAGGATCTTAGGATAAACCTAATGTCCTGGGGCCACTTTTATAAGAATACCTCCTCGAACACTCATTTCCCTTGTGCGTCTCTTGAATACTGTTATTTTCAAAGATTTCTCTGTCAGCTTTCCAAGTCACATCTTCTAGAGGAGCTGGTATGTTGTTTGAAAAGTCCAGGGCCCTCAGTTCCAATGAAGTGGAGAAATACAGAGGATGTAATGAACAAAGTGTCTACTGGGCGCAGCCAGAAGCCAACAGCACCCTGGGGGCCGAGAGAATTCAGAGCCATCAGCCCAATGGAGATGTTTAAACAGACTGGAGTGAGATGATATTAGCGATTACATACACAGATGGCAAATAAGCCATGAAAGGAAGCTCAGCATCATATGTCATTAGGGAGTTGTAAGTTAAAACAACAATGAGATTCCACTGCCTACCTTTTCGAATAGCTAAAATCCAAACATTGGCAACACCAAATGCTGACAGTAAAAAATTCGGCAGGGAAGGAGGGATGAATAGGTCAAGCACAGGAGATTTTTCGAGCATCTATGGGAACTTTCTGCTCATTGTTTCTGTAAATCTAAAACTTCTCTAAAAAATAATGCCTATTGATTTTCTTTTCTTTTTTTTTAAGAGCTGCTGCTGAGGGCTGGTAAGGGCTGTCTGAATGAAGACAGACCAGGCAGAAATTTACATCCTCTCGGCCATGTAGAGTGTTTGTGTGGTTGTTAAAGGGGAACCAAATGAGGTTTCTCAAAATGAGGTCCAAGTGCCCAGCCAGTATTGCTCAGTGGTTGAGCGTTGACCTATGAACCAGGAGATCACAGTTCGATTCCCAGTCTGGACACCTGTCTGGGTTGTGGGTTCAATCCCCAGTAGGGGGCGTGCAGGAGGCAGCTGATCAATGATTCTCTCTGATCATTGATGTTTGTCTCTCCCTCTTCCTTCCTCTCTGAAATCAATACAAATATATATATATTTTAAATGAGATCCAAGAACCACCTCCATCAAAACAACTGGGTTATCTGTCAAGTGCAGACTCCTGGCCCTAAGACAGACGAGTGAATCAAAGGCTCGTGTAGGGGGATTGGAAATCTGCATTTACAACACTCCAGTGACACTTTGGACCAGTCTACTAGATTGTTGGTGTTTTATTTTATTTCTGCGCATATGGAGAAATAAAGAGAAAATGTGCACTAAATTATCATCAAATATATGTGACAAGCCCATGGAAAGGAAGGCTGGAGAGCATGGGATGGACACACACAGGTGAGGCTGATGAACAAGGGGCTTGATGCCGCTTCTGGGCCTGTGTCAATCAAACGACCCAGTGGGAGACAAGTCACGAGCTTTGAGTAGAAGCATCACTGGTGATTTCCAAAAGAACTGTGAAAGCATGCCCCCCCCCCCCCCCAAATACCCAAAATAAAAACAAAAACCCAGAACAAGGCAAGGTGAGCATTTCCCCTCAGGTGTGTTACATTCATATACAGGGTGTCCCAAAAAAAACATATACACACTTTTCACAGCTCATAGCTCAATTTTGAAAATGAAATGTATGTTAATAAACACTGGCCGAAACCGGTTTGGCTCAGTGGATAGAGCGTCGGCCTGTGGACTCAAGGGTCCCAGGTTCGATTCCGGTCAAGGGCATGTACCTTGGTTGCGGGCACATCCCCAGTAGGGGGTGTGCAAGAGGCAGCTGATCGATGTTTCTCTCTCATCAATGTTTCTAACTCTCTATCCCTCTCTCTTCCTCTCTGTAAAAAATCAATAAAATATATAAAATAATAATAAAATAATAAATAAACACTGCCTTTTATAATTATTCATAGTGCGTATATACACTTTGGGGGACACCCTGTGTTTGCCAGATTGTGGTTTTCTTTCTACTTGAATAAATTACTATAATTACAACATGAGACTGAAGTAACAAAGTAAATGAAAATGCCATAGAAGGGTGAATAAAATATCTTTCTCATTTGTCCAGCATCCACTTTTATAGCAAACTAAAATCCTTTTATGTGTACATAATGCTTTGTTTGTTGTTGCTATTTTAGCACTTACTGGTATAGCCAGATGTGTACCCATCTGGCTCCATCACTAGGCTGTGAACACTTTAAAGGCTCTGATTTACCTCTGGGTTCTCAATGTCAGGCACATAGAAGGCATTTTGTAAATATAGATTTTGTTAATTAACTAATTAAAACAGCACCTCCAGATGGAGGCACACTCTCCATTGGAAGTTGGGTTATATAAATGAGAGTAACATCAAAACTGCATTGATTTACACAAGTAAAGGGGAAGAGGGAGGCAGTAAGCACGGTGAGCAGTCAGCACTTGCAAAAAGTAGAGAGGAAGATGACAATGGAGTATTCGAGTTCCCAGTGCCTGAGAATTTTTGTCAGATCACAGACCAGACCTACAGTTGTGCTTGGTCTGCTAGTTGCCACAGCCTGTTGTTAAGTATAGGCTTCCCCCTTCTCTATCCAACATTTATTATAAAACAAAACAAGAACTCTAGTAGAACTACTCCAAGTCAGATGGAGAGAAGTGAGGTAGTAGGCATAAAAGATTTGCATGAATTTTATTCTTAGTGTTTCAGTTACTAACTTTGCATAGAAAATCACATTTGCATTTCAAGTGAGTGTGTTTTGTGTGCGCTAAATTTTCCTGGCCTGTGGAATACAGTTGAGTGCCTCCAGGTTTTACAAATGGGGAGGAATTAGCCTCTGTTGTCTATAGAACATAATTAGCACTTCTGAGAAACACTCAAGGAAAATTAGGAAAAATTAATTCCTTTTGGTTCCCGAGCTTGCTTTTATTTGGACTAACAAAGGCTGCCCAGAGGCAGTAACAGTGGAGGAGAAGCTGTGAAGTGAAGTGGCATTCAGAGTGTTAACTTTGAGTCACTTTGCATTAACTTTGGAACAAGACAAATAAACGAGTACAATAAAATCGGGAAACATCTCGCATTTGAAGGAGAGTTATGGTTTATGAAATGATTTTATGTATATTAAATTTCAACAGAGAAAATACTCAGGAGTAAGCATTGTAAACACGCCTTTTTTTCCTTGTGTACTCATGCATACACACCTACCATTTTGTCTTTTGTTACTACCACCTAACATTTTGTTGAACACACTCCCCCATGTTTCTGCATAATTGCTGTTTTTAAGGCCACATAGCATTCCTTTCTGTGGATGTAGTAATCAGGGCTCTTAATTGTAAGTGACGCTTACCCAACTTAAACTAGCTTAAGAAAATAGAGGCTTACTGGCTTGTGTGAGGGAGTGAGCGTGGGTGGGAAAGATGCTAGGTATGACTGGATGGATGCAGGGTTCAAAGGATGTTTTCAGGAATGTGCCAGCTAAGCCTCTGTCTCTCTTCATCTTTGCCTCTGCTTGTGTATTGACCTTACTTGGTTTTACTGCAGGTAGGCTTTCTCCATGTGGCTCACAATGCTAGGACTATATTTTTCCAGTCCCTCACCTTTGAAGCAAGATGAAGTCTTCCTAACTAATTCTAAAGGAAAGATCCTAAGAAAGGACATTTATTAGCTCACCCCTAAACAACCACTGTGGGCCTTGGAGATGGGACAATCTGATTGGTCACCCTGGGTCTTGTGCCTACCCTTATGTTTAAGAAACATGCTAGGCAGGCAGAAATAGTACCTTTCACAGCTACTAAATCCTGGACTTTGAGATTGTTTCAGTATTTTGGTTGTGATTGATAACCATAAGAACATTTTCAAGGATGTTATGCCTATAGGATTTTTTCTTTATGAAAAATTCTTTGGAGTGGAATTCCTGAATCCAAGAGCATCATACAGACATTCCTATGATTCTTGCTATATGTTGCCTTATTGTTTTACAAAAGAATTGTGCTGAAAATGTAGCTTATAAAAAATGAGATCACCCCCAGCCAGTGTGGCTCAGTGGTTGAGCGTTGACGCATGAACCAGGAGGTTACGGTTCAATTCCCGGTCAGGGCACATGCCTGGGTTTGGGGCTCAATCAACAATAGGGGCCGTGAAGGAGACAACCAATCAATGATTCCCTATCATAACTGATATTTCTATCCCTCTCCCTTTCTCTGAAATCAATAAAAACATATTTTTTAAAAATTGAGATCCAATTAAAGTTTTAAAGTTGATTTATTAATTCAACAAATATATGCTCAGCTATGTGCCAGACATTATATCTATCCAGCATGTTACCAGTTAGTGAGTCAGCAGCGTCTAAGCCCAAACCCATATGAGTGCTCTGCCTACGTCAGAAGCACGAAGAGTACATGTCAAGAGACATTAAGTTCTGTTTAGAAGTCATCGAGGATCCTCGTGAGTAAGCAAACGGTCTGGAAGTGGAGCTACCCGTTATCACCTCTCCTAGCCATTTTCAGTCACCCAAATGACTCCTTTTCACTCAAAAACTTTATTCAAATTAACTGCAGCAACACAAGCTAAATTGTAATTTGCGGCATCATCCACATTTGTACTGATTTCAGAGAGGAAGGGAGAGGGAGAGACAAACATCAATACGTTTCCTTATTTCCCTGAGCTCGGCTCTGCTCATCCCTGAAAAAGAGTATCTGCCAAGGTCTCTCCTCGGGGCCACGGAGGGGACCAAAGTTGGAGAACGCCGGGACCAGGACACGAGGCGCTTAAAGAGTGATGAGAAGTGGCTTGGGAGAGCCAGTGAGGTGAGTGTGACAGGAAATTTAAAAACTGACAAAGTAAGTTTGTTGAACTGTGAAGCGTGATGTGAAGGAAAGCTATTATGATCGGGAGAAGTGCTGCAATAGCAGCTCTTTTTTTTTTTTTTCTCTCTCATAAAAATGTGACACAAGGTTATACTAGTATCTGTGGAATATAAAGCTGCGTTTTGAAATTCTGTCGCCACTTTGCACAAAAACATAAGGAAAAAAAATTTCTGAAAAATGCTTCTTCCTTTAATTTCTTAGAAGCTCTTTGTTAGGTTATAACCACCTTATTAAACTTGTGGATGGGATGGTGCCTTAATAAAAACAAACGGATGAATTCACGCAGAGTTGCTAACTTCCCTCCGGATTCGAGTTACATTAATGGGCAAGAATTTATCATGTAAGGCATGAATAACAGGCATGTGAATTGTGCTCAGGTTTTCCCACTGACTACACTTTTTCAGGGTCAGAGCCATAGATTTTACTTCCCCATGACTGAAGCAACCTTAGAGATCATTTAGTTCAATTCCCTCATTTTGCATTGCTTTAGCAGAAACTGTTAATATATGCATCCATTTGGTTAATAGTCTCTATTTCAAAAAGATGTTTGTTTAATTCTCCTTGGCAACATTGTGGCTATTTTTAAAAGGTACATAAATAGGGGAACTGTTACAATTATTATGAAGCAATCCAAATTGTCCAGAAAAACATTTTCATGATGTAATCACAAGATTTAAAAATAGTTGGCATTTACACTGAAATGTTCTTAAAGTGTTTTATAAATGAAGGCCTCATTAATCTCTAAACTGTGTTCACGATTGTTGGGTTCCATTGTAAGTGTTCAATTTTCAACATATGGTTCAAAGATTTGCATACTTTTAGGACCCACAAGCTGTCTAAAAGCTTCTTTCTGGTGCTCACCACATCATTTACACTATCAAGTGGTTTCAGTTTATTATAAGCCAGATTCTAGCAGAAAGGAAGATTAATTAAGAGTTTAATTATCATTTTCTGCTAAATGGCATTTGTTTAACTAGTGCTTTATAGTTTTGTCACCAATGTTAACATATGCTAATATTGGCTAATGTTATTCTCGTGGTAAGAAATTGAAGGCTTATGGAATTCAAGTGGCTCCCAAATGATATCCAAACACAGTACTGTTCATTTATTAAAAAGTCATGGATGGCCTCAAATCAAGGTCAAGAAACAATTATAATCAGAGGTTTGAAGAGGAAACAGAAAATTCGAGAACTAGCTAATTATCCTTCCTGTGATATTAGGTACATTCTTTAGAAGTAAATAAAGCAAGTGATGATTATAATTTCACCATTCTGATCAAAGTATGGCATGGAGGGTCATTTTCTTCTAGTTCAGACTTGATCATTACATTGTGAGGTCTTGGGCAGATGACATACAGACAGAGCCACGTGACCTCGCACGTGTACAGGCTTTGAAGTTGAATAGACTTGGGTTTGGGTCTTCTAATCGACCCTTCATTTGTCAGTTCTGCCGTTTATCTGCTCCCTCATCATCTGTGTGCCAGGCATTGCCTGGGAAGTGAAGCCACAAAGCAACAGAAATGAATCAGATGTGATATTTGCCCTCAAAGAACATATTTAGTGACAAGAGATAGGCAACTAATCCTCCTACCTAATAAAAGAGTAATATGCAGATTGACCATCACTCCAACACACAAGATGGCTGCCCCCATGTGGTCAAAGATCCTGCCCCCATGTGGACAGAAGATGGCCACCACAAGATGGCCAGCAGGGGAGGGCAGTTGGGAGGGACCAGGCCTGTAAGGGAGGGCAGGTGGGGGCAATCAAGCCTTCAGGGCAGGGCAGTTAGGGGTGACCAGGCCTGCAGAGGAAGGAAGTTGGGGCAAACAGGCTGGCAGGGGAGCAGTTAGACATCAAACAGGCTGGCAGCAGAGTGGTTAGGGGGTGATCAGGCTGGCAGGCAGAAGTGGTTAGGGGCAATCAGGAAGGCAGGCAGGCGAGCAGTTGGGAGCCAGCAGTCCTGGATTGTGAGAGGGATGTCCGACTGCCCATTTAGGCCCGATCAAGGGGTCCCACATTGGAGAGGGTGCAGGCTGGGCTGAGGGACACCTCCCCATGCACGAATTTCATGCACCGGGCCTCTAGTAAACCTATAAAATGGGATTATTAAAACCTACAAAATAAGCATACTATGAAGATTCAGTGAGAGGATATATATAATATTATTATAAAAGTATATAAAATATGATATATCATGTATAATAAAAGACTAATATACAAATCAACCAAACGGCAAAACGACTGGTGGAATGACCAGTCGCTATGATGCACACTGACCACCAGGGGGCAGACACTCAACGCAGAAGCTGCCCCCAGCCTGCAGGCCCCAGGCCAGCCAAGGCAGGTGCCAGCGGGGGCCCCCCCGATTGCCCCGCCTGTCACCCCACAGATCGGCCCTGATCGCCAGTCAGGCCTAGAGAACCTACCTGTGCATGATTTTCGTGCACCGGGCCTCTAGTAACATATAAAATACTTGACACTATTTCTAGCCTACAATAGGCATATAACAAATTTAGTTCTTTTTCATTCAATATTTTTTTCAGTGCTAAGTTCATGGCAGTGTTCTGGGTATTGAATAAGAGTCAGAGTAGTACAAGTCATAGCCCAGCCCTCGAGGGTTACCATATACAAGTTGGAGGGAGAAAAGCAGAGGTGAGTTTCAAGCACACAGATGTCCCAGCATAGGCAGTGTGGGGTAAATGCCAATGGCCCCCCACAGCCGAGGTGCAGTGTAAGTGGACTAGGGAGACAATAAGAACGGGATGAGAGGATGGCAAGCAAAGCCCCTTGATGAAGCTGGCTGTCCTGGAGTGCAGTTTTAACATGGATTTCTCCAATGAGGCTCATCACTCAAGTTTCTGAGGGACGTAGACTGCGGGGTGACTCGGAGTTAGAAATCAGGCTTTCAGCACAGGAGTCAAAGGAGCCAGAGGAGCCAGAGAGGCAACATTAAAATGCCAGGCTCACGAGTCCACGCTGGCAAACCTTGCTGGAGAGGCCAGGGAGAGCAGAAGGGTGCCTGTGAAGGTAGGAGAGCGAGAGGAGGAGAGGGGGTCATGGAGGGTGGGAGGGAGGGGAAGTGGACAGTGTCCTGGGTCGGAAGTTTGTGGTCTGAGAAAAGGAACCTAGAATCTTGAGGTGCATTCTATACTCTCCAGCGGCAGCTCCACGCAGAGTATAGGGGCCAGTGGTCGCAGACACAACATGTGCCAGTCAGGGCCCCTTTTAAAGAGAGGACTTGCTAGCCTGTAAACATAGTTTTCTATACAATGTTTTAAACTTTGAGATGATTAAAAAGCAGAGGAATATGAAACCAGAAGTACCTAATGAGTGAAAGTGGCTGGTAAAATACAACAGGCATCCACGGACTCAGAAGCTCTTTCTGATAAAAGAGGCCCCAGCAGTCTTCCTGAAACCACATCATTCCCCGGCGTGTACCTAGCATGTCCCTGGGTCTCTTAAGGGACACAGGGGGCCTGGCGGCCAACACGCTCCAACTGCTCCCCATTGGAGTTACATGAGTGCCACCTAGTGTCCCTTGTTAAAGCTGAAGGGGGCCTGGAGAGCCCTCACTGAGGAAAAAGGTCCTGAGAGCAGGGGTGACTTAGGCAGGGCCACACAACCTCTGATCCGTGGCTGAGCCAGAACTAGAAACCCAGGGTCCTCACTCACAGTCTCCTCGCCTGGGGCCGGAGTCCTGGCAGCTCACATGTGCCAGAGAATAAGCCTAAACCTTCCAGGGCCTCGAGCTCCCCGTGCATTAACTCCTAAAATAGCACTTGCTTGTTCTGCAAGTATCTGAGACACATGAGAATGGAGAACAGAACCTGGAAGTTAGTCTAGAGGCCGTGCCATAGGCATCGAGTCCGCTCCAGTCCTCCAGGACCGGCGGCCCTCATCTCGCTGAGCAAGTGATCACACTGTTTCCTACAAGCAGGTGTGTGGTCCAGGTGACCGGCTGTAAGTCAGGGGGTGCCTCGGCTTTCTGCCGTCGGCCTCTCCCTTTTGAATGAAGCTGGTCCGCACCATCCTAGAGACCAGTGTCACTAGGACCTTTCAGGCTTTGGTTTCCAGAAGCCGTTCTCCAGTTCTCCAAGCAGAGTTTCTGTTCCCATGTTAATTTAGGCCCGTGGTTCGCAATGCTGCCTGAATGTTAGCATCGCCCAAGGAACTTTTAGAACCCCTGTGTTTAGGTCTGACCCTAACCAGCGGAGTCAGCATCTGATGGGGGGCGGGGGGGGGGAGGTGGGGAGGGGAAGGGAGGGGAGTTCCCACATCATTTTTTTAAGCTCTCTGGGTTATTCCAATGCTCAGAGGATTGAAAGTCACAGTGATGGGCTGGGCTTACACTGAATAAAAGTAGAAAAGGTAAAAGTAGGAAAGGTAGGTAAATAAAGTCATTCTCACCAGGGTCTGGAATAAAACTTGGTGTATACTAAAGTGCTCAATAAATACTTGGAAAAGAACTTGTCCAACTGGAAATGGTAAGATGATACTGAAGGAGTTCATAGTCTACTAATGACTTCGGAGTCTCTTAATGCCCTGCATAAGAAACATCTATGAAGAACCACAAATAAACCTAAAGATAAGAGAAGCAGGTAGACAAGAAAATATAGATCAAAAAGAAATGTTTCAAAACATGAATACTACTAAGGTATACATCACTCTCTGCTTTCCTTCTCCTTTCCCACTTTTAATTTCTTGCTTCCCCCATTCCAATCGCATGTAATGCATCTAAAGACTCACATGGTAATGGTCCTGCCGTATCCCGACAGGCTGCCCTACCTCTTCCCTGAGGAAGTGGCAGTTGAACGAAGGTGTGGAGTAAGAGTACGGAGACGATGTGCTGGGGTCTATGCGTGCGGGGGGTGGGGGGCTTTTCAAGGCAGAGACAGCACGTGCAAAGGCCACGTGTTGAGACTTAGTCAAGGAACACAGAGAAGGCCAGTGAGAGGGGGAGGGAGAAGTGATGGGAGAGGGGACCACAATGTTCAGGAGGCCCAAACCAAGCAGGGCTGTGTCCCCTCGTTTCCACGTACATCCACATCACGCGACTTTTCCACACACTGAGTCCATTGCCTGCTTTCCTGCTCTGCTTTGACCTGTGTTTACAATCTCATCTTTAGTATCAGTGACTAAATGACTTCCTCAGGAAAATCTGTAAGAGTTTTTTTCCCCTAAAATCCCAGATTTTTATCCCTATTACGCCAGCCAGGCAAAGTTGAAAATTTTTTAAATAAAAAATCCTCTTGCCCAACATGGCTCGGTGGTTGAGTCTCCATCTACGAACCAGAAGGTCACAGTTCGATTCCAATCAGGGCACAGGCCCCAGTTACGGGCTCAATCCCTAGTAGGGGGCATGCAGGAGGCAGCCAATCAATGATCCTCTCTCATCATTGATGCTTCTATCCTCTCTCCCTTCTTCTCTGAAATCAATAATAATATATTAAATAAATAATTTTCAGCTTTACTGAGCTGTAATTGACAAATAAAATTAGAAGATATGTAAAATGTACATGGTGATGATGATTTGATAGAAATTGTGAAAGGATTCCTCCTATCTAGTTAATTAACACATCCTACAACTTGCTTATTTTACTTAAGTATATGATAGACATCTTTTGTGTCAGTCAGTATACATAGCTTTACCTCATTCTATTTTAGCAGGGACATGGTATTTGATTTTAACAATGTACTATTCAATGATGGACAATTAAGTTGACTCCATATATTTTTTTTACCATTACAAGCCAAACAATATCAGTGAGCATCCTTGTTTACACTCTTGCTCAATTGTGCAAATCTACACTAATAAAAGAGAAACATGAAAATTGTCTGTACCTCTGCTATGCCCACAAGCCACGCCCACCAGCCAATCAGGAGCGAATATGCAAATTAACCCAACCAAGATGGCTGTGGCCATGGTGCAAGCAGGAGGCTTGGGTTTCCCCGGCAATGGAGGAAGCCAAGCTTCCTGGCCGGTCCAGGCCTCCGCTCAAGGCTACAAAGTTTCAATTATAGAAGATGAATAAATCCCAGATACCAGGGCCTCCGCTTGGGTCACCGGAGGGCATGGCCAGCCTGCAAACCACCACAGGCCCCTAGCATAGGCCACCCCAACCCCAAGGGAACCACCACCCTGATCCGGGACACCCTTCAGGGCAAACCAGCCAGACCCCACCCGTGCACCAGGCCTCTATCCTATCTAATAAAAGAGTAATTGGCCGAAACCGGTTTGGCTCAGTGGATAGAGCGTCGGCCTGCGGACTGAAGGGTCCCGGGTTCGATTCCGGTCAAGGGCATGTACCTTGGTTGTGGGCACATCCCCGGTGGGGAGTGTGCAGGAGGCAGCTGATTGATGTTTCTCTTTCATCGATGTTTCTAACTCTCTATCCTTCTCTCTCTTCCTCTCTGTAAAAAATCAATAAAATATTTAAAAAAAAAAAAAGTAATTGACCATCACTCCAACACACAAGATGGCTGCCCCTATGTGGTCAAAGATGGCTGCCCCCATGTGGACACAAGATGGCCACCACAAGATGGCCAGAAGGGGAGGGCAGTTGGGAGGGACCAGGTCTGCAAGGGAGGGCAGTTGTGGGCAATCAGGCCAGCAGGGGAGGGCAGTTGGGAGGGACCAGGCCTGCAAGGGAGGGCAGTTGGGGGGATCAAGCCTGCAGGGGAGGGCAGTTAGGGGTGACCAGGCCGGCAGAGGAGGGAAGTTGGGGGCAACCGGGCCTGCAGGGAAGGGCAGTTGGGGGGGACCAGGCCTGCAGGAGAGGGCAATTAGGGGTGACCAGGCCTGCAGGGAAGGGCAGTTAGGGGCAATCAGGCTGGCAGGGGAGCAGTTAGACATCAATCAGGCTGGCAGGGGAGTGGTTAGGGGGTGATCAGGCTGGCAGGCAGAAGTGGTTAGGGGCAATCAGGAAGGCAGGCAGGTGAGCAATTGGGAGCCAGCAGTCCTGGATTGTGAGAGGGATGTCCGACTGCCCGTTTAGGCCCGATCCTACTGGGATCAGGCCTAAACGGGCAGTCAGACATCCCTCGAGGGGTCCCAGATTGGAGAGGGTGCAGGCTGGGCTGAGGGACACACACCCCCATGCACAAATTTTGTGCACCGGGCCTCTAGTATCTTTATAAGGTAAATTCTGTAGAGAATGTTTCAAAGGGTATATGTATTTTAGATGTTGATGAGTATTTCCAAATTCCCATCTGAAACTGTTGTACCAATTCAGCTCACCCAGTGGCATATGAGTGTGCCCATTGTCTTTCAGTCTCCTTATTTACAAAATTTGGATCCTTAGACCTAGGCCATTTTCTGAGTCATGGCCCTGTTTCCATCTGCCTAACAACTCCCATTTCCCTCAAACCTCTATCCCCAACAGATCCTCCTCCTGAGGCTCTGCTCCTGCTGTGGCTGCCGTCATCTGGGTATCCTGCCTTGTCTCTCATATCTAATCAGGGACTCTGTCTCTTATCATCCTTCTCTCCTCACAATTTCTCACTTTCATTACTTTACTTCCAGCTCTGTGGCTAATAATCCCAGTTTAGGATCTTACTTCCCCTTCCAGACCTCCCCACCTCTGATCTTGTCCACCTTCAACCCCGAACTTAAGTCCACATTCATCTTTGTAAAACTCTCCTTATACGGGCCTCTCCTATTTGAGAACTTTCAGCGACTCCATTCTCTTTCAAATCCTGGCTGAGCTGTCTCTCCGTCACTGGCCTATTCTCCTAACCACCAACATGCCTGGTCCTTTCTGCACTTGATCCAGTCAGTCCCTCCCTGAAGTTATTACCGTATCTCTGCCTACCTGAGCACTATTGTCTAAGGGAGCCCTCAGAGTGTCTGGGGAACAAGCTTTCCAGATGGAAGGAATGTTGTTACAGAGTATGTGGAGCCTCATAGGACATTGTAAAGATTATGACTAGACAAAATTTAAGCATTATCATTATATCCTATATAATAATCCTATCTAATAAAAAGGTAATATGCAAATTGACCATCATGCCATCGCACAAGATGGCCACCCCCATGTCATTACAAGATGACCACGCCCATGTCATCACAAGATGGCCATGCCCATGTAGTCACAAGATGGCCACCACAAGATGGCCAGCAAGGGAGGGCAGTTGGGGGTGATTGGGCCGGCAGGGGAGGGCAGTTGGGGGGGACCAGGCCTGCAGGGGAGGAAAGTTAGGGATGACCAGGCTGGCAGGGGAGTGGTTAGGGGCAATCAGGCTGGCAGGCAGAAGTGGTTAGGGGCAATCAGGCAGGCAGGCAGGCAGATGGTTAGGAACCAGCAGTCCCGAATTGTGAGAGGGATGTCTGACTGCCAGTTTAGGACTGATCCCAGGCAGTCAGACATCCCCCAAGGATTCCCAGATTGAAGAGGGTGCAGGTTGGGCTGAGGGATACCCCCCCCCCAGTGCACAAATTTCATGCACTGGACCTCTAGTGTAAATATATAATTTGTCTGCTGACAGATTATCACCAAATGCTTTGTACAAATCCATAATTTTAAAAATAATTATGCTTTATGGCAGGAAGAAATGATTTTGCTTGAGACTAAAAACAATGACAAAAGATTTTGCCTCTCCCTGAAAAGAAGAAGTAAGATCCTAATGCCTGGCTTATTGTATTTAAGTATCTATAAATATTTGCAGTAATAATGTTATATGTATATACCGGGATTGGGCCTAAATGGGCAGTCAGACATCCCTCTCACAATCCAGGACTGCTGGCTCCCAACCACTGACTTGCCTGCCTGCCTGATTGCCCCTAACTGCTTCTGCCTGCCAGCCTGATCACCCCCTAACCACTCCCCTGCCAACCTGATAGACGCCTAACTGCTCTGCTGCTGGCCCGATTGCCCCTAACTGCCCTCGCCTGCGGCCTGGTTGCCCCTAACTGCTCTCCCCTGCTGGCCTGATTGCCCCCAACTGCCCTACCCTGCAGGCCTGGTCCCCCCCCTCAACTTCCCTCCCCTGCAGGCCTGGTCTCTCCCAACTGCCCATCCTCTGCTGGCCCGGTCACCCTTAACTGCCCTCCCCTGCTGGCCTAATCACCCACAACTGCCCTGCCTGCTGGCCATCTTGTGTGGCCATCTTGTGTCCACATGGGGGCAGCCATCTTTGACCACATGGGGGCAGCCATCTTGTGTGTTGGAGTGATGGTCAATTTACATATTACTCTTTTATTATATGGGATATTATCCATTCATTCATTTATTAATACAGTTATGTACCAAATACTATGCCAGGCACTGGAAATGTAAAGACATATTAAGCTGGTCCCAAGGATCCATGTTTAGTGAAGAAAACAAATATATAAACACATAATTAAAATAAAGTGTGACAAAGTCAATAATTGTGGTATATTTAAGGGGAAGTGGTTGCAAAAGACAGAAATGAATAATTCTGCTTGAGAAAGGGAGTTACAGAGAAAATGCTGCTCAAGCCATATGGCTAGGTGTAACCAGTTGATGGAAGTTAGCAGAATGTAACAAAACAGAGGAAATGAGCTTTAACAAAGGCATAAAGTCATGGAGCCTGTAAATGCAGAATGGCTGAAGTACACTGTATGTAAAAAGGGAAGAAGGGAAAGTACTTGAGATTTTGAGAATATGATAAGGAATTTGAACATTATAGTGGATGGTGAGCAATTGGAAGATTTTAGGTCAATGTCCATTTTATAAGTAGGCAGCAAGAGGCACAAACTCAAATACCTGGAAGGACCAGGCAAATTGGGCACTGTCTAAAGTGATGGGGAGTAGTGGAGGAGAAAAACTGAAAAGTATATAAAGACATTTAGGTTAAAAAAAAAAAAAAGACATTTGGATGATTAAAAACTACAACAAGCCCTAGCTGCTTTGGCTCAGTGGATAGAGCGTCAGCCTGCAGACTGGAGGGTCTTGGATTCGATTCCAGTCGAGGGCACATGCTCGGGTTGCAGGCTCAATCCCCAGTAGGGGCATGCAGGAGGCAGCCGATCAATGATTCGCTCTCATCATTGATGTTTCTCTCTCTATCTCCCTCTCCCTTCCTCTCTGAAATCAATTATATATATATTAAAAACTACAACAAAATTAATGTTGCTAAGAAAATAAATCCAGCCTGAGAGCTGCCAGTTTGAACCCCTGGTGTAGAGGGTTGGGGGACAGAGTGGAAGGAGGTGGTGACTAATTAAGGAACCCCTCCATGTAAAACAGGGGAGGGGAATGTCCGGGCGGGCCTTATAAGGCCCTCAAAATGATTTGATCTGGCCCTGCCAAGGCATTAGGGGTGAGTTAATGAAATGTTTGACCAAATATAGGAGGCTAATTTTTAAGTTGATAATTTTGTATGGACAAAATAAATATGCTATAAATATCCAAATGGCCCTTGGCAGAAAAAAAGGTTCCCCACCCCGATGTAAAACATAATGAGCAAAAGTAAAAGAAAAGAGCAGGGGTTGCCCTGACTGGTTTGGCTCAGTGGATAGAGCGCCGGCCTGCGGACTGAAGGGTCCCAGGTTCGATTCCGGTCAAGGGCATGTACGTTGGTTGCGGGCACATCCCCTGTAGGGGGTGTGCAGGAGGCAGCTGATTGATGTTTCTAACTCTCTATCCCTCTCCCTTCCTCTCTCTGTAAAAAAATCAATAAAATATATTAAAAAAAAAAAAAAAGAGCAGGGGTAGAGAAGGACCAGACCTGGAAAACATTTAGGGAGGAAAGATCCATAGGCCCCGATGACCTGTGGGAAGGAAGAAGGAAAGAAGCTAGAATAATTCCCACGTGCCTGGCTTAGATGACTGGGTATCTGACTAAACTATTCACCTCTGTGGCAATGGTAGAGACTGGGAAGTAGATAGACATAATGAGTTTGGTTTTAGAATATTCGGTTAGGAGTATTTGTCAGTCATCCAGTGTAAGCTCCCAGTATGGTTAGATTTATAGATGCAAACTACAAAAGAAAGGCTAGAGTTGGAAAGACAGATATAGGAGTTGTCAGCTTATAGGTGGGAATTAACAACAGAGAAGTGGTTGACACTGTCCAGGAAAAAAAAATGTGAACAGAATCATAAGAAGAAGAAATTCTTTACCTAAAAATTGTAATGTTTTTGTATCTGTGGTCATTTTCATATTCATTATATCCTAAGAATTTTATTTAATTTTGTATTCTTCTTACGTGAATTTAAAGTGTAGAAATGACAGTGATAATCTGTATAATATAGCATGAGTATTAGTGAAATCAGCCTGTAAATAACATATATAGGAATTGTAACACATAATATATTTTTGCCGAAACCGGTTTGGCTCAGTGGATAGAGCGTCGGCCTGCGGACTCAAGGGTCCCAGGTTCGATTCCGGTCAAGGGCTTGTACCTTGGTTGCGGGCACATCCCCAGTAGGGGGTGTGCGGGGGGCGGCTGATCGATGTTTCTCTCTCATCGCTGTTTCTAACTCTCTGTCCCTCTCTCTTCCTCTCTGTAAAAAATCAATAAAATATTTAAAAATATATATATATATATATTTTTTACACATATTGTTAAAAGTATATATCATCCAAAGTGTATATCATTCCATCCAGTTACCTTAAATGAATCCTTGCTATTTTATTTGGCAAGACATATGCCTAAAAGGATAGGTAAAAGTGTATGAGGTGATTGGAGACAGATAGTACAAAAAGAATAGCACAGCCATTGTCTAAGGATACTGTTTACAGATTGTGTGTGTGTGTGTGTGTGTGTGTGTGTGTGTGTGCGCGCGCGAGCATGTGTGCATGTGTGTGTACTCATAAAACGCAAGAAGTTTTAAAAACTAAAGCTAGCAGACTGGTGCAGCCACTGTAGAAAACAGTATGGAGTTTCCTTGAAAAATTAAAAATGGAACTCCCATTTGACCCAGTGATCCCACTTCTAGGAATGTATTCCGAGAAAACAGAAACACCAGTCAGAAAGGATATACGCACCCCTATGTTCATAGCAGCTCAATTCACCATAGCTAAGATTTGGAAACAGCCTAAGTGCCCATCAGCAGATGAGTGGATTAAAAACAGTGGTACATCTACACAATGGAATACTATGCTGCTGTAAAAAAGAAAGAACTCTTACCATTCGCAACAGCGTGGATGGACCTAGAGAGCATTATGCTAAGTGAAATAAGCCAGTTGGAGAAAGATAAATATCACATGTTCTCACTCATTTGTGGAATATAATGAACAACATAAACTGATGAACAAAAATAGATCCAGAGACAGAGAAGCATTGATCAAATGCTCAAACCTCAGAGGGAAAGTGTGTGTGTGTGTGTTGGGGGGGGGGTAGGGGGGCGGTGTAAGAGATCAAACAAAGGACTTTTATGCATGCATATGTGCATAAACAATTGACACAGTGAGGGCATGTGCTAGGGGGTGGGAGTGGCCAGGGAAAGGTCAAGGGCAGGGGGGGAAAGGAGATATGTAATATTTTAAACAATAAAGAATTTTTAAAAAGGAACTAAAGCTAGTTCCAGCTAATATATTGTTTACTACCTCTGTTTCCCACCAGCAGTGAGTCAAACCTAATAAGAGTCTTTTGTCTGGAACGTTAGGGAACAAGTTTGGAATGAGGAAAGGGTGCATTAGGCTCCCACGTTAAAGCACAATCATCCCAAACCAAGAATGAGTCCATCCCTATCCAATGCTTCCTCTGGGTCCATATACATAATCTTTAAAAGGCAACTTCAATTAGCAAAGACAAACACCAGGAGGATAATGGGGAAACACTATAGCTTCCAGCTCCTTTTTATCATTGTTTGCTCAACACTTTTAAATGGATTAAAAGCAGATGTTGAAACTGCTGCCAACTTTTCATTCGTCATCAGTGAATGAGAATTTGGTTTTGTTCATCATTAAATGTAAGGCTCCAATAGCTTAAAGATTCTTAGAATACAGGTTCTGAGGAAATTTTAAAGTTACAAATAACAAGTAGTTTTGTTAACTGGGAAAACACTTGTCCTTGTAAGATAACAATAAAAGTTCTTGATAAAGTTTAGAATTCTGAAACTCTCACAAGATATCTGAAGGAAAAAAATCAGTATTTATTTATTCCACAAGAACTTTTGGGCACCATTTATACTCTCGGCCCTGTGTTTGGCATAGTGGAGATGATAAAAAGAAGTTAAAAATGGGAGAAACCAAGATGGTGGCATAGGTAAACACCTAAACTTGCTGCCTCCCACAACCACTTCAAAAATACAACTAAATGACAAAACGGACATCATCCAGAACCACAGGAAGGCTGGCTAAGTGGAAATTCTACAACTAGAAGGGAAGAGAAAAGCACACTGAGACTCAGAGGAGGTGCAGAAGTAAAGGCAGAGGAACGGAGGCACGCACGCGTAAAGGGCTGACAACTGAGGATGCGGTTGTCTTTTTCAATCAGGAGGGAGACACAAGTTCCTGACTGCTCTGAACTCCGGTTCTGGGCGAGACTCTGGGGACCCAGACTCATACAGGGGGTCGGGGGGGAGGGGACTGGACTGTCTGGCATCAGGCCGGAACATGAGGGCGGCTTTTTCTCAGAGGTGCTTGCAGCGATTACCACGGGACACTGAGAGCTGGGGGCCTATTAGGGCAGGGCTGAAGGTCAGCATTGCTGTTTGCTCTGCCCTGTTGTTTCCCTGAGACCCCCGCCCCACCCAATTTACAACCCCACCCCAGCTGTGCGCAGAGGCTTTTGCATATGAATGGCCTGGCCCTTTGCAATCTAAAATTACCTAACAAACTGCAGCTGGGTCAGAGAGACCCAGAACTTCCAAGGCTCCCCAGCAGCTTGCATTGATTCACAGCTGGGCCTCATCTGGGCACCTCCAAACCCCAAACAAAGAAGAGGAATCTGCAGATAGCTCTTGCTGGGTGGACTCAGGCAGAGCTAAATTTGCACTTCCTTGGAGACCTAAGAGCCAGTGTACCCAGTGGTCAGAGTGGGACCATCCAGATTACAACTCCTCAGATCCATAAGGGACACACTCAGCGGGCAGACTCAGTGAGCACCAAAGCTCCACTGAAGCAAGTCCTGCCCCATAAGGGTGTCTCCAGCACAGAAGTTCTCCCATCATAGACACAACTGATCCTCACAGGCAATTGGCCTGGAGATCAATTCCTCCCAGGGATACCAACAACAATCAAGGCTTAACTAAAACAAGACTGTGCACACAGCCCACAAACGGGTGCACCAAGAGTGTCCACCCTCAGATAATTGGGGAGGCTGAGCCACTGGGCCCTATAGGACACCTAGCATATAAAGCCACTCTATCAATTCAGGGAAGCAGCCAAAATGCGGAGACAAAGAAACAGGTCACAAATGACAGAAATGGAGGAAAGCAAATGACTAGATATAGAGTTCAAAACCACGGTTATAAGGTTTTTCAAGAATTTTCTAGAAACTGCCAATAAATTTAGTGAGTCACTCGAGGATATGAAAAAGGACCAACTAGAAATTAAGCATACACTGACTGAAATAAAGAATAATATAAGAGATCCAACAGCAGACTAGAGGAACGCAAGAATCAAGTCAAAGGTTTGAAATATGAATAAGCACAAAACACCCAACCGGAAAAGCAAAAAGAAAAAAGAATCCAAAAATATAAAGATAGTGTAAGGAGTCTCTGGGACAACTTCAAGTGTATCAACATCCGAATTATGGGGGTGTCAGAAGAAGAGAGAGAGCAAGATATTGAAAACCTATTTGAAGAAATAATGACAGAAAACTTCCCCCACCTGGTGAAAGAAATAGACTTACAAGTCCAGGAAGCGCACAGAACCCCAAACAAAAGGAATCCAAAGAGGACCACACCAAGACACATCATAATTAAAATGCCAAGAGCAAAAGACAAAGAAAGAATCTTAAAAGCAGCAAGAGAAAAACAGTTAGTTACCTATAAGGGAGCACCCATACTACTGTCAGCTGATTTCTCAACAGAAACTATGCAGGCCAGAAGGGAGTGGCAAGAAATATTCAAAGTGATGAATAGCAAGAACCTACAACCAAAATTACTCTACCCAGCAAAGCTATCATTCAGAATTGAAGGTCAGATAAAGAGCTTCACAGATAAGAAAAAGCTAAAGGGGTTCATCACCGCCAAACCAGTATTATATGAAATGCTGAAGGGTATTCTGTAAGAAGAGGAAGAAGAAGAAAAAGGTAAAGATAAAAATTATGAACAACAAATACATATCTATCAACAAGTGAATCTAAAAATCAAGTGAATAAAAAATCTGATGGAACAGAATAAACTAGTGAATATAATAGAATCAGAGGCATAGAAAGGGAGTGGACTGACAATTCTCTGGGGGACTGGGGTGTGGTGGGTGTGGGAAGAGACTGGACAAAAATCGTACACCTATGGATGAGGACAGTGGTGGGGGAGGGTAAGGGCAGAGGGTGGGGTGGGATCTGGGCAGAGGGGAGCTATGGGGGGAAAAAAGAGGAATAACTGTAATAATCTGAACAATAAAGATTTATTTTAAAAAAAAGAAGTTAAAAATGGTTGCTGTTCTCGGAGTTAAAGAATGCAAGATGATGTATTACTTAGTGCCCAGACGACAGTGCTAACAGTCTTTCTCAAGTTCAAAGGAGGTAACACTTGAGCAGAGCTGGAATGATATGAGCAGGGAATCTCAAGGGCAAGTTTGACTGGTCAAAGAAGAATGTGCAGGATCTAATATCACCTAGAGAGGCAGCCAGCCCCTAAGGACATCCTCAGTGATTCTTGCCTTTATATCGTTCTCTCCCATGTGGAATAGAGCTGACTTTTGTAACCAATAGGCTATTGCAGAAATGATGGAGTGTAACTTTTAGAACTAGGTTATACAAAATACTGTGGCTTCAATCTTGGTCTCTCTTGAACTCTCACTCTAGGACAGTGATTTTTCAACCTTTTTCATCCCATGGCACACATAAACTACTTACTAAAACTCTATGGCGCACCAAAAAATACGTATTTTTGCTGATGTGAAAAAAATAGGTATAATTTTGATTGGTTTACAAGAAATAATAATAGTAATTACCTACGATTTTTGCTCCAAAGTGACTTTTAAAAAGTCAGATGCCTATACTTGTATGTAAGGATTTCTGGTACCAAGAGTTAACCAATTAGATGCAACCTTATTATGTAATGTAACCAATAAAATACTAATCTAGTATATGACCTATATATTTATGGTTCAAGACAGCAGATAGCTATCATTGTGATGGCTGTTGTAACTTTTTTAATTTGACACTATACAGGCAAAGAGGTCCGTGTCCCTGACAAAGTAGTCAGGTATTGCTTGCTTTAAAAGTTCTCGAGCACTCCGGTTGAAAATGGCTGCTCGAGGGGAAGCCAACTGCCATGTTAAGAGGACGTTCAAGCAGCGCATTGAGAGGCTCATTTGGAGAGGACGGTAGGCTCCTACCAACAGCCAACACCAGCTTCCCAGGCATGTGAGTGAGCCACCAAGGAAGTGGATCCTCCAGCCCCAGAGAAGCCTTCGGATGACTGCACGACTGCAACCCTGGCCAATATGTTGACTGTAACCTCAAGAGACTCTGAGCCAGAACATCCAGCACACAGAAATTGTGACATAATTAATGTTTATTGTTTTCAGACACTATGCCTTGGGGTAATTTTTAATGTAGCAACATATTAATACATTTTATTATGTCTTCATCTTCACCTAAGAATGCATAAAACTCAAGAAAATATTGTTTGAATATGAGTAAAAGATAAAGAACTGTGATCCTTTTATCTCTCTTTTTCAAAGGAAGGCTATACTAATATTATTTTTAAAATGAAATAAACACTACTATACTAACATAGCAATTGACCACACAGATGAGTTTGCATGTTGACCACACGGATGAATGCACAGATCCATATGGTCACTACTGTTAGCATCACCTTATACAGCATGAGGTCTATGAAAAAAGAGATTCCAATTCCCTCTGCTCCAGAGGCATATAAAGAAATATAAAAGCAGAGAGAGAGCTCCCAGTATTATTGATGAAAGCTTCTTACATTAGGAGAACAGAGTAATGTAAGAAAATACAGGAAATGACATCATAATAAAATCTTCTCTAGCTCTTGAAAAGGGTCTTATTTTAAGCAGAAATCTACTATGAGAATTAAGCAAATTTTACTTATATTCCAAGCTTATATTTTTTTGAAGCAGATAGTAATCTAGGTAAATGGTAGGACTTTGAGTTTTGTTTTTGTTGTTGTTGTTAATCCTCACCTGAGGATATTTTTCCATTGATTTTTAGAGACAGTGGAGGGGAGAGGAAGAGACACACAGAGAGAAACATCTGTGTGAGAGAGAGACATAGATTGGTTGCCTCCTGCACACCCACCCTGACCAGGGTTGGGCATTGTGCCTGCAACTGAGGTATGTGCCCTTGACTGGAACTGAACCCAGGACCCTTCAGTCCTCGGGCTGACGCTCTATCCATTGAGCCAAACTGGCAAGAGTGATATATATATACAAAAAAATACTCAGAAAGTTACACCCAGAAATTTTTGCAGCCAACTAGAAAATGTTCTGTAGGCATAGTGTGGTCCTTGTCATCTCAGGAAGTGAGGTGTGTTGGGAAAAATGTGGACAAACCTGACCCCGAGCAAGAGGAAGAACTTAGGATCAGAAAGCTCACCAACCAGGGGTTCTACACTAACTCAGTAGCCTGGAGATCAACAGCCCAGTGTGGTGTTTGTCCCTCCAGAAGACAAGGCAAGGTGAGGGGAAAGTCTAGATGCCTCTGATTTGGAGCAAGAGAAAGAGGAGAAAGGGCTTATGGGCAGAAGCCTCACCTACCACTGAGATCTGCAGTAACTCAACAGCCCGGATATCAATACGCTAAACCCAAGCAAACATGATAGAGTGAACCAGTGGAACCTGTTTAAAAAAGAGCAACCATAGACATACAAAGTTCAAGGACTTGACCTAACAACCAGATTCCTAGAATTACCACTGGAGGAAGATAATGTCATTTTGGTGAATATCATGACCTCAGAGTGAATACTCAATAGAACATAGAACAGGGTAATGAGTAAAGAACAGATGCCATAAAAATTTCAGATAATATTGTTAAACATTTTCAACTGAAACCTTGTCCCCAAAGGATTATATATCAATATCTTGCTGACTCTATCTAGTATGGACTACAGAATTTGTGGCTGACCTAGTGCAAAATGAAAAAGAGAGGCCTCCTGTTCCAAAATTAGGAAGAATTTCAAGATGATAATCACAAAGCACTAAACCATGTGCAGGGCCCTTGTAAGCACGGGTTGCATGCTCATGAAGTTGACTCTGATCCTTTCTACAGAATGAAGAACTGCTTGAAAATTGTCAAGTGATATATTCTTAATGGAATAATATATTTACCACATGGTGTGCAAAGCAGTCACTGATTTAATTATACTCAAAATGAATTGCATTTGAGGATTAGAATCACCTTAACCCAGTGGTCGGCAAACCACTGCTCACGAGCCACATGTGGCTCTTTGGCCCCTTGACTGTGGCTCTTCCACAAAATACCACGGCCTGGGCGAGTCTATTTTGAAGAAGTGGCATTAGAAGAAGTTTAAGTTTAAAAACTTTGGATCTCAAAAGAAATTTCAATCGTTGTACTGTTGATATTTGGCTCTGTTGACTAATGAGTTTGCCGACCACTGCCTTAACCAATGAACAACTGCTTCTCATGTCACCGACTTAATAGTTTTTAAAACCAACTTAGCCCTAGCTGGTTTGGCTCAGTGGACAGAGTGTCGTCGTAGGCCTGTGGACTGAAGGGTTCCAGGTTTGATTCCGGGTCAGGGCACATGCTCAGGTTGTGGGCTCGACCCCCAGTAGGGGGCATGCAGGAGGCTGCCAATCAATGATTCCCTCTCATCATTGATGTTTCTATCTCTCTCTCCTTCTCCCTTCCTGTCTGAAATCAATTTTAAAAAAACATAATAATAACAATAATAATAAAATAAAACCAACTTAGAAAACATTCTGAAAACCCACTGACAACAATGGAAGGGACCCAGTGGAAGTCCTGAATATTAGGATGGTTATTTGACCTAGACTCATGCTTTTTATTCTTTTATTCTTTCTGATAGCTGTGATCTCAACCATCAGTAAAAGAAATTTCCCCATAGAAGAAGTGAACATCATGTAGATCCTGGATTTGAAAGTGGGTCCAATAACATGTAGCTCTGTAATATTCCCCTTAGGGAATAGAGTGAACATGTTTTTTATTGTAAATAAAATAGCTGTACTATGACTTGTGCTTATTTTAATCAAATAGTTTTTTAAATTATGAAATAGTCTATAGACCAAAGTACAACTCTCTAAAGAACACTGAACAACCACATAGCCACTTATGAGCTTTTAAGAAACAAAATATTAAAAATATAATGGAAGCCCTGGCCAATTTGGCTCAGTGGATAGAGCGATGGCCTGTGGGCTGAAGGGTCCCGAGTTCGATTCTGGTCAAGGGCACATGCCCAGGTTGCAGGCTCGATTCCCAGTGGGAGGCATGCAGGAGGCGGCTGATCGATGATTCCTTCTCATCATTGATGTTTCTATCTCTATCTCTCTCTCCCTCTCCCTTCCTCTCTGAAATCAATAAAGATATATTAAATATATATATACTAGTGGCCCGGTGCACAAAATTCGTGCACATTAAAAGGGTATTGATTAGAAGAAATATTTTAATATTGCTATTTGCCCTTTCTCTAAATAGAAGTGTCAGAGATGAAAGAAAATTAGTAAAATGTATATAAAATCTCCCTCCTGTCAGAGTCTGGAGCACACCGTGGGACCTAGAGTCAAGTCCCCACCCACCACCTGCACGCACTTCGAAAATGCAGGAGACCCAGACCCGGCCAGCCCCACCCCCATTGGGTGAGACCCAGATCCGGCTGGCCCCACCCCCATCAAGCCTCTCCGGGTGGGGGGCGTGCAGACTCAGGTCCCCCGGCCTGGTGCTGGGTGGGGGGCGCAGTCTCAGGTCCCCCATCAAGCCCCACTGGGTGGGGGGACACAGCCTCACGTCCCCCTACCCGGCGCTGGGGCGGGGGGCATGGTCTGAGGTTTCCCAGCCTGGTGACGGGGCGGGGGATGCAGTCTGAGGTCTCCCAGCTCAGCGCTGGGGCGGGCAGTGTGGCCTGAGGCCCCCCATCAAGATCTGCTGGGTGGGGGGTGCGGCCTGAGGTACCCTGGCCAGGTGCTTGGGTGGGGGGGCATAGCCTGAGGTGTCCCGGCTGGGCTCTGGGGCAGGGGCGCGGCCTGAGGTCCCCCATCAAGACCTGTGGGGTGGGGGGCACAGCTGAGGTCCCCTGTCAAGCCCCGCCGGGTGAGGGGCATGGCCTGAGGTCCTCTGTCAAGCCCAGCCCCTGCCACAGTGTCACATCAGCGTTGAACGGGACGCATACAGGCAGTGTCATGTCCTTAGCTGGGGATGAAGGCAGGCAGCTTCACCTCAGCGCTGGGCGGGGACTCAACGCAGGCAGCACGACAGTAGTGCTGGGGGTGGAAGTCTTCGCCCCGTCCCCGCCCGCAGACTGGTCATGACTGGGACACTGTAATGGACAAATTAGCATATTACCTCTTTATATGTGTGTGTGTGTGTGTATATATATATATATATATATATATATATATATATATGAAGCCAACTCCTCCCCTCCCCCAAATATAACTATATTATATCATGCAGAACTTTCTGCTGATAACTCTGTCCAAACCCCTACACTAAGAGACTTGGCCAAACTCTAGCATAGGTTCTAGCAACATAAGGCAGTGTCCCTAGGATGACCCCAGCCCCTCATTGAACCCCAGCTCTCCATTAAAATGCCTGACTGAGAAAGCTCAAGGCAGCCAGGAGAATTTACTGTTCCTTCTAGCCAACACCTGATGATAGGCTGCTGACCGCTCTTTCTTGGAGTATTTACTGGAAAGGGCTTACCATCGTGAGTATATATCTCTTCTAATTTAGAACTGTTCTTCCCAAAGACCTGAGGGCCATTCCTTTGAAATGTAATCATCAGGACAGATAGGCCCTCCATCTCCCAGTCTCTGTGGGAGGGTAGAATCCTAACTTCGAGCATTGCCAGCTAGCTGACACAGCTGGCCCAGTCACAATTACACTGACCAACCCTCTGGAGCTTTCCACTGCTCCGACTAATGAGGCCCCTCTCCCCACCCCACCCCCTCCCCCTCATTCTTCCTTTGAAGCCCTTAGCCACCTCTGCATAAATCTGAATGGAGCTCAGCTCTTTCCCCTAATCCAGTGGTTGGCAAACTCATTAGTCAACAGAGCCAAATATCAACAGTACAACGACTGAAATTTCTTTTGAGAGCCGAAAACCGACTTCTGCGCATGGGCCACGAAGTTTCAATCGCACTGTACGTGCGCGCCCGCACGTGGTATTTTGTGGAAGAGCCGCACTCAAGGGGCCAAAGAGCCGCCTGTGGCTCGCGAGCTGCAGTTTGCCGACCACGGCCCTAATCTGTCTTTACTGCTTTCACTGATGTCTGGCCGTGTTTGTCTTGGAGAACTGTCATTCCAATTTTTCTATATATCATGCCCCTGCAGTTTTTAAAAGCACGTATGTATCTATTCATAAACAACCTATTGTCTATTTCTAATGCCAAATATAGATGACATATTACTATAGGTATAACGGTGAAAAACTTGAACGTATTTCCGTTACTGTTTAGCTTTTTAAAAATAAGACAACTTTTAAGTATTCGGACATAAAGTATATTTGGTTTTGGCCGCACTTCACAAATAGGGGTGGGCTTGTCTTTTCTTTACACCCCACTCTTTCTTCAAACCCAGTTTTTAAAGAGGGATATTACTGAAACGTGGCTATCCTCAGCCTTCCCTGTGCAATGCCCACCACCCCTTCCTCCACTAGTTAGGACTCTCTATTCTGACCTGTAAGGGCCACGCCAAGACGAAAGGAGGATGCTAATGGGACGCCGAGGAGCGACGCGCCTAGGGCTTCCCCCGGGACCTCCGCCCTCACCAAGCCCCGCCCACTCCGCCCGGCCGGGGCCCGCGGCATCCTGGGACCTGTAGTTTTTGGAAGGGAAGCAGCCTCCGCCAAGTCTCCTCCCCCAAAGCTGCCTTTGGCCCCGGACGTCGTGACGTTGCGCTCCTCCCGGCCCTGGCCTCCTCCCTCTTTCTTTCCCCTCTCCGGAATCTCCATCCCGGGCTGCCGAGCACCTTTTACGACACTGGGTCTGCGTTGGTCTCGGCTCCGGGCCCACTTTTCGGCAAAGTGACGTGGACGTCAACAGCAATGGCGGAAGGAGAAGAGGTCCTGCCACTGCCACAGTCTAGCGACGGCCACTGGTGAGTGGGAGCCCGGGGCTGCTTCTCACTGCTCTCCGGCCTCCCTCCTCACCGCCCTGCCTGTGTCGGAGGCACCGGTGGGCGCCGGCGTGGGACGCGAAGGCCGGTCCCCGCCCTGTCCAGCGCCTGCCCCGCCCCCGCCGCCTGCCGGGTCGCCTCAGGCCCCCGAGGCCGGAGGGGCTGAGGCCGGACTCGAGGGGAGACGGGTGTCCGACGCCCAGGCGCTGGGCCTCCGTTCGGCCCTCCAGCTTCGTCCACCGGCTTCCAGACGTGCTGGAGCGGGCTCTGGGCTGGGTTTGGCCGGAGCCCCTGGCCGGGCGTTGGAGGGGCTGCTGGGGAGCGAAGTTCGCGGGTGCAGATCCGCGGCCCGGGACTGCCGTCGGCAGGAACGGCCGTCGCTCCTTCTGCCTGCGGGTGCAGAGGTTGGGAGACACACCCAGGGAGGATCCCTCCGACATAGTTGGGATACTTTTTTTTTTTTAATCTTACTTTCTGAGATTAATCTTCGTTTCCACCATTCGTGTCCTTCGCATAACTCATCTTTTCCCTTCCGACCGCTTTGCTCCCAGCTCCATCTTCTCAGCTTTGGATGCGATGTGGGACATCGCTCTCGCTGCTCCCCAGCGTTTGCGTGCTTACCCTGATTTATACCCGGGCTGTGGGGAGGGTCTCCAATCATTTTTTTTGCTAGACTTTAGTCACCCAGTGTTGTTAATCTTTGGGAAAGGCTCCTACGTTTGAAATAGTTGATCTTCATAATACAGTTCTAGGGTCATATAAAAAAAATGGGACCTCTCAAGGTTTGTCGAGTTTTTACAATTGGTCTAAAAGTATTGACCACACATATTGGATAATTTTAGACTTCCTTGTTCATCATGTTCTATGCCTACAGCTCGCCGGCATTGTTCATAAAAATAATACAGGACATTTGTACACATGGGCTTTAATCCCCGAGAAAAATGGAAATCATTGCAAGGGGTAGATAAAATAGTACATGAGAAATTCAGCTCTCAATTAGCAGACATCAAGCATTACCTTAGTCCAAGGTGTAGGAGGAAAATTTATGGTGACCTAGATGTAGTTTCTTTCCTCGATTTACTTATATTGGAGGTGGGGAGCTCTGACAGGTACACGCAGTAACAAGGTAAAATTGATCCAGTTGTTTGGGAGAGTGAATAAAAGTGTTATGAGAGATCAGCAGGCAGATACCACTTCCACTTGGAGTCATTGGGGAAAGCTTCATGGGAGCAGAGGTGCTTGATTAAGGCCTTAAAGAATGAGCAGGACTTAGATCAGTGCTGTCCAGTACAAGTATTCTATTTTCACATGTAATTTATTTCTAATAGTCATGTTAAAAACTAAATAGAAACAGGTGAAATTAATTTTTAATTATTTTACTTAAACATATCCAAATTCTATTTTCACATGTAATCATTGTAAAAAACAACAACACAAACACCCAAACAGTTACATAATTTTACAGCTTTCTGTACCAAGTCTTCAAAATCCAATGCATATTTTACATTTACTCTACATCTCAGTTCGGTCTAACCAAGTGGTCGGCAAACTCATTAGTCAACAGAGCCAAACTCATTAGTCAACAGAGCCAAATATCAACAGTACAACGATTGAACTTTCTTTTGAGAGCCAAATTTTTTAAACTTAAACTTCTTCTAACACCACTTCTTCAAAATAGACTTGCCCAGGCCGTGGTATTTTGTGGAAGAGCCACACTCAAGGGGCCAAAGAGCCGCATGTGGCTTGCAAGCCGCAGTTTGCCGACCACGGGTCTAACCACCTGTTACATAAATGTTAAATAGCCACACAAGGCTAGTGATTAACATTTGATAATGCATTTAGATGAGCAAATGGGAACGGCCTCTGAATGGAGCGTGAGCAAGAAAACTGATTTGTTTGGAGAGTAAAGACGAAAGCTTCATGAAGTTTGCTGTTTTGGAAGAATGAATTGTATCCTAAACTGGCTGTTAGCACCTGATTGAAGGCCAGAAGGGAAATGTTTCTAGAGTTAAGATGTCTTTGAGGAATTTTTGGTTAGAATTGTGAGCATGTGTCTCAGGTTCACAGGGGCAAGGAACATGGAGTGAATGGTTGCTTGAGGTAGCATTTGTTCTCTACTAGGGTTGCTGTCTCTTTGTTCTGGCTTTTTATTTTTGCTCTTTCTATTGTCATGAATGGAGGAACCCTGAAGTGTTCTGTGATTTCTGCTCTCCCTCCATTCTCCTAATATCTCTCCTTTTTCTCTACTGACTCCATTCACCAGTCCCCCTAGAAGTGAGTCTGAGTAGAGTCAGAAGAGACATTCAGATTTGGAGCACAGGGTAAAGTAGAGTGCTTGATGAATGAATGGGTTGTTATAGAATGGGGAGGTTTTACATTTTTTTGGTAACTTTTTCAGATGGAAATTTTTCTGAAGTGTGTTATACATCTCATTACCTAACCTAAATTCATCTTAGTGACTTGGGGTCATCCAGTTTACAAATGTAAGTATTTAGGAATAAAACTAGGTCCCTGTCCTCAAGGAATATGTGGTCTAGATAGAGGAATCACATTTAAGAAAATCAATTACTGTTACACTTCTGTAATAATAGTGAGAGGTTTAGGGCAGTTAGGGTAGATTGTTGCTGTTAAATGGCCTTACACAGAGATCCCATTTTGAGAATGATTTTTATTAGTTTTCTCCCATTTCCTTTCTTTGTTGTTATTGCTATTTCCCAATTTGTTCCTAATCTGTGAACCTAGGTAGCTAAATTTGTTAAAATTGTGTATACCTTTGTAAAAAGGGCTCAGGATGGGTCCTGAAGCTTCTTAAAAGTACCAGACATCACTTTTACTTATTTACTGGTTTTCACATCATTGCTTCTCAAAATTTAAATGTGCATTGGGTTTACCTGGGGATCTTGTTAAAAAATGCAGGTTCTGATTTAATAGATTTGCTTGGGACCTGAGATTCTGTATTTCTGACTGACTGGCATCTGGGTGATGGCAGTTTGCTGGTTCATGGACCAATTCTACTTAGCAAGTTCTAGATAATGTGTATTTCAGAATGAGTTCATCACAGGAATCTATTCTCTATATTATATATGGTAAGTTATATTGTATCACCTAACATAGTATAATTTATCCGATTACATGGTTTATCATTGTTCTTTTCATAGTGAACTCCTTCTCAAAGGCAGTGGCTGATAGCAGGTGGCTCAGTAAATGTTTATTGTCTGAAAGTATGCATGAGTGAATGCACATTTTTGTAAAATCATGTGCAATAACATACCATGCTGCCATTTCATATAAATTTTCAGACTCCAGTGTTTTTGTGAGCTGTGTAATTATTGGTATAATGCTCACTTTTTTAAAATATATATTTTATTGATTTTTTACAGAGAGGAAGGGAGAGAGATAGAGAGTTAGAAACATCGATGAGGGAGAAACATCGATCAGCTGCCTCCTGCACACCCCCCACTGGGGATGTGGCCACAACCAAGGTACATGCCCTTGACCGGAATCGAACCTGGGACCCTTCAGTCTGCAGGCCAACGCTCTATCCACTGAGCCAAACCGGCTAGGGCTAATGCTCACTTTTTATGGTAAGCTAAGGTTATCAAAAACTGCCTCAGCTCTCAAACTTTCTGAAACTGTAGCCATGTAGTTATCTATACTGATGAAAGGGTAATATGCAAATTGGTCAGGATGTCTTCACAGTGAAGACCAAACAGCAGTCTGCGTGGGGTGACAAGGCTGGCAGGGGGGTTAGTGAGGGATGACCAAACGACTGAACAGCAGGCTGCGTGGGGCGACCAGGGCGGCAGGGGGGGCAGTGAGGGGTGACCAGGCTGGCAGGGGGGGCAGTTGGCGGAAACCAGGTCAGCAGGGGGGGCTGTGAGGGGTGACTGGGCTAACAGGGGAGGGGGCATTTGGGGGTGACCAGGCCGGCAGGGGCGGTAGTTGGGGGTGACCAGGTCGGCAGGGGGGGAGCAGTGAGGGGCGACCAGGCCAGCTGGCAGGGGCAGTGAGGGGCAGCCAGGCTGGCATGGGGGCCAGTTGGGGGCAATCAGTCTGGCAGGGAGGTAGTTGGGGGTGATCAGGCTGGCAGGGGGGCAGTTAGGGGCAACCAGGCAGGCAGGCAGGTGAACAGTTAGGAGCCAGCAGTCCGGGATTGTGAGAGGGATGTCTGACTGCCCTCAGGATTGGGCCTAAACCGGCAGTCGGACATCCCCCGAGGAGTCCTGGATTGGAGAGGGTGCAGGCTGGGCTGAGGGGACCCCCCCACCCCCAATGCACGAATTTCGTGCACCGGACCTCTAGTGTGGAGATATCCTTATAAAACTGCTTATGGTTAGTTTGAAATGATCTACGCTTAATTACTATAAACTACAGGGGTTTTTTTTTAAATAAAAAAATGCTAAATTATTACAGTTCAAACATTGGTAATTGCTCTTCATGGTATTGAAGTAATCAGCCTTGGATTTGAACATAAGGTCTCATTTTCTGGGCTTTCTTCCTGAAATAATTCCTGAAGATCTAAAGTCATGGTTAAAAAATCTTTTTTTGTATAGACATTAATTGTATAACTGTTGGTATTCAGAGTTTCTTTTGCTTAGTTTAAAATATTTGTAAAACATTGACTTTAAAGTCATTTTAATTTATTGCCAAACTCATCTTAAATTATTGCTAAACTTTTCCTAAAATTGTAATAGTATCAGTTCCATAAAGAAGCTTCTGTTGTTAATTTAAGTTGTGAATAGGAATTGTTTAGAGAATAACAGGGTCTTTTTCAAAGTTTTGTGCACTTGGTGAATAGTATTCTCAGTGCTTCCCATTTCATAAGCATTGAAATATGAGAAGAGATTTAAAATGTCACTTGAGGAGTAGGTGATTGCAGTTTCAGACATGATATAATCAGTAAATAAATGCATTTAATATGAAAGAGAATGGAACCTGTTGTTTAAGAAGAATATTGACAGCTTGGGGTTCTGGGAAGACTAGATATCACCTTAAAAAAATGAAGAGAGCCCAGCCGGCATGGCTCATGGCTCAGTGGTTGAACATCAACCTATGAACCAGGAGGTCACAGTTCGATTCCCGGTCAGGGCACATGCCCAGGTTGCGGGCTCGTTCCCCAGTGTGGGGTGTGCAAAAGGCAGCTGATTGATGATTCTCTCTCATATTGATGTTCTCTCTCTCCCTCTCCCTTTCTCTCTGAAATCAATAAATACATATTTTTTTAAAAAGAAGAGAAAATTAATCTAGTTATCCTGAAATAGGGACTTTTAAAAAATTTTAAATTCTTTATTGTTTAATGAATTACATAAGTCTCCTTTTACCCCCATTGACCTCCCCCCGGCTGCCCCCAACCTCCAGCACAAGCCCCCCTCTCCCCCCCCCCCCCCAACCCTCTGCCCTATCCATTGGTTATGCTCATATGCATGCATACAAGTCCTTTGGTTGATCTCTTACCCCCTCACCCCCCGCCTTCCCTCATAGGTTGGACAGTCTATTCGATGCTTCTATGACTCTGGTTCTGTTTTTGTTCATCAGTTTATGTTGTTCATTATATTCCACAAATGAGTGAGATCATGTGATATTTATCTTTCTCTGACTGGCTTATTTCACTTAGCATAATGCTCTTCAGTTCCATCCATGCTGTTGCAAATGGTAAGAATTTCTTCTTTTTTACAGCAGTATGGTATTCCATTGTGTAGATGTACCACAGTTTCCTTTTTTTTAATTTAATAAATCTTTATTGTTCAGATTATTACAATTGTTCCTCTTTTTTCCCCCCATAGCTCCCCTCCATCACGTTCCTACCCCACCCTCTGCCCTTACCCCTCCCCCGTCCTCATCCATAGGTGTACGCTTTTTGTTCAGTCTCTTCCCGCACCCCCACTCCCTTTTTTCCCCTGAGAATTGTCAGTCCACTCCCTTTCTATGCCCCTGACTTTATTATATTCACCAGTTAATACTGTTCATCAGATATTTTATTCCCTTGTTTTTTAGATTGACTTGTTGATAGATACGTATTTGTTATTCATAATTAATTCTGATTTGGCGGTGATGAACTCCTTTAGCTTTTTCTTATCTGTGAAGCTCTTTATCTGACCTTCAATTCTGAATGATAGCTTTGCTGGGTAGAGTAATCTTGGTTGTAGTTTCTTGCTGCTCATCACTTTGAATATTTCTTGCCATTTCTGTCTGGCCTGCATAGTTTCTGTTGAGAAATCAGCTGACAATCGTATGGGTGCTCCCTTGTAGTTAACTGTTTTTCTCTTGCTGCTTTTAATATTCTCTCTTTGTCTTTTGCTCTTGGCATTTTAATTATGATGTGTCTTGGTGTGGTCCTCTTTGGATTCCTTTTGTTTGGTGTTCTGTGCGCTTCCTGGACTTGTACGTCTATTTCTTTCACCAGGTGGGGGAAGTTTTCCGTCACTATTTCTTCAAATAGGTTTTCAGTATCTTGCTCTCTCTCTTCTTCTGGGACCTCCATAATTCTGATGTTGGTATGCTTGAAGTTGTCCCACAGGCTTCTTACACTATCTTCAACATTTTTGATTCTTTTTTCTTTTTGCTTTTCCGGAGGAGTGTTTTTTGCTTCTTGGTTTCCAAATCTTTGACTTGATTCTTGCAATCCTCTAGTCCAGGCGTCCTCAAACTACGGCCCGCAGGCTACATGCGGGTGTTTTTGCTGTTTTGTTTTTTTACTTTAAAATAAGATATGTGCAGTGTGCATGGGAATTTGTTCATAGATTTTTTTAAACTATAGTTCGGCCCTCCAACGGTCTGAGGGACAGTGAACTGGCCCCCTGTTTAAAAAGTTTGAGGACCCCTGTTCTAGTCTGCTTTTAGGTCTCTGTATAATATTTTTTATTTCAGTCAGTGTATGTTTAATTTCTAGTTGATCCTTTTTCATATCCTCGAGGGTCTCGTTAAATTTATCAGCCTTTTCTAGGAAATTCTTGAAAAACCTTATAACCTTGGTTTTGAACTTTATATCCAGTCTTTTGCTTTCGTCCATTTCCTTCACCTGTGGCCTGCCTCTTTGTCTCCGCATTTTAGCTTCTTCCCTGAGTTGATGGGAGTTGCTTTGTGTGCTAGATGTCCTAGCAGAGCCCAGTAGCTCAGCCTCCCCAGTTACCTGTGGTGGACCCTCTTGGTGCACCCCTTTGTGGGCTGTGTGCACAGTCTTGTTGTAGTTAAACCTTGCTTGTTGATATCACTGGGGGGAGTTGACCTCCAGGCCAATTGGCTGTGAGGATCAGCAGTGTCTCTGCTGGGAGGACTTCTGTGCTCAGCTTGGATGGGGTGGAGTCTCAGGGTGGAGCAGACAGCCTTGGTTTCCTGTCAGCCCTGCCCTACGAGGGCCCTGTGTCTCAGTGTCCCGTGGCAATGGCTGCATGCACCTCTGAGAGAAGGCTGCTCTTGAGTTTTGCCAGCTGCCAGACAGTCCAGTTTCTCCCCGAATGAGTCTGGTACCCAAAGTCTCACCCGGAGCTGGATTTCAGTCCAGTCGGGAGGTTTTGTTTTCCTCCCGAACGAGAAAGCTAGCCGCGTATTTGCTGCCCGCCCTCTCCGCGCACGCTGCGAGTAAGCCAGCCGTGTATTCAGCCTCCCGCCCTTTCCACACGCATGGGTCTCCGCACCTCCACAGCTCCTCTGAGTCTGTGTCCTTTTTTCTTTCCTTCTATTTGTAGAATTTCCACTCAGCCAGCTTTCCGGTGGTTCTGGACGATGTCCACTCTGTCTTCCAGTTGCAGTTTTAAAATTCTTGTGCGAGGCAGCAGTATAGGTGTTACCTTATGCCACCATCTTGGTTTTCCCCTGTACCACAGTTTTCTAATCCACTCATCTGCTGATGGGCACTTAGGCTGTTTCCAAATCTTAGCTATTGTAAATTGTGCTTCTATGAACATAGGAGTGCATATATCCTTTCTGATTGGTGTTTCTGTTTTCTTGGGATATATTCCTAGAAATGAGATTACTGGGTCAAATGGGAGTTCCATTTTTAATTTTTTTAGGAAACTCCATACTGTTTTCCACGGTGGCTGCACCAGTCTGCATTCCCACCAGCAGTGCAAGAGGGTTCCTTTTTCTCCACATCCTCTCCAGCACTTGTCAATTTGTTGATTTGTTGAGGATAGCCATTCTGACAGGTGTGAGATGGTACCTCATTGTCATTTTGATTTGCATCTCTCGGATGATTAGTGACTTTGAGCATGTTTTCATATGTCCCTTGGCCTTTTGAATGTCCTCTTTTGAATGGTGTCTATTTAGGTCCTTTGCCTATTTTTGATTGGATTATCTTCCTTTTGTTAAGTTGCATGAGTTCCCTGTAAATGTTGGGGATTAAACCCTTATCAGAGATAACATTGGCAAATATGTTCTCCCATGCAGTGGGCTTTCTTGTTGTTTTGTTGATGGTTTCTTTTGCTGTGCAGAAGCTTTTTATTTTTATGTAGTCCCATTTATTTATTTTCTCCTTAGTTTCCATTGCCTTAGGAGCTGTATCAGTAAAGATATTGCTATAACAAATGTCTGCTATTTAGTTGCCAACGGCTTCTTCTAAGATTTTTATGGTTTCCTGCCTTCGTTTAAGACCTTTATCCATTTTGAGTTTATTTTTGTGTATGGTGTAAGTTGGTGGTCTAGTTTCATTTTTTTGCATGTATCTTTCCAATTTTCCCAACATGTTTTATTGAAGAGACTGTCTTGACTTCAATGTATGCTCTTGCCTCCTTTGTCAAATATTAATTGAGCATAATGGCTTGTGTTGACTTCTGGGTTCTCTGTTCTGTTCCATTGGCCTATATGTCTGTTCTTATGCCAGTACCAGGCAGTTTTGAGAACAGTGGCTTTGTAATATAAGTTGATATCTAGAATTGTGATCCCTCCAACTTTGTTCTTCTTTCTCAAGATTGCTGCAGCTATTCAGGGTCTTTTTATATTCCAGGTGAATTTTTGGAGCATTTGTTCTAGGTCTGTGAAGTATGCCATTGGTATTTTAATGGGGATTGCCTTGATTTTATAGATTGCTTTGGATAGTATGGACATTTTAATGATGTTGATTCTACCAATCCGTGATCACAGTATGTTCTTCCATTTGTTTATGTCTTCCTCTAAAATAAGGACATTTTGTATGGACATTTATATGATTACATTTTATATGATTGTATTTATATGAAATTTTTAAAATAGGTGAAACAAAAGTGTTTTGTTTAAGGATTCATGTTTAAGTGGTAAAATTAAGACAAGCAACTAGAAAAGGATTATCATGAAAGTCAGAACAGTAGCTACTACAGGGTGAGTAATGGGGCATGAAGGGAATTTCTAGGAGCTGGCAATATTTTACTTCATGACCTGTGTGATGGTTGAGTATTTGTTTTGAATTGTAATTGTATTTTGGACTTTAATGTATGTGTGTTATACTTCAAAAACTTTAACCCTTTGCACTCGCTTGCTTTTTTCATCGAGCTGCTACCGATGCTAACCGCGTCGAGTCACACTCGACATCCGAGTGCAAAAGGTTAAAGATAAAAACTATGTAGAAAATGGTCTAATTTTTATAAAGTTAGTATACATGTACATATATATTCAGAAAAATAATTTGAAATATTCCAAAATGTTAATAAAAGTGGTAATATTACACTCAGCAACAATTATACAACCCAATTCAAAAATGGGCAAAGAACCCCTGAATAAATATTTCTCCAAAGAAGAATAAAAATGGCCAATAAGCACATGAATAGTCACTTAACATCACTAATCATTAGGAAACACCAATCAGAATCACAATGAGATACCACCTCACACCCATCAGGATAGCTATTATTTTTTAAAAATAACACAGAAAGTAACAGTTGTTCACAAGGATGTGGAGGAATTGGAACCTTGTGCATGGATAGTGGGAACATGAAATGGTGAAGCCACTGTGGAAAACAGTATAGTGGTTCCTCAAAACAGTTAAACATAGAACTACCACATGATCAGTCTATTTGACTCAGGGTATGTACACAAAAGTTGAAAGTCTGAAATATGGGTTTTAAGTGACAACTGATTTTATAGATTACTAGAGGCCCGATGCACGAAATTTGTGCAAAGGGCTTGGCCCTTCCGTGGCAGCAGCTGCCTCTGCCTCAGCCCCTGAGGCACCTCGGCTCAGTCTGGAAGGTCGTCTAGTCTAATTAGCATATTACGCTTTTATTATAGATAAGCAGAGGGCAAACAGATTAGAAATTTTATTTATTTTTATACTATTTACATGAATGTTTGTGTTGTACTTCAGGTTTTATTGTTTTTAGAGGTAACTCCTAAATAATAATTTATCTCGAGGATTTAATTACTATGTTAACATTTATTTGTATTTAGAGCATGGAGTACAGGGGCTTTTCCTATCACAGTATAATGCCACAGTTCAGGTAATTCTGGAACACCAAGTTAAGTGTACTGCAGTGCTCATCTAGCTTTTTCTTTCCTTTTTTAAAATATATTTTTATTAGAGGCCCAGTGCACGAAATTTGTGCACTTTGGGGTTCCCTCAGCGCAGCCTGTGCCCTCTCGCAGTCTGGGAGCCCTCGGGGGGATGTCCGACTAATGGCTTAGGCCCATGGCCAGTCGGACGTCCTTAGTGCTGCCACGGAGGTGGGAGAGGCTCCCGCCACCGCCACTGCGCTCACCAGCCATGAGCCCAGCTCCAGGCTTCTGGCTAAGCGGTGCTCCCCCTGTGAGAGTGCACTGACCACCAGGGGGCAGCTCCTGCATTGAGTGTCTGCCCCCTGGTGGTCAGTGTGCATCATAGCGACCGGTTGTTCTGCTGTTCGGTCGATTTGCATATTAGCCTTTTATTATATAGGATTGATTTCAGAAAGGAAGGGAGAGGGAGAGGGAGAGAGAAAGAGAAACATAAACATCAATGATGAGAGAGAATCATTGATTGGCTGCCTCCTGCATGCCCCCCACTGGGGATCAAGCCCGCAACCCAGGCATGTGTCCTTGACTGGAATCGAACCTGGGACCCTTCAGTCCTCAGGCTGACACTCTATCCACTGAGCCAAACCAGCTAGGGCTCAGCTGGCTTTCTGAACAGAATTGATAAAATATGCTTGGCAAATCATTTCTGCTGTTTATGCTGAAAGTTGGGTTCTATTCGGTATAAGCCCAAGACAATGCCTACCTCTTCCCCCCTTCCCCCACATGTATCAAAAAGAAAAATAGAATTTAGCAAAGGATTCATTCATACTTCACTCAATAAACATTAAGTACTGGCTATATTCAAGCTGCTAAGCAGTGTTTTATAATCATTTGAAACAAATTTAAAGCCAGAATTGTGTATTATTCTGCCTTGCTTGGGCAGTTCAATTTTTTTCATTGTTTTAGCCCTAGGAATGATACATGAATATCTTCTGAAGTTATCTAAATACTGGTATTTTTAGAAATTACATTCTCTAGCAGAGTAGAATAGAATGACACAGTTTTAAAATGTAGCAATGTTTGAAGTGACTTATTTAGATTGTGAAAAATACAGATGGGAAACAAATCAGTCCCTCCTGTTAGGTTCATAAGAGCAGTTGTTTCTTGTGCAACTGCAAGAACAATAAGATAAAAGCCAATGAAAATAAACGGTATATCCTGAAATTTAATGTATATCTGTTTTTAAGGGCTAGCCTTTTGACCTAGCTGATAAAATAATGACTAATAAATCATTTGTTTTTAAATCTTCTTCCTTTTTCTTGTGAAGGTTAAAGGAGGTTTTTTTCTTATCCTTAAGCTGACATAGCATTTCATAGTTGGGTGGGAATGCTATAGTGTGTGCTCTTCTTACAAGCAGTTATATAAAACTGATTGCTTATGGTGGTATTCAATAATTTCAGCAAGAAGATATAATACTATTTATATAGAACTTTATCCTTTATAATGCATATATATGTATATATACATATCTATACTAATAAAAGGGTAATATGCTAATTAGACCAGACATCTTCCGGACATCTGGATGTCCTTCCGGACAAAGCCACGGTGGCGAGGGCCAAGGCAGAGGCGGTTAGGGGCAACGAGGCTGGCAGGGGAGGGCAATTAGGGGCGACCAGGCTGGCAAGGGAGGGCAGTTGGGGGTGACCAGGCAGGCAGGCAGGCAGGTGAGTGGTTAGGAGCAAGCAGTCCTGGATTCAAAGGGGGATGTCCCACTGCCGGTTTAGGCCTGATCCCAACCAGCAGTGGGACATCCCCGAGGGGTCCCAGAATGGAGAGGGTACAGGCTGGGCTGAGGGACACCTCCCAGTGCAAATTTCGTGCAACGGGCCTTTAACATATATATGTATATGTATATATGTGTGTGTGTGTGTGTGTGTGTGTGTATGTATATATATATGTATGTGTGTGTGTGTGTGTGTGTGTATGTGTGTGTATTAATATATATGTTAATCTCATTTGGCTCCTTTAACAATTCTTTGAGAAAGGGAAGTTATGAATTATTGTTGTTGCCTTGTTAGAGATGAGAAGACAGGCTTAGGGTGATCAGATGACAAATCCTTCATGATTGATATGGGGGGATGTGATACAGAGAATTATATACTATAGCTTTATACCTGTTCAGATTTCATAATGTGCTCACACATCCCTTGCCAAAACTCACTTAAAGAGACTAGTTATTTTACCATAAGATATTATGGTTACATATAGCATCCAGGTAATATGTGTCTAATTTATATTAATATTTAACTAAATGTATGTTATAATACATTATATATTAAACATGTAAATATATAATAATAATATGTTATACTATATGTACATCATATACAAAAATAGAATTATAACTTATTTTGATTTACTTATTTATATACTGAGAACACAATAGTAAAATTAGAACATATAAGCAATTAAATTGTGTTAATTACTTTATCAGCACAGTAATTTTTCTGTTGTTTTTATTCAGTGATGTTGGAGAATTAAATTCTTAAAATAACTTGTTTATGGTTATTTCCCCTTTAAAAAGTTTCCCAGACTTTTGAAATATAAAAGTGACACATAGAAGGATGTATTTATCTCATATAGGTGTGTAATTGAATACCAGAAAAACTTGAGCTTTATATCATAGATTCCATTTAGATGTTGTCACTGATATGAAATAAATGAGATCCTCTTTTTCCAAATAAATTATCATTGATGATTGGAATTCAGGGAGAAAAATAAATCTGTCATCTACTTCTTTGCCAAATTATGATCTCTAATTGATAAAGTACCCTTAGAAAGAATTGTCCAGTTGTTGCAAAGTGTTGTCACCTTACTTGCAATAGTTGTTCCTTTATTTTACAAAATGATGGTTTCAAGAAAAGCAGTATTTGGGGTATTGCTTTTCTCATTACATTTTGGATAAAGTGGAAATTTGTAATAGAAACATTGTGCTATTTTGTGTTGACTTTTGCTGTTTTCATTTTATTATTTCTCTTAGGTAAAGGCTACAGTCTGTTTTCAGCTTCCAAATAAAATACTGCTTTGGTGGTGGTGGTGGTACCCTGATGCCTTACTTTTTGCATTAAAAGTGCTGCAAAGTCACCTCATGTGTATAGAAAGGAACATTGTGTTCAGAACTTTGTTTTGAGGAAGCATGTAAGATGAAAGAGGAAAGGATTTAGAGTACTCTCTAAAGTTAACTTCTCCTTAGTGGAGAAGATATTCTTCTATTTTGTAAGCAAAGTCTTACAGTAAATGCATTGCAACATTACACATGTAGAAAAGTTAACGAGTTTCCTTCTTTTTTTTTTTTTTTTTTTTGCTTAGGAAAATGAGTTTTTTTCTTAGCAGGGGAAAAAGTACCATTGGTGCAATTTGATCTACATGGACTATTGATAAAAAATAAGTCTATGAAAATTTACAGCATCTGTTCCATTTGTAATTAATTTTAGTTGTTTACAGAACAACATTCTATGATCTCTATTTCCTTTGTCAGTTGCAATGCTGAAATACTGTAGTTATGTTTGTTTGACTTGTCAAGCCAAGAAGAATAGGTTTAGCACCTTGTTTACTTAGCACAAGATCCTGATTAAACTCAAATTCAGGAAAGGATTACATTAATTGAAAAGGGACTTTTCCAAAGCTGCTTTTGTGGCTCTAATCCTGATTCAGAATTCCACTAATTTTTAAAAAACAGATGAATGGGGTATTTTTTTCCTTTGGTATGCAAATATTCAAATTGTTAAAATGCTGTAACAGATATGACTGATTCTGATCAAAATGCAGATAACTTCAGGATTCCTCAATGATCAGATTGTGCTCCCACATGGTCATGGTCATTTCTGAATGTGCTATCATACTGTTGTTATTAGGAAGGTTTGAGATTGTTATTTTAAAACTAGAGGCCCAGTACATCTACAAAATGGAATACTACGCTGCAGTAAAAAAGGAGTTCTTACCATTTGCAGCAGCATGGATGGAACTGGAGAGCATTATGTTAAGTGAAATAAGCCAATCAGAGAAAGATAAATATCACATGATCTCATTCATTTATGGAATATAATGAACAACAGAAACTGATGAACAAAAACAGATCCAGAGACAGAGAAACATCGATCAGACCATCAAACCTCAGAGGGAAGGTAGAGGAGGGTGGGGGTAAGAGGGAGAGATCAATCAAAGGACTTGTATGCATGCATATAAGCCTAACCAATGGACACAGACAACAGTGGGGTGAGGGCATGAGTGGGCTGGGGGGGGGGGGGTAATGGGGGAATAAGGACACATATGTAACACCTTAATAAAGAAATTTAAAAAAAAACTAGAGGCCCAGTGCATGAAATTCATGCACTGGGGGGGGTGTCCCTCACCCAGCCTGCACCCTCTCCAATTTGGGACACCTCGGGGGATGTCCAACTGCCGGTTTAGGCCCGGTCCCACAGGGATTGGGCCTAAACCAGCAGTTGGACATCCCTCTCACAATCTGGGACTGCTGCCTCCTAACCGCTCGCCTGCCTGCCTGCCTGCCTGCCTGATTGCCCCTAACCGCTTCTGCCTGCCAGCCTGAGCACCCCATAACCGCTCCCCTGCCAGCCCGATAGCCCCCAACCGCCCTGCCCTGCCGGCCTGATCTCACCCCCAACTGCCCTCCCCTGCCGGCCTGATCACCCCTAACTGCCTCTGCCTGCATGATCACCCCAGCTGCCCTCCCCTGCAGGCCTGATTTAACCCCCAACTGCCCTCCTCTACTGGCCAATTTGGTTCTGATTCGTCAGTTTCTATGCCAGTCAGCATCAAAAGCTCCGCCTCCTAGGCAGCCATTGGCTCCTCACACTTCACCCAGATTTGGTTCTGATTGGTCGGTTTCTATGCCAGTCAGCATCTCTGGGCCTATCAATGGGGCCTGATTAGAAAGGCAAGGATGATCAGCAGCGCTGGTGGAGGCCTGGAGAGAAATGGAGACACGGCTGCTGGAGAGAAAGAGAGAGGCAAGTGCTCATCAATAGCTGCCACAGAAGCTATGGATCAGGCCTCTCTCCAGGACTGATTCACAGCCCTCTCAGCAGTCAGTGCTGGGTCACTGCACCTGCAGCCGCAGCTGTCAGTGCTGGGTCGCCACGGCAACTCAGCACTGACTGCAGGACTGTCTTCCAGTTGGTCAAGCCTCTGGTCGTGATGGACCCAGGGTTTTTATATATTAGGATAAGTTGCACAGTACATACATGTTATGGTCGTTGAACTTCATATCTACTGTACAAATTAATTTTTAACAAAGTTGTCCTATTTCCATTTCTGCCAAATGTCACACAGAATATTTAGGAATGAATTAGAGAGTTTTCATGTGGTAGTAATTTGTAATCGGTGTGTTAACAATGGTAGCAACATAATTCCAGACAAAATTTTGGTTCTGATGTCTCCTGACCTGGAAATTAAGGAATAACTAGAAATATGATGGCACAAAGTAAGTCATTAAACCACAACTCAACATGTGCAACTTGCCACTGTTACTCACTTTTACAATTTGCTGGTGGTTACAACTAATTAGCCGATCATTTTCAAGTTTTAAATAATTGATCAGAAGTTTGTGCCTGAGTATAATTATCCTCTCTAATAAAATGGTAATATGCAAATTAACCATCACTCCGCTACATAAGCCATGCCCACCAGCCAAGCCACGCCCACCAGCCAATCAGAGTGAGTATGCAAATTAACCCCATACAAGATGGCTACAGCCACAGAGAGCAAGGTTTCCCAGGTAACAGAGTAAGCCAAGCTTTCCATAGCCGTTGCAGGCCTAAGCCTCCACTCAAGCTACAAAGTTTCAATTATAGAAGGTAAACAAATTCAAACAAATGGCGGCAGAATGGAGCTTGAGAGAGCAGGCCAGGGTTGCCGGCAGCAACAGGGGAAGCAAAGCTTTCCGCACAACCTGGCCGGGCTCACCCGCTTAAGGCTACAAAGTTTCAATTGTAGAAGGTGAATTAACTGCCACAGAAATGGCTGCCACCCCGGAGGGAGCAGCAGGCTTGGCTCCGCTCCAGGCTACAAAGTTTCAATTGTAGAAGGAAAATAAATTCCAGATACCAGGGCCTCCGCTTGGGTCGCCAGGGGGTGTGGCCAGCCTGCAAACCACCACAGGCCCCTTGCTCAGGCCACCCCACGCCCCAAGGGAACCCCACCCTGATCAGGGACACCCTTCAGGGCAAACCAGCTGGCCCCCACTCCTGCACCAGGCCTCTATCCTATCTAATAAAAGAGTAATATACAGATTGATCATCACTGCAACACACAATATAGCTGCCCCCATGTGGTCAAAGATCCTGCCCCCATGTGGACACAAGATGGCCAGCAGGAGAGGGCAGTTGAGAGGGACCAGGCCTGCAAGGGAGGGCAGTTGGAGGTGATCAACCCTGCAGGAGAGGGCAGTTAGGGGTGACCAGGCCGGCAGAGGAGGGAAGTTGGGGACAAACAGGCTGTCAGGGGAGCATTCAAGCATCAACCAGGCTGGCAGTGGAGTGGTTAGGGGGTGATCAGGCTGGCAGGCAGAAGCGGTTAGGGGCAATCAGGAAGGCAGGCAGGCAAGCAGTTGGGAGCCAGCAGTCCTGGATTGTGAGAGGGATGTCCCAGATTGGAGAGGGTACAGGCTGGGCTGAGGGACAACCCCCAGCCGTGCACGAATTTCGTGCACCGGGCTTCTAGTATATAATAAAAGCCCAGCAACTGAATGGTGGAACGACCAGAACAACCAGTTGACCAGTTGCTATGATGCACACTGGCCAACAGGGGGAAGACACTCATCTGCTGATGGGCATTTAGCCTGTTTCTAAATCTTAGCTATTGTAAATTGTGTTCCTATGAAAATAGGGGTGCATATGTCCTTTCTAATTGGTGTTTCTAGTTTCTTGGGATATATTCCTAGAAGTGGGATCACTGGGTCAAATGGAAGTTCCATACTGTTCACAGTGGCAGCACCAGTCTGCATTCCCACCAGCAGTGCAGGAGTGTTCCTTTTTCGCCACATCCTCTCCAGCACTTGTCAGTTTGTTGATTTGATGATAGCCATTCTGACAGGTGTGAGATGGTACCTCATTGTTATTTTGATTTGCATCTCTCAGATGATTAGTGACTTTGAGTATGTTTTCATATGTCTCTTGGCTTTCTGAATGTCCTCTTTCGAAAAATGTCTATTTAGGTTCTTTGCCTATTTTTGATTGGATTATCTTCCTTTTGTTAAGTTGTGTGAGTTCCCTGTAAATGTTGGAGACTAAACCCTTATCAGAGATAACATTGGCAAATATGTTCTCCCATGCAGTGGGCTTTCTTGTTGTTTTGTTGATGGTTCCTTTTGCTGTGCAGAAGCTTTTTATTTTGATGTAGTTCCATTTGTTGATTTTCTCTTTAGTTTCCATTGCCATAGGGGCTGTATCGGTAAAGATATTGCTACGATAGATATCTGCTATTTAGTTGCCAATGGCTTCTTCTAAGATTTTTATGGTTTCCTGCCTTACATTTAAGTCCTTTATCCATTTTGAGTTTTATTTTTGTATATGAAGTAAATTGGTCTAGTTTCATTTTTTTGCAAATATCTGTCCAGTTTTCCCAACACCATTTATTGAAGAGACTGTCTTGTCTCCATTGTATGCTCTTGCCTCCTTTGTCATTATCAATAAATGTGATATACCACATAAACAAACTGAGAGATAAAAACCATATAATCATTTCCATTGATGCAGAAAAAGCATTTGACAAAATCCAACACCCTTTCTTGATTAAAACCCTCAGTAAGGTGGGAATAGAAGGATCATACCTCAACATAATAAAAGCCATATATGACAAACCCACAGCCAACATCATACTCAATGGGCAAAAACTAAAACCATTTCCCCTAAGAAGAGAAACAAGACAGAGATGCCCATTCTCACCACTCCTTTTCGACATAGTACTGGAAGTACTAGCTATTGCAATCAGACAAGAAGAAGAAATAAAAGGCATCCAAATTGGAAAAGAAGAAGTAAAACTGTCATTATTCACAGATGACTTGATATTGTATATAGAATTCCCCAAAGACTCCATAAAAAAACTACTAGACTTAATAAATGAATTCGGCAATGTAGCAGGATACAAAATTAACACCCAGAAGTTTATGGCTTTTCTATACACCAATAATGAACTCACAGAAAGAGAAATTAAAAAAGCAATCCCACTTACCATTGCAACAAAAAAAATTAAGATACCTAGGAATAAACTTAACCAAGAAGACAAAGGACCCGTACTCAGAAAATTTCAGGACGCTAAAAAAAGAGATAGAGGAAGACATGAACAAATGGAAGAATATACCATGTTCATGGATTGGTAGAATCAACATCATTAAAATGTCCATACTACCCAAAGCAATCTATAAATTCAGCGCAGTCCCCATTAAAATACTTTAAAGACCTAGAACAAATTCTCCAAAAAATTCATCTGGAACAAAAAAAGACCCCGAATAGCTGCAGCAATCTTGAGAAAAAAGAACAATGTTGGGGGAATCACAATACCAGATATCAAGCTAAACTACAAAGCCACTGTTCTCAAAACTGCCTGGTACTGGCATAAGAACAGACATATAGACCTGTGGAACGGAACAGAGAACCCAGAAATTGACACAAGCCAGTATGCTCAATTAATATTTGAAAGAAGACTTTTTGAAAGGGAGGTCACGTACAGGAGCTTTTGAATAAGCACATGTGAAGATATTTGAGGAAAGTAGAATAACAATCACAGGTATACTGTTCTTTATATTTTTGAATGCTAGAAATACTTTCAGTGAAGATTTCAGAGTCCATTTTATCTCTGGGCTCTGTTTAATACTGCTAGCAGACTCAGGTTTGAACAATATCCTGTGCAATGGAATAACATGTTTAAGATGTTTACATAACAGCCTTGGAGCTTTAATTGATTTCCCAGTAATTCAGCTTTTGTGTTTTTATTTTAATCAAACAATAATATCTCTTAGACCCTGACACTTTAAGACACAAAATCAATTTTTAAAAATTTGGTTATTGGGTTTTCTTAATAGTTTCTATGTACCCTGCATTTAAGTTTATATATTCTTGGTCCTAAGTGGTTTTTTTGAACTCTTACAATCTTTCAATTTATTTATTTTTTTACAATTACAGAAAAAGGACTGGATTTTTAAAATTTTCAAAACTGGTGAAGTTGATTTAGTTTATTTGATATACTGAGAGGCTTCATGAATTTAAAAACAAAACACTTTCTAAATCCAGAAAACATCCTCTCTTAAGTGTTTTAGAAATTTATCTCAATATTCTCAGGGATAAGTGCTATTCTAATGTTGACTAGGTTGTGGGAAGTCGTACAGATCATCTAATAAGTTACTGGGAATTTTTGCTAATTGCTCAATTCTAGGGCTATTTTATTCTTTCTTTTTTTAAAAAAACAAACAAACAAACAAAAAAACAACCATGTATTAAGTACTTGCTTTGTTTTTAAAGATTTATTCTTGACTAAATGAAGTGTCTTAATATCCCTAGACTCATGTTTTCTCTTGTCTTTTAGTTTTTTCCCCACAATTTATTGTTTTATAGAATGTCTCTCAGGATGTGTCACGTCTACCCAAAAATGGTTCCTGTGAACAGTAACTCACTGTCTGACCCTTTGAAAAACAGTGAAAGCTTTAATGTCTATGGAGTCTTGCATGGAGACTGTCCTGAAAGAGAACGTTGAAACGGATAGATTCAGGAATGTGTAGGCATAACATGGAATGGAAAAGAGGACTTGGAGGGATATTTTGGTAGAACAGGATAAAATTCGTATTCTTTCTATCCTATCTCAGTGAAGAAACTGAGTTTATATTCTAGGTCACACAACTGTTAAGTGTGTGGAGTCTGATACCATGTTTTCTGATTTTGAATTATACTATTTTCTCTATAAAACTTTGCCTCTAAGCCTTTTATATCCTTAATTTCTTGGTGCTTTTGCCATGGCAACTGTTTAGGAGTCTGTTCCTTTCCCACAATGATAGTTACCATGTACTGCTAATCAATTTAAGGAATTAAAGAGACAAGACAAACTCTTAACCCCTCAACAATCTAAGGTGTGGTTTGAACCCTTCATAGTGATGAACAGTACTCCATTGAAATGATACATGAGGGCTTAACATAGTAGCTTCCTCTCAAAGTCCTAAATCAGTGATGGCGAACCTATGACACGCGTGTCAGCACTGACACGCGTAGCCATTTCTGATGACACGCGGCCACTGAGGCGGCCGCATGCTGAGGAGGAAACATTTGCTGCTCCTGACTCTAGTTGCAAATGTTTCATCCTCCCCTATTAGACACTCTGTGCCTGAGGTCTGTAGGCCAAAACAACAGAAGTCCGGCACAGAGCGTCTAGTTCTGGGACTTCCGGTTAAGCCGGGATCTTTGCCCTCACTTCCGCCGGCAGAGCAGGGAGCAGCGGAACGCAGCGGGGGACGCATCTCTGGGGGCCCTGCCATTACCAGTAACCAAATAACAGTTAACCACAGCAACCATTATCTACTGTTCTGGGGTGTCATGGATTTCTAATCCATCATTACTGAGATAAGTGAGGGGGAGGCTGGGAGAGGCGAGGGTTTGTGGCGTGCTATGGGTGCCGTTTCCCGCCATTAGAAATAGCGGCAGCCATTTTAATTCACATAAGGAACACCATCTTGCTCCATAGTGCAGACTCCATTTCACCACTATTACTGTTGTGCAACCTTATTAACCCCTATTTCTGCTTATTAACCCTGCCCTTTCCTAAAAGACCCTTATATGCACCATTTTGTGGTTAGTTAGGCTAGTTAACCCCTAATTGCCTGCAGGCCTAACAAGCTATCTATAATTCTATCTTCTGCCACTGCCCCCCTGATGGAGAACCCAAAAAATAAAAAACTAAGGTTAAGTAAAGGAAGTGGTAGTAGCAGTGGCCGACCCTTTTAAGAGACATGGACCAAGATGTATGGCTTTATAGAAAAAAATGGCAGATCATTTTGCATTCTATGTACTGAAACAGTAGTAAGTAGAATGTGGAATATAAATAGACATTTTGAAACTAATCATTCCCAGCTCTTGGAAAAAAGTGAGGATGAAAGGAAGGAATACATTTCCAGGCAGCTACACCTTTATAAGAGCCAATCTAATTCCATCCTTAAATTTATGAAAGGCTCTACAAATTTAACATCTGCAAGTTTGAGCATTGCTCACTCTATAGCTCAGCATGGAAAAGCACTCACTGAGGGAGAATTTATTAAAGAAACTCTCCTAAGATGTGCACCAGTTCTATTTCACGATATGCGGAATAAAGATGAAATTATTAAGAGAATATCTGAGTTACTACTCAGTAGAAATATCATAAAAGACCGAATAATGAGACTGAACACAAACGTACATCAATTAAAGAGAGACATAAGGAAGTGTAAATATTTTTTGATCTCTCTTGATGAAACTACTGATGTCACATCACATGCTCAGTTGGCCATTAATGGTCGATATTCTGATGGTCTCACAATGAGAGAAGAGTTGATAAAGTTAGTATCAGTGTCAACAAGTAAATCAGAAAGCGAAATATGTAAGGTTGTTATACAAACATTTCGTGACCTAAGCATTGATAGCTCTAAAGTTGTGTCAGTGACGACAGATGGGGCACCAAATATGGTGGGGAAAAAAGTCGGATTTCTCAAATTGTTTACAGAAGCTATTGGACATCCGATTGTGCCTTTTCATTGTATTATCCATCAGGAGGCTTTATGTGCCAAGGCAGGATTCACCGACTTAAACGACTTAATGTCAGTTGTTACAAAAATAGTTAGTTTAATAGCTGCTCACCCCCTTCACAAGCGAGAATTTTCGGCACTTTTACTGGAGGTTGATTCCACCTACAGTGGACTGCTGATGTACAATAATGTAAGATGGCTGAGCTGAGGCAAAGTTCTTGAGCACTTTGTGGAGTGCTTTGAAGAAATTAAGGTATTTCTTGATGATAAGGATCTGGGAAACTTTCCTCAGCTTAATGATGATAAGTGGGTCAACACCCTGATGTTGTTTACAGATCTCTGTTCATATTAATGAACTGAACTTAAAGTTACAAGGTTTTGGCAAAAGTATTGACGTTATGTTTTGATACATAAAAGCTTTTGAAAGTAAAGTTAAAATTTTCAAGCGAGATGTAGAAACTAAAACTTATAAGTATTTTCCTTGAGTAACAAAGTATTTTGAGAAGACCAGTGCAGCTGTACAAAATGAAATGGAACTCTTGCATATGAAGTACCAGCATGTTTTAGACTCGTTACTTGACCAGTTTAGTGATAGATTTAGTCAATTTAGAAGTCTAGAACAGACCATGAAAATAATTAAGTATCCTGATGTAGTAGTCTATAGTAGTTTGGAATTAAATGGTTTCCAATGGATGCAAATTGATGATTTGGAGATGCAACTTGCAGAATTTCAAGACAGTATCTGGGCTCAGGTGTTTGTCAACTTGAGGTCAAAGCTTGAGAATCTAGAAAGGTGCCACTTGGAGAATCAGAAGAGTGCCACTACGAACAGGAAATTTGGAGTGCCTGGAACCGACTACCAGACACTTTTAGCACCCTGAAAAATATAGCAATGGCTTTACTCACAATTTTTCCCTCTACATACTTTTGTGAGGCCTTATTCTCAGCGTTAAATAATATCAAAACCAACAAAAGAAACAGATTGACAGATGAAGTTAGTAGCTCTTGCTTGGGCCTGAAGTGTACAAAATACCAACCTTCAATTGAAGATTTAGCCAATGAAATTCAGCAACAAAAAAGTCACTAATAGGCAGGTTAGTTAAAGAATTCCCCCTCCCCCTCACTTATCTTAGTTCATGGCACCCCACACAAGCTAAATAATATCAAGACCAACAAAAGAAACCAACTGACGGATGAACAAAGAAGTCACTAAGCAGGTAAGTTAAATATTTAGTTTTTGGTTTATTAAATACAATTATATATAACAATTATACATTTATGTTATTTAAACTATAAATATCGCAAAATAATGTTTTTTTCCTCAAAGTGACACACTACCCGAGTTATGCTCAGTGTTTTGGCGAAGTTTGACACACCAAGCTCACAAGGTTGCCCATCACTGTCCTAAATTAAGGAGCTCTTAAACTTTTTCTGAAGAGTTGCTTTTTTGGGGAACATTTTTAGTGAAGATATAATTCGTGTATCATAAAACTCACCTATTTAAAAGGTATAGTTTAGTGGCTTTAGTATTTTCATAGAGTTGGGCAGTCACCATCATTATCTTAGTTTAGAATATTTTCATTATCCCAAAAAGAAACCCTATGCCCATTCACAGTCATTCTCATTCCCCTGTTACCCCAGATCCCTGACAACCACTGGTCTACTATCTCTATCCATTTGCTTATTTTGAACATTTCATGTGAATGGAATCATACAAAACGTGGCCTTTTTCTGGTTTCTTTCACTTGCATACTGTTTTTAAGGTTCATCCATGTATTGCATGAATCAGTACTTTATATATTACTTTTTATTCTTGAGTGATATTCCATTGTATGAATATATTACATGACATTTGGATTATTTCTGCTTTGGTGCTATCACGAATTATGTTGCAAAAATTCATATATGACGTTTTTGTTGTTGCCTTTTTAATGTGTTAAATATGCATAATATAAAATTTACCATTTTAGTGTGTACACTTCCGTGAGACTAAGTACATTCACAATATTATACAACCATCACCACTATCCATTTCAAGAATTTTTCATCATCTCAAACAATACACAGTAACCCCCAGTCTCCCTACCTCCAGTCCCTGGTAACCTCTATTCTGCTTTCTGTCTCTTAAGAATTATGCCTGTTTTTGGTACCTAATATAAGTCAACTCATACAATATTTGCCCTTTTTTAATTTTTAAAGTTTTATTTTTTTTCTTTATTGAATAAGGTATTACATATGTGTCCTTATCCCCCCATTACCCTCCCCACCCCCCACTCATGCCCTCACACCCCTGTTGTCTGTGTCCATTGGTTAGGCTTATATGCATGCATACAAGTCCTTTGGTTGATCTCTCCCCCTTACCCCTACCCTCCCTACCTTCCCTCTGAGGTTTGACAGTCTGTTTTTGTTCATCAGTTTATGTTGTTCATTATATTCCACAAATGAGTGAGATCATGTGATATTTATCGTTCTCTAACTGGCTTATTTCACTTAACATAATGCTCTCCAGTCCCATCCATGCTGTTGCAAATGGTAAGAATTTCTTCTTATTTACTGCAGCGTAATATTCCATTGTGTAGCTGTACCACAATTTTCTAATCCACTCATCTGCTGATGGGCACTTAAGCTGTTTCCAAATCTTAGCTATTGTAAATTGTGCTGCTATGAACATAGGGGTGCATATATCCTTTCTGATTGGTGTTTCTGTTTTCTTGGGATATATTCCTAGAAGTGGTATTACTGGGTCAAATGGGAGTTCCATTTTTAGTTTTTTGAGGAAACTCCATACTGTTATCCACAGTGGCTGTACCAGTCTTCATTCCCACCAGCAGTGCAGGAGGGTTTCTTTTTCTCCACATCCTCACCAGCACTTGTCATTTGTTGATTTGTTGATGATAGCCATTCTGACAGGTGTGAGATGGTACCTCATTGTCATTTTGATTTGCATCTCTCGGATGATTAGTGAGCATGTTTTCATATGTCTCTTGGCCTTCCTTCTGTCTTCTTTTGAAAAGTATCTATTTAGGTCCGTTACCCATTTTTTTTTATTGGGTTGTTTATCTTCCTTTTGTTAAGTTGTATGAGTTCCCTATAAATGTTGGAGATTAAACCCTTATCGGTGATAACATTGGCAAATATGTCCTCCGATGCAGTGGGCTTTCTTGTTGTTTTGTTGATGGTTTCTTTTGCTATGCAGAAGCTTTTTATTTTGATGTAGTCCCATTTGTGTTTATTTTCTCTTTAGTTTCCATTGCCCTAGGAACTGTATCGGTGAAGATACTACCTCGGCATGTGTCTGAGATTTTGCTGCCTGTGGATTCCTCTAATATTTTTATGATTTCCCATCTTATGTTTAAGTCCTTCATCCATTTTGAGTTTATTCTTGTGTATGGTGTAAGTTGGTGGTCTAGTTTCTTTCTTTCTTTCTTTTTTTTTTGCATGTTATCTGTCCAATTTTCCCAACACCGTTTATTGAAGAAACTGTCTTGACTCCATTTTATGTTCTTGCCTCCTTTGTCAAATAATAATTGAGCATAGTGGTTTGGGTCGATTTCTGGGTTCTCTATTCCATTCCATTGTTCTATATGTCTGTTCTTGTACCAGTACCAGGCAGTTTTGAGAACAGTGGCTTTGTAATATAGCTTGAAATCTGGTATTGAGTTCCCTCCTACCTTGTTCTTCTTTCTTAGGATTGCTGCAGCTATTCAGGGTCTTTTTTTATTCCAGATGAATTTTTGGAGAGTTCGTTCTAGGTCTGTGAAATATGCCATTGGTATTTTCGTAAGAAGTGCATTGAATATATAGATTGCTTTGGGTAGTATGGACATTTTAATGTTGTTGATTCTACCAATCCATGAACACGGTATATTCTTCCATCTGTTTGTCTTCCTCTATCTCTTTTTCCAGTGTCCGGTAGTTTTCTGGGTACAGGTCTTTTACCTCCTTAGTTAAGTTTATTCCTAGGTATCTTAATTTTTTTGGTGCAATGATAAATGGGATTGTTTTTTTAATCTCTCTGTAAGTTCACTATTGGTGTATAAAAATGCCATAGATTTCTTGGCATTAATTTTGTATCCTGCTACATTGCTGAATTCATTTATTAAGTATAATCATTTTTTTGATGGCATCTCTAGGGTTTTCTATGTACAGTATCATGTCATCTGCAAATAAGGACAGTTTTACTTCTTCTTTTCCAATTTGGATACCTTTATTTCTCCTTCTTGTCTAATTGCTATGGCTAGCACTTCCAGCACTATGTCGAACAGGAGTGGTGAAAGTGGGCATCCCTGTCTCGTTCCTGTTCTTCGGTGAAATAGTTTTAGTTTTTGCCCAGTAAGTACCAGTATGATGTTGGCTGTATGTTTGTCATATAAAGCTTTTATTATGTTGAGGTATGATCTCTTTATTCCCATTTTGCTGAGGGTTTTTATCAAGAAAGGGTGTTGGATTTTGTCAAATGCTTTTTCTGCATCAATTGATATGACTGTGATTTTTATCTCTCTATTTGTTTATGTGATGTATCATGTTTATTGATTTACGGATATTGTACCATCCTTGCCTCCCTGGGATAGATCCTACTTGGTCATGGTGTATGATCTTTCTGATGTAATGCTGGATCTGATTTGCTAGAATTTTTTGAGGATATTGGCATCTATGTTCATGAGGGATATTGGCCTGTAATTCTCTTTCATTCTGTTGTCTTTATCTAGTTTTGGTATTAGGGTGATGCTGGCTTCATAGAATGAGCTTGGAAGTGTTCCTTCCTCTTGAATTTTTTGGAATAGTCTGAGGAGGATAGGTTTTAGTTCTTCCTTGAATGTTTGGTATAACTCTCCTGTGAAGCTGTCTGGCCCCAGGCTTTTGTTTGCTGGGAGCTTTTTGATGACTGCTTCAATTTCCTCCATAGTTATCGGCCTATTGAGATTTTTAGATTCTTCCTGATTGAGTTTTGGAAGGTTGTATTTTTCTAGGAATATGTCCATTTCTTCTAGTTTGTTTAGTTTGTTGGATTCGAGTTGTTTATAGTATTTTTTAACAATCCTTTGTATTTCTGTGGGGTCTGTTGTTATTTCGCCTATTTCATTTCTGATTTTGTTTATTTGGGTCCTCTCTCTTTGCTTCTTGGTGAGCCTAGCTAGAGGTTCATCAATCTTGTTTATCCTTTCAAAGAACCAGCTCTTGGTTTCATTGATCTTTTGTATTTTTTATTTTTTTGGTCTCTATGTCATTTATTTCTGCTCTGATCTTTATTATCGCACTCCTTCTGTTCACTCTGGGCTTTGCTTGTTGCTCTCTTTCTAATTCATTAAGTTTTAGAGTTAGATGATTTACTACCTTTTTTTCTTGTTTTTTTTGAGGTAGGCCTGTAAAGCTATGAACTTCCCTCTCAGGTCCGCTTTCACTGTGTACCATAGACTTTGGATTGTTGTGTTTTTATTGTCATTTGTTTCCAGGATGTTTTTAATTTCTTCTTTGATCTCTCTGGTAACCCAATCATTGTTTAATATCATGCTATTCAGCTTCCAAGTGTTCGGATTTTTTAAATTATTTTTATTGTACTTTATTTCTAATATTATGCCATTGTGGTCTGAGAAGATGCTTGATATAATTTCAATCTTCTTGAATGTGGAGAGACTTTGTCTGTGACCCAGTATGTGGTCTATCTTTGAAAATGTCGCATGTGCACTTGAGAAGAACGTATATTCTGTGGCTTTGGGGTGAAATGTTCTGAAGATGTCAGTTAAGTCCATTTGATCTAGTGAGTCGTTTAGGATTGCTGTTACTTTGCTGATTTTTTTGTCTGGAGGATTTATCCAGTGATGTCAGTGGGATATTAAAGTCCCCTACTATGATTGTATTGTTGTCTATCTCTCCCTTGATACCTTCCAGGAGTTTTTTATATATATTTGGGTGCTCCTGCATTGGGTGCATATATGTTTATCAGGGTTATATCTTCTTGTTGTATCAATCCCTTTAGTATTATGAAGTGGCCTTCCTTATCTCTTGTTATGGCCTTCACTTTGAGGTCTATTTTGTCAGTTATAAGTATTGCTACCCCAGCTTTTTATGCTACCCCGTAAGTATTGCTACCCCAGCTTTTTATGCTACCCCATTTGCCTGAAAGATATTTTTCCATCCCTTCACTTTCAGTCTGTATGAGTCCCTTGTTCTGAGGTGGGTGTCTTGTAGACACCATATATATGGGTTATGTTTTCTTATCCATTCAGTCACTCAATGTCTTTTGATTGGAGCATTTAGTCTGTTTACGTTTAAAGTTATTATTGATAGGTACTTGCTTGTAGCCATTTTTATTTGGTGTGCCTGTGTTCCTTCTTCCCTTTTTCTTTCTTTTTTTTACAGAATAATGAGTTAAATTGAATACATTTGGACACAGTAATTATTTGACATGAAAAGCAGTTGTATCAGAATAGGCATCAGAAAAATAGCAACTTATCTTACGCATAATAACTAGAAAAATTTTTCTGTCTGATCATTTAAGTGTTACACATCCTGAGAATGTTATACAGTGAACAAACTAGGTACTACTTTATCTTGCTTGGAAATCATCTTTTTAAAAAAATGCTTGGAGGTATAAATCACCTATGTATTAAACATGAGTCTTTTACATTTTACAAGGCGTTTAAACAAACATATCAAACAAAGTTCTGTGGCTCTTAAAACAGCTATCAGTCAGGTTCAAGGACACACTTTTCTACCATTTCCTGTAAGTTGGGGTTCTCCATTGCAGCTGCCACTCGCTCTTTGTCATTTATCTGCTTATTGATATCTTCCTCTGTTGAGTGGGTTCCTTCAGGAATGTAAATTTCCAGCTGAAGTTTAAATGGTAAATACTGTTGAAGTAATAGTCCTCTTCAGTTATCTCTTGAACCTCCACACAACTTTCCGTTACCACTTCCAGTTCTTCCATAGTATTGGCTCTCTGGGTACCAGATAGTTCGAATCAAATCATAAACCTCAGGCGCTTTCTCTTCCATGATCCGGGGCTGCTGGTCAGCTCCCCGCTTAAGAGGCCCGAGAACCACGGGACCCTGTGCTCAGCATCCGGGAGAGCAGCCCAGACACCTGCTTCATCCTCACGCTCCGCCATCCCTGGCAACTGTCCCACCTGAGCAACTGTCTTTCACGCTGGCCTCGTGATTGATCAACTTCCTGGTCTCCAAACGGGCCAAGACCAGCCTAAACGTGTCCAGGGGAGCAGGGAATTAATATTTGCCCTTTTGTGACTGATTTATTTCACTTAGCATTTGTCTTCAGAGTTTATCCATGTTGCATAGCATATGCAGGAATTTTCTCCTCTTTAAAGCTGATTAATATTCTATTGTTTGTATGTCCCACAATTTGTTTACCCATTATTCCTATGAATATTTGGGTTGTTTTTGACTAGTGTGAATAATGCTGCTATGAACATGGATTTACAAATATCTGTTTGAGTCCTTGCTTTTAGTGCTTTTGGATATATATCCAGAAGTGGAATTGCTAGATTAAATGGTAATTCTATATTTAACTTTTTAAGGAACTTCTGAACTTTTCTACAGAGGCTGCACCATTTTACATTCCCACCAGCAATGCACAACTTCTCCACATCCTTGCCTTTTTTTTTAAAATCCTTGCCACCATAAAGGGTATGAAGTGTAATATTTCGTGATTCATGTAGAAGTGTTTCTGTGGGTGTATGTTTTGAGTGTTCTTGGGTATCTACCTAGTAGAGTGGCTGGGTCATACTGTAAGTTTATTTTTAACATTTTGAGGTTTTGTCAAACTGAATTCCAAAATGGCTGCACCGCTTGACATTCCTGCCAGCAGGGTATGAGGGTTCCATTTTCTCCACATTAATACCAACACTTGTTGTTATATCTTTTTTACATTAGCCATCATAGTTATAATAACCACTAGAGGCTTGGTGCATGAAATTTGTGCACGGGGGTGAGGGGGGTGTCCCTCAGCCCAGCCTGCACCCTCTCCAATCTGGGACCCCTCGAAGGATGTCCAACTGCCTGTTTAGGCCCGATCTCTCTCTTGATCCCTAAATGGGCAGTTGGGCATCCCTCTCACAATCTAGGACTGCTGGCTCCCAACCACTCGCCTGCCTGCCTGATTGCACCTAACTGCTTCCGCCTGCTAGCATGATCACCCCCTAACCACTCCCCTGCCAGCCTGATTGACACCTAACTGCTCCCCTGCCAGCCCAATTGCCCCTAACTGCCCTCCCTTGCTGGCCTGGTCACCCCTAACTGCCCTCCCTTGCTGGCCTGGTCACCCCTAACTGCCCTCCCCTGCAGGCCTGGTCGCCCCCAACTGCCCTCCCCTGCAGGCCTGGTCACCCTAACTGCCCTCCCTTGCAGGCCTGGTTCCTCCCAACTGCTCTCTCCTGCTGCCCTGATCGCCCACAACTGCCCTCCCCTGCTGGCCATCTTGTGTCCGCATGGGGGCGGCCATCTTTGACCACATTGGTGTGGCCATCTTGTGTGTTGGAGTGATGGTCAATTTGCATATCACCTCTTTATTATATAGGATTGCTTTTTAACATGATTGTAACTGAATCATTTTACTCATCCCCAATTGCTTGGTGAAGGCTATAAATGTTAAAGAGGAATTCATAAATATTATTTAAGTATTCAAGCAGTACATACAAATATAGTACGTATTATACTCATGTTGTACTGACTTACGCTATGTGAGGAGTGAAAGTCTCATTTCTATCTCATTTTTCAGAAGTAGCCACCTTTCACAATTTTTGGTTTTTGTTCTAATGGATATCACCATAATTCTAAATTTTTATGTCTGTATTATGTATCTTTTAATGTTAAAATATATTTATTGAATAATTCTTGAGGGAATTTGTGCTAAGGATAAATGGGAAAGGTTAATGCAAGGAAATTTTAGAAAGTACCTGAATACCAAGCTCTAGAGGAATAGCCAAATCAATTACTCAGCCATTAAAATCCAAATTATAAAGAGTATTGATTGACTTGGAGAAATGTTCATAACTTTTTTTGAAAAATATAGATAAGTGAATCCTACAGGATATAAATTTATATAATTAGGATAACCCAGTTTTGTTTTATATATGTCTCTGTACACACACACACACACACATTTACACACATACATGTATATGAAGAAAAGTAATTCAATGAATGTGAATAGTAGTTCTTTCATAGTAGTGGAATTGTGGTTGGTTTTTTAAAAAATATATTTTTATTGATTTTTTACAGAGAGGAAGGGAGAGAGAGAGAAACATCGATGAGAGAGAAACATCGATCAGCTGCCTCCTGCACACCCCCCACTGATGATGTGCCCGCAACCAAGGTACATGCCCCTGACTGGAATCGAACCTGTGACCCGTCAGTCCGCAGGCTGACGCTCTATCCACTGAGCCAAACAGGTTTCAGCTGTGGTTGGTTTTTAAATTTTTTTTATACATTGTCCAATTTCTCTAAAATGATTATATTACAATAACAAAAAGGTTAAGTTTGCCCTGGACGGTTTGGTTGGAGTGTCGGTCCTCGGACCAAAGCTTTTGTGGTTTCGATTGCTGGTCAGGGGCACATACCTCAGTGGCAGGCTCAATCTTCAATTGGGGTGGTGCGGGAGGCTGCCAATCATTGTGTCTCTCTCACATAGATTTTTTTTCCTCTCTCTTCCCCCTCTCCTCTCTCTCTAGAAAAAAGGAATAGATGGAAAGGATATCCTTGGGTGAGGATTAAAAAAATAATAGTAATGAAAGTTAGCTACTGTCCAATAATATTAAGAGTAGTTGTTTTCATGGCTTCTGCTTATTGAAGAACTAGAGGCCTGGTGCATGAAATTTGTGCACTCGGGGGTTGGGTGGAGATCCCTCAGCCTGGCCTGTGCCCTCTTGCAGTCTGGGAGCCCTCGGGGGATGTCTGACTGCCAGACTAGGCCCAGGAGCAGGCCTAAGCTTTCAGTCGGACATCCTTAGTGTTGCTGCAGAGGCAGGAGAGGCTCCCGCCACAAAGCTGTGCTCACCAGCCATGAGCCCAGCTTCTGGCTGAGCGGCGCTCCCCCTGTGGGAGCGCACTGACCACCAGGGGGCAGCTCCTGCATTGAGTGCCTGCCCCCTAGTTGTCAGTGCACATCATAAGCGACCGGTCATTTCGCCATTTGATCGATTTGCATATTAGGGTTTTATTATATAGGACTAGTGGCCCAGTGCACAAAATTTGTGCACATTAAAAGGGGATTAATTAGAGGAAATAATTTAATATTGCTCTTTGCCCTTTCTCTGTAATAGAAGTGTCAGAGATGATAGAAAGTTAGTGAAATGTATATCAAAACCTTCCTCCTGTCAGAGTCTGGGGTGCACCGTGGGACCCAGAGTCAAGTCCCCGCCCACCCACATGTGCCTCAAAATCGTATGAGACCCAGACCCAGCCGGCCCCTCCCACTCATTGGGCTAGATCCAGACCCGGCCAGTCCCACCCTTGTCAAGCCCCACTGGGCAGGGTACGTAGCCTCAGGTCCCTTGGCCCAGCGCCAGGATGGGAGGCGTGACCTGAGGTCCCCAGCCCAGACCAGGGAGGAGGGCGTGCCTTGAGGTCCCCTGTGAAGCCCCGCCAGCCAGGGGGGCGCAGCCTCAGGTCCCCCGGCCTGACACCGGGAGGGGGGCACAGCCTCAGGTCCCCCGTCAAGCCCCACTGGCAGAGGGGTGCAGCCTCAGGTCCTCCGTCAAGCCCCACTGGGCGGGGGCCGCGGCCTGAATTTCCCCGACCCAGCACTGGGGGTGCACCTTGAGGTCCCCTGTCAAGCCCCGCCAGGCAGGGGTGCGCAGCCTCAGGTCCCCCGGCCTGGTGCTGGGGTGGGGGGCATGGCCTGAGGTCCCCTGTCAAGCCCCACCTGGTGGGGGGCACAGCCTGAGGTCCCCTGGCCTGGCGCTGGGGCGGGAGGAGCAGCCTGAGGTTCCCTAGCCCAGCACCAGAACGGAAAGCGCACCTTGAGGTCCCCCATCAAGCCCCGCAGGGCAGGGGCGAAGGCCTGAGGTCCCCCAACCTGGCATCGGGGCAGTGGGCGAGGCCTGAGGTCCCTGTCAAGCCCCACTGGGTGGGGGGTGCAGCCTGAGGTCCCCCAGACTGGCACTGGGGTAGGGGGAGCAGCCTGAGGTCCCCTAGCCCAGCACCAGGACGGGAAGCGCACCTTGAGGTCCCTGTCAAGCCCCGCCAGGTTGGGTGCACAGTCTGAGGTCTCCCGGCCTGGCGCTGGGGCAGGGGGAGCAGCCTGAGGTCCCCAGCCCAGCACCAAAACGGGAAGCGCACCTTGACATCCCCTGTCAAGCCCTGCCGGGTGTGGGGCACAGCCTGAGGTCTCCTGTCAAGCCCCACGGGGGCGGGGGAGGGCATAGCCTCAGGTCCTGCTGATTTCTCGTTAAGGCTCCTTATGGGAACTTGGCCTCAGCTGTGGGTGCAGCCATCTTTGTGACGGAGTGATGGTCAATTAGCATATTCCCTCTTTATTATATAGGAGGATTGTATACCAAGTATTGCACTTGTGACTTGTGTTCAGAAATTTAAGCATAAACCACCTGTATAAGGTAGGCACTGTGTTTCTATTTATGTTACTTAAGATCATATGATTATTGAGTTGGGCCAGTAATGGATCTCAGATCTTACTTTAAAGGTTGAATTCATGAACTTTTATGATATATTGAATAGAGTTTTTTTATTATAAAGTGCATAAAAACTTAAGTTAATCATTTTAAGTGTACAGTTCAGTATGTATATTCCCATTATTATGCAACCAATCTTCAGAACTCTTCTCATTTTATACAACTGAAACGCTGTACCCATTAAATACTTCCTATTCACCTCCCTCCCTCCTCTCCTTCCTCCAGTCCCTGGCAACCACCATTCTGTACCTCATATAAGTGGAATTGTACCGTACTTCTCATTTGGGACTGCTCTATTTTACTTAGTATAATTTTCTCAAGATGCATCCATGTTGTAGCATGTGTCATAATTTTCTTCCTTTCTAAGGCTAAATAATATTCCATTGTATATGTATGCCACATTTTGTTTATCCATTGAAGGATATTGAAATGGCTTCCACCTTTGGTTATTCTGAATAATGTTGCTGTGAACATGGGTGTACAAATATCTGTTCGAGTTTCTGCTTTTACTTCTTTTAGGTATATATCCAGAAGTTGAATTGCTGGATCACATGTTGATTCTGTTTTTTTAATTTTTTGAAGAATAGCCATATTGTTTTCCTTAGTGACTACACCATTTTACATTCCCACCAGCAGTGCACAGGGTTCCAATCTCTTCACATCCTTACCAATACTCATTGTATTTGTGTGTTTTTTTTCAATAGTAGGCATCCTAATGGGTGTGAAGTTTTATAGACTTGATTTTTAAATTTTTCTAGACCTTCTTAGGAAGAATAAATAATCAACAAAATATATGTACTATATACACACTTAACCAGTTGAACTATTGATATGTATATTCAAACTTAAGAAACTCATAATAGCCAAAGTTGAAACAACTCAAATGTTTATTAACTGATGAGTAGATAATTCAGATATAGTATATACATGCAGTAGAGTATTATTTGACAATAAAAAGTAGGTACTAATACATGCTATAACATAGATAGGCCTTGAAAACATGCTAATAAGTAAAAGAAGCCAGACACTAAAATGTGCAGTCGCCCTAGCCAGTTTGGCTCAGTGGGTAGAGTGATGACCTGTAGACTGAAGGGTCCCGAGTTCGATTCCAGTCAAGGGCACATGCCCAGGTTGCGGGCTCAATCCCCGGTAGGCGGCATGCAGGAGGCAGCCGATCAATGATTCTCTTTCATCATTTATGTTTCTATCTCCCTTTCCCTTTCCATTCCTCTCTGAAATCAATAAGAAATAAAAATAAAATGTGCAGAATAAATAAATGTGTAGAGACTGAAAAAATCAGTGGTTGCCAGGGGCTGGCAGCAAGGTGGGAAGGAATGGAGAAGGATGATGTTGGGGTTTAAGTGCAGAAAGACATATGTAAAAAAGCTTTAGATGAACCAAGTCTTTATTTTCATCTGTGGTTTGGTGTGTGTACAAGAAAGTTTTCATAAATTTTGAAATTATAGGGAAAATGATTTTTTATAACATCTTTAGGAAAAACAGAATTTAGAAAAAAGTGCTACACGTAGTTATTTTTTCCTAGTGGCCAGATTTCTGTAACTTTAAGTATCAGGAACACAAAAATATAATCTAGTGGCTTTTAAAATCATAATTTTAATGTGTGGCTTATTCATAAAATAATTAAAAAATTTCAAATTGAATTTAATCCTAGAAGCATTTAGAATGTATATTTATTTTGGTAATGCTTGAAAATTCCCTATCCTGCCCCCCTTCCTCCCTTCCATAGGCTAGAAGTTACTCAACATTTGGTTGAGGAAGAAAAACCTAATTCAGATGCTAGCTTGAATATGAACCTTAAACTTACTTCATGTAAGTTTATTCACAGTGTTTGCCTTGCTGTAATTCTAAAGCAACTTGGGTTACAATGCTTTTGCCACATCAGATGAGGAGAAATTCTGTTATGTTTTATTTATGTTTTGAAAATATGTCATTTATAGATCACCAAAAGTAACCTATAGTATTATACTAACACTAGAGGCCCTGTGCACAGATTTGTGCACTGGTGGGGTCCCTCGGCCTGGCTTACAGGAAATCAGTGGACCTCCGCGCCGCCACAACCCAGCCTCACCCGCCAGCTCATCGGGCTCCAGCCTGCTGTCCGCATCGATCCCACCAACACGAAGTAGTGTGTGAAGTGGCAGGCGGCTGGGGAGGAGCCTGAATCAGAGGCAGGCGCCGTACTGCTCCTGCTCATCCCGGCCCAGCTGTGTCTGCCGCCGCTGCCTCTTGGTAGGCTCACTGCCACTCTGCTGCTGTCTCCATGCGCCAGTCCTAGGGTGATACCCAGGCGTGCCCAGGACAGCGCAGCTGCCGCTCATCATCATGCGGCACCCGAGAAGCGGCCGCGGGCTCACACCCAGTCAGTCCAGATGCCAGTTCCAATCCCGGTCCCGGTCTGGATGGGGGAGGGGAGCACAGGGGGAGTGTCCATGGGAGAGTCTTGTGCTGCCACAGCTGTGCTCCCCAGCCATGAGCCCAGTGTCTGGCGCCCAGCGATCAGCTGAGCGGTGCTCCTGCTGTGGGAGCACACTGACCACCAGGAGGCAGCTCCTGCGTTGAGCGTCTGTCCCCTGGTGGTCAGCACACATCATAGCTACCGGCTGGTCATCCAATTGCTTAGGGTTTTGTATAGATAGATAGATAATTTCAATGTCACAGAGCCAGGAAGAGGTGCATTTTTACTTTTTTACAATCCCAAAAACTTTGGATGTGCTTTCTCCTGAACCTTCTGAGCAAAGGAGACAATTGCTTACTTTTTATACTTACTAGAGTAAATGGACAAGCACTATATTTTTCTATTTCATTTAATAGCTGTATGAATGTCCCATACACTTTCACCAACTTTAGCTAGTTAGTAAGAGCTGCCCAAATCAAAGAAGACTTAAAAACCACCGCCCACCCAATCATACCCCACTAGATGTGTGTTTTTCTTTTGAATATTAGGTATTACTTGTTCAAAAGTGCCGGGTCTGGCCAGCAGACCCTGAGCAACGGATGAATGGATTACTCCGATACAACGTTTGCTGTGAAAGAGAGGTCTAAGGGAAGGCCTGGCCAAAGGGACCAGGCAGCCTCAATTGCCTGCCTCGTTAGCCTTTATTGTAGCAGTAGTTTGAGATAAAGTTTATCTTTTAGATATAGTTAGCCGGGTAAGTAATCTTGGGAGGACACATGTGTTTGTAGTGTCTTTTAAATAAGGATACCCAAAAGATTAAGCAATAAGGATTCCAGTAAACACTCGGGGGTCTGAACATGCACAGACTTGTTTGGAAAGGTCAAGGAATAATTAGGGGCACCTCCTTCAGCACTCCCCTAAGTCGGAATTCCAATAAACAGGGCAGGCAGCCTTCCACATACTTCCCTTTTCTCAGAATGTCCTCCTTACAACTTTCCAACCAAGTCTCATGTGCTTCCCAACACAAAAGAAGAAAACTTGGTTTAGGGCAGTGGTCTGCAAACTGGGGCTCGCGAGCCACATGCGGCTCTTTGGCCCCTTGAGTGTGGCTCTTCCACAAAATACCACGGCCTGGACGAGTCTATTTTGAAGAAGTGGTGTTAGAAGAAGTTTAAGTTTAAAAAATTTGGCTCTCAAAAGAAATTTCAATCGCTGTACTGTTGATATTTGGCTCTGTTGACTAATGAGTTTGCCGACCACTGGTTTAGGGGAAGGAAAATTCAGTTTGAGAGCTCGATGCCATAGAGTCCCTGTCTCTGTGATAGAAACTTGATCTTTTTATGAATTGTTTAACTTTACTTATTTTCAGTTCTTTAATTGCTTTTACAAGCACATTTGTAATGTTGAAGTTCTGATAACTGAACCTTCAAACACCTTGCTTAGAAGATAATGTTACTTTTAATTATTTAGTTTGTGAGAAATGCCTTTTAGTACTTAAGGTGGAGCATTTTCTGGTTTCTTGCTCATGATTGTACTGCTGGAGACTATGATTGTGGTTCCCTGGGGGCAGCATCCAAGAATCCAACAATGGTTGTATCACTAGAAATGTGCTTGCTTGTACATTATCCTATATAATAAAAGCCTAATAAGCTAAGTGTCTGGTCATCCAGTCGTCTGTTCAACCAATCAAAGCATAATATGCTAATGATATGCTAAGGCCGCTCAACCGCTTGCTGTGATGTGCACTGACCACCAGGGGGCAGACAGTTGACTGGTCAACCAGTCGCTATGACGTGCACTGATCACCAGGGGGCAGACGCTCCAACTGGTAGGTTAGCTTGCTGCTGGGGTCCAGCCGATCGGGACTGAGAGAGACTGGCCAGACATGCCCTGGAGCCCTCCCGCGGTCCCTCCCCAGCTGGCCAACCTCCTGTGTCCCTCCCTGGCCCCAGTCACGCACTAGTGAGGTCCCTCGGCCTGGCCTGTGCCCTCTCGCAATCCGGGACTCCTCGGGAAATGTTGGAGAGCCTGTTTCAGCCCGATCCCGCAGGCCAAGCTGAGGGACCCCACTGGTGCACAAATTTGTGCACAGGGCCTCTAGTTATGATATAAAAAGGATGGTGAGGATTAGGCATTGTTGCCTCAAAATACTAACTTTGTTGTCTGAAATTTCAAAAAAAAACTAAGGATTTTGCACTGAAAAATGTAAAAATTCTAGTTCTTCATTTATTCTGTAAAATCATTCCATCTCCATTAAATGGTGTTTTCAGTTCATTTACACATTTAATCATTAAAAATATGGTATTTATTCAAAGATTATGTTAATTATTCTTTTATTCATGGTTACAAATCCTTCAAATTCTAACAGGCTGTCTTATAAATTTTGGCTAGAATAGAATAAATAGATAAGCCCCAGTTTTTATCAACTACAGGTCTGAAGGGTTCCGCAGCAGTAGACTTGAAATCTCTTTCCCTCACTTTCCTGTCCAATGCTTGTGGTGAACATAGAGCAAAAGAATAAAATGTACCTTGTGTGGTTACTAGTTATGTTTTTGTTCATATGAATTTACTAGAGGCCCGGTGCATGAAAATTCATGCACTGGAGGGGGCGTCCCTCAGCCCGGCCTGCCCCCTCTCACAGTCCGGGAGCCCTCAGGGGCAGGAGGCGACCCGGCAATCAGGGGAAGGCGACACCCCCATCACACCTCTGCTGCTGCTTCTGCTGGCAGCGCAAGCCTCGGCCAGCCCTGGTTACCTGAGCCTCAGGCGGCCTTGGGCAGCTGGGAAGCTGACATCCGAGGCTTGCCTGCGCCTTGGGCCAGCCCTGGGCACCTGAGGGGCTGAGGGGACTGGGGGACTCTGGAGGCAGGCGTGCTGGTGGGGCTGAGGGGACTGGGTGCCGCCATCTTGTGGCTGTGGGCGCTGCCATCTTTGAGGGCATGGCAATCAATTAGCATATTCCCTCCTTATTGGCTGTGGGTGCCACCATCTTTGCGACAGCATGAGAATCAATTAGCATATTCCCTCTTTATTAGATAGGGTAGTACCTTTGTTAAGAAACCTTTCCAGTTTGATTGCTGCTTTTCCATTGGATATGATCCCAAGTGATTATGTTTTTATTTACTAGTGGCCCGGTGCATGAAATTTGTGCACATTAAAAGGGGATTAATTAGAGGAAATAATTTAATATTGCTATTTGCCCTTTCTCTATAATAGAAGTGTCAGAAATAAAAGAAAATTAGTAAAATGTATATGAAAACCTTCCTCCTGTCAGATTCTGGGGCGCACCTCAGGACCCAGAGTCAAGTCCCGCCCACCCACATGCACCTCATAATCGCGTGAGACCCAGACCCAGCCGCCCCCCCCCATTGGGCTAGATCCAGACCCAGCTAGTCCCACCCTTGTCTAGCCCCACCAGGCATGGGACGTACCCTCAGGTCCCTTGGCCTGGTGCCAGGACAGGGGACATGGCCTGAGGTCCCCCAGCCCAGACCGGGGCGGAGGGCATGCCTTGAGGTCCCCCGTGAAGCCCCGCCAGGTGGGGGATACAGCATGGGATTCCCTGTCAAGCCCTGCTGGGTGGGGGGGGCATGGCCTGAGGTTCCCCATGAAGCTCCGCCAGGCGGGGGCGGGTGCAGCCTCATGTCCTCCGGCCCGGCACCGGGAGTGGGGCACAGCCTCAGGTACCCTGTCAAGCCCTGCTGGGCGCGGGTGCGCAGCCTGAGTTCCCCCGACCCAGCACTGGGGGTGCACTTTGAGGTCCCCTGTCAAGCCCCGCCAGGCAGGGGGGCACAGCCTCAGGTCCCCTGGCCCGGTGCTGGGGCGGGGGGTGCGGCCTGAGGTCCCCTAGCCCAGCACCAGGACGGGAAGCGCACCTTGAGGTCCCCCATCAAGCCCCGCCGGGTGGGGGGCACGGCCTGAGGTCCCCTGTAAAGCCCTGCGGGTGGGGGGCGCAGCCTGAGGTCCCTTGTCAAGCCCCACGGGGGTGGGGGAGGGCGTAGCCTCAGGTCCCTGCTGATTGCTCGTTAAGGCTTCTATGGGAACTTGGCCTCAGTTGTGGGTGCAGCCATCTTTGTGACGGAGTGATGGTCAATTAGCATATTCCCTCTTTATTAGATAGGATTTTTTTTTACCTTAAGAGGGCAACACTTTAGGAAATTTATACATTTAAATAGATATTTCTGGAATCCTGTCAATAGGAAATATTTACATCACTTTATTGAGAGAATGTGGAATGGGAATAATTTATTTTCTTCAAATTGACAAAATTCTTATTCTAGTGGGACGCTCTGCCTTTTACGCTGCTTTAGAAGTTGTCTAGCTGAGTTATGGATTTTTATTTTTCCAGATTTCTTATATATTCTATACTAAAATTATAAATAATGACTGAAACTTCAGTTTTAGAGAATTCTGAAGAAATTAGTTACTTTAAGTAGTTATTTCCTGGCTAAAAAAACAATTCATACCTTTGTGAAGTTTTAAAAATTATTATTTCAACCATATACAAATGAAAAGAAAATGTATTTCATACTTTCTTTTAAACATAATAGACTGAACATAACTGCTTGTTGATTTACTTGATAACTTACTTGATGTGGTATTATTTTGCTTTTAATACAGTGATGCCATTAGAGCCTTTGTTGTTCCTCTAACATTTATTGAATATTCACTATAAGCCCGGCACTGCTCTAGTCATATATCTATATAGTTATGTACTATCTCTTCTCATTCTGCAGTGCTTTGAATTCCTTACTGAGTTTGTTTATCCTCCTTGCCATTACCTAGCATAGTGTTAAGAGCATACATTCTTTTAAAATTTGAATCCTGGTTCAACTATTTACTAGACATGTGACCACAAGTGACATGACTCATCTTTGCCTCAATTTTTGTATCTTTAAACTGGGGCCAATAATGTAACCTACCTCATAGGGTTATTGTGAAAATTAAATAAGAACAAAAAACACATATGAAATGTTCAGAACAGTGCCTGGCACACAGTTAGTGCTATATAAATTGTTGGTCATTACTACTACTATGAATACTGCTATCCCTGTGACTTCTCAATGCTGTCAGCCAGCTTGCCCTTTCTTCTCTTTTTAAATTTCTTTAATCTTAGAAAACAGGTAACTAAGCTTGTTAGAATTAAATGCAAATTAAGAGTAAATTTAGGCCCTAACTGGTTTGGCTCAGTGAATAGAGTGTCAGCCTGCGGACTGAAGTGTCCCAGTTTCAATTCCAGTCAAGGGCATGTACCTTGGTTGTGGGCACATCCCCAGTAGGAGGTGTGCAAGAGGCAGCTGATCAGTGTTTCTCTGTCATTGATGTTTCTAGCTCTCTATCCCTCTCCCTTCCTCTTTGTAAAAAAAATAAAATCAATAAAATATATATATATTTTTAAAAAAAGAGTAAATTTAGTGTATGAAGCCTGAGATTTCCTTCCAAGAAAACAAAATGCTGTGTGTTTGCCTAGGTATTGATTGCACTTTGGCTGCTGAGAACGTTTTTATCTTGGGTGCAGCCTTAATAGGCCATGCTTATAAATGAATCTGGAATTAAAAAAAAAAGAATTAAAATATCTCTTAATAAGTATGACTTGCTTTTTAGGGAAAAAGATCTTGAAGAAGCTCTGGAAGCAGGAGGTTGTGATCTTGAAACTTTGAGAAATATAATTCAAGGGAGACCACTACCTGCTGATCTCAGGACCAAAGTTTGGAAGGTAAATGGAAACTAAATTAATAAAATGTAATCACTAAAGAATAATATTTGAGAATTTTTAGTTTTAATTTTCTTAGTCGCAGAAGACTATTATCCCATGGGCATGTCACATGTAGAAAATTTATCACACAGGGCAACTTACTAAAATCTGTTTCTGTAATGTTTAGCATATTTAACTAGAGGCCCGGTGCACGAAATTTGTGCACCAGGGGGGTGTTCCTCAGCCCAGCCTGCACCCTCTCCAATCTGGGACCTCTCAGGGGATGTCCAACTGCCAGTTTAGGCCTGCCAACTGCCCTCGCCTGCCGGCCTGATCGCCCCCAACTGCCCTCCCCTGCCAGTCTGGTCGCCCCTAACTGCCCTCCCCTGCCAGCCTGGTCACCCCTAACTGCCCTCCCCTGCAGGCCTGGTTGCCCCCAGCTGCCCTCCCCTCCCCCCGCCAGCCCGGTCGCCCCCAACTGCCCTCCCCTGCTGACCTGTTCTACCCCAACTGCCCTCCCCTGCTGGCCTGATCGCTCACAACTGCCCTTCCCTGCTGGCCATCTTGTGGCGGCCATCTTGTGATGACATGGGGGGGCCATCTTGTGATGATGCGAGGGTGAGACGCCAACTAGGCTTTTATTAGTATAGATAATTTAGATTTTGAAAGGCAATGTTTTCTTTATTAAGATGTTATGATTACAATAGAAATACTTATTTTTATTACAACATATTAGCAGAGGATAAGATAAAAATTATCTGTTATCTACCACCTGTATGTAAAACACAATGTCTTGGTGTATATTTTTTTACTTTTTTCCTCTTTGTACATATATATGTAAAATAAATTATAACTGTACATAGTATTCTGAATGTTTTATCACAGAAGTTTAAAACAAAATTTGAGACACTTGTATAATGAGCCTTCTCTTAGCTTTAACTGTTATCAATATTTGGCCAATCTTGTTTGACTAATACCCCAATCCTTTCCTCCCCACACTTGATTATTTTAAAACAAATCATTGGCCCAGCTGGCGTGGCTCAGTGGTTGAGTGTTGACCTATGAACCAGGAGGTCACCGTTTGATTCCCAGTCAGGGCACATGCCTAGGTTGTGGGCTCATTCCCCAGTGTGGGGTGTGCAGAAGGCAGCCAATCAATGATTCTCTCTCATCATTGATGTTTCTCTCTCTCTCTCCCTCTTCTTTTCTCTCTGAAATCAATAAAAATTTATAAATCACACACACACAGAAAAAACCAAATCCTTGATGGCACACTAAAATACTTTAGTATGAAAGTCTAAAAGATAAAGACTTAAAATAACCGTAATATCATTAAACTTGAAAGAATAGTAATTTCTTAATGTGCATGTCCTCCCATAGCTGGAGGGAAAGGCAGCTCTCTTTTTTATAAGAGCACTAATTCCATTCATGAGGGCTCCACCCTCATGATCTAATCACCTCCCAAAGGCCCCACCACCAAATACCATCACATCAGGATTTCAATATGCATGGGTGACATAAACATTCATGCTATATGGCATTGATGATGTTTGTTTAAAATAAATTTACATATGTAACTATGTAAATATTTTATGTAATTTCTATTCACTGTATTGACATGGAGCAGTACAATTTAATTTAGGAGGAATATGACTAAGGTTTCAGCATTTGGTGAAGTGTAGATACATTACTTTGTAATCTTTGAAATATTCATTATCATTCCTAAATTCAGGCCTTTCCATTGTTACAGCATCTTTCCAAAGATGGAAGATAACATATGAAGCTAGTTGCTTTTTTTTTTTCTTCTTCCAGATTGCTCTAAATGTTGCAGGAAAAGGAGATAGTTTGGCATCATGGGATGGTATTTTAGACCTGCCAGAACAGAATACTATTCACAAAGATTGTCTAGAGTTTATTGGTAAGTTTAATAATTGTTTTCAAACAGTAAAAATTTTTGGAAATAATAATTTGGGGGTAGAGGAATCATTCTTTATTATCTTGTTATAATTTGGGATATTTCAAATTTTAAAGAGCTAGTAAATAGCTTTAAATTTTTTTTAATATATATTTTATTGATTTTTTACAGAGAGGAAGAGAGAGGGATAGAGAGTTAGAAACATCAATGATAGAGAGACATCGATCAGCTGCCTCCTGCACAACCCCTACTGGGGATGTGCCCGCAACCAAGGTACATGCCCCTGACCGGAATCGAACCTGGGACCCTTGAGTCCGCAGGCCGACGCTCTATCCACTGAACCAAACCGGTTTCAGCTAGCTTTAAATTTTTTAATTTGAACTTCTTATGAAATAATGTCTAATATTTTAAGAGAGCCCAATTTTTAGTGTCCTTTTATTGTTTTCAGTTCTTCAAGTATCTTTATAATTTTGATGCAGCCTTAAATATTTTTGTATAATTAATATTTATATAATTGTATATAGCCCTAAATTAAAGGAGGCTGTGTTCCAAAAGTTTATCTATAAATCATAGGTCATGATCTACTATAGAAAAACATTTTAGTTAAATTATTGATTAAGTGGGCTTTTGTTTACTAACCACATAGGAAACATTGCTGGTGTGGGCAAAGGAACTTGAATTTGGAGGTAGAGAATGAATCATTTTCCCTGCCCTTGGCAAGGCTGTAGGTAGCTGCCCATCATGGGGTAGATGATAATCTCTTGTTTAGAAAACAGTTTTTGCTTTCCAAGAATATGAGTTATGACTCTTTCCTGCTCTTCTACTTCAGATGGTCCATTCTTGTTTGATCTATATATAGGTCAAATATTATTAAGTTAGTAAATATTGAACTGCTAGTAAATACTGAATAAGTATAAGGAAAGATGTGCTTTCACATAGTGTTGTCATGCTCTAAATCAGCGGTTGCCAACCTTTCTGACCCCCAGACCACCTGGCGACTGCTGCTCTAAATGCACTAATATAATATTTGTTATATATTTGTAAATAAGTGTAATGTCCAATAACTGAGCCTCTAACAGGCCCTTGGTAACCTTATTTTGACATTTATTTTCTAGACCAGCTTTCAGTGCCAGAAGAGAAGGCAGCAGAATTACTTTTGGATATTGAATCTGTAATTACCTTTTATTGTAAATCACGTAACATTAAATATAGCACGTCCCTTAGCTGGATACATCTACTCAAACCACTGGTGCATCTTCAACTGCCACGCAGCGATTTATACAACTGCTTTTATGCTATCATGAATAAGTACATCCCCAGGTAAAATGTGATTTAATTACTTATTTTAAAAACGAATAAAGGTCTAGTTTGCTTGAGTTAAAGTTGTTAGATATATTTTGGTGGTAAAGGAAAAGGATTAAATAATTGTGAAGGTTGTTTGAAACATAATTGTTATTTGACTTAGTGATTATTAAAAAAATTTTAAGGATTCTTTAGTTAAGAATTTATGCTTCTAGAGTATATATATGTAGCATAACTCTTCATACTTTTTCAGTGGTATCCCTATTTTAATTTCTTCATCTGTAACATCAAAATAACATTATAGTGTCTAAGTCAGTGGTTCTCAACCTTTCTAATGCCGTGACCCTTTAATATAGTTCCTCATGTTGTGGTGACCCCCAACCATAAAATTATTTTCGTTGCTACTTCATAACTGTAATTTTTCTACTGTTATGAATTGTAATGTAAATATCTGTGTTTTCCGATGGTCTTAGGCGACCCTGCTAGCGGTTCTTAACCTGTGGGTCGCGACCTACAGGTTGAGAACCGCTGCTCTAGAGCCTGTTGCTTCTACAACCTGTTGCTTCTACGACTTTCTGTCTAGTCAGGTCCATTAAGTGTTAGCAAGAGAGCTCTGCCTGGTTTATTAGATAGGCTGGTAATCAGGTGTTCTGAGGGTAGGGAGGAGGTGGATATTACAAGAGCATTGGTTACTGATGTGATCATTTCTGACCTATTAATGCAAGAAACTTCTCTTCTTTTGTCTTCTAGGGATTGTTCCCTGAAGGGGAGACCCTTTCATCTTTTCCGATTACTCATCCAATACCATGAGCCTGAGCTTTGTTCTTTTCTTGATACAAAGAAAATTACTCCAGACTCCTATGCACTCAACTGGGTAATAAAGTGAAAGTAGGAACACTTAATGAAAAATAGATTTTTATGAAACTATAATTAGATATTTTTCCCCCAAGGAAGAAAAAGAAAAGTACTAAATTATCGACCATTAAACCAAAGGAGTAAAATTATTGGCACTTCATAAATAGCTTGTTTTGCTCCTCACATAAGTTAGTCAGTTTAGATTAATACAAACTTTAGCCTTTTGTTTTACAAAATATGTGACATATTTATGTACACATCTCTATATATAAAAGCCTAAGCAACCATTATGACCAAACGACCAGTCACTATGACACGCACTGACCATCAGGGGGCAGACGCTCAATGCAGGAGCTGCCCCCTAGTGGTCAGTGTGCTCCCACAGCCAACCTCCCCTGGCTGGCCAACCTCCCACAGTCCCTCCCCTGCAGCCAGCTGGCCCCAATCGCCTGATCGGGCTGGGACAGGGAACTGTAGGTGTTTGGTGGCAGACTCGGCCCCTTTCCCAGTGCGGCCAAGGGCTAGCTCTCTCCTCAGGGCTGACAGTCAACCTCCTGCTCTCTTCCACCCCCCGGCCGGCAGGCCCCAATCAACCTGCTACCCGCCCACAGCGGTGGTGGCCCAGTGGCGAGGGAAGGAGAAGGGTGAGGAGGCGGGGAACCACGCAGTGATGACGTCGGCCTCTGGCGTCCATTCCTTCCGCGCCCAGCCCAGCAACTGTTGCCTCCTCTCCCAACCCTACAGGACCCCAATCGGCTGGTCCTGATCGCTGGCCAGGCCTAGGGATCCCACCTGTACATGAATTTTGTGCACTGGGTCTCTAGTGTGTGTGTGTGTGTGTGTGTGTGTGTGTGTGTATATATACATACATACATACACACACACACACATATACATACACATATATGTATATCTATGATAAATATTAGTTCACTTTAAAACTTTGATTAAATTGATGATTTATATTAGAAGTGATATTCAGTCATGAAAATAAGATCAAATGACTAATATAAAAGAATATAATGTACTTCTCAGTGCTCTGACATTCTATATTTGTATGTTGAGTGGAAAGTTTGTTATTCTAGGTCAGTGTTCTCAAATCTTTTGGTCTTGGGACCACTTATACACAACATTTATTGAGGTTTCATTGTTTATATGGATTGTGTTCATTAGAAATTAAAACTAAGAAGTTTTAGGTATTTACTTATTTAGATGTAATGATAAGCCCATTACATGTTAACATAAATAGCCTGCTTTTAAAATTAAAAAAACCTATATTTTCCAGAAGAAAATTAGAATAGTGGCATTGGCATTGTTTTATATTTTTGCAAATCTCATTAATTTTTAGTAGATTCTTATATCTGCTTCTGGATTCAGTCTCTGATGATACTACACATCATGTAGCCTTTGGAACATTCTGTTGTTTATTTGTGAGAGCATGAGTATGAAAAAGGAAAATAAAGTCTAAGAATTATTTCACGTCATTGATTCCCCTGTAAATACTCTTCGGGACATCAGGGCTCCTCAGGCTATACTTTGAGAACTGCTCTTCTGGGTTTAATTTAAGATATTTTTTAAAAAATGATTGGGTGCTAGAAGAATATATATTCAAAAATTAAACATTCCTTGATCATGTCTTATCTAATTTCAGGAAATTTCATTTCTATCACTTATTAACTGTGTGATTTAAGACAGCCTCTTGGCTTCAATTTTTTCATCTGTAAAATGGGAATAATAATAGTATCTATCTCAGAGGGTAAAGGGGTGAGTTAACAATCAGAAAATGTTAAGTAGAGATTCTAACAGGTTTCAACTCTGGCCTAATAAATCTGAAACTGCAGCAGCCTGTTCTTTAGTTCCCTCTTGGCTATAATCTTGTCACTCTGAGCTAAATAAAATTATAGCTTCTCTGAGATTCATATTTGCCATTAACTCCTTATTTTTGTTGAAATGAGGAACTTTTTTTTTAAGCATTCTAATACTTAATGGAGGTTTCTCTGGTCACACCATGCCTAGCAAATGCCATTTCTGTTACCAGAACTCAGAATTAGTACTCAGTGCTGGTAGCAGATTTTAACTAAGTACTAAAAACTGGTTTCTCTTCATTCAGTACCCCAAATAGTTCATTCTTGCTATGAGTATGTCTATAGAATGGAGCCTTTTTTTTTTTTTTAATCTTTTTTGTTAATCCTCACCCAAGGATATTTTTCCATTGATTTTTAGGGAAAGTGGAAGAGAGAGGGAAGGACAGAGAGAAACATCAATGTTAGAGAAACACATCGATTGGTTGCCTCCAGCACGAGCCCTGACCAGGGCCTGGGCCGGGAGGAGCCTGCAACCGAGATATGTGCCCTTGACTGGAATCGAACCCTGGACCCTTTGGTCTGAAGGCCGACACTCTATCCACTGAACCAAACCAGCTAGGGTGGAGCTTTTCTTTTTTAACCTGAGATGAAACAAAACTAATTCTTAAACCCTGAGAACCCATAGTTATAAGCAGTGCAGTGTTAGCTTTAGTTTAGTTAAGCGAGTTTAATGATGACCATATTGCTATTCTGTTTGTATTTGCATCTTCTGATCTATTTTTAATTTTTAAACAACAAAAATCATCAGTAGTATTATGTACTTTAAAAGTTTTGTGGTCAAGTGTAATGGCAGTATGTGGGCTGTGGCATCTCAGGTCTTTAGTCTGGTTTGAATATCACCACTAACTACTACTAGTAGCTCTGTGAACTTGGGAATGCTATTTAATACAAGTCTGTTTCCTCACCGATAAAATGGAGAGAAAAATGTCTTCTTTGAAGGCCTGTTGTGAGAATATTTGAAATAAATATGTATTTTAAATAAAACTATTTAATACTGTGACAGTAGCTTAGTGTCTGGAACAACATATATGTGTTCTGGCACTAAATGTATGTATTCCCATTAGCTAGCTGCCTTTAGCCATATGAAATGTTTTAAACTTAAACTTCTACATGGAATTGTTTCTGTATCTAATGAAAATGGAAAGTATCATTGAATTTGTGCAATTTAAAACACAGTTGTACTCTAGAGAAACTTATACATTAACATTTTTTTATTTGGAAGTGAAAACCATAGGGTTATGAAACCTATTGAGGGGTATAAATGTTGTCTCATACATTTCAAATGACATACAAGTAAGCTTTGGGAGCAGTTCACATTTATATTGTCATTAAATACTTTTAGGTGCTTTTCAATTACTGTGTTTGATTCTCACAATTACCTTGTATTAGTAAATTAGGTACTGTAATAATTATGCTAGTTATCCTTAGAGAGCTAGGTGGTAATTGTTAGTTATTAGGCTATGGTAAATATATTGTACTTTAGAAAGTCTAGGTTAATTATCTCTCTCTTCACAACAATGTAAGAAGGTGGGTAGTAGTATTACTTTTTATTTTTTAACAGAAGTAGAAATGGAAGCTTTAAAGTTTGTTTCATGCCCTAAGTCAGACAGCTAGTACATGGCTTCTCTGTGCTTTGAATCCACATGCTCTGCCTTTGGATTCTGAATACTAAAAGTACACAGCAATTTTCAGGTGCTGATAACTTGATTTAGTTACTTATGCATTTGGTTTAATACTTTTAAAAGAACAAGTCATTTCTAATGGCTTATGTTCATCATTTCATTTCCTGATTACAGCTTGGAAGCCTTTTTGCATGTTACTGTTCCATTGAAGTCACAGAGGCGTTATGGGATGGATATCTACAACAAGCAGATCCATTTTTTATTTATTTTTTAATGTTAATAATCCTTGTTAATGCAAAGTAAGTATCAAGTTGGTTAGATTTTTCTCTTCTCTGTTCTCAGGGTGATCTGTTAATATTTAACTCATTTGACTCTTTTTTTACAGAGAAGTTATTTTAGCACAGGAGTCTGACAGCAAAGAAGAAGTTATCCGTAAGTAGAATTTAATGTAGATAATTCCATGTCACTTAGTTTTATTTATTTATTTTTATTTTTAATTTAAATTCTTTATTGTTTAAAGTATTACATGAGTCTCCTTTTCCCCCTGTTGACCTCTCCCCGCTACCAGCCCCCAGCACATGCCCTCACCCCCCCTACTGTCTGTGTCCATTGGTTATGCTCATATGCATGCATACAAGTCCTTTGGTTGATCTCTTACCCCCACACTCTCCGCCTTCCCTCATAGGTTGGACAGTCTGTTTGATGCTTCTATGTCTCTGGTTCTATTTTTTGTTCATCAGTTTATGTTGTTCATTATATTCCACAAATGAGTGAGATCATGTGATATTTATCTTTCTCAGACTGGCTTATTTCGCTTAGTATCACTTAGTTTTATTAAACTCAGTTTCCTCATCAATAAATTTAGGGGATTAGTCTAGAAGAGCTCTAAGGTTCTATTCAACTCTTCCTTATTCTTCAGGTACAAATGTTAGACTATTTTCCCTAGTTTTGCTATCCTCATTCATTGATTCATTCATTCACACATGTTCTTTCATTCCTTTTCATATACTATTTCTTTGGTTTCCTTGTTCAAATAAAATGCCTTGTCCTACCCTCTTCTCCCTCCCTCCCTCCTTCTCTTTTTCTCCCTCCTTTCCTCTCTTCCTGTCTCCCTCCTTGCCTTCCTCTCTTGTTTCCCTTCCTCTCTTTCCTTCTCTCCTGCCCCCTTCCTTCTTCCTCAGTTTACCTTTCAATACTCTGCTTTCATGGTATCTTCATTGTGAAACCTTGGTTCTCCTTTTGGGTTCTTCCCACTCTAACCCAACAAATTTGTTATTTTCCTCTCTACATTGCCTAGCACTTGGTGCTATCTATATTACAGTGTTTATCTTAACATTTTAAAGATTTTTTTTAACATTCTCACACAAGACAAAGTTCCTTAAGTCAGGAATTATTTCTTAGTTATTTATATTTTCAGATACCCTGGCACTTACAAGGTGTTTGTTAAATAAATAAATTACAGTATTCTAATCAAGGCTAATTAATTTGATTGCCTGTCACCATCATTCACTAACAGAATTGCATTAACAGTTTCAGCTCCTTTGGAAAAATCCACTTCTCCCCAAACAGTTTTAAAGGCATCATGTTGAGATTCTATTTATATAATTTTTATTATGTTGAACATATTCCAGCTTTGATACATAATGTTTGTTATATTCTTCACAAAGAATTGTTTAAATGTTGTTATCTCTATACTCCTATTTCAGAGTTCTTGGAAAAAACTCCATCCAGTTTGAATCTAGAAGATATAGAAGACCTTTTCTCTCTGGCTCAGTATTATTGCAGTAAAACACCAGCTTCATTTAGAAAGGTATAAAACAGGAAATGACAAACTATTCACTATTTCACATTTTGCACATTTTTTATTGTTTACATTATCCATTTTAGTTAAATAACTTGAGGTTGGTTTTCTTTTCTGTCTTTTTATGTGTTACAGTTTTGTGTGATTTTCTACTCTAAATACTCTCCCTAGTGAAGAAACACACAGATTAAAAAAGATAGATGTGCTATAAATGATCTCACCCCTACTCTGATTATTAGTTATTTCTGATCATTAGAATATTGACTATATTTCTTAAATTAGTGCTCTCTTTTAAAAATTGTATTACAAAAATCTGATGGGGCACGTATAATTATGCCTTCTTTATCTGGAGTTCAGCTTTGCACCTTACTGATGCAGAGCTGTCTTGTAAGCAAAAAAGGATCACTTAGCCCTATAGAAACCTAGAATCTTTCTCAGACCAGACAAGTGCTTTCAAGAGAAAGGACACCAGATTAGAAGCATAAGTGGTGTGAGCTCCTAGAAAGTAAAACTCCAGGAAGCAAAAGCTAATAGTGGAGGAGGCAGAGAAGTACTTTAACAACTAGTATGGCACACAGGTTTGTCTGTGACCTCAGGTGCCAATGAGAGCATTAATTGCCTTTTTTTTCTTAACGCATTGTACCATAATAATTGCTAGTTGGTAGTTATCATGTCACTGAAACATCAAGATGAGGTTAAGTTATGTTCGGTAGAGCATGTTTCAGAAGGCAGTTAAGGGAAACCTTTTAAGAACATTTTCCTTGAAACTAAAAAAGAGATTTGTTTTGTTTGTAGGGACTAATTTCAGCTATTTTAATAATTGCCTCATGTAAATCTCCTCAGTTCTCAAAAATGTTGCATAAGTCAGATTATGGGATAGTGATTTAGGATGCTGGATGAAAAGAAGTTTTATACTTTTCATTCTCTTAAGAGGAACAGCTTTTATTCAGACATAGTAATGATCTGCACTAGCATTGGCTAATTAGAGCAGACTGTACTGTATAATCAGTGTCTTACTTCATTTATGCAATTCATTTATGCCATATTTTTGTTTTTATTATATCAAAATATGAAAAGTTGTGAGTAACCAATTTTAAAATTTAGTATTCAGCTATAGGCGATAGTACGGAAAATAACTTTAAAGAATGTGTTATTTCATTTTTTTTATTTTGTGTGAACTCTGACAGGGACTTATCTTTTTGTAACTTTTAGCTTACAAGATTTGAGATGATATATTAAGTTTTAAAAATTACATGACTCAAGGATGTTATATAATTATTTTACCTCTTACCCTGGTATATTAAGAGTATTTTAGAAAGAAATTTTTATTTTGTTTTTTCTTTATGGTATTTTTAAATTTTCTCTTCAAACAGGATAATCACCATCTATTTGGTAGTACTTTGTTGGGAATTAAGGATGATGAGGCAGATCTGAGTCAGGCTCTTTGTCTGGCCATCTCGGTCTCAGAGATCCTTCAAGCAAATCAGCTGCAGGGGGTAAGTAAAGAAAGCCCTGTCAGAGGACTGTCCCTTTTATTTTTTATTTTTATTATTATTTTGTTGTTGTTGTTAATCCTCACCCGAGGATATTTTTCCATTGATTTTTCGGGAAAGTGTAAGAGAGAGAAAAGGACAGAGAGAAACATCCATGTGAGAGAAACACATCGATTGGTTGCCTCCTGCACGAGCCCAGATCAAAGCCTGGGCCAGGAAGGAGCCTGCAACCAAGGTACGTGCCCTTGAACGGAATTGAACCCGGGAACCTTTGGTCTGCAGGTCGATGCTCTATCCACTGAGCCAAACTGGCTAGGGCAAGACTGTCCCCTTTAAATACAAGGAACCAGTATTTCCTCCCTGTTTGATGATTTCCCAAAATTAATCTACTACAAAAATGTGGCTATTTTGCTTTCTTTGGTGATTAATGTGCTAAATCTTCTGTTCAGATGGTCATTTTTAAACTGCCAGTATTGGTGTTATTTTAATTGTCAACTGATTATTTTTTACACCAATTTTTGTAAACTGTTAAACCTTTTTCATTTTAGCAAAGCAACTGAATGGTGTATAAAATACTTATCAGAATGAATTTAGCATTTAACAGTTAAAGTCTGGGTTGTTACACAACTAATTAAATTACAAAGTTAAATGCCATAAAGCATCTAACAAAGGAGACTTGAGGAACTATTACTAGTATTGCAACATTTACCCATGCAAGTGTGTATTTGGAATGTGGAATGTATTTCCAAAGAGGAAAGAGGAATAGACATGGGAAAATGCCTTTGACAGTAGATCTTTTTAAAACAAGTAATTCACATATTTTTCTTATTAGAACTATTACTAAAAAACAAATGAAAATATGTAATATAGTTTAATGAGACCCATATAAACTTCCTAAGTTCAAACTGCAATTGTAATACCTCCCCTCACCCACCAAAAACATTTAGTTCTTATGTGAATTGAATTGTTGATAAGTTTGTGGATTTATTTGCAGAAACAGGAATTATATCTAGATCTGTATTTGTAACTATATGGTTTTTAAAAAATTAACATGATACACATTTAAAAAATTAAATTCCAAGCCTATCTAATAAAAGAGTAATATGCAAATTGACCATCACTCCAACACACAACATGGCTGCCTCCATGTGGTCAAAGATGGCTGCCCCCATGTGGACACAATATGGCCACCACAAGATGGCCAGCCTGGGAGGGCAGTTGTGGGTGATCAAGCCAGCAGGGGAGGGGAGTTGGGAGGACCAGGCCTGCAGGGGAGGACAGTTGGGGCAACCAGGCCTGCAGGGGAGGGCAGTTGAGGGGGACCAGGCCAGCAGAGGAAGTCAGTTGGGATTGACCAGGCCTACAAGGGAGGTCAGTTGGCGGGGACCAGGCCTTCAGGGGAGGGCAGTTGGGGGGAACCAGGCCTGCAGGGGAGGGCAGTTGGGGGGACCAGGCCTGCAGGGGAGGGCAGTTGGGGGGACCAGGCCTGCAGGGGAGGGCAGTTGGGAGGGACCAGGCCTGCAGGGGAGGGCAGTTGGGGGAAACCAGGCCAGCAGGGGAGAATAGTTAGGGGCAACCAGGCTGGCAGGGGAGGGCAGTTGGGGGGGTGATCAGGCTGGCAGGCAGAAGCAGTTAGGGGCAATCAGGCAGGCAGGCAGGCAGGCAAGTGTTTTTAGCCAGCATTCCTGGATTGTGAGAGGGATGTCCCAGATTGGAGAGGGTGCAGGCTCGGCTGAGGGACACACCCCCTCCCTGTGCATGAATTTTGTGCACCGGGCCTCTAGTATATTATAATTAGTTTTATAATTCAAACTGACATTTGCCTGCTACATATTTTAAGACCTTCTGGTCAAGAACAGTATATACAAAATGTTTTACTGTTTAAAATATAATTTTTTAGGATCATGAGGTAATTTTCTTGTATCTGTGTATTGATTGGGTCATCCTGATCTATGTGAGATCAATTTTTTTATAAACCTGTTCCCCCTCCTTTGGTTAATTATTAGTGTTGTCTAAAATATAACTCTTATGGAAAATTCCAGTACATCAAAAAATTGTTTCTTTCTTAGGAAGGAGTCCGGTTCTTTGTGGTGGATTGCCGTCCTGCAGAACAGTATAATGCTGGACATTTATCAACTGCTTTCCACTTAGATTCAGATCTGGTTAGTATAAATGCTTATTAATTTCTTTTAATTAACAGAAGAAATCTTTTTTCTTTAGCTTATAAATATATATGTATCTAATTTAGGGATGTTTTTCTTTCTGCTTAAGGAGGGAGTCTCTGTCCTTATGATAAAAGTTGCTCTTGGGTTGCCTTTTCACTCGGGACACCCTTTTGGCATCCTAAAGGATAGATGAAAACATTGTTTGCTATGGCTTACTATTGTTTACCATTGTTATGTCAGTAAATTCTAAACTTCTGACTACAAGCTATCTGATATAGCACTTAGCATAGTGCCTTGCACCTAGTAAGTATTCTGTAAATATTAGGTCTTTTATAATTAGGTAATTATTTTTAAAGTTTTTATTATAAGCCTTTTTTTCCATCATGAATACTTATCCTACATAATAAAAGGGTAATATGTAAATTACCATCACTCCGCTACGCCCACGATTGGGCCAGCGGGAGGCGCAGGGGGCGGGACTCGGAGTGGCCGGGGTGGCCAATTGGGCTGGCGGGACGCTGAGCTCGCATCGCCAGCGGCGGCGCGAGCTCAGCGTCTGTGCCTTGGCTGTGCTGCGGCACAGAAGGGGCCTCTGGGGCAGCGAGCTCACATCCTGCTGCAGACCATCAAAAGCGGGGAGTGAAAGCGGGGTAGCTGGCTGTCTGTCCATTCCGGCACCAGGCCTTTCGAAAGCCTCCGCCGCGCCAGAGGCTTTCGAAAGGCCTGGTGCACCAGCGGACAGACAGCCAGCTCCCCCGCGATAGAAAGCGGGGAGGTGTGTGTCCGCTCCAGCACCAGCGGACCCCCTGCCATCAAAAGCGGGGAGCAGGCTGCTAGCAGTGTCTGCAGAGCGTGCTAGGCTTTGCGGGGCAGTGGATATGGCCTGGATGGCAGGTTAGGTCTAGGGGACCCTACACGTGCATGATTTAATCATGCACTGGGCCTCTAGTGTATATAATAAACTAATACTTAATAGGGGTAGTATCTGGCATATAGGTGTTAAGTTGTTAAAATTTCTATCCTCTGGTCACTTGAAGAAGTAGATGAGGTAAGTAGTTAAATATTGTCAGAGATGCTTAGAGCAGTTGGTAGACTTGGGATTGCTGTCATTTAAGCCGTTAATGAGGTTATTAGAGCCTCAGGGATAGGGAAGATGGAAAGAGCAGTAAACACTTTTGCTGATGGTGCAGTCTACCCTCTTCCCAGCGTGTCTGAAAAAATTGATGCTAAGGCTGAAAGAGCATGTAGAAGGGCCTAGATGGTGTTGAGAGGAAACTCCTGGAAAATGAAGGGAAAACAACCCAGAGAGTTTTGGGCGCTGTAGGTGAAGAAGGCTATCCTAGCTTGTTTGCATCCTGAAAGTGAACTCTGTGCCTTTCTCTCCCTTGATTAGAGCAGGAAGACTTAGATGGTTTTAAAATTTACTCAAGTGATTCACGAATACTTGAATTAAAAATAAAATTCAGAGAATCTCGGAGAAACCAAGATGGGGCATAGGTAAACACCTAAACTGCTGCCTTGCACAACAATTTCAAAACTACAACTAAAAGACAAAACGGACATCATCCAGAACCACAGGAAGGCTGGCTGAGTGGAAATTCTACAACTAGAAGGAAAGAGAAAAGCACACTAAGACTCAGTAGGAGGCAGAGATACTGAGACACGTGCGCACGTGCGCGCACGTGGAGAGGACTGGCCAACTGAGTGCACGGCTGGCTTTCTCAGGCGGGATGGAGACAAAAGCTCCTGACTGCTCTAAACTCCAGTTCCAGGCAAGACTCTGGGGACCCAGACTCATACGTGGTGAAACTGCACTGTCAGGAAAGAGAAAAGCACACTGAGACTCAGAGGAACTGCGGAAAGCAGAGGCACCAAGGCACACGTGCAGAGAGGGAGGACAACTGAGTATGCGGCTGGCTTTCTCAGGCGGGAGGGAGACAAAAGCTCCCAACTGCGCTGAACTCCAGTTCCGGGCGAGACTCTGGGGACCCAGACTCATTCGGGGAGAAACTGGACTGTCTGGCAGCGGGCGGAACTCGAGGGCGGCTTTCTCTCAGAGGTGTTTGCAGCGATTATCACGGGACACTGAGTCACAGGGGCCTATTAGGGCAGGGCTGACGGGAAACCAATGCTGTCTGCTCCACCCTGAGACTCTGCTCCATCTAAGCTGAGCACAGAGGCTTTTGAAAGTCTTGTTTCATAAGGGTGTCTCCAGCACATAAGTTCTCCCATCATAGACACAGCTGATCCTCATAGCCAATTGGCCTGGAGGTCAATTCCTCCCAGTGATACCAACAACAATCAAGGCTTAACTACAAGACTGTGCACACAGCCCACAAAGGGGTGCACTAAGAGTGTCCACCTCAGGTAACTGGGGAGGCTGAGCCACTGGGCCCTATAGGACACCTAGCACACAAAGCCACTCTATCATGCAAGACAAAGAAACAGAACACAAATGAAAGAAATGGAGGAAAGCAAATGACTGGATATAGAGTTCAAAACCACGGTTATAATGTTTTTCAAGAATTTCCTAGAAAAGCCCAATAAATTTAGTGAGACCCTCGAGGATATTGAAAAGGACCAACTAGAAATTAAGCATACACTGACTGAAATAAAAAATAGTATACAGAGATCTAATAGCAGACGAGAGGATCGCAAGAATCAAGTCAAAGATTTGAAATACAAAGAAGCAAAACACACTCAACCGGAAAAGAAAAAAGAATCCAAAAATTATGAAGATAGTGTAAGGAGCCTCTGGGACAACTTCAAGTGTACCAACATCCAAATTATGGGGGTGCCCATAAGAGAGAGCAAGATACTAAAAACCTACTTGAAGAAATAATGACTGAAAACTTCCCCCACTTGGTGAAAGAAATAGACTTACAAGTCCAGGAAGCGCACAGAACCCCAAACAAAAGGAATCCAAAGAGGACCACACCAAGACACATCATAATTAAAATGCCAAGAGCAAAAGACAAAGAGAGAATATTAAAAGCAGCGTGAGAAAAACAGTTAGTTACCTATAAGGGAGCACACATATGACTGTCAGCTGATTTCTCAACAGAAACTACGCAGACCAGAAGGGAGTGACAAGAAATATTCAAAGTGATGAATAGCAAGAACCTACAACCAAGATTACTCTACCCAGCAAAGCTATCATTCAGAATTGAAGGTCAGATAAAGAGCTTCACAGATAAGAAAAAGCTAAAGGAGTTCATCACCACCAAACCAGGATTATATGAAATGCTGAAAGGTATTCTTTAAGAAAAGGAAGAAGAAAAAGGTAAAGATAAAAATTATGAACAACAAATACATATCAACAAGTGAATCTAAAAATCAAGTGAATAAAAAAATCTGATGAACAGAATAAACGGGTGAATATAATAGAATCAGGGGCCTAGAAAGGGAGTGAACTGACAATTCTCGGGGGGGAAGAGATGTCGGGGGTGCGGGAAGAGACTGGACAAAACTCGTACACCTATGGATGAGGACAGTGGGCGGGGGGGGTAAGGGCAGAGGGTGGGTTGGGAACCAGGTGGAGGGGAGCTATGGGAGAAAAAAGAGGAACAATTGTAATAATCTGAACAATAAAGATTTATTAAATTAAAAAAAAATTCAGAGAATCTCCAGAGTTAACTCTTAACAGTGTGCTTAATCTTTCAGACCTGTAATATGTATTTACCTATTTCTTACTCGCTTTTTCCACTTGGTTTTTCACTTGGCAGTTCATTTGTTTTTTCACTTAACAGTTTCTTAGAGATCTTTCCACTTAAGTACATTCTTTTTAATGGCTGTATTTGGTCCATAGTACAGATATACTGTAATTTATTGTTTGGTTGATGTACATTTTGGTTGTTTTTCAGTTGTCTTATAATAACCAGTGCAGTTAATATCCTGTACACATTGTGAACTTGTGCAAATGTTTCTGTAAAATACATTCCTCAAAGTAGAGTTGTTGGGTTGAGAGGTGTGGATGTGTAAAATATTAAAAGAGACAACTATCATATTGCCCTTTAAAAAGGCTGAACCTTTATACTTTGCAACCGTATATGAGAATAATTGTTTTCTACATTCAGCATTAGTGGACATCACCAATTATTTTTTACTTTCTCAGAATGATGGATGAAAAACAGTGGTAATTACTAGTAATGTTAAGCATCCTTTTGCAAATTTGCTGTTTGTTTATTTAATTATTTAGCAAATTGCTTCTATGGTTTGTCCATTTTTCTATTGGATTTTCACTGTACTTTTTTTAATGTGCCCTAGTATAGTAGTTTCAAAAAAAATGTGTAGTTATTAGCATACTTGTTTCCTTGAGAGTGAGAAATTTTTTCATTCCTTTCTCTCTAGTACCTAGAGTAGTGCTGATAAAAAAAGGTTTGCTGCTATTTCTGACTGTCTTCTAAGAAATACATGGCTTGCCGTGTAAGTGGAAATAAAAAATATAGCTTGTTTTCGACGTATTATTTTTAGTCGTGGACCATTCCACTTAGTGTTAAACTTTTCTTGTCATGATACCTAAGGAACTCTGGAACTTATTGTTTAAGAAACAAACAGTAACCACACATTTTTTTTCTAGTAGGATGTTTATTTTGTATAATGGTATATCTGTACCATGGACCACTGTACAGCTAGTTTAATGTTTCAGTAAATTTTCAACTTTTGTTTTCATATATTATAGGTACATTTACACATATTTCTTTTTTCTTATCCCAGGGATTTTATTTATAAGAGCCTTTTCTTTTTTTGTTGTTGTTTTCATGGTGGCTATTTAAATGTGTGTTTTTTTCCTAGAAAACTATTTCAGGTTTTGCAAATGTTTGTGAAACACAGGGTGGGCATGTTTTTAAATTTTTTTAAATTGTCTAGATGCTCCAGAATCCATCCGAGTTTGCACAGTCAGTAAAGTCCTTGCTGGAAGCACAGAAGCAGTCCATTGAGTCTGGCTCCATCGCTGGTGGGGAACACCTCTGTTTCATGGGCAGTGGCAGAGAGGAAGAAGACATGTATATGAACATGGTCCTGGCACACTTCTTACAGGTATGCTGACAGATTATTTCAACTTTACTTTGTTATTGCTATCACCTTTAAGAAATTCTCATAGACATTTTTGTGCTGTTATCTACATTGTCAAATTTATTTGTATGTTTTTCTTTTTTTAAAATATATTTTTATTGATTTCAGAGAGAAAGGGAGAGGGAGAGAGAGCTAGAAACATCAGTGATGAGAGAGAATACTTGATTGGCTGACTCCTGCATGTCCCCTCCTGGGGATTGAGCCTGCAACTCGGGCATATGCCCTGACTGGGAATCAAACCATGACCTGGTTCATAGGTCGCCACTCAACCATTGAGCCACGCCAGCTGGGCTGTATTTTTATTTTTACAGCTTGTATATTTTGTGTCTTGCCAAGAAAGGTCTTTCCCCAGAGTTTTCTTGCATACTTATCAGGTTTCTGTTTTTGTTTAAGTTGTGAACTGTCTGGAACGGTTTTCTGTGTAAAAAGTAGGTAGGAAGCAAAAAAAAATTTTTTTTCCAGGTAGCTAACCAGGTGTGTTATCAATTTGAAATACCACCATTTTAATATACTAAATTCTTCTATGCATTAGCATCTGTTTCTGGATTATTCCATTGCATTGATCTTTATCTTTATTCATGTCCTAAGACTTTTATAGTAGCTGTGTAATTCATTATAATATATTCACTATTTTTAGCCACCTCTTTTTGTGTGTTTGAATATAAATTATATTCAGTGTAACTAATCTGTATTTGTGACTTTATGCAATCTGTTCCCCTTCCTTCTCTACAAAGCCGTACTCAGTTATGGCTCTTTCTTTATAAAAATAGATGTTTATTAGGTACTAGAGGCCCAGTGCATGAAATTTGTGCATGGGAGGGGGGGGTGTCCCTCAGTCCAGCCAGCACCCTCTCCAATCTGGGATCCCTCTCACAATCCAGGACTGTTGGCTCCCAATTGCTCGTCTGCCTGCCTTCCTGATTGCCCCTAACTGCTTCTGCCTGCCAGCCTGATCACCCTCTAACCACTCCCCTGCCAGCCTGATTGATTTCTAACTACTCCCCTGCCAGCCTGTTTGCCCCCAACTTCCCTCCTCTGCTGGCCTGGTCACCCCTAACTGCCCTCCCCTGCAGGTTTGATCGCCCCAACTGCACTCCCTTGCAGGCCTGGTCCCTCCCAACTGCCCTCCCCTGCTGGCCTGATCGCCCCCAACTGCCCTCCCTTGCATGGCCATCTTGTGGTGGCCATCTGTGTCCACATGGGGGCAGGATCTTTAACCACATGGGGGCAGCCATCTTGTATGTTGGAGTGATGGTCAATCTGCATATTACTCTTTTATTAGACAGGATAGAGGCCTGGTGCATGGGTGGGGGCCAGCTGGTTTGCCCTGAAGGGTGTCCCAGATCGGGATGGGGGTTTCCCTTGGAGCATGGGGCGGCCTGGGCGAGGGGCCTGTGGTGGTTTGCAGGCTGGCCACACCCCCTGGCGACCCAAGCGGATGCCCTGGTATCTGGGGTTTATTTATCTTCTAAATTGAAACTTTGTAGCCTGGAGCGGAGCCAAGCCTTCTGCTTTCTCTGTGGCGGCAGTCATTTCTGTTGGGATTTATGTATCTTCTATAATTGAAACTTTGTAGCCTTAAGCGGAGGCCTGGGCCAGTGAGGGTGTGTGGAAAGCTTGGCTTCCTCCATTGCCGGGGGCAACCCTAGCCTCCTGCTCTTTCCAGCTCCGTGGCTGCTGCCATTTCTGTTTGGATTTATGTATCTTCTATCATTGAAACTTTGTAGCCTTGAGTGGAGGCCTAGGCCGGCAAGGGCAGGAGTTAAGCTTGGCTTCCTCCATTGCCGGGGAAACCCAAGCCTCCCTCCTACTCTCGTGGCCGTAGCCATCTTGGTTGGATTTACTTGCATATTTGCTCCTGATTGGCTGGTGGGCGTGGCTTGTGGGCATAGCAGAGTGATTGTTAATTTGCCTATTACTCTTTTATTAGGTAGGATTCTTTGGTACTTTATACATTAAAGTTCTCTTTTTGTGTAACCCTGAACTGTGGAATCAGGAAGACAGTGGTGTGGTGTTGCACAAGCCACTCAATTTGGGTCCTTTCTATTCATGTTGTATTTTACTGGGAATCAGGTTTGAGAATATTATTGTAGAGGACAGAATCCTTGAAAGACAAAATGAGAGAGGTAATGAGGTATTTGGGGAGAGACTGTATGATAACTTTGTACTTTATTAAAGAAAAGATTTTAGAAACTTATACAGAATAACAAATAGGGACTCAAACTCATTTTACTTATAAATTTAATTGGCCTATTCTAAAAATGCTCTGGTATAAACTACATATTGTGAGGGCTGTCAGATCGCCAAAATTTGGAATACTGTGAACTCTGTTTTTATAATTCAAGTTCTTAATGTGGTTTAGAAATTCCCCCCCCCCCCCCAATTTTTATCATGGATAATTTCAAACAAATTTAGAAGTGCAGAGAATTGAACCTTATAAACTCTTTATACAGATATAATCACGTTATCATTATTAGACTTTATTATAAAAAATAACCTAGTGCTCAGGTTTCCCTGAATTTCCCAATATCCAAAACAAGACATTGCACTTGGATGATAACTTTTTAAGTCTTTTTAAATTTATAGATTTATAAGTTCTCTTTCAAAATATTTTTCCTTGCATGTATTTGTTGGGGGAGAAATTGTTTGTAAAATGGTAACATTCATTTTTTTTCATTCTGAATATTTGCTTTTATATTTCCTTTTTATAAAGGACACAATATTTTGGAAATTAAAAAACAACACTCTAATTATATCCAAAAATACAACTTAACTGTTTTTCATTTGACTTTTATTGCACTATTGGAAGTATAATACAAATAAAATTATAGTCTTGTTAGAGCCATGAAGTTGTTCCTTTCTTCCCACTCAAGTACCAGACCTTACAATACACAAGGTAAATGTATTTACCTCTCTGTGCCAAAGTCCATAATGTTAGCATATAACCTTATATTACATTTGTCAATGTTTACAGAATTATCAGAAGTTTTAATTATATTGCATTTTGGAATAATTTAAATTTTTTATTCCATTACAGAAAAACAAAGAATATGTGAGCATTGCCAGTGGAGGATTTATGGGTAAGATTTTCATTTATTAATCCCTTTGCCTCCACTTTTCAGTGAAAATTATATTAACCAGAGCTGATTTGTAGTAACTAAGTAAGTTAATGGGTATTTTCTCTCTTCAGTCATTCAGTATTTTCAGAAAAGACAAAGCCAGCAGAACATAGATAATAGGCAAATATAATAGGAAGTTGATCAATATTTAATGGAAGACTCTAAATAGATATGTTAAAATGCCTGAATAACTGCCCAATGACTTGCCTCTTCAGAGGAGAAGTAGATAGGATCTAGGAAAGGAGTAGGAGGAATACTTTTCACTGTATCTGTATATCCTTCCTACTCTTGCTTTTTAAATTTGTTTTGTTTTCATTTTATTTTTTAACTACTTGAAGGTATTAGCTGCTAGAAAAATGTTGGCTCAATAGGATAAAACAAATAAGCTGATGTTTTCAAATCTGCAGACTAATATCTGGTAATCCAGGTTAGTAAAATAATTGACAAAATCTCTGCAGGCAAATATTTGAGAATTTATGAAGAATTAGGTCAGAATAATAACATTTAGAATTTTCATTTCTTACAAGAGATGTTATTTAAGGGGACAGACTTGGAACTAGTAATAAGTCCTGCAGAACTAATGTACAGTATAGTGAGTATAGGCAATGATACTATAGTGTGATCATCAAACTTGAAAAGAGACTAGATCTTCATTATTCCCACCACGAAAAAGAAATGATAATTACGTTATCTTATGTCATAACTTAGAAGTTTTGGTAGATTAGTACCTATTTCCTCTTGGTCTTTATGACATTAGCAAGGATCATGATTACCTCCCATATATCGTGGCCTGATAATTAATTATCTTTGAGGCTCATACATAGAGTGATCTACAGAAGGGATTATTTTAATAAAGTGTTAAGCAAGTATTGGCCTTAAGGTATGAATTATTTATTTTCCAAGAAAAACCTCTCTTTCCATAGCAGTTAATGCCTGGACTGCTTTTTTTATTATGGCAAAGATTAATTAATATCTCCTTATGATAAAACAAAAATCACCGTAGGTTTTCTTTCCTTTTTTTTTTTAATTATTCAATATTATTTTGTATTTGTTTCAGGTATAACAATAAGTTTTCTGTTAATCTTCGGTGTCATAAGAAAATGTTGCTGAAAGCATCTATTAATACTTGAAAGATTACCTTCCAAAAAGGAAAATATCAAGCCTATATATATAGTTATTGTCACCCTTAGGATCAGTTAAGAAAAGCAATATGCGTACAGAGGGCATTAGAAGGAAGGAGAAGAGGAAGGGAAGGATTTCTGTGGCTTGGAGTCCTTTGCTCCTTTTCAGAGGTGCAGAAAGAAATACTTGTGATTATGTCTGTGGATCCTTTTTCATTCAGCTATGACATGTTTATTATACTTCTCTGGTAATGGATCTTTCCTAAAGGGGTTGATTTGATGGGTTTTGTTTTTCTTCTCGTTTATTTTAAGCATTGCAGCAGCACTTAGCAGACATTAACGTGGATGGACCAGAAAATGGATATGGCCACTGGATTGCTAGTACCTCAGGCTCAAGGAGCAGTATCAGTTCTTCTGTTGACGTAAGTGTATGTGTCAGATATGTCACCACATTAAGATAAATGTCCAGAAAAGGTGATTTTAACTCGTAAACCCCACCATAACAGAAATAGAGTCAAAATTTTCAAACACATACAATGAGGAGTGATGTTATTGTGAAGTTAATGAGATGATGGAGCAGGTCCACGCAGTTAAACTAGCCTAAAGTGCAGGAGGTCTACCTGCTGAATTCACATTTCTCCCTGTCCCACTGCAGTTTGGTATCACCTAGTGACAGTTTTCTGCTCCAGCTGAAATATTCTGAGTTCTGTGGTGAGCTGGCAGTCTCAAGTGAGCTTATTCTAGGAATCTCCCAATCAGTTTGGGCCAAGATAATACTGAGACCAGTGGTCCCATTTTCTGCATACCATGTCTACTCCCTACAACAGACATAGATTTAGTCCACCCGTATTTGAGAATGCGTCATACAGAGGAAGACTGGAACCCATTGCCAGTCCCATAATATTTAAATTTTAGTTCTTGAGATGTACATTACTGCAGGATTTTACTATATTGGGTAAATTTATTTTTCTGTTCTATTTTGGAAATATTTAGGCAATAAGTCTTTTATACTTTTTCAGTAATTCAGTTAAGTCAAATTAGATGTTATGAAATCACTAGAGGTCCGGTGCACAGATTCGTGCACCCGTGGGGTCCCTCGGCCTGGCCTGCACCCTCTCACAATCCGGAACCCCTCGGGGGATGTCGGATAGCCAGTTTCGGCCCAATCCCCACAGGCCTGATCCTGTGGGTTGAGTGCATATCATAGTGACAGGTCGTTTGGTCACTTAGGATTTATATATATAGATATTCTTAACAAGTAGTAATCCTCACCTACCTAAGATTATTCTTTAAAACAGAAATAAAAGGAAAACTGCAGTATAGAGTCATGGTTACTAGCTTCGACGTACAGGTATGACATACCAAGGTGTTCAAGTTTTATCTCTACAACTTACTTTCTTCATGATCTTCAGTAAGATCTTTCCAGCCCTGGTTTCTTCATCTGTACAATACAGATGGTAATAACAGAACTTTTCTCATAAGGATGACGTGAGGATTAAATATGCAAGTGAATGTAAGGTATAGTAGTTATTATAAAATTATAACTCACTAGATGTATTAATTGAGGTTTATCTTCAGCTCTGTAAGTCAAAACAAATTATTATGAAATTATCAGTGGTAAGGATCCTCTAAGAATTAAGTTTTAAAATTGATTCTCTAGGTATCTAAGTGTTCTTCATATGAGATCACCATTTATTTAATAAACATTTGCTATTTTCTTTTTTTCTTAATGTTCACCCAAGGACATGCTTTTTGTTTTATTATTGATTTTAGAGAGACAGAAAGGGAGAGGGAGAGAGAGAAACATTGATATGAGAATGAAAACATAGATCTGTTGCCTCCTATACACACACCAACTCAGGATCAAACCACAACCAGGGCATGTGTCCCGACCAAGAATTGGACTCATTGGTGCACAGAATGATGCTCCAGCCAGCAGAACCACACTGGCCAGGGCCATTTTCATTTTTAATTAGGTAGTATTCCACTATATGGACTTATAATTTATTCAGTTAGTCCCTTATTGAATATTTACATTGTTTCCAGTCTTTTTGTTATAAATACTACCACCATTAACTTATGTGGTAATATATTTGCATATATCATGATTATTTGGTCCTAGAAGTGGAATAACTTGATCAAAAGATTACTTACCAATATCTTCAGAAATCTGCATTATTATCAAGTTACTCTCCAGAAAACATTATTCTGATTTATATTCTCAATCACAGCATTGGGTTTTCTGTTTAAGTTTTTACCTTCAGATTTGAAAAACACTGATTGAGGCCGGTAAAGAAATAGTTGTAAAGATGTGTTATATTCAGGAGTACCAAAGAATTTCCCAGTCAGTGTAATTTGGTTTTGAATTTGGATATGGAAATAAGAAACATGTTTTTGTGTGTGTGTGTATGTGTGTTATATAGTTAATGACTTATTTCTCATAAAAATGAAAGTGATATCCATTTATTGTAGCACCATATATATATGTGAAAAGTATAAAAACAAATCACCTATGACCCTATCAGAGATAACTGCTACTTATGTTTTTTAAATATTTACTTCAGACCTTTTTTAATGCATGTGTATTTTAGTATTTTATTTTAAAAGTAATTATCAGATTATACACATAATTTCACTAAATATATGAGTATTTTCTAACATTTAGAAATGCTTTTATTTTTAAGCATGGATTTTTGTTGTTGTTCTATTATGGGAAAGGTGAGTGACAGCATAAATACTATACGAACCTGAGCTGTCAGTCTCTCTCCACATTGCTCTCACATGCAGTTGGAGATCCCATGGCTGCAGCCAGTCACAGCCCTTGAAAACATGCTTAAATCATGGTTTTTTAGATCTGTATAATTTTCCATCAAATAGTACCTAAATCCTAGGCCACTTTCTGATTATTTCCTTCCCATAAATTCTGAAGAGGATTGGTACACTTTGAAACTTTGACACCTATCACCAACTTGCCTTCTAGGGTATATGGAAGCAATTCTATGAAATAATTTAAGAATTATACTCACACCTATTACATTAGGTATGCCAGGATAACCTAATTCTTGAGAAATTAGAGGCCTAAGTGAAAATGTTTTAAAAAGCAAAATTTTACAACGAATAAGTTGTTTAAAAATTTAGCTACATGAAATGATATGCTCATTACAGGCATCTCCCTCATTTTATTGCACTTAATTGCACCCTGCAGATTATTACTTTATTTTACAAATTGAAAGATTGTAGCCACCTTGCATCAAACAAATCGTCTGGCATTTTCAAACAGCATTTGCTCACTTCATGTATCTCTGATATATTTTGTTCTCACAATATTTCAAAATCTTTCATTATTATATTTGTTATGGTTATCTGTGATCAGTGATCTTTGATGCTGTTATTGTTCATTGTTTTGGGCTGCCATGAACTGTGCCAGTATAAGACTGCAAACTTAAAAAAATGTGTGTGTTCTGACTGTTACACCTATTGAGTCATTCCCCCATATCTCTCTCTCTCTCTCTCTCTCTCTCTCTCTCTCTCTCTCTCTCTCTCTCTCTCTCTTTCTGGTCTCTCTATTCTCTGATACAGCAATATTGAAATTAGGCCAATGGATACCCTACAGTGGTCTCTATATGTTCCAAGTGAAAGGAAGAGTCACAGGTCTCTCACTTTAAATCAAAAGCTAGAAATGAGTAAGCTTAGTGAGGAAGGCATGTTGAAAGCCAAGATAGGCCAAAAGCTAGATTCTTATGCCAAATAGCCAAGTTGTGGTGCAAATAGCAAGAGAATACGAAATAAAAGTGAAGCCTGAAGATGCCACTGTATTACTGCAGTCTCATTTCATAAATGGGGAATTGCTTCTATGGATGAGCAAAGAAAGTGGTTTCTTGAAATGGAATCTACTCTGGGTGAAAATGCTCTGAAGATTGTTGAGATGACAACAAAGGATTTAGGATAATATATAAACTTATATATATATAATACTAGGGACTCAGTGCACGAGGCCTTGAAAGAAACTGTGGGCCTCGAGGCTGTGGTGGGCACAGGGGCGGGTCTTGGCCCATCCTCAGTGCCCCCACCCGGCCCATCCTGCCACGGCATTTAGATAACCTTTAGCAGTAGTGTGTCTGCTAATCGTTTGGAGAGAAGTTCTTTAGTAATTTTTTTTTTTTTCAGGGTGAATCTTCTAATGGCTTAAATGATAGAGGAATGAAATCACTAGTAAATAAAATGACTATTGCTTTGAAGACAAAATCCGTTAATGTCAGGGAAAAAGTTATCAGTTTTATTGAGAATACATCAGCTCCTGTGGATCGGTGAGTTGCTTATACAGTATGAGTTTATGATGAGTAATTGAAACTAAAGAAAAGTATCTTACAGTAAATATTAGTTGACTCGAATGTGTTCTAGAAAAGTATCATAAAGTACATTTTTTAAGTATATGGTTTCAGTTTTCATTATAATTATAAGATGTTCTTTATTGCTGTAAAATTTGTCTACAGATTGCTTTTTATTCTCTCCTACTGCTCAGAATAAGGTGCAAGTAATGATTCTGCCCCTTCATGCCATTTATTAAAAATATATTCAAATACCATTTTACGTTTTATACACTTCATATGGTAGCTGCTTCCCACATGGCAAATGTATGAAAATCCACTACCAAATGCAGTAATCTCTGCAGGAACCTCTTCCTCTGCTTTTGGAATTTAAAACCTAGAAAATTTGGTCATGCTAAATAAAGCAGAAATACATTTTCCGAAGTTCAATAGTTCAGATCTTCGTAGAATTTTGTTCACAGAATATAAGGGACCCTTAGATTCCCATGACTTACAAATGAAGGACATAGCCAACAAATAATAAACAGGTTTATCTGTTACATTGTTTCTTACTGGAATTGTGAATGCACAATATACGTATTTTTGTCCACACATTGATCTTTCTTGTTCCTAGAGTTCAAAGCTAACCTAATAATTCAGTGCAGAATTTGTTTCTAAGCAAGCTTGATCTTGGTAGTGTATTATAGTATTTAATTTCACTCATGTTTTATTTGCAGTATCCTAGGAAAGTTGAAATATTTGACTTCAAGAACTGAATGTCAGGAATTTACTATTTGTCACGTTTTTAAGTATAGTACATATACATACAAAAATACATTTTTTCCCATTCAGTAAATAGTAAAGAAGAGAATAGGTTGTTTTCACTAATTCAAAAAATTGTATCTTATCTAAAATGGTCAACTGATAAATAATGTTAAAGTGTTTTACCACAAAATATTTTTTTGCTCATTAAATTATATGTCTGCTCTCAAAAGCCTTTAACATTTTTACTTTTAATTAGTGCATTTTGAATTACAGTACTACTATTACTACATTTTATAGCCTGAACATTAAATATTTTTATTTTAAAATTCATTAATTTTATTTTAAAATGAACTAGTGATAACTTTAAATGAAAAGACTTTGTTAAGGAGTCACTTGAGACAGGCTTTTAAAAATTTTTCTTTGTACTTTGGATGATTGAAACTCTTTATAATGTACACTCTGGGTTAGAAAAGCTGATTGTGCTATATTTTTGTTTTAAAACTGTTGTGGTTTTATAATCATTTTGTTCTGTCCTCTGCCTCAATTTGCTGTAGAATGTCTTTCAATCTTCCTTGGCCAGACAGAACATGTACAGAGCGGTAAGCCAATGAGTAGAGCAGCTTTGTTGGGCATCCTTTCCTTTAGCATGCTTCATGCTGTCTATAAGCCTCACGCTGTCTTGGCTAAAATTTCATGTAGCTGTTTCAAATGCTAAACTTTCCTCATTCTGCTTTTAGGAGTACATGTGATGCTGATATCTTTTTGGTTTTTGCTTTGATCATTAAAAATTTTTTTTCTTGCATGCTTCCTTGTATCTCCCATTCCTCAGATGAAAATCAAGTGCATTAGAATCCAAGAACTTCATAAACCTGCAGCTTTTATTCTGAGACAGAGGAAGGTGAAACAAATAAAATAAGTAGTTTCAGAGTTGACAGGGTATTTAGCTTTGGAGATTATTTACTTCTGTGTCCTGCCCTGACAGTAGAGAAAATTACAGTACCTGGGGGAAAAAAGCACAATTCATGGTTCAAAATTTTGGATAATTCATGTTCATTATGTCATCTGTAATAATAAAAGCGTAATATGGAAATCGACTGAACTGTGAAATGACTGTCCAGACAACCTTCCAAATGAAGCCGGGCTGCAAAGGCCTACTCTTGCACGAATTTCATGCATAGGGCCTCTAGTTTTATAATATTTTAGATTTTTCTTAATAAAATGTATGTATTTAGGTTCGTGAGTTAACATAATAAATTGGTTCCAAAGAACCGCAGTTCTAGAGTCCTGCCTTTGGTTTTCATTGAAAGAAATTGTCGTGATGGACATGTTAATGTATTACCTATCTCTTCTCTGCTTCATTGAGATGGGCTGTTTGTCATTAGATCCCATAAATTTGAAAGAATCTTCAATTAGGATGAACAAAAGAACTTTACTTACTTAATACTTGTATATGGCTTTACAGTTTTTATACTCATAGAATTTTTCTGCAATTTAAATTAGAATATCATATCTAGCAATACCTATGAACATTTTAAAAGAAAATCTTATCATACTTTGAATGTAAGTTAAGCTTTAGAATAATGGACTTGACTTTTTCTTGAATCATTTCAATATTCCCAGTGACTAGAAGTATCATTTTTAAAAACAATAGTTTACTCCCAACTTATAGAGTTTTTATTTGCTATGACTGTTCGTATACAGAACCCATTACAAGGGCTTCTATTATAATTTTATATAAGACTATTTTAAAGGAAATTGCATCCTTATAATGTTTGTGAATCATCATTCTATTTTCTCTTATTATACAACCATTGAATTAGTCTGATTTTATTTAACTCCCAAGTTTTCTCCCAGATTCTTAATTTTAAAAAATTTTAAATTACCTTCTCTGGCCCAAAGGCAGATATACCTATTTTGAAAGTAAAATTTAGTGAAATGTTGGAATGAAATTTTATCTCTTCCTGAGCTCAGCAAATTAAGTAAAAACCTTGACAAACTATTTTGTAGATGTTTCTGTTATTATTTTCACTAAGAAAGAATAAATATACTACTTTTAAAAAAAAGTCCATCCATTGAATTTCATCAATTTTTAGCCAGTCTTTTAAGAACCATCTCAGTAATCTTTAGAAATCTTCTTATAAAAACTCCATTGTATTTTTTTTCTATTTGTCTCTTCAGATACTTGGTTTCTGATTCAAGTATTCACTATAAACGTTACCTTTATTACTTTCTATGTTGTAGCAGGCAGTTTAATTATGTTTTAATATCAGGAGAGAAGCAATAATTTAAATCTCATATAATTTTACAATCTAGACTAAAGGCCCAGTGCATGGGATTCATGCACTGGTGGGGGACGTGGCCTGCGGGGATTGGCCCACTGTGGGAGCACTGCTCAGCCTGGTCAGCCAAGGGGCTGTGGATCCGCCCTCTAAGTGGCTGTTCCCACTGCAAGAGCAGCCAGCCGCTCATCCCAGTCAGTCGAGCGGCGCTCCCACTGTGGGAGCACACTGACCATCAGGGGGCACCTCCTGTGTTGAGCGTCTGCCCCCTGGTGGTCAGTGTGCATCATCGTGCCTGGTCGACCAGTCGTTCTGGTCATTCCACTGTTTGGTCGCTGGGCTTTTATTAGATAGTATTCTTAGGTAAAGCTATATTATCTTTGTCTTTGCCTTTGTAAGAAACTTGAATCTGAGTTTCATAGGTTTTTGAATTTTTATCTAATGAGAATAGTTTGGTAATTTTCAGGATAATTTTACATTAGATTTATTTTAACATAAACTCAAAATTATTTTATGATTTTAATGTAATCAAATGTAAGCTATGTAGTGATTAACCTAACTTATAATTCCCAAAGAATGTCTGGTTATACACTCAACTCAAATTGATTTTCTGTTGAAGAATGTTGTTTTGAAGAAGTAAAGATTTAAGTCCTTCAACAAAATTAGGTTGTGATAAGATTTTTATTGATGAAATGTATTAGAAAAGTATTTAAAATACAGGTTTGATATCCATCTTGTGGAAAAATGAATTCTAAGGCTAAGTAAAGATAGTATAACTTGATTTTTTCCCCACTTTGGACTCTCTTCATACTTTATTCTACAAATAATAAAATGCTTATTCCCCAGAAACATACAGTATTTTGTTGAAATACTTTAATTTTACTTCTTGGTTCATTTGAGATTATCTGCAAAGTAATGAGGTTAAATTTTTATATTAAAAAAGAGGTCATACTTCTGGCAGAACTAACCAATTTTGAGTTTACATGTTTAGGCTTCTTTCACTTAAAGAAGAAAGGCAGATTCATTTTCATGGCTTACTTACATTTATGTATAAGAAGTAGAATCTTAGTTTCTATTAAAATTAAAGTAACAATAACAAAAAATGGGGGGGAAAACCTTAAGACACTTGCACACCCCTATGAGAACTTTAAGCACTCCTAGAATTTGAATGTTTGGTTCCATAATCTATATTGTCTAACAAACATGTATGTTGCACTTGCTATATACCAGACATTATTCTGAGAGCTTTACAAAATATGTAAAGCGTGGCTCAGTGGTTGAGTGTCGACCTCTGAACCAGGAGGACACGGTTCGATTCCTGGTCAGGACACATTCCTGGGTTGCGGGCTCGGTCCCCAGTGTGGGGTGTACAGAAGGCAGCTGATCAATGATTCTCATCATTGATGTTTCTATCTTTCTCTCTTCCTCTCTGAAATCAGTATATATGATAGTAAGTGGTTTAATTCTTATAACCATGAAGGGTAGATGTTATCATCATTTTACAGATGAGGAAACAGAATCACAGAGAGGTTTAGTAACTTCTCGAAGGCCACACAGATCTAAGCATTGTTGTTTTTTTATCTTCACCCGAGGACATGCTTAGAGAGAGGGAGGGGGAGAGAAAGAAATATCGATGTGAGAGAGAACATCAATTAGTTGCCTTACGTAAGTGCCACAACCCAGGTATGTGTCCTGACTGGGAATTGAGCCAACAACCTTTTGGTGCATAGGACATTGCTCAGCCAACTGAGCCATTCTAGCTGGGCTAAGCCTTGGTTTTAATATGAATATTAAAATTGCTTCAAATTTAATATTTACAGATTTGAAAATCTTCAGCCACCAAGTCCTTTTGCCACTTTTGCTAACATATTTCCTTATCTTGTTTCAATTTCCTTAACATAGCTATCCTAAAACTGGGTTGTACGTGGGCAAAGAACATTTACATTTGTTTGAATAGTCAAATGATACTTGGTTAAAATCTTTAATAACTTCTTATGTGATGATCCCCCCCCCTCTAAAATTCTTTGAATATAGGCATGTGAGCAGCAGTGACAGAGTGGGCAAGCCATACCGTGGTGTGAAACCTGTGTTCAGCATTGGGGACGAAGAAGAGTACGACACAGGTGGAGTACTACACTTACTTATAGACTTCTTTCCTCAGGCACCAGGAGTGATTATAAAGATTACTTTGGGAATAGCAGACAACTGCTTAAAAAAAAAAAAAAGACAGTACCCAGCCGGCATGGTTCAGTGGTTCAATTCCTGGTCAGGGCCCATGTCCAGGTTGGGGGCTCTGTCCCCTGTTTGGGGTGTGCAGGAGGCAGCCGATCAATGATTGTCTCTCATCATTGATGTTTCTATCTCTCTCCCTCTCCTTTCCACTCTGAAATCAATAACAATATATTAAAAAAGAAAAAAGACACAGATTTTTTTAAAAATTTCTTTATTGATTAAGGTATCACATATTTGTCCTCATCCCCCCATTCCCATCCCAAACCCCTCCCCACGCATGCCCCCACTCCCCTGTTGTCCGTGACCACTGGTTAGGCTCATATGCATGCATACAAGTCCTTTGGTTGATCTCTCCCCCTTTTCCCCACCCTCCCCTACCTTCCCTCTGAGGTTTGACAGTCTGATCGATGCTTCCCTGTCTCCAGGTCTGTTTTTGTTCATCAGTTTATGTTGTTCATTATTTCCCCTAGATGAGTGAGATCATGTGATACTAGAAATACACTTATAAGAACCAAAAATGAGACAAGCAATAATGGTTATGCTGAGAGGCAAATGAATCAGTCTATAGTGAGTTTCTTTCTGGGCCAACAGTTCTTTTGAGTCCCAATTTCAATGTCAAACAGTTCCTTATGTGTACATGTCAGCAATGATATTTCAGTTCTGGATGGTGGACAAATGGTGGTAATGCAGGTCTGACCCTCTCTGGTTTGGTCCTGGGCAACCTGCAGCGACGCACAGCTGCTGACTGCTAGCATGGCAAGGCGTCGTCAGCGTCTTCCATCTCACAGTGAGATTCTGTAAAGGAGATTAAAGATTTTTTTTCTATTCAGAGTTGGTCTAAAACATCTGAAGTTCTGCCTATTAGAAATTCAAGGTGAAATGTTGCGTAGCCGGTTGATATAGGGACCTTTAATCGAGGAGACAAGTCTAAGTTGGTGATAATTTCAGAATCATCAGTGTACAAATAGTATTTAAATCCATGGGATTGAATTTAAAACCCCTGATCCACCCACCTAGGAGATTGAGAGTTGTGGGACCAAAGTTCAGGGAATTCCAAAACAGACATCTGAAGAACCTTTTGAAACTAGAGGCAATATTTTAAAGGGCCACAAGATGGGGATATTGTGTAAGGGAAATTTGTCATCCTCTGTGTGGTTGGTTGTCTTTATATTTTTAAAAAGAATTTATTACTTTGGTTCATAATCCCACTGCCAGATTATCCTGGTTGAGTAATCATAATTAATATTAATATGTGTATTAAGTTAGAAAAAATAAAACAGTACATAAATGTACAAAATATGAAAAAACTTCCATATCTCATCTTGCCTTTTCCACTTAGTAATACATGTTGCATATTTTCCATCTCAGCCCGTATACCTCCTCAGTTATTTTTCTATCATGTGAACATACCATAATTTATTTATTCAATATTCTTCCATTAACATTTTAATTTTTATTTCTGTTTAAAATGACAAACGGATGTTTTTATACATATATGAACATGAACTTTTGCAAGTACATCCAGATGGTAAACTCTTAGCAGTAAGATTGCTAGGTTATAGGGAATCACATTTGACATTTTAATTCATATTACAAAATCACCTTCCAGAAAACTTGCATTGCAGTAAATGTAATTTTCTACCTGCTATTTTTAATTTATTTCTTTTGCTCCTTTCCCCCCCACCCTCTCTGTTGCCATCATCCTGTTATGTATCTTTCCCTGAATATCTCAACTCCTTCCATTAACAAATGAATGAATAAATTATGGTGTATTTACATAAATCACACACACATATTTACACTATGGAAAACTGCACAGTAATGAAAATGAAAAAACCAGAGCTATGTGTATCAACATGGATAAATTTTATAATGTTGGGAGTGGGGTAGCCATTACAGAAGAATACAATTGAATAGTCTACTTATATAAATTTTACCTAAAATACAAAATACTACTCTATATTATTTAGGGATATTTATATATAGTTAAAGAATAACTATATGCAAATATAGTTGTGGAACTGGTAACACTAAATTCAGATAATCACTAATTCTTAGGAAGGAAGAGGAGTGTGACTGGGGAAGAGGAATGTAGCTATATGAGATTTCCTTTTTTCATTATATCTTTACTAGAGGCCTGGTGCATGGATTCGTGCACCAGTGGGGTCCCTTGGCATGGCATGCACCCTCTCGCAACCCAGGACCCCTTGGGGGGTGTCAGACTGACGGTTTTGTCCCTATCCCCAAAGGCCAGGCTGAGGGACCCCACTGGTGCATGAATCCGTGCACGGGACCTCTAGTATGTATATAAGATCTTTGGTTAATCTTTTCACCCCCCTCCCCCTCCCCCTCCCCCTTCCCTCCTTCCTTCTGAGATTCATCAGTCTGTTTCATGTTTCCATGCCTGTGTATTGAGCATCTGCCCCCTGGTGGTCAGTGCGTGTCATAGCTACCAGTCGAACAGTCACTTAGGCTTTTATAGATATAAATATTTTGAAATATTTCTTAAAAAGCAAAGGGAAGAACATTTATAATTATTAATCCCAGGGACTGTAATTTCTCTTTCTTAAATGAGAAGAACAAAATAATTAGAATGTTTTTTATTTCTCTCATGAAAAAATGTAGATTTTTACTTATCTATCCCAGGATGGATTTGTTGTTGTTGTTTTCCTCAAAATCTGGAACCAGCAAGAGAAAAAGAACTCTGCTGTATTTGCCCTCAAAATAGGTGTTCATTGTTGGAAAATTCAGCCATCTCTCTACAGACTAGTCAGATTTCATAGTTATGCTATCTAAATAAAAATGTTTAAATTTCTTAGATAGTTTAATCTTTAAACGTGCATTCTCAGTATTTTCACCTGACTTTTTCTTACCATATAGAGCAGTGGTTCTCAACCTTTCTAATGCCGCGACCCTTTTAATACAGTTCCTCATGTTGTGGTGACCCCCAACCATAAAATTATTTTCGTTGCTACTTCATAACTAATTTTGCTACTGTTATGAATCATAATGTAAATATCTGTGTTTACAATTCATTAACAGTAGCAAAATTACAGTTATGAAGTAGCAACGAAAATAATTTTATGGTTGAGGGTCACCACAACATGAGGAACTGTATTAAAGGGGCGCAGCATTAGAAAGGTTGAGAACCACTGATAGAGAGCAATTTTTCATAACATTATTTTTGTATTAGTTTTTGTGGCATAAGGAAATATAGTAGCAGCATTAGAATTAAGTCCTAGCTGGTTTGGCTCAGTGGATAGAGTATCGGCCTGCATTCTGAAGGGTCCCGGGTTCAATTACGGCCAAGGGCACATGCCCAGGTTGTGGGCTCGATCCCCAGTAGGGGGCATGCAGGAGGCAGCCGATCAATGATCCTCTCTCATCATTGATGTTTCTATCTTTCTCTCCCTCTCTCTTCCTCTCTGAAATAAATAAAAATAAAAGAATTGATTGGTGTGTTTTTTCAAAGTACTACTGAAATTGTTTTTCAAGATGTTAAGAAATGTGTCATTTTTGAAATTGGTAATGCCCACTTTTAACACTTTAAATTCTTTATAGATGAAATTGACAGTTCTTCCATGTCAGATGATGATAGAAAAGAGGTTGTAAATATTCAGACTTGGATAAACAAGCCAGACATCAAGCATCATTTTCCTTGTAAAGAAGTGAAAGAAAATGGACACATGTTTCCTAGGTACTTGTAAAAATGTCTTCTTCAGAAGTACAATTGAATTTAGGGAAGTTAATATAAAACCAAACTACAAAATAAATTTTATTTATCCAAATACAATAAGATATAATTTCCCTCTGATAATATATGTCTCGATTTTTAGAAAGATTTTTTTAGAAAGATTTTTAATGTAATTTTTTATTTTGAAAAATTTAAACAAGAAATGTTGAAGAAACAGTACATTGAACACCTTTATAAACCTCTCTTAGATTCACCAGCTTTTAACTTCTTTTCACACTATCCCATCTCTATTTGAGTGTGTATATACATACACGTAAACTACATATGTACATATGAATTTCCCTTTTATCAAGCCATTCAGAAGCAGCTTAGATATAACACTTAACCCTAAACACTTCAGCATAAATCTCCCAAGAAAATCTCATAACTCAAATAGTGTTATCACCTTTAAAAATCGTAAAAATTAGCATGATTCAACATTCAGACCCTATACTTAAATTTTTCAGAGTGCCCCCAAAGTATCTTTTATAGTCTTTGTTTTTACTTCCTGATCTAGGATCCAGTCAGGGTTCACACACTGTATTTATCTGTTATATCTATTTAGTCTCACCCGAAGTACTACACTCCACACCCATTTCTTCACTATTAATGAATCCTGTGAGTCTAGGCCTATTGTTCGGCTGAATGTCCCACAGTGACTTTTCTGGTATTTTTCTTATTGTATTACCTAAAAGTGTATGAGTATTATCACTATATTAAAGCTGAGACACAAGGTGGGGGGTGAGAGACAAGGTGGGGGATGTTAATTCTGTGCACATTTTGTCTTTAGGATACAGTTACAGAATATTATAAAATATGTAAGGCAGCCCAACTATTGCTTAGTGGTCTTTAATATTGGGCATATGCTATGGTATGTTGAATGAGAATACTTTGTGAATATAGACAATACTGTTAAAAGTATGGAAGGTAGTATATTTTATATACCATATAGAATAGATTCTAAAAATTTGTTATTTTAAATCTATTACTTTAATTGTATTGTATTTTTAATAAAATACTAGAGGCCCAGTGCACGAATTCATGCACGGGTGGGGTCCCTCGGCCTGGCCAACGATCGGGACTGTCTTGCCAGTCCCGATTGGGGAGATCAGGGCCGGCTGGCCAGGGGAGGGACTGCAGGAGGTTGGTCGGCTGCAGGAGGTTGGCTGTGGGACCTCACTGACCACCAGGGGGCAGCTCCTGCATTGAGCGTCTGCACCCTGGTGGTCAGTGTGCGTCATAGCAACCGGTCGTTAGGTCGTTCAGTCGCTTAGGCTTTTATATATATAGATTATACCTTTGTTCTTAGACAGTCATCTGTTTATCTGTTAATAAGACATAAGGGAAAATTTAAAGCTTTTATTAGGTAGCTTATCTATAATAATAAAAGCATAATATGCTAATTAGACCAGACAGCCGAACAACCTTCCGGATGAAGCCGGGGCTGTGAGGTCTGAGGCATGCTGCCACAGCTGCGAGGGCTGAGGCAAGCCACTGCAGCTGCAAGGGCCAAGCCCCTTGCACAAATTTCATGCATCGGGCCTCTAGTCCTATATAATAAAGAGCTAATATGCTAATTAGACCGATCAGCAGAACAGCCATCCAGGCAACCTTCTGGACGACTGTCTGGACGAAGACAGGGCTCTGAGGACCGAGGTAGTCAGGGCTCTGAGGACCGAGCCCCTTGCACAAATTTTGTGCATTGGGCCTCTAGTCGTATATAATAAAAGCTTAATATGCTAAGTGTCTGGTCGTCCGTTCAACCAATCAAAGCGTAATATGCTAATGGTATGCTAAGGCTGCTCAACCGCTTGCTATTATGTGCACTGACCACCAGGGGGCAGATGCTCCGACTCCTAGGTTAGCTTGCTGCTGGGGTCCGGCTGATTGGGACTGAGTGAGACAGGCTGAACACGCCCTGGAGTCCTCCCATGGTCCCTCCCCAGCTGGCCAACCTCCCACATCTCTCCCCGGCCCCGATCATGCACTGGTGGGGTCCCTTGGCCTGGCCTGCACCCTCTCGCAATCTGGGACCCCTCGAGGGATGTCGGAGAGCCCGTTTCAGCCTGATCCCACAGGCCAGGCCAAGGAACCCCACAGGTGCACAAATTCGTGCACTGGGCCTCTAGTTTGTTTATAATGAGCCTTTGTATTTTTAACTCAAAAGTAATTTCATCTGGAGTTGAACATTTTTTATAATTGGGGCTATTGAAGTAATAGCTATTTTAAACGACATTTTAAAAACATTCTTTTTGTTTTTTAATGCTTTTTCTCTCAAGTCATCTGTTGGTTACTGCTACACATATGTACTGTCTAAGGGAGATTCTTTCACGGAAAGGACTGGCTTATATACAGTCTCGACAAGCACTAAATTCTGTGGTTAAAATTACATCCAAAAAGAAACATCCTGACCTAATTACCTTCAAGTATGGAAACAGCAGTGCTTCAGGAATAGAAATCTTGGCAATTGAAAGGTAAGATTTTCTTAGGATGATATTGTCTAAATTATTGAATTAGTTCATTATTAAACATGGTTTGTTTCTCTGTTTAGGGAAAGAGGTGGTGGAATAGGATACGTGAATCACTTTCATTAATATTCTTTGCTGTCTTTTTCTTAGTCATCTGTGTTTTAGCCATCAGCCCATGATTTTAGTAAGTACCATAACTAATTAAACTTTTTGACAGAAGGGTCTTTAAGAATAACCTGTGCCGAAACCGGTTTGGCTCAGTGGATAGAGCGTCGGTCTGCGGACTGAAGGGTCCCAGGTTCGATTCCGGTCAAGGGCATGTACATTGGTTGCGGGCACATCCCCGGTGGGGGGTGTGCAGGAGGCAGCTGGTCGATGTTTCTCTCTCATCGATGTTTCTAGCTCCCTATCCCTCTCCCTTCCTCTCTGTAAAAAATCAATTATATATATACACACACACACACACACACACACACACACACACACATATATAAAAAAAAGAATAACCTGTGCCAGTGTTGCACTAAATGCTGGTTTGCAATCAAATAAGTTTTTTCAGAATATAAGTCAATGCTTTTATTTTCTTTCATCAAATTCTTACATTTTTTTTAAATGTCAGTGAACTAAGCAGTGTACTGAATGGTGTAGTTAATTTGCAATCTGGTATAAGCTCCTCCTTGTCTCATGACGCAGTGACAAACAGTTCATGGACTGGCACAGGGCCATATACCACATTGATCTTGAAACTAAACCATATTTAATCTTGTAAATAAAAATGTGTAGCCAAGAGGGATTAAATGACTTTCACATCTTCACATCTACCTTCTAACTCCTGATCTGCAGTTCATTCCACCTTGCTGTACACTATGAAAAATCACCTTGCTTTTGCATTTAGATTTTCTTTCAAATATGCTTTTGAGTATATGTTAATATAAGTTCTGGGGAGTACGTAGGACATTTCTGCTGGCTTTGTAAGTCAGGGAAAGCTTCCCATTGGAGGTGACATCAAAGCAGAGTTCTGAAGACAAAGCGCTGTATTAATATGTATATATTTTCCCCTACAGGTATTTGATTCCAAATGCAGGAGATGCTACCAAAGCCATAAAACAACAGATCATGAAAGTGTTGGATGCTTTGGAAAGTTAATATAAAAGAAAAGTATTTCAAAAGAAATTAAGGCAACCAAGAGAAACATGGACATTTTTTTGACTGAATACTAACTGGAGACCTTTCATTTGCTCATGGGGATATTTGAAAAGTTTAAATTATTATAATCTCTGGACAGTTAATTTTTAAAATTTTTCCTTTTGCATTTTTGGCTTTGTAAAATGATTAATTACAAAAGTCAGTTATTAAGTGACTTTGAAGTAACTGACCCTGTGCCCTTATGAACTAAGGGAGCAGAATGCAGTTCTGTTTTGAAGAGCTGTTTTAAGGGAACATGCATCACTTTCAGATTTAAAAACAACCATACACATATATATATATATTTGCAATGTCTTCACTAAAAACTAGAGATAGAATTAGTTGAAGAGAGCCTGTTAATTGCTAATTTGGTTTTACCCACTGAACAATATCAGTAACTAAAAAATATTACATAGCTTAATAATTAGCTTGCCGTTTCTGTTCCTAAAAAGAGTGTTATCTTTTTAATGAAATGGATAAAGATTCCAGCCAACTCAGAAAGTCAGTCCCGGTAGTGAAATGTTGAAACATCAGTTTCCAAACATCTTTGCACCATAGCTAATAATTTGAACTTGAGTGCTTCAGATACTAAACTTCATCCTAATGGTTTTAATGGAGCAGTTAAAAGCAATATATATAAGTAGGTAGGTATGTTAAGATTACAATTAACATTTTGAGGATAGAATTATATCTGTACAAATGTCATTGGTCTTTATTACAAATGCAATACTTGATTTAGGGTATTTAAGACAGGTGTTAAGCACACTGATTTATCCTCAGTGAGATTATGGTCTGTGACCACAAATATCCACTTAAATAAAAGCCAAATAATCAGAGAGCTGTATAAACTATAGTTGTTTTTATCATCACTTTCTGAAATTCTCTTCTTTGGTTTTTGTCTTGTCTTACAAAAATTCCAGTGGTTTGAAACTATTTTTATTCTCTTAATATGACAAAACTAAAGTGATCTGCTTTATTTCACAGCTTCCTCAACTTAACTTATTGAGAGATTCATATTAGACATGTTAGGTAAGAGAAATCCAAGAACACATTTGAGGACGTGGAATAACTTCTTGTAAAATCTGGGAAATAGCAAATGCTAACAATCTTCCATGTTTTAAAGTGTAATGGATTATCTCTAAGGGGTTGATAGGAGAAATATTTAGACATATCCTGTTTTCAGATAGTAATTTTAATTTACTTCATGGAAATCAAGTGAATAAAAGGCAGCATAGGTCATGGTATTTTGATATTTTATTCTAATTAAATAAAAAGTTTACTTGAGTGGTTGAAGACATTTGCATGAAATTGTTCCTGGTGCAATAATTGATATTTATAACTCTCTCCACAACTGTTATATTGCATTTTTTTCTTTTCTTGGCACCCCCTTTAGAAATGTCCTGAAGTCTCATTCCTCCACCCCCCATTTCAGCTATGGGACTTTTTACATAATATTAATGTAAAGGTGTTTGTGTTAATGTTTATAAATTACAGTTGTAAATAAACCAATACAGTTTACGCAATACTTTGTTCTTAATGCAGTCTCTTTTTCTTCCCTCCCCCATTTATAAATCTTTATAGATATCAAAAAATTGGAAAATCGAGGGCCATTCTTTCAGTGGAATTTAAATGTTTAGATTTCAGATTTGAAAGGACAGTAAGCCCTCAATTTTATGAAACTCAATTTAACGGACTTCGGATTTTATTTATTTACTAGAGGCCCAGTGCATGGATCCTTGCACCGGTGGGGTCCTTCAACCTGGCCTGCACCCTCTCGCAATCTGGGACACCTCGGGGGATGTCGGACTGCTGGTTTCGGCCTGATTCCTGAAGTGACAGGCAGCCAGGGAGGAGCCCAAGCCCAGGCTGGGCGCCACGCCACTCCTGCTCATTCCAGCCCCGCTGCGCCTGCCGCTGCTGCCTACTCAGTAGCACTGCTGCGGAGGCAGGAGAGGCTCACACCGCTGCAGCTGCGCTTGCCAGCTATGAGCCGGGCACCTGGCGCCTGCTGGTCAGCTGAGCAGCTCTCCCGCTGAGGGAGCACACTGACCACCAGGGAGCAGCTCCTGCATTGAGCATCTGCCCCCTGATGGTCAGTGCGCATCATAGCAACTGGTTGGTTGGTCATTTCAGTTTTTATATATATAGATTATTTTTTGTTAATCCTCATCTTAGGATATTTGTCCTTTGATTTTTAGGGGGAGTGTAAGAGAGAGGGAAAGAGAGAGAAACACTGATGTGAGAGAAACACATCGATTGGTTGCCTCCTGCACGTGCCCTGACCAGGGGAGGAGCCTGCAGCCAAGGTACGTGCCCTTGATCGGATTCAAACCCTGGGACCTTTGGTCTGCAGGTCGATGCTCTATCCACTGAGCCAAACCGGCCAGGGCCAGACTTCGGATTTTAATGGACAAAATTTCCGGTACGTATGTGAAAATTAACACCCTGTTAATTTTAAAATGTTTTTAACCAAGATTTACTTATAATTAAATTAACAGCTTATTTTTTTGTTATTCACTTATTTTTAAAAAAAATTTAGCGAATAGCGCTAGCCAGTTTGGCTCAGTGGATAGAGTGTCGGCCCGTGGACTGAAAGGTCCCAGGTTCGATTCCGGTCAAGGGCATGTACCTTGGTTGCGAGCACATCCCCAGTGGGAGGTGTGCAGGAGGCAGCTGATTGGTGTTTCTCTCTCATCAATGTTACTGACTCTCCTTCTCCCTTCCTCTCTGTAAAAAATCAATAAAATATATATTTTTAAAAAATTTTAGCGAATAGGCCATATGTTGGAAAAAAAACTATAGTAATTTCTCTGACATAAATATTGCATATCTACAACTATAGTCTACATATTTAAATCCAAGAGATACTAGTCATAAACAATGTTCAGGGAGTGTTAGCACATGATCACACCTCAGGGAGCCTTAATTGGTTCTGTTGTCTGTGATGTGACTCCACAGCAGTTTTAACATGCATTACGCCACGCCCCAGCAGTGTGCATTTTTTACTCTTGGTGACTAGTGAATGCACTCATTTACTAGGCCTAGTCAGTATAAATTTAAAATTATAGTGATACATATAGAAAACTTACCTGAAATTAAACTTTTCATACATAATTACACAAACGTGTCTACATAAGTAAAAACAGACTAATTTTTCAATTTTTTAGCATACACATTCAGAAAACCTACTTTATTATATAACGGACTTTCTGCTTTAATGGACATCCTCTCCCCCAAATTAGTCCGTTACATTGAGGTTTTGCTATTTCTGTTCATCTAGATGGGAACAGGGGAAGAGATAATTTAATACTAATTATATTAAATTCCACATGTAGTAAATTGAACTTCAGCTTGTTATCACCAGTTACTAGTCATGAATATTAAGTAAAAATACAGTTCACTGATTGAGACACTTATATAGTTCACTAGAGGCCCGGTGCATGAAATTCGTGCACGGGGTGGGGGGTGGCTCTCAGCCCAGCCTGCACCCTCTTGAATCTGGGACCCCTCGAGGGATGTCCAACTGCCCGTTTAGGCCCGATCCCACCAGGATCGGGCCTAAACGGGCAGTCGGACATCTCTCTCACAATCCAGGACTACTGGCTCCCAACTACTCACTACTCACCTGCCTGCCTGCCTGATTGCCCCTAACTGCTTCTGCCTGCCAGCCTGATCATCCCCTAACCACTCCCCTGGCAGCCTGATCAATGCCTAACTGCTCCCCTGCCGGCCTGATTGCCCCTAACTGCCCTTCCCTGCCGGCCTGGTCACCCCTAACTGCCCTCCCCTGCCAGCCTGATCGCCCTTAACTGCCCTCCCCTGCAGGCCTGGTTGCCCCCAACTGCCCTCCCGGTCACCCCCAACTGCCCTTCCCTGCAGGCCTTGTCCCTCCCAACTGCCCTCCCCTGCTGGCCTGATCGCCCACAACTGCCCTCCCCTGCCGACCATCTTGTGTCCACATGGGGGCAGCCATCTTTGACCACATGGGGCGGCCATCTTGTGTGTGGGTGTGATGGTCAAGTTGCATATTACTCTTTTATTAGATAGGATGTTGCTTTGAACATTCATGTATGACTTTTTATGCTGACATGTATTCAGTTCTTTTGGATAGCTTCCTTGGAGTGGAATTACTCTGTCACATGTCAGTTCTACACTTCAATTTATGAGGAACTCCTATTTTCCAGAGGAGCTTTACCATTGACCACATGTGAGTGCTGTAATTTCTCTACTTCCTCACCAACACTGTTTTTGTCCATCTTTTTTATTATGGCAACCTAGGATGTGAAATGGTATCTGTAGGTGGGATCTCAATACCAGATTTCAAGCTGTATTACAAAGCCACTGTTCTCAAAGCAGCCTGGTACTGGCACAAGAACATACATATAGATCAATGGAATAGAATTAGAGAACCCAGAAATCGACCCAAGCCATTATGCTCAATTAATATTCGACAAAGGAGGCAAGAGCATACAATGGAGTCAAGACAGTCTCTTCAATAAATGGTATTGGGAAAATTGGACAGATACTTGCAAAAAAATGAAACTAGACCACCAACTTATACCATACACAAAAATGAACTCAAAATAGATAAACGACTTAAATGTAATATGGGAAACCATAAAAATCTTAGAAGCCATAGGCAGCAAAATAGCATACAAATTTTCATAGCAATATCTTTACTGATTCAGCTCCTAAGGCAATGGAAACTAATGAGAAAATAAACAAATGGGACTACATCAAAATAAAAAGCTCCTGTATAGCAAAAGAAACCATCAACAAAACAAGAAAGCCCACTGCATGGGAGAACATATTTGCCAATGTTATCTCCGATAAGGGTTTAATCTCCAACATTTACAGGGAACTCAGACAACTTAACAAAAGGAAGATAACCCAATCAAAGAATGGGCAAAGGACCTAAATAGATACTTTTCGAAAGAGGACATACTGAAGGCCAAGAGACATATGAAAACATGCTCAAAGTCATTAATCATTTGAGAGATGCAAATAAAAACGACAATGAGGTACCATCTCACACCTGTCAGAATGGCTGTCAACAAATGTCAAGTGCTGGTGGGGATGTGGAGAAAAAGGAACCCTCTTGCACTGGAATGCAGACTGGTGCAGCCACTGTGGAGAACAGTATGTCATTTCCTCAAACTAAAAATGGAACTCCCAGTGATCCCACTTCTAGAAATATATCCCAAGAAACTAGAAACACCAATCAGAAAGGATATATGCACCCCTATGTTCACAGCAGCACAATTCACCACAGCTAAGATTTGGAAACAGCCTAAGTGCCCATCAGCAGATGAGTGGATTAAAAAAACTGTGGTACATCTACACAATGGAATATTACACTGCAGTAAAAAAGAATCAAGAACACTTGATTCACTTAAATTCTTACCATTCGCAACAGCGTGGATGGACCTGGAGAGCATTATGCTAAGTGAAATAAGCCAGTCAGAGAAAGAAATATCACATGATCGCACTCATTTGTGGAATATAATGAACAACATAAACTGATGAACAAAAACAGATCCAGAGACAGAGAAGCATCGATAAGACCATCAAGGGGAGGGTGGGGGTAAGGGGGTGAGATCAAGTAAAGGACTTGTATGCATGCATAAAAGCCTAACCAATGGACACAGACACCAGGGGGGTGAGGGCATGAGTGTGGGGGTGGTGAGCGGGGGCAATGGGGGGATAAGGACACATATGTAGTAATACCTTAATAAAGAAAAATTAAACAAACAAAAGAACACTTGATTCACTTAAAAGAATAGCAAATTTTTATTTGTTTTATAATTTTTGATCTCCAAACTTGACAAAAGCACAAACAAAATACAAAAAGCAATCCTGACAAGTATAAATGGAAAAATTCTAAAACAACATTACCAAACAGATTTCAGTGCATTAGAGGACTGAATTGTTGAGGATATTGAGTTTGAACCCTGAGTTGATCTCTTTCCCTCCCTCATTAGGGAACAGCCCTAGCAGTGAGGTCCCACTACCGCCTGAGTGCCTCCCCCAACCTGGACAGTTCCACCCCACTTACCGCGACTCTTCAAATAGCTCCAGGCAACCTAGTCACAGAGCTAATCCCACCAGCAACGGATGCGGTCCTTTGGCTGGGAGAGGCCGGCGTCTAAACATTTACCAGCCGCTACCCTGACTTAGGCCGCCCCGCTGGTTCCCTTGGCCTCTGGGGCATTCCTCTCCTGAGGACTGTGTTGTAATCAGCAGCTTCTGGTTGGCCCCTTGGCGCAAACAGCGAGCGACGGACAGGAGTTGCAGGAGTCCAGCTGGAAGCCCCGCCCAGTGCAGTGGGCGGGAGGGGCGGGGCCTCGGGCGCTAGCCCCGCCCCTTCCGGCGCGGCTTTGCCCCGCCCCTCACGGCACTGCCGGGGTCTGACCTGAGACTTCAGCTCCACCACCCGCGTCGCGCATGGTGTTTCCCGGGAGAGCCATGGCCAGTAAGTAGCGCGGCTTCGGGTGCGGCGCCGGCGAGGGCTTCCCCGCTCCGTCCGTGACCTTCCCTGACCGGGTGTCCGCGGAGCTCGAGGCGTGTGGCGAGGGGGGCGGGGCGGCGGAGCGCGGGCCGGCGCCCTCCCGGGGTCCCGGCTTCTAGGGGCGCGGGCGGGGCGGCGGGCCCGCGCCTGCTCCGCACGGGCTCCTCCTGCGCCCCGCGAGGCAGTGCGTGGAGGTGGGTCCGGAGCCGCCTGCGGGGAGGGCGGGCGCTCCTGTCAGATGCAGGTCCCGCCCCTTCAGAGAACCGCTCCAGGGACCCCTCTGCAGTGGTGACCACGAGGGCACCTCTGGTGTGAGCCTCTGCTGGTGGAAATCCTGGAGACCGAGGCTTTGGATTGCTCTCACCCTCTTCACCTGAGACTGGCTTTTGAACTTGAGTTTTGCGAAGGCCTGAGCCCGGTCACGTGAAACTGAAGCACCTGTTGTCTTCGATTTGGGCTGTGTGATAGGGCTGGCTCCTGTGCTCCACGTTGCACCCGCCCCCGCCCCCCCTCCTGACCCAAAAATTGGGCAAGTAGTTTCTGCATCTGGACATTGAGCTTAGGGGTTGGGTATCGCATGTTAGTTCCAGAGCCCCATCCTGGGTCGGCCCCGGGGTTGAGTTTGCCCCCAGGCCTGTGTCTGGAGACCTGGAGTCTTACAGTCCTGGCTCAGTCAGTAGCTTCCCATGTCAACGAGTCATCTAATCTCTCTGGACCTCAGTTCCATGACCTGTAAAATGGACACAGGTGCCCCTACGTGGGAGTCTTGTGAGGCTCCGGTGAGATGTGGAAATTTGTGGAAGTACTCTTTGTTTTTTATTTCAGCCTAGAGTGCAAGTTGGTGGCTGAACGATTGTTCAGGATCGTCATATGGGCGTCCTTTCACACACCTCCCTCTGGATGTGACTGCATCGTTGGAGGGGCAGGCATGACAGAGGCTGATGGACTTGAGAGAGGTGGTTTTTAGTGGTGGCTGTCTGACTTCCTTGAGGAGTTTTTTCAAATCATATGACAACCCCCCCAAAACACACACAAACAAACAAGGTGCCCATCTTGCTTTACTGTTCCAGATTTGGGCTTGGATTGTTACTCTGCCACTGTTCACTGACTGTGCAACTTTTCCCTCTGCAAGCTTCTTGTTTCCTTATTTACAAAGTGTTTTATGTTCCCATGTTGGTCTTTGCACTTATTATGTGCATTTTTCCCCTGGGTAAGTCCTTCATTGTTAGACTACGATGACTGTTAGGGCAGCCAGGAACCTACAAAATCATTGTATTTGTATTTTACAGCTGAGGTAACTAGTACTCCCCAATGGTGAATTGCCCTGCTGCAATCCCCTCTATGGAGTGGGTGATTTGCAAAACGCAAGCAATCCCAAGCCTGATTCAGGAGCTGCCTCTCTGGGTAGGATGGGGGAGAGGGAAGCCAGTAATAGCTGTGTGGACTTCACACACACACACACACACACACACACACACACACACACCCCACACCCCACACCACCCTCCTCTGAAGCAGAGACAAAGCCCAGCCTCTGAGTTACAGTGCAGACCTTTAGTGGGTGGTGTGATGTTTTGGTAATGTTCTCAACATATTTTTTGTCCCAAAGTAATCCCAGCTTTTGTTCCCTATTTTAGTTTCCCTTGTTTTCATCCAGATTCTGAAACTGTTTATCAAGCTGCATTCAGGGTTAAATTGAGCTCTTCCCACTTTATAAACCAAGGAATGCGACATTGCATTTTCCTTTCAGGGTTAACCGTGGGCCAGACAGGCCTTCATCAAAGGCCAGGTCTGTCAGCTCTGCCTCTTCTGAGGACATTTGCACAGGTTCAGGAGACACCCAGAGTGAGCGCTCTCTCGTGGTGGGGTGTTCACACTGTAGAGCAGGGGTGGGTAGGGAAGCTAGGGCAGGGCATTAATGCTAATTCCTGAACTAGCAGCCTCACCTCAGACCAGTGGTCGGCAAACTCATAGTCAACAGAGCCAAATATCAACAGTACAACGATTGAAATTTCTTTTGAGAGCCAAATTTTTTAAACTTAAACTTCTTCTAACGCCACTTCAAAATAGACTCGCCCAGGATGTGAGGGCGATCTGGCTGCGACATCTGTCACCCCATTGATCGCCAGGGTTGATTCGGCTGATCTGGCTGGCTAGGCGGGTGTCCCCCTCCTCCCTCACCGATCCATGTGCGTCCCTCCCGAAGCTGCGCGCTCGGTCGAAGAGGACGACCTTCCCCCCAGAGAAGAGGACCGGTCTTCGGTCAAGGGTATACGAGTAGCTGCGCTCCCCTGCTAGAACCTCCAAACAAGCTCTCAAAATAGACTCGCCCAGGCCGTGGTATTTTGTGGAAGAGCCACACTCAAGGGGCCAAAGAGCCGCATGTGGCTCGCGACCCGCGGTTTGCAGACCACTGCCTCAGACCATAAGCAAAAACTGTGTATCAGTCAGGGTCCACATAGGACACAGAAACCACACCAGTCACTTGAACAGGGACAGTTTTATATAAAGAACTAGAGGCCCAGTGCATGATTAAATCATGCACGTGTAGCTGTCTGTCCGCTGGTCAGGACCCGGTGTGGCCGGCAGCTCCGAAGTCCCTGGGCCCCTAGGGCGAGGCGGGGCGGGGGCGTGGTCCTCCAGCGGCCGGAGCCCAGGCCGGGGTCTTGCCTTCGCCTCCTGCCCAGGAAGGCTGGGGCCACCGCCGCCTCCTCTGCCTTCCAGCTCCCTCATGAGCCCTCCCTTGGCTGGCCCGGGCTGTGTGGAAACCCGCGTCCTCTGCGGACACCGCCGCGCGCTCCTGCGGCCCAACTGCCGCCAGACTCCTCCCCGGGGAGCCGCGCTGCCCGCCCGCCTGCACCGCCTCGTCAGCCGGGGCCTCCAAACGCCCGGCTCGCTGCCCCAGAGGCCCGTCTGTGCTGCAGCACAGCCATGGTGCAGACGCTGAGCTCGCGCCGCTGCTGGCGACGCAAGCTCAGTGTCCTGCCGGCCCAATCACCACCCCGGCCACCCCGAGTCCCGCCCCCTGCACCTCCTGCTGGCCCAATCGTGGGTGTAGCGGAGTGATGGTAATTTACATATTACCTTTTTATTATGTAGGATTATTAATCACTAAAAGGTGATTACTATAAGAGCTGAAAGAGAACTCTAAAGAATATAGGAAAGCAAATGTAGGGTGTAGCTACCACCTCATGGAAGGAATAAGCCAGACCTCCTTGCCCTAAGGCTGGCCACAGATCTGTTGGCAGGGCTGGCCACATAATTTGTGGGGTCCAGTCCCCAATAAAGATGTGGAGCCTTGTTAAGATAGCAGGAAAAAGTGCTGTCAGCTTTTCCTTCTGAAGTGTCTCAACATCTCATGGTGGTTTTTATTTGCTACTTAATGTTGCGGTCCTCATCTACACTAATAAAAGAGAAAGATGCAAATTGACTGTACCTTCGCAATGCCCACCAGCCAATCAGGAATGAGTATGCAAATTAACCCAACAAAGATTGCGAGTTAATTTGCATACACAGGCACCAAGTGGTTAGGGGCAGGATGCTTGCATCATTGCCATGGTGATGATGCAGGCACTACCCCAGCCGCTCTGGGCCTCTGGGCAGCGTGGGAAGGCAGAAAGGCGGCTCCGATGCCAGAGCAAAATCGGTGCTGGCAGCCAAGGGAAGGAAGGCCCATTCTTACACGAATCTTCATGTATGGGGCCTCTAGTATTAGCATAACCAATGGACACAGACACTAGGGCGGTGGGGGCTTGCCCGGGGTACGAATGGCTGGTAGGGGGGGGTGTCAATTGGGGAAAAAGAAGACATATGTAAAACTTTAGACAATAATAAAAAATTAAAAGAAGAGCAAAAATGTTGTGGTCCTTTGGGCACAGGGATATTCATGGGGTGAATACAGACCCTCACAAGTGCATAGGAGCCCTGCCCTGTGATTAGGCACATCTGCAGCCCACCAGCTGCCACCCTCCCCCTCCTGCTAGCAGCTACACATAGGCATTGAGTCCCAGCTCCTAATGGGGAACTTGAGACAGGTGTCTCCCCTCCTCATGGACCCACTGCTCCATTCCCAGTGGGATTTCACCTTCTGTACTTGAATGCCCTCAGTTACCCGAATAAGGGGTAGGCTGAGGCCCAAGATCAAATAGTAAGGAATAGTTGTGTATTCAAACCTAGTTGTCTCCCTTCAAGCCCTGTTCTCATTTGTAAGTAAAAATCTGGCCCTGCCTACTTCACTTCAGGTTCTTGTGCTTGGCATGGGGCTCTGCCCATGGCAGTTGCTCACCAAGGTCTCTCATCACCATGGTTGAAATTTTGGACTGATAATTTGTTGTGAGGGATTGCCCTATACATTGTGGCAGGTTTAGCAGCATCTCTGACCTCTTCCTGTTAGATGCCAGTAGCAACCCACCAGTGTGACAATCCAGAACGTCTCCAGACACACTGCCAGATGTCCTGGGAGGCGGAGTTGTCCTCGAGTGAGAACTGCTCTGATTCAGCAGTCCGATCTTCTGACACTTGTTTTCTCCTTCAGCTTTCCGCTTGGCCCTCATCCAACTTCAGGTTTCTTCCATCAAATCGGATAATCTCACTCGAGCTTGTGGCCTTGTCCGGAAGGCAGCCGCACAAGGAGCAAAAATAGTTTCTCTGCCAGTAAGTATGGAGGAGCCACCCCTTTCTGGGAACTGTGGGCCCCACAGAACAGCATCTGCTAGCTCTGGTTTTCCTCTTGTGTCTGGGTCCAGCTAGGCCCTTTGGGGGCCAGGATTGTGTCATGTTTGTCTGAAAGATGACCCTCGCAGGGGCCTCTGTAATGGGACGTGCCCATGTGGTTATAGGTCTTTAACCCAAGGATCACCTACTCTGCCCAGAACCCGAGTGGGCTGAAGGACTTACCTAAAGCTGAAATACTCCACCTCGGATATTTCCCTTCTTTCCTTATATAATTCTTTTTTTTTTTAATCCTCTCCCCAGGGTATGTTTTCTCTTGATATTTAGAGAGAGGTGGGAGGGGGGAGGGAGAGGGAGAGAGAGAGAGAGAAAGAAAGAGAAAGAGAAACATCGATGTGAGAAACATTGACCGGTTGCCTCCCATACGCACCCTGACTGGGAATGAACTTGCAACCTTTTGGTGTATTGGACGACACTCCAACCACCTGAGCCACCCAGCCAGGGCTCCTTATATAATTCTTTATAGGACCAGGAGGTATTGATTTTAGAGCTAAACCTCCAACATTTAAAAAAAAATTTTTGGAAACGGAAACTATTAGAGACATTTAGGAAGCCTGTGGTGTCTTTCTAAATGTAGGATTCTGCATCTCTTTTCTAGGTGATTTCTTTTAAAACAACCAGCTGAAGCTTGCACCACATTTGCTTGTCATCAAGTAGGGGGTTAGCTCCAGAGAAGGATCCTGCAGGGTCAGTGGTGAACTATTCCAGACAGCCCCCCCCCTCTCTCTCCCCCCATGGGGAAGAGGCAGCCCTTTGAAAACCCTGCTTAGATTGACTGGAGAATTTTCCGGGCTGCCTTGTATTTTGGGCTCCAGGCCATCACAGATAAGGCCAGTGAGTAGGAATCTTTAGCAGGGGAGCTTGAGATCTTAATGTTAATCCCGTCTTCGTTACCACTCCAGTCCTGGGACTCACCTGGACTTGTACCCTAATCAGGGCCTGTTGTTGGTTTGTGTTGCCCGGGCATTAGAGTTAACGACCAGGAGTGAAGCGCTTGAGTTCAGCTCTGCTTCTCTGACACACGTCTTGTACAGGCTGGTAAGCCTGAGTTCTTAGCACAGTGTGTGGAGCACAGGCAATCTCAGTAAATGCAAGGCGCATGAATTAGAGTCAAAGTCTAGTGGTTTTGCTTTTCTTTTATGTCAGAGCTGTGGAAGACAGACGTGTCCTGGGGGATGAGATTCCGCTGGATCAGGATGCTAGTGCTGGAAGGGAGCTTAGAAACAGTTCATTTTACAGATGAGGAAATGTCAACTTCTGTGGCTTCCAAAGCGTCTGTATTTTTTCAATCCCAGGCTTTATTGCTTTACATAGTTAATATAATTTTGAGCCTATGGATTCATCCTAACAAGGTCCTGAGAGTAAGCCCGTTGTGGTGGGCCTGGGTGCCCTGGGAACGTGCAGCTCTCCTGTAGACTCGAGGGAGAGGCCGTTCCCACCTTCTGCCTAGATGACCAGGGTCTGGCTGAGCACAGGTGCCTTGTCTCTTCTCAGCCCGCCTGAGCCAGCTGCGGACACTTGCCTGTGGCTACAGGGTCTGCAGCCCTGGGACCTCACTGTGTGTGTGTGTGTGTGTGTGTGTGTGGTTTGTTTTGTGTGTGTGTGTATGTATGTGTGGTTTGTTTTGTGTGTGTGCGTGTGTGGTTTGTTTTGTGTATGTGTGCGTTTGTGTGTGTGTGTGTGTGTGTGTGTGTGTGTGTTTAATCAGCTGTGTTTTATCCCTTTCAGAGCAGAGCTGGAAGCAACGGCTCTGTCTTCTTACAGCAGGACTTTAAAATGGGTTGGATGTTTTGATGGTTTTTTTTTCTCTCTCTTTCTCTCTGCTAACATTATTCTAGGAATGCTTTAATTCTCCATATGGCACGAACTATTTTCCTGAATATGCAGAGAAAATTCCTGGTGAATCCACACAGAAGCTCTCAGAAGTAGCAAAGGAGTGCAGCATATATCTCATTGGAGGTAACTTCCTACCCTCAAGGTATAATGGCGGGACATTAAAAGCATATGGATAATTTTTGTGGTTGCACTTAAACCAGGGAATACGAATTAGCCATTGAAAAGAATGAGGTAGGTCTATATGTAGTAAAGTGGAGAGCTCATCCAGACACACTGTTAAGTGGGAAAAGAGTAGGTTCAATATGATATGAACAAGTACTCGCATTCATATTAATCCCACACACAAAAGGTTATTGATTTTTATATGTAGTTTTGCATGTCAGACATAGTCAGTGTTGTAGAAGGACACACACCGAACTGGTAATGATGATTTTCCCTGGAGAAGCAGTGGGAGTGAAGGCGCAGGGGAAGTATGGAAAGAAAAACCATACGTGAGTGTCTTTCATTTTACTAATACAGGGTTAAGAAAATTGTTTTTCTTAAAGAGGCTACATACATCAAGGTAGCTTTATGTGGTTGTAAAATAAATTATAAAATGTTCTGTTTGCTTAAAAAAATCAGTACAGTAAAACTGTTTAATAAGTACTGCAAACAAAATTATTTCTGTATTATGCTATAGTAAGAATTAGAAATGAGTAAGAGGTGGAAAAAGAAGGCAAAGCAGGAGGAGGCAGGACCAGGAACTACAGTCAGTGATGGACAGACATGTGGCTACATTCCCGTCTTGAGGCCTTTGTGGATGCAGCTATATTGCAGGAGGACCTGGTGAATTTAAGTTGAGCAACAGTGAATTCCTCATGTTGCTTCAGTGTTTCAGATTAAATTTTGCTCAAGATCAAAGCTGAATTCAGAAACAGTTTGGATATTTTTGAAACTTGTCTTTAGCATCTGACCTAGTTATCTACACTCTGGAATTTATCTCTGAAAGATTGTATTCAAGAAGGAAAACAACTGGTTAAATGACCCTTAGACGATAGTAAACTGTATTGTTAGATATAAGTAACAGTTTATCAAGCCTTTGTCCAGTTCTAAAAGAATGCTTTGTTCAGAATGTTTTCTGTGCCTGCGTCTTTCTCCTCTCAATAAAAGGTTCCATTCCTGAAGAGGATTCTGGGAAGTTATATAACACCTGTGCCGTGTTTGGGCCTGATGGAACTTTACTGGTAAAGCACAGAAAGGTAAGTAGGAAATGTGCCAAGTCTCATTGCCTCTTGAGAATTTACTATGAAGTCCCCTGTTTTTTTCTCATTGTGGTGTACACACATCAGGCATTCTGACTGGGTGGCACAATTGGCTATTCTTGGATTTGCATTTTGATATAAATTTTAGACTTGGCCTGTCAAAGGAAAAACCTGCAGGAATTTTAGTTAGGATTGCATTGAATATATAGAGATCGTTTGGGGAGAGTTGACATCTTTGCAGTAGTAAATGCATATACATCTAGGATTATTAAGTCTTCCTGGTCAGTTCATTCTTTTATTGTTATGGAATGTCTGTTCTGCTTTTTTATTTATTTTTAATTTTTATTTTTTTATTGTTTGAAGTATTACAAATAGTACTACATATGTCTCCTTTTTTTCCCCATTGACCTCCCCCCGGCCTCCCCTACCCCCCAGTACATGCCCTCACCTGCCCCCCCCCCCCCCCCCCGTGTCTTGTATCCATTGGTTATGCTTATATGCATGCGTACAAGTCCTTCGGTTGATCTCTTACAGCCCCCCGCCCAGCAACTTCCCCTGCCTTCCCTCTGTAGTTTGGCAGTCTGTTCAATGCTTCTTTGCCTCTGTATCTGTTTTTCCCCCATTTCTTTCCTTTAAAAAATCTTGCCTCTGCAAACTAGAAATAAACATATAATAACAAAAAAATGTTTGAGTCCCAATTTCAATGTCCAACAGTTCTGAGTCCCCGTTTCAATGTCAAACAGTTCCTTATGTGTACATTTCAGCAGTGATATCTGGATGGTGGGCACATGGTGGCAATGCAGGTCTGACCCTCTCTGGTTTGGTCCTAGGCAACCTGCAGCGATGCACAGCTGCTGACAGCTAGCATGGCAAGGCGTCATCAGCATCTTCCATCTCTGGACTGTTTCTCCTCTTGTCTTCGTGGCTGGAGCAGTCCTGTCAATTCCTCTCTGTTGCAGGAATCCACATGGTCTTGGAGTTGTTTCTGAAAAGTTTATTTTATCTCTGGTAATACTGTAGCCACTCTTCTTGTACTTAATCTTGGTGCGTCTTTTTTAAATCTTTCAAGCTATGTGTGTCTATTTTTAAAATTTGTAGGTAGCATATAGTTGGGTTTTGCATTTTTATTCATTCTGACAGTCTTTGCCTTTTAACTGGAGTAGTTACTCCATTTATAGTGAATACTAGTGTCCCGGTGCATGGATTTGTGCACATTGAAAGGAAATTAATTAGAAGAAATATTTTAATATTGCTATTCCTGGCTTGCTTATGCAAAGAAAATAGGATTCTACCGAGACTCCTATCTACCTACTCCAGGACTTCTGTGAGGATCAAGTGAAATGAGGAACGGGAAAACGCTTCACAAACATTTGGTTGAACTGTAAAATGTTTGCACCTGGCTATAAAACAAGTTGGGTTCCTGGGCTGAGGAAACTCCAAGGAGGCTAGTTGCTAGGGAGAGGAAGCCAGGTCTTGCTACATGACGTCATTACCCAGCGCCCACAGCCACCATTTCCAGGCTGGGCTGGGCTGTGGGCGCATTTTGTGCCATGAAGTCTTGGCAGCATTGGCTGTGATTTTATGGGGTGTCACTCCGGGGTGGTGGTGGGGCCTGTGTCCTGCTTGGGGGAAGCCGAGAGTTGGTTTGTTGGTGCCAGGTGCCAGGTCCGTGGTGCCATTTATTTTTAAATGGCCAGTTCGCGTCATGGCAGCTCCTGCGTTGAGCATCTGCCCCCTGGTGGTCAGTGCACATCATACCTACCATTCAGACGGACAGAAAGTCTTTTATACATATAGATAATTATTGATATGGATGGATTTAAGCACATAGACATTTCGCTGTTTTTTCCCCCCATTGTTCCTCTTTTCTGCATTCTTTGGGGTTAATTGAGTATTTTTTAGAATTCCATTTTAATTTGTCTATTGGCTTTTAAATTATACCTCCTCTGCTGTTTTTTTTTTTTAAGTTGTTGCCCTAGGCATTACAATATGCACCCTTATTTTATCACAGTCTACTTTGAGTTAATATTATATTACTTCATGTGAAATTTCTAACCCCTTCTCATTTTTAAACTATGGTTGACACACATATTGTGTCTACATACATTGTAAATCCCACAAAGAATGTATTTTTAAAGTAGCGTGTATTTTAGAGAAAGGAAGATAGAAATCTTTTGTTTACTCAAATATTTACCATTGCTATTTTTCTTACTTTCCTGGAGATCCTAGTTCTATCTGATATTTTTACCTTCAAAAAAGAAAGACGTCCTTTCGCTTTTTTGTAGTGAGGATCTGCTAGCTATGAAGTTTCTTATTTTTTGTTTATGAACATCTTCATTCTTGACATCTTCATCTTAGTTTGCCTTCATTCTTGACAGAGATTTTTTGTGGAATAGAATTTGGGGTTGACAGTTTTATTTTTTCCCCAACAGTTGGAGAGACCTTTTTCAATTACCTTCTAGCCTCTTTTTTCTGATTAGTCAGCGGTAACTTGTATTATTGTTCTCTGTGTGTAACTTGTGTTTTTATCTGCCTGCCTTCAAGATTTCTCTTTTGTATTTTTTAGTGGTTAATATTTTGTCTCTCATGTGCCTAGGTGGGTTTTTTTGTATGTGTCGTACTTCATGAAACTTGACATTTAAGTCTTTCACCATATGTAAGAAATTTGGGGGCATGATTTTATTATATATATTTCTATCCCATTCTCTTTTTATAGGATTCCAGTTTTGATACTGTTCCTCCAAACCAGGTCACCAAGGCTCTAGTTCTTTGTTTTTATTTTCCCAACCTTTTTTCTTTCTCTTCTTCAAATTGGACAGTTTCCACTAATCTCTGTTCTGAATCTTTCTTTTGTAATCGCCAAACTCCTATAAGCCAATCCAGTGAAATGTTTAAAATTTCAGATACTGAATTTTTCCGTTCTTTTTAATATATATCATTGACACTTCTATCTCTCTCTTCTTCTCTGAAATCAGCAGGAGGCAGCCTGTCAATGAGTCTCTCTCATCACTGATGTTTCTATCTCTCTCTCCCTCTCCCTTCTTCTCTGAAATCAATTATATATATTTCTATCTCTCTCTCCCTCTCCCTTCTTCTCTGAAATATATATAATTGATTTCAGAGAAGAAGGGAGAGGGAGAGAGAGATAGAAACATCAGTGATGAGAGAGACTCATTGACAGGCTGCCTCCTGCATGCCCCGCAATGGAACCCGAAACCAGGAATGAAACTGTGACCTCCTGGTTCATAGGTTGATGCTCAACCACTGAGCCATGCCAGCTGGGCTCATATGGTTCCTTTTTATAGCTTTTATTTCTCTACCAATATTTCTATTTGTTTAATTCATTATGAGCATATTTTTTTCATACTCTTGAGCTTAGTTTCAATAGCTGCTTTAAAGTTTTTGGTAATTACCACATCTTGGTCATGTTGGGATCTGCCCCACACATCGTTAATTCAGTGGTGAGCCAGAGATTTCTGCAATTACATATATAGAATATAGGGCTCTTTCTCTTTTATCCTTTTCAAGATTTCCCCCCTCACTTCCCAGCTGCTGTGAAACTGTTTTTGGGTTTCTCAAGCCAATGTGATTGTGGGTAGTTTTCCCCACTACTCCCAGCAACAACTGGGGCCTTGCTTCCAACCAAGAGCAGTAAACAAATGGGACACTCACCCAGTGTTATTCCCTTCTGAGTATTGACTTTCCTTCAGTTTTCCCCGATTTCGATCATTTTCCAGTGCTTTTTATTTTGTCCAGAGTTAATAGTTACTTATGAGAAAGCTAATCGGTCTGATAGGAGCCACTCTGCCATTTCTGGAAGAGGAGCCAGGTTGAGCTATTAACTCTGTTCTTTTAAGTGCATATATGTCCATGATATGGCATATAACCCTCCATTTATGTAGGCTTTTAAAAATTTCACATTGGCTCAGATGGTGGGGCTCAGTGGTTGAGCGTTGATGTATGAACCAGGAGATCAGAGTTTGATTCCCAGTTGGGGAACATGCCCAGCTTGTGAGCTCAGTCCCCAGTGTGGGGCATGCAGGAGGCAGCCGATCAATGATTCTCTCTCATAATTGATGTTTCTATCTCTCTCTCTCCCTCTCCTTTTCTCTCTGAAATCAACAAAAATACATATTAAAAATAAATAAATAAATATTTTAAATTTGTTTTTATAGTTTTTTTGATATAGTCTTATATATCATTTGCTAGATTTATTCTTCATGGGTGGTTTTTGATGCCCTTTAATTTTCTGTTTCTTGCTAGTATATATAGAAGTACAAGTAGTTATAAAAATATTGACCTTGTACATAATAGTAACCTTGCTAATGTCACTCATTAATTCTGATAATTCATCTGTAGGTTTCCTTTGGAGTTTCTAGATATGCAATTATATCTTCTGATGACAGATTCAATTTCTGTTCTTTCTAATCCTTATACTTTTTATTCCTTTCTTTTGCCTTGGTGCTTTGGTTAGGACTTCTGATAGAGTTTTGAATAGTATGTGTTTTTGTATTGTTCCTGATCTTAAAAGGAGAAGGCTTTTAATATGACACCATTAGGTACAGTGTTTCTTTAGTGTTGTTTTTAGATACTCTTTATCAGACTAAGGAAATTCCGTTACTAGAAGAGTTTTCCATTTTTGTTTTTAAAATAAGAATGGATGCCCAGACGGCATGGTTCAGTGTTTGAGCATCGACCTATAAACCAGGAGGTCATGGTTCGATTCCTGGTCTGGGCACATGCCTGGGTTGTGGCCTCGATCCCCAGTGTGGGGTATGCAGCTGATAAATGATTCTCTCTCATCATTGATGTTTCTATCTCCCTCTCCTTTTCCCTTCATCTCTGAAATCAATAAAAATATATTTAAAAAATAATAAAATAAGAATGGATGGCCTGGCTGGTGTGGTTCAGTGATTGAGCGTCAACCTAAGAACCAGGAGGTAACCGTTCAATTCCTGGTCAGAGCACATGGTGGGGTTTCAGGTTCATTCCCCAGGGGGTGTGCAGGAGATAGCTGATCAATGAGAATTTTCTCTTATCATTGACACTTCTATCTCTCTCTTCTTCTCTGAAATCAGTAAAAAAAAAATACATAAAAAAAAGGATAGATGTAGAAGTTTACCAAATACTCATTATGCACCTCTTAAGATGCTCATATAACTTTTCTCTTTTATTCTGTTAGTGTGATAAATCAGAATCCAATTTGGAAGTGATATGTTATTCTTTTTATAAATTGCTGCATTTGGTTTGCAAAATTTGACCTATTTTTAATCACTTACCCACTCTCCTCCTCTCCTGCCAATGTGTCAGTTTGATTCTGATTGAGGAGTCTTCATGTAGCATTTATATTGAGTAAAAAAGCTTCCCATAAGAAAGCTAGACATTGATTTGTACACCACCTAGGAAAGAAGGGTCGTAAAACCTACACTATCGTTGTCCCATTTCCTGTGTTGGAATTCATTTTGATAGTGTCAGGTTGTGGGGTGGGCTGTGGGCATGTTGCGGTGCTGTTTGTACAGTTGCTCTTATGTGAGTCACCCCCATATCTGGCCATGGACAGATTGTTTTTATTGCCATGAACTCTGCTGGAAAAGAGGTAACTGAAGCCCGTATTTGTGCTGCAGCTCCATCTGTTTGACATTGATGTTCCTGGGAAAATCACATTTCAAGAATCTAAAACATTGAGTCCTGGTGATAGTTTCTCCACATTTGAGACTCGTACGTACCAGATAAGTCCACCTCTTTTTGCAGTCCCAGTAAAAGAGGACCAGGTATTCCTTTGTTGTTGTTGTTTTTATTATGCCCCTCCCTAATTTCTTTTTCTTTTTTTTAAATTAATCCTCACCCCCAGGATATTTTTCCATTGATTTTTAGAGAGAGTGGAAGAGACAGAAAGCAGCATTGATGTGAGGGAGATACAGTAATTGGTTGCCTCCAGCACTCACCCAGACCAAGGCCAGGGATCCAGCCTGCAGCTGAGGTACATGCTGTTAACTGGAATTGAACCCGAGACCCTACAGTCCGTGGGCCAACGCTCTATCCACTGAGCCAAACCGGCTAGAGCACTCCCTAGTTTCTTTACATAACCTGGCTGAAAGGCCAGAAGTGAGAAGGGCAGAGAACGGTCAGAGATCTAGAAAGGGCGGGCTGAATGGAGAACTAAGAGTTTGACATGACTTTGCTCTTCCATTTGGTACAGCCTCCTGTTAGTGTGATAGTTTCCGGAGTGTACTTGCTAGGCCACAATTGAGCACCTCTCACTTAGATAATAAGCATTCAGTTAGAATGAATTTCTCATCTCTACTCTGCTGACGTAAATGATGTCTTTACGAGGTGACATCCAAGCAAGAATAAGCTTACAGATTTTCTCCACCATGGGCCCTGTGTCACTGTATCCCCATCAGTCAGTGATATTAACTCAGGGGGCTTGACCCTCACACCATGCTGCAGGCTGACTGTCATTTGTGCGTTTTCTGTTTGTAAACAGCTTACTGCAGAGTGGGCCTGGGCATCTGCTACGACATCCGCTTTGCAGAGCTTGCACAAGTCTACGCGCAGAGAGGTGAGGCCGCACTGTCGTCGTGTTGTGTGGGTGCTTGGAGGTTTGAGTCTGGATAGAGGGAGCCCTTAGTCAGAAAAGCTGGAGGAGAGGTCTTAATCTCTCCACCCCTATCTGGCTTCTCAGACTTTTGCTGTGTATGGACAGTGTGGTTTTCCAGAGGTTGTGATTTAACACGCCATACGGCTAAGGCAGGAGCTAGACTCTTAAACATATGCTCTACCCTTCCAGCCCTTCCTGCTACTGTGTTTGGAAAGAGTCCCGTGGAGCCCAGTAGAAAGGGAAACATGGTCTGTCCCTCGTGGATTTCACTGTGCCACAGTCCTAGATGTTGGGTGCGGTGGGAATGTAGTCAGTGACATTTTGGTCCAGAGAAAAGGTGCCCTACCATCCAGCACCAAACCACGTCAGGAGATCTGGGTTCTGGTTCCAACTCTTCCCCTACCTGGTATGGTACTTTGGGGAAATGATTCCATTTCTAGAGCAGTGTGGCTCCCAGTTTTCTCATAGGGATGGTGTGAGGACGAAGGAGAGAGAACTTATTAAAGCTCCTTGTATGGCACTCAACAAATATTAGCAGCCCTACTTACTAGACTGTCGAAGCTACTCTGATTCTGAATTAACTGTCACTTAATGCAGTGAGGTGGATGCAGAGTTCGCCTGCTCCAGGAAAGGTGCCGGCCCCGGCTCTGGGTCAGCAGTCTCTGTGGAGCCTGGAAGCGCCTACTCTGCCCTCATTTCAGCTGAAGGGCATAGAGAACGTGGTCCTCGCCATGCAGAGCTGACCCACTGGTGCCGAGAGAAATCTGAATAGTTCTCCCCCCGCCCCATTTTTTTTAAGCGAACTCACATGTGGTTTTGGTTATCAATACCACTTTTCTCGGTGTCCGTCTGCACCATTAGGTTATGGCTCTGCATTCTAAGGGAATGCAGAGCCATAACCTAATGTTGCTGACACTGTCTGACTTGGCTGACATCCTTTTATGCGTGGGAAAGTTGGAGTTTGGTCCCCACTGGGAGGAGAACAGAGGGAGGGACCAGGGAGGCTGGGTGTTCCTCTGCACCGACTCTCGGCCTCCCTCTCCCCTAGGCTGCCAGCTGTTGGTCTATCCTGGAGCTTTTAATTTGACCACGGGACCAGCTCACTGGGAGCTGCTTCAGCGAGGCCGGTAAGACAGCATGTCCACGTACCTTCCAGCAGCTCAGCGTTTCTCTGTGGAGAGATTTCAGGGTGCTGGGAGTACCAGCCTTCCTGATACAGAATGGTGCCTGTGACTCAATCCCGCAGCATCCAATTGCATTTCAGATAGATGCATCTTTTCGTCTTTCAGCCCAAAGGGAGGGCTTCTGCTGGGAACCTTCTCTTCAGAAGCCAGAGCACCAATCGCTTAGATTTTGGGGGACTGTGGTTTTTGCATTGCCAAGAGCTTTTAGTGCATCAAGTGGGCAGCGATTTCATTTACTGTGATTAGATGTGAGCAGGTTTCCCTGGGACAGTTGCCGGCAACTTTTACAGAGAATTGGAGACCCATGGCGTAAGTGTGTTCAGAGCCCAGAAGCCCAGGAAAAGCAGGAGTTATTTTAGCCTGACAGCCCAGGGGAGAGGTTTGTGGTCCTCACACAGCTGACCCTGTGCTGTTTGATTGGGGTGCTTACCCCGCCCCAACTTCCACAGCAGCCTGCTAGTCCCGGGGATGCTCTGCCAGGAACCTCATTATAAACCCTTGTGCTTCTAACCTCTAAATGCTGGGCATCGCACAGCTATCTCTGATGTGTCACGGTTGCTGTTTCCTTAGCCCCCTGAGGCTGAGCAGTGAAAGGCGGGTAGCGGGTGGAGGGAACACGGAAGGGAAAAGGAGTTGACTGTGTAAAGTGCTCTGCAAACCATGAAATGCTGGTCAGAGACGATGGTTTTCTTGATTAAATGTTTTTGTTTTATGTGTTTTTTAAAAATATATATTTTTATTGATTTCAGAGAGGAAGTGAGAGGGAAGAGAGATAGAAACATAAATGAGGAGAGAAAATCGATAGGCTGCCTCCTACACACCCCCTGCTGGAGATCGAGCCCCAAACCTGGGCACGTGCCTTGACTGGGAATCGAACCCTGACCACCTGGTTCATGGGTCAGTGCTCAGCCACTGAGCCACACTGGCCGGGCCTCAGGTTTTTAAATTGAGGTATAATGCACTTACAGAAAAGTGCACTAATTTTGCCTCTGCAGGCAGGTCAGTGAATGTTGACATATGTACCACCTACAACCAAGATCAACTTATGGGACATTTCCCAGTCCCTAGAATGGTCCCTTTTGCTCCTTCCTAGTCAGTGCCCTTTCCTCTCTGCCTAGAGGTGGCTACTGCTCTCCCTTCTAGAGATGATGGTAATTTTTACTGCAGGGAGGTGTAGAGGTGTTTGCTTGGTTGCATTGTAGAAGGTGGGTTAGGGGTGTGTGTTACCATGAGTATTAATAAATGCAGTAAAAGTGGAAAGCAAGAAAAGCTTGGGAGAGACGGGCATGACTAGCTTGGATCTATTGATTGAGCCCAGAGAGCTCCCAGGTGAGGTGGCTTGATGTACCCAGGCTGGACACCTGAAATTCTGACCTAACTTGAGAGATGGCACGGCCACTGTTGGCATGGAAGTGCCATACAGCCCTCAACGTGTATTGCCCCATCAAGGCCAACCCATTGGCCTTGGCCACCTTGGCTTGCATTAACCCCAGAGAAGTTCTTTTACTGGTTGGCTCAGGCCAGAGTCTGTCCACTGTGGCAGTATTAACATTTTGGACTAGATTATTCTGTGGTTTGGGGGGCTCTCCTGTGCATTGTAGGATGGTTAGCAGCATTTCTGACTTCCACCCACTGGATGCTAATAACATCCCCCTAGTTATGACAATTAAAAAATCTCCAACCCGGTTGGTGTGGCTCAGTGGTTGAGCGTCGGCCTATGAACCAGGAGGTCACGGTTTGATTCCTGGTCAGGGCATGTGCCCGGGTTGCCAGCTCGATCCCTAGGGTAGGGTGTGCAGGAGGCAGCCAATCAATGATTCTCTCTCATCATTGATGTTTCTAGCGCCCTCTCTCTCTCTCTCTCTCTCTCTCTCTCTCTCTCTCTCTCTCTCTCTCTCTCTCTCTGGCTCCCTTTCTCTCTGAATCAAAAAAAGTGTTTTTAAGAAAGGTCTCCAGACACTGGCAGATGTCCCCTGCTGGCCAAAATTGCCCCAATGAGAACTAGCTTAAGTAATAAGATGCTTTTTGAAGAGAGGGTTCCGTGGCTTTGCGTGTTTCTTCTGTATCTGAGCCAGCCTGTCTGTCGTAGTTTTTAAAAGAAGGATCGGTCCACTTAGGATAGGAAAGTGCCTCAGCTCTGTAATGCATGATATCCCTGTTTTCTGTCCATTGACTCCAGGGCTGTTGATAATCAGGTGTATGTGGCCACGGCATCTCCGGCCCGAGACGACAAAGCCTCCTATGTTGCCTGGGGACACAGCACTATCGTGAATCCTTGGTGAGTGGCCTAAGCAGGGACAGGCTCACTAGGAGCTCACTTGGGCGGTGGGTTGTCTGAGTGGTGATTGGCCCTGCCCCTCACCCACCCGGGTCCGGTGCCTGCCAGGCGGCTGCCTCTCGCTGGGAGGAAGCTTCCACTTGAGGACCATGTGAGAAAGAAACGGCCCTGCTCTCCTGACTGAGGCCTGGCCTTCGCCCTCTTCTGAGTCTCCGTTGTCAGTCAGACTTGGATCATAGGGGACACAAGGCAGCAGTGATGGGTGGCAGTTTTAGTGAAACAGGCCCCCAACTCTCGGCTTTTGGTTAAAATTTAGACTGGGTGACTGGGCCTCAGGCAGGAATGAGTTACAGGGTGAGGATTCTGCCCCGGGATAATTAGAGGAGAGGGTGGATGGGTTCAATAAGAGAAACGGAATTTGTCCTCTGAGAGGGCGGAGCATTTTACTGCTCAGTGAGACCAGCACGAGAGTCTGCCCATGTGCACATGCAGGCGTGCGCTGACGCACGTACCATGGTCTCCACCTGCAGTTCACGCAGCACTTTTACACGTGGTCTCAGTGTGAACGCCAGGGACTTCCCTTCTGGTAAGCCCGGTTTATAGATGGAGGAATTGAAGTTCACAGGCTAAAGTGGTTAGAACTGGTGTTTGGATCCAGGATTTTGACTTCAGAACTTGGATTTATGCCATACATCTGTATGATCACACACATGCACGCACACTGGCATGACTAGCTTGGATCTATTGATTGAGCCCAGAGAGCTCCCACACGGATCTGGGCCATGACCAGGGCCTGCCTCACTATCCCAGAGTCAGGGAGCAGATATGAATTTCTACAATTTCAGGATACACATACCAGTAACAAGGCTGAGAAGGGTCCCTGGTCACTGTGGGGTCCCTAAAGCTTCTCTCTTCGGACTCTATAAGACCCACAGATTAAAGCATGTGATAAGGGGAGTCCTTGAAAATATGACCAGCAAGAGATTCCCTGCACATCAGGATTTGGGGGGCGTTGGGAAACGAAGGATTAAGGTGGCCTGAAAATTTTCTCAGACATGATTCAAGTCCCTCTGCCCAGATGTTAGTGATGCACCTCTGCTTCGCCTAGCTCTGCTGATGAACTCTGGCACTGGCCAGGCTGGCCGCTTCTGACAGAGTAGCTCCACAAAGTTTACCTTAACTTCTTCCTTTTCAGAATTCCATTTGTAGGGTTTGGGGGCCTTCTGACTTATATGGACTTTGGGATGGGTGCCTGGGGTTAATGTAGAGAGAGATCTTTGAATGCCAGGGAGAATGAGGAAGAAAGAGAAAAAGAATAGAAAAGGATTCAGTTAAATGGCATTAATTACTGTGTTTGTAGCTCATTTGTGCCAAATCTGTTTGTGGCCGTCTGGTGACGGAACCAGTCGCCGTGTGAGAGCGTTTGTTCTGCCAGGTTCCCTTGTGTTGTGCTTTGGGGAGATTGCACTTCATGAGGTCTGTGTTGGAAGCCCTGCTTTGGGCTGGGAGGCCAGATCAGCCTTTCCCCAGGTTTGTGAAGGAGTGTCGTCGTCTCCTAGTGGGGGGCTCCTGCCGGGGGTGGTTTTCCCAGCACTTCCACTCATACCCACAGATTGAAACTTCTCCTTCAAACATGGAAGGCCCTTAACATAGGGATGCAGGGGTCACGGGCATAAGACCAGAGGGCCACACGGATGTGGGCCCTGCCCAGGGCCTGCCTCACTACCCCAGAGTCAGGGAGCAGCCCTGGCAGGGGTGAGGAAGCAGAGCCAGCCCGCCCTTGTCGAGGCGCCTATGGACATGCACTCCTGAGGGGGTAGGGGCACCTCCTTTTGGTTATAATGGCTCTGGTCCAGATGTTTATGTCACGGAATAAGAAAACTAGGAGTTTGCAGTTTAGGAAACATACTCCATAATTTTCTAAGTCCTAGCAGAGCTTTTGTAATTTATTGAAAGTGACTTGGCCCAAGGCCACACAGCATTTTAAATGGTAGAACAGGAGTTTATATCCTTACTTTCTGGTTTTAAATCTCAGATTCCTCGCCCTTTGGCCTGTCAGATGGGGAGAAAAGAGAGAGTGAGGTCTTGAATATCAGTAAATGTCAGTGAACCCACTCATCTCCCCTGAATCTTTTCCAGGGGGGAGGTCCTGGCCCAAGCTGGCACTGAAGAAACGATCGTGTGTTCAGACATAGGTAAGACCTGCCCAGCCCAGGGCATCAGGCTAGGTGTCTGGCGTCCCCAGTGCTCTGAGGCCAGATTCCGTAGCTGGGGCAGCCCGGCCCCTGGAGGAGTTCCTGTACCCCTCCCCCGCCCCCGCCCCAGTTTATCCTTGGTTCTTGGTCAAGTCTTGAAGGCCATAGTTTATTTGGAGTTTTTTTGGTTTGGTTTGACGTGACTCCAGGGGCTGTGCCAGGCCATCTGTGCCTCTAGACAGGGCCTATATTACTGAGTTACTTAGCTGAGACTCTGGTAGTTTTATACTGTTTGGGAGGAAAAACCCCTTTGGTTAGTGAAGAGTCACATCTTATTAATAGTGCGCTTTTCTGTTGTTGCAGACTTGAAGAAGGTGGCTGAAATACGCCAGCAAATCCCCATACTTAGCCAGAAGCGGTCAGACCTCTATGCAGTGGAGGCGAAAAAGCCCTAAGGTTTCTGTTCCCAATGCGTCATGAAATAGGAAGTTATGTTTCTGCAGTATCAATTCCCTGCTGAATTCTGTAATGGGGAGCCTTTTTGTTTGTTTGTTCTTAATTTTAGCCTTCCTTTCCTGGGAACTTTCTGTGGGGACGATGGAACTTCAGCACACTGATATTCTCCGCACCACATTAAGTAGGCAGAAAGGACCCAGGCTGGGCGTTGAAGAGCGGGAGGAGAAGGGGATGGTTCTAAACCTTATTCCATGCTTAAATCACCTCCAGGAAGTTGGTAAAAGTATGAGATTTGGGTATTCTGGTGGTTGGTTGGTTTACCTGATACAAATGTATTTGTGTCATAAACCTCTTACCTCATTGCTGGAATTGGAATCCGTTATGTAGAGAGTGGGTATACTCTTTCCAGCAGTACCTTAAAGTTGTATTTTGGGTTTATGAGTAGCTGTGGGAAGCAAGGTGATGGGTCCTTGGTGTTTGCTAGGGGAGGTGGCAGCCCCTGTAGCAGCCTTCAAGAAGGAGCTAAAGAGTCAACCCCAAACTCTCCAGGTCGTAGGGGCAAGACTGTCAACAGTGAGGCCTGTGGGAGGATGGCAGTGGAAGCATTTGGTCAGGCAACTAAAGTATGTCTCTGCAAGAGGTGTCTTTTTTTAAGATTATTAATTGATTTTGAGAGAGAGAGAAGCATCGATCAACTGCCTCCTGCACACCCCCCAACCGGGGATCTGTCCTACAACTCGGGCATGCGCTTTAACCAGGACTCCAACCTGCAATCTTTCAGTGCACAGGATGATGCCTAACCAACTGAGCCACACCAGCCAGGGCAAAAGAGTTTTTCTTGATAGGAATAAGTGTCTGAAAGTCTCTCTTTTGTGGTTTTCTCTCTAGTAATACTTTTTACCTTGATAAAGGCAAGTTTTTAGCCTAATGGTTCTTGGAATTCTTTGGGGCAATTAAAAATTAAGAATTTCAATAAGCTGTTATTTATGTACTAGAGGCCCGGTGCACAAAATTCATGTGTGTGTGGGGAGGGGTCCCTCAGCCCAGCTTGTACCCTCTCCAATCTGGGACCCCTCGGGGGATATCCAACTACCCTGTGGGATCGGGCCTAAACTGGCAGTCGGATATCCCTCTCGCAATCCGGGACTGCTGGCTGCTCACCGCTCGCCTGCCTGATCGCCTCTAACCCCTCTGCCTGCCTGCCTGCCTGATCGCCCCTAACTGCCTCTGCCTGCCGGCCTGATTGCCCCTACCTTGCACTCCTGCCGGCCTGATCGCCCCTGCCTTGCCCCCCTGCCAGCCTGTTCACCCCTGCCTTGTCTCCCCTGCTGGCCTGATTGCCCCTGCCTTGCCCCCCTGCTGGCCTGATTGCCCTGCCTTGCCTCCCTGCCAGCCTGATCATCCCTACTTTGCCCCCTCTGCTGGTCTGATTGCCCCTAACCGCTTCTGCCTCGGCTTCTGGCCTAAGCCCCAGTCTGACCTCCCTCTGTGGGAGGTGACCTGGCGGATGAGGGGAAGGGGCCGCCCCCATTACCCCGCTGCTGCTGCCACTGCCGGTCTGAGCCTCAGCCCTTCGCAGCCACCCATGGCTGCCTGAGTCTGGGCCCTTCGCAGCTGCTGCAGCTTGTCCGGAAGGTCGTCCAGAAGACATCCACTCTAATTAGCATATTACCCTTTTATTAGTATAGACTAGAGGCCCGGTGCATGAAATTCATGCACGGGGGTCCCTCAGCCCGATGTGTACCCTCTCCAATCCGAGAGCCCTCAGGGCATGTCCTGCTGACGGCTTATTCCCGCTCCCTGTGGTTCTCTGCTCTCTGAGGGGCTTGCCTGCTCCACACCACAGCGATGGGCAAGCAAGCCCTGCTGGCTGCTGCCTGCAGCTGGGCTTGTCTGCTCCCGGGTCGCCGCGGCAACAGCCAAGCAGGCCCTGCTGGGTGCTGCCTGCAGGCCCACTTGCCTGTTGTGGGTCGCCGGCAGCTACGGCCAAGCAGGCCCTGCTGTCTGCTGTCAAGCTGCGCCGCTGGACCCACCCCCAGGCCCACCCTGAGGTTGCCTATCCAGCGGCCGCTGGGGTCTGGCCCTGCCTCCCTCTTTGGCCCTTGAAGCAGCCTCGGCAGCTGCTGACCAGGCCCTCCCCCAGTGCAGGTGCATGGAGGCGGGTCCCGCGAACACTGATGGGGGCAGGTCCGGGCGCCGCCGCTGCCGCTGCTCCGACCCGCAAACTCTGATGGGTCTCCCCTCAGCGGCGACTGATCCGGCCGTTGAGAGGCCACCCCAAGTCCCGCCCCCCAGCCTCCCGCTGCCCAATCGTGGGCGTAGCGGAGTGATGGTTATTTGCATATTACTCTATTATTAGATGAGGACTAGTAGCCCATTTGCAGGAAGAATCCTGCAAGCGGCCGCTGTGGCTGTGTGCGCTGCTGCTGCCGCTGCCGCCGCCATGGCAGCCGCCGTGCCTACACCCGTGCGCGCGCTGCTGCCACCCGCCCCGCTCTGCCCCGCTCCGCCCCGCCCGGGCTTTCCCTCTGGCAGCCACCTTGCTTTCCGCTTTTCCTCCCTCTTCCTTCTAAGTTGTCTTCAGTCTTCACTCCTCCCTCCCTCAGCGTATGCAAATTAACTGCCATCTTTGTTGGGTAATTTGCATACTTGCCCTGATTGGCTGGTGGGTGTGGCTTTGGCTGGTGGGCGTGGCTTGGGTGTGGCAAAGGTGCAGTCAATTTGCATATTACTATTTTATTAGGTAGGATGTTATAGCTAGCAATGGGCTGGTAATGTTTAACAACCAGCTGATTTTGTGGTAGCATTTTCCAATTTCTGTGGTGTAAATACTTTCACCCTGGCCAAGTTCCATCTATTAATATGATACCTCTACACACACAATTGGGAATAGATGTGCACCATCTGACACGTGTGTACATCCATGAAACCCTGTTAGTCAAGGTAATGAAGATGCCCACGCCACCATCAAAAGTTTCCTTGTTCTCTTTTATAATTCCTCTAGTTATTCCTCTTGTTCCCAGGCACTGACTGGCTTTGTTACTATATATTAGTTTGAATTTTCTAGAATTACATAAAAATGGACCCATACCATATATGTACTTTTTAATTTGTCTTTCATCATTTGGAGATTATCCATATGTGTGCATCAATAATTCATTCCGTTTTTATTGCCGAGTAGTAGTCTGTTGTATGGATATACCATCATTTCTCCACCTGTTGATGAGTATTTGAGTTTCCAGTCTTTGGCTATTACAAATAAAGCTTCTTGTATAAGTTGTTCATTTCTCTTGAGTTAGATATTTAGCATTGGAATGAAATGGTGGGATCATACGTGTATTTCACTACCAAATTGTTTTTCAAAGTGATTGTGCCATTATACACCACTACCAGCAATTTATCAGAGTCCCAGTGTGCTCCACATCCTCACCTACACTTGGTATGATTAGTCTTTTTAATTTCATCCATTTTAATGGGCATGTAATGTTTTCTTGTGGTTTCAATTTGTATTTCCATAATCAATGATGCTGGGTATCTTTACTTATCTGCATATCTTTGGTAAAGTTTCTGTTCAGATCTTTCCCCCATATAGGTATTGGGCTATTTACCTTTTTATTCATTATTATGAGTTCTTTATATACTCGAGATAAAAGTCTTTTTTCAGGCATTACGTTTTGCAAATTTATTTTCCAACTCTGAGAAAAAGAAAGTCTTCATTTTTTAATTTTTATTGATTTTTTACAGAGAGGAAGGGAGAGGGATAGATAGTCAGAAACATCAATGAGAAACATTGATCAGCTGCCTCCTGCACACCTCCCACTGGGGATGTGCCCACAACCAAGATATATGCCCTTGACTGGAATTGAACCTGGGACCTTTCAGTCCGCAGGCCGACGCTCTATCCACTGAGCCAAACTGGTTAGAGCGAAAGTCTTCATTTTCTTAAAACTATTGCTTAAAGAACAAAGGTATTTAATTTCATGAAGACTGATTAATACTTTTTTCTTTGAAGTTTGTCTTTTCTAAGTTGTATTTATGTAAATGTATTTATGTATTATGTAAATCACCAAATCCAAGGTCACTAAGACTTTATCTTATATTTTAGTCTATAGTTTATTTTCAGTTAATATTTGTATATGGTGTAATAGTCAAGATTTTTTATTTTATTTATTTGTTTGGCCTATGGTTGCCTGTTGTTCCAGTACCATTTGTTGGAAAGATTATCCTATGCCCATTGAGTATCCATGGCTCTTTTAGGAAAAGTGAATTGACCGTATACATCTCAGTCTATTTCTGGACTCTGTTTTATTTCATCAATCTATTTGTCTGTCTTTACACCAGTAACTAACTGTGTTGATTACTGTGGCTTTCTAATTGATTTCAGAGAGGAAGGGAGAGGGAAGAGAGAAATAGAAATGGCAATGATGAGAGTCATTGTCTGCGTCCTGCATGCCCCACACTGGGGACTGAGCAGGCAACCTGGGCATGCGCCCTTGACTGGAATCGAACCCGGGATCCTTCAGTCCACAGGCTAATGCTCTATCCAGTGAGCCAAACCAGCTAGGGATACTTCCCCTTTTTCTTTTCAACAGGCTTTTAAAAGTAGTCAAAGAGTGTAACCAAGTGATCCAGAGAACGGGCATCATTTGCCCCTAAAGTTCCCATGTGTGGAGAGGGCGCAGGACTCAGTGTAGCACCACATGATGGTCCGTTCATGCCGTGGGCCCAGCCCAGCACAGTTCCTTAATTCCTGGTAGAACTGTCGTCAGTGCGGCTGGGTGTTGCCTGCTCTGAGGGTCCCTGCTCTTTTGGGGTCTGCATTTGCCCTGCTCTTGGCCCCTTACTGCCTGTGGGGGTGCAGGGATACAGAGTCTGTGGCTCCTTGGGGCCTGCACCCAGTGAGGCATCCTCACCTTTTCCCTCTGGGGCAGGATCTAATAAGTCTTAAAGTCAGGTAAAATTAGTCCACTAACTTTCTTCTCCCCAAAATTGTTTAGACTATTCTAAGTTCTTTGTATTTCTATGTAAATTTCAGAATCTGGTTGTAAATTTTTACGGAAAAGTCTCTAGGGCTTTTTATTGGGATTGCATTGACTCTTCAATGCAGTTTTGTGGAAATTGACATTTTAACAGTACTGACCCATGGACCCATGAACATGAGATGTCTTCTCAGTTATTCAGGCCGCCTTTAATTTCTCTTAGCAGTGTTTGGTAGTTTTACTGTGAAGAATGCAATTTTTTGCCCTAGCTGGTTTGGCTCAGTGGATAGAACATCGACTTGCAGACTGACGGGTCCAGGATTCGATTCCAAGGGCACATGTGGAGAGCAGCTATACTGTTCGGACAGGATCAAGCCTCGGACTGACTTGTGGCAAAGCCACATACAAGTCCCAGCTTGGAGAGCAAAGCCCTCCCAGCACAATTATAGCCAAAAGGCTATGGTTGTAAGCTTGACCTTATAGTCCGACCCTGCAGTCCTAGGTAGCTAAGGGATGGGGGCTGCGGGAGGTGCAGCAAGTGCTGCCAAAACAAGGCTTGAGAAAGTTCAGAGAATGGCAACAGCAGGAGAGAAGCAGATTTGACACTCACAAGAACATTATAAACATCTTGCCCTTGTTTTGCTTTGTGTGATCTGACTATAAAGTAAAGCCTCAGCTTATATGCTGTGCCGTTGTTTCCTCATCCAGGTTTTTCAGATGCCTTTTCTGGCCCCAACTGTATTTTCTTGTTTGTCTGCTTTAATCCTTCACCACCTCTCCTCAAGTTCACCACTGGCCGTGCTGGATGCAGTTCAGGCACATCCTGGGTTGTGGGCTCGATCCCCAGTATATGGTGTGTGTGTGTGTTCAGGAGGCAGCCAATCAATGATTCTCTTTCAACATTGATATTTCTATCTCTCTCCCTCTTCCTCTCTGAAATCAATAAAAATATATTTTAAAGAAAGGTAAAATGATAGACACATACTTCTTTTTAAAAAATGCAATTTTTTGGTGCAATGTATCCCCAAGTGCTGCTGGTTGTGTGTTTTTTAATGCTATAGTATTGTTTTATAAACTTCAGTTTCTAATTTCTCACTGCTACTATATAAAATAAAATTTATTTTTGTATTTTATCTTGTAGCCTACAACCTTGCTAAACTCACTCACTTTAGAAGCTTTTTTGGGGGTTGATTCTATATGATTTTTTAAAATATAGATGAGTATGTCTGCAAATTAAGACAGCTTATAAAATAAATGAGCTTCTTTCTTTCCAATCTGGTTCCTTTTTATTTTTTCTGGCTTATGGCACCGGCTAGACCTTTTAGAATAGTGTTGAATAGAAAAGTACACATTTTTATGGTCCTAATCTTATAGAAAAGCATTTAATCTTTTATTAGTGTCCTCGATCAGATTGGGGAAACTCCCTTCTATTACTAGTGTGCTGAGAGTTTTTGTCAGGAAAGGATGCTGGTTTTTTCAGATGCCTTTTCTGCCTTTATTGACACAAGTATATCTTTTTTTCTTTATCATGAATTACACTGATTTTGCAATGGTAAGCCGATCTTGTGTTTCTGGGATAAACTTCACTTGACCACAATATCCTATCTAATAATAGACAAATATGCAAATTGACCATACCTCCGACACACCCACAAGCCACACCCACCATCCAATCAGAGCGAGTATGCAAATTAACCCATCCAAGATGGCTACAGCCACAGAGAGCAAGGTTTCCCAGGCAACAGAGGGAAACAAGCTTTCCGCCAGCCGTTGCAGGCCTAAGCCTCCACTCAAGCTACAAAGTTTAAATTATAGAAGGTAAACAAATTCAAACAGAAATGGCGTCAGAATGGAGCTTGAGAGAGCAGGCCAGGGTTGCCACCGGCAACAGGGGAAGCAAAGCTTTCCACACACCCTGGCCGGGCCCACCCGCTTAAGGCAACAAAGTTTCAATTATAACCCCAACAGAAATGGCTGCCGCCGAGGAGGGAGCCCCAGGCTTGGCTCCGCTCCAGGCTACAAAGTTTCAATTGTAGAAGGAAAATAAATTCCAGATACCAGGGCCTCCGCTTGGGTTGCCAGGGGGCGTGGCCAGCCTGCAAACCACCACAGGCCCCTCGCTCAGGCCGCCCCATGGCCCAAGGGAACCCCCACCCTGATCAGGGACACCCTTCAGGGCAAACCAGCTGGCCCTGTACCTGGCCTCTATCCTATCTAATAAAAGAGTATTATGCAGATTGATCATCACTGCAACACACAATATAGCTGCCCCCATGTGGTCAAAGATCCTGCCCCCATGTGGACACAAGATGGCCAGCAGGAGAGGGCAGTTGGGAGGCACCCGGCCTGCAAGGGAGGGCAGTTGAGAGGGACCAGGCCTGCAAGGGAGGGCAGTTGGAGGTGATCAACCCTGCAGGAGAGGGCAGTTAGGGGTGACCAGGCCAGCAGAGGAGGGAAGTTGGGGGCAAACAGGATGGCAGTGGAGTGGTTAGGGGGTGATCAGGCTGGCAGGCAGAAGTGGTTAGGGGCAATCAGGAAGGCAGGCAGGCAAGCAGTTGGGAGCCAGCAGTCCTGGATTGTGAGAGGGATGTCCGACTGCCCGTTTAGGCCCGATCCCACCGGGATCGGGCCTAAACGGGCAGTCGGACATCCCTTCAGGGGTCCCAGATTGGAGAGGGTGCAGGCTGGGCTGAGGGACAACCCCCCTCCGTGCACAAATTTTGTGCACCGGGCTTCTAGTATTAAAATAAGGTTCTTTTTTATTTATTGTTGGATTTGATTTGCTAACACTTTAAGAATTATTGCATCAGCCTTGGCTGGGTTGCTTAATTGGTTAGAGCATTGTCCCAATACGCCAAAGTTACGGGTTTGATCCCTGGTGAGGGCACATTCAAGAATTAACCAGTAAATACATAAATAAGTGGAACAACAAATTGATCTTGCTCTCTTTCTCTCTACTTCCCTAAACATGAATAAAACTAAAATTAAAAATTTTTTACACCTATGTTTATAAGAGATATTTGTCTATAGTGGTTTGTTTATTTTCTTGTAATACTTCTGTCAGGTTTAGGTCTCAGGGTCTGCTGGCCTCATATAATGACTTGGGAAATATTCACTCCCCTTCGGTAGTCTGGGAAAACTGTGGTACTTTGTTTGCATCTTGTTTCCTAATTTCAACTATTCTGGCTAGAAGTTTATAAATTTTATTGATCTTTTCATAGAACGAGCTTTTGGTTCCATTGATTTTTATCTGTTTTTACAATTTGATTTTATTAATTTCTGATTTTTTTCCTGCTTTAGATTTTATTTGCTCTTTCGCAAAATTTAAACTGGATAGTGAGAGTTATTGGTTGGAGATTTTTCCTTCTTTCTAATAGGTGTTTAGTGTTATAAAATTTCCTCTAAGTATTGCTTGAGTTGCATCCCCAACCTTAGATATGTGGGGGTTTTTTTTCATCTAGTTTAAAATTTTATCTAATTTCTCTTTTGATATTTTTCCTATGATCCAACAATGATTTTGTAGTTATTTCGTTTCTAAATATTTGGGGATTTTCCACATCGTTGTTACTGATTTCTAATTTGATTCTACTGTGTCCAGATAACATACCCTGTGTAATTTGAATTTTTTAAATATATTGAGGCTTGTTTTATAGCTCAGAGATAATCTCTTTTAATAAATGTTCCATGTGCAGTTGAAAAGAATGTGTATTCTGCAAGTTGTTTGGCAGAGTGTTCTATAAATGTCAGTTAGGTCACATTGGTTGATAGTGTTTTTTTAAAAAAATATATTTTATTGATTTTTACAGAGAGGAAGGGAGAGGGATAGAGAGTTAGAAACATCGATCAGCTGCCTCCTGCACACCCCTACTGGGGATGTGCCCGCAACCAAGGTACATGCCCTTGACCGGAATCGAACCTGGAACCTTTCAGTCTGCAGGCTGACGCTCTATCCACTAAGCCAGTGGTCGGCAAACTCATTAGTCAACAGAGCCAAATATCAGCAGTACAACGATTGAAATTTCTTTTGAGAGCCAAATTTTTTAAGCTTCTTCTAACGCCACTTCTTCAAAATAGACTCAACCAGGCCGTGGTATTTTGTGGAAGAGCCACACTCAAGGGGCCAAAGAGCTGCATGTGGCTCGCGAGCCGCAGTTTGCCGACCATGGCACGAAGCCAAACCAGTTAGGGCAAGTTGATAGTGTTTTTAAGTCTTCTATATCTCTGCTGATTTTCTGTCTAATATTTCATTAAGTTGTTAACAGAGGGGTGTTGATAATTGTGGATTTGTCTGTTTATTATTACAGTTTTGTCGTCATGTATTCTACACTTGATCTTAGCCAAAAGGCCGAGAAGCAATATCTTCATGTATATGGAAGCTTTATTATTTTTTTTAAACGTAGTCAATTTTATGTTCCTTCAACCACAAAGAGAGTCTTTGGTTGTACAAACATCACTAGTTACAGTCTTGCCCAGAGGTCCCGGCTGGGGAGGGGGCAGTTAGTCTGTGGCCAGAACTCCTGAGGGGTCTCTAAAATGCTAACACCCAGGTTAAAAGACTTAGGGCAAGGGTGGTGGTGGTGCTGGCAGGGCCCCCACCCCAAGTCTGGGGAAGGGACCCGCCCCTCTAGGAGGGCACTGGGCCCAGGCCTCGGTGCCCTGGCCACGGGGCGGCGGCTGCTGCACGGGGCCTCGTCCTCAGGGCCCACGGCTTCTGGTGAGGGCCTGCCCAGAAGCACCAGGGCCACCTCTCCATCCTCCTGCAGGCCAGGGCTGGGAGACGGCTCCAGGGATCTGTTCCTCGGCAAAATCTGTACTGCATGTCATATGCAAGCTTTGTTATTAAGTGCATACGTTATTAGGTTTGTTATAGCATCTTGATGAATTGAGCCTTTTCCCGTTATGCTATAGCTCTATATTATTTTTTGCTCTACAATGACTTTGATATTAACCTTTTGCACTCAGATGTCGAGTGTGACTCGACACGGTTAGCATCGGTAGCCCATCCCTTCCCTCCCTCCATCCCTCCTCCTTTATTTGGGCTTTTCTTACATTAAATAAATAAGTTTGTATGAAAAGAAACTCCAGTTTTTTATTCTACTGCCGCGCTTTGTAAAATCTGGGGTATTTAAAAAATTAAATCCCGAGTAGAATAAAGGAATCGAGAAAAAAGCAAGCGAGTGCAAAGGGTTAATAATGCCACTCCAGCTTTCTTTTGATTAGTATTATGTATCTTTTTCCATCCATCTTTTAAACTTTTTAAAAATTAAATTTATTGGGGTTACATGGGTTGATAATGACATTATATAATTTTCAGGTATGAATTTATACAATGCGGTCTGTATACTCTATACTTGACCTCTGTATCCTCTTAGTTCTCTACCCTTCTTTCCTTCTGGTAACCCCCATTCTGTTGTCTGTATCTTTGAGCTTTTCTTTTGTTCATTTGTTCCTTTTGTTTTATATCCCACAAATATTAGTAAAATCATACAGTTCTCCTTTTCTGACTTATTTCACTTAGTGTTATACTCTTATCATCCATCCATGTTATCACAAATGGCAATGTTTCTTCTTTTATATGGCCGAGTAATATTTCATTATAATACCAGAGGCCCGGTGCACGAATTTGTGCACCAGTGGGGTCCCTTGGCCTGGCCTGTGGGATCAGGTCGAAATTGGCTCTCTGACATCCCCCTAGGGATCCTAGATTGTGAGAGGGCGCAAACCAGGCCAAGGGACCCCACCGGTGTGCAATCAGGGCTGTGGAGAGATGTGGGAGGTTGGCCAGCCAGGGAGAGATTGTGGGAGGGCTCCAGGGCATGTCCGGCATGTCTTGCTCAGTCTCAATCGGCCGGACCCCAGCAGCAAGCTAACCTACCGGTCGGAGCGTCTGCCCCCTGGTGGTCAGTGCACGTCATAGCGACTGGTTGACCGGTCGACTGCCTCCTGGTGGTCAGTGCACGTCATAGCGAGTGGTTGAGCGGCCTTAGCATATCATTAGCATATTATGCTTTGATTGGTTGAATGGCCAACCGGACACTCACTTATTAGCATATTAGGCTTTTATTATATAGCATGTACCACATCTTTATTCAGCCATCCAAAGGACACTTAAGTTGTTTCCATGTGACTAATGCTGCAGTGAACATAGATGTACGTACATCTTTACAAGTAAGTGTTTTCAAAAATTTCAGCTATATACCCAGAATAGGAATTGCTGGATCATATGGTAGCTCTGTTCTTATTTTTTTTTTAGGAATCTCCACACTCTTTTCCACAGAGGCTGTGCCAGTTTTCATTCCCACTAACTGTGTCAGGGTTCCCTTTTCTCCACATCCCCTCCAACACTTGTTATTTCTTGTCATTGATAATAACCATTCTAACAGGTATGAGGTGGTATCTCATTGAGGTTTTGATTTGCATTTCCCTTATAACTAGTGAAGTTGAGCATATTTTCATATATCTGTTGGCCATATGTATGTCTTCCTTGGAAAAGTCTCTATTCAGGTCCCTATTTTTAACTGGGTTCTTTGCTTTTATTGTTGAGTTGTAACAATAAATTTATAAAATTTGGATTATAGCCCCTTATCAGAAGTATCATTTGTAATCATTCTCTCCCATTTGGTTGCTTGCCTTTTTTTGTTGGTGGTGATTTATTTTGCTGTGCAGAAGAATTTTAATTTGATATAGTCCAATTCTTTTATTTTTGCAATTACTTCCCTTGCCTTTGTGGACAGGTTTACAAAGAACTCCTCTGAGACCATGGTCCCTAAGTTTAGTGCCTATGTTTTTTTCTAAGTATTTTATTGTTTCAGGTCTTATATTTAATCTTTAATCTATTTGGTGTTAGATAGCAGTCTAGTTTCATTCTTTTATTTTTTAATTTTTTTAATTTTTTTAAAATTTCTTTATTGATTAAGGTGTCACATATTTGTCCTCATCCCCCCAATTCCCATCCCACACCCCTCCCCACGGATGCCCCAACCCCCTGTTGAACTTAACCATTGGTTAGGCTCATATGCATGCACACAAGTCCTTTGGTTGATCTCTCCCCCCCTCCCCCCACCCTCCCCTATCCTCCCTCTGAGGCCCAATAGTCAGATCGATGCCTCCTTGTTTCTGGTTCTGTTCTTGTTCATCAGTCTATGTTGTTCATCATTTCCCCTAGATGAGCGAGATCATGTGTCACTAGAGATATACTTATAAAAACTGAATGTAAAACGAGCAATAATAGTTATGCTGACAGGCAAATGAATCAGTCTGTAGTGAGTTTCTTTCTGGACCAACAGTTCTTTTGAGACCCAATATCAATGTCCACCAGTTCCTTATGTGTACATGTCGGCACTGACCCCTCAGCTCTGGATGGTGGACAAATGGTGGCAATGCAGGTCTGACTCCCTCTGGTTTGGTCTCGGCCGGACCCAGGGGCACGGCTTCACCCGGACCCAGGGGGCGTGTGGCCTCACCTGGACCCGGGACCCAGCCTCACCTGGATCCAGGGGCACACGGCCTCACCCGGACCCGGGATCCAGCCCCACCCGGACCCAGGGGCGCGTGGCCTCACCCGGACCCAGGTGCGCGCGACCTCACCCAGACCCGGGACCCAGCCTAGTTTCATTCTTTTAAATGTGGCTTTCTAGTTTTCCCAACACCATTTATTGAAGAGACTTTCCTTTCTTCATTGTATGTTTTTGGCTCCCTTGTTTAAAATTAGTTGCCCATATGTGTGTGTGGATTTATTTCTGGACTCTCAATTCTGTCCCATAAACTTGTGTTTTGCCAAAATTATACTGTTTTGATTACTGTAGTTTTATAGTATAACTAGAGCCCCAGTGCATGAAATTCGTGCACGGGGGTGGGGGGGATGTCCCTCAGCCCAGCCTGCACCCTCTCCAATCTGAGACCCCTCGAGGGATGTCCAACTTCCCTCTCACAATCCAGGACTGCTGGCTCCCAACTGCTCACCTGCCTGCCTTCCTGATTGCCCCTAACCGCTACTGCCTGCCAATCTGATCACCCCCTAACCACTCCCCTGCCAGTCTGATTGATGCCTAACTGCTCCCCTGCCAACCTGTTTGCCCCTAACTGCCCTCCCCTTTAGGCCTGGTCCCCCCTAACTGCCCTTCCCTGCAAGCCTGGTCACCCCCAACTTCCCTCCTCTGCCAGCCTGGTCACCCCTAACTGCCCTCCCCTGCAGGCTTGATCGCCCCCAACTGCCCTCCCTTGCAGGCCTGGTCCCTCCCAACTGCCCTCCCCTGCTGGCCATCTTGTGGTGGTCATCTTGTGTCCACATGGGGGCAGGATCTTTGATCACATGGGGGTAGACATATTGTGTGTTGGAGTGATGGTCAATCTGCACATTACTATTTTATTAGATAGGATAGAGGCCTGGTGCATGGGTGGGGGCTGGCTGGTTTGCCCTGAAGGGTGTCCCGGATCAGGGTGGGGGTTCTCTTGGCGCGTGGAGCGGCCTGGGCGAGGGGCCTGTGGTGGTTTGCAGGCCGGTCACGCCCCCTGGCAACCCAAGCGGAGGCCCTGGTATCTGGAATTTATTTATCTTCTATAATTGAAACTTTGTAGCCTGGAGTGGAACCAAGCCTTCTGCTTGCTCTATGGTGGCAGCCATTTCTGTTGGGATTTATGTATCTTCTGTAATTGAAACTTTGTAGCCTGGAGTGAAGGCCTCAGCCAGCCAGGGCTGCAGAAGCTTGGCTTCCTCCATCACCAGGGGCAACCTTAGCCTCCCGCTCTTCCAGCTCTGTGGCTGCTGCCATTTCTGTTGGAATTTATTTACCTTCTATAATTGAAACTTTGTAGCCTTGAGTGGAGGCCTAGGCCAGCAAGGGGAGGCGGAAAGCTTGGCTTCCTCCATTGCCGGGGAAACCCAAGCATCCCTGCTGCTCTCTGTGGCTGCAGCCATCTTAGTTGTGTTTATTTGCATATTTGCTCCTGATTGGCTGTTGGGCGTGGCTTGCGTGCGTGGCTTGTGGGTATAGCAGAGGTATGGTCAATTTGCATATTACTCTTTTATTAGATAGGATTTGAAGTCAGGGAGTTTGATGCCTCTGGCTATTACTTTGGCTATTCAGGGTCTTTTGTGTTTCCATACAAATTTGAGTATTTTTTGTTGTTGATGTTCTATTTCTGTGAAAAACTCCTTTGGGATTTTGATGGGGATTGCATTAAATCTGTAAACTGCTTTAGGTAGAGTAGCCAACCTAGAGGTAAGGGATTCCAGGATTACAGGGAGTTAGCAATGGCCTTCTGGCCTCAGGGTATGAAATCCCCAAAAGCTACTAGTTAATGGCTCTTAGAGCAAGTTTTTGCATCTTGAGACCCCAGTGGCCCACAGTCCACAGCCCCTTACGTTGCTCTTTCTAGTCAGCTTTCACAGAGGTCTTTTATTGTTTAGTTTTCTCTCTTCCTCCTGGATCATTACTAGGTTTCTGTCTTCAAGTTCACTAATTCTCTGTTCTGTCTGGTCTGCTCTTTTGCTTCGTTCTTTTATAGTTTTAGTTTGTTTGATAAAGTACTTCTGTTCATTAATTTTATTCCTGAGTTCTTAGGACTGTGAGTTTTCGTGTATATTGTTGAGTTTCTTTATAACTGTAACCTTGAATTCAGTCACTTAAAACACTGTCTTTCAGCCCTAGCTGGTTTTGACTCAGTGGATAGAGCTGCGGACTGAAGGGTCCCGGGTTTGATTCTGGTCAAGGGCACATGATATATTTAAATCTAGCATAAGTTAAATAGATCTACAATAGATCTATTTGTGGGTTCCATCCCCAGTGTGGGGCATGCAGGAGGCAGTCAATCAATTATTCTCTCTCATCATTGATGTTTCTCTCTCCCTTCCTTTCTGAAATCAATAAAAGTATATTAATAAATAAATAAAACACTGTCTTCCATGGCTGTGAGTTTCTGGCAATTTCATTTTTCTGTGCTCCCAGTTATGGTTCCTGGTATTTGATGGATTGTTTTTCTGCTTGCACCTTTGAGGTAGTATTCCTTCATGTTTACTGTTTTGCTTTTAACAGTTCAGCAGGTTGATAGGTAGAGTGCTTTCTTTTCACTGTGATGTTTGGTATGTCTCAGCTTTACAATGCCCTGCTGGACTGTGGGGCACGGAGGCAAATTGGCTATCTTGTGTCTCCACCCTCCCTCCTTCCCTTAACAAAGGTTGTCGGCGGCAGTACTGCTGTTTTAAGCCTTCCAGCCACATCTACTTGGCTCTGTACTGATGAGGGCGAAGGGAAATGCCTTTTCCTGGAGGGAAAGTGCTTCTGCCCCTCTTACACTTCAGGCCCAGCTTCTCCGCTGCCGTCACACTCACTGGAGCTGTGGTAGGCGCTGAATTGTCAGCAGCCACCACGTGTTCTTCCCTTATCCTGCTTCCTTCGCTTGTTTCAGTATGCCCCCCTTCAGGTGTTCCCCTGTGTGGATCTTTCAGATGGTGGTGGAGAAGGGGATTCTTTATTTAGTTGTTTGACTTGTAAACTTAAGGGGAGAAACAATGGAATCCTCTCACTTCATCATGATGCTGATGTCCTATCCTTTTTATTTTAACCTATTTCTTCATATGTAAAGTGGATTTCCTTTATGTAAATACAGCTGGGTCATGCATTTTTATCCAATTTGACAATCTCTCCTTTTCACTTGGGGCGTTTAGACCAATTATGCTTAATGTGCCATAGATAGATTTAAATATATCATCTTTCTAGTTTATATTGATCACATTTGTTTGTTTCCTTTTTCCTTCTTTCTCTTGAATTAACTGAATGTCACTCTATGATTCACTTTATCTACTTTATTGGACTATATAATTCTTTGTTGTGTTATTTTAATTGTTGCTTTAGGGTTTATACATCCTTAACATGAGTCTTTCCTCAGGTACACACCTACCAATTGGCATGTAAGAATATTACAGTGTACTTCATTTCACTTCTCCCTTTGTAATTATCATGCTTCAACATATGAACCCCATAATAAAGCTATTTTTGTTTTAAACAGCCAGTAATCTTTTAAAGAGCTTTTAAAAAAGTGTACCATACATTTACCAACATTTTTACTATCTCTAGTACTCAATATTTTGTGTAGATCTATTTAACTTATGCTTGAAGGACTTTTTTTTAGCATTTCTTGTAATGTAGGTCTGCTTGGTGGTTTTCAGCTTTAGTGCGTCTGAAAAGGTTTTAATTTTGCCTTCATTTTAGAGAAACTATACTGATTATAGAATTCTAGACCCCCACCCCCCGACCCCCCGCAACACTTAAATTTGCTGCAGTATTATGCGCTGGCTTGCATTCCTGGAGTTCTTATTCTTTATTCCTCTGTCAGTGGTTCTCAACCTTTCTAATGCCGCAACCCTTTAATACAGTTCCTCATGTTGTGGTGACCCCCGACCATAAAGTTATTTTCATTGCTACTTCATAACTGTAATTTTGCTAGTTATGAATTGTAATGTAAATATCTGTGTTTTCCGATGGTCTTAGGCTCTACAGCAGCGGTTCTCAACCTGTGGGTCGCGACCCACAAGTTGAGAACCACTAGCAGGATTGCCTAAGACCATCGGAAAACACAGATATTTACATTACGATTCATAACAGCAGCAAAATTACAGTTATGAAGTAGCAATGAAAATAACTTTATGGTCGGGGGTCACCACAACATGAGGAACTGTATTAAAGGGTCGCGGCATTAGAAAGGTTGAGAACCACTGCTGTATGTAATGTGTATATAACATGGCCCGATTTTACCTTGGAGAATGTGATAGCTGATCAGAATTAACCCTGAATCTGGTCCACTTGAAGTGGGAGAATATTGCAGTCTAAGGCCCTAAAAATGTTTTAACTCATTGCCCTGTACTCCTTGACTTTTTAATGAGTTAGTCAATGCTTTTTTTTTTTTTTTTAATACTTTGAAGTCTGGTATTGCATGTTGGAATTTGTCACCTGAAATTTAGATAAGCTAACTCATTTAGGTAATTTAAGTGACTCCCTTACAGGGATGATAATTATGGTGAAATACATCAGTGTGTACTGCTTGACTTTGACCCAGCTATTTGAAGTGGAGAGCTAACAGATAATAGGTGTTTGTATTGGTTGCAAATGAAGAAATTACGAACATTGCAGGGTTTAAAATGACTTAGTAGTCAGATTGTGACATCAAGTGGGTTTTTAGGGAAGGACTCCTTGCTGCCACCAAAAGGTCTGTGCAAAATACTAGTATACCAAGTGAAAAAGGGCTCAGACAAGAGGGTAGGTGAAAACTAGTGCTCTCCTGGCACTAGTTTTGTCTTTCATGCTGCCTCTTAAGCACCACTGGAGAGGTCTGGTGGCGAGTAGGCTTGATGAAGCCAGGGGTGGAAAGGGAGATGTGCCTTCTGTGGTGTTTGCACTGATCAAACACATGGTCAGTGCCACAGGCTTCATGGACTTTTCTCCTTTGTGCCTTATCTTTGTGTTGCAGGTTTTCTTTTTGTGTGTGTGTGTGTGTGTGTGTGTGTGTGTGTGTGTGTGTGTGTGTGTGTCAAATTATCTTCATTTAGCTATTTCTTCTTGGATGAAGATTGGAGAATAAAGCTAGTTGTGTTGTAGTGTACCCCCCATCTTACAAAGGACGCCTCAAAAAGTCGAATTATGGAGTCATTTATTAAAAGCCGGCGGCATGCGAGGGAGCAAAAGCTCTCCAGACCTCGCTGCGCCGAACAGTTTGCCACATCTGGCTTATATTGGCAGAATATCACAAAGGTATCGATTACATCTTTGGGTCTGGAATGAGGAACCTGTTTCACGAAAAGCATTTTTACAGAAGCGAGATTGAGCAAGTTAGTTATCTAAAGTATAGTTTTTGGGTCTACAGATCACTGAATCAACAGAAACACATTATCTGGGACCACCGGGGCAATTTAGAATAATTGTGCTGTCCAGATACTGGGATCACTGAGTCAACAGGAATGCACTATCTGTAGCTACTGAGACAATTTGGGATAATTGAGCTGTCCTGGTTCCCAAAAGAATGTGCTTCAGTAACCAGTTAGATTACAATCAATGGGATATTCAAACCATCATCAATGGAGTATTGGGATAGCATACATAAGTTCAGAAAATCAAAATAACTTTTGTTTTAGCAAACAAATAAGTACAGAACCCAAACTAGTTTCTACCTGAGATGATTGCTACCATACTTCAGTTGATGGAAGAGAATGCACTTCAGGATAAAATGGTCTTATTAAAATCAGGAATTAAGAAGTTAAGCCTTAGCTGGTTTGGCTCAGTGTATAGCGCATCGGCCCGGGGTTCAATTCCAGTCAAGGGCTCATACCTCGATTGTAGGCTTGATCCCTGGCCCTGGTTGGGGCGTGTGGGAGGCAACTAACCAGTGTTTCTCTCTCCCCCTCCCTTCCACTCTCTAAAAAATCACTGGAAAAATACCTTCAGGTGAGGATTAATAAAAAACAAACAAAAGCCCCAGATCTACAGTCAAATAACTAAAACACATCCATACAAGAGTACTTTCTCACTGATGACTTTATATCTGGTTCAAATGGACAGGAGTCTGGAAGGTGGAGCATGGCGGGCAGAGTGATGCCACCTTCTCCTGAAATCTGTTGGCGTCTACAAATGTATTCCTTTGTGCTCAACAACAGTGGAACCTCAGTCCTCGGATTTAATTCGTTCTGGAGCTGTTCTAGAAGCAATTTGTTTGAAAACCAAATCATTTTTTCATCCCAGACCCCCAAGTGATTCCGTTTTAACCTTCCTTTTATGCAGCACATGTCTAATGTACTGTTTAATTTATAATCAGACATTCCTAAATTGATCAAACCACCCTCTGCCAGCCTTAAGTGAATCACTTTCAGTACTCATTCCAGGGGTGTCTTGCAGGAGGTCAGTATGCAGCATCTTCATGTCATTGCCTCCAAAATACTGTCCCTGGCTAACTACCTTTCATTTATCCAAATCAACAACCGTTTTTCTCTCTCTCCAGTTGCCTGTGTTGTTTCTTTCACACCCTTAGCAGCATTAGCACTTTTGAGGGCTTGTTTTAAAATTGTCCTAATTGTCCCCATAGTCCATTTCGCCAGCAACAAAAGCAAAAAAACAAAAAAGAACCCACAAAAATAATCACAGCACAATTTCCCAAGAGGTTAACACAGGTTTTGTGGTAAACTAACTCTCACATTTTCACTTTTTGTCATGCTGATACAGGGTTGTCAGGTTGAGAACTAGAGGTTTGACTGTGTTCTTTTTTTTTTTTAAGATTTTTTTTTTTGGGGGGTGAGTGGGGCAGGAGTGAAACATCAATAGTCTGCCCCTTTCATGCCCCTTACCAGGAGATCAAGCCTGCAACCCAGGCATGTGCCTTGATGGGGAATCAAATTGGCAACCTTCTGGTGCATGGGATGATGCCCAACTGAGCCACACAGGCCAGGGCTCAACTATTCTTAATATCGTGTCCAAAGATTCATTCTCTTAAGTTTCTCCCTCAAAATAAAAACACCATGCCATCCTGTAAAAAACACTCCATTCACCTCTCAGCCTCTTAACAGAATCATTCCTGCTCACTAGTTCTCTTCTTTCAGTTACTTTTCAGAAGCCTGCAGTCCATTTCCACCGTGACCAATCCAATGACACTTCCCTGGCGGATCTTTGCAGACCTGTTTTGCCCCTAACCTCACTGTGACCTTGGTCCTATTCACTCTTGGACCACTTTTACTAGTACATTGCTACCTTTGTCCCTTACATGTTTCCCTGAATTTTATTTTTATTGATTTCAGAAAGGAATGGAGAGGAAGAGAGAGAGAGAGAAACATCAATGATTGGCTGCCTCCTGCAGGCTCCCTGAGGATGGAGTTCGCAGCCGGGCATGTGCCCTTGACCAGAATTGAACCCAGGACCCTCAGGACACAGGCCGACGCACTGTGCCAAACTGGCTAGGGCTACCCTTTTCAATGTTAATTTTGTCCTGAAGTAATCTCATTTACATGCATGGTCTTAAAGATATGCTAATTCTCAAACATGTAGTTTCACTGTTGGTGTCTCCTCGCCAGTTGAAAAAAAGAACATCTTGCTAGGCTAACTTGGATGGCTTATTTTCAGCTCAAAATCATAATGTCCCTTCACTTATATTTTTAAGAAAAGGTTGCCCTAGCTGGTTTAGCTAAGTGGATAGAGCATTGACCTGTGGACTGAAGGGTCCCAGGTTTGATTCTGGTCAAGGGCACATGCCCAGGTTGCGGGTTGGATCCCCAGTAGGGGGCGTGCAGGAGGCAGCCAATCAGTGATTCTCTCATCATTGATGTTTCTCTCTCCCCCTCTTCCTTCCTCTCTGAAATTTACATTTATATATACATATAAGAATGAATGTATAAAGTAACAGCCACAGGTTCCAGGGATGAAGATGCGGATATTTGGGGGAGGACCATCATTCTGTGTTATGGCTTGCAAACAGACTTCAAGAAGAGATAGAAAAGCTTGAATGTAGTATTTATTTGGTGAATGTACATATGAGGTCATTTACAAAAGTAAAGATACAGACAGTTGTAGCTTTCAGTGCAGGTTCAAATACTTTTTTAGAACAGGCAGTAGTCCATGAGGATTTGGAATGACAGTACTGAATGGCACATGCTTCCGTTTCCTTTGTGTTCCGCCCCCCCCCCCCCCCCCCAGCCCCATGGGGTAGAAAGGGAGAAGAGAATATCAGTGTTAATGTAAATACAGCTAGGCAAATAAAAACTGTGGTGTTTGTTTTTTCTAAGTCACAGGTTACTCAGATGTAGAGCAATTTCTGTGTTCAGGGGTTATCATAGGAGCATTATCTAATAACTAAAATGCAGAGCTTTCATATGTTCCATTATCCAAGTCATCTTAAATTATATTATCTGCCCCCACTCATTAGAGGCCCCTCAGTATTTTGCAGACTCTGACTTTGGAAGGGAGTAATTTCTAATAATTTCTAAAAAGATAGCATTTATAGACAATCTTTTTGGTTTCAATAGGATAAAGCACCCTTTAAAAGGGGGGTGTAAAATGCTCCTTTACTCCCAGCAATGTAAACTCTAATTAGATTTCATTTCCAAGAAAGTGTAACTAAAGGCTTGGTGTTTTATTATTCTCGGGCTTAAATAAACCTGTCACCACCCAGAATATCTCAGAACAAGAGACACCTTAAGAACACAGTCACCAGAAAAATGCAGCATATAAACAAAAGGATGGTCCTTAAAAGTGACAACTGGAAAAACAAAAAACAAACGAAGTGATTCCTAAGTCAAACGGTAAGGTAAAGAGATAAACAAAACAAAAATCTGCTGACAGTATCCCTAGTGAAGACCTGGACATGGGAAGTCAGTCGGCCTTAGAGAACAAGATGAACTGAAAAATAAAAAGCACTCCACAGGTCCTTAGCAACGTAGAAAAGATTGACTCCAAATTCCTTAAGCACATTTAGCCACAGTTGAAGCACTAAGCTTCAGAAAATGCTATGCTTCTGGCTCTAAGAATTACTTCATTTTTGAACCTTTAGCCCCATTTTCACTTCATTAGAAACTTTAAGCTAATTAAATACTCCCATGTATCACACTCCACCGTTAACATACGAACAACCTGTATTTTCTTTTAAAAAGACACTATTTAATAGTACTTATTACAGAAAATAGTCATGGGCAATTAAAAACACACTTTCATTTCACCTTACCTCTTACCTGGCCCATTCCTCCATTAACTCAGTCTTCCAGCACATACATCAATCATAATATTTGCTTCTGCATAATTTACTATGAAAGCCAGCTATTGTGGACTTGAAGAACAATGTACATTATCCATTAGAGTTGAAGGGGTAAAAAGGCTGAACAGTTGCCACTGAGTCAAAGGTTCTGCGGAATTAGAGGCATTGTGCATGCTGACAATACTTTAAAGGGTTCTCTCAGTTTTGCTGCCTTAAAAACAAAATCCCCATTTAGGCTTTATTTCCTTCAAAAAAAAAAAAAAAAAACTCAAAGGGATTAATTGAATCTAAAAGAAACCTATTTTACAACACTTACTCTGTTACTTTAAAAACCAACATGCTGTAAAAATACTTATATTACACACATACACATACACAAAGACAAAATCATCCATCAACCCGCCCTCTTAAAAAAAAAAGCCAAATCAACAAATAAAAGTTTTATTTGCATGGCCAATTATCATTTGTACTCTTTGCAACTTCATTTTAATAATCCTTTAACAGGTTTTAAGCTTGTTGCACAGGGAATAAAAGCTGCAACACTGCACACTTCCTTCAACAGCCACTCCCACAACACCTAAACGTGAAACAGATGTAACGAAGGACAGCAGCACAAACAGGAGATAGTAAATTCCACCATCCAGCACAGTTCATGACTGTCTTTAGGGTTCAGTTGCAGAGGGGGTAAACTTCTTCTAAAAAGAGAGTCATGTTCCCTTCCCCTATTTTATAATGTTGGTGGCTTTAATCCATATTTCTTTGCAACTTCTGTCTGGGCATGGGCTGCATCACAGAGTGAGTACAGATGAGCCATCTCCATTTCCGATTTGGCCAGGTTAATAGCTTTGTTGAACATGTCAATGGCTTTCTCCATGTTTCCTCTAAAAGAACAAAAATTTTAAACATTTCATTCAACAAGCTCCTCACAGAATGCAATGAAGATAGTAAGTGATGTGATAGAGTCTGACCCATAAATTTCAACTACAATTCTAATAAAATGCTTCTTTATAATAAAACAATGCACACAGAAAGTGCTTGATTACACTTACTGTGTGCTTATTATACCTGTTATAGTCTTGTTTTACAGATAAGAACAGTGAGAGTAGAGAAATTAAATGACTTGTTTATAATCTTCCTAATTCCTATGCCTGACCAAATACAGCAGGCTAGCTTTAAGTGGGTAATTTTGTATGGCCCGTGAATGACGTTATTAATATCCAAAGGGCCCTTGGCAGAGAAGGTTCCCCAGCCCTGCTCTAGAAAAGTGACAGCCTCACAGGACAGTAATGGCACTCAGGGGCCTTACCTCACAGATCTGTGAGTCCACCTTCCTTCTGCCTCACCTCTTACCGCCACGTTCCCATCCTAGGCACCTCACTCCAGTCACACAGGTCTACCCAAATTCCTTGACTGTGCGTACACACACCCATACCTGCACTACTGCCTCTGCTTGATTCTAGTCAGCTCCGCACCTTTCTAAGGCACAGTTCAAATCTAGTATTTTCATGAAAACGATTTTCCACTCCTTCCTCAGTGTTCCTGTAGTTCTGTTGTCATTCTATGCATAGACAGATGTATATACACCACAATCCTAGTAGATCCTTAGTGGACAACCCTCAATTTTTAGAACCTAGTACAATGCCTGGTAATTAGTATCTGATTTTTTTAGTAAATGGGTAAATATGCTTGGTCAAAAAATATAATTTACCATTTACAATCTAAGTGTGGTTTGACTTTACATGCTTACTAAGAACCAAGAGCTGTGTTAAGTAACTAGTATTAGCTATGTACACTGAGTGATCTCTGAACGCATAATAATCTGGCCACTCAATGTGTGTGTGGCCAGGCTTTATGAACAACTTAAATGCAAAGTGCTTTTATATGTGCATGATCCTAAGAAAAATCCACAGATCTGCTCAAAAAGATTAAGAACTGCTTTCCCAACCTATTCTAATACAAGAATACTTTATTCATATTAACAAATTGGCAATTAAGAAAACTTAATATTTACATGCAACCATTAGTACAGAATAGTTAAAAAGAACCATAAAATTTTCATCAGCCTGAATATATATTTTCGGCCTATTCTGAGCAGACAGAGGAGCCCAGGAGGGGCTGAATGACAGAGAATTACAACAACTACTGGTTCCTAACAAGCAAAGTGGCAAGATCAGTTATTTTAATGTCAGTGAAAGATGGCTCATTTCCTGTCTACTTGGCTCACGGGTGTAGCTTGTCAATTTAACCCATCTGGTCATCAGTTTCTAGATTCTTCAATTACACTAAGGACCTTCTAGTTATAAAGACTGGTGTAGATATTAATTGAACTAATATTTGGAAAGCACCCAAGGTTCCGTACCTGGCCATAAAGTAGGTACTCAAGTGGATGGCAATTTCAGTATTAAGAGGGTATATTACACTGAACTCTATGGCATAAACAGTTGTCACCTGTTAATGGTGGATCTCAAGTGCAACTCTGGATAAACATACACAAAACAAGAAGTTATGAAAAGAGTTGCAAAAAATCTTACCTAACTCCCTGATTTTAAAGAAAACTCAGGCTCAGAGCTGATGCTGCCACTTGGCTGGCTGCTTCTCTGTAACAGGATCTAGTTCTCTTGGCCACCTGGCTACCATTCCTTATGCTGCCACACTGCACTGCCTAAGCACTCTGCAGGCTTTTTCTCCCAAAGAGGAAAGAAGACACAACAGGAATTGGAAAAGATGAAATTTTCCTTTGTAATACATATGCTTGACTTAACTTTTAAATTGGAAAAATAATAAGGCAAATAAAAGTTGCATAGTTTGAGGGAAGCGTGCCTCAAAAGCGTGCAACATATTAAAACTTAAAAATTTAATGGATATTGACAATAACCTATCTGTAGTGAGAAGAATGAAAAGATAAAATATCTACAGAGCTGCCTTAAATTTCCTAAGAACAGACTTTGGAAGTTACCTTTGTACTTCAATAGTTCCCATGGTTTCATAGGCAAAATCACATTTACTGTCAATTTCAATAGCTTTGCTGATAAGCTCCAAACCTCTATCCAGGTCTTGCTTCCACTGAAGTTGAAGTAAACTGCAAATGCAAAAAGGCAGTCAGGTTGACCATGGGCCAATAGCAACAAGAATATAAGTATATGACTCAATTTCTGCCCTCAATGAATTTTTAATTATGAAAAGAAAGCAAAACCTAAAATAGTATATAATCAGCAAACTGTTTTTATTTTTCAATTTATATTTGTTTTGTATTCTAAATTCTTTATTATGAAAAAAGCGTCAATGGAAATAACCTAAGTGTCCATTGATGGATGTATGGATTAAAAAAAACTTGGCACACACACATACGCACACAAGGAATATTACTAAGCCATAAAAAGGAATCCTACCATTTGCAACAAAATGGATGGATCTTGAAAGCATTATGCTAAATGAAATAAGTCAGACAGAAAGTCAAATACTGTATGATCTCATTTATACATAGATTCTAAAAAAAAACAACCCCAACCTACTCATAGATACAGAGAACAGAGTGATGGTTCCCAGAGGCAGGAGTGAGGGGTAAGTGAAATGGGTGAAAGGAGTCAAAAGGTACAAGCTTCCAGTTATAAAATAAGCAAATCATGGCAATGGAATATATAGAATGGCGGCTATAGTTAATAATACTGTATGTGTATTTGAAAGCTGCTACGACAGATCTTAAAAGTTCTCGTTACAAGAAAAAAAATTCTGTAACTATGTACAAAGACCTGTTAAGACTTATTGTGATAATTTCACAATAAATATAAATACTGATTCATTACGTTGTACACCTGAAACTAGTATATCTTATGTCAATTATATCTCAATAAAAAAGAAAGGGAAAGTGTCCAATAGTATGGGCTCTATAAATTACCTAGTAAGCTTAATTATTTTATTTTGTATAAATTTAAGTGAAGTTTTTTTTTTATTATAGTTCAAGTACATACCATGTTTCCTAATTTGACACAAGTAACATTTCACAGGTTGTTCAGAACTGAAATCCTTAAGCTAAAGTGAAATAGTACATTTATTGATTGCTATACAAGAATGAAACATAAGTAAAATTTTAAAAATTGACAGTGAAGCATCCATAGCATTAATAAATTTATTGATTAACTCAGTGATACTCTACATCACAGTACTTTCCTCAGTGACCAAAAGAAATCCATCTTATTATTGCAAGAAATTTAGTTTTTTACTGGAACAAACAGAAGCACAAAAATACATACCCTTTATGAACATATGTTGTGGCATTATCTGGTTCCAAATCAATACATTTATCATACATTTCATCCGCTTTACCAAATTGTTGTTGATCTGTTAATGCCTAGGTGAGGAGATACTTCAGTTATATTAACGTAACTGTCAACCTAAACAGTTGAAAGTACATTGCTTATTAATTACAAAAATTTACTTCATTTATCCATTTCTTTACAAATTATGTTTGGAGAATACAAAATGTTACAACTTAATTATGTTATAAATATGAAATCTTAACTGTCCACTATTTTTGACAAGTCGTTAAATATAATAGCAAACAATGTGGTAAATGTGGAATACACAAAACCCCACTCTTGGTGCCAGTTCTAACATCAGATTTTCATAGGTACATTCATGTCACTTATTCATAACTTATCAAAATATATCCTAAAGAATTTAAAGGCAATACTCATTTGAAAGGATAAATTCAGGCATGTGTATTAAATGCCATCAGTCATTCCTTAAAAATTGATTAAAAAAAAAAAAACAGTTACAATGAACTATTTTAAAGCAAATCCCACAGCAGAAATCAAAGGGTTGGTTATGTGGATACCAGATCATACTCAAACTGTAACTTTGAGCGTTTTTTTGTTTGTTTATTTGTTTGTTTTTAAGTTATACTGTGTTCCTCCCCGTCTCCTTCCCTCTCTAAAAAGCAATGGGAAAAATATCCTCAGGTAAGGATTAATTATATAGAACTACTAGAGGCCTGGTGCATGGATTCATGCACAAGAGGGGGTGTCCCTCAGCCTGGCCTGTGCGCTCTCACAATCTGGGACCCCTCAGAGGATGTCTGACTGCTGGTTTAGGCCCGATCCCTGCAGGCGGCCAGGGAGGAGCCCGAGCCCGAGCCCGAGCCGGTGCTGCGCCTGCCACTGCTGCTCAGCGCTGCTGCCGAGTCAGGAGAGGCTCCCGCCCCCTACCCCCCCCCCCCCCACACCCCCCAGCTGCGCTCGCCAGCCATGAGCCTGGCTTCTGGCTGAGCGGCGCTCCCCCTGTGGGAGCGCACTGACCACCAGGGGGCCGCTCCTGCGTTGAGCATCTGCTCCCTGGTGGTCAGTGTACGTCATAGTGACTGGTCGACCCGTCATTCGGTCATAATGGTTGCTAAGGCTTTAATATATGTAGATAGTGTGTATCATACTAATAAAAGAGTATGCTAATTAGACCGGGAGACCTTCTGGACGACCATCCAGGACATCCTTCCTGACAAAGCCAGCTGGGTGAAGCCGCCTGCAGCGGTCCTGGGTGCCAGCGCCTGCGGCTGGCTGCGGCCCAGGAGACGAAGAAGCTGCTTGCCCTATGGTCCTGGGCCATAGCCAGCCGGAGAAGCCGCCCCGAGGTCCCAGGCTGCAGCCAGCCGGAGAAGCCACCAGCCTGTGGTCCCGGGCACCAGTGCCTGCGGCCTGGGAGACTGGTTCCCTCTTCTCCCACTGCAGTCATTACTCCAATATTCCCCTTCTGAATGGCTCTCTGCTGCCCCAACCCAACCCCACTTCTCTCTGAAGGATAGGGAACAGAGAGAGCAGTGTTAAAAGCTTACATTTTTAAGCAGGTAAGGTTGGTATTTAAACATATACATGGAAAACTAGAGTCCTTAAGGTAACAAAGGCTAGAAAGGGAGGGGACAGGGACAGGGCAAGACATATTATATCCAGCAATCCATGTGGGGACTGAAAACTTTGCAATAATGACAATCAGTGAAGATATGAATCAACTAAAATAGTGGACAGGGACAATTCTTCCATCTTTGAAAATATATCAAGTCTGTTTAAATAGATTTTCATCTGCATAATATAACACATTCTGACAAGACCACCACCAATGTGGTCAGTGTTGTGTTGGTAAATGTTTAACAACTGGCTGTCAATCAAAGAAAACAAAACCCTGAGTTATAGTATCGGCCCATTTCTTGGCATAAATTCTCCGTCCATGGCTGATTTCGGCTGCTAATGTGATGCCACTAAATGCAGAGCTGAGAAGAAACATGCAGTAGTACACTATTATATTCCACGAGAAAGACCCAAAAGATATAAATAATGTCAAGAGTCAGAACAGTAAAGTGTAGTAAATAATTGAGGAGTGATGGATTTAGAGTATGTATTACCTTTGGTTTTAATATAATTTATTTACTTTTAAGATTATATAATTTAATTTTTAATAATGACCATGTTTAACAACCAGCTTGCAAAATTCATGAAAATTTCTGAGCCAGTAAGAGCAGGCTCCCGCACAAGACTGAGTGGAGTATAATGGTTAAAGGGCATGGCTCATGGATTTGAAACGAGACTCAGCCACTTTTAGGTTTCACTGGTCAAGTTACCTGATCTCCCTATACCTCAGTGTTCTCATCTGTGTAATTATAGTATCTACTGTATAGAGTTGTTGCAAAGATACAATCTGTGTATGGCACAGCACAGTACCTGAAACAATAATTCACTCAATTTGTTATAAACTGTTACTACCTCAATACATAGTTGACAAAATTACTCTACTCATGCTGAAAGAATGAAATTTTACTGATGAGAAAAATATCTTTGCTTCCTAGGCAGCAGATGGTAATCTACTACTAGAAACTGAAAGGGGAAAAATGACCTCAATCAACCACCAGGGAGCTAGATCATCAAGCAGAGAGGATGCCATACATTCTGGGATACATCTGCAGTAAGAGGCTTAGCCTCAGGTATTAATTCAGATCAACTAAGCATCAGACTTAAGATGAATGGTGAGAAGGTTCTAGATTTAGCAGGAATAGAACTTTAATACATAAGCAGTAGTTACTATGGTTAATGATGGCGAGAAAAAACACACCATGATCTATACTAATAAAAGACCACACGTCTTCCGGACAACCATCCACACGTCCTTCCTGACAGTGCCGGGCCGAGCAAAGCCACAGCGCCTGCAGCTGGCTGTGGCCTGGGAGACAGAGAAACCGCCTGCCCCATGGTCACAGGCCGCAGCCAGCTGGAAAGCTGCCAGCCTCGTGGTCACGGGTGCCAGTGCCTGCGGCCGGCTGGAGGAGGGAATCCTGGGTCCCGGGTGTGGGGCCAAGGCAGAGGAGGTTAGGGGTGATCAAGCCAGCAGGGGAGCAGTTAGGGGCGATCAGGCTGGCAGGCAGAAGCAGTTAGGGGCAATGAGGCAGGCAGGCAGGTGAGTGGTTAGGAGCTAGTGGTCCTGGATTGTGAGAAGGATTGTACCGACTGCCTGTGGGATCGGGCCTAAACCGGCAGTCAGACATCCCCCGCAAAGGGTTCCAGATTGGAGAGGGTGCAGGCCTGGCTGAGGGACCCGTTCCCCGCCCCCCCCCCCACCCCCATGCACAAATTTCGTACACTGGGCCACTAGTATACATATATAAAATTACATGTAATTATGTATATAGTGAAGCAAAAATAAGAAAACCACAGCATAGACATTTTAGCACAGACTGTGATGATACTAGTGCTAATAAAGATAGCTCAAGTAAGCCAAAATCTATTTTGAAGGTAGCACAGTGACAAGAAAATGTGCAATTAAGAAAGCTCTGGGAGAGCTGTTCCTAATAGAGGTTTCTTTAAAAAGCTATTCCGTGGCCTTTCTTCTTTTAGCTGCTTATAGAAATCTGCATCAAAAAGGCCTTTTAAACTTCATTTCAGTGATGCTGATGGTATTGTCCCTTTTGCTTTGTTCCTAATAAAAGGCATAAACCCAAGTGTACCTATTCAATACAAAAGTTACACAATTATAATGTGCATTTTCTTATTTTAAATTCTATCCATTCTATAAAACTTTATATAGTACATGCTTTCACAAGGAATATAGAGCAGGTGGTCAGCAACTATTGTTTCCTTTTTTTAAAATTTTATTTATTATCGCCATTACCCTGCTAGCAACTGTATGGACAACGACTGAAGAGATAAGATTACTTCTAACTGAGGTTAAAGAACTTCTGTGTTTACTTCATGCCCCAGAGAGTTAGTTATTAGAGAATTTCAATTTCTGATAATACACTAATATGTAAAACTATTAAAGAATAGAGCCAACACAAATCAGTCTTCTCACAGTCCCTTACCATAAATCCTCAAAAAAAGTTTCACCCCATGGAACTTTTTTCTTTAACTTAACTGAAGATCACATGAAGGAACTTTAAAAGAAAAGCAACCTTAAGTAAGAATGGTTTGGAGGTAGAAATCTACCACAGATGGTCATTTTTAAATGTTTTCTATTTCTGAGATGTGTGGGTGGGTGTGACAACTTTTCTTTGGAATAAAAAAAATAATATAGAATATTGAGATAGATGATTTATGCAGACACCAAAAGCAACTTTTTAAAATTAGTAAGTTTTCAAAGATTTCAGATTACAATTAAACAGTGGAAATACTTCAAATTTAAATCACACTTCCCCCAAAGCTTCAATCCTAAACCAAGAATTTTAGACAAACCAAAGAGGAGTTAAGATGAACTGTTACAGCCTATCTAATCATTTAAAAGGATATTGATCAAATAGAACAGATGGTCTTAGGTGACCCTGCTAAGACCACCGGAAAACACAGATATTTACATTACGATTCATTAACAGTAGCAAAATTACAGTTATGAAGTAGCAATGAAAATAATTTTATGGTGGGGGGTCACCACAACATGAACTGTATTAAAGGGTCACGGCATTAGAAAGGTTGAGAACCACTGAAATAGAAACAAAAAGCTTCCATATTTTTCCTTCCAATTGAATATAGTAAATTTTCCTAAGTTAATTTGGTAAATCCAATCCAAATGAAAACATAAGGGAAATGGTCTGCTTAAACTTCCCCACATTATGAGTTTAGGGTCATGGTTTTCAAATTGATTAACATAGGAGCCCCCCTTGAAGGGGTTGGGACCATCCTGGGGGCCCCAGAGAATCACAGAAGAAACAAAGCATTGTTTTCTGATTTCTCTACTGGGATTCAGCACACAAGTACAGATCTTTATAAAAAAAAACAGAACAAAACAAAAAAACAACCGGCAACTAAAAAAGTATGAAAAATCACATTTACCTGGGCATATAGTGCATAGCCTTCAGCACACCTGGGAAATTTCTTTATGACCTCTTCAAACCCTTTCATAGCTGCTTGGATTTGTGAAGAATTGTTTCCTGTATATGCCTGGCGATACTGTTTAAAAAAAAATCAAAACAGGCCTGTTAAATCAAGTATTCAAAACTCATGGAACGTTAACATATTATAAAAGTTACACAAAATTACATAAATATTTCCAGAAAGGCAGGAGTTATACTAACATAATTTGCTGCATCTACAAGGGTTCCAAGGAAGCTCTGGTTGGTGTTGTTCAGTGGTTAGAGCACAGGTCCGTGCAAGGAGGGGTGATGGGTTCAATTCCCAGTCAAGGGCACATACCTGGATTGCAGGTTCAATCCCCAGCCCTGGTCAGGGCATGTATGGGAGGCAAGTAATTAGTGTGTCTTTCTCACATCAATGTCTCTCTCCTACCACCCCCACCCCATCTCTCTAAAAAGCAATGGAATCTTTGTGCATCGGGCTTCTAGTGTAAAAGATGTGTCTATCATTTTACTTTTCATCCAATGCCAGAGGTTTCCCCACTTTGTTTTCTCCAGCCTCCTTCATCTATCATCGATGAATTCCATGTAACCCACGTCTCCTTTTTTTATGATAATTATAAAGAAGGTGCAAAACCACCATTTTCTAAAGCATTTTCTCAGTCCATTGAGATTTTTTCCTGGCAATTGTCAGTTTGGCTCAAATAAATTCTCAAAAATTCTTACAGGTTTGGACGTTTCCTGTGGTTCACAAGAGCTATTGAAGTACCTCATTTCACTATAAATTGAATTATTTTACTTGGTTTTCAGTATTTCTGATTATTAATAGTTTTACAAAGGCGAGAAGAAATTGCAGTTAATGTGGTATCATGATTGCAGTTAGTTCCTCAAAATATTTTGTTCTCTGTACTAGTTTATGGTAGAGGAATAGGAAGAACAGTGCTATACAGGAGAGCACAAAAATCAGGAATAAACATCTATCAAGATGAACTCAAATAATACAATCAGAGAAATACAGAAACAGTATCTCAATAAATATATGTATACATTTCCTTCTCTAAACTAACTTGTTTTCCCCCTAGGTGTATCCTTTGGGGGAAAAAGAAAAAGATGATTTTATAGACAATGAGGGAAATAAAAATGATGTGTAGGAATATAAAAAGAAAGTAGAACCTACCAATGCAAAGCATTTCTGTGCTTGTGCCAGGGCAGACTCAGGTCTTAATCTAATACATTCATCAAAATCTGCCACTGCTTCTTCAACTTGATCAAGCAGTATTTTCAGCTAAGAAAAAACACACACACATAAATAAACACAACTCAAAATAATAAGTGCACCCACCCCCAGTTAAGTACGTACCGTCTTTTATCAAAACTCAGCATAATGCTAATAGCATATAGTAATTATTCAATATAGAATTACTTCCTAGAAACAATAAACTAGAAAATCTTGTAATTTTAAAGGAAAGCTTCTACAACTTAAAACTAGTGTCCAATTTCTTAAAAAGCACTAAAAACCCACCATTTTGCACTGCAATTTTGACCACTCTTAAGCAAGAAACCTTTTCTTCTAGAAAAGTAGACATTTCTGTACTTTCAAATTTCAAAGCAAATCAGATCATTCAATAATTACCTTTCAAATTAACCTTAAGATACTACCAGTAAGGATCAAAATGTCAGGAATTTTAAGAATGTCAACACTTCTTCAAACCCTTCAGACAGAAATATTAGGTACAATTCTCCATTAGAAAGAACTTCAGCTTTTCTGTTATTAAGTGGATAATCCATACTTTCTACCATAAAGCATTTCCACCAAGTCATGATAAACAAGCAGATTAAAAAGCCATGCTTTCCCCAGATGAGGCTAAAATTGGGAACTGTTTACTTCACTATATATATTTTTGCTAAAAACCAAATATGCAGATTGTAAATCTCCAATAAGATTTTTTTTTGGTACTGTTTGGATAGTCTAGGCTAAATACTTCTTGACAGCAAGAAGCCCACAAAAACCATGGCATTAATTCAAAATGCTCATTAAATGTTTTTAATGTTCTACTCATTGAAAACCTATGAACGGGAAACACCTGAAAAACAAACTTGACCTGGCAAGCCAATATCTGTAGCCTTCCTTTTCTTCTTTTTAATAAGTAAATACTTTAATAAGTAAATACTGATATTATAAGGACAAATGTTCAAGAGGGGACTGTGATAATTTGTTCAGAACTATCAGAATTGATATAAGAAAACTTTAAGACATTCTCAAATATGGGTATCAAATTCCTTAATCGGAGGTCAGAACTCTTGGTAAGAAAATAGATTTACCTGTCCTCGGTGATGATAAACATCTGCATTCTGAGGATCAATGTCAGCAGCCATGTTAAAATCCTGAGTGGATAGCAAAGGCTGTTGCTGTTGCATGTACATGCTGCCTCTTTTGATGAGTGCATTTGCTCGAAGCTACATGCCCCAAATGAGAAAAGGACATCATTACTACTTTATATTCCAATGTAGTTTAAAAACAAACAAACAACTGTATTGAGATATAATTCATATACCACAAAGCTCACTCATTTAAAGTCAGTTATTTTTAGTATATTTAGAGTTGTGCAACTATCACAACTATCTAACTCCAGAACCTCATCATGATCCCCAAAAGAAACTTTATACATATTAGCAGTCACTTCTCATTTCCTCTCTAATCCATCAATCTACTTTCTATTTCTATGAATTTGTATATTCTGGACATTTCATTAAAATGGAATAGTCTTTTGTGTCTGGCTTCTTTCACTAAGTATAATGTTTTCAAGGTTCATCTGTGTTACAGCATGTTATCAGTACTTCATGCTTTTTTATGGCTGAATATTATTCTGCTAGAGGCCCAATGCACAAAATTCATGCAAGAGTAGGCCTTCCTTCCTCCGGCTGTCTGGCACTGGCTTCCCTCACAGCCCCAGCTTTACGTGGAACGTCGTCCAGGACATCTGGTCTAATTAGCATATTATGCTTTTATTATTATAGATTATTATAGGTTGTATACCACTTTTCTTTATCAACTCATATCTTGATGGACATTTGAGCTGCTTCCACTTTTTGGCTATCATGAATAATGCTGCTATGAACATTCATGTACAAGCTTTTGTGCTGCCTTATATATTCAACTAGAGGCCCGGTGCATGAAACTTCGTGAACTGGAGGGGGCGTCCCTCAGCCCAGCCTGCCCCCTCTCACAGTCCGGGAGCCCTCAGGGGTGGGAGGTGACCCGGTCGGTGATCAGGGGAAGGTGATGCCCTATCACACCTCTGCTGCTGCCACTGCTGGCAGCGCAAGCCTTGGCTGGCCCTGGTTACCTGAGCCTTGGTTGGCTCTGGGCGGCCGCCATCCAAGGCTTGCCTGCGCCTCGGGCCAGCCCTGGGCGGCTGGGGGCTGAGGGTTCTGGGGGACTCTGGAGGCAGGCACGTGGAGTGACCGGGCCCGCCTGGGGACAGGCCCGACCTTGCCACGCTGCCCCGGTGGGGCTGAGGGGACTGGGTACTGCCATCTTGTGGCTGTGGGCACTGCCATCTTTGAGGGCGTGGCAGTAAATTAGCATATTCCCTCTTTATTGGCTGTGGGCACTGCCATCTTTGCGATGGCATGAAGTTAAATTAGCATATTCCCTCTTTATTAGATAGGATTATTATATAAGACTCTCTTGGGTATATGTCTAGGAGAGGAATTGCTGGGTCTTATGGTAATTCTTAAACTTATCAATAAACTCCAAAACTAATTTCCAAAAGGATTTTTACTATTTTACATTCTTGCCAGCAATGAATGACAGTTCCAATTTCTCTACACCCTCATCAATACTTTTCACTGTCCACTTTCTGACTATAGTCATCCTAGTGGGTGTAAAGTGAAATCTCATTGTGATTTGGATTTGAATTTCCTTAAGAGTTAATGAGGCTGAGCATCTTTTACTGTCCTTATTGGCCATTTTAATATACTAGAGGCCTGATGCACGAAATTCGTGCAAGGGCCTTGGCCCCAGCGGGCCCCCACCTACCGTGGCTTTTTCCGGAAGGAAGGACGTCTGGTCTAATTAGCATATTATGCTTTCATTAATATAGATTCTTTAGAGAAAATGTCTATTCAGAGCCTTCACCTGTTTTTAAATTGAATTGTTTTAGTAAGAAGAGTTCTTCATATATTCTGGATACAAACCCCTTATCAGATATAGAATTTTTATTTTCTCATATTCTGTGCAATGTGTTTTCTCTTTTTTGATGGCATCCTTTCAATCAAAGAAGTTTAAAATTTTGATGAACTCTTTTCTTTATTGCTGTTGCTTGGCTTTTGGTGTCATATCTAAGGAATCACCATATAATCCAAGGTAAAATGTCCTCCTATTTTTTTTTTCTTAGAGTTTTATACTTTTACCTCTTACATTTAGGTCTTTGATTCATTTGAGTTAATTTTTGTACTTGGCATATGATAGACATCATTACTACTTGCCATTCAAACAAAAAGTCATGATCATAATAAAGATACAGAGATCCCCAAAACTCTTTTTCAAACAAAATTACATGTCTTCCTGAATGAAATGAACAAGAATGCCCCCACATTTTAACAAGAACATCTAACAACATTAGTAATTAGTAGGAAAATCATTAGGAAATAAAATTAAAATTACTAGGGTATCTTCAGTTTTAAAATTTCATTTTAAAAGAAACTGTTAACAAATACTGTTACAACTACTTTTGTTTACAGAAAGTTTAGATATTTGTTGACAAATATTTAAGTCTTTATAACAACTTTTATACATGAATGACTTCTTTGCAGGTGGAAAAAGCCAGAGTTTACCTAATTTCATGAGGAAACAGGTCAGCATGAACAAACTGGTAAGGAAGCGTTAGCTGATGGCTAAGTTCTGTCATGTTATACTTAGTAGAGAGCTCTCAAGATTCAACAGACACCCCAATCTTAATTATGAAAATAACTACATACACATAAGAACACTTGGAAAATGAAAAGCTGTTCCAATGACACACTGCAAAACTTTTGTTATATTTTAATACCTATATCATATTTTTAGAACCTGTATTTTTCTTCCTGTTAAAACTAAAAAATTACTGGCATCATAATAAAATATTCCAGAATATATTATTAAATGTGTTTTGTTTTTAATTCCTTCATACTTTTTTTTTAAACATATTTTATTGATTTTTTACAGAGAGAAAGGGAAAGGGATAGAAAGCTAGAAACATCGATGAGAGAGAAACATCGACCAGCTGCCTCCTGCACACCCCCTACTGGGGATGTGCCTGCAAAAAAATGTACATGCCCTTGACCGGAATCGAACCTGGGACCTTTCAGTCCGCAGACCGACGCTCTATCCACTGAGCCAAACCGGTTTCGGCTAAATGTGTTTTTTATTAAATGCACTTTATAACCTTGTACTACCTATAGCATATTACTTACAGCATTACCTACCTACACCATTACCCTGACCAAATATAGTCCATTACATAGGCAATGCTACAAATAAGAGGTGAAGCTACCGAAAGCTATAGAAAAAATGTTTTCCCTTTCCTAGCTAAAAATAAACATCATTGATATTTATATTGCAGTTTCATTACACCAACTCAATCTTCATTAGGGGTAGTTCCTCCCAAAACAAAAGTAGCCTTCTGGAGAATGACAAGTGAAATGTCAAAATTTTGGCAAAACAGATCTAAAAACCTCATTTTTATTTATTAATTTTTGCACATGCACAAAAGCACATTTTTAAAACGTACCTTCACATTAGCTTCTTTCAAACTGATGACCTTGTCTAAATCTGGTTTAGCTGCGTTGGCATTGCCAATAAGCAGGTAGAAGGTAGCTCGTAGTAATAATGCTTCTGCCATGTATTTGCCTTGAGCATCTATTTCTTTTGAACATTCACTTATGATCTTATCATAGTTTTCTTCTTCCATGTATTGTTTGGCCTTTAAATATCCAGAACTGAAAATAAAAATGAATATAGGAAATCATTTACGAAGAGAGGATGAAATGCTAAAACTTGCCACATTTAGTAGACCCGAGTTAAGCAAATGTCCATTTCCCCTTAACGAGCTAGTCGGCCAGTGTGGGAAAGCAGCAGGGCAGGAGTCTTGATACAGACTGAGATTTTCTTGATGCCTTGAAGAATTTTTAAAAAGGAATCAGCAGAGTCAGTGGCAAAAACCTGCGGTTACTGCCAAGCTTCAACATTTAAACACGTGAAATGAAAAGGGCAAGTCTTATTCACTTTCTTCTGTGTGGCACGTTGATGGCATGCAACAGTTATTTTATGACTAACAGAAAGGATAGAGAAATCCTATATAATAAAAGGCTAATATGCAAATAGACCAAAGGGCGGAATGACCAGTCGCTATGACATGCACTGACCACCAGGGGGCAGATGCTCAATGCAGGAGTTGCCCCCTGGTGGTCAGTGTACTCCCATAGGGGAAGCGCTGCTCAGCCAGAAGCCGGGCTCACAGCTGGCAAGCACAGCAGGGGTGGCAGTCAGAAATCCCTTGAGGGCTCCCAGACTGCGAGAGGGTGCAGGCCAAGCTGAGTCCCCCTGCCACCCTCCAGTGCACAAATTTCATGCACCGGTACTCTAGTTGGAAATAAGTTAGCTCAGGGCCACAGAAGTCAAGGGAAGAGATGTGACCAAAGCTGTGCTTTGTAAAGATGAGCAAGGGAGCAAGACTAGAAGTGAGAAATATTTGCAGGGCTTTCATCCAGAAGTTGTGTTGTTTTACTTGTAAGAACAGACCTAGAAAGAATAGGTGGAAATATCAAAGAAGCAAATTTAAAGGTAGATTCTCCCATAAAAAGGACTTTAAAGACATCCTTCCCTACTTTTTAAAATTCAGTGACCACAATATCATTATTCATCTAAGATGATGACTATTATCAAGGGCACTTACAGGAGGGATTTCTTTGAATTGCAAAGGAATTTATAATAGATGAGCTTATAAGGGGTGTTATAAACATAAGATATTATAAATGAAAGTACATTTTCTCATTCCACTTGTTATATACTTTGAATAGAAAAAACTGGCAAATGAATTAAGAGTTGTTGGTCAAGCCTGGCTGGTGTGGCTCAGTGGTTGAACATTGACCTATGAACCAGGAGGTCAAGGTTTGATTCACAGTCAGGGAACATGCCTGGGATGCGTGCTCGATCCCCAGTGTTGGGCATGCAGAACAGAGCCAATCGATGATTCTCTCTCATCATCAATGTTTCTATCTCTCTCCCTCTCCGTTCCTCTCTGAAATCAATAAAAATATATTTTTTTAAAAAGTTGTTGGTCAAAATCTTACAAATTCTGTGCTAATAACCTTTCCTACAGTTACATTCTAAAACCCCCTTATACTCTAGTTTTGTTCCTCAGATCACCAGGCTAAGAAAACATAATTATTAAATCAGTATGGAAGTAATAATGGTTCCTAACTTATTGAGAACTTAAGTGCATGCTTACAAATATAACCTTTAAACTTCACAATAACCCTCAAAGGTAAATATTATCAGCCCCAGTTAAAAAATGATGAAGCTACGGTTCAGAGTAAAATGGAATTCAAAAACTTAGGCCCAATTACAGCTAGTGTTCTGGTGAGAGGTAGCTATGTCCTGCCACCTCTCAATATAGCTTTTAGAATAATGGTATTAACATTATTGTAGTTTTTCTGGGACAATGACCTTTTTCCTAAACAGAAGAGGAAATTATTGGCAACATTTTAAACATTTACTTCCCAACAACTATCTTCTGAAAAGACTGAGTATCAACTAAAATTTGAACATCTTAGTACCATTATGCATAGTATCTTCCTCCTTAAAAAGTGGCCAATAATGCTGGAAAAATTGGGAGATAGAAATGAAAAACGATCTCTATCCTGGACCCAGAGAGAATTATGATAAAGTGAAATAAGCCAGTCAGAGAGACAGTGCCATATGATTTCACTTACATATGGCATCTAATGAATAAAATAAACTAACAAACAAAACAGAAACAGACTCATAAAATACAGACAATAGACTGACAATGTTAGAAGGGAAGGGGGCTAGGAGGCCAGGTGAAAAAGGTAAAGGGATTAAGCAAAAACCAATAAATTCATAGACACAGACAACAGTATGGTGATTACCAGAGGGAAAGAGGAGTCGAAGGGGGTGTAGGGGGGAAAAATGGTGATGGAATGAGACTTGACTTGGGTGGTGAACATACAATACAATATATAGAGGATTTATCATAGAATTATAGATCAGAAATCTACATAATTTTATTAACCAGTAACCCCAATGAATTCAAATAAAATAAAAAGCTGGTTAAGAGACACTTAAAATATTTCCTTTTCTTCCAAATTCATTTAGAAATGTTATTTTGGTAACAATATTGTACCTTTTCCTGGAGAGGACAGCTAGCCTTAACATCAAAACACAAGTACCGATAAAGACAAATGGACAAACAGGCTAGATGGCTTATGTACTAGACTGTATCACTGATCTCCAGTTGTAAACATGGCATCCTATACTGTTCTCCATAAGAGCAAAGACAAGAAGCCTAGAAAATGGCATTTGTCCAGGCAAACAGAAAAAAACCTTGAAGAAAGTCATTTTTTGGTACTCCTAAGCATCTCAGTTTATAAATTATAAACTTCCCAACACTAAAACATTTGGATATTCAATTACATAATAATTTTCAAGTTAGTGTCCCTATTTGAATACAGCTGATCACCTCACTCACTGAGAATTCTCTTGACAATATCACCAGGACCCTAAAAGCAGGGCAAACTCCTGCCAGTAAAACCTTAAACCACCAGAGAAATAATTCTCAGGGTGTAATAGACACATATGAGAAGTACTTTTATTGTAACTATGCGATCAGGATATTTAATTTTTAATTTTTGGTTAGTCAGAGCCCCACTTAGGCACATAAAAAACAAAAACAAGCCCTAGCTGATTTGGCTCAGTGGGTGGAGTGTGAGCCTGTGGACTGAAGGATCCCAGGTTTGATTCTGCTCAAGGGCACATGCCCAGGTTGCGGGCCTGATTCCCCAGTGTGGGGAGTGCAGAAGGCAGCTGATCAATGGTTCTCTCTCATCTTTGATGTTTCCATCTCTCTCCCCCTTTCCCTTCCTCTCTGAAATCAGTAAAAATATATTTTTAAAAAACATACAAAACAAAAACAAAAAATCTCCCCCAGCCCAGCCCAGCGGTGTGGCTCAGAAGTTGAGTCGACCCATGAATCAGGTCACAGTTCGATTCCTGGACAGGGCTTGATTCATCTAAGATTCATCAGGGGACGTGCAGGAGGCAGCCAATCAATGATTCCCTCTCATCATTGATGTTTCTCTTCTCTCCATTCCTGTCTCTGAAATCATTGAAACATATTATAGAGGCCCGGTGCACAAAATTTGTGCACGGTGTGTGTGTGCGCGCACGCGCGTGCGCACACCCCCTCAGCCCAGCCTGCACCCTCTCCAATCTGGGAACCCCTCTCACAATCCAGGACTGCTGGCTCCCAACTGCTTGCCTGCCTGCCTTCCTGATTGCTCCTAACTGCTTCTGCCTGCCAGCCTGATCACCCCCTAACCACTCCCCTGCCAGTCTGATTGATGCCTAACTGCTCCCCTGCCAGCCTGATTGCCCCTAACTGCCCTGCCCTGCAGGCCTGGTCACCCCTAACTGCCCTCCCTTGCAGGCCTGGTCACCCCTAACTGTCCTCCCTTGCAGGCCTGGTCCCCCCCCAACTGCCCTCCCCTGCAGGCCTGGGTCCTCCCCCGCAACTGCCCTTCCCTGCAGGCCTGGTCACCCCCAACTTCCCTCCTCTGCCGGCCTGGTTACCCCTAACTGCCCGCCCCTGCAGGCTTGATCACCCCCAAATGCCCTCCCTTGCAGGCCTGGTCCCTCCCCCACTGTCCTCCCCTGCTGGCCATCTTGTGTCCACATGGGGGCAGCCATCTTGTGTGTTGGAGTGACAGTCAATTTGCATATTACTCTTTTATTAGATAGGATAGAGGCCTGGTGCACGGGTGGGGCCAGCTGGTTTGTCCCGAAGGGTGTACCAGATCAGGGAGGGGGTTCCCTTGGGATGTGAGGCAGCCTGGGTGAGGGGCCTATGGTGGTTTGCAGGCTGTCCATGCCCCCTGGCAACCCAAGCGGAGGCCCCAGTATCTGGGATTTATTTATCTTCTATAATTGAAACTTAGTAGCCGTGAGCGGAGGCCAGGGCCAGCCAGAGTGGGCAGGAAGCTTGGCTTCCTCCATTACCGGGGAAACCCAAGCCTCCTGCTTGCTCCGTGTCCACAGACATCCTGATTGGGTTAATTTGCATACTCACTCCTGATTGGCTTGTGGGTGTAGCAGATGTACAGTCAATTTGCATGTTTCTCTTTTATTAGTGTAGATATATACATATATACAAAATCTCCCCCAAAACAATAAGCAGATACTACACTTAACACACTTACTTTTCTTTCACTTCTAAAACCTCCCCTTCCTTGTCTTTATCTTCATCAGACTTCTCTCCTTTAAGCATGGGCTGAGAAATTATATCATCCGTGAAAGAACTGAAGTAAGATTTGATAAACTGTGGAGATGGCATCAGAGGTTCACGATTCTGAAATTCAATCATGTTTAAATACATCAAAATGAGAAAACACAAACCAAAAAAGCAGATACATTTATACAACACTGAGAATGACATAAAAATTGGAATCCCTTTTTTAAATAACTGAGGAATATTAGGTTCCATACCATAGGACAGCAGAAAATGGTAAAGCTGTCAGCCCTAGCTGTTCAAAGCAGGTTTTAAGTGAGAACATTTCCCCTCTCCAAAGATGTAAAATGTTAAGAAATCTTAGAATCATTCATTAGCCAAGCCAGCGTGGCTCCGTGGTTGAACATCGACCTATGAATCAGGAGGTGGTTCAACTCAGGGCATATGCCCCAGTTGTGGGCTTGATCCCCAGTTTAGGGCATTCAGGAGGCAGCCTATCAATGATTCTCTCTCATCATTTTTGTTTCTATCTCCCTCTCCCTTCTCCTTTCCTCTCTGAAATAAATAAATACACACACACACACACACACACACACACACACACACACACTAGGTGTACCGGTTAATAATGCAGATTTTGTAATCAAATATAATTTTCAAGAGAAACATCAAAAGTGCTTTATTCAAAGTAATGTCCATCATTAGCTACACATTTCCCCTATCTTTCAGGTAATTTGTGGATATCATCCCGATAGAACTTTTCTTGTTTTGAGGCAAACCATTCAGAGGCCCAATTTTCCACTTCTTCGTACGTTTTGAAGTGCTGCTCAGAAAGTGCGTGTGACATCCATTGGAACAAGTGGTAATCTTAAGGAGCAAGGTCTGGTGAATATGGCAGGTGGGTTAATACTTCCCAGGCAAGATCTTTTAACGTGTCTTTATATAGTTTTGAAGTGTGTGATGATGCATCATCATGAAGGAAAATTACTTTGTCGTGTCTTCTGGCCCATTCTGGTCATTTCACAATCAAAACGTGGTTCAAATTGATTACTTGTTATCTGCAGCAATCAGTATTAACGGTTTCACCTGGTTTTAGAAGCTCATAATACACACCTTCCTGATCCCACCAAACTCAGAGAATTGTCTTCTTTTTGAAGCGATTTGGCCTTGCAGTCGATGTTGATGGTTGACCTGGATCAACCCATGATTTTGTGCCTTTGGGATTCTCAAAATAAATGCACTTCATCGCCAGTCACAATTCAATGCAAAAAAGACTTTCTTTCGTGCCATTGAAGCAACATTTTACTGATGACTTTTCGGTTTTCCATTTGTCTTTCATTCAGTTGATGTGGCACCCATTTTCCTTCCTTTAAAATCTTTCCCTTTGCTTGTAAATGATCAGAAATTGTTTGCTGAGCAACGTTTAATCTTTCTGCAAATTGTTTTTGAGTCTGACATGCATCTTCATCCAATAAATGTAATTGTTGATCTTCAAACTTTTTCAGTTAACCTGGACGTTCTTTGTCTTTCACTTTGAAATCATCACTTTTAGAGCATTTAAACCAGCGTTCACAAGTATCCTGAGATGGAGCATGGCCACCATAAGCTTCCCGAAGTATACATTAAATTTCAGTAGCACTTTTCTTCAAAATAAAGTAATGAATTAAAACTCCTGCAAATGCTCTTTTTTTTGGCACGAAATTCAACATTTTTAAGTGTAAAAATACCTATGACGTTAACACCTTCAGCAAATTTGACATATGAAGTTTTGAAGCTTGTTGTCAATACAACAAAATAGCATACATATCAAATCGCATATATATCAATATATGTGTGACTCCATCTATTGAAAAAAATCCACATTATTAACTGGTACACCTAATATATATACACCATTCACTAAAAGTAAAAGAAGGTAAAATCTGGAATCCAGGAGGCAAATAACTGCTGAGTTAAAATGACATCCTTCTGGTCCCTGTCCTAGAAGACTAGCATCTCAGTTCACCACTCAAGACCATGTCTTACAAATGCATTGACATGTAAAGCCCACATCCCATGGGCCTTCATCTGTCCTCTGTACTGCATCTGAATATCTCCATTGGAGTTAAGTGCCAATTGAAAGCCAGCATGAGATCACATTTCCTGTTTAAGTTATTGCTTTTTGGCATGGTAAACTCACTCATAATCACATAATTATAGTAGCATTTTGTTTTTCCGTATAGTACAACTAAGATGATAAAGTTTTAAAGGTAGAGAGAAGAGGAAGTAACAGCCAAAGGGCTCTCATAATATATATTGGATCCTTTATGTACAAAATTCAACCAAAAAAAATTTTAAATGAAAATATAGTATTTAAAAATGTATATCAAATATCATTGTTATTTTGGTAGATTTTTTTGAGAACATATTTTTATTATTGATTTCAGAGAAGGAGAGGGAGAAAGAGATAGAAACATCAATGATCATTGATTGGCTGCCTCCTGCATGCTACAAACTGGGAGTCGAGCCCACAACCCAGGCATATGCATTGACTGAGAATCGAACTGTGACCTCCTGGTTCATAGGTCGATGCTTAACCACTGAGCCATGCCAGCTGGGCTATTTTGATAGATTTAATGTCTGTGTGTGAAGGAGAAAAATAAGGAATCTGCCTATGTAAGCAGGTGATCTAATCTAGGATAGATGAGATTGGGAAAGAAGAAAACTAAATAGGGAATCAAAGGGAAAAACCATACCTTTGCTCTCTCTCTCTCTGGGGGAGAGACTTAGTATGTCTTAATTTAGGATTATACAAATAAATATTTAAGTCAAATGGTAATCCATTAAGTGACAAATATGCCCAATATCAGTATTTCACTAAAGATTTCGAGTAGAAATATGTAGTGATGATCATTTACCATTTTAGGGGTAAAGCTTAAATAGAAATTTAAATAGCACTTATTGGAGGCCGAGAAATAATGTCTTTTAGTTTTCTATTTCAGAGTAGACAAGAAACTATCACCACCTCCCTGTCTTTCCCAGGGATACAAATTTAAAATAAAAACAATGTTACAATTAATAGACTTAAGTATCAAAGGAACAAGATGTAAATTCTAGCTCGGCCACTTATTAGCTTACTAGAGGCCTGGTGCACGAAATTTGTGCACGGGGGGGGGGGGGGGGGGACGGCGGCGATGTCCCGCAGCCCAGCCTGCACCCTTTCCAATCTAGGATCCCTCTCACAATCTGGGACTGCTGGCTCCCAACCACTCACCTGCCTGCCTGCCTGCCTGCCCCTAACTGCTTTTGTCTGCCAGCCTGATCACCCCCTAACCACTCCCCTGATCAACGCCTAACTGCTCTCCTTCCAACCTGATCATCCCTAACTGCCCTCCCCTGCTGGCCCGGTCGCCTGTAACTGCCCTTCCCTGCTGGCATTCTTGTGACCACATGTGTGAGGGCGTAACGGTCAATTTGCATATTGCCTCTTTATTATATAGGACGTGACCTTGCACCTGCCATTTTCAATTTTCTCATCTCTAAAATGGCAATAAAATCCTTGCCTTATTTATCTTAGAGGGTTGTTGTAAAAATCAAAACAATAATATGAAGTATTTTATGATTTACAAAGTGATATACAAACAGATTGGAAAATATACCTGGAAAATGATATGGAGTCTATGTAAATGTCGGTTAACTTGTATTTTCTTACCACCCTTCAATTCAATCAGTCCAATTCCTTAACAATAATCCTACCTTATAATAGAGAAACATGCAAATTGACCGCACCTCCACTATGCCCACGATTGGGCCGGCGGGAGGCTGGGAGGCGGGACTCCGGGTGGCCTACCCGGCTGTTGAGAAGATCAAGATGGCGGCGCCCAGTCCTCTTAGTTCGGGGGTTCCTGGGGCTATCGGCAACCGGGGGGGCATGGCCGGGCCCATCCCGCCGCTGCTGGGGGTCCCTGGGGCGATCGGCAACTTGGGGAGGCGTGGCCGGGCCCATCCCGCCGCTCCCGGGGGTCCCTGGGGCGATCGGCAACTTGGGGGGGCGTGGCCGGGCCCATCCCGCCGCTCCCGGGGGTCCCTGGGGCGATCGGCAACCTGGGGGGGCGTGGCCGGGAGATCAGCAACCTCGGTGGCGTAGCCAGCCCATCCAGCCTCTCCCAGGTCCCTGGGAAGATTGCAGGCATGTGGTTGCTGAGACCCAGACCAGGCCTCTGGCCACAGATTCATAGCTTTGCGGAGATCTAGGGCAGGGATCTGCCTCATCTGCAGAGAGACAGAGGTTCTGCAGTGCCCCCAAGACGTGGGTGGGCCCAGCCAGGGATCAAGGGGCATGGAAGGACTCCTGGCAGAGGGCCAGGACCCTCACCCCTGAGGCGGGGGTTGAGGGGTGGTGCCACCTCAGTGGAGGGGTGCTGCACTGCAGGGTACTGGACTGACTGATGTGATTCAGAGAAGCTCCCAGTGCTAATGGGCCTCGCTCAGGCGGCCTTCACACTTCAGAGGCAGTGACTCCTGCTCCTGCCTTGACCCAAAAGCAAGCTCGCTACACCCTGCCCCATAGCAGAGCATGCCTAGGCAGTGAGTGGGAAGCCTTCCACCTGCTTCGGAGAAGGGTGGGCAGTAAAGAATGGGGGGAGAGGAAACAATGTGGAGCATCCGCAATGAAGAGGTGCTTGAGAAAGAGGCTCGGAAGCCTGACTGGAAGGTTTGTTCTGTTTGTTGGGCCGCTGCCCCTTAGGAAACGCAAAGAGCATGGCTCTGAGGGCTTCCTGTGTGCTGAATCAAGTTCCACAGCCAACTGGAATTGGCCTCAGTTTCCTGGTCTGTAAAATGGATGAAGCGTGTCCCAGTGCCTTCACTGAGCTTTGATGGCCAATTGAGATACTATATAAAGAAAATGAGGGAAGAAGTGAGAAAGAAAAGGAAGGACAAGCAACACAAAAGAAAGACTGAAAGGAACCTGTAAACCCATTGTCACTTAAATAGGGAATATAGTCAATAGTGTTGTAATGATGGTATGATGCCAGGTGGGTACTAGAAATATCGGGGAACACTTTGTAAAGTATATGATTGTCTAACCACTATTCTGTAACTAATATAAAACCTAAAACCAATACAAAATAATGTTGAATGTAAAGAAATGAAAATTGGAGTGAAATTTTTATAAATTTCAAAGTTTAAATAAAAGCTGTAAAGGAAGGAAGGGGAGAATAAAAAGTGTTTTTCATTTTGCCACTTCATTAAAAAGACAGTTGTCTTTATATGGTGCTTTTATACTTTTCTAAGTCATTATCTCATTTTAATTTCCGGGCAACTTAAAGACAAGATAAGTATTCCCTCCACTATTCAAAGAAAGGAAATCTTGGTGTCTGGTCCTAATGATTCAATCGTCAAGCCCTTATTGTAAAGCAGGGTTAGTAAAATTTTCTGTGCAGGGTCATATCTATACTAATAAAAGCCTTGGGGGTGATCAGGCCAGCAGGGGAGGGTATTTGGGGGCAACCAGGCCCGCAGAGGAGCAGTTAGGGGGCAATCAGGCCAGCAAGGAAGCAGTTAGGGGGCAATCAGGCAGGTAGGTGAGCGGTTAGGAGCCAGCGGTCCCAGATTGTGAGAGGGATGTCCAACTGCAGGTTTAGGCCCGATTCCACAGGGATCGGGCCTAAACCTGCAGTTGGACATCCCCCGAGGGGTCCCATATTAGAGAGGGTGCAAGCTGGGCTGAGGGACACCCTCCCCAGTGCACGAATTTCGTGCACCGGGCCTCTAGTCTATAATAATAAAAGGGTAATATGCTAATTAGACCAGATGTCCTTCTGGAAGTCATTCCGGACATCCTTCCTGACGAAGCTGGGGCTGGAGGGAAGCCAGCCCGGGTCCTGGTGCTGGAGGGAAGCCGGTGCCAGCAGCCAGGGGAAGGAAGGCTTACTCTTGCACAAATTTTTGTGCATCAGGCCTCTAGTATTATGTAAGTAAACACAAAAAAAACAGATTCCTTTAAGATCCCATTTGTATTTTACAGTGTTTTGAGGAATACCAGTTCCATGAAGTGCTCAACGAGAGACAAAGGATCATTACTTTAAAGAGACTGAGAACCACTACATCTATATTCCTCTTAGAGATTCATAACTCATCTGAGCACATGGAAGTCCTGCCATGAAGGAACCTGTTTTAACTCAGCTAATATTTGAAAATGGCAAGTTAAAAAAATACATAGCTTGTTAAAATGAATTTTTTTTTAAAAAGAACAACAAGTTATTATTAAAGAGAAAAGGAACAATTGTTAAATTACTGACATTTAGCAGAAAATCTCTAGGGATATTTAGTGATGACTGTGGTACTCCCACAGTACTCTACTCATATCCTTCCCTGGCACTTCACCATATGATGCCTATTGCACTTATCATGGTTTCCCTCACTAAACTAATTCCGTAAGGGCAAGGACCAGTCTTTGTATCCACCCTTCTAAAATGCCCACCATAGAACTTTGGTCAATAAATGTTTCTTGAATTAAACTATCTATTACTGAGTGCTTAAAACTAATAACCACTTATACACTGCAACTTTAAAAACTTTAATGATATAAAACGGGAATTGGCAATTTTTTTCTGTAAAAGGCCCGAGAGTAAATATTTAGTCAATATTTGTGACAGCCTCTGTCACAACTACTCAACTCTACTGTGCAGCTTAAAAGCAGCCAAAAATAATGTGTGAGCAGCTGAGTTCCAAGTAAAACATCTATCTATGTATACAAAGAGGAAGTATGCAAATTAGGCCAGGACGCCGTAATGGGTCATGACCAGACAGGAGGAGGTTGCGCACGCAGGTGAGGCCCAGAGCGGAGACTGAGGCCGGCCCCCAGAGCCGGAGCACACGTGAACAGGGACAGAGGGGCCGGCCTCCCAGAGCCGGAGCACACGTGAACAGGGACAGAGGGGCCGGCCTCCCAGAGCCGGAGCACACATGAACAGGGACAGAGGGGCCGGCCCCCCGGAGCCGGAGCACACACGGACAGGGACAGAGGGGCCGGCCCGCAGCCTCCACGGCCCAGCACAGCCTGGAGAGCAGACAGCGGGCCTGCCTCCCGCGAAAGCAGCGCGGCTCCCGCAGAAGCGGCAGGCGGCCTACTGCACGCAGTATCATGCGATGGGCTTCTACTTATTTATAAAAACAAATGGCAGATGGGATCTGGCCTGTGGGCCATTTGACAATTCCTAATATAGACAAATTCTTTCAATGTTCTCCAGGTACAATATTGGACACAGCCTACATTCTTATTTAAAAAAAGAAAAGCCACAAAAACCCAAGTTAAAAGGAAAAATAAATATAATCCAGATCTAATTGCAGTTATCTTTACCATCATGCCCAAGTTTAAACAATATATATTAGAAATGACCACTCACAATGTATACTCACCCTCTATTAACCAACTCAGATTAATTTACCTTGTATTTTTCTTTGGCTTTCTCTTTTCCAAGAAGTTTAAGAACTTTATCAGCTAACAGCATGCTTTGTTGATTTTGGAACCCTTCTAATATACACACAGCAGTGACGTCTAGAAATAATAGAAAAACAAAGTATGAAATTATTGTGAAGATGATTAGCAGCATCAAATGGGCACAGTCTTACCACAGAAAGCCAAACTAAATTCATGGCTTTATGTAGCTATCAATTTCATTTCCAATAAATTGATTCCTAAACTTTATTTTATATATTCTATGACCAAACTCAAAGCTCAGAAAGTCACTCCACTTCTATAAGATTCACTTTCCTCACCTGGGAAGTGAAAGAGACTGTAGTGCATGATTTGTGATGTTTCTCACTGCACTAACATTTTACATAGCAAATAAAATGAGGAATTCAGGAGCATTCTCTTAGGGCCAGTAACTATAGGTAAATTAACATAATGAGGCGCTCTCACATCTGGTCTTTTTTATAGGCCTCAGAGTTATTTCTTATTTCCAGAGCCATCTTGCCAGGGCTCTCAATGAAATATACTTCAAAATACCATTTTTATCTGGTCATGCCATAGTTCCAAGATACATTGGTTTGTAATTTAAAAGATCAGTGATTCCTTAATCTCTCAACTTTAAAAGTACTAAAACAATGGCTGTTCCCGTTTTCTGAACTCAGCTTCTTACAATTCCAAATCCTTCCTTCTCCAAAGAAGTCTTCCTGCTGTTATGCTCCCAAAAGCCTGGCTAGTGCCAGTATCAATGTCTTTTTTCCAATCCCATTTTTCCTATTAAAATCCATTTAACCTCCTCTTTATAAATTATCTATCAATTTGATTCCATTCAAAACTCAGGAGACTCTATCCAAAGCAACACACTTCTACTTACCACCAAAGTTCATGATAACATAAAACTTCAAATTTTTCTAAAATGTTCTGTAAACCACTCTCACTTTGGTAATCCAGGTTTTCAATAAATAAAACGGCACTTTTCTTTTAGATAATAATGCTTTAAAAAATAATTATGGCCCTAGCCGGTCTGGCTCAGTGGAGAGAGCATCAGCCTGTGGACTGAAGAGTCCCAGATTCAATTCTGGTTAAGGGCATATGCCTGGGCTGCCAGCTCAATCCCCAGTAGGGGGCATGCAAGAGGCAGCTGATCAATGATTCTCTCTCATCATTGATGTTTCTCTCTTTCTCCCTCTCCTTTCCTCTCTGAAATCAATAAAAATAAATTTAAAAAAATAATAATAATTATGGCTAGCCCAGCAGGTGTGGCTCAGTGGTTGAGCGTCAACCCATGAACCCAGGAGGTAATGGTTCAATACCCAGTCAGGGCACATGTCTGGGTTGCGGGCTCAGTTCCCAGTAGTGGGTGTGCATGATGATTCTCTCTCCCCCCCCTCTCCTTCCTCTCTCTGAAATCAATAATATATATATATATATACACACACACACACACACACACACACACACACACACACACACATATTAAACAAATAATAATTATGGTTAAATCTTCTGAGTGTTTATGGTTTTAATTGTGTAAGATTTAAATGTGCAGTGGAAAACAATTTTAGATGGTAGAAATTACACTTTGGTTTAGCTCCACGTCACCCAGAAGAATGTACTTTAAAACGCAGTGGTCTAGCCCTGGCCGGTTTGGCTCAGTGGATAGAGCATCAGCCTGCGAACTGAAAGGTCCCAGGTTCAATTCAAGTCAAGGAGCACATGCCCGGGTTGTGGGCTCGATCCCCAGTGGCGGACTTGCAGGAGGCACCCGAGCCATGATTCTCTCTCATCATGGATATTGCTCTCTCTCTCTCCCTCTTCCTTCCTCTCTGAAATCAATAAAAACCAACAGAAATATATTATATAAACAAACAAACAAAAAACCCAGTGGTCTATACTATAATTGAAATTTTGGTACCAGAATATTTACAGTATTTACTAAGAATGGCATCTTCACTTCACATGCTATGTCCCAATTATATAATTTCTAATTGGGTATAAAATAATGTTTGAAAAATACTGAGGACAAAAAAAAAGTTTTTTTTTAATGAGTCATTTTAAAATTATTTCAGATTTATATAAGATATTAACTGAAAACATGTAGAATCTTAGAAAAACTATCACTTATTAAAACCTCTTTCCTGATTTTTTACTCATGGAATTACACTGATGCTCATTAGTTGCCAAGTTTAAAATGTGTACTGTATTAAATCTGAATCATAATATTCATTTAATTCCATACTTGAACAGAGACAATATCAAATATCAGCTATCTCAGTTTAAACCAGAAAACAAAGTCTCAATTTGGAAAGAGTTCAACTTCTAAATACAAGTGATTTTTCTACTCACAGGCAGAGTTTCACATAAATTTTACCAATGATTACAAAACCATTCATTTTCATATGGAAACACAAAAATATCCTCACCTTCTAAACATTCTTTCTTATTGTCTAGCTTCTCGTGGGCTTTTGCACGTCTAAAGAGAGCTTTCACATATTTGGGATTAAGTTCAACAGCCTTTGTACAATCTTGTGCCACCTCTTTCCATTTTTGCTGCAATTGAAAGTATTTTTTAAAAGTCACACTAAAGCATTGTTTGACAGAAATCAGTTTTCCAAACTTAACAGGCTGAATGTTAAGAGTCCGACAATAGAAAAAAGTATTTTCAATACATATAAAGAATATTTATAGCTCATAAAAATATCTGTAATAAAGATAAGCAAGGACACACAGAAGGCCGAGAGAGACATATGAAAACATGCTCAAAGTCACTAATCATCTGAGAGATGCAAATCAAAATGACAATGAGGTACCATCTCACACCTGTCAGAATGGCTATCATCAACAAATGACAAGCGCTGGAGAGGATGTGGAGAAAAAGGAACCCTCATGCACTGCTGATGGGAATGCAGACTGGTGCAGCCACTGTGGAAGACAGTGTGGAGTTTCCTCAAAAAATTAAAAAAGGAACTCCCATTTGACCTAGTGATCCCACTTCTAGGAATATATCCCAAGAAACCAGAAACACCAATCAGAAAAGATATATGCACCCCTATGTTCATAGCAGCACAATTTACAATAGCTAAGATTTGGAAACAGCCTAAGTGGCCCTCAACAGATGAGTGGATTAAAAATTATGGTACATTTACACAATGGAATACTACACTGCTGTAAAAAAAGAAGGAACTTTTACCATTTGCAACAGCATGGGTGGAACTGGAGAGCATTATGCTAAGCGAAATAAGCCAGTCGGAGAAAGATAAATATCACATGACCTCACTCATTTGTGGGATATAATGATCAATATAAACTGATGAACAAAAATAGATCCAGAGACAAGGGGCAGGGGAGGGGGGGTTAGAGAGCAACCAAAGGACTTGTATGCATGCTTATTAGCATAACCAATGGACACAGACACTGGGGTGGTAGGGGCTTGCCCTTGGGGTGGGAGTGGATGGGGGGGTGTCAACAGGGAAAAAGGAGACATGTAATACTTTAAACAATAATAATTTTTAAAAAAGATAAGCAAACTGATTAGTAAAAATACTAGGCAAAGGACATACTTAGGCCAACTTTCTACCACCAAATCTACAAACCTACCTGCATCTATGTGCCCATATCATCTTCTTCTTCCTGCCTGTTAGAAATGAGGAAGCACCATTCTTTATCAAAGGCCAACCCTCCACTTATGGATCTGTACTCTCTCCATTTTAGGGACTCCACTCTGTTAGCCATTCTATCTCTCCATCAATCTGACCCCTCTATTATTCCTATGAGCATCTTTTAAAAACCCTCCATTGATTCCATAAATCCTGCAGCTTTTATCCCATTCTTCAGCTCCTCTTTACTGCCAAACTCCAAAGAGTTGCCCCTCTATCTGATTTCACCTACCTCACTGGCTGCTCCTTCATAATTTCCTTCACTAAATTCTCGCTCTCTATCTGATCTCTGCATGCTGGAATATTCAAGGCCTCATCTCTCTCCCTAGGTGATCACCTCTATTGTCCTAAAATTATATAACACCTAAAATTAGAAGATTCCCAAGTATATTGCTTTAGCCCAAACCACTCTCCTAAAATAGACATTTCTCAAGTCAACTATGTACTTAGCTGTCTCATGCCTTCCCCAACCCACTGTTATTAAAATTCCGGCTTCTCTTCACCCTTCACATCCAATGCTGTTGGGTTTCAGCTTTCCTTCATGGCTCATCTAGGCTACTACAACATCCTTAGTTGGTCTCCCTGCCTCCACTCTTGCCTCCCTCCAATATAGTCTTGACAGAATGGCAAAAGCAACAGATGATATTCCTGCTCTACTTAAAACCCTTAAATATTTCCCACTATACTCAGCATCAAATCCAAACTCCTCACCACTACAAGGCTTTGCTTGATCTGGCCTCTGCTATTTCTCCCAATTTCATCTCTCTATATTCCAGGATCCTTTATACCTCATTAATCACACCAAACTCTTTCCTGCCTCAAATTACACATAGCATTTCCACTATTTCTAACACTCTCTTCCCTACTTTTCTATGCACCAATTCCATCTCCCATCATTCCTCTATTATAGAATCATTTGTCTTTCAAAGCATTTAGCAAAATGTCATTTAGTAGTTCATTGTTTAGCTATAAAGTCTATGCATAATTGTTTGCTTTTATATAGACCCAGCTCCTGCCATAGTAACCTTCCATATATGACACAGTCAATTAAATTTGGTTGAACAAATAAACGCAGAGAATACAAATGCCCAATAAGCATAGAAAAGGATGGTTAACTTCAACATCTCAAAAACTGCAGTAATGAGACAGTATTTTTCTTCTATAGGAGTGGCAAATATTATTAAAACCGATAACCAGCCTGGCCAGTGTGGCTCAGTGATTGAGTGTCGACATATGAACCAGGAGGTCACAGTTTGATTTCCAGTCAGGGCACATGCCTGGTTTGTGGGTTTGATCTCCAATAGGGGACATGTAGGAGGCAGCCATTTGATGATCTCTCTCCTCATTGATGTTTCTCTCTCCTTCTCTGAAATCAATAAAAACATATTAAATTAAAAAAAGAGTGATAGTCAGCAAGAATACTGGAAATCAAGCATGCTCACGTTATTGTTGAAAATAGATATTGATGCTATCTTTTTATATTTTAATTTCTAGAATTTTATCTCCCAAAAGTATGCATAAAAATTTATCCAAATGTTCAATAGTGAGATGTTTTCCACCGTAAAGTCATACAGCTACTACATACAGCCTTTAAAAAAAATGAAACAGATCTACATATGTTATGAAAAGCTGTACAAGATATAGTGGCAACTGAAAAAATATGTTGCAAACAATATATGTAATAGGAACTCATCTTTGGTCTTTATTATTTTTACTTTTTAATTTACCGATTTGAGAGAAAGAAATGACTTGCTATTCCACTTATTTATGCATTCACTGACTGACTCTTATATGTACCCTGACCAAGGATCGAACCCACAACCTTGGCGTATCAGGGCGATGTTCTAACCAATTGACCTACCCAGCCAGGGCCTCCCCTGCCCCCAACCCTCACTTTTGCTACTACATATATTGAGACAAAAAGTTTAAGAAATAGCCTCAAACTGTTGAGGAGAATAGTGTCACCAGAAACTTAAGTTTTCTGTATTGTCTAATTTTATAAAATGGGATATATAACTTTGGATTACATTTTTAACAAGCAAAACTAAAATTTGTTCTTAAAAAACTTATGTAATTAAAGGATATAAAAACAAAATAAAAATCCTTTAACTTCAAGACTTCAAAAAAGTTATTAGATTTATTTAACTGGCATTATCCGAAACATAATAAAAATAAAGAGAAACAAAAATAACAGAAAAAACAAACTAGGATACCTACCAACTGTTCAAAGGCAGCGGCTCTGTTTTGATAAAATGTGGAAAGGTCAACATTCTTCTCCGTAGGGCACAGACTGATCGCCTCTGTATAGCAATGAATAGCTTGTTCATATTTCCCTGCTTTAAAGTATTTGTTGCCTTTGTTCTTGGCTGCTTGGGCTCTATCAAGAGAGTTCTAAAACGAGAGGAAACAATTATTAAATACTTATCAATAGTCAGGAATAGATTCAGATCACAGTGCTTAAATGATATGCTGACAGAAGAAAAACAGGAAGGTGTTCAGAATGGTCCTTTACCTGAATGGTGCAAGTCGCTTCACATAATTATCTTCATGGGATAATCTACACTAATAAAAGAGAAACGTGCAAATTGACTGTCCCTCCACTACGCCCACCAGCCAATCAGAGCGAGAATGCAAATTAACCCAACAAAGATGACGGTTAATTAGCATATGCAGGCTCCAAGCAGCCTGGGTCCCGGAAACATCCTCAGGACCTAGGCCGCTCCTAGCCTGTACGCCCGTGCGTAGGAACCAAGCGGCTAGGGGTGGGGCGGGAACATAGCCACACGGCGCGTGTGTGTTGGCGCCAAGCGGTGGCCCGGGTCCGCACACCCCCCGGGCCAGTTCCCACAATGCAGGGCTGGCTGCCGGCCGGGGGGACGTGCGGACCCGGCGGCCACCGCGCAGCTCGGGTCTGCATGCCCCCCAGGCTGGTGCCCACAACACAAGGCTGGCTGCCAGCCTGGGGAACATGTGGACCTAGTGGCCACCATGCGACTCGGGTCCACACACCCTCCAGGCCAGCACCCACAACGCGGGGCTGGCTGCCGGCCTGGGGGGCGTGCCCCCCTGTGCTGCGGGGACATGCCCCTAGTCCAGTGGACCCAACACAGGGGAAACACCTTTTCTTTTTAAAAAAAAAATATATTTAATTGATTTTTTTTACAGAGAAGAGAGAGGGATAGACAGTTGGAAACATCGATGAGAGAGAAACATCGATCAGCTGCGTCCTACACACTCCCCACTGGCGATGTGCCCCCAACCAAGGTACATGCCCTCAACAGGAATCAAACCTGAGACCCTTCAGTCTGCAGGCCGATGCTCTATCCACTGAGCCAAACCAGTTTAAGCATAAACACCTTTTCTGACCGCTCATTGGCTAAGCTCCTGTACGCCGCCACTTGCAGTGTTCTTGGTAACTTGGGTAATAAGAATCCAAGAAGGTGATCTAGGGTTTTTCCACCACACTCCTAGAGGAAAAAATGAAGGTATGCTGCTGGAGGGGCTAAGAAATGTCATATCCTGCCCTAGCCAGTTTGGTTCAGTGGATAGAGCCTCGGCCTGCCGACCACAGGGTCTGGGTTTGATTCTGATCAAGGCCATGTACCCAGGTTACAGGCTCCTCCCTGGCCAGGGCCCAGGTCAGGGCTCATGCAGGAGGCAACCAATCGAAGTGTCCCTCTCACATTGATGTTTCTCTCTGTCTCTCCCTCTCTCTTCCACACTCTCTAAAAATCAATGGAAACATATCCTCAGGTGAGGATAAAAAAAAAGAAAGAAAGAAATGTCATATCTTATGAAAGAGACATCTTGAAAATGCCTAAAGAAAGTTGTCATTTTTTCGTGGTGAAGGGACTGGACTCCGTGTTGATGAAAACACCTTGGCGGCTGCGGTGGCTGGCAGTGGCTGCAGCAGTGGGGTGATGGGGCTGGCGCCTTCCCCTGATCAGCCCAGACCTCTCGCAGAGGGAAGACAGACTGCGGCTTAGGCCTGCTCGCCTAAGCCATCAGTAGGACATCCCCTGAGGGCTCCCAGTCTGTGAAAGGGGGCAGGCTGGGCTGAGGGGACCTCCCTCTCCCCCCAGTGCATGAATTTTGTGCACCGGGCCCCTAGTCCTATGTAATAAAAGCCTAATGTGCTAAGTGTCCAGTTGGCTGGTCAACAAATCAAAGCGTAATGTGCTAATGATATGCTAAGGCTGCTCAACTGCTCGCTATAACATGCACTGACCACCAGGGGGCAGACAGTTGACCAGTTGCTATGACGTGCACTGACCACCAAGAGGCAGACGCTCCTACTGGCAGGTTAGCTTGCTGCTGAGCCAATGGGGACTGAACGAAACTGGTCGGACATGCCCTGGAGCCCTCCCATGATTCCTCCCCGGCTGGCCAACCTCCCACGTCCCTCCCGGGCCCCGATCATGCATGCACCGGGCCTCTAGTCTCAGTAATAAGATTGCTAAATCAACAGGCTTACATATTTTTAATTTCAAAACCACTCAGACTTTCCCCAAAAAATGCTGAAGTGCTTTAATGTACCTCTTTCCTGCCATTCCTACCAGCAACAGGTATGGTTGCTATCTTTTATTTTACGTTCTAGAGCACATTTGCCAATATCTGAAAACATTTTGACTAACAACTGAGGACAGGGGAGCTACTGTATGTAATGGACAGACTTTAGAGATGCTTCTAACATTCTACAATGCCAGTGAAACAGGAATTTTAGGGGTAAAATAGGACAGGTTTAGGAAATTTTAGAAATTTTGGAAATTAAGGGGACCATGGAGGAAGCACAGGGCTGTAGAGCAGCAGAAGGTATATTTCCATAGAATAGGCAAAACTGAAAAGCTGCAATAGATACATTTCCATAGAATGAGGGAGCTGGAAACAGCAAAAGATCTATATTTACAAAACAGAGAAGGCCTTCATCCAAAAGGAGAAGAATAAAGCCCAAAGGGAATAGGAAAACAATAAGGAAGGAGGGGTGGGGGGGGAGGGGGGGGGGGAAAGAAACTCAGGTGTCCCATGTGAGGTTCAACCTTTGAGCCCAGGAGTTACTATAGTAACCAGTCTAAGGGAATAGTGACCAATCAGAGGGGATGTCAAGGCACCAGGATCTGCAGCCTTTATAAGCCATAGGGAAAAGGAACTCAGTGGGACCCTTTCCCCCTACCTACTTGGGAGTCCATTCTGTGAGACTCTTTCCCTCTCCCCAGGTGGGAGTCTGTACTTGTTCTTCAATAAATCTCCACCTTTGCTATACCACTTTCTGTCCGTGGATTCATTTTTCAATTCCGGTGGACAAAGAAACCAGGTTCCAGTCCAAAAATTCTGTTTCACCAGCACAGCCCCCACAACAAAGAATTATCACATTCAAAATGTCAATAGTAGTAAGGTTGAAAAATGTGGGTATAAACTAATATTCCAGTATTATTTTAATTTGCATTTTCCTCACTATTATTGAATTTTAATATTTTTTCATCTTCATTGGTCATTTGTATTTCTTATTTTGAAAAAACCACTTATTCATGCATGTTACTATTTTTCTATTAGACTGTCAACAGTATAGAACAGACATTAGAAACACTGTCATTTTTATTACAATTATCCCAAATGTACTATTTGCTCATCAACACATTTTTTTTGCACTATTTTTGCCTCAGAATCTGATTCCTGGAACACCCAATTTACACAGTTTATGTGCACAATACGAAAGAGTTGGTAGTTAATACCCATTGAGGACAGCTGTGAACATGTCAATCAACACATGGGAAACATCTCTGTAGACAAATTTAGTTGTCCAGAATCTTGCTACCAGGTCCAAGAACTTTGTTGGCATATCTCTATCCAAAACTTTGTTGTCAACATCATCCAACTTGAACAAATATGTGATTAAGAAAAAAATCCTTATATCTCTCCCAACAGGTGAGCACTGACAAAGTAAAAGCATAAGTGGCTGCTCCCTCAAATAACTTACAGGACTGTGAAAGCCCCAGGACATCTCAATCACAAAGCGAAGATAACAACCCTTTTTCCTATTTGTTCTTTTTTTCCCTTACTCTTGCTTCATTTTTCTTGCTGCTTCTCCCCTCCATTTACCTTTTGTTTACCTTCTCTTTTAGTCTGACCACAGCTATGACTATTTTTTTAAGTCTAGTGTGCAAAGAAGAATTTGTAGAAAACTAAGATCAGAATATAAAAACAGTTAGTTTAAGCTAGCCAATGTCAACAAGTAACATGCATATTTTAAAACTAGGATGTGTGAGGATGAAAGAAACCAAATAAAGCACAAATAAATTAGTAGATGAATATAAAATCTTCCACTTGTCAATAGCTTTAATCATCTTCTATAAACTTTGACAGAAAAATCCTAGGCACAAAACATCTATAATAGAAGACAACTAGGAATCTCTTAGGTAGCTATGATTCTGGGGTGGTGGGGGGAGGGAACTATTAAGGTGATTTCTGGAAAACTGCATTTGAAGCAAACTCAACATCCCTTCCATTCCACTGAGAAAAGCAGAAGTCTGACTGTACTAGGTGCCATCCAGGAGTGGAGATCTCCTTTGTCTACAGACAACTGACAAGCATACCTTGCTTGTCTTCCAAGAGACCACCCACTGTCAAGAACTGCTAACATAAAGGAAAATTAATACCACAAAAGAGAGGTACCAAAAGAGAGAGGTACCAAACTCAAAGAGAAAACTAGTATTTATGAAAGAATAAACCAAGCAAAAAAAGTTAACATCAGTAGAATATGAATATATCAGTATTTTTAAAAAGGCTGATTTTAAAAAGTACCAATCAGACATCTTGAAAATTAAAAAAAAAGATGATTATAATGAACTCAACGGATGGGTTGTATATTAGACTAAGGAGTCAAGAAGGTCTGCCAGAATGCAATAAAAAAAGAGGATAGCCCTAGCCGGTTTGGCTCAGTGGATAGAGTGTGGTTAAGGCGCCGCCCCCATCACCCCGCAGCTGGTGCCACTGCCGGCCACCACCACAGTTGCTGGTCCTTGCTTCTTAGTGCTGGCTCCGCCCCCCGCCCACTGGTGGGTGGGGGGGCGATCTGGGGCCAGGCCGGCTGGGGGAGGGGCTGTGGATGGTTGAGGCACAGCAGGTCGCACCCTGTCCAGCCTCTACAGAGGCGTGGTGCCAGGACTGGGCCTGTGCCGCTGCCTCTGGGGAAGGGGCAGCACTGGGACCGGGACTATGCAGGCCTCTCTACCACGGCCTCTGCAGAAGGGGTCGCAGTGCTGGACTGGCCAGCACCAAGGCCTCTCCCACGCTGCCTCTGCAAAAGGGGCCGTGGCGGTGTGTCCCCCCCGCCCCCCCGCGGCGGTAGTGCCGCCCCCTCTCCTGAGGTGGCGGAGGCAGCGCCTCTCCCGTGGCCTCTGTGAAAGGACCACGGAGCTAGACTGGCCTGCAGCACTGGACCAGCCCATGCCGCCGGCCCTCGCAGCAGCTGTGGCTCTTTGTCTAGAAGGATGTCCGGTCTAATTAGCATTTTACCCTTTTATTAGTATAGATAATGTGGTATGGAATTCTATACTCAGCTTTAAAAAAGGGAAATCTTGCCGAAACCGGTTTGGCTCAGTGGATAGAGCATCAGCCTGTGGACTGAAGGGTCCCAGGTTCCATTCCGGTCAAGGGCATGTACCTTGGTTGCGGGCACATCCCCAGTTAGGAGGTGTGCAAGAAGCAGCTGATTGATGTTTCTCTCCCATCAATGTTTCTAACTCTCTATCCCTCTCTCTTCCTCTCTGTAAAAAATCAATAAAATATATTTTTTTAAAAAAAGGGAAATCTTACCCTTTGCAAGAGCATGAATGGACCTGGAGAACATTATGCTAAGTGAAACAAGCCAGAAAGAGAAAGACAGGTATCATATGATTTCACTCATATGTGGTATCTAATGAACAAAATGAACAAGCAAAATGAATAAAAGACTCATAGATAGAAAGCAGGCTGACAACTGAGGGATGGGAGTCTGGGTGGTGGTGGTGGTGGTGAAGGAACTGAGCAAAAAAGAAAAAAAATGTGGTATATTGAATGCATAGAAGTATGCTTGACTACAAACACACTGAAGATTTATTTAGCATTTTTACTAAAAATTTACAGAATAAATAGAACATTCTCTGGGCAGAGTCATGACCTTGTTTCATTAGCATAAACAAGTAAGTAATACACTCTTTCCAGTCTACTAGAAGTTAAAGTCTAAATGATATCACACTAGAAAAAAAACACACGATAACACACTGAACACAAGGAGAGGCAGTCATAGCAAGGGCTGAAAATTAATAGAATACAGCTAAGATAGGCACACAAGGCTTTGCATAGAAATATGGATACTTATTTTTATTAAGCAAAGTTCAAATCAACCTAAAATCAAGCAACTGAATCTTTCAATTAGCTATCTCCCTCCATTTAGTCAAATTTTATAAGAAGCTTCCTTTTTAAAATTACTACTTTTTTAACTCCAAAATCAGAACCTGCTAATTTCCTTTCCCTATCCTCCTATATAATAAAAGGCTAATATGTAAATTGATTGAACGGTGGAACGACCAGTTGCTATGACATGCACTGACTACCAGGGGGCAGACGCTCAACACAGGGCTGACCCCTGGTGGTCAGTACGCTCCCACAGGGGGAAGCACTGCTCATCCAGAAGCCGGGCTCATGGCTGGCAAGCGCCGGAGCGGTGAGAATTTCTCCTGCCTCCGTGGCAGTCAGACATCACCTGAGGGCTCCCGGACTGCGAGAGGGCGCAGGCCAGCTGAGGGACACCCCCCGCCCCCCCGCAAGTGCACTAATTTTGTGCACCAGGGCTCTAGTTGTACTATAGAAAGAAAGAAAAAAAACAATGCTTTGAATGACACTGAGCATGAAAGGATATAATTACAAGGCAAACACCATACTGCAAATTGTCTTCCATGGCTCCTCCACTGCCCATTCAGCAAGCATGCAAACTACTTTTGCATAGCTCTTGATCTTGGTTAACACCCCTAGCACCTTCTGCTCACCCCACTCCTCACCCCATTGCTTTCTGCCAAACTGTTAATAAATGGCAAAGAAAGAATAACATGCCCTAGCCTTTTGGCTCAGTCCAGGTTCGATTCCAGTCAAAGGCATGCACCTTAGTTGCAGGCTCAATCACCAGTCCTGGTTGGGGTGTCTGCAGGAGGCAACCAGTTGATGTGTCTTTCTCACATAGATGTCTCCCTCTCTCTGTCTCTCCCCCTCCCTTCCACTCTCTTTAGAAATCAATGGAAAAATATCCTCGAGTATTTTTGCAAAGCAAAGCAAAACAAAACAAAAAAACAAGAAAGAATAACATTACAATAGAGATGGTATAGAAAAGCTCATTATTTTGCTCCACTGATGGAATTTAGGACAAAAAGCTACTTATTAGCACAATGCTAGTTTATCAGTTAACACCAACTATGCCAGGAACTAGACCTTAAGCTTTGAGACCAATACTAGGCAGAAATTAAGTAAATGCACTGGAGGAAAAAGTCTAAAGCTACTAAAGAGATTTTTAAAACTAAAAAGCAATTTGTTACTGGAAATTACTTTTAGTTTGGGTAGTTTTTTTAAGGTTCCAAACCTTAAAATTGGTGATTCACAATATTTCTGTGAAAATGCATCTTTCCCCTGCATCTCTTACAACAAATCACTTTCTAATTGATCTGAAAGAGCTTTTTAACAAGCTGAACTGTCGAAACCCCCTAGTAACTTCCCACTACCATTGCTTACACACAAGAACTCCAAACTCACATTACTCCACTCTTGCCAATCTGGCCTCCTACATGTTAACATTGGCGGGTTCAAAAAATACTAATCTCACCCTGGCTGATTGGCTCAGTTGGTTGGGCCTCGTCCCGTGCACTGAAGGGTTGCTGGTTCGATTCCTGGTCAGGGAACATGCCTGGGTTACAGGATTGATGTAGCTCTCATATCTGTTTCTCTCTCTCTCTAAAAATCAATTTTAAAATCTTTTTAAAAAATACTAATCTCTTTCTAAAAGAAAACAGTTGAAAAGATTAAGTACTATGTATTGAATTTCTATGAGCAACACATGGGCATAAATTTAAACATAGTGAATACTGGTAATAATACAGGTGAATTATGAAAAAGAAAAGGCCTCCATTTCTGCCTAGATGTCAAACAATCAAAGTATTACTTAAACTACTAGAAGACAGCTTTATCCTCCAAGATATGAATAAGTTTCATCTCTTGATAATGAATAACTGTCCAGTAGAGTCAATGACCCTGTATTTCTGCTTAACGAATTCAACAAACATTTGGACTCAAATCTTATGGGGAATCCTGAAGTTAATGCATGAAGCAAAAATCATTAATTGTCAAAATTACTTTTGAAAATTCTTTATTTTTTTATAATTTTTAATTGAATTTATTGGGGTGACATTGGTTAAAAAATTATATAGGGTTCAGGTGTGCAATTCTATAATACATTATCTGTATATTGTTTTGTATGGTCACCACCCAAGTCAAGTCTCCTTCCATCACCATTTTATCCCCTCCTATACACTCTTCTTCCTTCCCCCAACCCGCTTTCCCTCTGGTAATCACCATACAGTAGTCTGTGGTAGTTTGTGGTGATGAAGTTTGGTGGTGTGTATTTTTTTTAATTCTTTAGGAAAGCACCACACAGGAGATGCAAGGTAAGTGCTATTATCTCCATTTTATGTATAAAGAAACTGAAACCCGGAGAGATTGAGAAATTTGCCCAAGGGAGGACTCAAACTCAAGCAATCAGACTCCAGATTGCCTAAACTTGACTTCTATAGTGCATGGACTGTTACCCATGATTTATTAATATGAATCTTTATCATTAGAATCACATGCAGATTCACACTCCTGAACGGAAACAAAACAGATTTAGGTATCAGATGTTGCTCACCACTGCTGACTTCAAGGTGAAAAGGTCATTAACTGAAAAGAGAATCATCAGGACAATTAGATCTTTTTCTTTCTTTTTGTCAAGGTAATATAACTGAATTCATTTTAGTTAAAAGCACATTTGATATGATTCTACTGTACAACCACCAACAGGATAGTCTTTATCCTGAAGGCACACAAGAGGCCAGAGTAGGAAATAAACAGTATAAACTGGCAGCCTCTCAAAAGAACTATTACTGATCAAAACACAGAAACCCCAGTTCACATGTACAGAAAATGTACATTAGGTGATTAGTATATTAGTATTAGTATAACTAATAACCAGAAAATTTTTAGTCCAAAGAGTAGGTAGCAACTGCATACACACACAAATACACTCAAAACTATCTGGGTAAAACACAAGACTTAAAAACAAGTAACTCAGATAATAAATCTAAAAGGTAACAATGAGAAACAGTAAATGTTTATCTTCTCTCTCCTCAACAAACACTGTGCTGAAACTTGTCAAACAAGAAGCAAACTTAGAACCTGCCCCCATCTTTCGCAGAGGCAATCTACTCTGGAAAAAAACAAGTAACATTTAAAGATCAGAACCACAAATATTAAGATATAATTTAGTGAAATACAAAGTAAGAAAACAATCAGTTTGACAGTCAGTGAAAAGTTACTTAACAAGAATCTGCTCTGGAACAAAAATGTCTAACAAAGAACAGTCAAGAAAATATTCCAAGACAGAAAAATAACCCTCAAAGGATTCTTCAGCACATACACAGAACTTCAGAAGACCAGAAAGGGACCTCTAAAACAAGCCCTGCACTAATAATATGACACCATTACAGAAAGCTTTCAATGATATCCATTTGGCAGTAAGGAGCCACTGTAAACTCTTAGCAAGTATTTATATATTATCTGATAATCACATATAGTCACTGTGAAAGATGACCTAGAATTAGGTACATTAATCCACGAGAAAAATGAGTAAACAGTTAAAATATGAGGTTGTTTGATAATGCTTCTCTTATTTTATTCCCTTTTTATCAAATTCTAAAAGTATATTTATTTATTTTTGTTGTTGTTAATCTTCACCCGAGAATATTTTATCCATTGATTTTCAGAGGGGGGGGGGGGGGAGAAAGGAAAGGAGACAGGGGAGAGGACAGAGGGAGATCAATGTGAAAGACACAATGATTGGTTGCCTCCTGCAAATTCCCTGACTGGGGCTGGGGATTGAACTTGGAACCCAAGTATATGCCTTTGACCAAGAACTGAACCTGAGACCCTTCAGAGCTAGGGTGGGCACTCTTAACCACTGAGCAGCACTGGCCAGGGCTAAAAGTATATTTATTAAATTTAAATTACAGCTTTACAAAAGTAGCATTCAATTCTGAAACACTGAATGAGAAATAATCTTCTACTACTTTATTGACCAACTGTTATTTTTATGTGAATCAAACCGGGGATAAGAAAATACCTAAGATAAAGTCATTTCCCATATGTATCCTGAAATTAAAAAAATCTACAACCAACCCCACCTACTAAATGATAGTACAGTGGCACTCTTTACCTAAGAAGAACATACTTGTAAGAATGCGGATGCTTTAGCATTATGATGTAGTGCATACAAAATCAAGCGACTTATAAAAAGAATGCTTAAATGAGGTTTAAGACTGTTATACCAATTTCCAGGATCAATTGGTAGAATAAAAATTAAAAGCTGGAAATTTTGAAAAAATATTTAACTTGTGAATATATATATTTACAAATGTTTAAGTATGAGGGTGTTTATTGGTTCATTTGCTCAATCCCTCTATGTGGTGGGCATTGTATTAGATTGAGAATACAATGGTGAGAAAGATGGAGCCATCCCAGACTTCACAGATTCAAGAGTATAGTAGGAAACATATGAACAAGCAACCCTAGTATTTGTGATAAGTGCTTTGGAAGGAAAAAGTTCAGTGTCATGTAATCACATAGTGATGTGAGGTACTCACTGACTTGAATTATATAGGTATGTCATTGGTGATTCTTCTTCTTATTTATTTTTTTTGGTGATTCTTATTTTTTAAAGAAACACTGGTATGTCTCAATGGTCAGTGGTTGAACTGAGAGGTCACCGGTTTGATTTCCGGTCAGGGCACATGCCTGGGTTGCGAGCTCAATCCCCAGTAGGGGTTGTGCAGGAGGCAGCCTATCAATGATGTTTCTCTCATTGATGTTTCACTCTACCCTTCTCCCTTCCTCTCTTTCTAAAAATCAATAAAAGCATATTAAAAAATACCTAGAAACAGATCATTTTGAGAAAGATAATTATTTAGAAGATGACTGATAAGTGCAGGTTACTCAGTCTTTTTGGTACCATTATTAAATGTTTAGATATATTGCTCCCTTCTCATTCTAGAGGGCTGACTTACATTAGTGGTTCTTAACCATTTCATGTGGGATAACCCACCCCTGTGTAACATTAAAAAAAACTTGAACACTAAAATAAGTGTATTTTTTAATCATCAGATTAAAAGTCAACTGCATAAAAAGCTACTATAAAGTCAAAATGCTTTTAAATACATGCACTTTTTTTTTTAATCACAGGTTTGGAAAAAGAAATGTCCAAAACATTTGTGCAGTCAGGATACCAGACTTGGTGTATATGTGGGTGTGGTGGTCTCTTGTGATAATTCAGGTCCAGAGACTGAGAAGACTTATTGACAAGATGATCTTCAAACAACTTTCTGACTTTGAGAATCTGTAATTGTTCAAGTTTTTTTGTGTTTGTTTTTTTTAATTGAATCAGTGGCACATCATGGTAGGTTTTATAATGGCCCACTTTATAATATGAGTTAATACTTTCAGTACAGCAGTCCCTCCTTATCAATGGTTTCCCTCTCCAAGTTTTCAGTTGCCTGCATGGGAAAATTTTCCCAGTCATCAACATCATTGTCGTTCCTGACATCCAACCATGTCCAACCATCGACATGGTCATGACTTGATCAGTCAGGATCACCCAAAGCAAATAATCTTCCTTCTGATGTATGGTCAGGTCAATAGTAGCCTACTGTTATCATAAAGACTTGGTCATTTACCTCACTTCATTTCACCATGCAGGCATTTTATCATCTCACATGTAACAAGAAGGGTGAGATTAGTACAATGAGATATTTGAGAGAGATACATTTACATAAGTTTCATTACAGTACGTTGTAATTGTTCTATTTTATTAGTTACCATTATTTCTTATTTTGCCTAATTTATACATGAAACTTTATTATAGGTATGTAAAAGAAGAAACATAGTATGGATGGTTCCCAACTTAACAATGGTCTGACTTATGATTTTTCAACTTTACAAAGGCATGAAAATATGCACTCAGTAGAAACTGTACTTCAAATTTAAATTTCAATCTTTTCCTGGGCTAGTGATATATGGTAAGATACGCTCTTGTGATACTGGGCAGTAGCAGTGAGCCACAGTTCCCAGTCAGCCACACATCACAAGAGTAAACTGATATTCTACAGCATAGCATTAAATGCATTTTTTAACTTAACAATATTTTCAACTTATGATGGGTATATATTGATGTAAATCCATCATTAAATTGAACATCTGTAAATATAGGATTGAGTACTATCTTCAGGCATCCACTGGGGGTCTTGGAACATATCCTTTGTGGATGAGGCCAGACTGTACAGCAATCTCAGATGCTGTCAACTGTGGTTAGGTGCCGTTCTTTAGTGATACCCTAAATCTCCGTTAGGATAAATGTCTGCTCTTTCATTACAAGTTTGCTATTACCCTCCCCGCAAAAAATAACTGGAACTAGTCTACACTGCACATGAAATCTGAAACCCAATAGAGAAAAGCCCGGTAATTTTATTGGTTCATTTTACATAAAGGCAAACTAAGTCCAAAGGCAAAAAACACTGGTTTTCCATTATCATTCACTGATAGTGACCCCTGAACTGACAATATTTGCCCATTCCTTCATTCTCTTAAAATTTTTTACTATTGATCAGGTGGAGAAAGAACAGCTATAAGGCATCAGGATTCTGCCAGTTTTTCCATTAGTTGAAACAAATGCCTAACTACAAAACCTACTGAAGTTGCAATTTAAAAATGCTATTCAAACACAGAGCAATTTCTCCAAACACAAATAATAAATTACAATTAGGGCCAGTTATATTTAGGTAGTCTAATAATAACTCTAGACTATAAGACCAGTATTTATTTGTCATAAAATTAAAATACAAATTTGTTATTAAAAATGAAATAGACATCTCTCTTACATTGATGTTTCTCCCCCCCTCCCCTAAAAAATATCAATAAACATATCCTGGAGTGAAGATGAAAAAAATTTAAAAGTGAAATAGACATTCTTATTGTTGCTTTACTAAAGAATCATCTAGTAACTCAAAACAAGAATGTAAGTACAAGCCCACAAATTCCACAAGGTGTACAACAGTATGTGCCAGTTTTATTTTGGATAAAAAATAATAAATTATTTCAAAGCAGTTCAAGTTACACAAAGAAGTTAATCTAAAGGTCTCATTTTCTAATGGCAGTCAGGTGAATAAAAAAATTATTCTTATAAAACTACAAAACACCATGAAATTTAAAAATCATCACAGTGTTGACCCAGACAATGCTGAAAATGAAAGAGTTTACTAGATTCTATCAAATACTAAATGGCTGAGGTGGGGTAGTATTTGAAAATGCAACAGAAAAAAAAAAGAAAATGAAATGAAATGTCAAAACCTAGTTTCATGTACAGAAACTATATTTTTGGTGATTATTATATAACTGAGAACTTTTATGTATTTTTCATTTATCTACTATTCTTCTGTGATTAAAACCGAATTGAAAATTTATAAAGATGAACTAGGAAAGGCCAGATAATTTCAGATACATAAAAATGACATGAGACAAGTGATGACTAATTCAAAGACTCCCCGGATGGATTACCTCTTATTAGCAGCACTCAGAATCACCATTTAGGGCTGGAAGAAATGTAAGAGATCTAATTATGCAGGACGACACGAAGACCAGAGAGAGAAAATGACCTTCCTGCCCTAGCCTCAGTGGATAGAGCTTCAGCCTGCGGACTGAAGGGTCCCGGGTGGATTCCAGTCAAGGGCATGTACCTCGGTTGCAGGCTCCTCCCGCCCGGGGCCCTGGTTGGGGCTCGTGCAGGAGGCAACCAATTGATGTGTTTCACATCGATGTTTCACTCTCTCTTCTACTCTCCAAAAATCAATGGAAAATATCCTTGAGTGAGGATTTAAAAAAAAGACCTTCCCACGGTAACTATGATGGAGAGCCCAATATTAAGTGCACATCTCCTAGTTCCACCATACTGTTGCACATCTTTTCTATGTCTTACTCTCCTATTGGAAAAAAACCTCTGGCTCTCTCCTGGCCTAGCATCACAGAAATATAGTAAGCACTAAACTAAGGTAGTTCATTACCACATCAAAACTTCCTTCAGCCCTAACCGGTATGGCTCAGTGGATAGAGCATTGGCCTTCGGACTCAAGGGTCCCAGGTTCGATTCCGGTCAAGGGCATGTACCTTGGTTGTGGGCACATACCCAGTAGGGAGTGTGCAGGAGGCAGCTGATGGATGTTTCTCTCTCATCATCAATGTTTCTAACTCTCTATCCCTCTCTCTTCCTCTCCATAAAAAAATCAATAAAATATATATTTTTTAAAAACTTCCTTCAAAGCTGACTTAGTAAAACATGTCTTGAATATGAACAGTATATGGAAATGATTTGTAAATGTATATAAACTGGAGTTATTTGACCAAAGGTTTCTCTGACCTCTGATTTATTCTGGAACTGCCACTGTATAATCCCAGTCTTGGATAAGACCCTCCACCCTTACCCCATCCTAGTGTTCAATGCAGCCTGGCCAATTCCCCACACAGCTGTTTGGCACCAAAAGGATTTAACAGTTCAACAAAACCACACAAAGCAGTTCAAGGGGGTACACTCCAATGCTTCGCCTAACGTCAGAGAATCTGTTTCAGGCATGTCAGGCTTGGTCATGTAAATGTCAAGGTAAAATAAAAAACGAATTTAAGATGCTTCTGTCCAACATGGCTAAGAACTCACTCTCACAGATGGAAAAAAGAAGTCAATGAACACCATGTACAGTCAACCTACAGGCACCGTATTTACCCATCCTCCATCCTAAAACACTTAAAAAAGGCGAGTGGCTCGTTCTTAAAAGGTTATTACCGACTAAGTGCCAGGCCTTGGGAATCACCAAAGCAATTCATAATTACAACGCACCCACCGTTAATGGAATTTGGTTTCCTTCACCACTTAATACAACCGTCACATTGGCAACGCTAGAGAGAAGTGCTGTGTCACCGGGAAAAACACGTTTCTGAAACCCAAGGAAAACGGTCCAAGAAGGTCGCCAACCTGTGCCCTCGGGCTACCCCATTCCCTCTACAGGCAGCCCGAAAGGGCTCTCCCCAAGCCCACGTGCTGCCGTCCGCAGGGAAGGCCCCTGCCCGGCACAACCCGTCCAGGAAAGCTGCACCCGCGGGGTTCCACCTCCACGGCTTAGGGCTGCTTCTCACCATTTCCAGGTGAGCGCCGGGGTCTTCGGGGTGTCCGCTGCCCGGGGCCGGGCTGGCCCTCCCCTCCGGGGTCTTCCGTTCACTGTGGCGCTTCAAGCCGCCGGCATCGCCTCGACCTCCAGCCTCTCGGCGCCGTCGCTGCCGGCTCCACAGGTACATGGCACCCGCGCCCAGCAGCAGGGGCGCCCCGACCGCCAGCGCCAGCTGCCATCGCGGCAGGCCCCCTGTGCCCGGGCCCGCCGCCGCGCCGCCGCCGCCCACCCCACTCCCGGAGCCGGGCGCAGCCGCAGCGACGACCGCCGCCTCTACAGGCTTAGAGGCAGCCATGACGAGCGTCCTCCGCCACCGCCTCTCTGTTGGTTGCGGGCGCCACAGTCACCAGTTAGCGTGCGAAGGAAAACCGGGGAGGGAGGGAGGGAAGGAAGGCTGAGAGCCGGAGAGCACGCTAGGAAGCCCCAGCAGAAGACAGAAAAGGGCCAGAGGTCACCGGAAGCCCAGGGCATGCCGGGCCAGACCTGGCCGCCCGCCTCCTCCCATTGTAACTGCAGAGGAGGCGGGAGGGAGGGGGGAAGAAAACGGAGGATGGGAGAATCACTTCCGGGTCAAGGGAAACTGTACGGAGGCGTCAGGTGGGCGTCGGGGCAGCCCTTTCTCCTTCCTCTCGCCCCGCTGTTGTTGGTGGGGCTGTCCTTGGGGGTCTGGGGTCTCCGCTGGTAGCCGATGTCTGGCGAAGCCGAGGAGCGGCGCGTACGCACGGGGTTTTACGGCGTGCAGGCGATCAGAGCCGAGGAAGGCTCTGCAGGGGCCCTAAGCATGGGCGAGAGTGGCAGAGGGTTTGTGGAGGTTATTGGCTGGGAGGGGGGGTGGGCGGGGCGTAGGCCGAGTTGCCCCGTTTATTGGTGGAATTTGGACCCCTCGTTTTCTACTTCTCGCCACGTTGGCGCTTCTTAGGGTCCCGCTGCCGTTTGCTCGGTTGTCTGTGTGTCCTGGGAACTAAGGGATTGGAAGGACTTTTAAAGATGTAAGGGAAAAGAGCTCAAAGCTGAAGATACCCTGCTGTATCCCCGATCTTCTCTGTGCCGTGGCCAGATTTTAGTTTGAGACGTGGGGCCACAGTAGACGGCAGCGATCGGACTGGGTGGAAACCGGCAAATCTAGGCGGGCTCGGTCGAAATGGCTGGAATTGGGGTCCTTGCGGCTCCCCGGCGCGCTCGTTCGGAAAGCGATGACGTCGGTGTGTTGTTACCTGGTTCTCCAGCCGAGTGGGCAGGAACGCGAAGACCCAGAGTTACCAGCTTTTCTCTGCGCGTTTGTATCTTGTACTGGGTTGCGCCTGGCACCCCAGCTCACACCACGCTCCTTAAAATTCCCGCCGCCCTCCCCAGTGCTCTGATCTGCCCAATGCCCTTTTTTTTTGCATTAAATGTCAGTCTTCTTACCTCGTTCCCAAATAGAAATTTTAGTTCAGAGCTTTCACATATTAATAGCTTTGTCTTCCTATCCCTGTGCTCTGCAAAGATCTCTTCAAACAAAAATTTTCTTAGCCAGAAATTGTGTGGAATTCACAGTATTTTTTAAGGATAAAAGACAAATATTAATAGAGAAGCAGAATTCAGAACTGCGGCTCCCCATTTCAGGTATGCCAGTCTGCAGACTGGATGAAAAGCGACCGACCGAATGCTAACCTGACTAACTCAGGGAAGTGCTGCCTGGTCGCCATGCAAACTCAAGAGACCTAAAGTAACCTAAAGGATGGTCTGAAATTAAAACCTTTCATTAAAAAGCAGTTTATAAAAGCAATTAAAAAGGGAAGCAACCAATCAATGATTCTCATCATTTATGTTTCTCTCCCTCTCCTTCCTCTCTGAAATCAAGTTAAAAGTATTTTAAAAAAATAAAAATAGAAAGTTTATAGTGGGTAGTCATGTTCTATGCCAGTGTCTTCCCTGACAAAGATCAACTTCTATTTTTACTGAGCCTATTGTCTTTTTGCATCTAAGGTAGCATTCCTGTGGGAATGTCAGGGCAACTTGTAACTTCCCTTTTCCGGATCCCTCAGGGCACAACAAATGGCACCTGGGTGCAGAGGACAACTTCCCTTATTTTTATTGTTATCGTGTTAATCTTTGACTGTTAACTCTCCTATACCCATCTATGTAAAAGAAGCATGTGTCTATCATTTTACTTTTTATCCATTCCCAGAGGTTCCCCTTTGCTTTCTCTCGCTTCCCTAATCTATCACCAATGGATTTCATGGAACCCACTTACATCTCCACCTTTGATGGTAAGTTATCAAAATAGGTGAAAGACCACCATTCTGCGGAGCATTATCCCAATAGGTTGAGCTTCTGCTTCCCGTCAATTATCGACAATTTGGCCCAAATAAACTCACAAAAATTCTTTGCAGGTTTGAATGTTTTCTTACGTTATCAAGACCTCTGTATTAAAAATTTACAAGTGATCAATTTCTTTTGGGGTACAATGGAGGATGTTCAACATTACAGTAGCACTACATAACAAATGAAAGATTAAGTGGCACCAAAATAGATTAAATTAGCATGGCCTACTTTGAAAGTTTCAGAATCATCGCTTTTCTTTTGCTTCATACAGATTCCTATTAGTAAATTGCTTTCAGGCAACAAGTTTCCTTAGCAACAGATTGAAAAGATGAGCTAAAGATGATAGGGGCCCGCCTTGTGGCTAAGTGGTTGAGGGTGGACCCATGCTCCAAGAGGTCGCTAGTTCCATTACCTATCAGGGCACCTGCCCCGATTGATGATGTTTCTCTCTCACTGATGTTTCTATCTCTTCCTTCTCCCTCTCCCTCTCTCTCTCCAAAAATCAATACAAACATATTTAAAAAATATATAATAGCAATGGAATTGATCAAATACACTGTAGTAATTGTTGCAGCAAAGGTTTTCTGTCCCTGATTCCCAGCCCCACAAAGCAAGTTTTGTTCCCCTTTGCATGATTTTTCCCTTTCCTTTTCAGAGCAATTACGATTTTTTTCCTGAAATTTCCATTTTTCTGCAGCCTCATAGGGGATTGTCAAGTGCTATTAACTACAAACTATTGGTGGGAACTAAAACATTTAAAGTGTTTCCAAATGACATATTTATTTATTGGCATAGATAACAGATGTATTTATTTATGGTTTCAACCCAAAAGTTACCAAGGGTTTACTGTGAAGTCTTTCTCCAACTCCTGTCCCCAGGCACCCAGTTCCTCTCTCCAAAGACAATCAATGTTTGAGGTTCTTGAAACATTTGTTTAAGATTTATCTAAAGGGCTGTTTTTGGAGACTTAATTTTTTTCAATATATATTTTATTGATTTTTTACAGAGAGGAAGGGAGAGGGACAGAGAGCTAGAAACATCGATGAGAGAGAAACATCAACCAGCTGCCTCTTGCACACCCCCCACTGGGGATGTGCCCGCAACCAGCATGCATGCCCCTGACCAGAATTAAACCTGGGACCCCTCAGTCCGCAGGCCGACGCTCTATCCACTGAGCCAAACTGGCCAGGGCTAGACTTAATATTTTAAAAATATTTTTTTATTGATTTTAGAGAGGGAGGAGGAGGGAGAGAGAGATAGAAACATCAATGATGAGAGAGAATAATTTATCGGCTACCTCCCGCATATCCTACCCTGGGGATCAAGCCCAAAACCCGGGCATGTGCCCTGGCCAGGAATTGAACCGTGTCCTCCTGGTTTATAGGTCGAGGTTCAACCACTAAGCCACGCCAGCTGGGCTGCCAGGCTGGGGACTTTATTTTTAAGATCAACATCAATAAATGAATTTGTTCTTGTTGATTTTATACTTTGTTAATCTGATTTCCATTTCTGACCTCCCATTTTCTCCATCATTTCCAAATTGATTAGAGTACAGAACTGAGCAAGAATGTCACTAGCTTTGTGACCTTCCTGATCTGATGCATACATCTCTAGATTGTGAAACAGCAAAAATATAACACCTCTCAGGTTATAATAAAGATTTAGATAGGTAATATTTAAAGTCTTTTTAGTGTAATCCTACCTAATAATAGACAAATATGCAAATTGACCATACCTCTAACACCCCACAAGCCACGCCCACCATCCAATCAGAGCGAGTATGCAAATTAACCCAACCAAGATGGCTACAGCTACAGAGAGCAAGGTTTCCTAGGTAATAGAGGAAGCCAAGCTTTCTGCCTGTCCTGGCCAGGCCTAAGCCTCCACTCAAGCTACAAAGTTTCAATTATAGAAGGTAAACAAATTCAAACAGAAATGGCTGCAGAATGGAGCTTGAGAGAGCAGGCCAGGGTTGCTCCTGGCAACAGGGGAAGCAAAGCTTTCCGCACACCCTGGCCAGGCCCACCCACTTAAGCTACAAAGTTTCAATTATAACCCCAATAGAAATGGCTGCCAGCAGCAGAGGGAGCCCAGGCTTGGCTCTGCTCCAGGCTACAAAGTTTCAATTGTAGAAGGAAAATAAATTCCAGATACCAGGGCCTCCGCTTGGGTTGCCAGGGGGCGTGGCCGGCCTGCAAACCACCACAGGCTCCTCGCTCAGGCCGCCCCACTCCCCAAAGGAACCCCACCCTGATCAGGGACACCCTTCAGGGCAAACCAGCTGGCCCCCACCCCTGTACCAGGCCTCTATCCTATCTAATAAAAGAGTAATATGCAGATTGATCATCACTGCAACACACAATATAGCTGCCCCATGTGGTCAAAGATCCTGCCCCCATGTGGACACAAGATGGCCAGCAGGAGAGGGCAGTTGGGAGGCACCCAGCCTGCAAGGGAGGGCAGCTGGAGGTGATCAACCCTGCAGGAGAGGGCAGTTAGGAGTGACCAGGCCGGCAGAGGAGGGAAGTTGGGGGCAAACAGGCTGGCAGCGGAGTGGTTAGGGGGTGATCAGGCTGGCAGGCAGAAGCGGTTAGGGGAGATCAGGAAGGCAGGCAGGCAAGCAGTCGGACATCCCTCGAGGGGTCCCAGATTGGAGAGGGTACAGGCTGGGCTGAGGGACAACCCCCCTCCGTGCACGAATTTCGTGCACCGGGCCTCTAGTCCTATATAATAAAAACCTAATATGCAAATTGTTCGATCAGGAGTTCGGGAATTTGACTACTCACTATGATGTGCGCTGACCACCAGGGGGTGTTACAGAACATGGTGGGTGTCAGCCATGCGGGGCAGCAGTGGAGGCACTGCTGGCCCCGATGGGCCCCGACGAGAGCAGGACTAATGTCGGTGTGTGTTTCTCAGCATCTAGAAGGGTTCAGGAATCTGGAGAAGGGGCTGTTATAAATTATTAAAGAGTCTAGAGATGAAACATAATTTTGGAAGGCATTTTGGGGTAGCCAGAGGAGACTTAGCTAAAGAAACCAAGTTCTGCTTGTCTCAGGACCCCTTGCTTTTTATTAACACAAATTGTCCTAAGGCAAGGTAGATATACACATCAAAGCCCAAGGTTTAGTATACAGAATCCATTGTCAGATTAGGGGAACTGCCTTCAGCTGTTCAGGTGTTTGACCAGTGGAGGCAATAACGTGTAGATTGAAATGCCCTCAGTTGTCTGGCAGCAAGCAATCATTTATGCATCCTTTTCAGGTTTGGGGAAATGCCCTCAGCCATTCCAGATGATTCAGCCCTGCTGACATGCTGGAATTGGCTTCCAGCATGGGACCACGGTGGGATGGTGGAGCAGGTGAGCGGGCGGCACCAGGCCAAGTTGGGTGCCAGCGGGGGGCCGATTGCCCCACAGACTGCAACCAGTGGTGGGGGTGGGAAGTGGGGGCGGGGCTGCTGCCTGGCTCCCAGGAGCTGAGGGAGCCAGGTGGGGGCCCCCCCTGGCTTTGATCGATCGATTGCTCCGCAGGCAGGAGGATGGAGCAGGTGATGAGGCAGTGCCAGGCCACTGCGGGGTGCCAGGTGGAGCTGTGGGGCTTCAAGGCTGGGGTGCAAGCTGGGGCTGTGAGCTGGGGCCTGATCCCCACAGGCTACCTTGAGGGACCCCACCTATGCAGAATTCGTGCACTGGACCTCTAATTCGTTATAAAATAGGAGACACTCAAATCTTTGTTCTCTGTTTTTCTAAATTTTAAAGAAGAAAACTATGTCTCCTTTATAAAATATTAAAATTTTGTATATGTGAACAGAGACATATCTCCTTTTTTCTTTTTTTCTACATTAATGGAACTCAATATAAAAAGCTTTCTTCACCTCTTCTCTGGTGTAGGGAGCGGTTATAGGGTTAAGCCTCAGACTGACCTGCTGGTAAAGTTGCAAACAAGTCCCAGCTTAGAGGGCACAGTCCTCTAAGCATAAAGCTTGATCTTGTGACTGCTCCCTAGATCTTTCCTGGGTAGCTAATGGGCTGTGGAAGGGGCAGCAAATGCTGCCAAAACAAGTGAAACTTACAAGAACATTGTAAATTACCTTGTTTCCCTGACTATAAATAAAGCATCAGCTTTGCAGTCTGGATCTGTTCTGTGGCCTCAGCAAGGCACAGAAGATCCACCTAGACCCAGGTTATTCTCTCTGTCTGTCGTTATTCTTCATCCTTCACCGGCCCTCCCTCAGGCTCGCCGAACCCTTGGCTGTGCTGGCGCAGCACACTCTGGTCAGTTGAATGAGGTAAAATGTCTAACTGGCACATGCAGACCTGAATTCTTATTCTAGATTTTAATACTACTGAGCTGTGTGGTTATGGGCACCTCTACTTTCTATATCATGAGACCAGTGGATTAGATTATTTCTGAGGCTCCTCATAGCTTTAAAATTGTATGATTATATACCCTCTATTGTTATTGCTACATGAAAGCCTTTCTGATTGGGAAAGTTGGTGGATAGCCGGTTAATTGGTGTCTAAGTCTTTCAGTGAGCCCACAAACATGCTTATATTAAGTACTAGTACATACATACACAACTCGATTCTCTTTGAACTCTTCCTTAGGTTTCCATTCTCTCTGTTTTTCTTTACTGGAAAGAATTGTCCACACCTGTTATCTCTACTTATTTATCACCCATCATCCAAAATCTCTTATAATCTAGTTTCTAACTTTATTACTAGTCTGAAACTGCTTTAAAGTCACTAAATAAATTATTTGTTTGTTTTTGGTCTTCATGTGCTTTTATTGAAGCACTTGACACCATTGGTCATTTACTCCTTGAAACCCTGTTTTCCCTGACTTTCAGGAGACTAAATTTTATTGGTTCTACTCTAACCAATCTCTAGATAAATGCTTCCCAGTAGAACTTTTTGGGGTATTGGAAATGTTTTATATCTATGATGTCCAATATGATAGCCACTAGCCACATGTGGCTATTGATAGCTAGTCTGACTAAAGTTTTCATTTTAATTGATTTAAATAGCTTCACAGTTATGAATGATGATTGTTCTGTAATTTAGTTGTAATTTTTATGTGGTTATGGGAGTATGCAAGTACTGTGTTTACCTCTGCTGCCATCTTTACCAGAAGCCCTGGATGCATTATTTTAAAATGTGTAACTCATCATGTTCCCTTCTCATTCTTTCCATTTGTGTAATCCTTTTTTTCTTACAGTGCTACTGTTACCTTACGGGGTACCCATAATTGAAACTTTAGATCTTTTTCTGACCTTTCTCTTTTTCAATCCTACCTCCCCAAGCACAAGTGGATGTACCAATATACACACATGTAAACAAAATCAGCTGTGAAGTCTTGATGATTCTTTGCAATATCTCTTAAATATTTTTCTTCCTTTTCATGCCTCAGTCACTTCCCAGTTCAAATATGTGAAAACCCTTAACAGTATGTCTGACACACAATAGGTGCTCCAAAAATAGTAGTTTCTTCCCTTTTTTCTCTTTTTCCTATTTCCTTCATCTTCCTGAATGCCGTATTGCTCCCAGCCTCCAGTGCCTCTCTTCTATGTGTCATTCTGCACCTTGACACTAGATTATTATTTCCAAAGTGTAACTCAAAGTTCATTCTTGAGCTTAAAGACTTTTAGGCCCTCTCGAATTCTGTAAGGTTAAATGTCTCCGCTTACCCCCACTTCCTCTCATACACTTTGTTGCCTTGGTCCACATTGTAAGCATTTAGCAGTGTTTGAAATCATTTATGTGACCCCCTCAGTAGAATATAAGCTCCATGAGGACAGAAACTTTCTTCATCTTGTACTCCCAGAGACCATATAATAAAACCCTAATATGCAAATCGACCGAACGGTGGAATGACTGGTTGCTATGAACTGTCCACCAGGGGGCAGATGCTCAATGTAGGAGCTGCCTCCTGGTGGTCAGTGTGCTCCCACAGGGGGAGTGCCACTCAGAAAGGCAGAGGTGGTGGGAACCTCCGCAGCAGCACTAAGGAGCAGCGAGCTGAATGGTAGGGAGCAGCAAGCAGGCGGGCGGTAAAGAGAGAGGGGTCCCGGACTGTGAAAGGGCACAGGCTGGGCTGAGGGACCCTCCCCCACCCCCAGTGCATGAATTTCATGCACCGCGCCTCTAGTAGTCATTATAATGGTTAATTTTATGTGTCAACTTCACTGGGCCATGAGGTACTCCAATTATTCTGGATGTGTCTGTGAGGTGGGGTTTTTTTGTTTGTTTTTTTTTATGAGTAAAGCAGATTGTCCTCAGTTGGAGGGCTGAATAGAACAAAAAGGCTGATCCTCCCTTGAGTAAGAGGGAACTTCAACTGCCTTGAGCTGGGACGTTGATCTTTTCCTGCCTTTGGACTGGAACTGAAACACTGGCTGTTCTTGGATCTTAAGCTTGCCAGCTTTCTAACTGGAACTTACACCATCATCTCTCTTGGGTCTCCAGCTTGCCGACTGCAGATCTTGGGACTTCTTGATCTCCATAATTTCATGAATCTACTCATTATTTTATATATATCCTATTGTTTCTGTTTCTCCAGAGGACGCTGAATAATACAGATTTCTACACTAGACATTGAATGCTACTGTACAATACCTAAAAATGTGGAAGTGGCATTGGAGATGTGCATTAGGATGAGGATGGAAGACTTTTAAAGTACATGTTAGAAAAGGCTGCAATTGCTCTGAAGGAACTGTTGGTAGTTATAAGAACATTAAAGGTGATTCTGGTGAGAGCTTGGCTAGGAAAGAGAAGAACTGGAGACAAAACTTCCATCTTCTACAGAAATCCTATATAATAGAAGGCTAATATGTAAGTCGACTGAACGGCAGAACGACCGGTCGCTATGATGCGCACTGACCACCAGGGGGCAGATATTCAATGCAGGAGCTGCCCCCTAGTGGTCAGTGTGCTTTCACAGGGGGAGCACCGCTCAGCCAGAAGCTGGGCTCACAGCTGGCGAGTGCAGCGGTGGTGGCGGGAGCCTCTCCCTCCTCCACGGCAGCGCTAAGGATGTCCGACTGATGGCTTAGGCCCGCTCCCTGAGAGGGTGCAGGCCGGGCTTAGACACCTCCCCTCCCCTGCTCTGAGTGTTCGAATTTCGTGCACCGGGCCTCTAGTATATAAATAATCCCAAACAGAATGTTGGTGGAAATACGAAGGTTAAATGCCATTCCAGTGAGGTCTGAGACAGAAATGAGGAATGGGTTATTGGAAACTGGGGGAAAGTGATCCTTGTTATAAAGTGGCAAAGAACTTGGCTGAATTGTGTTCTAGTGTTTTGTAGAGGATAGAACTTGCAAGTGATGAAATTGGATATTTAGCAGAGGAGACTTCTAGGCAAAGTATTGCAAGTGTTGCTTGGGTCATCCTTACTGCGTGTAGTATAATGCAAGAGGGGAGAGATGGATTGAAGAAGGAACTGTTAAGTAAAAAAGAACCAGAACTGGGAAATTGGGAAAATCCTGAGCCTATCTATATTGCAAAAAATGAGAAAGTTTGTTTTGAAGAGAACTTGAGGGGTGTGGTTAAACAACCATTTGACAGATAATGAGTGTGATTCGTGGACTTAATCATCCATCTCAGCAGAAGCCAAGAAGAGAGATGGGATTATACCAGCAGAAACTACCTTTTGGGACTAAAGAAAACTAAAAGAATGGGACAGAATGAAGGAAGGTTGTCAGACGTTTGAGATTTTACAGGACAGGACCATAGAGCTATTTGCTTTATCTTTCAAGAGACAGGGAAAAATGGCTCAAAGGTTCTTCAGATTTAGGGCTACCATTCCTACCACAGGGGGCAGGGCAATTTCCTCCTCTGTTTCAAAGTGCGGGGCCCTCCGCCCAGTACTTAGGGGCAGGGCCACCCTTGCAGAGAGCTGCATGGGTAGGGCTGCCCCCACCCCACACTAGAGCGATGGAGGTGACACTACTACCTCCATGGGCCTGGAGGGCAGATCTAATGGAACTTGCCTTGCTAAATTTTAGACTTTCATGGGACCCACCACCTGTTCATTCTCTTCCATTTCTCCCATTTGGAATGGGAGTGTCACACCATTATATTCTGGAAGCACATAACTAGTTTTACAGGTTCACAGCTGGAGAAGAATTTTGCCTCAGGATGAATTATATTTCACTAGAGGCCCAGGGCATGAAAATTCGTGCACTCAGTGGGGGGGCAGGGGTCCCTCTGCCCAGCCTGTGCTCTCTTGCAGTCCGGGAGCCCTCGGGGAATATCCAACTGCTGGCTTAGGCCCGCTGGCAGTCAGACATCCCTCTTGCAGCCTTCAGGGAGCGGGCCTAAGCCATTAGTTGGACATGCTTAGCGCTGTCACGAAAGTGGGAGAAGCACCCGCCACTGCTGCTGCGCTGGCCAGCCATGAGCCAGCTTCTGGCTGAGCAGCGCTCCCCCTGTGGAAGCGCAGTGACCGCCAGGGGGCAGCTCCTGCATTGAGCGTCTGCCCCCTGGTGGTCAGGGAGTGTTATAGTGACTGGTTGTTCCACCATTAGGGCCAATTTGCATATTACCCTTTTATTACATAGGATGTCTCACCCATACCTAATTTAGGCAATATTTAAATGAAACTTTGGATGTTACATTTTAGAGTGGATGTTGCAATGAGCTAAGACTTTGAGGGCTCTTGGGATGGAATGAATGCATTTTGCATGAGGAAAGAACATGCATTTTGGGGGACTCGGAGCCCTACTCCCTGTACCAAAATCTATATTGGCTTGCGAGGGCTGCTATAACCGCATACCATAGACCAGGTGGCTTAAACAACACAATTTTTTATTTATCACAGTTCTGGAAGCTGGAGTCCAAGATAAGATTCTGGCCAATTCTATTTCTGGTAAGGGCTCTCTCTATCCGTGGCCTGCAGACAGCCTCCTTCTCATTGTGTTCTCACATGACCTCTGTTTTTCTGTGTGTGTGCTCACCAAGGATGAGAGCAAGCTCTTTAGTGTCTTTTTTTTTTTTTTCTTTCTATTGCAGCTTGAATCCCTGACCATAGAGCTTGGACAGGGCAGGTCACACAGAGAGGAAAGCTCAGCTCCTGTGTTAGTGAAGGCACCATGGTGGGAGGGGAGCCCAGGGCTGTCACCATCAGCTCTGCCAGGGAAAGGGTGTGTGTGTGTTCACTGGATGAGAAGGGCCTGGAGGCCCACATCAGAGGCCCGCCAGTCTTAAGGGAGGATGGGGTGAATGACCTTGTCACTCCCCACCCGTGGCTGCCTTCCAGGCAGGGAAAGGCAGAGCAGAGTAGCGGAGGGGATCCAGAACTAATGTGCCAGGCTCCTGCAGCCTCAGTGTCTCCACGGGCCCCTAGCCTTGCTGCTCTGTTTCAGGACAGGACCGAGGAAAGAGGCTGCCAGGGCCCGGCCTGGCCCATAGCCGAAGGAGCGCAGGAGTGTGGGTGGGAGAGGATGGGGCTCTCTGAAAAGAAACAGCAGGGCCAGAGAGAAGGCCCTGGGAGTACAGGAGAGTACCCGAGCAAAGAGCCAGGCCCAGCCACATTGGGGTTGCCCTGAGAGGGCTCGAACCACTTCAGCAGACACCGCCCACTGTTCCATCTACTGAACTATAAGCATCCCAGAATAGAAGCTGTCTGATTTATCTTGTATCTTATACTCTGCCTAATACAACGCCTCCTCTAATGCTATATGTCAGAGCAAAGGAATATATTTTCTCTTTTTGTCTTGGAACATACAGTTCATATTTCTTTTCCACAATGATCTCATTGCCATAATTATTTGTCCTTATGTGTGCTACCAATACTCAATTCTGAGTCCCTGAAGGGTGAAGACCATGTTCTAATAATCTTTGTACTCCTACATCTGTTTTGAGCTTGGGGATATAATGGGTGTTTGTTGACTTATCTGCCCAAGATGATATGTGAAACATGGTCAGTAGAGGGTTGATCAAGTGTTTGTTGCACAAGTTGCCAACTGCTGCTTTACCTCCGTTATACTGTGGCCAACATGAATGGTCTGGTACCACCACTGCTGGCCGACACCACTGGTGCCACTGGGAAACCAACTCATTGCTGCTGCTGCCGCCAGCAGCACCATCATCATGATACTAGTTCCCAGTTCGAAGGAGACTGTAGTCACTGCTACCAGCTCCACCACCGCAGCTGTTGCCGTTGGAATCGACTTGGATTTTCCTTTGTATCCCACTTATGATGTATGGAAGTCCCTGTGACCTCTGAGCCCTCGTGCTGTTAGCTATTCTCCAGTCTTTCTCCTGATAGTTTCTGCCTAATCCAACTTCCATCAAAGCATCAGTTGAGTGGGTGTTACTGCTTTGCTTTTCAGGAGGAATGTCACTTGATGATTCAATTAAGTGGCTGCTCCTTTTACTGTCAGAAGGAGCCTCTGCATTTATCTGCAGGGAACAATCTACAGTAACCCCAGTTCCCACTCTTTAGCTATGACTGATAGCTCATGTGTATATTTAATGCACTCCTTTGCTACCTTCCTGCCCACTCACACAGATTTATAAGATCTTTCCATCCTCATCAACCTAGTTCATTGCCACCCACAAGAACTTGTGTCATTTGAAAATGTAGAAATGTTGCCTTGCACTTTAAATTACAAGGATATTGCATAGAGGTTACACTAATTATCCCCTGAACAAGGATGCTGAGGTCCAGTTTGCACTTTGTTCATCACAGTCAGGTGTCAGGCTCTGTCTGCCTCGAGATAGGTGCTCCTTTTCCTGATTTTCATGAATATGCTGGCCATCACTAATTGATGGGCCTGCAGTGGAATGCCCACCTATTCAGGGCACCATTTTCTAATTCACTCCTATTAGATCAGTAGCCCTGGTTATGCAGACCTGATCTTGGCCTTGGCATAGTGGGAGAGCACTGCACCCAAGAGCCTCTAGGCTATATTTCCCTATTCTTACCTTTTAAGTTTTCCTGAACAGTGGGGAATAGCCTCAAAACCAAAAATCAGTAGGAGATTCAATTTTATTAAATTATGGAAAAATGTAAAACCATGAAAAATAGTTTCTGTACCTATGTTCCAGTTATCTATTGCTGCTTAACAAACCATCCCAAGAGGTAGTGACTTAAAACAACCTAGTGGCTTACAACAACTCTTTTATTACATCTCACAATTTTGTTGCTCAGGAATTTGGGCAAGGCTTGCTTGACTCTTCTGCTGATGTCAGCAAAGTTTACTCTCCTGGTGGACGGGCTTGTCTGGAGGGTTCAAGATGGCTTCATTGGGTGTCTGACACCCTGAAGATGCCTTGAAAACTGGACTCATTGGAGCACCTTCTTGTGGCCTTTCCAGCATGGCAGTCAGCGTGGTCAGACTTATGTGGCAGCTCAGGGTTCCTAGAGAGCATGTCCCAAGAGCCCTAGGCAGAAGCTGCAAAGCTTTCTAAAAACCTCACTTCTACCACATTCTGAGGGTCAAGCATGTTTCTAAGGCTGGCACAAATTCACAGGGAGCTGAATTATATATACTCCACTCTCAATGGGAGAAACAGCAAAAACGTTGCAATTATTTTTACTCTACTGCAGTCTTCTACCAAGATTTAACCAATGTTAATATTTTGCCATATTTTCTTGTGACACAATTAGAAAAACATTTTATTATAAAACCCAATAAAGACCACCTGAAAGTCTAAATAAATATCATACCAAACAGTGAAATGTTAGTAGTTTTCTTTTTGAAGTCAAGAAGCAGACAGAGATTCCAGGTTTTATTGCATAGTACTAAAGGTATCAGTCAAAATAATAAGACAAAATAAGGAAATAAAAGGGCAAGGAAGAAGTAACTTTTCCTTATTTATAGATCTCATGGTTATCTCCTTAAAAAACCCAAGAAACTCTATAATCTAGTAGAAGCAATAAGATAACTCAGTAATGTTGCTGGATAAGCCTAACACTTTTCAAATTGGTCCCTTGTGCTTTCTAAAATATTGGCTATTTCGTGGTTCTCCTGTTCTCAGGTCTGGCAGATGGTGGCTTCCTTCTTTTTCCTCCGGCATGGACCATTGTATTAGGTCTTAGCTTTTGGTGGTTATATCCCACACCCTCCACTGGGGGTGGAAACATCTTGTCACCCATATTTGATGTAGAGTTGTCTGTGGGTGTTTCTTCTACAGTGGCTCTATTAGTTTTTATGTGGCGATTCAGAGAGATAAAAAAACCAATGCTGCCTTCATTATTATCTTCCCACAATACCTGGTAGCTCAATAGCATTTTGATTTTGTAGCTACCCATTTAGAGAAATTTTTTTTTCCTTGGCACTGGTCATTTTTTTTTTTTTTTTTTTTACTTTTATTATAAAACTAGAGGCTCAGTGCACGGAATTTGTGCAAGGGGCTCAGCCCTCACAGCCTCGGCTTCATCCTGAATGTCGTCCAGACGGTCATCTGGAAGGATGTCCGGATGGTCGTTCTGCTGTTTGGTCTAATTAGCATATTAGCTCTTTATTATATAGGATGATTATGGGTTCAGAGGAAGTTACATATTCATGTACATGGAGGATGCATGTACCCTTGACCTGGCCTCTCCCAGTATTGACAACTTGCTTAACTGTGGGACAATATCAAACCAGGAAGTTGCCATGGATACAATCCACAACACTTATTCAGATTTCACCAGCTATACATGCACTCCTTTGTGTGTGTGTGTTATATAGTTTTGTGTAATTTTAACACCTGTACATCTTTGTGTGTAACTACATATACAATCAAAACAGAGATGTTTCATCACCACAAGCTCCCTCATGCTAAACTTTCATAGCCACAACCCCGCCACCCTTAACTTTGGCAACCGCTAATTTGTTCTATATCTCTCAGATTGTGTTAGTTAAACAATCTATATATATAAAAGCCTAAGTGACCAAATGACTGAACGACAGGTCAGCCAGTCACTATCATGCGCACTGACCACCAGGGGCCAGACGCTCAATGCAGGAGCTTCCCTCTAGTGGTTATTGCGCTCCCACAGCTAACCTCCCTCTGTCCCTCCCGCCAGCCGACCGGCCCCAATCAGCCCCTTCATTTTCACAGGGCCCAAAGATAATTTTCACTGGTTACCTGGGCACCCATGGTGTCTGATTGCTTTATGAGAACACACCCACCTCAGGCTTCCTACCCTCAGAGAGGGTAGTACCTTTCACATTAAGCATGATTGGAGACAGCCCCGATCAGCCCCAATCGCCAGCCAGGCCAAGGGACCCCACCTGTGCATGAATTCGTGCACCAGGCCTCTAGAGTTATATAAAGAAAATCACATAGTATGTATCATTTTGAGATTGGGCTCTTTTATTAAGCATTTTTAAGAATCTGAAGACTTTCCATTGTTTATTGACTCAAACAAATCTTTCCAGTTTCTTTTCCTAAATCTCATAAGTATTTTGCCACCTTTCCTTTAAATGTTTGATAGTGCCCTCCATTATTGTACATTGCAAAAATGTTGCCCCTTTTAGAAGTGAGACTGACAGGACTCTAATTCCCCCATTCTTCTCTTATGGGGCGCTGAGACATAACTATCAGATTCTGTGAAATAGCAGCTAATAACTGGGGAGAAGCTTTTGATGATGTATAACATACTGATGAACTGGACTGATAAAGTTTTTACATAGTTGTACATTTTTGTTGTTAATCCTCACCTGAGGATATTTTCCCATTGATTTTTAGAGAGTGAAAGGGAGAGGGAGAGACAGAGAGAGAAACATTGATGTGAGAGAGACACATCAATTGGTTGCCTCCCACATGCATCCGAACCAGGACCAGGGATCAAGCCTGCAACCAAAGTATGTGCCCTTGACCAGAATCCAACCCAGGACCCTTCAGTTCATGGGCTGACGCTCTATCCACTGAGCCATACTGGCTAGGGCCATAGTTGTAAATTTTAGCAAATAGTATGTTCAATCTGTTTTAGAATAATAGGTGCTCAGGGATAAAAAAGACCTTGAAAGGTCATACAATTAATGACTCCTAGAAGCAAAGCTGCGATGATGATCTTTCACCTCTGGCAGATGAGAATCAATGCTTTGATTAAATGTCTCCTGTGGAAGAGATGATGTATTATCCCATAAAAACCTATTCCAACATCTAACAACTTTGACTATCATAAAACCAGTAGCCAAAATCTTATAGAACTTAATGATATAAATGCCAAAGTAAGTGTATATTTATATAATCAATATTCTTTTTTTAAGTTTTTTTTTTCTTATTGATTTCAGAGAGAGGATGGGAGAAAGAGAGAGGGATGGAAACATCAATGATGAGAATCATTGATTGGTTGCCTCCTGCACACCCCCTATTGGGGATTGAGCCTGCAACCCAGGCATGTACCTTGAATGGGAATCGAACTGTGACCTCCTGGTTCATGGGTCAACACTCAACCACTGACCCACACCAGCAGGCTATAACTAATATTCTTGTAGGCAAACCTCTGAAAACACACCGTTATTTCCCTCATATATTTTTTACATCGACAGTGGTATATTTTATTTATTCATTTATCTGTTTTTTTAATTTTTTAAATGATTTTTAGAGAGAGAGAAACATCTGTGTGAGAGCAAAACATCCATCGGCTGCTTCCTGCACACCCCCTATTGGGGATTGAGCCCACAACTGGGGCATCTGCCCTGACCAGGAATCAAACTGGCAACCAGCTTTTCAGTGCATGGGACGACACCAAATCAACTGAGCCACACCGGCCAGGGCAACAGTGGTATATTTTAAAAATAGTTTTCATAATATAGGCTGCATAGCTTTTAAGAATAAAAATAGTGATGATGTACCCTCATGTACATGCTTTAGGACACTTGGTTAAACAACAAACAATCTCTTTCTTTTATGACCATCTCCAAAGGGTGGCAAGTTTTATAGTGTAACGATAACAATCATGGAAAGGGATGATTATGTTATGACATTTTGCCTACCAAAGAACATTCTGGCCGACAAGATATTAAATAGAACACAGTGCACAATTTCAAGTGTTCAAACACTGCTCTCTAGAAAGTAAAAACTGTCTAAAATCATTGACGTATTTTGATTGTATATATGAAAAATGGTGTAGCATCTTAGTTCTTCTGTACATAGCATTTTTTTTTTTTTCAGAACGGGACTGGCTCAGGTAAGTTTGAAGGCAGTGTAAGGACTCATTTCTTACCTGTAACTGTTAAGGGAAAAAAAAAGAATTAAAAAACTAAATTACTGCAAAACAAGGGCTATGGAGCATAATTTTTTTTTTAAAGGGGAATAAGTAAAAGAAAGAGAATGAAATAAAGGGAGAATCATCTTTTCGTCGTTGCAGTGTTCTGAAGCAGAGAACGTGAAAGAGTGTGTTGAAAAGCACTTTATTTTCACAGGGCCCAAGGATAATTTTCACTGATTACCTGGGCACCCATGGTGTCTGATTGCTTTATGAGAACACACCCACCTCAGGCTTCCTACCCTCAGAGAGGGTAGTACCTTTCACATTGAGCATGATTTTAAAAAATACTAATAATGCACACTTCAACTGCAGCTGTTGCTGCCACTTGACACTTTGGGGACACCCTGGGGGCTTGGCAAGGCAGAGCATAAGGCAGGGCCAAAAGAACAACTCCTGGGTCCTGTGCCCCTGGCAGCATCTCCTCGCAGCAGGTGCCCAGGCCCCTGCCAGGGAAGGCGGCAGCAGGTGCTCAGGGTGGAGCAGGGCCTCCTCTTGGGCCAGGATGACAAGCCTGAGAACAGCTCTCCCCCAGCTGCCCGAGACTTGACACCTGCTGCTGCTCCTGCTCCTTCGCTGCGAGCTGCCATGGCTTGTTATGAGAACCTTGGTCCAGCCTGGCCTGCGTGGCTCAGTGCTTGAGTGTCGACCTATGAATCAGGAGGTCACGGTTCGATTCCAGTCAAGGCACGTGCCAGGGTTGTGGGCTTGATCCCCAGTAGGGGGCGAGCATGAGGTAGCCAATAATGATTCTGTGTCATCATTGATGTTTCTATCTCTCTCTCTCACTCTCCCTTCCTCTCTGATGTATTTTATTAATACATCAATAAAAATGTATTTAAAAAATAGAACCTTGGTCCAGGCAAAGTGGGAAAACATCTTTCTCTCATACGTTTAAAGAAATAGGCTTGATTTGGGGGAAAAAATGGAGGCCAGCTAATTTTATATAATGTAGATCAAATTCTTTTTCTCCCGGGGGGCAGGGGGGGGTACATTTATCTCTTGTTGCTTTGGGAGAATATTTGGCAAAAGACTTGAAGAGTTTCCTTTCCTTCCTATAGTGGAGGTCCTGAAGACTACCCGCAGCTTTGGTGACTCTCTAAAGGGACTCTCAGGGCTGGGGGCTGGGTGGAGGGGGCCAAGGGGGGAAGAGGAGGCCATCTGTAATAAAAACAAATAAAAGGACTCACAGGACTCATTATATACTTGTACTCATAGCTAAGATTTACTACAGTGCTACAAAGCAAAATCAGCAAAGCGGAAAGGCAAGCAGGTGAAGTTTGAGGAAGCCGGTCTTAAGCGTCCAAGCGTCCTTTCCCAGTGACGTCACACAGGGCGTGCTTGATGCCTTCGGCAGGGAGTCTGATGGAGCACACAACGTGATCACTAGGAAGCTCACTGGAGACCAGTGCCACACTGGGGACCCAGAAAGACTTCGTGTTTAGGAACTGGTTAGGACAAAATTTCGAATTTCCAAGTTTTCAGAATGTGTTTACAATAATCCCCACCCCTTTTGTCCTGATCATTTATTTAGTAAGCAGCCTAGAAAAGATCAATTTCTATTTGGGGGTCAGCTATATTTGATAATCAAACTGCCTAAGCAGAAAGGTGAGTGAAACACAATCAGGCAATCACTCCATTGTTGCAGATTTCAAATAATCTGGAAAGGCGAACACAAGTCACCAGCACTGAGCGCCTGATGAGGAGTTGAGGGTACCATGTGGGGGAGAGGGCCCACTCCCTAAGATGTCCTCCCTCCCAACTTGTAGCTTTCGACAACTTAGGTTTCTTGTGATCAATCATGTCAGATGCAATAGGCCCCGCATTAGAAATGTAGAGCCACCAACCAGCAGCTTCAGATGGTCCTGCCGGAAACCGATCATTGTCTCACTAATAGAGAGATGTGGACAGGAAACCGGGAAGGCTGGTCAACAACCTTCATTGCTCTAACCACTCACTGTTTAGTTGAAACATTGTTAGCTGAAGCAGCCTCCACCTCTGTTTGTCTTATGTAAATTTCTGTTATTGGAGTTTCCTGCCTAAGGGCTATGGGTGTATCCCATAGTCTCAATAAAAGGGATGGCAAGGCCAGAGCCTAGTGTAGTCCTCCCACTAGAGGTGGGCTCCTGCCTGGCCCCCAATATTCCCAAATTAATACTTTTCTAGTCTCTCTTCATTTGTGTGCGGCCTTCTCCAGAACCCGAACCCTGAACCGGAACCCTGAACCACGCGGGACGTGAAAGGGGCTCCCACAGGTCCCATCAGAGACCAAGTCTTTCCCCATGGGCATCTGCCAGTGTCCCATGTGGTACAGGCTGCGCCCAAGGTGGTTTTATAGTGTGAACGAAAGAAGCCACCTGCTAACCTGACAAGCTCAGGGGAGGCCTGTGTGGCGGTCTTGAAAACTCAGAGACCTAGGATAACCACAAAAGATGGTCTGAAAATTAAATATTTAACTACAAACAGGTTATGGTGGGCAGTCATTCCTAGGCTGCTATCTTCCCTGACAAAGATCAACTTGGATCTTCTTTACTGAGCCCATTTGCCTTTTTGCCTCTAAGATAACATATCTGTGAGATGTCTGGGTAACTTGTAACTTCCTTCTTTTGCTGGAGCCCCTGGGGCACAACCAAATGTGGTAGGTGCCAGGACAGATGCCTCAAATTCCTTCATTATCATGTTAATTGTTCCTGTACCCACCTAAGTATGTGTCCATCATTTTACTTTTTGTCCAATCCCAGGGGTTTCCCACCGTTTGACTTTATCCAATGAATTTCATGTAGCCCACCTATGTCCCTCCTTTGATGGCAATGTATAAATATAGATGTAACCCACCATTCTTCGGAGCATTATCTCAATTCATTGAGGTTCTGCTTCCCGGCATATGTCGACAGTTTGGCTCAAATAAACTCACTAAAATTCTTTACAGGTTTCAATGGTTTTTTTCGTTAACAATAGTTTATGCCCACAGAGGAGTGCCTTAAATCGGCACTAGTCCCAGAATCTCAGTTCTGTTCATTGACACTGCGTCTGCTTTCAGAGGTTTGACTAGTCCGTCACAGACATCATCAGGCTTCAGCCCACTGTCAGGTCCACGCAATTAGGATCTTTGATTCAGCATTCCAAAAAAATCAGTGGCTTTTCTTTCTTAGCAGCTCAGGCTGAAAAATCATCAGACAACTGGTTGTTGTTGTTTTTTAATTCTCACACAAGGAAAGAGAGAGAGGAACACAGATGTGAGAGAGAAACATCAATCGGTTGCCTCCCATATTTGCCCTGACTGGGGATTGAACCCACAATTTAAGTATGTGCTCTGACCGGGAATCGAACCCACAACCTTTTGCTGTACGGGACAACACTCCAACCAACCAAACCACTTGACCAGGGCCAGACAATTGATTTTACAAGAACTTATTAGCAAACTAAACATTGCATTTTAAAACTCAAAAAAGTATATTTTCCTGTGGAGATTATCTTACCTTTTATATTGTCTACCTTTCTCCATAGCCTCCAACAGGAGAACATCATAGCAAAAAATAATCAGTTCTGGAGATTTCAATACTCAAATATTCAAAGAGTTTAAATTTTAACCCACCTACCAGTAGCACAAAGAAAGAAAGTCATGTACTAACACCTTTTATAGGGCAACTTTCCCTTATTGGATAATCCCTTTAGCATTTGTGACAATATAAGCATATAATTTTTTACATCAGTTTTTATCATACATCCAGAAGCAATGGCCACAAAACAAAAGGCCATTTTAAAATATCTCTCTCCCTCTCCTTCTCTTTTTTGTCAATGCAAGTTTACTTCAACCCCAGCAGCAAATTCAACACTTTTAGGATTGACTGAGACCCCAGCTGGAATACAAGGAGCTGTTGCACCAGTGGATAGAGTTTTTTGTTTGTTTGTTTTTTATTCTTTATTGATTAAGGTATTACATATGTCTCCTTATCTCCCCATTGCCCCCCCGCCCCACAGCACATGCCCTCACCCCCCTGTGTCTGTGTCCATTGGTTAGGCTTATATGCATGCATGCAAGTCCTTTGCTTTATCTCTCCCCCTTATCCTCACCCTCCCCTATCTTCCCTCTGAAGTTTGATGACCTGATGGATGCTTCTCTGTCTCTGGATCTATTTTTGTTCATCAGTTTATGTTGTTCATTATATTCCACAAATGAATGAGATCATGTGATATTTATCCTCTGACTGGCTTATTTCACTTAGCATAATGCTCTCCAGGTCCATCCATGCTGTTGAGAATGGTAAGAGTTCCTTCTTTTTTACAGCAGCGTAGTATTCCATTGTGTAGATGTACCACTGGTTTTTAATCCACTCATCTGCTGATGGGCACTTAGGCTGTTTCCAAATCTTAGCTATGGTAAATTGTGCTGCTATGAACATAGGGGTGCATATATCCTTTCTGATTGGTGTTTCTTATTTCTTGGGATATATTCCTAGAAGTGGGATTACTGGGTCAAATGGGAGTTCCATTTTTAATTTTTTGAGGAAACGCCACACTGTTCTCCACAGTGGCTGCACCAGTCTGCATTCCCACCAGCAGTTCAGGAGGGTTCCTTTTTCTCTGCATCCTCGCCAACATTTGTCGTTTGTTGATTTGTTGATGATAGCCATTCTGACAGGTATGAGATGGTACCGCATTGTTGTTTTGATTTGCATTTCTCAGATGATTAGTGACTTAGAGCATGTTTTCATATGTCTCTTGGCCTTCTGTATATCCTCTTTTGAAAAGTGTCTATTTAGGTCCATTGCCCATTTTTTTTTTTATTGGATTGTTTAATCTTCCTTTTGTTAAGTTGTATGAGTTCCCTGTAAATTTTGGAGATTAAACCCTTATCAGAGATAACATTGGCAAATATGTTCTCCCATGCAGTGGGCTTTCTTGTTGTTTTGTTGATGGTTTCTTTTGTTGTACAGAAGCTTTTTATTCTGATGTAGTCCCATTTGTTTATTTTCTCCTTAGTTTCCATTGCCCTAGGAGCTGTATCAGTAAAGATATTGCTACGACAAATGTCTGATATTTTGCTGCCTGTGGATTCCTCTAAGATTTTTATGGTTTCCCATCTTACATTTAAGTCCTTTATCCATTTTGAGTTTATTTTTCTGTATGATGTAAAGTGGTGGTCTAGTTTCATTTTTTTTTTCATGTATCCATACCAGTGAATAGTGTTATTCTCCTCGCCCCGCCCCCCCCACACCTTTTTTCCTGATTTATCTAAAGTTTGCTCCAGTCTTAGAAACTGACTTAATCTTTCCTCCTCTTACTTGGAGGAGGGATCAATACAAAGATTTAACATTTTGAATCACCCAAAATGTTTTTTGGGGGAATTTTTGGATCTTTTCCCTCCCACCTAGAGGAGAGAATGAAGTCCACAGACATCACCCAAACCACACTTTTTAATCCCTTAACTTTAGCTACCATGGCCAAAAGCAGCCCATGGATCCAATGAGCCAGTTCTCCTGGGGTTGGATCTATCATTTCAAAATCACATCTTTACCTCACAACAAACATCAGTTCAGCTATTGTTTCATACCACAGATGGCCATGTGGCCACTGGACATCGAAGGTTCGTCATTGTGTCCCCTTCATCCTTCCTTTTCCCAAACATGCTTTAGCCACATTTCAGTGAGTTAAGTGGTTTTAGAAGTCCTACTTCTGACACTGTCACCCCTCGTTTGGGAATTTGTTAGAAGAATTTACAGGATTCAGCATATAGTTGTATTTATGGGTAAAACTTGTGGTACTCAAAGGATACAAAACTAAAGCAGAAAAGGGGAAAAGCATATTGGGTGAAGTCCAGAGGAAACCAGAAGCAAGCTTTCAAAGGTCCCATTAGATGTGCATAATTCCTCCAGCAATGAGATGTGGAAAATGGCCAAGAATGCTTGTGTTTAAAAATGCAAGATTTTTCAAAGGTCTGTGTGGAACACTGGAAGAGTAGTGAAAAGTGCCAAGATTTTGTTATTTCGATACATGCTTCAAATCTGGCTGTGCTGCTTGGGCAAGTGATAATCTCTTTGAATTTCAATTTCCTCATCTATAAAATGTGATACAAATCTCCCAGTCACAGGGTTGTTACAATGAAAATAGCATAGTAAAATATTTGACTCCATACTTGGCAAAAAGTAGGGGCTCAATATATGTAATACTAGAAGCCCGATGCACGAAGATCCCTTTCCCTGACTGCCGCCACCACCTTCGCTCCGGCCCGGAGCCACCTTTCTGCCTTCCCATGCTGCCCAGAGGCCAGGAGCAGCGGAGGGTGGTGCGGAACACCTGCCTTGTCGCCATGGCAACAACGCAAGCGTCCCACCCCGCCCCCGGCCGCTTGGCGCCTGTATATGCAAATTAACCCGCCATCTTTGTTGGGTTAATTTGCATACTCCTGATTGGCTGGTGGGTGTCGCGAAGGTACGGACAATTAGAATGTTACTCTTTTATTAGGTAGATTCTACTTACCTTGGGGGGAAAAAAAAGGCCCCTAAAAGACAGGGACCATAATGTTTATAGAAGCTTTGTTTATAACAGCCCCACTGGAAACAACCCAAATGACAACCCCAAATGACCAGTAGATTGGGGGAAAAAAGGTGGAATATTCAAACACTTTTTTCATGACACAACATGAACTACTCTTACTGCAAAAGCATGGATAAGTCTCACCAACCTAATGTTGAATGACACAAAATAATGCAGGCTATATAATCCCATTGAAAGAAAGTTCAAAAGTAGGCAAAATTAATCTAGGATGACGAGACAGAGAGCAGAAATAGTAATATTTTGGCGGGAGGATGGGTGGGAAGGCAGAAAGAGGGAACCTGCTGGTGTGCTGGGAATGTGCTATGTCTTCACCTGCATGGTGGTGGTTATACAGGGGGAAATGTATGTGAAAATTCATCAGACTGTGCACTTAAGAGTTGTTCATTTTACATGTACATGTAAATTATTTACAGTTGAAAAAGATTTTTAATTGATTTTTAGAGAGAGCGGAAGGAAGAAGGGAAGAGAGAGAGAGAGAGAGAGAGAGAGAGAGAGACATTGATGTGAGAGCAAAACATCTCAGGGATAGAGCCTGCAACTGGGCATGTGCTGTGTCCTGGAATGGAATGGGCAACATGTCGGTGCTGGGATGACACCCAACCAGCTGAGCCACACCGGCCAGGGCTATTTACATTAGTATATGTATATAAACAATGTCAATTAAACACCCTTTGCCCCAGGAGCTGCATTTTATATCAACATCAATTTTATTTATTAGGAGAGTATCTAGCTCTAGATATGACATGCCAATATCTGGCCATCTTGCAGGCTGCAGTCAGTCTGTCCCTGTGAGTGACCCATTTTAGAGCCGGCCTGGAGCTGACAGGCACATGATGAGGGTCATGCAGGATCATCATTGACAGCTGGAGACGCCATCACAGCCATCAGGCAGCAGAGCACTGGGAACATCAGGCAGTGGACTGTGCTTCCCACCCTGAGGCTGCGAGGCACTAGCCTGGCAATGGAAGGATTACCAAGCCTCTCAATTTAAAGAGACAGGGGAGGGGAGGGGCATGTGGGCAGCACAATTTATAAATAGACATTTCCCTGGGCTGCCTGATGGTGAAGGGGTTGTTTAGTAAATCTTTCTCCTTTTAAGGATCCATTTTCGGAGACCATTTGAAAACACCAGTTTCTTTTTTGTCTTTTGGGGAGATCCTAAGTTTCATCAAGTCAGCTGAGTTTGACAATCTTTCTCTCTGCCAGATTTAGAGACAGGCCTTGGATATTTTGAATCACCTCTCCATGGAGCACAGAGGTGATGATGATGATGATGATGTGTCTTTTGCCAAGTGGATGAGCAGCTTCTGGGGTCACAGCTGGATAGAGGAGGATGAGAGAGGACTCCGGGACCGCCGAGGATCACAAGACACCAGTTACAGGAAAGCTTCCCTGCCCTGCCCAGTGAGTTATCCCATGGAACAGGGGAGGGCTGGACTAGGGAGGGGGATTTCTCATAGATAATTTTGGAAAAGTCCTTCAGTATAAAGTTTTCTTTGGTTGAAAAATCAGTACTCCCAAATCTTTTTTATGTCCACAAAAATACCTTTTATCATTTTGTCTTATCCTCCAAGGGACCTGATTTTCTTCTACTAGGTAGTGATTTCTTTATTATTATTATTATTATTATTATTATTATTATTTAATTTTTGTTTTTATTTGTTTTTTCTTTTTAAATTTCCTTTTTATTTATTTTTCTTTTTTTTTTCTTCTTCTTTTTTTTAAATGTAATGATTTCTTCATTTTTAGTACTAAGTTATCTTTTACTTCTATGCAGAGCTCCTGATAAGCCTGAGATAATCCTACTGAGTGACAATATAATTCAGGTCAAAGGGAAGAAACTTGATGCTATAGTTACTAGTAGTCTGTGTAGCATCAGTCTGTGTAGCATCAGTGTGGACCAATGTGTGATTTCCAATAGTCTTTTTAAAACAATGAAAATAACTTCACTATTTGGTGAATTCTAGGGAACTGGGGATTCCACATAATAAATCACTCCCTTTGCCTGGCCAGTGTGGCTCAGTTGGCTGGAGTGTTGCCCCATATTCCAAAGGGACACAAGTTCAATTCCTGATCAGGGCACATACCCAGGTTGCAGGTCAGTCCCTGGTCAGAGTGCCTACAGAAGGCAATCGCTGATGGATGTGTCTCTCTCTCATTGATGTTTCTCTCTCTCTCTCCCTCTCTCTCTCTCTCTCTCTCTCTCTCTCTCTCTCTCTCTCTCTCCCCCCCCCTCTCTCTCTCTCCCACTCCCCTTTCCATTCCTCTCTGAAATTAATAAAAGTATATTTATAAATGCCAGGGTTCTTGACCCAGCCTTACAAAGGGTTCAGCATTCTGGAGAAAGGGGCTGATGCGTAGATTCAAGAATGAGTCCAAGGACGAAAGATTATTTTGAAAGGCATTGGGGGTCAGAGGATCTTCAGCTAAAGCCCTGGTCTGCAAACTGCGGCTCGCGAGCCACATGCGGCTCTTTGGCCCCTTGAGTTTTTAGCAAAGACCAGCTTAGGAGTACCCTAATTAAGTTAATAACAATGTACCTACCTATATAGTTTAAGTGTAAAAAATTTGGCTCTCAAAAGAAATTTCAATTGTTGTACTGTTGATATTTGGCTCTGTTGACTGAGTTTGCCGACCACTGAGCTAAAGGAACTGAAGACTCACTTTTGTCTAAGGACCCCGTGCTATTGATTTAACACAATTTGTCCTAAGGCAAAGTGGAGATATACACTTCAAAGGGTAGGGTTGTCAGTTTGGGGAATAGCCTACAGCTGTTCAGGTGTTTGGCCAACAGGAGGCAACAAAATGCCCTGAGCTGTCTGGCTGCAGACAATCCTATTCAGGTTTGGGGGAGATGCTTTATAGCCGTCCCAGCAGGTAATTACATATGTGGCTCACCCTTGTTGAGCCGCCCAAGCTTCACCAACCTTTTGGTGAAACTCTTGTAATTATTACATGCTGGAATTGGTTCCCAGCAATAAATAAATAAATAAATAAATAAATAAATAAATAAATAAATAAATAAGTAAATCAATCAATCAATCAATCAATCACCCCCTTTGATAAATTTGATACACTTTCTTCTTCTGGTTCCAATTCGGTTTCCTGATGGGAGAGGGAACCAAAATTCTCCCACCCTCAGCACTATTTCCCATGGCTGGGCCGAGCACCCAGTGTCTAGGGAGGAAGATGTGAGCTGGAAAGCCCTAAGAGGGGAATGGATGCGCCTGACGAGGTGTGGACTGGACAGCAGGTACCAGCAGGGTTCCTCTGCTCACCTGGGGGGCGGGGGGGTAGAAGACTCCACAGTAGACATGTCTGTCCTCTACTTCACAGCCACACAGTGATGCTACAGCTTTTCTTTTTTACAAGTCACTTAGAATTCTAGGTACCAGAGAATCCCTCCCTGCCCCCCTGTTTCTGCCAACCCCAGAACCAAGTAATTTGCGGGGGGGGGGGGGGGGGGAAGGGGAGTAATGTTATTTTATTTTATTTTTAGCTCCAGAGTTCTCAGATGCAACCTCTTTTATTCCCAGTGATCAGCAAGGTGGAGGAATGAGACCTCTTTGAGACACAAATGTTTAAAAATAGGTCTCTTGCCAAATGTGGACTCAAGGACAAAGGGCAAGTTTCAACACCTCTGTGAGCTTCAGGTTCCTTAAGTGAAAAAGAAGGGTTTGGGCCCTTCTTTGAGAACATTCTTGCTCTGACTTTCCATGACTCTGTTGTAAAACAGAACACCTACTTATCACACTCTTATTTTAATCTCTTATGTTCCACATCAAGTGAGGCATTCATAACGTGTGAGCCAGGATATGATTAGTTTCCAGTTTCCAGATAATGTGAACCAGGAGGAAACAAAGAGAAAAGAAATGTGATTTACTATTTGTCACAACAGCCCTTTAGAGCCACAGAAAATATGAAAACAAAGGAAGATACATGGCATGAAATAGGATTTCTTAAGTAAGTTTTACTATCTATTAGACTTTAAAAACGGAGATAAATCCTTTATTTAGAGAATTGACTTTTAGGGTGCAATGTATATTTTGTTTGTTTTTAAACTATATTTTTATTGATTTCAGAGAGGAAGGGAGAGAGAGATAGAAAGAGCAATGATGAGAGAGAATCATTGATGGGCTGCCTCCTGCATGCCCCCTACTGGGGATGGAGCCCACAACCCGGGCATGTGCCCTGACTGGGAATCGAACCGTGATCTCCTGGTTTTGCTCAATTACTAAGCCACAGCAGCCGGGCTAGGTTGCAATGTTTTCAGTGAGTTTTAGGTACTGAGTTCACTGGTCTAGGGCTTTAACATCAAATGGACTTCCTCAGTGTTTCTTCTGTGCTCCAAGGAGGCAGCATCGGTGCGGCCCACATTACCGTATATCATTTGAGGGGACAGGGGATACAAAGTAAGCCTCTACCTACCTGCAACCAAGGTTTTTAAAATTTGCTCTAAAAGAAAACACCCTCCTCTCCCCATGTTATCGTCTCTCTTTATATTCTCAATGTAAAACAGTAGAAGATATTTATTTATTTTGGTATAGCAAAGGTGGAGATTTATTGAAGAACAAGGTACAGACTCCCACATGGGGAGAGGGAAAGAGTCCCACAGAACTGACTCCCAGGTAGGGAGGGGGAAAAGGGTCCCCTAGAAGATATTTTTAACCTTTACTTTTATTTCTGACTGACCTTAGGGTGGTCCACACTCTCAGTGATTATAGTATCTCACCACAGGGGTGCTTCTCGGGTAGCTGCTCTCCCCAGGGAGGGCTGTGGGGGTGGGGGTGGGGGGGCGGCAGGCCTGAAAGCACTGCTCACAAACCTGCGAGGTAACTGGGTTTAGGTGAGGTCAGGAGGGTAGGGCCCTGCCAGATGTGATGGTGCCCTGACAGGGAGAGATACCAGCGAGCTTGTTCTTTCTCTCCCTTCCCATGCGTGCACCGAGGAAAGGTGAGCACACAGAGGATGCAGCCATCTTCGGGCAGGAGGAGGGCTGAGCTGGCCGTCGCCTTGATCTTGGCCTTCTCAGCCCTCCAGACTCTGAGAAATAAATCTGTTGTCCAAGCCCGCCCCCCCCCCCCCCCCCAATCTATGGTATTTTGTCATGGCAGCTTGAGTTGGCTAAGGGATGTTCTCACCAAGAATGGTCATCACTGGACAGTGGAGACCCAGTGGAGGAAAACATCACTATACAAGATTGAATTTAATGGCATTTGGGGGTATGATCTCAGTGGCATGTGGTTTAGATGAGCTTAGTTTGGCTGCTTCAGTTTCTGAATGAGGGAGACGAGTCCTTGAAACGGGGGGAGCAACCTCGGGGAAGGTGCCAAGTGTCTGAGGCATGGAGCCTCGTAAGTGCCAAGAGGCTTTCTTCTAGCTCTCCCTTATTTCCCTAGTTATGACTAGTGAGAGGGTCTTCATGGCAGTGTCACATTGATTTAGTGCCACCGTATGACAGAGCAGGACCCATTTATTCCCACAATTTAAAAAAATCATTTAAATGCATACTTTAAATAAATAAATAAATAAATAAATAAATAAATAAATAAATAAATAAGAATGTCCTTTAGTTTCCCTAAAGGATGTCCAGTGGATGATATTGAATCTCTTTATTATTTCTACAAGAACTACCTACCACTTTATCAGCTGAAAACTGGAATTTTTTTTTCCCCTGATGCTGTTTCCATTTGTCGACTAATTTACATTCATCTTGACCCTGATGATATCATTAGACACTGTTATATATTACTAGTGACCCAGTGCACAGATTCGTGCACATTGAAAGGAAATTAATTAGAAGGTGGCGGCGGGGCTTGGACTGGGCGAGAGGGGCCGGACACGCCCTGGACCCAACCTCCCGTGGTCCCTCCTCAACTGGCCACACCTGGGGCAGTGCTGTGGCTCAAAGGGCATCTGCGGAGTGAGCAGGGTCCCTCTGGCAGGTGGGTCCCTTGGCCTGGCCTGCGGGGATTGGGCCGAAACCGACTCTCCAACATCCTCCAAGGGGTCCTGGAATGCGAGAGAGCACTCTGCAAAGTTGCTGTCGTACCGGGTGTGGAACACAAACGCGAGTGTGCAGTAAACCAGATTCAGGGCCGACAGTGCCCCAGCAACAACATAACCCACGGCCGGAGGTGGAATCTCGTGTACCCATGAGGAATCGGGCTTCCTCCTCTCTGGTTCCGGGGTGCGTCACATGGGAACCGCCGTCGCCAAGTCACTGCAGCTCAGCAGCTCCTGTGTTGAATGTCTTCCACCTGGTGGTCAATGCGTGTCATAGCTACCGGTCGGATGGACACTTAGCATATTAGCCTTTTATATAGATAGATTCCTCAGATAAAATTCTTAAATAGTATAATTCCTGAAGACCTACAAAGCATTATTATTACTTTTGCAGTAAAAGTCTGCTATATCTGGTACATTGTTAAAAGTGACATTTATAGGCAGTTTCACATAGAAATAGAATGAAGTTTTTGCTGCTGTTCAAAATAAAAGTTTAGAATAATTAATCCAAGAAAGAGATGCCTCATGCTTAGGCATGGCACTTGATTTCTCCAGTAGTCACTAGGCATGTCTTAGGCAAATCACTGAGCTAAGCTAAGGTTCATTTTCCTCATCTGTAAATGAGGAAGCATGACTTCCTGGTAGGATTTGTTCTGAGGTTAGAGATCAAGGTCACAGTCTCCAGAGTGCCTGGCACACACTGTGCACTAAGACTCAATACCCAGCCCTAGCCGGTTTGGCTCAGTGGATAGAGCATCAGCCTGCGGACTGAAAGGTCCCAGGTTCGATTCCGGTCAAGGGCATGTACCTTGGTTGCGGGCACATCCCCAGTAGGAGGTGTGCAGGAGGCAGCTGATTGATGTTTCTCTCTCATAGATGTTTCTGACTCTCTATCCCTCTCCCTTCCTCTCTGTAAAAAATCAATAAAATATATTTAAAAAAAAAAAAAAAGACTCAATACCCAGCACCTGATGTTTCTTCTCACTGTTTCTCACCTCGCTGTCAGTGGGTGTCCAGGAGCTGTGTGTACTCAGAGGGCCGGAGGGGTACAACTCGAGGATGACTGCAGGGAAGGGCAGGATAAAGAACATCAAGTGGTTAAGCTCTGAAGCGAAGATCTTACATAACCAACATCTTTAAGATCAGAACTTGGGGTCAGAGAGTACATAGGGTTTTTCTTTAACAGCACCCGTTTCCTGGGCCCGCGGTGGAAACAGCTAAGCTGTTAGAGCCTCTTCTGTAATGAGAGTCAGGGCCCTGGGTAGTCATTGCTCTGAGAGTCAGTGCCGGCTGCGGGCTCTGCTGCTGGGGCTCCTGGGAGCTCAGCCGGTGAGGTCAGACCCCACCCCAAGTGACAAAGCCCCTTCCACGACTGTGCAGGGGACAAGTACACACTTCGTAAAAATAAGTTATGTGGGGGCATTGATTCCTGTCTTTGTAGGGGAAATTACATTACAAAGGCGCATAAAATTGCAAAAGTAGAACTTGCATCATAGTAAGTAACATTTTTAAAAGTGGGAGTTTCTGCCTGTAACCAGTTAGAGTGCTCTTTTACACTTGTTTCTCACAAAGTCCCACACCAAAAACAACAAACTGGAAATCCCACCGGATATAAGAAGATATTGTGATTGAAACTCTTGCCATTCTTTTTAAAAATATATATGTTGTTGTTTTTATTGATTTTAGGGAAGAGAGGAGGGGAGAGGGAGAGACAGAAACATCAATGATGAGAGAGAATCATGGATTGGCTGCCTTCTGCATGCCCCTTACTGGGGATCCATCCCACAACCTGGGCATGTGCCCTGACCAGGTGGGAATTAAACCAGTGACCTCCTGGTTCATGGGTTGATGCTCAACCACTGGGCCACACTGGCTGGGCAAAACTCTTTTTTTTATTTTAAATATATTTTATTGATTTTTTACAGAGAGGAAGGGAGAGGAATAGAGAGTTAGAAACATCGATCAGCCGCCTCCTGCACACCCCCTACTGGGGATGTGTCCGCAACCAAGGTACATGCCCTTGACTGGAATCGAACCTGGGACCTTTCAGTCCGCAGGCCGACGCTCTATCCACTGAGCCAAACCGGTTTCGGCATGGGCAAAACTCTTGCCATTCTTTTCAGGCCTCTCAGTGGAAGAGGATATCAATATTTCACTCCCAGTCTCACATTTTAAAATTTTGTTTGAAAATGTTATTGTGGTGCCTGGCTGGTGTGGCTCAGTTGGTTGAGCGTCGTCCCGTGCACCAAGAGGTCACTGGTTCCATTCCCAGTCAGAGCACATGCACAGGTTGTGGGTTCCATCCCCAATAGGGAGTGTGCAGGAGGCAGCCAATCGATGTGTCTCTCTCTCTCTAAAAAAAAAAAAAATCAATAATAACATATTTTTAAAATTATAAAAAATGTTATTGTGGTAAGAACAGTTAACCTGGGATCTATACCCTCAGCAGATTTTCATTTTTTTTTTTGCCGTTTTTAAAGTATATAACCCATTGTTGTTATCTAGAGGCACAATACTGTGAAGGAGATCTCTGGAACTTATTCATCTTGCATAACTGAAACTTTATATCCACTGATTAGCACCTTTCCATTTCCCCTCCTTTATCCCCTGGCAACCATCAATCTATTTTTTGCTTCTATGAGTTTGACTATTTATGTGTTTGTTTTTTTGTTTTGTTTTTTTAGTTTGACTATTTTAGATACCTCATGTAAGTGGAATCATGCAGTATTTGTGCTTCCCTGTCTATCTCAAAAATTTAAAGTATCATTTTTTTCTTGATGATGTAAATTCACTCATTGTAGAAAACCTGAAAAATACTAAAAAGGAGGAGGAAACAAACAACCCCACATCACTGAGAAAACCTTTGGTCACATGTTTTAAGATTGCCCATCTTATGCTAGCACCTTACTTCAAGCCCCTCCACACCCCCCCATTCCAGCCTCCCTCCCCTCAGGCCCCCAAGCCCCCCAGCCCCAGCAGGCTTCTCTGCCTTCCACACCACAGCTCCTCCTGTGACAGGGCCTGGGCACACGTGGTGCTAGTCCTCAGGCAGAAAATGTTCCTGTTCTCTAATTAACCCTGCTTGTCCTTCAGACTGCAGCTTAGTCATCACACCTACACGGAAGTTTCCTGCTAATCCTCCCAGCCTCACCCACCCAAGTACACACAGTTTCACCCTGTTGTATCCTCTCATTGCACCTTGAACCTCTGTGTTTTGCTTATTTTTGGTTAATCCTCACCCAAGGATATTTTCCCATTGCTGTTTAGAGAGAATGAAATGGAGGGGGAGAGACAGAAGAAATCTCGATGTTAAAGAGACACATGGATTGGTTGCCTCCTGCATGCACCCTGACCAGGGCCGGGGATCTAGCCTGCAACTGAGGTACATCCCCTTGACAGGAATTAAACCCAGGACCCTTTAGTCTGCAGGTCAAAGCTCTAGCCATTGAGCCAAATTGGCTAGGGCCACCTTGAACCTTTGTAGCATGTGCCAAAGGAGTAAGCATGTGTTTTTTCTCTGAGGCAGACATGAGCTCCAAGATGGGCACACTCTGCCTGTTTAGCTCCCCAACTTACTCACAGCACCAAGTACCTTAAATGGACTTGTACGTACATATTTCCCTCATGTATCTTGGCAGCTTTACAAATCTTTAACCATATTTCTGATCATCGTTTGACAGTAAGTTTCTAGACATGTGTATTTGTCTGCCAGGGCTGCCATAACACAATGCCCCAGACTGGGTGGCTTGAACAATAGAAATGTATGTCCTCACAGATCTGGAGGTGGGGAGTCCAAGATCAAGGAGTCGGCAGATGTGGTTTCTTCTGGGGCCCCCTCCTAGGCTTACAGACAGCCACCTTCTCACTGTGTCCTCACATGGTTTTTCCTGTGTGAACATGTCCTTGGTGGTCTCTGTGTGTCCAAATTTCCTCTTCTGTTAGGACTCCAGTCAGACTGGATGAGGGCCCATCCTAGTGGCCTTATTTTAACCTAATCTTTACAGGGCCCAGCACCAAATGAGGTCACATTCTGAGTTTCTCACATAGGGCTTCAATATGTGAATTGGAGAGGAGGGACACAACTCAGCCCATAACAACACTCAACAGCTGGATCCAAGGAGCAGGATATTTTAACCTCCTGACACACTTTGCCAATGGCTTACTGGGAAGGTGTGTCCATTTATAGTCCTACCAGCCGGGAATCACAGGCCTGTCTCTCTCCACTCTTGCCACTTCTTGGTATCATTAAGAAACATTTTTATTTTTATTTTTGCTAACCTGAAAGGCAAAATTGTACATTATTTCATTTAAATAATCTTTGATGACTAATAAGCATAAACAATTTTTATCATTTGGCATTTCTTTTTTTTTCTTCATTCTTTATATATCTATTGATCCAATAGATATTTAATAAACTCATCCTGTGAATAAGGCAAGGTGCTGCGAAGGACTGGGATTTCAGCAGAGAATGAAACATAGTCCTTGATGTTATGGAGATACAAATTAATGGAGAAGAGAGACATGTTACAAAATTACCCAAATTGCCTATTACAGCTGTGATGAGTAGGGCAAAGAGGTATGAGCGCCCAGGAGAACATCTAACAGGGACCTGAACCACTCAGGGTGGCAGGAAAGGCTTTCTGGGGATATGCAGTTTCAGTGCTGACTGAAGGATGATTAGCTATTAGTGAGGCAAAGGTGGTGGGTGAGGTCACAGGAAGAAAGAGCAAAGGGAAACTAAGGGTACAGTGGTAGAAGGCAAGGGAAAGAGTGTTTCCAGAAGGGCAAATGGGTTGGATGCTACTGAATTAATCAAGACCAAAATATGCACAGAACTTGGCAACACTGAGACCAATATCGTAACCGAAATTAGTTGTGGATGCAAACGTTTCAATGGAGTGGGTTGGGTAGTGAGAGAAATTGGGAGAGCAAGTGTCATAATTCTTCTAAGAAGTTTGATTTCTCTGAAATATTCTTCTGTGATCATTTTCCAATGTGATTTGAACACTTATGTCATTGTATTATATGATTTCTATGTTTTTCTGTATGTATGTAAGATATACTATGTATTGTCAGGATATTATTAAACACTAGAGGGCCAGTGCATGGAAATTCATGCACTGGAGGGCGGGTCCCTCAGCCCAGTCTGCCCCCTCTCACAGTCTGGGAGCCCTCAGGGGCGGGAGGTGACCCAGCGATCAGGGGAAGGCCAGGCCTTGCCGCATGCCTGCCGAACTGCAGGGCTGAGGGGACTGGGCGCTGCCATTTTGTGACTGTGGACACCGCCATCTTTGAGGGTGGGACAGTCAATTAGCATATTCCCTTATTGGCTGTGGGCGCTGCCATCTTTGAGGGCAGGGCAGTCAATTAGCATATTCCCTTATTGACTGTGGGCGCCGCCATCTTTGCAATGGTATGAGGGTCAATTAGCATATCCCCTCTTTATTAGATAGGACTAGAGGCACAGCACACACAAAATACTGCATGAGTAGCTCATTTCCGCTTTCCTCAGCTGGCTGCCCCACCCATTGCCGCTAGTAGCTTGTGCCCCACCCCACCCACTGCAAGAGCCACTGCTCACGGGCATGGGGGGGGGGGGTAGAGGGGGAGGGACTAAAAGGTGCTCAGTGCACCTCCTGGTGACCGGTCTTTGGTTGTTACGGCATTATGACCACTGGGTTTTTATTATATAGACTAGAGGCCCGGTGCACGAAATTTGTGCATGGGGGGGTGTCCCTCAGGCCAGCCTGCACCCTCTCCAATCTGGGACCCCTTGAGGGATGTTCGACTGCCCATTTAGGCACGATCCTGGTGGGATCGGGCCTAAACGGGCAGTCGGACATCCCTCGCACAATCCAGGACTGCTGGCTCCCAACTGCTCGCCTGCCTGCCTTCCTGATTGCCCCTAACTGCTTCTGCCTGCCAGCCTGATCACCCCCTAACCACTCCCCTGACAGCCTGATTGATGCCTATCTGCTCCCCTGCCAGCATGTTTGTCCCTAACTGCCTTCCCCTTTAGGCCTGGTCCCCCCCAACTGCCCTCCCCTGCAGGCCTGGGTCCCACCCAACTGCCCTTCCCTGCAGGCCTGGTCACCCCTAACTGCCCTCCCCTGCAGGCTTGATTGCCCCCAACTGCCCTCCCTTGCAGGCCTGGACCCTCCCAACTCCCCTCCCCTGCTGGCCATCTTGTGCCAACCATCTTGTGTCCACATGGGGGCAGGATCTTTGACCACATGGGGGAAGCCATCTTGTTTGTTGGAGTGATGGAGTCAATCTGCATATTATTCTTTTACTAGAAGCCCGGTGCACGAAATTCGTGCACGGCGGGGGGTTGTCCCTCAGCCCAGCCTGTACCCTCTCCAATCTGGGACTCCTGGAGGGATGTCCTACTGCCCGTTTAGGCCCGATCCTGGTGGGATCAGGCCTAAACGGGCAGTCGGACATCCCTCTCACAATCCAGGACTGCTGGCTGCCAACTGCTTGCCTGCCTGCCTTCCTGATTGCCCCTAACCGCTTCTGCCTGCCAGCCTGATCACCCCCTAACCACTCTGCTGCCAGCCTGGTTGATGCTTAACTGCTCCCCTGCCAGCCTGTTTGCCCCCAACTTCCCTCCTCTGCCAGCCTGGTCACCCCTAACTGCCCTCTCCTGCAGGGTTTATCACCTCCAACTGCCCTCCCTTGCAGGCCTGGTCCCTCACAACTGCCCTCCCTTGCAGGCCGGGTGCCTCCCAATTGCCCTCTCCTGCTGGCCATCTTGTAGTGGCCATCTTGTGTCCACATGGGGGCAGGATCTTTGACCACATGGGGACAGCTATATTGTGTGTTGCAGTGATGATCAATCTGTATATTACTCTTTTATTAGATAGGATAGAGGCCTGGTACAGGGGTGGGGGCCAGCTGGTTTGCCCTGAAGGGTGTCCCGGATCAGGGTGGGGTTCCCTTGGGGCGTGGGGCGGCCTGAGCGAGGGGCCTGTGGTGGTTTGCAGGCCGGCCATGCCCCCTGGCAACCTAAGCGGAGGCCCTTGTATCTGGAATTTATTTTCCTTCTACAATTGAAACTTTGTAGCCTGGAGCGGAGCCAAGCCTGCTGCTCCCTCTGGGGCGGCAACCATTTCTGTGGCAGTTAATTCACCTTCTACAATTGAAACTTTGTAGCCTTAAGCGGGTGAGCCCGGCCAGGGTGTGAGGAAAGCTTTGCTTCCCCTGTTGCCGGGAGCAACCCTGGCCTGCTCTTTCAAGCTCCATTCTGCCGCCATTTGTTTGAATTTGTTTACCTTCTATAATTGAAACTTTGTAGCTCGAGTGGAGGCTTAGGCCTGCAACGGCTGTGGAAAGCTTGGCTTGCTCTGTTACCTGGGAAACCTTGCTCTCTGTGGCTGTAGCCATCTTGATGGGGTTAATTTGCATACTCACCCTGATTAGCTGGTGGGCGTGGCTTGGCTGGTGGGTGTGGCTTATGTAGCGGAGTGATGGTTAATTTGCATATTACCATTTTATTAGAGAGGATTAGATAGGATAGAGGCCTGGTGCACAGTTGGGGGCCAGCTGGTTTGCCCTGAAGGGTATCCCGGATCAGGGTGGGGGTTCCCTTGGGGTGTGGGGCAGCCTGGGTGAAGGGCCTGTGGTGGTTTGCAGGCCAGCCACGCCCCCTGGCGACCCAAGCAGAGGCTCTGGTATCTGGGATTTATTTACCTTCTACAATTGAAACTTTGTAGCCTGGAGCGGAGCCAAGCCTCCTCTTTGCTCCGTGGTGGCCGGCAGCCATTTCTCTTGGGATTGATGTATCTTCTATAATTGAAACTTTGTAGCCTGGAGCGGAGGCCTAGGCCAGCCAGGGCTGCAGAAGCTTGGCTTCCTCCATTGCCGGGGCAACCCTTGCCTCCTGCTCTTTCCAGCTCAGTGGCTGACGCCATTTCTGTTTGGATTTCTTTACCTTCTATAATTGAAACTTTGTAGCCTTGAGTGGAGGCTTAGGCCAGCAATGGCAGATGGAAAGCTTGGCTTCCTTTGTTACCGGGGAAACTCAAGCCTCCCTCCTGCTGTCTGTGGCTGTAGCCATCTTGGTTGGGTTTATTTGCATATTTGCTCCTGATTGGCTGGTGGGCGTGGCTGGTGGGCGTGGCTTGCGGGTGTAGCGGAGTTAGGGTCAATTTGCATATTACTCTTTTATTAGGTAGGATAAGTATCATGTAGCACATGTTTTTTGTTTTTGTCTACTATTTAACTTTAAGTTGTTTTTGATGCATATTAGCTTCTTTTTGCATAGTTAAATTAATTTTTTTCATTCTGATTTATTCCATTGCTCTTCTTAGAAATTCCTTCTTTGGTGCTCATTTTGGCAGTACATACTAGGTGTACTGGTTAATAATGCAGATTTTTTTCAATAGATGGAGTTACACATATGTTGATATGTATGCTATTTTGTTGTATTGACAACAAGCTTCAAAACTTCATATGTCAAATTTTCTGAGGGTGTTAACATTATAGATATTTTTACACTTAAAAATGTCGAATTTCGTGCCAAAAAAAGAACATTTGCAGGAAGTTTAATTCATTACTTTATTTTGAAGAAAAGTGCTGCTGAATACTTGAGGAAGCTTATGGTGAAATGCTCCATCTCAAGATACTTGTGAACGCTGGTTTAAATGCTCTAAAAGTGATGATTTCAATGTGAAAGACAAAGAACATCTAAGTCAACTGAAAAAGTTTGAAGACTAACAACTACAAGCATTAATGGATGAAGATGCGTGTCAAACTCAAAAACAATTTGCAGAAAGATTAAACGTTGCTTAGCAAACAATTTCCGATCATTTACAAGCAATGGGAAAGATTTTAAAGGAAGGAAAATGGGTGCCACATCAACTGAACGAAAGACAAATGGAAAACCACAAAGTCATCAGTAAAATGTTGCTTCAACGGCACGAAAGAAAGTCTCTTTTGCATCGATTTGTGACTGGAGATGAAAAGTGGATTTATTCTAAGAATCCCAAATGCACAAAATCATGGGTTGATCTAGGTCAGTGATGGCGAACCTATGACACGCATGTCAGCACTGACATGTGTAGCCATTTCTGATGACACGCGGCCGCTGATGCGGCTGCATGCCGAGGATGAAACATTTGCGAAATAATGTTTTTTCCTCAAAGTGACACACTACCCAAGTTATGCTCAGTTTTTTGGCGAAGTTTGACACACCAAGCTCGAAAGGTTGCCCATCACTGATCTAGGTCAACCATCAACATCGACTGCAAGGCCAAATCACTTCGGAAAGAAGTCAATGCTCTGTGTTTGGTGGGATCAGGAAGGTGTGGTGTATTATGAGCTTCTAAAACCAGGTGAAACCCTTAATACTGATCGCTACCGACCACAAATAATCAATTTGAACCATGCCTTGATCATAAAATGACCAGAATGTTCCAGAAGACACGGCAAAGTAATTTTGCTACATGATGACGCACCATCACACACTTCAAAACCAGTTAAAGACACGTTAAAAGATCTTGCCTGGGAAGTATTAACCCACCCGCTGTATTCACCAGACCTTGCTCCTTCAGATTACCACTTGTTCTGATCGCTGGCACACGCACTTTCTGAGCAGCACTTCAAAACATACAAAGAATTGGAAAATTGGGTCTCTGAATGATTTCCCTCAAAACAAGAAAAGTTCTATTGGGATGGTATCCACAAATTACCTGAAAGATGGGGGAAATGTGTAGCTAGCGATGGACATTACTTTGAATAAAACACTTTTGATGTTTCTCTTGAAATTACCGTGTTTTCTTTGATTACAAAATCTGCATTAGTAACGGATACACCTAGTATACTAAAATTGGAATGATGCAGAGAAGATTAGCATGGCCCCTGCACAAGGATGACATGCAAATTAGTGAAGCATTCCATATTTTTTCAAAAAACGAAAAAAGAAATTCCTTCTTTGTACAGAAATCACATACTCATTTTTGTATTATTTCTTATAAACAGGTATGGTTTCATTAAAATTTGTTATGATTTTGGAATTTACTTATACATATCAATTCAAAGCTTTGACTGCTTCATTATATTGCCCTAATGGTAGAGGAGCAAGATAGCTAGTCTTGGGATGTTCTACTTAATGTTTTAACCAATTGATTCTACTGCTTTATTGTAGAAGAAAGGTCACACTGATGAAAAAGATAAAATTTCAGTTCAACCTGAGGTTTGTTTAGTTAGTAATTTATGGTTGTTCTGCCTCTGAGCTAATTTCATGCAATCTCTTTATATTGTAAATATTTTTATTCTATATTTCCAGTTTCCTGTGCTTCCCAGAGTCACATCATATGACAGCCATCCTAGAAGGCATTCTCATGAGGACCAGGGTTTTCGATGTCGTACCCACATGAAGGATTACAGAAAACGCTCAGAGGATGGGCCATTCAAGGATCCACTGGAATCAAACAGAAGATCCCATTCCAAAACTCGGGCATTTTCGGAGTCCTTTGAGCAACACCTGTGCTTTAGAACCAAACGCTCTGTGTCTTTGGTATGTAACAGAGTTATTGAATATTTAAGCCACTTTAGAAAAGGAAACCCAAAGGGCTCTTCCTCCCCAAACTCGTGGAGAACAAATCTAACTTTTTCATTTACAGCTTGTTGAAGAGATCTTTGAAAAAATGATACTCAGTTTTACTGTACATAGCCCAGATGTACATAATTTCTAATAATTTTTATTGAAGGCATCTGGCGTAGGGAGAATTCCTGGAGGACCATTAGTGGAATGTTTTTGTTATGGAGGTCCTCTAGTTCTTTGAGACTGCTTTCATCACCCTTATTATAAACTAGAGGCCTGGTACACAAATTCGTGCACGGGTGGGGTCCGGCCGATTGGGGTGGGGGAGGGCCGATCAAGGGTGGGTCTGGCTGGGGGGAGGGGTTGTGGGCAGTTGGCCGGCTGGCCCCACCCCCTGGTCGAACTCCTGGTCAAAGGGGCTAATTTGCATATTAGCCTTTTATTATATAGGATAATTGTGACTCATTCACCGTGCACTATTTGGAGAAGAGAAGAACTGCTTCTACTTCTCCTGTGCAGCATTTAATCCAGTAGCAAGTAGTCTGTGATGCCCTGTTCCCTTGAACTTTTTTTTTTTTATTAAGGTATTATATGTGTACATATCTTACCATTGTCTCCCCCACCCCACACCCATACATGCCCTCACCCCCCAGAGTTTTGCGTCCATTGGTTATGCTTATATGCATGCATACAAGTCCTTCGGTTTTCCCTTGAACTTTTAAAAAGCATGTGGAGGGAACTCTCTGGCCACAATCTACTAGTAGTAAGTTTCCAGGAGTAGGGGTGATCCAGGTGCTCACAGCGGCCTTGGGGGGTCTCAGTAAAGAGCAAGGGAGACAGGCATGAAAATGGGGGAATAATAGAAGCTCCAATGGTGATGCTGAGCTTGCTTCATAAAGTAATAAGGCAGAGATCAATTAATTTGGGGGTACAGTTACTTTGGGGAAACTTGCTCACTGAGTGGTCTTGAACAAAATACTTCTTTTTTTGTGGTCCTTTGCTGTTCGTTTTATTTTGCAAAACAGGAATGATAATATATTCTGCCATATAGTAGACAGAGCAAATAAGTGAACCTAGGTGTATTACCACCTGGTTCTTCAGCTACGCTCTGTGCACAGCAAGGACATTCAGGTGCTTCCTACCTCATTGTCCATCTGAGCACAATGCTTTCTGCCTAGCAGTAATGGCTGTTGGGACTGTACTGTGTGTCTTTGCCTCACTTTGGTCAGAGTAATCCTGTGTATCTATGTTCCTCCTTCAGTAAGCTTCTCTCTTCACCTGATCATAAGAGGAATACAGAAGGAAGAATAGTAAACAGCTGTCACTTATTAGGATATGTTTTATCCTTTCTTTATACTGCTTTTAAAAAAATATGGTTTCAGACTTAGAGCAATGTTACAAGAATAGTACAAAGAATACACTCTTTATCTATATTCCCTCCAGATACTAACATTTATCATATTTACTATACTCTCTTTCTCCTTCCCATCCCCAAACAAGAGCACAAGAACATTCTTTTATATAATAAACACAGTACAATAATGAAACTCAGGAAATTACCACCAATGCAATACTTTGTATCTAATCTATTGACCTTATCCCTATTTTGCCTCTTGTCCTGATAATATATTTGTAAGGAGATTTCAGATCATGTGTTGCAAGCAATTCATTCTCTTTAATCTGGTTTTATTCTGCAGCAGTTCCTGAGTCTTCACTTGGCTTTTGTAACACTGTCAGCTAGAGTACAGGGCAGTTACTTTTTAGAATGACGTTCAATTTGGGTTTATCTGACATTTCCTCATATTTAGATTAAGATTATGATCTTTTGGCAAGAATAAAGAAGTGGAGGAATTCCTGTTTTAAAACTACACGTTAAAGTTACTAATTATATTCATTCAGGAAATTTAACTGCCTTAAGTCCTTTCTGGAATAAGGTAGGGTATATATATATATTTTGAAAAATACTTTAATCTAAACACTTCTCTGTTGATTCTAATGGCCTCAAATTGTTTTTCACATAGTCTTATAAAATTGCTTAAGTGAAACCATTTGCTAATATTATAAGCCCTAAAAGTGTGTAAATGTGTTTTTTTATTGAAATATTTATCACATTATCCTAAAATATAACATGTTGTTCCATTCATTTCCTTTTGTTTTTGTTTTTTAAAACATATTTTAATTTATTTCAGAGAGGAAGGGAGAGGGAGTGAGAGATAGAAACATCAATGATGAGGGAGAATCATTGATTGGTTGCCTCCTGCATGCCCCCTACTGGGGATCTAGCCTGCAACCCGGGCATGTGCCCTGACCAGGAATCGAACCGTGACCTCCTGGTTTGTAGATCGATGCTGAACCACTGAGCCATGCCGGCTGAGCCCAAGTTCTTCCTTTTGAATGCCAAGATAACCAAGCCAGCATTTTCAACTTTTTTTTTTTTTACTCAAGAATTCTTTTCATAGGTATCGATATATATATATATATATATATATATATATATATATATACGCCTAAGCGACCGGCTGGCCAGCAGACTGGTTGGCTGGCCGACCAGCTGGCCAGTAGCTATGACCCGCACTAACCACCAGGGGGCAGACGCTCAATGCAGGAGCTGCTGAGCTGTGGTCATTTGGCAGTGGCGGTTCTCGGGCGACACACCTGGAACCAGGGAGGAGGGAGCCCGATTCCGGGGTGTGTCACCCAAAAACTGCCCTCTCGCAATCCAGGACCCCTCGGGGGATGTCAGAGAGCCGGTCTTGGCCTGATCCCTGCAGGCCAGGCCAAGGGACCCCAGCGGTGCACAGATTGGGCCTCTAATATACTATAATAGCTAGAAATCTGCTAGGAATTTACAAAATTATTTTAATTTTCGTATGATAAAAATATTTATAGTAAATAATTTTAAATTAAATATTTTATTTTATATCAGTTTTATTGAGTATATTATAAAGTTTATCTTAAAACAAAATTAAAAATTCAGAACATATACAGATATCTATTTCACAACTGACACACCTTTCCAAAGCTAACTACATTAAAAAGTGTGATTTGTCAGTGAATTTAAAAATGACATTTATTATCTTTTGTTTGGGCACCAGGTATAGATTTAAATTCTATATCTTTTAGCATCAAAAAGACCCAAAAACTGCTTTTGTAGCTGGTTATGACCAACAACAAATGACTTTTCAATATCATTTTGATATTGAAAAACTCAGTTGGCTTATATTGATAATTTTCACATTTTGTTTCTAAGTGAGATAAGAAAAATATTTCAGGTCATTATTTTTGAGCATTTCCCAGTCTTTATTCTCAATAAAGGAAAAGCCAAAGTGGAAATAATCATCACTATATTTTCTTCCTTATACTGTTCTTTTAAGTAGTAGAGACACTCATGACTGCTAAATATAAATTTTGATCAGACTGATGGATCTAATACAATAGATGCACCTAATGAAAATAATCTGGAGGCGCATTTATGGAGCTAGTTCAGTTTTTTAAGTTCCTCTTAGTTTGTATCTCAGCCTCATCATTTGTTTGGCTTTCTGTCTTCGACGAATGGACCAATATGGATCGAAATGAAACGATCTTGGTACATCACACACACAGTTTACATTGCAGAGTAACTGACACCCCTGCGAGGCTGAGTCGTGACCTTGCTCATCTCACTGCCACTCACCACTGTGCCAACTCACTTGGTAGGCATTTAGGGGTTCCCGAGCGTTTCTAGATCAGACGGAGGAGGGGAGAACAATGATTTTATTTCTTTTACTTTAAAAGAGAAAAGTGTAAACAGATATCATCATCACCACATTTATCAATGCTCTTGTTTTGGTCAGTAATTCCTTTGAAAGGCCTTCCCTGACCATGGAAACTAAAGAAGCCGCCCCCTCCCCCCCCCAATAGTTCCCGATCATATCACCCTGTTCATAGTTATCATTGCACTCATCACTATTTGTTATTCTCTTGTTTCTTTTTAGTCTTATTGTGTGTGTCCCTCCACCTAGGTATAAAATGTAGGAAGTTGGGTCTCTGTAGTTGGTGCTGTATCTCCTGATCCCAGTGAACACGGGCCCCTGGGTAACCTGCTGGGGACTGTTGATGATTTGGGTGTTATTTTGCCACTTCAGTGTTCACAAAGTCCTCAGATTAAAACTAGTGCAAACCCTACTATTAGTGTAATTTAAGGGAGTGGACACAGGGAGGTTAGAATCATTGCATGTATGATTCACTTGCCACATTCCTTTTCAGTTTCGTGCTGTGAAATCACCTCCCTCCGTGTGTCAGAGGCAAAGAGTCAGTCACGTGCAAGCTGAGTTTCCTCCATAGACCATCACAGGCCCCCTATTCCTTTTATTTATGACTAAAACCCTTAGCACCACCCTTAGGCTTATGCTAATTTATTACAAGAAACTAAGATGTGGAAGTCTGCTCAATGATCAGGCCTTTCTTCATTTCTGATAATTAAGAGAAATGCGGAACGTTGTCAGCCGCCTGCACTTTCATGCTTTTCCGATCCTTCTCTTCCAGGGTCCTGAGAGCAGAAAGGAAAGAAATGAAAGAGAATGCCTGCGGATGGAGACAAGATCCCATAAGAAAATGGAGGAAAGGAGGAGCTCTGGGAAGGAAGAGCATGGAGAAGCACACATGGTTCCTCTCTTGGAGAAAGGACCCAAATAGTCCGTTGTTTCCACATTAGGACGACAGATGCTGCTGTGTTTTTGGCTTCTGTATACCACACTGCGCGTGGTAGCTGTAAAATGCTGTCTGCGATGCCGAGTGATGGAAGTGGGCACTGGTTCCACTGCTCCCCAAGAAGACATCATACTCCAGCTCTGGCATCTGAGTTGAGAGTTTGATCTGCTTTGTTGTCCTTTTATGGGAATCCTATATAATAAAAGGCTAATATGCAAATTATCCCCTCAACCAGGAGTTTGACTGGGAGTTTGACCAGGGGGCGGGGTGGCTGGCCAACCAATGGTGGCCCCTCCGCCCAACCGGCCCTGCCCTTCCTATTGGTCCCCTTCACCCCGATCTGGGCAGGGCCAGCTGCCAACCTCCCACATCTCCTCCCCCTGGTTGTCTGGCCTGATCAGCCCCGATCCGGGCGGGGCGGCCAGACCCCACCCATGCATGAATTTGTGCACCTGGCCTCTAGTAAGAAGGATGAAAAGTATTTTAATAAAGTAATTCTTGAAAATGTAAAGAAAGATATTTAAAGAGCCATCCACACTTCTTCACTAGTCCTTCTTCACATCAATATCACAAATAATCTTAAATGTCATTGGTGTGACTCTCGGTTTACTTCCTTATTAGAAGTAATTATGTAAGTGCTAGTGGTTCAGTGCATGAAATTCATGCACGGGGGGTGTCCCTCAGCTTGGCCTGCACCCTCTCCAATCTGGGACCCCTCGGGGGATGTCTGACTGCCAGTTTAGGCAGTCAGACATCCCTCTCGCAATCCGGGACCGCTGGCTCCTAACCACTCACCTGCCTGTCTGTCTGATTGCCACTAACCACTCTGCCTGCTGGCCTTCTCGCCCCTAACTGCCCCCTCTTGCTGGCCTGATCACCCCCAGCCTGATCGCCTCCAACTGCCTCCTGCTGGCCTGCTCACCCTAACTGTCCCCCCCCCCCCCGCTGGCCTGCTCACCCCCAACTGCCTCTCCCTGCCGGCCTGTTCACGCCCAACTGCCCCCCCCCTCTAGCTGGCCTGCTCGTCCCCAACTGCCCCCCCTGCAGGCCTGCTCACTCCCAGCTGCACCCCCCGCCATCCTGCTCGCCCCAAACCACCTCTGCCTCGGCCCTGCCACCATGGCTTTTTCCGGAAGGATGTCTGGAAGGTCTCCCAGAAGGTCTCCTGGTCTAATTAGCATATTACCCTTTTATTAGTGTAGATGTCTAATGGCCAGCGTTTAATAAGGACTGGTAATTAACATGCCAAGTACTAGGCTGAGGCCATATATTTTTTTTGTTGATTTCAGAGAGGAAGGAAGAGGGGGAGAGAGAGAGATAGAAACATCAATAATGAGAGAGAATCATTGATCGGCTGCCTCCTACATGCCCCACACCAGGAATCTAGCCCACAACCTGGGCATGTGCCCTGACCAGGAAATGAACCATGACCTCCTGGTTCATAGGTCAACCCTCAACCACTGAACCACTAGGCTGAAGTCTTTAACGCATTACCTAGAACAATCCTCACCACTCTAAAGTGGGACCTATTCTTCTCTTCACTTGCTGGATGAGGAAACTGATGTTTAGAAAACTTCAGGCCCTCACAGGTGTGGTGGCCGAGTTAGGAACAGAGTCCAGTTCATTCTGACTTGTGCTCCTAACCCGAGGCAGGGCCTCCATTTCCCCTTAGCAGTGGGTCCTGACGCAGTATTTGAGAACTGAGCAGGAGTGGGAGGAAGTTACCGTTTTGATTACATGAGTGGAGACTGATTCTCTGAGGTCTGCTGTGTGCTCTTTGTTGTACCTTTATGCGGTCATAATCTTTACCATTTATTTATTAATTATTTTTTTAAAATATATTTTATTGATTTTTTACAGAGAGGAAGGGAGAGGGATAGAGAGTTAGAAACATTGTTGAGAGAGAAACATCGATCAGCTGCTTCCTGCCCACCCCCTACTGGGGATGTGCCCACAACCAAGGTACATGCCCTTGACTGGAATCGAACCTGGGACCCTTCAGTCCGCAGGCCGATGCTCTATCCACTGAGCCAAACCGGTTAGGGCTATTTATTAATTATTTTTATCCTACGTAATAAAAGCCTAATATGCTAGGTGTCTGACTGACAGTTCGACAAGTCACTATGACACGCAGTGACCACCAAGAGGCAGATGCTCTGACCGATAGGTTAGCTTGCTGATGGGGTCTGGCTGATCAGGACTGAGTGAGACAGGCCGGACATACCCTAGAGCCCTCCCTCGGTCCCTCCCCAGCCCCAGTCTCCCTGGACTGGGCCTGGGCGAGATCAGCCAGACATGCCCTGGATCCAACCTCCCCCGGTCCCTCCCTGGCTGGCCAATCTCCCGAGGTCCCTTCCCGGCCTCTAAAATATTTCTTCTAAATAATTTCCTTTCAATGTGCATGAATCCGTACACTGAGCCTCTAGTTTAAACATAATTGACATATAACACTATATTAGTTTCAAGTGTATAACGTATTTGTAGAAATTGTGAAATGATTACCACAATAAAGCTAACATCCATCACCACACATAGTTACAATTTTTTTTCTTATGATGAGAAGTTTTACAAGCTACTCTCTTAGCAACATTCAATTATACTGAGAGTATTGTTAACTACAGTCACCATATTGTCTATTACATCCCATGAATTATTGAAAAAGTAATGAACACCTCATGAATTTGTGTCATTTTTGCTCAGCAGTCAGTATTTTCTGTGTTATTCCAGATTTAGTATACGTGCTGCTGAAGTGAGCATGTGTTTTACTTATTTTTTCAACTTTGTTAAGGTATAATGGACAAATAAAATTGTATGTATTTAAATTGTACAACACAATGATTTGACATAAGTACACTTCATGAAATGATTATGCAACCAGGTCAATTAGCACATTGACACCATATTCTATCACTATTTTTTTTTCCATAAAGGAAAAGATCCTAGCATTCTCTAATACTCTTCTGATGTAGTCTTCGTCTCAGTCTTAAATCTTCAAATGCCCAAGGGCAGCTAGTCTCTGTGTTGTAAAGAAGAGTATCTCCCCAAACTACTTTAACTAATACTATAATTGATTGATTAGGTAAGACACAAACTAACTTTGACATAAACAGTCGAATTATTTCAATTTTCACGCTGCTTATACCTTCATCCATTTTGTAGCCTTTATACACAGTTTTATACTTTTTACGCATGTAAAAGATAACTGTAAGCTTTACATGGTGACATTTGCCTGGTATTTGCCACCAGCGCGGGGGAGGATGGGGCCTGACCTGCCACCAAGGCCAGCACTATGCTGTAGTTGTGGGAAAGCAGTTGTCTCCCCAGGTTTCCTTCAGAGCTTCTCTGTCTTGCCAACCAAGTTTCTGGGGTTGGTCTGCTCATTGGCTCTGGCCCCTTATAGAAAAGGCTGGGAGAGGTGGTCCATCCATGGGAATAGGAGCCAACTGGATGGAGTTTCCTCCACACGGTGGCTGGCTGGCTGAGACAGTTGCCACCTCCTACCCCAGCCAATACACCTGTGAAGGTTTTTCTGCTCCCTGGACTCAAGAATGGCAGTACCTGGAAAAATCATGATTAGGGATTTTATAATGTATTTTTTCAAACTGGGAGGAAGTCTATTTTCACTATATTTTCAGGGTCATAGTACATGGGGGGGGGGGGGCTTTCTGAAAATGAAGTTTCCAGCTTATTACCTTCTTTTTTATATTTTTTAAAAATATATTTTTATTGATTTCAGAGAGGAAGGGAGAAGGAGATAGATGATGAGAGAGAATCACTTTCTTTATATCACAAAACAACACTTCTAATAAAATTGTATTTGTAGATAATCTTTTCCCCTTAAAATGGAAATTTTTTAACTTGTAAAATCAATATCTGACACACTTTGAAATAATGTAGAAGCATATAAAGTAGAAAGTGGCAGTCCTCTGGAAAAGCCCAGTGTCAGAATTATGAACTTAATATAGTTGAGTTATGGTCAAGGCACTCTGATTTCTCTACTCTAGGGGGCAGAGTTGAGCTGACATTTGGACAGGTAATGCTGGATACAGAGAAGACTGGCCAATGACAAAATCATTACTATTACTTTCAACCAGAAAGGAGAGAAATGCAGCATTTCCTATCCAAGCTCTGAGGTTAGAGTAAATGTATTAGATGTTGGGTAATTCTTATGATTTATTAATGTATTTAAAAGTAGACACAAAGCTTATTTTATTTAGCATAATACTCGCCAGGCCCCTCCCTGCTGTCTCAAAGGGTAAGTAAGAGATCCTTCTGTTTTTACAGCTGCATAGTATTCTATTATGTATATACCACAGCTTTTTTTATCCACTCATCTATTGACATCTGATCTTAGCTATTGTAAACAGTGCTGCTATGAACATAAGGGTGCATATATTCTTTCTGATCGATGTTTTGGGATTTTTAGGATATATTCCTAGAAGTGGGATCACTGGCTCAAATGGCAGTTCCATTTTAAATTTTTTGAGGAAACTCAATGCTGTTCTCCACAGTGGCTGCACCAGTCTGCATTCCCACCAGCAGTGCACGAGGGTTCCCTTTTCTCCACATCCTCGCCAGAAGGCCTGGAGGGAGAGTATGGGGTGGAGGGAGTCAATGGAGGGAAAAAAAAAGCGACATCTGTAATATTTTCAACAATAAAGGTAAATTAAAAAAAAAAGTATACACAAAGGACAATGACTGATTGGTTATTTTTGTTACCAGAAAGGGGACTTGGCCCTGAGTGGGTCTGCCTAGGGCTGGCCAGCAGTGTGTGGGTTCTTGACTTTGTGCAGGAAATATTTCACAAAAAGAGTCCAGGTGGTTTTGAGAGTAAGTTTATTAAAGCTTGGGACAGTGAAACAAGGAAGTGCCTAGGTTAGAGAAAGCAGCTGGAGGGAGCCTAGGCAGGGGAATGAGCTGAGACTCGGTTGCTTTGGCTCACTGGGAAGTCAGAGAAAAGGGGGCGGTGGGGACAGGTTCAGGGGGTTAGCCACGGATGAGCTGCTGCTGCCCATTGCTCCCCGGTTGCAAGCCTCTTGGGGGTCCCTAGAATTTAAGAGATTCATGCCTGTGGGGGAGAAAGAGGGGAAGGAAAAGGCCCACGTGCTTCTGGGAGGGAGAGCTCACACCAGAACTTCAGTTTTGAAGTTTTTTAAAGGCTGGGAGTTTAGGGGAGGATCTCAATAGAATAGGAATCAGTTTTGTGCTGATGTGCCAAAATGAGGTTTATTCTCTTACCTTCATCTGTCCTTGCATGTGATTGGCGAATGGCACTAATTGGATTTTTGCTATCTATCTCCCTGAGTAGGGTGATTTAAGCTATTTACTCGCTGGCTGGGGAGAAGTGTAAGCCATTTACTCTTTTAAAAATACATATGTTTTTATTGATTTCAGAGAGGAACAGAGAGAGTGATAGAAACATCAATGATGAGAGAGAATTATCAATGGGCTGCCTCCTGCACGCTCCTACTGGGGATCAAGCATGAAACCCAGACATGTGCTCTGACAGGGAATCAACCATGATCTCCTGGTTTACAGGTGGACACTCAATCACTGAGCCACACTGGCCGGGCTAAAACATTTACTTTTTAAGTGCCCTTGGTTTAGGGAAGATAGGCTTTTGGAATTTACTAGATGGCTGGAAATAGCTTGGCTGTTTAATTATCTGTCTCAGTTTTCCTATTCTGCTTGTCCTGGCTCACTAGCTTGTCTCCATTTCCACGGGACACAAAAAAAGAAAGAGTGCTCAGAATACTGTTTAGATTATTTACATTTGCACAATGGGAAATTTTAAACTGGGGGAGGGAGGAATTATACATTCTGATTTTGTATGACTTTGGAATTTTTTAGCATTCTATTCTTTTTAAAAAATATATTTTTATTGATTTTAGAGAGAGGAAGTGAGAGGAAGAAAGATAGAAACATTGATTGGCTGCCTCCTGCATGCCCCTTACTGGGCTACAGGCTCCACTCAAGGCTACAAAGTTTCAATTATAGAAGATAAATAAATCCCAGATACCAGGGCCTCCGCTTGGGTCACCAGGGGGTGTGGCCGGCCTGAAACCCAGGCACGTGCCCTGACCGAGAATCTAAAGATGACCTTTTGGTGCATGGGCAGATGCTCAACCACTGAGCACACAGCTGGGCTTTACATTCTATTCTAACCTTGGATTATATAATTCTGTTTTGGTTAATTCCTGCTGTAGTTTTTAATTGGCTGAGCACAGTTCTTCCCCTTCTGCACATATGGAGATGTGAGAAAGAAAACAATACATGGGAACCCATGTGTACAGTTTGGGGAAATGTAACTTGGTGCCACCACTATGGAAACAGTATAGGGTTCCTAAAAAAATTAAAAATAGCCTGGCCAGGGTAGCTCAGTGGTTGAGCGACGACCATGAACAAGGAAGTTACTGGTTTGATTCCTGGTCAGGACATATGCCCTGGTTGTGAACTTGATTCCCCATAGGGGTTGTGCAGGAGGCAGCCAATTGATATTGCTCTCTCATCAATGTTCCCCTCTCTCTCCCTCTCCCTTTCTTTCTCTCTTTAGAATCAATAAAAAAACATTAAAAAATTAAAAATAGAGTTGCCGTATGATCCAGAAATACTTATGGGTATTTATCTAAAGGAAATGAAACACTGACTTGAAAACATATGTGCATCCCCATGTTCACTGCAGCATCATTGACAATAGCCAAAGTGTCCATCAGTGAATGAATGAATAAAAAGATGTGGTATCTACACACAAAGGAATATTATCCTATCTAATAAAAGAGTAATATGCAAATTAACCACCACTCTGCTATACCCACAAGCCACACCCATCAGCCAATCAGGAGCGAGTTTGCAAATTAACCCAACCAAAATGGCTACGGCCACGGAATGAGCAAGAGGCTTGGGTTTCCCCAGCAATGGAGGAAGCCAAGCTTTCCACACACCCTGGCTGGCCCAGGCCTCCACTTAAGGCTACAAAGTTTCAATTATAGAAGATAAATAAATCCCAACAAAAATGGTGGCAGCCACAGAAATGGAGAGAACAGGAGGCTTGAGTTGCCCCCGGCAATGGAGGAAGCCAAGCTCCCGCAGCCCTGGCCTGCCTTTGTCTCCACTCAAGGCTACAAAGTTTCAATTATAGAAGATAAATAAATCCCAACAAAAATGGCTGCGGCTGACCACAGAGCAAGCAGGAGGCTTGGCTCCACTCAAGGCTACAAAGTTTCAATTATAGAAGATAAATAAATCCCAGATACCAGGGCCTCCGCTTGGGTCGCCGGGGAGTGTGGCCGGCCTGCAAACCACCACAGGCCCCTCGCCCAGGCCTCCCCATGCCTGGGAAGCCCACCCTGATCTGGGACACCCTTCAGTGCAAACCAGCTGGCCCCCACCCATGCACCAGGCCTCTATCCTATCTAATAAAAGAGTAATGTGCAAATTGACCATCACTCCAACACACAAGATGGCTGCCCCCATGTGGTCAAAGATGACTGCCCCCATGTGGACACAAGATGGCTGGCACAAGATGGCCAGCAGGGGAGGGCAGTTGGGGGGAGACCAGGCCTGCAAGGGAGGGCAGTTGGAGGTGATTAAGCCTGCAGGGGAGGGCAGTTAGGGGTGACCAGGCCGGCAGAGGAGGGAAGTTGGGGGCAAATGGGTCTGCAGGGAAGGGCAGTTGGGAGGGACCCAGGCCTGCAGGGGAGAGCAGTTGGGGGGGACCAGGCCTGCAGGGGAGGGCAGTTAGGGGTGACCAGGCCTGCAGGGGAGGGCAGTTAGGGGCAAACAGGTTGGCAGGGGAGCAGTTAGGCATCAATCAGGCTGGCAGGGGAGTGGTTAGGAGGTGATCAGGCTGGCAGGCAGAAGCGGTTAGGGGCAATCAGGAAGGCAGGCAGGTGAACAGTTGGGAGCCAGCAGTCCTGAATTCTGAGAGGGATGTCTGACTGCCCGTTTAGGCCCGATCCTATCGGGGTCATCCCTCGAGGGGTCCCAGATTGGAGAGGGTGCAGGCTGGGCTGAGGGACACACACCCCCATGCACAAATTTTGTGTACTGGGCCTCTAGTTCAATCATAAAAAAGAATGAGATCTTGCCATTTGTGACAGCTCAGATGAATCTTGAGGGCATTATACTAAGTGAAATGAGTCAGCTAGGAAAAGACAAATACTGTATAATCTCACTTATGTATGGAATCTTAAAAAAAAAAAAGTTCATGGATGCAGATAACAGATTGGTGGTTGCCAACAGCAGGTGTGTGTGTGTGTGTGTGTGTGTGTGTGTGTGTGTGTGTGGTGGGGGGTGGGGAAGGGAAAAATGGGTGAAGGGGGTCAAAAGGTACAAACTTCCAGTTATAAAATAAGTAAGTCCGGGGGATATAGTGTACTGCATGGTGACCATAATTAATAATGCTATACTGCATGTTTGATAGTTGCTAAGGGAATAGGTCTTAAAAGTTCTCATCACAGGAAAAAAGTTTCTTTAAACCATATATGGTGATGGGAGATTTACTGTGGTAATCATTTCACAATATATACAAATATTGAATCGTTATGTTGGACACCTGAAACAAATATAATGTTATATGTCAATTATAATGTTATATGTCAAGTATATCTCAATGAAAAAAATAAGCAAACAAACCAAAAACAATAGTGAACGGAGAAGCCTTTCTATCTTATCCAGCCCTTTTCGCCCCAGCTCATGCGTGCTTGTGTGCCCAGCAGCTCTTGAGTGGCTTAAACCAGAGGTAGCCACACCTCGCCTTGGCTCAGAGTCTCTCCCTTGATGACTAATTGCCAACATCCAGTTGTTCACTCAACAAAGATGTTTAACTGCCTGCACTGTGCTGGGATATTGCAGTGAGCAAGGCTGATGAGAACTCCTGTTGTCCAGGGACTCACATTCCAGGGAGGAAAGAGATAGCAAACAAAAATTCACACATCACTGGCTCAGAGATAACTTGTTAAAAAAAACACTGTGTCACTGTCTAGCTTGAAGACCTTGGCAGGTTTGCTATCATTTACAGAATTAAATCAAAGCCTTTTAGCATGACATCAAACACCCATCTAACTGGTTTTCAAACTTTAAAGAAGACATTGTTTCACACTCTTCTGACCTCCTCCCTGTTTCCTCCCTCCTCAGTCTTCTGTGCACAACACATCTTCCTTCAGAGCTCATGTTTTCACTGCCATTGTGTAAATTGCCTTCAAGTGTTTTGGTGGAGGGATAAGTACAAACAATCGCAAACTTTATAATAACTATTGTGTCTATTTGTTTAGATTTTCCCTTTGGGATGGGCACTGGTTAGCCGTTAATTAAGGGGTAATGATAATATACTGGCCGTGAACCATTTTAACATGATTAAGGAGCCAACCAAGTACTTTCCCAGGAATCTCTTTTCTCATCTCTGAAATACATCTACCACCTGTGATTAGTTCATGTGTTTAAAGGCTGCTCACTATGTTCTCATAAACAAGTGGCTTTACTTCTCACCCCTCAATTTGCAAACATAGTAAGATAATGACAAGTCACCATTTCCGGGAAGTGCAGGAGCCAATAGAAAAAAGATGGTAAGGAGGGGGAATGAGAGAAACAGAGCACAGGACTTTTTAGAAGATCATCTGATAAAAAGTACTAGGGATGTGGTGTGCACATGATGATGATAGTTAACACTCATGTGTGATATACATAAAAATATTAAGAGAGCAAATTTGAGTTCTCCTTACAAGGGAAAAAACACACACATTTTTCTCTCTATTTTTTAAGTTTCTTTTTATTGTGTCTATCTGAGATGATGGATGTTAACTAAACTTATTGTGGTAATCACTTCACAATATATGTAAGTGAAACCTTTATGCTGTACACCTGAAACCTATACAATGGTGCATGGCAATTATCTACATATTAGAGGCCCAGTGCATGAAATTCATGCACGGGAGGGGTAGTCCCTCATCCTGGCCTTCACCCTCTCCAATCTGAGATCCCTTGGGGGATGTCCAACTGCCTCTCACAATCCAGGACCACTGGCTCCTAACCACTCACCTGCCTGCCTGCCTGATTGCCCCTAACACCTCTGCTTGCCTGCCTGATCGCTCCTAACTGCTCCTCTGCTGGCCTGATTGACCCTAACTCCCTCTCCCTTGCCCCACACCTGGGACCCAGGATTCCCTCCTCTAGCCAGTCACAGGCACCCAGAACCTGGGCTTCCCTCCCTCTGGCCGGCCGCAGGCACCCAGGACCCTGGCCGGCTTCACCCAGGCCGGCTACAGCCACAGGTGCCTGGGACCGCGGGGTGGGAGGCTTGTCCCTCTCCCAGGCCACAGCCTGGCTGGTCCCCATTCCTCTCTCATGAGCTCATTTGTGCCTGGCTGATCCCCATTCCTCTCTCCCCAGTGTTGAGTGTCTGAGCCATTATGGCATGACGGATGAGGGTGTGACGACCATTTGAATATTAGCTCTTTATTATCCTAATATATAAAAACCCAGGGTCTGTAATGACTGACCAAAGGCTCGACCGAACACCGGAAGTCAGATCTGCAGTCAGTGCTGGGTTGCTGTGGCTACCCAACACTGACTGTTGCTGGTGTGGATGCGGTGACCCAGCACTGACTGCCGAGGGGGCTGTGGATCAGGCCCAGAGAAAGGCCCAAAGAGAGAGGCAGGGTCTGATCAGCAGCTGTTGATCAGCCATTGCCTCTCTCTTTCTCTCCGGGCTTCGCAAGCAGCTGCACCTCTGTTTCTCTCTGGGCCTCTGCAGGGGCTGCTGATCAGCCATGCCTCTCTGATCAGGCCAGGAGATTGGCCTAGAGATGCTGACTGGCATAGAAACCGACCAATCAGAACCAAAACTGTCTTTGTAAGGAGCCAATGGCTGCCTAGGAGGCGGAGCTTTTGACACTGACTGGCATAGAAACCAACCAATCAGAACCAAATTGGCTGGCAGGAGAGGGCAGTTGGGGGTGATCAGGAAGGTAGAGGCAGTTAGGGGTGATCAGGCTGGCAGGGGAGGGCAGTTGTGGGCAACCAGGCCAGCAGGAGAGGGCAGTTGGGGGAGATCAGGCAGGCAGGCAGAGGCACTTAGCGGCAATCAAGCAAGCAGGAAGAGAGGTTAGGGGAGATCAGGCAAGCAGGCAGAGGGGTTAGGGGCAATCAGGCAGGCAGGCAGGCAGGTGAGCGGTTAGGAGCCAGTGGTCCCAGATTGTGAGAGGGATGTCCGACTGCCGCAGACATCCCCTAAGGGGTCTCCGATTGGAGAGGGTGCAGGCTTGGCTGAGGGAAGCCCCCCTCCATGCACGAATTTCGTGCACTGGGCCATTAGTCCTATATAATAAAAGGCTAATATGCAAATAGACCGAACGGTGGAATGACGGGTTGCTATGATGTGCACTGACCACCAGGGGGCAGACACTCAACGCAAGAGCTGCCCTCTGGTGGTCAGTGCGCTCCTACAGGGGAAGCACTGCTCAGCCAGAAGCCGGACTCACAGCTGGCGAGCACAGTGGCAGTGGTGGGAGCCTCTCCTGCCTCCGCCACAGCACTAAGGATGTCCGACTGATAGCTTAGGCCCGCTCCTACGGGTAACGGGCCTAAGCCGTCAGTCGGACATCCCCCTAGGGCTCCTGGACTGCGAGAGGGTGCAGGTTGGGCTGAGGGACCCTCCCGAGTGCATGAATCTCATGCACTGGGCCTCTAGTATAGGATATAAAAGCCTAAGTGACGGTTCTACCAGTAGCTATGATGCTCACGGACCACCAGGGGGCAGACACTTAATGCACAGGCATGGAAACATGGAACAGACTGATGAACCTCAGAAAGAAGGGGCGTGAGGGTGGGAAGAGATGAACTAAAGATCTTATATGCATACTAGAGGCCCAGTGCATGGATTCGTGCAATGGTGGGGTCCCTCGACCTTGCCTGGGAGTCCGACAGGCAGTCCGACATCCCCTGAGGGTTCCCAGAGTGCAAGAGGGTGCAGGCCATGCCAAGGGAACCCACCAGTGCATGGATTCATGCATTGGGCCTCGGGTATCTCAATAAAACCCGGGGGGATAAAGATCATCTGATCCAAGACTGTCTCATCCCAATTCCTACTTGAGGCAGGAACTCCCTCTGCAGTGAGTCTACCAAGTGTGTTCCAGGCTTTGCTTGATGACTGCCAGGGCTAGAAGGCAGTCTCTTTCACTGCGCTGAAGCTGTCATAGTTGACGCTGTTGTTACCCTGCTCTCCTTCTCCTACCACCACCACACACACACACACACACACACACACACACACACACACACACACAAAAGGCCCTTTCTCATCCTGAGTTGCAATCTCCCTTTTGTAAGGGCTCCATCCACGTGGAATGTGGTCTTTTCTTTGCCAGGAGTACCTTACAGCATAGCTTCCTCTCCTGAATGATGTCACTACAGTTCTAGAGGAGAGCACTCATGCCTTTCTCTTCCTCTATTGTCCCTGCGGGAACCTCAGGGGAATGCTCTGTGCCATCCACCATTGCTCACAGAACCCGAGTTCCACAGCCCCCCTGAATGCCTTCACTTGAAACTCGCTAGTTTGTCAACTTTTTGTTTAAAATATGGCATCCATAGTAATAAAAATGTAAGAGAAAACAAGAGGCCATTTGTTTTTTATTTTTATTGATTTCAGAGAGGAAGGGAGAGAGAGAGAGAGAAACATCAATGATGGGAGAAACAGGGTGCAGCTGCCTCCTGCATGCCCCTCACTGGGGATCATGTCCACAACCCGGACATGTGCCCTGACGGGGAATCCAAGGGTGACCTCCTGGTTCATAGGTCGACACTCAACCACTGAGGCATGCTGCCTGGGGGAGGCTATTTAAAACTCAAATTTGCAAATGTTTTAAAATTTTTCTCAGAGTTTGGAAAGGTTAAGCTGTGATATTAAAGTACAACTTTTGTCAAATGCTTGTTCTACACACTTGGTCATGGTGTCTAATTATTTTTATGTATTGCTGAATTCCATTTGCTAATATTTTGTTAAGGATTTTAGTGCCACATTCAGGAGGGATATTGGTGTGTAGTTTTCTTTCTCTATGATGTGTTTGTTTGTATATCAGAGTAACAGTGGCTTTACAAAGTGAATTGTAAGTATTCTCTCTTCTTTTATTTTCTGGAAGAGATTATATAGAATTGGTGTTAATTCTTCTTTGAACGTTTGGTAGAGTTCTCCAGTAAAACTCATTTGGGTCTAGAGATTTTGTATTTAAAGTATGGGAGCATTTATTTATTTATTTATTTTAATTTTCTTTACTTTTTATTTTATTAAATTTATTTGGCTGATAAAACCATACAGGTTTCAAGTGTGCAACTCAACAAAACATCATCTGCACACTATGTTATGTGTTCACCACCAAAGTCAAGTCTCTTTTCATTTCCATTTATCCCCCCTTTTCCCACTTCCACTTCTCCTCACCCCTTTCCCTCTGCTTTCACCATACTGTTGTCCATGCCTATGTGTCATATATTTACTAGTGGCCTGGTACACAGATTTGTGCACATTGAAAGGAAATTAATTAGAAGAAATATTTTAATATCGCTATTCACCCTTTCTCTATAATAGAAGTGTCAACCAAATTCATGATTGACAATGACAGATCGAAACACATGCATGTGATTGGCACCAGAGAGAGCTTTATATATATAGAGCATGCACGAGTCAACTTAGCCTTTTATCTAGAATAATAAAAGCATAATATGCTAATTAGACCAGACGTCCTTCTGGATGAAGCTGGGGCTGCCAGGAAACCTGGGTCTGGGGTGCTGGAGGGAAGCCTGGGTCCTGGGTGCCAGAGGGAAGCTGGTGCTGGCAGCCGGGGTAAGGAAGGCCTACTCTTGCACAAATTTTGTGCATTGGGCCTCTAGTATATATATAGAATAAACTTGCTTAATTAGATCTGCTTTCTGATTTATCTAACTTTTTCCAGCCCACTGAAGCACCCCAACTTCTCTTTCAGGTAATTGTCTGCAACACAGCAGTAAATATCAACATGAAGCAGATTATTATTGTAGATCATGCAGGGAGAATGAAGGGTAAAATATTTAATGGCAGCAGTGTTTGATTATATTCTGTGCAGTGAGAAAACCTGAAATCATTTTCAAGGCCCACCATTTCTTACTTCTTTTCAGTTGGGTAGTTTCTAAACTTTCTAAATCTCCATTTTCCGGCTAATGAAAAGAAAATAGGATTCTACCAACTCTCCTATCTACCTACTCCAGAACTTCTGTGAGGATCAAATGAGATGAGGCACGTGAAAACACTTCACAGACATTTGGTTACAGTGTGAAATGTTTGTACCTGGCTATAAATCAAATCATGTTCCTGGGCTGAAGAAACTCCAAGGAGGCTAGTGGCAAGGGAGAGGAAGCCGGGCGTTGCTACATGATGTCATTACCCAGTGCCCACAGCGACCGTTTCAGGGCTGGGCTGGGCTGGGCTGTGGGCCGCATTTTGTGTCATGGGGTCTTGGCAGCGTTGGCTGCAAATGGTGGGGTGTGGCTCCTGGGTGGTGGCGGGGCCTGTGTCCCACTTGGGGGAAGCCGAGTGTTGCTTTGTTGGTGCCAGGTCTGCAGTGCCGTTTCTTTGTAAATGGCCAGTGCACATCATTGCAGCTCCTGCATTGAGCGTCTTCCACCTGGTGGTCAGTGTGCATCATAGCTACCGGTTGGATGGTTGGAGGGACACTTAGCATATTAGCCTTTTATATATATAGGTTGCTTAATCCCTTTACCTCTTTTTTACCCAGCTCCCCTACTCTTTTCCCCTCTGAGATCTGTCAGTATGTCCCATACCTCCATGTCTCTGGATCTATTTTGTTTGTCAGTTTATTATGTTCATTAGATTCCATATATAAGTGAGATCATATGGTATTTGTCTTTCTCTGATTGGCTTATTTCACTTAGCATAATACTCTCCAGGTCCATCCATGCAATTGCAAAAGGTAATATTGTTTTCTTTTTTTACAGCCAAGTAATATTCCATTGTTTATCCACTTTTTTATCCACTATCTACTGATACTGATTTGGGCTGTCTCCAGATTGTGGCTATTGTAAATAATGCTGCAATGAACATAGCGGTGCACTATATATATATATATATATATATATATATATATATATATATATATACACACACACACATATATATGTACATACACACATACACACACACTAGAGGCCCGGTGCTCGAATTCATGCATGGGTGGGGTCCTGAGGGGGGTGGAGTAGGGCTGTCCCTCTGGGTGGGTGGTGGGACGCCCTTGCCAGCCCGGGATTGGATTCGTCCCGCTGAGGTTCGTGCTGGTTGTTGGAAGCCACCTGGTGGCTGCTTTTATATCCTTTCTTCTTTGCAGGGCATCTAGGGAGGGGAAGCACCCTAGGTGCCCGAGGCTGACTTCCAGGAGGCCAGCGGTGCTGTTGGGATCTTGCCAGTGGTGCTGGTCCATTGGTGCCTGGCCCATTCTCCAGAGATTGGACCTGCAGGACTACTGAGGGAGGGAGTGGCTGCCGCCGGGCTGGTGGGATGCCAGATGGGTTGGTCAGTTGAGCAGCACTCAATGGGAACACACTGATGACCAGGGGGAAGCTTCTGCATTGAGTTTCTGCCCCCTGGTGGTCAGTGTGTGTCATAGTGACCAGTCGACCGGTTGTTCGGTCATTCGGTCGTTTGGTTGCTTAGGCTTTTATGTATATAGATATGCACATATTCTTTTGAATTATGTTTCAAGTTTCTTAAGATATATTCCCAGAAGTGGAATTGCTGTGTCAAAAGGTAGCTCCATTTTTAATTTTTTTGAGGAAATGCCATACTGCTTTCCACAGTGGCTACACTAATCTGCATTTCCACTAGCAGTATACGAGGGTTCCCTTTTCTCCACATCCTTGCCAGCACTTGTTGTTTATTGATTTATTGATGATGGCCATTCTGACAGGTGACACCTCATTGTAGTTTTAATTTGCATCTCTCTGGTGATTAGTGACATTGAGCATTTTTCATATGTGTATTGGTTATCTACATGTCCTCTTTGGAGAAGTGTCTATTCAGATCCTTTGCCCAGTTATTTTTTTTTAAAATATATTTTATTGATTTTTCACAGAGAGGAAGGGAGAGGGATAGAGAGTTAGAAACATCGATGAGAGAGAAACATCGACCAGCTGCCTCCTGCACACCCCCCACCCGGGGATGTGCTCGCAACCAATGTACATGCCCCTGACCGGAATCGAACCTGGGACCTTCCAGTCCGCAGACCGACGCTCTATCCACTGAGCCGAACCAGTCTCGGCCTTTGCCCAGTTTTTAATTGGGTTATTTGTCTTCTTGGTGTTGAATTTTATAAGTTCTTTATATATATTGGAAAGTATGGGAGTATTTAAAGAATGAATTGAATTTCCTTAAGAGTTACAGGGATATTCAAAATATTGACTTTATACTGAATGACTTGTAGTAATTTGTGTTTTTCAAGGAATTGGTCCATTTCATTTAAATTATATATATGTGTGTTGAGTTGTTTTCTTATTTTCTTTTTGAAGCCTGCAAGGTCTGTTTAATTCTTGACATTGGTAATTTGTGTCTTCTCTCTTTATTTCTTTGTCAGTCATGCTAGTGGTTTGCCAATTATATTGATCTTTTCAAAACCCAGATCTTTGTTTCCACTTTGTTATAGCCTTGTGAGAGTGGAGTCTAGACTCTCTACTTGGCCTTTGCTGTGTGGGTGTGGGCTGAGCCACCATTTTTTCTGTGGTGTTTGGCTAGAGTAGAGCCTTTACTCTCTAAAGTTGGTATTATTGTTTTAGGCTCCCCTTCCCTGGCCCTTATGGCTAGAGAAAATAAGCTTTTGTTGGGCTCCAAGTCTGGGTTAATGAAATAAAAAGAAAACCCGGAGAACTCACCATCATGTCATTCTTTGGGTCCCTAGATCCCTAGCCGGTATGTCATCTTCCTCTTCTTATGTTTGTTTATATATATAAAGTTAGGCTCTTTATTTAACCAACAGGATAAATAGGGAAAATTATGTAAAGTCTTTCTTCTTGTAGGCTGAAATCCCCAGAAATCTTTCTTTAGTAGACTCGTCATGGAAGGTTGGTCATATACTAGTACCTTGACTACCGTTCCAGTATTGCGTAGCTTTTGTAATAAAAGGTGCACTCTTGTCAGATTATAAATGTTTCAGAAAGTCAAACTTTTGATTGATTTCAAGGGCCAACCCTTCTTTGTGGGTTTTCTTGGCTTCCAGAGGGATTGAGTGTTGTGAATCCACTTATGGTTTCCCAGTTTACTTGTCAAGCAGGGTCCTGAATTTTTGGAGAGCTTGTAGAGATGTAATAACATTGCAATCAGGGTGATCCAGACTGAAGTGTCTGACTAGCCCACTGTGGCAAACATACACTAAGGTAGCCCCCCATGATCTCTACTGCCTGGCTTTTAGGAAGTGCAGGAGCTAAGAGTAAACTCTAGGGGGTAAGGGTAGCTGCTAGCTGACATCCAGAAAGCATCTGGGGACTCGGCCCTACAGCAGCAAAGAAATGAATCAAGACAGCAACCTGAGAGAGCTTGGAAGCAGATTCTTCCCCAATCAAGCCTCCAGATGAGAATGCAGCCTGGACAACACCTTGATTGTAGCCTTGTGAGACCCTGAGCAGAGTCCAGTTAAGCCATGCCTGGACTCCTGACCCTCAGAAACTGTGCAATAATAAATTTGTGATGATCTGTTACATAGATAGCAATAGGTAACAAATATACCAACCAAGAGGACATCATCTATGTGGTGAAAGCTTTGAGCATAAGAAGGTAGAGGCACTCACAAAAAATTCTGACCCACCCACTCCTGGCAAATGGCATATAAGTTTATGCATCCATGGTACAGTGCTGCAAACATCTATTGGTAATATGCTGAGATAGGCTTCTCTGCATCTTGGTAGCCTTTATCTGAAAATGAAGATAATTATAATAGTTACTTATAAGGTGGTTGTTAAGAATTAAATATGATAATGTGGGCCAAGCTGGCACCTTTTAATGTGTGTGGCCCCATAAGTGTGGCTCTTGCCATCTTAATATTTCAATGAGGTCACATTTCTGTCAACATCTTTAAGTTATAATGACAATGGATTTGCAAATCTCAACCTCCCCCAACCCCCACCAATTAATCAACCAACCATCCAACCAACCAACCAACCAACCAACCAGTTAACCCTTCCATGATTTCCCCAGGATCAAAGCATTGTTAGGGGGTAGTCCTGTCTAATTTCTCATAGCACCAAGCAACATTTCTTATTTCCACCATCCAAAAACAAAAACACCACACCAACCCCGGCCTTCTCTCCACAGATAACAACCACCTCCTGGTTAATAAGGACTTCAAAGGATTCATTAGGGTTTTTCCGCCAACAAAAAGAACACTATCCTCAAGGGACAGGCTCTTGGACTTTATAATTTGCTCCCCGTAGAAAGTGGCGAGCATGAAGTTCTGACCTGACCTGAAGCCCTTTGGGAGCTTGGGCATCCGGGAGCCCCAGTCCCGTGCACTTGGAAATGCAGGGGACTTAAGCGAGCGCGGGGCGCGCCTTCATTTCATCCCAAGAATAGATGGAAATCATCCTGTTTAAACCAGTCTAACTGCCTGACAGAATGGGCATAACAGGGGCCTGCGTGCGGAGGAGCCACACCTCAGCCCCGGGCCCCTCTCGGGTTCGCCAGCCGCCGCCGAGTGCCACATCAGCGCCCGCGCAGCACTTCCAGGTTCCTTAAGAGGATGGAAGGAGCTGGCCCGGCGGGCGGAGGCGGGCCCCCGGCCTGCCGGAATGGCGGGCCGACCGGCCAATAGGCGACAGCTGAGGAACCGCGGCTACCAATGAGCGGGAGCTTCGGCTGGCCGCGGCGGCTGAGATTCGTGCCGGGCGAGGGAACCAGATGAGGCACATCTGGACAGCTGCGCTGAGGAACTGGGCAGCCCCGTTGCGGGGGCCCAGCGTCAGCGGAGCACGTCTCCCACGTCCTCTCCTTCTGGCCACTTATTATTTAGTCATTTTCCCAAAGAAGCAACCAAGGATCCAAGTGTAAAACTTTCCCCCCCGCCCCTAAAGCGAGACGGGGCCAGATCCCATCCAACACACAGGGCAATTTTCATGGGGCTCTGCGATCCAAAGGACCGAAAGAGCAACAACAAAAGCCTAGCCGCTGTCTGATTTACACTGGCAAAGTGGAAAAAATAAAGTGTTGAGTAAACAGACCGAGTTTTGGGTAAGTTTTGGATACGCGCTGGATTATCTTATTTCTCCCGCTGTGATCTCCATTCTGAGTCTTTCTGCTGTTCTCACCAGTCTCTTCATCAGGGAAAGAAAAAATATCGCTCGCTGCTACAAACTGCAGAGAGCCCTGGCTTCCTTTTCTTCTACTTTGCTGAGATTTTTTATTTAATTTAACTTTTTGGTCATCTGTATGCTATTTTTACATTTCCTGGGAACAGACATGAAATTGGTATCCTGTTGTAAATCTCTCCTAACTTCAAGAGTTGAACCTACTGATAAATTTATTTTTCTACTTTCTTTCTGTGGAAACAGACTATACATTTGTAAAGCCGAAATCTTTATACATCCTCCTCTCTCTGACTGTCTTGATAGAAGATTGAGAAAATTATCTGGCTTATTCAGAATTAACAAAACTTTTGCTTCATTAATGGGATGTTCAATATTAGATTATTTTAAAACCTCAATTATACAGGTAATTTGCTATTTCACTTACATTTGGATGTAATTGTAACTGAAATGTATCTTTTCTATATTCCCCTATCCATAGTGGGAGGTCCGAATTCCTTTATGATTAAAAAAAAAAATCTTAAACATATGACAGACAACTGTGTTTATCAGTGAATATAAATTTAGTTATGCTATATTTGTATATTAATCCTTTAATTCTATCAAAATAATATGCAGAATGATCATTAGATGTGTATGCTTGCAGACTGTTCTGGTATATATTTCAGGATGAAAATGATGGCAAATATTGAGCTAGGTACGTGGTCTGAGGCCACTTACCTAGCTCAATATTCCCATTCCATTAGAAACATCTATGAATCTCTCTGTTTAAACAATGTTTTGGATTTGAGACCTTGTCATATATTATTTACTATCATGGCAGATCTGACCAGAATTGATCTTTCATTTCTGGCTTAAAAAAAAAAATTGTGGGAATTTGGTGTCATAATTGCAAGTCGCAGAGCATGTTTTTGATTCAAAAGGGCAATGCATACACTGGGTGGAACAGTTGAAGTGGTTTCCAGGGATGCAGGGTTAGAAGGAACAGTGCTGCAGAGAAACAATATAAAAAGACAGCTGGCTTGGTTCAATTCACAACCCCACTGTTTGACTTTGGGCAAGTTAGTCAGCCCATCTGTGCCTTAGTTTCTGCCTCTGTGATGTGGAGATAGTAGCACCTACCTCATGGGGTTGCCTTGAGGACTGCGTTAAGATATGTTAAATACTTAGAACAGTTCTGGCACGTAGTAAGTCTTTGCTTTGTAGTCACTCTTTATTGCCTTCCTTCCCAGCTCCCCCTGCTGCACACCAGTTTTCCCAGCCACCATTCTGACCTCTGTGCTAGCAACTAGTAGTGCTGACCACTTGTCAGCAATGCACTGGAGAAGGCTGTAAAGGAGAGTCTTGAGAGGGGAGTGAGGTAGAATTTATCCGTGTTTTAGAAAGGTCTAGAAAGGTCTGGGAGTGCAGAGGATGGAAAGATGACTTCTTATTATAGGATGGCTTCATGGAAAGGTTGGCATTTCTGGGGAAAAATTTTGCCCAACAGTTTTAATGGAGAGGAAAGGGATCATAGAACAAGAGCAGGGGGCAGGCAATTTAGGAGGAAGAGGAAGCCTGGGCGAAGCACGGAGGCTGGAAGGTGTGGCTCTATGTGGAGACTGAATTGAAATGCAGGACCATCTGAGGGGTTAGTGAGCGGAAAGGTTGGAGAGGTGGAGGATGGCATGGAGAGCCTGATGGGGAAGGACAGGCTTGGGAGGTAGATTGGTGGGGGATGGCAAGCTGCACTGGCAAAAGTGGAAGTATTTCTGGAATGATCCGTCTCTGGAGTCTGGTCTCTACCTTTTGCCTAGCATACCCTCCCTATCTGCTCTATTGCTTCTGTGACCTGCCTTCAGGGCCTGCAGGCAATGGGGTAGGATGGACCAGTGAGTCTGGACCCCACTTTTTGGACTCACTCTGTAGTGGCTGTCTTGGAGCTCTGCTGAAGTGGTCTGGCCTTCTGGGCTATTACAAGGGCGACTTCTCAGAAACTGGGCACGCTCTGAAGTCTTTGACATGGATTGTTGTTTTGTTTTGTTTTTTAAATATGTATATTTTATTGATTTTTTTACAGAGAGGAAGGGAGAGGGATAGAGAATTAGAAACATGGATGAGAGAGAAACATCGACCAGCTGCCTCCTGCACACTCCCCACCGGGGATGTGCCCGCAACCAAGGTACATGACCGGAATCGAACCTGGGACCCTTGAGTCCGCAGGCCGACGCTGTATTCACTGAGCCAAACTAGTTAGGGCTGACATGGATTGTTGTTACACCTCTCCCCTCGCCCCATATACACACACTGTGTGCAGAATAGCTCTTTCTCCTCCCACTGACAGGATTGTCTATTCACATGTTAATATGTATCCTTTTATAATGTACAGTTATTGAAGTAGATAAGACTTATAATATGCACCTAAGTAGAGAGTCAGTTTGGAGATCTCTTGCTTTCTCTTCCTCCAGGGCTTATGTCAGAGTGAACCCGAGTCTGGCCCTGGTGCTGCTGCTGACCACCTGTGTGACCTCAGGCATGACATTGAACCATTATGGTCCTCTCTGTGCCATCATCAGTAATATGACCTCTAAGGTCCCTTCTCCCTTGGATGGTCTTTCATTCTTCTCCCCCACCATCCCTGGGACCGTCTGTTGCGTGCAGATGGCTATTTGATGCATCTATGGCTAACATTTTCTGACCACTAATACATGGTAGATATTATTCTAAATGCTTTACATGTCTCAGCTTATGTACGCCTCTCAACAACCCTGTGATGGTTGGTATTTATTAGCCGAGAAGACAGAGGCACAGGCAGATTAAGAAACTTGCCCAAAGTCACACAGTGAACAAATGGCAAATGCAGACTCAGACAGTGTAACACCACAGCACAAGCCTTTTAAAAAAAATCTTTATTGTTGAAAGTATTACATAGGTCCTTCTTTTCCCCCCATTTACCTCTTCTGGCCCTCTCCATTCCCCGCCCCCCCCAGGACCTCACCCCCCAGTTACCTTTTCTGGCCTGCTTTGTCCCCTCCCTCCCCCCCCCCCCCTCGGCCCAGGACCTCACCACCCCATTGTGTGTGTCCACGGGTTATGCATATATGCATACAAGTTCATTGGTTGATCTCTTCCCACCCACCCTCCCCTGCCTTCCCTCTGAGGTTCAACAGTCTGTTCATGCTTCTATGTCTCTGGGTCTATTTTTGATCATCAGTTTATTTGGTTCATTAGATTTCACATATGAGTGAGATCATGTGGTACTTACCTTTCTCTGACTGGCTTATTTCGCTCAGCATAACACTCTCCATGCTGTTGCAAATGGTAAGAGTTCTTTCTTTTTTATTGCCATGTAGTATTCATTGTGTAGATGTACCACACTATTTTTGTCCACTCATCTGCTGATGGGCACTACGGCTGTTTCCAAATCTTAGCTATGGGAAATTGCATGCTATGAACATAGGGGTGCATAGATTCTTTCTGATGAGTGTTTCGGGCACAGCCCAAGTCTTAACCACTCGTCCGTACGCCTTAGGTTTAATACAGCGGGGCTGCTCTTCTTTGTGGTGGTGGTTAGTCAAGAGGTCGATGGAAGAAGGATCCTTGGAGGAGCAGGGAACATTTGGAGACTCAAGTTGGTAAAATTTCCCTGGAGGGGCCAGAATGCCATCATGAGTCTTGCTTGTGGGATGTGCTGCACAGGGGGGCAGGAGGCATTTTATTGGTTTATTACTCGGAGCTCATTGTTTGTTACTCCTGCTTTTCCAGCTTGTTTCTACAGAACCACCATAGTCCTGGACTGAAAGTACACATTGAATAGATGTCAGTTGTATGATTATCTTTTTTGAAAAACCAAAACAGTGTATAAAAGTCAAAAGTAATGGTTTCCCCTTTATTTACTTGCTTTCTTCCCATTCCACCACTCTCTCCAGGGGTAACCTTTGTTAACAGTTTGGTCAGTATCCTTCCAGTCCTCCTCTAAGTGTCTACTCACAGGCATAGATCTAAACATAAGTGTAATTTTAAGATATAAATGGGACTGCAGTATTTTTATTTTTAAAAAATATGAAATGTTTCAAGGCTTATGGAAAATGGGGCAATTCCAGGTACATATTCTATCCCAATTTTGTGGGCATTCTGGCTTCTTGTCTGATTTCTGGAGATGCTGTGGTTTTGGAATAAGAACTTCATGATGAAAGTCAATATAGGGCAATTTTAAGTGTCCTCTTATTAATCATACCCGGTCTGGATTTCACGTCATTTTGAGTTGAAAAAATATTGTAATTTGCCTTTTATCTCATTCCTTTAATGTAGTCATTCTTTTAGTATAACACACTGAAAAATATTGTAATTTGCTTTTTATCTCGTTCCCTTAATGTAGTCACTCTTAGTGTAACACACTGAAAAATATTGTAATTTGCTTTTTATCTCGTTCCCTTAATGTAGTCACTCTTTTGGTATAACACACTGAAAAATATTGTAATTTGCTTTTTATCTCGTTCCCTTAATGTAGTCACTCTTTTGGTATAACACACTGAAAAATATTGTAATTTGCTTTTTATCTCGTTCCCTTAATGTAGTCACTCTTTTGGTATAACACACTGAAAAATATTGTAATTTGCTTTTTATCTCGTTCCCTTAATGTAGTCACTCTTAGTATAACACACTGACTAAGCACATAGACTGGAGGCAGACCGTGAGGGTTCCACTCCCAGGTCTGCTTCTTACTAGTGCACCTGGAGCAAGTCGCTTTTTCTAGGAGGCTTTCTTATCTGCAAAACGGGGTTATCAATAGGCATTACATGAGAAAATCAACTTAACTCATTTAGCATAGTGTTGAATCTTAGTAAAGCCTATACATGTAAGCACTTCATTTTTTTAAATTGTGGTAAAATATGACATAACATTTGCCATTTTAACAATAGCTAATTGTATAGTTCAGTGGTATTAAGTACATTCACATTGTTGTGCAACCATCACCACTTTCCATCTTCATAACTTTTTCATCAAACTGAGATTCCAGACCCATTAAATAACCATCTATTACCCTTTGCTGTCAGCCTCCGATAACCACCATCCTACTTTCTATCTCTATGAATTTGACTACTCTAGGTGCCTCATATAACTGGAGTTATACAATATTTTACCCTTTTATAATGCTCATTTCACTTAGCATAATGTTTTCAAGATTCATCTATATTGTACCATGTGCCAGAATTTCATTAGTCATGCGTTGCTTCATGATGGGGATACATTTCGAGAAATGCATCCTTAGGCAATTCCGTCCTTGTGCAAACATCACAGAGTGCACTTACACAAACCTGGATGGTAGCCTACTGCACACCTAGGCTAAACGGCATAGCCTATTGCTCCTAGGCTGCAGGCCTGAACAGCATGCTACTGTACTGAATACTGTAGGCAACTGTAACACAAAGGTAAGTATTCATGTATCTAACTGTAGACAAGGTACGGTAAAAAATACGATGCAAAAGATAAAGTGTGTGTGCATATGTGTGAGCATGCCGATGGGGGGAGGTCAGGAGGAAGGCCGTGGAGGGAGGTTCCCTCTGAGGGGGAGGAGAGCTCAGGAGGAGGGATGGAGGATGTGAGAGAGAAGGAAGAGAAGGGGAGGAAAGTGAGAGCAGAGATGAGAAGAGAACCAGAAAAATAAAGCTTGAGACAAGAGATAATAAAGGGAAAGGGGGAGGCGAGAGAGCGAGAGAAGGAGGGAGAGAACAGGCCTGGAAGGAGAGAGGGATGAGAAACTGAGGAAGGGAAGTGAGTTTGTTAGCTTTCTCCTCTTGCTCCCTCACCAACTCTAGGCCACAGCCCCCGGTGGGGCACAGGGCAGACAGACGACATGCTGAGCCTCCTCATCTATTTAAACCACCCAGTGCTAGCAGTAAGCTCAACAGCTTAGTCGGGTCTAGCCTTTTCTTTCAACATCACAAATAAGCTTTTTGCTTATAATCCATTTAATCCTCCTGGGACCACTGTCACACATGCGGTTCCTCGTTGATGGAAACGTCATTAGGCGGCGCTTGAATGCACTTTTTAAGGCCAAATGATAGTCTATGGTATGTATATACCACGTTTTATTTATCCTTTCATCTGCTGATAGACGTTTGGGTTGTTTCCATCTGTGATGGTTAATTGTTTGTGTCAATTTGGCTAGGCCACGGTACCCAGATATTTGGTCAGATATTCTAAATATTTCTGTGACGGTTTTTTTTTTTTTTTTAGATGAGATTAAAATTTAGATTACTAGACTTTGAGTAAAGCAAATACTCTCCATAATGTGGGTGGGCCTCATCCAATTATTTGAAAGCCTTAATAGAAAAAGACCGATGTCTCTTGAAGAGGGAATTCTGCCAGCAGGCTGCCTTGGGACTTGAACTGCAGCATCAGCTCTTCCCTGGGTTTCCAGCCAGCTGGCTTTCCATGAAGATTTTGGACTTGCCAGATTCTTACAGTCACATGAGCCAATTCATAAAATCAGTCTCTATCTATCTATCTATCTATCTATCTATCTATCTATCTATCTATCATCTATCATCTATCCATCGATCCATCCTATGGTTCTCTGGAGAACCCTGACTAACACGTTACCATTTGGCTACTGTGAATAGTGCTGCTATGAACACTCGTGTACAAATGTCTGTTGGAATTCCTGCTCTCACTTCTTTTGGATACGGACCCAGAAGCAGAGTTCAGGATCACAAAGTAATTCAATTTATTTTTTTATTTTTTGAAGAACCACCATAGCAGCCGCATCAGTTTACATTCCCTCCAGCAATGCACAAGGGTTCCAATTTCTCCATATCCTTGCCAACAATTATTCTGTGTGTGTGTGTTTTTAAATAATATCTATCCTTATGAGAGTGAAGTGATACCTCATTGTGGTTTTGATTTGCATTTCCCTAATGATTAGTGACCTTGAGTGTCTCTTTGAGTGTCTATTGGCCATTTGCATATCTTCTTTGGGGCAATGTCTACTCAAGTTCTTTGCTCATTCTTAAGTCAGGTTGTTTATTTTGTTTCTGGTTTTAGTTATGGAGTTGTAGGAGCTATTTATATATTCTCAATATTAACTACTTACTAGGTATATGTTTGTAGATATTTTCTTCCATTACCCGGGTTGCATTTTCAGTCTGTTGATTGCATTCTTTGATGCTCAAAAGTGTTTTATTTTGATGTCGTCCAATTTATTTTTTCTTTTGTTGCTTGTGTTTTAGTTTTACACATTTAAGAAATCTTTGCCAAATCAAATATCACGAAGATTTTCTTCTAAGAGCTTTTAGTTTCAGTTCTGACATTTAGATTTTTTATATATTTTGAGTTAATTTTTGAATATAATGGAGATTAGGGTCCAACTTTATTCTTTTGCATGTGGATATCTAAGCCATTCACTTATCAATCATTATAATGTTCATCTTTATAGACATCATTAGCATAGGTATAGCCATAGTATAAAAACATCGATTCATTTATTTAAAAAAAAACATATTTTTATTGATTTCAGAGAGGAAAGAAGAGGGAGAGAGAAATAGAAACATCAATGATGAGAGAGAATCATTGATTGGCTGCTTCCTGCACGCCCCTTGCTGGGGATCGAGCCCACAACCAGGGCATGTACCCTTGACCAGAATCAAACCTGGGACCCCTCAGTCCACAGGCTGACGCTCTATCCACCAAGCCAAACTGGCTAGGGCTGATTCATTCTTGACATTTAAAAAATTGTCTAAAGTGCTAATTTTTTCCTCATAGAATTATTTAAAATTTCTTTTTGTAACTTTTCATGTTGCCAAGGAAGAAAGATTATTTCTATGTTGAAAGGGCATTAATTGTTGATAGCTTTTCTTCCTTCCTTCCTTCCTTCCTTCCTTCCTTCCTTCCTTCCTTCCTTCCTTCCTTCCCCTTTTTTATCTTTCTTTGGCTTTTAGAATTGAAAAAATAATAATTTATGTTTTTAAAAAAATTGGAACAGAGTATACAGAGTCAAACGTAACGGTTTCCCCTTTATTTACCTGCTTTCTTCCATCCCACTACTCTCCCCAGAGGTAACCTTTGTTGATAGTTTGGCCTATATCCTTCTACACCTTCTCTAAGAGATCACTCACAGGTATAGATCTAAACATAAACATAATTTTAAAATATAAATGAACCATATTATACTCACTGTTCTGCCTTTGCTTTTTAAAATTTGACAATATCTATGCACATACAAATACATACACATAAACATGTGTAATATACATACCACAGCTTGTCAGTGGAAACATAGATCTTTGTGAGCAACAGCGGAGGACAGACAGTGGAGCTCAAATGGAAGAATGTTCTTTTTCTACAGAAGACTAAGTCACTTAAAGTAGCAGTAGCATTGGGCTCAGCTCCTCAAACCAGGCTTGTTTGCACTGTTTCCTCTCTCTGGACTGTTGGCATCTCCCTGTGAGCCATCTGACTGTTGCCATTCTCCTCTGGCTTTTAGAGTGTTGTATCGCAAATCAGTGAACGGGACAAGACGCCTAATGAGACAGTTAGTTAGGAGTCATCTTTATTGCGCGCAGGTTCAGAGCAGATCACCTCTGTCAAATTCTGAACAAACACAGGAGGGAGTATTTCCTTTTTATATCCTTCTAGTTCTCTGTGTAAGACAGCTTGTAACCTTGAATACATATCGTATCTAACAAACACCTGTAACCTTGAGTATCATATCTATACAGGCATCAATATCAGCGTATCAGTTAGATGGCTAGCTTGCAAGGTCAGACAATTAAGTTTATCTTTTCTATTCAAGCAAAAAACCACAGTTATTTTACAGTCTAAAAATAACAGAGTTGGCCGTCTACAGAATAAGAGACTAAGAATAACAGGGTAGTGCAAACAGCAGTTTTTCCAAAGGAGGGACCACTATGCTTCAAGAGCTCCCACCAGGTCTCTGACACTCAGCTGCCTCAGTGAAACCTTGGAAGATGAATCCTTTTTCATGTACCTGCCACCACTCTGACCAGTTGGGCCTCACTGGTGCCATTAACTCTCCTCCAGTGGCAAAAGGTCTGGAGGCAAATGCCTCCTTTCTTCCTTGTTGTCTAGAGCTGTCCTTGCTCTCCTCTGTGGCCTTTTTAAAAATGGAATTTATTGGAATTATTAACTACTCTCATAAAATTTAAAAGACATTCCTCAGATCCAAATAGCCCTACATTAAATTACTACTCCCACATTAAAAAAAAAAAAAAAAAGAATAAAGTTCTGAATTTCACTTTGATACATTTAGGTATGGATTATTTTTTAAAAACATTTTATTTTCTCTTGATGTGTCTTTCAATTTAAAGACCCAACACAGAAGTTTTTCTCCAATTATTTTATTCTTTCTTTTAATATATATATATTTGTTATTGATTGAGCCATGCTGGAGGGCCAATTATTTGATTCCTGCTTGCCCTCTTCCTGCAA